>NC_077229.1:363231766-364701383 GCF_027887165.1 Monodelphis domestica
ACCAGTATCAGTTGGTTGGGCTCTCAGTTGATGACCATTAGGTAGGGCTGGCAGTTGCACAAAGCTGGCTGCTGGGTTTGAGTTGGTCATTGGGGGTTGGTTTCTTGTGATTAGTTGATGATTAGTATTTAGTTGCTGGAATATAAAGGGGGGCCTGAGCTTATTAAGAGGGTTCATAGCTTTAGCCTTTAGAGGGCTTTATGACATTTTCTGGATGTGAAGATGGCTGGTTTTCATTGACCAACCTAACTGGAGTTATATTAAACACTGATTGGGTTTGTTTTCATTGGGCTGGATTGGGTTGGAACTTTGTGGGGTAGTTGTTATTAGAGGAACTTATAGGATAACTAATATAGAAATTAGGCTGTTTCCTTTATCTCTTTATTTCTCTCCTTTAATATATTCTTTTACTATCTCTATTTTAATTGAACTAAATTGTTAATTGTTAAAAATAGCTAAAAGTTTTCCTTTCTCTGGCTTAAAGGTAGAATATTAATTTACAACTCTACTATATTCTCATTAAAATTTAGTTATTTAAAGCTACTCTCTTATATTGTCAAAACCCATCTTTTAACCCTTACAGTTTGTACCCCAAAGAGAGATTAGGGAAAATACATATACAAAAATATTTATAGCTTTGCTCTTTGTTGTGGCAAAAAATTGTAAAATGAGGGTTTGTCCCTCAGTTGGGGAATGGGTGAACAAATTGTGGTATCTGATGGTGATGGAATACTATTGTACTGAAAGAAATAATGACCTGGAGGATTTCCATGTGGACTGGAAAGATCTCCAGGAATTGATGCAGAGTTAAAGGAGAAGAACCAGGACTAAATTGTACACAGAGATTGAATCATTATGGCATAATCTAATGTAATGGATTTCTCTATTAGCCGTAATGCTAGTAGACCCAGGACATTCCAGAAGAACTTATGAGAAAGAATGCTATCCACATCCAGAGAAAGACCTATGGGAGCAAAAATGCAGAAGAAAATCATATGATCTCTCACATCGTTGGATAGGAATATCATTAGGGTTTCAGCATTAAAAGATAGCTCTATTACAAATATGAATAACGTGGAAACAGGTTTTGAACAATGATATTTATAAAACCCAGTGGAATTCTTGTCAACTAAGCGTGAATTTTAAAACTAAGCAGACCATTCTTTAGAAGATCTGATTTAGCTATTTCCTGATCAATAAAAATGGAGATACTTGGAATAACAGAATCAGATCTTGGAAACTCTACATTTTCCACCCTACTCAGTTTAACAAGATTTTGAAGGTCTCCATCAAACTCAAGATTTAATTATCTGAGGAGATGGCCTTCAACAGACATGTGAAAAAAGGAAAGACCTCTGGGCTATCCTAAGTCAAGCTAAGTCCTCATTGGTACAGATGAGACACAGAAAAGTGATGTAAAAATGTCCATATAAGGCATGTCACTTCCTGCCTCTTTCTCTTTCTCTGGAAAGATGACTCTGGCTGGCAGTGTGCTAAACATCCCAGCATCTTAGAGTGTTGCGTGGTGAGTTTTGCCCTGGAGCTGATTTCAGGTTCGGGCATCTTAGCTGACTTTTGGAGGTCAGGCTGATTCCTTCCTCCTTCATACTCCGAATCCTTACTCCCTTATCTCCTAATCTCCTGCCCGATCATAATCAGGCAAGGGAAGAGGGAGAGAAAAAACCTACTCATTCTTCTTCTTCCTTCTTATTAATCTTCTCCACTATCAATTAAATCATCATAAAATTTGGCAGCTGACTTGGATATTTTATTATTTGGGATTTCCCTTGGTGACCACTTAAATTTAGATTTTTTCAGTCTCAAACATAATTTCACCCTTTACATATGGGAAGTGGGAAGAAAGGGGAGGGAGGAATCATGCAATATGGAACCATGGAAAAATATTCTAAATTTCAAAAAAAGGGGGGGATGGGTAGAGTCCAGATGACAGTTTAGAGGCAGCAAAACTTAAGTCCTTCACAGTAGTCTTCCTCATCAATTAAAAACACTGAGAGACTGAAAACCAAATCTAAGAACAGGATAGAACTAGGAGCTGCTGGACTCAACTTAAAAGGTACACCAACCCACCTCCCCTCAAAAAAGCCTGAATTCTAGAACACTTGGGTTTAAGAGGAGAGAAGAAGGAATCTCCCAGGACCCCTCACACATCTTCAGTGTTGAACTTCCACCTGTGGCTGTAATCTCTGGGCTGCCAAGAGTACTAGTCCACAAGGAGGACCTTGTAGCACAGCTGTTCCAGGCTAAGGGATTTTAACACAGGTGGGGGGAGGCAGCTGGAGGAAAAGCACAAATAATGCAGCCTAGGCACAGCCAAGATACTTCACCTTACTCCACTCCCTTCTCTGGAGGTTTTGGCTGCAGGGCAAATCCAGCTTTGCAGATGAAATCCTTTCTGGCTCAATCTTATCAATTGGGCAGATAAGAAGCTTTCATAGGGGAGAGTAGCTCAAGGTCCAATACCCCTCCCCCAGACTGATCTGAGAGCCTTGCTGAGTAATGTAAAATTGAGATTTGAACTCTGGACTTCAATCCCCACAAACCTTGCTCCACTTCTCCAAAATGCTTTGTAATCTCATGGAATTCTGAGGTGGGCGAGATTGAGAAAGTACTTAAGCTGATTGCAAAGGCTTTTGAGCTCTCTCTCTTTTTGGACTTCTGTTTTGGGGCAGAGGTGGCTCTTTCCATAATGTAGGTGAGGTCTTGTCTAGGCCTCTGGCCTAGGCACGTTTTCCTTATCCTGTATTTTCTTTAATCCTTAATCCTTAATAAACCTCTAAAAATATATAATACTCCTTGCAGAGAAAAACTAATTTCTACCTGCCTCAGTCTCCACATATTCCTAAATTTTAATCTTTACAGTAAATTCCAAGGGCAAAGACTACAACCAATACAGGCTACAACCTTGATAATAGGGGGAAGCCTAACTCATTTACAGCTTCTGATGCCAAATGGGAAAGATCTGATATCAGGGGTCATCAATACCATCAACATAACCTGACCAATCAGCAGAGCAAAGACGAAACCCCTTCAATACAGAATAGCCCAAACCCACAGATCCTGCACATATTCAAAGGAGCAAGATTATATGCAATTACAGGGGGAGAGGGAGAAGGGGAAAATATGAGTAAACAACAACAACAAAAAAAGAAAAAACAAATTACAATAAACAACTTCTATCTAGGCAAGAAAAAGAAAAAATGGAACAGAGGAAGACCAAGTAATACCAAGCAAAATCACAGAAACTCCAGCAAATTAGACACAGGCTTTGGAAGAACTCAAAATACAATTAAAAAAACAATTAAAAGAGGCTAAAGAAAACTGGGGAATGAGTTTAAAAAGAAAGATAAGTCATCTGGAAACAGAGGCACTTGAACAAAAACAAGAAAACAGTGTCTTGAAAGCCAAAATTTACAAATTTCAAAATGTGGCAAAGAAGATAAAAGATCAGAAGGAGAAGGATGATCAATAAACCAGGTATGAAATTCAGTCTTTAAAAACTAAAATCAAACAACTAGAATAAAATGATTTCACAAGGCAGCAAGAGTCTATAAAACAAAATGAAAAATGAAAAAAATTGAGCAAAATATGAAACACCTCATTCACAAAATGACAGACCTTGAAAACAGAGCCAGGAGAGATTATTTAAGAATTGTTAGACTACTGGAAGAGCATGACAAAAGGAAATGTTTGGAAGTCATCCTACAGGAAATTATCCAAGAAAACTTTCCCAACATTCTTGAGCAAGAGGGAAAAGTGGAGATTAAAAGAATCCATACATCACCTCCTGCATTTAATTCTGAATTGACAATACCTAGGAATGTTATAGCCAAATTTAAGAATTATCAAACCAATGGAAAAATACCACAAGCTGCTAAGAAGTTTTTTAGATACCATGGAACTATAGTTACAATACCTCAGGATCTGGCTGCATCTACACTGAGGGCAGAAGGACATGGAATATGATATTCTGGAAAGCAAGGATCTACAACCAAGAATCAATTACCCACTAAAACTGACTGTATTCTTGCAGGGGAACATATGGTCATTTAATGAAATAGAAGACTTTTAAGCATTCATAAAGAAAAGACCAGACTTCAATAGAAAATTTGATAACCAAACACAGAACTCAAGAGAATCACCAAAAGCTACTTAAGAAAGGGGGTAAACATTTTTTAATGGACCAAATACGTTAAAATTATTTGTACTCCTGGACTTCTGGTCAAGATGGCGGTGTAGAAGCAGCGAAAGTTCAGACCTCCGAAACCCTTCCCTACCGATCGCAAACAGTGCTCCTAGGCCACCGAAATTCAAGCTGAACAACAGGATAGACCTGGGGAAACCTCCTCCTGGACCTGGATCAAAAGGTACCACACCCCAAAAGCCAGAACCCTAGATCACTCGGATCTAAGGGGTAGACAGAAAGAAGGTCCCAGGACCCATCCCCCCCAACCCAGAGTGCTGAGCCCAAGGCAGCAGCGGGAACCTCAGGGCTCTGAGGACTCACCTTGAAAGCAACCCGAGCCAGTCTCCGGAGTGCCCAACACAGACGGCAGGGAAGCATAGAGAGAAGGGGGAAGCCTGTGGCCCCCTGGCTGGGTTCTTCCCTCTGGGTCTCGGGGGAGGTCCCAGCTTTGGGGCACCAGCTGAGCCCAATCCCATCGGGAGCCCTCAGAGCTACTGAAAGGACAGAGGGCTCAGGGCTGGCAAAGGGGTGGCTCCGAAGAGCCTACCTTGAAAGTAACCCGGGCCAGTTTCTGGGCACTCAACACAGACTGAGGAAGAGGAGGTTGCTGCTTTTCTTTTTCTTCCTTTTTTTGACTCCAGGATCATTCGGCCCACACCACCTGAACCTAATCCCATCAGGAGCCATCAGAGTCCAGGCAAGCCACGACCCCTCCCCCCTTAGAGAGCAGGGTCTTCTAAAAGAACCAGCTGAACCTAATCCCATCAGGAGCCCTCAGAGCTACTGAAAGGACAGAAAACTCAGGGCTGGCAAAGGAGTTGCTCCAAAGAGCTTTCCTTGAAAGTAACCCGGGCCAGTTTCTGGGCACTCAACACAGACTGTGGAAGAGGAGGTGGCTGCTTTTTTTTTTCTTCCTTTTCTTGGCTCTGGGACCTTTCGGCCCACACCACCTGAACCTAATCTCATCAGGAGCCCTCAGAGTCCAGGCAAGCCACAACCCCTCCCCCCTTAGAGAGCTGGGTCTTCTGAAAAAAACAGAAACCTAGAGGCGAAGTCAAGATGGCAGCCTAGAAGGAGCATAGACCTGGCAGCCTGGCCAGAGCTTTAGAGATCCTCCATATCTGCTCCAGCCGTCCAGGAAGTTTAAAACTCAGAATAAAACCCAGCCCAACTAAGCTGAACTCAATCCCATCAAAAGTCTCCAGAACACAGGGAGGCCCAGGCTCCCCATCCATCCTCACTGACTGCTGGACTTTAAGCCAATCAAAAGCCTCCAGAGGACAGGAAAGCTCAAACCCCCAACAACCCTCCCTCAGAGATTACACCAAGAGATCCTCTGTTAAAGCTCCAATAGGGGAGACTGATAAAAGTCCTTAAAAAACAAAAAAAATGAGAGGAACAAGAGCACAGAAAAATACAGGGAGGAAAGAAGGAGTGAATTTGAACAAACAACAGAAACAGAAGAAAGAAACTACAATAGACAGCTACTACTCACCAAATGGAACAGAGGGGGAGAGATCAGCAAACGATAAACCAGAAATCTCAGCGAATTGGATACAGGCTGTGGAAAAACTCAAAACACGACTAAGAGAGGCTGAAGACAATTGGGAAAAGAACTTAAAAATTAAGATAAGTCATCTGGAAACAGAGGCACTTGAACTAAAACAAGAAAATAGTGTCCTCAAAGCCAAAATCATCCAGCTGGAAAATGAGGCAAAGAGATGAAAGATGAGGCAAAGGAGATGAAAGACGAGATAAAGAGGATGAAAGACAATCTTCAAAGAAACTCAGACCAGAAGGAAAAAGACGACCAAAAAGCCAAAGATGAAATCCAATCTTTAAGAACCAGAGTAAAACAACTAGAATCAAGTGACCTCACAAGGCAGCAGGACACTATAAAACAAAACAAAAAGAATGAAAAAATTGAGGAAAATGTGAAGCATCTCATTCACAAAACAGACGATTTAGAAAATCGTTCAAGAAGAGACAATTTAAGAATAATTGGACTACCAGAAGACCACGATAAAAGAAAAAGCCTGGACATAATACTAGAGGAAATTATCCAGGAAAACTGTCCCGAAATCCTAGAACAAGAGGGGAAAGTGGAGATTGAAAGAATCCACAGATCACCCCCTGTTTTTAATCCCCAACTGACAACACCAAGAAATGTTATAGCCAAGTTCAAAAACAATCAGATAAAAGAACAGGTATTACAAGCTGCCAAAAAGAAACCATTCAGATACCATGGAAACATGGTGAGGATAACACAGGATCTGTCTGCATCCACACTGAAGGACCGAAAGGCATGGAATATGATGTTCCGGAAAGCAAGGGAACTAGGCCTACAGCCAAGAATAAAATACCCATCAAAACTGACTATATTCTTACAGGAGAAAGTATGGTCATTTAGCACAACAGAGGAATTCCAAGCATTCATAAATAAAAGACCAGACCTGAACAGAAAATTCGAAGTCCAACCACAGAACTCAAGAGAATCATCAAAAGGTAATTAAAAAAGAGGGGAAAAACAACAACAACAAAGGTTTTTTTTTAAGAGACTCAATAAGTTAAAATGATATGTATCCCTATAAGAAAAGAGGTCATTGGCAACTCTTAAAAACTGTTGCTATCGCCTAAGCAGCTAGAAGAACTACACTCAGAGGGAACAGTGACAAACTGTATAGGATGAAAGGACAAGACATAAATAGGTATATAGAGATATGCATGCATAAATACATATACATGTGTATGTATATATATATATACATGACTAAAGCTAAAAAAGAAAAGAGGTTATGACTAAAAGAAATGTCTATATGTTGTCTGTGGGTTTTCTATTTCACAACAGTTTGCGACTCTTGTGGAATCAGTGACAGCCTTTTTACTTCTGATGAGTCTCTCCTTCATACAGAAAAAAATATTTATTTCAAATGCGTACCCACAGGATTTCCTTTTCCAGTTTCTTTTTCTGTATGAGAAGGAGACTGAGTTATGGTGGGCAGATGATGGCTCCTCTAGTCCAAGAATCCTGTCATCCAAGTAAGGTAAGAGGGTTTGGAGTTCTTCAAGGCTGCAGACTTGGAGATATTTCCAGACCTACCTCTCATTTTTCTTCAATTGTCTTTTTAAATTTGGATTTAAGCCAGAATTTTGTGAAAAAGAAGAATTAAAAAAAATCTTCATATAGAGTGCGGAAATGAAAAAAAAAAGTTTTTAATGAATTAAAATTAATAAGTAGTTTTTTCTGTATGTGACAGTCTAAGTAATATATAAATGGGTAGAGAGAATATTAAGTATTTCTGTTTAGATTATTTGTTTAAGGTGTTATGCTCTCTCAGAAAATAATTTTTAAATTTTTTTTAGCTCACTAAGAGGGAAAGCCAACTACATGAATAAATAACACAAGGGTTTTTGTGGTTCAGGTTTTTGTGTGTGCTTATCATAAATTGTCTTTCTGAGGTCATTTACCCTAAGTCTATTCCACTGTTCTTCCTTTCTGTCTCTTATTCAGTACCAAATTGTTTTGATGACCACTGCTTTATATTATACTTTGAGATGTGGGACTGCAAAGCCTCCTTCCTTCACATTTTTTTTCATGATTTCCCTGGATATCCTTGATCTTCTGTTCTTCTAAATGAACTTTGTTATGTTTTTTTTCTAATTCAGTAAAAAGTTTTTTGGTAGTTCAATGGATATGTTACTAAATAAGTAAATTAATTTGGGTAGGATTGTAATTTTTACTATGTTAGCTCATCCTACCCATGAGCAATCAATGTTTTTCTAATTGTTTTGATCTAGTTTTAATTGTGTGGAGAGTGTTTTGTAATTGTGTTAATATAATTCCTGTGTTTGTCTCGGCATATAGATTCCTAAGTATTTTATATTATCTAGGGCAATTTTTTTTTTTTTTTTTTTTAAATTTTAATATTATTTTATTTGGTCGTTTTCATACATTATTCACTGGAAACAAAGATCGTTTTCTTTTCCTCCCCCCCCCCCCCCCCCCCCCCCGCCTTTCCCTCTCCCATAGCCGACGCATGATTCCACTGGTTATCACATGTGTTCTTGACTCGAACCCATTTCCCTGTTGTTGGAGTTTGCATTATAGTGTTCATTTAGAGTCTCTCCTCAGTCTTATCTCCTCCAACCCTGTGGTCGAGCAGTTGCTTTTCAGCGGTGTTTTTACTCCCACAGTTTATCCTCTGCTTGTGGGTAGTATTTTTTTTTTTTTAGATCCCTGCAGATTGTTCAGGGAAATTGCATTGATACTTATGGAGAAGTCCATCACCTTCGATTGTACCACAATGTATCAGTCTCTGTGTATAATGTTTTCCTGGTTCTGCTCCTTTCGCTCTGCATCACTTCCTGGAGGTTGTTCCAGTTCACATGGAATTCCTCCACTTTATTATTCCTTTTAGCACAATAATATTCCATCACCAACATATACCACAATTTGTTTAGCCATTCCCCAATTGAGGGGCATCCCCTCATTTTCCAATTTTTGGCCACCACAAAGAGCGCAGCTATGAATATTTTTGTACAAGTCTTTTTGTCCATTATCTCTTTGGGGTACAAGCCCAGCAGTGCTATGGCTGGATCAAAGGGCAGACAGTCTTTTATCGCCCTTTGGGCATAGTTCCAAATTGCCCTCCAGAATGGTTGGATCAATTCACAACTCCACCAGCAATGAATTAATGTCCCCACTTTACCACATCCCCTCCAGCATTCATTACTTTGCATAGCTGTCATGTTAGCCAATCTGCTAGGTGTGAGATGATACCTCAGAGTTGTTTTGATTTGCATCTCTCTGATTATAAGAGATGTAGAGCACTTTTTCATGTGCTTATTAATAGTTTTGATTTCTTTGGCTGAGAATTGCCTGTTCATGTCCCTTGCCCATTTGTCAATTGGAGAATGGCTTGATTTTTTGTACAATTGATTTAGTTCTTTATAAATTTTAGTAATTAAACCCTTGTCAGAGGTTTTTATGAAGATTGTTTCCCAATTTGTTGCTACCCTTCTGATTTTGGTTACATTGGTTTTGTTTGTACAAAAACTTTTTAATTTGATGTAATCCAGATTATTTATTTTGCATTTTGTAATTCTTTCTAATTCTTGCTTGGTTTTGAAGTATTTCCCTTCCCAAAGGTCTGACATGTATACTATTCTGTGTTCGCCTAATTTTCTTATAGTTTCTTTCTTTATGTTCAAGTCATTCATCCATTTTGAATTTATCTTGGTGTAGGGTGTGAGGTGTTGATCTAAGCCTAATCTTTCCCACACTGTCCTCCAATTTTCCCAACAGTTTTTATGAAATAGTGGATTTTTGTCCCAAAAGCTGGGATCTTTGGGTTTGTCATATACTGTCTTGCTGAGGTTGCTTGCCCCCAGTCTATTCCACTGATCCTCCTTTCTGTCTCTTAGCCAGTACCAAATTGTTTTGATGACCGCTGCTTTATAATATAGTCTGAGATCTGGGACTGCAAGACCCCCTTCCTTTGTATTTTTTTTCATTAATTCCCTGGGTATCCTTGATCTTTTGTTTTTCCAAATGAACTTTGTTATGTTTTTTTCTAAATCAGTAAAAAAAATTTTTGGGAGTTCCATGGGTATGGCACTAAATAGATAGATGAGTTTGGGTAGGATGGTCATTTTTATTATATTGGCTCGTCCTACCCATGAGCAGTTAATGTTCTTCCAATTGTTCAAGTCTAGTTTTAGTTGTGTGGAAAGTGTTTTGTAGTTGTGTTCATATAGATCCTGTGTTTGTCTCGGGAGATAGATTCCTAAGTATTTTATTTTGTCTTGGGTAATTTTGAATGGGATTTCTCTTTCTAGTTCTTGCTGCTGAGCTGTGTTGGAATTATATAGAAATGCTGATGACTTATGTGGGTTTATTTTGTATCCTGCAACTTTGCTAAAGTTGTTGATTATTTCAATTAACTTTTTGGTTGAATCTCTAGGATTCTTTAAGTAGACCATCATGTCATCTGCAAAGAGTGATAATTTGGTCTCCTCCTTGCCTATTTTGATGCCTTCAATTTCTTTTTCTTCTCTAATTGCTACTGCTAGTGTTTCTAATACAATGTCAAATAATAGAGGTGATAATGGGCATCCTTGTTTCACTCCTGATCTTAATGGGAATGGATTTAGTTTATCCCCATTGCAGATGATGTTAGCTGATGGTTTTAGATATATACTGTTTATTATTTTTAGGAATGACCCTTCTATTCCTATGCTTTCTAGTGTTTTTAGTAGGAATGGGTGTTGTATTTTATCAAAGGCTTTTTCTGCATCTATTGAGATAATCATGTGATTCTTGTTGGTTTGCTTGTTGATGTGGTCAATTATGTGGATAGTTTTCCTAATGTTGAACCAGCCCTGCATCCCTGGTATGAATCCTACTTGATCATGGTGGATGACCCTTCTAATCACTTGCTGGAGTCTTTTTGCTAGTATCCTATTTAAGATTTTTGCATCTATATTCATTAGGGAGATTGGCCTATAGTTTTCTTTCTCTGTTTTTGGCCTGCCTGGCTTTGGAATTAGTACCATGCTTGTGTCATAAAAGGAGTTTGGTAGGACTCCCTCTTTGCTTATTATGTCGAATAGTTTGTGTAATATTGGGGTTAACTGTTCTCTGAATGTTTGATAGAATTCACTGGTGAATCCATCAGGCCCTGGGGATTTTTTCTTAGGCAGTTCTTTGATGGCTTGATGGATTTCAATTTCTGATATGGGATTATTTAAGAAAACTATTTCTTCTTCTGTTAGTCTAGGCAATTTATATTTTTGTAAATATTCATCCATATCACCTAGATTGGTAAATTTATTGCCATATAGTTGGGCAAAGTAGTTTTTAATGATTGCCTTAATTTCCTCTTCATTTGAGGTGAGATCCCCCTTTTCATCCTTGATGCTATTAATTTGCCTTTCTTCTTTCCTTTTTTTAATTAAATTAACCAGTACTTTGTCTATTTTGTCTGTTTTTTCAAAGTACCAGCTTCTAGTCTTGTTTATTAGCTCAATAGTTCTGTCACTTTCTATTTTATTAATTTCTCCCTTAATTTTTAGGATCTCTAGTATGGTTTTCTTCTGGGGGTTTTTAATTTGTTCATTCTCAAGTTTTTTGATTTGCATTTCCAATTCCTTGGTCTCTGTCCTCCCTAATTTGTTAATATATGCACTCAGGGATATGAATTTTCCTCTAAGTACTGCCTTGGCTGCATCCCATAAGGTTTGAAAGGATGTTTCGCCGTTGTCATTTTCTTCAACGAAATTGTTAATTGTTTCTATGATTTCTTCTCTAACTAAATGGTTTTGGAGTATCATGTTATTTAATTTCCAATTAATTTTTGATTTGGGTCTCCATGTACCCTTGCCGATCAATATTTTAATTGCCTTGTGATCTGAAAAGGCTGCAGTTAATATTTCTGCTTTTCTGCATTTAAGTGCCATGTTTCTATGACCTAGTGTATGATCTATTTTTGTGAATGTGCCATGTGGTGCTGAAAAGAAGGTGTATTCTTTTTTGTCCCTATTTATTTTTCTCCATATGTCTATTAATTCTAATTTTTCTAAGATTTCATTCACCTCTTTTACCTCTTTCTTATTTATTTTTTGATTTGATTTATCTAAATTTGATAGTGGTTGGTTCAAGTCTCCCACTAATATGGTTTTACTGTCTAATTCCTCCTTCAATTCTCCTAGTTTCTCTATTAAAAATTTGGATGCTATACCATTTGGTGCATACATGTTGATTAGTGATATTTCCTCATTGTCTATACTTCCTTTTAGCAGAATATATTTACCTTCCCTGTCCCTTTTGATCAGGTCTATTTGTACTTTGGCTTTGTCAGATATCATGATTGCAACTCCTGCCTTCTTTCTATCGGTTGAGGCCCAAAAGGTCTTACTCCAACCTTTAATTCTAACCTTGTGAGTGTCAACCCGTCTCATATGTGTTTCTTGAAGACAACATATGGTAGGGTTTTGTGTTCTAATCCAATCTGCTATTTGTCTGCGTTTTATGGGTGAGTTCATCCCATTCACATTCAAAGTTATGATTGTTATTTGTGGATTCGCTGGCATTTTGATGTCTTCCCCTAGTTCTGACCTTTCTTCTTTAGCTTTCTCCTTTTGAACCAGTGATTTACTTTAGGTCAGTCCCCCTAGTCCCCTCCCTTGAGATGCTTCCCTTTCTAGCCCCTCCCTTTTTATGCTCCCTTCCCCTCCCCCCCCCCTCTCCTTCCCTCCCTTTTTGTGCTCCCTCCCCCCTCCCCCTCCTTAATTTTCCTTTCTTTCTTGCCCTAATGGATAAGATAGAATTCAGGATCCCACTGGATCTAGATGTTCTTCCCTCTCAGATTTGATTTCACTGAGAGTAAGGTTTAAGTACTTCCACTTCACGCTCTCTTCCTCTCCTTCTCATATGAGAGTTCTTCCCCTCCCCTTCCCATGTGTATCTTTATATGGGAAAGTTTATTCTATTGATTCCCCCCCTATTTCTTGAAGTTAATCTTAGTATTATCACGGTTCCCCCCTCCCTTTTCCTTTTTTTGCCCCAACTTTCCCCAAATCTTCTTGATTCCCCAATCTTTCCCTATGCATGTTTCTTCTAACTACTCTTATGATGATACAATTTATGAGAGTTACACAAAACATTTTCCCCACATATTAATATATATAATTAGATGTAAATGTAGTCCTTATAGAAGAGAGTTTGACTTAAAGAGAAAGATAAGATTTATCTCCTTTTCCCTTTCTTTCATATTTACCTTTTCATGTTTCTCTTGCTTTCTGTGCTTGGATATCGAACTTTCCACAGAGCTCTGGTCTTTTCTTAGCAAATGCTTGGAAATCTTCTATTTTGTTGAATGCCCATACTTTCCCCTGGAAGTATATAGTCAGTTTTGCTGGGTAGTTGATTCTTGGTTGGAGACCCAGCTCTCTTGCCTTTCTAAATATCGTGTTCCATGCTTTGCGGTCTCTTAGTGTGTTAGCCGCTAAGTCATGTGTGATCCTTATGGGAGCCCCCTTGTATCTGAAGCTCTTCTTCTTGGCTTCTTGTAGGATTTTCTCCTTTACTTGGAAGCTCTTGAATTTGGCAATTACATTCCTAGGCGTTGTCTTTTGGGGATTTAGTATAGAAGGTGTTCTATGAATCCTTTCTATTTCTATTTTGCCCCCTTGCTCCAGAACGTGGGGGCAATTTTCTTTTATAATCTCCTCTAGAATAAAATCCAATTTGTTGTTTACCTCTGGTTTTTCTGGGAGACCGATGATACGGAGATTTTCTCGTCTTCCTCTGTTCTCCAGGTCCGTGACCTTCTCAGTGAGATATTTTCTGTTTTCTTCCAATTCATTAATTGTTTGGGTTTGCTTTATTGATTCTTGCTGTTTTATCATCTCACTTTCTTCGAGGTCCTTAATTCTGGTCATTAGGGACTGGATTTGCTTTTCAGCCTTGTCTGCCCTTGTATTGGCTGCTTCGAGTTCTTTTTCCAATTGAGCAGTCTTATCTGTCAGACAGCTGATCTCTTTCTCCCATTTTTCTTTCCAGAAGGTTTCCATCTTTTGGATAAGTTCCAGTTTGAGATCTTCCAGAGCTTGTTGATAGTTTCCATTTTGGGAGGTGTGTTCTGAATTTTTTTGGATTTCCTCTTCATTCTCCTCTTTCCCTTGGGTACTTCCACCATAAAAGTTTTCAATAGTCACTTTTTTCCCTTTCTTCCTGGAGGCTTGATTTTGGGCCATGTGAGCCATCCCTTTGGTGGTTTTATTTCCCTTTCCTTTTTGGTCTGGGGTCTGGGTTATAAGAGTGGTTTTTCTGTGAATTTAGGTTGCTTCAGACTAGTTCTTCCCAGCCTCCGAGCCCAGGTATTCAGCTCCGCCCAGATAATCCGTGCGCCTTGTTCAGCGCAGCCCGCCCGAAGTCCGCTGGCTTCTCCAGTGAAAGCGCCCTGAGACGTTTTTTCCTGGCAGTCCCCAGATCCCAAGGACCCTGGAGTGCCCCCCCAGACAGAGACGCTCCCCACTCACTCGCTGTCCCGGTGAGCGCTCAGGTAGCTCACTCTGGTTTAGTGGGGGAGGTGGGGTGGGGGAAGGGCGGCTCAGTTCACTTTTCTGTGCAAGCTTTTCCTTCTTGTTTTAGTGTGGAAATGTTCAAGCCCCACGTACCTTTGCCTCTGTGGGGTACTGGGGAGTCCTTCTGTTCCTCCAAAGGTGATTTTATGCTCCTTTGATGTAGTCTATTTCGTTCGGTGCCGGGGAGAGGAAACGTGCCGCGTCTAGATTGCAGCCATGATTACCCGGAAGTCCTATCTAGGGCAATTTTAAAAGGAATTTCTCTTTCTAATTTTTGCTGCTGAGAAGTATTGGATATATATATATATATATATATATATATATATATATACATATTTATTTATATATATATAAATGCTAATGACTTATGTGGGTTTATTTTGTATCCTTCAACATTGATAAAGTTGTTGATTATTTTGACTAAATTTTTGGCTGATTCTCTAGGACTTTTTAAATAGACTATCATATCATCTGCAAAGTGATAGCTTGGTCTCCTCATGGCATATTTTAATACTTTCAATTTCTTTTTCTTCTCTAATTACTACTGCTAGTGTTTCTAGTACAATATTAAGTAATAGAGGTGATAATGGGCATCCTTGTTTTACTCCTGATCTTATTGGGAAGGCTACTAGTTTATCCCCATTGCAGATGATGTTTGCTGATTATTTTAGATATATACTGCTTATTATTTTAGGAAAGGCCCTTCTATTCCTATACTTTCTAGTGTTTTTAATATAAATGGGTTTTGTATTTTGTCAAAGACTTTTTCTGCATCTATTGAGATAATCATGTGATTTTTGTCAGTTTCCTTGTTAATATGATCAATTATGTGGATGGTTTTGCTAATGTTGAACCATCTTTGCATTCCTGGTATGAATCAAACCTGGTCATAGTGAATAACCCCTGTGATGACTTGGTGGAGTCATTTTGCTTGTATCCTATTTAAGATTTTTGCATCTATATTGAATAAAGAGATTGTTTTATAGTTTTCTTTTTCTGTTTTTGATCTGTCTGCCTTTGGAATCAGTACCATATTTGTGCCATAATATGAATTTGTTTGAATGCCTTCTTTGCTTATTATGTCAAATAGTTTGTATAATATTGGGATTAGTTAATCTTTGAATATTTTATAGAATTAATTTGTGCATTCATCTGGACCTGGGGATTTTTTCATAGGGAGTTCTTTGGAACTAAAACCCACTGTTTGATAAAAAAAAAAAAAACTGCTGAGAAAATTAAAGATAATATGGAAGAGATTAAGTTTGGATAAACATCTCACACCCTATTCTAAGATAAACTCAGAATGGGTGAATTACCTGAATATAAAGAAGGAAACTATGAGCAAATTAGGCAAACACAGAATAGTATACTTCTCAGATCTATGGGAAAATAAAGACTTTAAAACCAAGCAAGAACTAGAAAAAAAATCACAAAATGTAAAGTCAATAATTCTGATTACATCAAATCAAAAAGTTTTTTCACAAATAAAATGAATGCATCCAAAATTAGAAGGAAAGCAACAAATTGGGAAACAATCTTCATAACAAAATCCTCTGACAAAGGTCTAATTACTCAAATTTATGAAGATCTAAACCAATTGTACAGAAAATCAAGCCATTCTCCAATTGATAATGGGCAAGGAACATGAATAGGCAATTTTCAGTTAAATAAATCAAAACTATTAATAAGCACATGAAAAAGTGTTCTAAATCTCTTATAATCAGAGAAATGCAAATCAAAACAACTCTGAGGTATCACCTCACACCTAGCAGATTGGCTAACATGACAGCTATGGAAAGTAATGAATGCTGGAGGGTATGAGGAAAAGTAGGGACACTAATTCATTGCTGGTGGAGTTGTGAATTGATCCAACCATTCTGGAGGGCAATTTGGAACTATGCCCAAAGGGTGCTAAAAGACTATCTCCCCTTTGATCCAGCCATAGCACTGCTGAGTTTTTACCTCAAAGAGGTAATAAGGAAAAAGACTTGTTCAAGAATATTCATAGCTGCACTCTTTGTGGTGGCAAAAAATTGGAAAATGGGGGGATGCCCTTCAATTGGGGAATGGCTGAACATATTGTGGTATATGTTGGTGATGGGATTGTATTCTGCTCAAAAGAATAATAAAGTTGAGTAATTCTATGGGAACTGGAACAACCTCCAATGATTGATACATAGTGAGAGGAGCAGAACCAGGAGAATATTATTAACAGAGACTGAAAAACTGTGGTTCAATCTAATGTAATGGAATTATCCATTAGTAGCAATGCAGTGATCCTGAACAACTTGGAGGAATCTATGAGTAAAACCACTATCCATATTCACAGGAAAAACTGTGGGAGTAGAAACACCAAAGAAATAAAACTGCTTGAATACATGGGTTGAGGGGACAGGGTTGGGGATGTAGCCTCTTAATGAACATTCTAATGCAAACACCAACAATATGGAAATAGTTTCTGATCAAGGACACAAGTAATGCCCTTTGAAATTGCATGTGAGATACAGGAAGGGTGGGTGGAGGGGAGGGAGAGAAATAATGTGATTATTGTACCCAAGGAATAATACTCTAAATTGTCTAAATAAATTAATTCAAATTAAAAAAATAAAATAAATAAAATAAAATTTTTCTTGTGGACCAATGCTTGGGCAAGAAGTTTTGGGGTAGGTGAGTCAGAGGGTTAGATTCAGTGGCCAGAGGGTCCCTGGCTAGGTCTATGCCTGGGGGACATTCACATTGCATTGAAATGGTTCCCACCCACATATTTAGCTTAATGTAGTTTTTGTGTGCCTGTGCTGTGGTGCACTGAGGGAGAACTGGAACTCAAAAGGGGACCAGAGTGCTGGTCTCATGGCCAAATAACCTTTGAAAGGGTTTCTCAGTTTTTGACCCCTTGATTGGGTGTTCCTGAGAAGCTCTTGCCAAGATTGGCATGTGAAGTGCATGAACCCCCAAGAAATATTTTATTCATGTGACATGTAGGATCTAGGGTACACGAAAGTTTAATGTTTCTTCTTGACAAGCTTTGTGACCCCTCATGGATGGTACACCTCCCAATATGGGCTCCAGATTTTCAGCGGGACCTATTCTAGAATGCTCCCCCAGACAGATTTTTAAAAGCTTGTGATAATGGAGATCTACCTATTGAACAAGGAAAAGATAGGGACAAATCTATTAAGTATTGTTTTCTTTGATCTATAACCCTTAAAGAATCTTTGTGCACATTCATCTATCCTAACCCCGTCTACCCTCTTCAAGATCTGCGGTGATGGGGGAGTGGCAACGCAACAGGTGGAGGTGACCCCTGGCAGTTGTAGTCACGATCCTGCACGTAGGAGGCCCACGGACCAGTGGTCGCTCGGCCCTGTGGGCAGCAGGGACGTTCGGCAGCATCCTGGGCGACTGAGCAGCCCTCTCTAGGACAGCACTGCTCACCCTAATCAAGGGAGGGGACTAGAAAAGGTGTCCCAAACATTGCCTGCCCTACAAACACCCGATCAGCACACCATGCCTGGTGGGTCACCCCCTATAAGCGGTCGAAATCAAAGAAAAAATACAAAGAAACTCCTACTAGGAGCATGGAACATCAGGACATTACTTGATAGAGAGAATACCCCAAAACCTGAGAGAAGAATAGCTCTAATCCGTAAAGAACTGGAGCGATATAACATCGACATTGCAGCCTTAAGCAAAACATGCATACCAGAGGATGGATCACTCAGCGAACCCACCACTGGATACACCTTCTTGTGGAAAGGTAGAGCCTCAAATGAAGACAGAATCCACTGTGTTGGCTTGGCCATCAAGACCAGTTTGCTCAAACAGCTGCCAGACTTGCCTGAGGGCATCAGTGAGAGGCTCATGAAGATCCGTTTGCCTCTCAGCAAAGACCGGTATGCCACAATCATCAGGGCATATGCCCCAACCCTGACCAGCACAGAGGAGACCATCGAGCAGTTCTACTCTGACCTGAGTGCCTTCTTGCACTCAGTGCCCACAAATGACAAGGTGATACTACTGGGAGGCTTCAACCCCCGTGTTGGCCAGACCATGAAAGATGGAAAGGAGTGCTCGGCAAGCACGGCGTGGGCAAAATGAACAACAACGGCTTACTGCTACTCAGCAAATGCTCAGAGTTCGAACTCACCATCACGAACACTGTGTTCAGATTGGCAAACAAATATAAAACAACGTGGATGCACCCAAGATCAAAACAGTGGCATCTCATTGACTACATCATTGTACGCCAGCGAGACATCCAAGATGTAAAGATCACCAGAGCCATGAGAGGACCTGAATGCTGGACAGACCACCGATTGGTTAGAGTGACTCTTCAAATGTGCATTGTGCCTCACCATCCAAAACACGCCCAGATAGTTCACGCATTTTACAATGTGAGTCATCTTAGAGATCCATCTTATTTGCAAACATTCCAGTCCTGCCTGGACGACAAGCTGTCTGCCAAGGGACCACTCACTGGAAGCTCAACCGAGAAATGGAACCAGTTCAGAGATGCAGTGAAGGAAACATCAAAGGCAGTCCTATGCCCCAAACAACACAACCAACAGGACTGGTTCGATGAGAACAACACTGCTATTGAAGACCTATTGAGCAAGAAGAACAAAGCCTTTATGGAGTGGCAAAATAACCCAAACTCTGCTCCTAAAAAGGACAGATTCAAGTCTCTCCAAGCCACGGTGCAGCGTGAGATCAGGAAGATGCAAGACCGATGGTGGGAAAGAAAGGCAGAAGAAATCCAGCGGTTTGCTGATATGAAAAACTACAAACAATTTTTCAGTGCCCTCAAGACTGTCTATGGGCCATCAAAACCCACCACCACTCCCTTGCTATCCTCTGATGGTGACACTCTCATAAAAGATAAAAAAGTCATCAGCAACAGATGTAAAGAACACTTTAGTCAGCTTCTCAACCGACCCTCTTCAGTCGACCAAAGGGCCCTTGACCAGATCTCCCAAAACTGCTCCATTGAACAACTTGATGTCCCTCGTTCAATAGAGGAAGTCCAAAAAGCCATTAAACAAATGAGTGCATGCAAGGCACCCAGTAAAGACGGGATCCCAACCGAGGTGTACAAGGCCTTAAATGGAAAGGCGCTCCAGGCATTCCACATAGTACTGACCAGCATATGGGAAGAGGAAGACATGCCCCCAGAACTCAGAGATGCCTCCATCGTAGCCCTATACAAGGACAAAGGCTAATGAGCAGCCTGTGACAACTACAGAATCATCTCACTAATCTCCACTGCTGGAAAGATCCTCGCCCGTGTTATACTCAACAGACTCCTGTCATCTATTTCAGAGCAGAACCTGCCTGAATCACAATGTGGCTTCTGACCAAATCGCAGCACCATCAACATGGTCTTCACAGTGAGGCAAATGCAGGAAAAATACCTTGAGCAGAACCTGAGTCTCTACATTGTCTTCATAGACCTGACAGAGGTGTTCAACACAGTGAACAGGGACACATTGTGGGTGATCCTCAGCAAGCTCTGCTGCCCAGCAAAATTCGTCAAACTGATCCAGCTCTTTCATGTCGACATGACAGGGGAAGTCCTATCTGGTGGAGAGACTTCAGATCGCTTCAACATCTTCAATGGCATGAAACAAGGCTGTGTCCTCGCTCCGGTACTATTCAACCTATTTTTCACCCAAGTATTATGACATGCTGTGATGGATCTATACCTGGGAGTCTACATCAAATACCGACTGGATGGCTCACTATTTGACGTTCACTGCCTGACTGCAAAAACAAAGAAATCAGAGAGACTCATCCTGGAAGCTCTCTTTGCAGATGACTGTGCTCTCATGGCCCACCAAGAAAATCATCTCCAAACCATTGTGGACAGGTTCTCCACCAAAACAAAACTGTTTGGCCTAACTATCAGCCTCAGCAAAACAGAGGTGCTGTTCCAACCTGCACCAGGGAGGCCAACTAACCAGCCGTGCATTACAATCGATGGCACGCAGCTTTCTAATGTCAACACTTTCAAGTACCTGGGCAGCACCATCGCCAATGACGGGTCCCTAGACCATGAGATTTATGCCAAGATCCAAAAGGCCAGCCAGGCACTTGGGAGGCTGAGATGCAAAGTCCTCCAACACAGAGGTGTAAGCACTGCGATGAAGCTCAAAGTGTATAACGCAGTGGTCCTCAGCTCGCTCCTGTACGGTTGTGAGACATGGACACTGTACCGGAAGCACATGAAACAGCTGGAGCAATTCCACTAACACTCCCTCCGGTCAATCATGAGGATCCGATGGCAGGACCGAATCACCAATCAGGAAGTCCTCGACAGAGCCAACTCCACCAGCATCGAAGTCATGGTCCTCAAAACCCAGCTACGATGGTCTGGACATGTCATCCGCATGGACCCACAGCAAATA
Organism: Monodelphis domestica; assembly: GCF_027887165.1. Lineage (NCBI taxonomy): Eukaryota > Metazoa > Chordata > Mammalia > Didelphimorphia > Didelphidae > Monodelphis > Monodelphis domestica. Next base: position 363,252,461 of record NC_077229.1, read on the forward strand.
CCAAGACAGGTATTCTACAGTGAACTGTCAGATGGACTCAGTAAACAAGGTTGACCAAAGAAAAGATTCAAGGATCAGCTAAAGTCAAACTTGAAGTGGGCTGGTATTACACCAAAGCAACTAGAACTCGCTGCCTCTGACAGAAGCAGCTGGCGAACCCACATTAACCATGCTGCCGCCACCTTTGAAGAAAAGCGATGTCAATGTCTTGCCGCTGCGCATGAATGCCGACACCAGGCCACAACTGCAACTCCCATAACAACTGGAGTCCCATGCCCCATGTGCTACAAAATTTGCATCTCAGCCTTTGGACTCCAAAGCCACATGAGGGTACACCATAGATGAAACTGCAAAGACAATAGTCATTCTCAATCACCGAGAGACTACTATATATATATATATATATATATATATATATATATATATATATATATATATATATATATATATCCCTTAAGAACTTCTGGCTAAAATTTGGGACCGTAAATTTTATTTTTGCAATGATTGTTAGAAACCCTCCTAGAGAAACAAGGAAATTGGAAACAGTTTGAATATTTAGAAGATTGGAAATATCTGTTTGAGAAAGACAGTAAGAAAAATTGAGCAGGAGGAAGAGGTGAAGAAAAGTAATTTTGGGTTTTTAACTGGGGCCATTTTTGCAAAGCCCCTTTGGCCTTCCTTTCTATTCTTAAATTGGAAAGGGGAAGAGCAGTGTCCAAAATCAGGAACCCAGAAAACACTTGGCTGAGAGTCCAGTGTCTGGGAATGTTGCCAACATATGGGTGGAGAACAAAATTTTGCCCAGAATCAGGCAAAGAGTGCAGACCAGGCATAACTGATGAGACCCCCATCAGATTGGGGTGATAGAAACCACTAACAGAGTAGTGGCAAACACAGGAGGGGTTGGGACTTGACCACTACAAGGCCCTGGAATGAATTATAACACTGTTGGGGACTGAGTAGTTCAGTTGATACCAGAAATAACCTAAAAGGGGAATGAAATTATTTTCACAATGCCCAGAGAACTATAGAAAGTTTAAAGAGACTGTGCAGGAGAAGGATGAATCACCTATGAAGTCTTACAACAGGCTGTGTAAAAGTGCCAAGAGATTCACTAGTGTAGATCTTATTAATCCTAGGGATGGCAGAGTAATCAATGAGGCATTTGTAAACCACTGAAATACTTTCCAGGCTGGCATGAAAAGTCTATAGGTGAATTGAAGGCTATTGCTTTGTATGTGTTTGAAGGAAAAGATGAAATGAAAGATAGAGAAGCTGCTTCCAAGGTCAGGACAAAGTTCCAAGGCAGTTTTAGCTCCACTTCAAGAAAGACAGTGGCCTGCATTAGGTCATATGCAGAAAGAATTTTGTCAGAGAAGGAAGGATTTAGTAGATGAGAACTTTAGGAACAGATACGTAGCTGCTTAGGTGGAAAACAAGAACAGAAATTGGCCACAGAAGAGAGATTGGAATCCACAAATTCAGAGTTGGAAACACAAATACAGAAATTGGAATTTTCAGAACAGAGATACTGATCCCCAAAATATAAAGAGACCTCTCCAGCATGATGGGGCAAGGGAGGGGTAGGATTAGAGGCAGGCTTTGAGACTCACAGGGCAGACTTTCCAGCTGCCAAGAATGATTTCAAAATTACTGTTTCAGTTTTACCTACCCTTCCCATTCTAGCCTCTTCCCCTTCTCCACATGAATTAGTATATTGAAGGTGTTAGGTTTACTTGTTTAATTGATACAGGAGCTTCACTATATGTTCTTAAATACATTTCTAAGGATAAAGGAAATAGAGTTAAGAAGATGAATGTGGTTGGAGTAGATGGTAAAAATCAACAAGTCTCCTAGAAGTGAATATAGGTTCAATTACAATAATGTATTCTTTCCCATGTATACCCCAATCATCTGCCAACTTTTTAGATCAAGATTTACTGAGTGAACAAAATATTGTCATTTATTGTTTGTCTGATAAAAACCTTGTATTGAATGTACCTGATGAAAAACTAACTCTTGTTTCTGTAAATGTTCTAAATGAATACTGTCCTGCTTTTGTAAATGTTTTAAGTGAACACTGTACTAAGGATTTGCCTGATACCTCCTCTGAGAAGGATGATAATTTACCTGATTTCTTGATTCCTTGCCTCAAGAGGTTTAGGTGACTTCATTTAATGCTGTTGGATTGTTAAAATCAGCTATACCAATTTCTATTGCTACTAGAGGAGGGAAACCACCATCTGTGCCACAGTACCCTCTATCTAAAGAAGCAATTGTGGGAATTGCTCCCATATTTGTTTCATTGGTTAAACAAGGAACTGTTGTTCTATGTAGATCTGAAGTCAATGCTCCTATACTTCCAGTAAAAAAAGGAAAAAAAAAAGAAAAACCTAAACTTGACACTGAAGGTAAGCCAATGTATATTGATTTGCCCAGGATCTGAGAGCAATTAATAACTATGATTCCTCTACACCCTATTGTGTCTAACCCCACAACTATTGTGTCCTTTATTCCCTGGGGTGCAACTTGCTTTTCTGTTTTTGATCTATGTACAGTATTCCATTCTATTACTATTAGCCCAGAATCTCAATACCTGTTTGCATTTACCTGGCTTGGTCATCAATACATCTTTACAAGGATTCCAGGGATTTGGCAATTCATCCAACTTTTTTTCTCCCGGATTCTACAGCAAGATTTGTCTACCATCACTTTGGAAGATTACTTTGATTCAATATGTAGATGATTTGCTCCTAGCTTCACCAGATTGTGAAACCATGAGATTTCAAAGAACAAGGTACAGTGGTGTAAGTCACAAGTAGGATATTTGGGTTTTACCTTGTCACCAGGAAAAAGAACTATTTCACCAAAGAGAATTCAGGCTTTGCATTCCTATCCATTCCTAAGACTAAGAAGCAAGTATGAGAAGTATTAGGGGAAGCAGTTTATTGTCATGTCTGAGTACCAGCCTATTGGGGAATTATTAAGTGTCTCACTGAACTGACAAAGAATTTGGTCACTGAGCCTTTGGAGTTGACACCAGAACATCTTGTGGCTCTGAGGCAGCTAGCAAAGGCACTATTGACTGCACCTGCCCTCAGGCTTCCTAACTACTTTAAGCATTTCATTGTGTATGTCCATGAGAGGAGGGAGGTAGCATCTGGAGTTCTAACTCAAACTTTTGCTTTTTCCCAAAGACCTGTAGCTTACTACTCAGCTCAGCTAGACCCTGTACCAGCAGGAGCTCCTCCCTATCTGCAAACAGTGGCTGAAGCTGCTCTGCTAGTCCATAAATCATTACCTAATGTTGGGATGTCCTTTGATGGACCAGTGCTCCCATGAAATTGAGGCTCTATTGATAAGACACAGATCACAAGCATTTTCAGATTAGAGAATTGCTAGATATGAAGTGACTCTATTAGCAAATGAGAATATCACCCTAAAGAGATGCAAAACCTTAAATCCTTCCACATTACTCCCAGACCTTCCTGTGTCAGGGGAACCTTTACATAACTGTGAATCAATTTCTGAACTATCAGAAAGACCATGTCAGGATTTGTTGGACTTTCCTCTGAAAAATCCTGAGTTTGATGGTTCTTCCTTTATTGAACAAGGCTGTCATTTTACTCAGGCAGCTGTGTTTAGACTATGAAATCTTACGGGCAGCTTCTTTGCCTTCCAATGAGAGGGCTCAAGCTGCTGAACTTATCACACTAATGAAAGCTTGTTTCTTATCCAAAGGAAAGACTGTTAACATCTACTCAGATTCTTGCTATGCTGTGCGAATATGTCATGCCACAGGAATGTTGTGGTCACAAAGGGACTTCCTCACCTCCACCAGAAAACAGGTGACCCACTCTGATCTGTTAAAGGACTTGCTAAAAGCTATACAATTGCCCAGAGCTTTGGCCATCATACCTTGTTCAGGACACAAAGAGGAAAGTGATCCTGTGTCCAGAGGAAATGAAAGATCTGATTTAGCTGCCAAGTCAGCAGCCAAGAATCATCATGATGTTGTCTACTCCAGAAGAGAAACCTGATACAGGTAAAGGAAATTGGCTAGGAATCATCTATGAAGACAAGGAAGTGGATATGTGGATTAAGCAATATTATTAAGCAGTAGACAAAGCAGGGTATCAGGGATTTGGGTAAGTAATGAAGAAGGCAAGCCATTTCTTCCAAAAAAAATGTTAGCAGCAGGCCTGTGTTTGGTAGTACATGCAGTTGGTCACTATTGTGCATGAGAAATTGTGGATCCAATAAGAAGGGGCTGGATAGCATCTGGAATCACATTGGTAGCTTCTTGAATCACTTTGGGTTGTCCTGAATGTTTGGCTTTTAATCAACATGTTTTTAGAAAGATTGTATATGATGGTCACCCTCTAGCCTATCTCCCATTTGAAACTTTACAAATTGATTTTATAAATATGTCCAAAGTTGCTCGATGGAAATATTGCTTGGTTATTATTGATCATTTGACTCATTGGGTAGAAGTTCTACTTGCCTCAAAGGCCGATGCTGCTTTTGTTACCAATTGTCATATTTCTTCTTATGAAATGTTACTTGGTCATCTTCCTCTAAAGGTCAAGCCCTTTGTTACTGTATATGCTTCTATGCTTTGGGGTGACATGACAAATGCCAAGTATCTTAAGGAATTGCAACACAGGTTAAGGGAATTGCTACAAATGGGGCCTCTTTAATCAGGCCCTACTGTTTTTGAGCTACAGGATTTTTAATCTGGTAATTTTGTCTATGAAAAAAAATTTTTTTAAGTGGAATATATAATATACAGTCATATGGAAATTAGCTGTTCCTTTAAGGCTGAGGCTTATTCTACTACCTAATCAAATGGTATTGATCTGTTTGTTACAGTACATCTTATATCAGGTTGAGGCAGACTTTGCTTCCATAGAGTTTTTTGGAGTCTGACTTTTTCAACATTCTAGTTACTCCTCCAAGACATAGTTCCCTAGTCTTATGATGAGGGATAATAATAATAATAATAATAATAATAATAATAATAGATAGATAGATAGATAGATAGATAGATAGATAGATAGGAAATAGACACAAAATTAGAAATACCTGGGAAAACAAATTGAATATGCAAATTTCAGCAACAATAGCAATAACAAACATCTCATTCAAATTGAATTCCACTTTCAATATGCACATGTTAAAATCTGCTAGAGTCCTTTATGCCCTTCATACTCTAGTGTTTAAGGAGTGCAATATATCATGCACAGTACACTACTTTCAGGAAGTACAGATTGTTGTAGGTAAAGAACAAACCACTACACAATCTGTCTTGAGGAAAGCCTATAGCACTTGGGATTTAACTATTATGTTGAGTTTACTACTGTTGCCTTTAGTTTTGAGAAGTGATCATTTGGAACTCCCTGATTATTTGTTCTCCTAAGTGTGAGCATGGAGTATACTATCCTGGTTTATTTTGTAGGTCCTGAGGAATATCTACTGTTCATTTGAACTCTAATCTAATATTGTTGGAAATACTTAGAAATGCTTTACAAATACCTTGGAATGGGTACATGGTGACCCCTGAGACAATATGGGAATGGAATCAACTGGCCATGTACCTACTGATCCTGCACCTGAATCTACTCCTTTGTCAACCTTGAATATGGCTCCTTATGTACCACCTACTCAGAAAATGTTTCAACATCAATTATCTAATGGTTCTGTAGCTACAATAATCACATCTCTGTACAGGTGTTGTATATTAATGGGTTTAAGAAAAAGAAGAATGTAATATGGTGTGCAGCTTGTTATTCATTCTATAGAAGAAGTATCATAGCTGTCAGAAGATGGATTGTACTGACTAGGACTTGTACAGATGATCAAGGACACCATTTCCTTCAAACTCTCCTTGATTGCCATCATTGTCATTTCTTAAAATATGCTGTTGCTTTAATCCAGATTAATGCTAGCACCATAGAACATCAAAGAGGATTTGTTTTTTTGTCTTCCCTGTATGTAATATTATTTTCCTTCTTTCTTTGGAACTTTGCAACAATGCTTTTGTGCTTTTTGTCAATATGGTAATATTTGATTTGTGATGTTTTCTGTCACTTACTGTGTCATGGCCCTTTGTCTCTCAAAATATATAGATATATCATTTAATGTTTATTGTTACTTTTATTAATATTAACAAATTATCTTCCCACAATGGCATCTCTAGTACCTACTGATGTCCCTGCTTTTGTGACTGATTTTTGTGAACTAAAAATTTAAACAGAATGGTTATGATAACCTATTGGGTCCAGAAGAGAACTTCTTTGAAGGTGTACTATAACTAAATCCTCTACATTTAGGCATGCTTTTGGCTGGAGATAAATATGAATTCTCCTGAAAAAAAACATGACTCAAAGATGATATTTTTGAATAAGGGATCACCTGGGCTTGTATTATGGGATTTTTCTATTTTGGCACTGCATTTGGTCCCTGCTTTATTGGTTATATAACAAGTTTACAGACTCAGCTAGTTAAGAACTGGATGGTGACTTACATAGAGACTAGGTTGATGGACTAGATACACCAAAATGGTGGATAGGGCAGATTTATCAACTTGGAAGAAGGAAGACATCTGAAAGAATTAAATGCTGCAAGATCATGTTGACTATGGGACTATATACGGTTAATGAAACTTATTAATGTATAATCAATCTCCTATGTATTATACAATACACAACAAGTGTGCTTGTTGACATTATCATATTAAATGTTGCATCATTTTTAGATTGTAAATGATCCAACAGAAAACTTGTAGCAGTTTTCTTTGGATCAGAGGAAGGATTATATGGGAAAAAAACCACTACCCCCTTATACTTCATTGGATTTTAGTGATATTGATAAGTTTAAGATAATCAGTATTGTGTTTCTAAAGTGATTAGTATAAATTCCATCATAATCTTAATACAATCAGTAAAATTCATAACTTTAAAGGATTTCTAGCTAACACATAAAAACTGATTCCAATGGGATATCTAACCCCTCCCTAAATTTGTACTTTCCTTTATCATAAGATGCTGACTATCCAAATCTCATGTCCCTATATGGCACAAATATCACACACCCTTTCCTGTTTTGACATAGTCATTTCTTCCCCCATTTCAGATGAAAGAGTGGTAACGGTCATTTGACTTAACTAAGTCGTTAGTCTAATGACTAATATGGTCTTTCCAAAATGAACTAACAAATCAGTTTTGTAATTGGGTAACTGTTTCTAAATAAGTTCTATATGGTGTTGTGACTTGTGATTTTGTACGGAAGTATTCATTTTGTTATAAAAACCAGGTCTCAGCCTCTAGGCATGGTCTCTTACCGGAGCCCAACAATGTAATACATGCAAGAGAATGCTTTTATTGGAGGACTTGGCACTTTTCCAATAAAATCTAACATTCTACATTGACTTGGAGAAATTTGGCTTTTTGACTTTATTTATCTAAATTGTCTATATGTAGCTATAGGTTTTCTATTTCACAGAACTAAAAAGCTAGTAGAAATAATCAACAACTTTAGGAAAGTTGCAGGATATGAAATAAACCCACAGAAGTCATCAGCATTTCTATATATTTCCAACACATCTCAGCAGCAAGAATTGGATAGAGAAATTCCATTTAAAATCACCCTAGACAATATAAAATACTTAGGAATCTATCTGCCAAGACAAAGAAAGGAACTATATGAACACAACTACAAAACCCTTTCTTCACAATTAAATCTAGATCTAAATAATTGGAAAAACATGAATTTCTCACGGGTAGGAAAATCTAACATTATAAAAACGACAATCCTACCCACTCCTATTTACTTATTTAGTGGCATGCCCATTGAACTTCCAAGAAATATTTTTACTGAATTAGAAAAAAAACAAGAATAAAGTTATTTTGGAAGAACAAAAGATCAAGGATATCCATGGAAAAATGAATAATAATGTGAAGGAAGGTGGCCTAGCAGTACCAGGTCTCAAATTATACTATAAAGCAGTGGTCATCAAAATAATATGATACTGACTAACAGAAAGGAGGGTCAGTAAAAGAGATGTAGGGTATGTTACCTCAGCATGACAGTCTATGATAAGCTCAGCCCAAATATCTTAGCTTTTGGGACAAAAACTGCTGGAAAAATGGGAAGACGGTATGGGAGAATTAAGTCTGGATCAACATCTCACACCCTATACCAAGATAAACTCATAATGGGTAAATGACTCGAATATAAAGAAGGAAACTATAAGTAAATTAGGTGAACACAGAATAAAATACTTGTCAGATCTTTGAGAAAGGAAAGATTTTAAGACCAAGCAAGTGATAGAAAAACTTGCAAAATATAAAATAAATAATTTTGATTACATCAAATTAAAAGTTTTTGTACAAACAAAACTGATGCAACCAAAATTAGAAGGGAAGCAACAAATTGGGAAAAATTCTTCATAACAAGAACCTCTGAAAAAATCTAATACCTCAAATTTATAAAGAGCTAAATAAATTGAACAAAAAAGCAAGCCATTCCCCAATTGATAAATGGGCAATGAATATGAATAGACAATTTTCAGATAAAGAAATCAAAACTATTAATAAACATATGAAAAAATATTCTAAATCTCTTATAATCAGGAAGATGCAAATCAAAACAACTCTGAACTACCACTCACCCCTAGCAGATTGGTTAACATGACAGCAAAGGAAAGTAAAGAATGTTGGAGGGGATGTGGCAAAATTGGGAGATTAATTCATTGCTGTTTGAGTTGTCAATTGATCCAACCATTCTGGAGGGCAATTTGGAACTATGCCCAAAGGGAACTAAAAGACTGTCTGCCCTTTGATCCAGCCATAGCACTGCTGGGTTTATACACCAAAGAGATAATAAGAAAAAAGCTGTACTCTTTGTGGTGGCAAAAAATTGGAAAATGAGTGGATGCCCTCTGATTAGGGAATGGCTGAACAAAATGTGGTATATGTTGGTGATGGAATACTATTGTGCCCAAAGGAATAATGAACTGGAAGAAATCCATATGAACTGGAATGACCTCCAGCAATTGATGCAGAGTGAAAGGAGCAGAACCAGGAGAACATTGTAGACAGAGACTGATACAATGTGGTATAATCAAATTTAATGGACTTCTCTATTATTATCCCGAATATTTTGGAGAGATTTATGAGAAAGAATACTATCCACATCTAGAGGAAAGACTGTGGTAGTAGAAACACAGAAGTAAAACAAGGGTTTGATCACATGGGTCAATGTGGATATGTTTGGGGATATAGACTCTAAATGATCACTCTACTGCATACATCAACAATATGGAAATAGGTTTTGATCAAGGACAGATATAAAACCCAGTGGAATTGTGCATCGGCTATGGGAATAGTTAGGGGAGGAAAGAGAAAGAACATGATTCTTTTAAGCAAGGAAAAGTATTCTAAATTGACTAATCAAATAAAATTTTCAATAAAAAAGGGGGAGGAAATATATTTTTGCTTGTCTTCCACAAATGATGTAACCAATGATTGATATCCTTCCTCTGGATATCTTAATATCCTTTTTATTTATTTTCATCTTTAAGGATATTTTATTTTATCAATTAAATATAATAACAAGTTTGACATGTATTTTCTGAATTCATAAATTCCAAATTGTCTCCCTTCCTCCTTTTCCTCCCCATTCCAAGAGATGGGAAGCAATTTGATCTGTGTTATATGTCTTGTTATGCAAAACATACTTCCATATTAGTCATTGTTGTAAGAAAATAATCATATACAACCAAAACCCTCAAATGAAACTCAAATTATGTAAAATGAAAAATTTTATACTTCATCTACATTCTGACTCCAACAGTTCTTTCTATGCAGTTGTATGTCATTCTTTGTCATAAGTCCTTCAGAATTATCTTGAATCATTGTTTTGCTGATAATAGCTAAGTCGTTCCCAGTTTATTGTTCCACAATATTGCTGTTACTGTGTACTACGTTATCCTGGTTCTTCTCTTTTTATTCTACAACAAATTATGTAGGTATTTCCAGATTTTTTGGAAATTACCCTGTTCATCATTTATGATGACCCAATAGTATTTCATCATCATTATGTACCAAAATTTGTTCAGCCATTCCCTAAGTGATGGACTTCCAATCAATTTCCAGTATTTTTTTCCTCGACAAAGATGTCTGCTAAAAGTATTTTTGTACAAATAGAAGTTTCCCAATTTGGGGGATCTTTTTGTGATACTGACCTAACAGGAGTGTTACTGAATAAAAGGGTATGCATTATTTATAATCCCCTGGACATAACTCCAAACATCCCTTATGTGAATTTCAAAACTACTCAACCCTGTTCAAACCATTCTTTAGAGGATGGGATTTGGCTATTTACTGATCAAAAACAATAGAGATACTTGGAATGACAGAATCAGGTCTTGGAAACTACAATCTCCACCCTACTCAAGGTAACAGGATTTAGAAAGGGCTGTAGCAAAGCTCAAGATTTAATTATTTGAGAATATGGCCTTCAACAGACATGTGCAAATGGGACAGACCTCTGGGTGGTCCTGGGTTAAGCTAGAGCCACCATTGGCACAGGTGAGACACAGGAAGTGAGGTAGAGGAGAGCTCAGGAGTGCTGGAACTTCCTGGGTGGAGGAGAGTGTGGTGGTTCGAGCCTGGTGCTTGGAGTGGAGGCCCTCAGACTGTTTCTCTATTTTGGTCACATGAATGATAGGGACTGATCTCTTTTCTTTGCCTCGGCTATCCAAGGCCTTGGGCCTTTGGCCCAGCCTAAGCAGAGTGGGTATTTAAGCCTTCTTAATTCCCTTCTCTCCCCTTTCTCTCTCTCTCTCTCTCTCTCTCTCTCTCTCTCTCTCTCTCATACCTTTCTTCCTCCTGTTTGTAATTAAAAACTCCATAAAAGGTTAACTGCTGACTTGAGTTTTCATTTAGGAATTACATAGCTGAATTCCTTGGTGACCTTAAATTAACATATATCAGTCTTTTAAAGTGATTTCCATATCACATTATGGCGACCACAAAGAGACGATAAAGAATTGTTAGATCAGTGCACAAAATGACAAACTTTTAAGTTTAAATTGTATTATCAATGCTTCTACATTATGTATAGATGTGTAATCTACATGATGAATAAAATCATAATCCATATTCTAATTTGTAGTACTTCATGACTTTTGGATTTAAGTGATCACACATAAATTTAACAATTAACTAGTGAACCATTTCTAAATAGCTCAAGCTGACCTGTCCTTTATTGAACCATGCCTTCATCTTTTATATTATGTACTTTGATGTGGATCATAAAGTATTTTGATGAACAAAGTTCCAAAGGAGAGGGAAATATTAGTCCATCAATGCATCTGTCACAAAATATATTATGAAACCTTGCTTGAAGAGAATATTTCAGGTTATATCAGGTTCATATTCAAAGATTTCCAACATTTTTTATTTGACAAATCCTTTATGACAACAAAAATTATGCTACATTAACTTCCATGGTAATTTAACATGTTACTTCTATCATTCTTTTAGATTTGTCCATTATATCCTTTAAATAAATACTATGCTAAATTCTTCCTATTTCAAAATTAAAATTTGTATCATTTAATTACAACCATAAAATATTAAATTATTAACAATAGATATAAAAACACTAAATGTAAAATGAGAAAAATAAAATTATAAAATAGTTACATAATTGGGGGGGCACCTTACAAGAATTAAAATAAATAATCAAACAATAATTTATCCTTATTATCTGTAAGACTTCATATTAATTTTATTTATTTTACAAATTATGTTTAACATAAGTAATATTTAAATTATATCACAACTTGAAATATGTATATAAAATAATATTATAACCATATGTAAACTTGACTTTGTTGTTGTGCTTTTTATTTGAAAAGAAGACTTGCAGTATATATGGACTTAACACTAGACACAATCTTGAATATTGTTCCACATTAAGTTTATATTTTTACAGTAATATACTATGCTGAATTACATGTACGATTTTTTTGTTTTCTTACATTTTTAATCTAAATTCTCTACCTTTTTTCTATCCCTCCTCTCTAAGATTATAAGTAATCTGACATAGATTATACTCATGCTTTCATACAATACATATACATTTATATTCATCATGTGAAAGAAGACACATATCACACAAAAGGAAGAAATATCATTAAGGATATGAAGCTAAAAATGATAAGTTTACATCTGCATTTAGATTGATCAGAACCTTCCATGGCAGTGGATGGCATTTTTCATCATGGAAGCCTTGGAATTGTCTTAGATCACTTCATTGCTGGTAATAATGAAATTATTCACAATTGATCATAGCACAATATTGCTATTGTGGTGTACATTGCTCTCCTGGTTCTACTTACTTCACTTTGTATTAGTTCATATAATTCTTTCCAGGTTTTTAAAAATTTTTCCTATTTTTCATACCCCAATAGTATTCAACTAGAATCATATGCCACAATGTTTTCAGACAATATCCAATTGATGGAGCTTCCCTCAGTTTCTAATTATTTGTCACCACAAAGAGAACTGCATATATATTTTTGTACAAATATGTCCTTTTTCTTTTTTCTTTGATCTCTGTAAACCTTAAAATTTCTTAGACTAATAAATGTTGGAAATTTCACCATTGGGAAATTTCATAATTGAAAAATTTCCTATTGATATTGGGAACCCTATTGGAATGTGAACCCCATTGGTATGGGAGGTTCCTCCTCCTCCCTTCTTAAGATTACTTTAGGACAGAAACCTTTTGCTGAACAATGGAAAGGGCTTTGACCTATGCTTAAGCATAGAACAGGAATTTCTTTGAGTCATGATTGATTTTAGAATTGATACAATAGAGATACTTGGAATGACAGAACCAGGTCTTGGAAAATACAATTTCCACCCCACTCAGTCCTAACAGGATTTAGGAAGGGCTGCAGCAAAGGATCAAGATTTAATTATTTGAGAATATGACCTTCAACAGATATGTGCAAAGCCACAGACCTCTGGGTGGTCCTGGGTTAAGCTAGAGCCACCATTGGCACAGGGAAGACATGGACAGTGATTGGTAGATGTGAGAACTGAGCGAGCGAACTTGGATGGTTTCCTTAAAGATAGAGGGGTCTGAGGACTGGGGGGGGGGTGTTGGTTGGAGAGGCTTTTGGTCTGAAAGGTGGTGCTTTGAGAGTTGGCTCTGAAGGAAGCTGGAGGTGGAAGCCCCTGAGACTGTTTCTCCATTTTGGTCACGTGATTAATAGGGACTGATCTCCTTTCTTTGCCTCAGCTATCTAAGGGCTTGGGCCTTTTGGCCCAGCCTAAACAGAAGGGCTATTTAAGCCCTATTCCCTTCTCTCCCCTTTCTCTCTCCCTCTCTCTCTCTATCTCTAATTCCTTTCTTCCTCCTGTTTGTAATTAAACTCTATAAAAGGTTGACTGCTGACTTGAGTTTTCATTTAGGAATTACATAGCTGAATTCCTTGGTGACCTTAAATTAATATATATCAGTGTTTTAAAGTGATTTCCTTGTCACATATCTTTGGGATCCATAACCAAAATAGGTATTGCTGAGACAAAGAATAGGTCCAGTTTTATAAGCCTTTAACATAATTCTACATATCTCTCTAGAATATCAGTTCATTAGCCCAGTAAGAGTGTATTAGTGTCCCAGTTTTCCCACATCCCCTCCAATATTTATTATTTCCCTTTTATGCTCTCTTAGAAAATCTGATAGGTATGGAGTGGTACCTCATATTTGTTCACATTTGCATTTCTTTAATCCATAGTGATATGAAGTATTTTCATATGATTATAGATAGTTTTAATTTCTTCATCTGAGAACTGCCTGTTCACACACTTTAACCATTTATCATGCATCTATATTTTGAATAAAAACAAGAGTTAAACTGAAAATGCTTGCTAACAGAAGATAGCAGTAAGCATATTTATAGATGTGATAAAAACGATCAGAAAGTTTTCAAAGCTCTTTTGTTGACAAATGAAAATTTCATTAATTTTTACCACCGAACAAATCAATAAAATGAATTGTAAGGTCTAATATAAAATATTTACTTACCAACTCACTAATAAAAAGTCCTATACCTATTTATAAATTTCACATATATATTGCTTCATTTTGAGATAATCTTTGGAAGGAAAAAACCTTTTCTGATGTGACTTACAACTCTTCTACCACTGACACACAAACCATAAGTAACTGAAACGTTGGAATGTGAACTGTGTTGTAACAGAAATTCTTCTAGATGACTGATTTGTGTAACCAAAAAATTTACTTCAAAATCCAACATATGGAAGATTAGAAAAAAAAAGTGTAAGGTAAATTTAAATCAGAGAATAGTCTTAATTCTGTAAGGAGGTACAATAAAATGTCCTCATAATATTTGTAATATGATTTTGCTATGTGTGTGCTTACTATTACTTTACTAAATTAGTACTATAATCTAGTATTTTTAACATATTTTAATCAATTACTTGACTAGGATTATTTGCTTTTAGGGTACTTCCATCAAATTCTCAGAGCGAAATTTTAAATGTAAGGCTGACTCTTTTCCATCACCTCAGAATAAATAGAAATGAATCACATTTGAAAAGTTTAATGATAGCTAAGATAAGGAAAGAAAAGAAAAAGAAAGACAGAGAGACAGAGACAGTCATGCAGAAAGAAAGGGACAGAAAGAAACAGAGATAGAGTTAGTCTGAGACAGAGAAACAGAGATAATGACAGAGACAAAAAGTAAGAAAGAGACAGTGATGTGACAGTCAAGGGAAAGAACCAAACTATAATTAAAGAGAGTAAGAGGAAAGGAAGAGACTCAAAATAATTGTCTCAGTCTAACTCATAGAACTAAGCTAAACAGGGTTGTTTACATTTTGTGTCTTCCATTAGATTATGATGTCCTTGAGAATAGGAACTGTTATTTACCTTAGTTAGTATAGTCTGGGCTTGCGAAGCATTTAGTACATAGTGGGTGTTTAAAAATACTAACTGACCGACTAATGACTCTAGATAAGACTCCCATTGCTAGGGGGAGGCTGAGCCAGTAATTTAAGTAATCTTCCTTTTTCCAAATCTATCACGTGTCTACCTGTTGTTCCGCATGCATGGCACTGTACTCTGTACCTGCTCCTTTTTCACCAGTTTTCCACTCTTCTTAAAATGTTATTTCTGCCTCCTGCTTGCTGGACCACCTGCAATGTTCATCTCAAATCTCAATTTCTCCAATCAGGCTCACTTGTACTGCCAGTGCCTTCACTCTAAGATGACATTCCACAAACACTGTATATATCTTTTATGTACTTAGTTATTTGCATGTCATTTTAAAGCCCATAAGTTACTTTCAATAAAGAGAGCATCACTTTGGCTTCCTTTGCATCTCCATCATTATTTCATTTGGATTGGAACTGTGGTTTCATATCACTGGTTTGAAGAAATTCTGATGATAAAACCTTTTCTTTACCTTAGCAAATGAAATGAAGTATTGGTCTGTGCCTAGTTTCTGCCATACTATTGTCAAATTTTCATATCAGTTTTTGTTCAATGCTGAGTTTTCTTCTAAAAGTCTGGATCTTTGAGTTTGTCAAATACTTGCTTTTACCATGGTCATTTATTACTACATTTTTGAATAACTGTTCTATTCCATTGACCCACTACTCTATTTATTAGCTAGTACAGAATGTTCAAAATTAAAATTTTTTTTATCATATTCTCTAAATATGCTAATATAAAACTTACCAAGACATAACCAGGAACTATATGATTACAACAAAAATATTTCACACAAATAAAGTTTCACACAAACAACTGGAAAAAAACTCATGAGTAGACTGAGCCTAGATAAGAAAAATGACATTTCTACCTAAAATAATTCATGTAATCAGTTCTATACCAATTTAATTACTGAAAAAATATTTTATTAAACTAGGAAAAATAATTATAGAATTCAGTTTGAAGATTAAAAGGCCAATGAGAGAATTTTTCTTTTGTGACTTTCTTACTACCCATTGCTACTTCCTTCTACCTTCCTAATGAATTGTTAGGGAGAACTTCCCTCCAATAGGAAGACCTATGTGCTTATGACATAAAATCTTGATCTTTGTTAGTGTTTAAAATATCAAAAAATATGACTTGATAAAAGCACAAATGTTTATGTTCTATTTTTCACTGAGATCATAATCTAATTTTTGTTATGATGTATACTTGTTTCCTCATATAGGACTTGAAATAATAAGTAAAAAAAAAAAGAAGACAAAATCTCCATTAAAATGCTGTAGGAAGAATAATATCTGCAGCATATAGTGGATGGAGTTTCTAATATTGGTGAAAATAAACAATAAAACACCAAGTTTTCTTATATAGATTCATTATGAAATGAACTATATTGAAGAAAGGTAAGTCCAATGTTTACAGAAGAAAGGCTTCACAAAATTTCTTGAAATACTAATTATCTTGACAAAAAAGTTTTTTAAAATAAAAATTATCTTCTTAATAATCAAACAGACTTTGTCCTGAGGTTAAGTCATCCAAGCCTTTTTCAAATAGTTAAATATACTTTCATATAGCTATTTATCTTTATAGTTTACCTACCCCCTTTAAGGCTTTATAATTAATTTGAACAGAAACAATTCACTGAAAATAAGAATGATTTTCTCTGATCAGTATTACCTTCCTGTACTGCACCCTGATAACACTCTGTATGAACCTTCACAAAGGGAGGTATTAAACTATTTTTGAACATGTTCTAAAATGTTCTACTTATTTCTTGTTAAGGGATTTGCAATTAAATCTAGTAACAAGAAGTTAAGGTGTTTGTGGATAGTAATTGATCCCTAAGTGGCTACTGAATAATACTATCTTATAGTGGAATGCCTAAGTAGTTAAGGATGTTCCAGAGGAATTTATTATACTGTGCACTACAAATGAGAGATCTATAATATTTGGAATATAAGAAAGAAAATCACTTTGATATGTTAATCTTAGACTTTTGATGTTGGAAGATTAAATAATAAATGTTTTGAAAGGGGAAGACATTAAAGAAAAACAACAAAATTTTAAGTTATCCAATTTACAAATGTACATAATCTTATAATTAATAATAGACATAGAAAAATGATTGATGTTTTCATCCATATTTTCCAAATTGTATCTCCTTCTTATCTGGTACATATATTTTAAGCTGAGGCTGCAAATACATTACATAAAAAAAAACATTTTTAACTTAAACTACAGTTTTCTTGTTTCTTCCTTTCTGATTTGTTGGGTCCTTAATTTAATTTTCACTGCTATAGAGCCCTATAAATTTTCCAAATTTCTCAATTTTCTCAATTTTTTCTCTACACTAATATTTCAAGATCACTTTTTTACTCTTATTTTTTCAAACTATGTATAGAAGAACAAACAATATGTATTAAAAATCAGTATCAATATTATGTTTGTTATAACTTGTTTGATATAGATAATAACATTGACAAAAGCAGAAGAATTACATATGTGCAATACATGGCATGAAACTTAGAATACTTTATTTACTAATACTATAACAACCCTGAAAATAGTTCTTATTATTTATAATCAAGGACTCTGATTGCTTCTATTAACAGCACATTCAACTTGAAATCATATATTGGTATATTGGTATTGTATATTGGTCAGTCACAGGAATGAATTTCACTCAAAGAAATATTTTATGAACTAAAAGATAAAGTCAAGCAATATTTTGCCCCTTCTTAGATAGTCTTCTTGAAAAGAGCATATATGATTATTTCTCAAGCTTCTCTCACTCTCTTGTGAAGACCCTCCAATCCCATGTTATAATTCTATTGTAATGACTTTCTTCAAAATTAACTCAGGCTCACAAGTTTTATGTCATTCTTCAACTCTTACCTCATGTTCCCCCATTTAGTTGCCAAATTTGTAATTTGTAATTGATTGCTCTATATCATTCACATTCATTCCCTTCATTTCAATTGTACACTATCCTTGTTCACTTGATCATCTTATCTGAATGACAGAAATATCCTACTATGTTGTCTCCCTATCTTAAGTTTCTTTCCACTACACTCTGTCTGGAACAAAGATGGAAAAATGATTTTCCTAAAGCATAGAACTGACCATGTCACTTCACTGCTCAATAAATCCCAGGAATTCCCTATTATGCGTCCTATAATTTGTCATTCTAAATTCTTCATAAGGGGACCACTTTCCACCCTTCTGGTCTTTAATACATATATTCAATATATTCAATTATTTAATTACACTGGCCTACCATTTGAACTGATTCCAAAAATGTATAATTTGTCATATACTTCTAGAATACTGCAGCCATGTTTCCAAGGATCCAAAGGAGTCAATGTCATCTATATCTTTTTTTTTGAACTTTTAAACTGACTGTTCCTCACTTTTAGTATGTGTCCCTCCCTATATCCATATCTGAATTTTTACTAGCTTTATACATTTTATTGAGGGAAAGAAAGTATTAAAAATTAAGTAGTAGATAAAATGTTAATGATGAAGATTAGAAATTTTAAAAGACTCATCTTAAGTCCCACCATCTTCAAGATGATTTCTTTTGTCTCTCAGAATCTTCCACTCTGCAATTGCCTTCTATTTATTCTGGGTATACCTTGAATATAAATAAGTATTTATCTGTTCCCTTTCTACCTTAGAATATTAGCTTCTTAAGGACCAGAATTGGATTTCCCCCTTCCTTTATATTTTCAATGATAGACACAATGCCTGGTGTATCACAAATATTTAATGTTGATTATGATTAATGTTGTTTGATTTCTTCATATAATGGCTCTGTGATTCTGATCAAATAATGTTATCTTTTAACTTACAAAACAGAAAAAAGAGAAGAAAATACTTTTCTAAGGTTTTAGCAATATATCTACTATCAAAATATTATAGCAGTCTCATTTAATATTCAAAATTTGAAGATTCTTATAAGAAGACTTAGGAATTAAGATATTATTATTACTAAAGAGGAAACTAAAAATCAAACCATTTAAAAATATTTACCCTCAAATATTATTAAAAGATATACCAAAAGCGAGGGGGACTCATTCTCATAACCTCTATCCTCGTGCTCTTTCTACTACAAAGAATGATTTTTAATTGCATCTAGATGCAGCTCAACATCTTTGTAGACTCATTATTTCCACTCATTATTTAGTTGTCAGTATCACTACATATCAGAAAACATAATAAGTAAAACTTCACAGCTCTCTAAAGATCTTTATGGATATTTTTTCACTAGATTAAAAATATACTGATACAGCATTTTTCTTCAAGCTATTAAAAAGTTACTTATACAGCATTAGATCTTCATTGGAGAAATCTATTTTGGAGAAAGGTCAAAAGGTACTGAAATAAAAAAAATTCTCAAGCATTTCATATAAATTATGTTATGCTAACACCTCTGCCACCACCTTTGTTGATTCTCAGCTAGTGCAACCCCATTAAGCTAGATGCAGGAGTCAAAATTGGTTATGCTGTTGGAAACTCAGCACTACATATTTGGATTTTGAGAGGTGCTAGACATCAATTCTGGTCACATTAATGTGGCAGACAATCAATAAGCAGCACTTACAATTGGGAAAAAGTTAAGAATGAAGGTATAGAAGTACTAAGGATTCAAAAGAGTGCATCAACAGGAAATGCAGTCACAATTCATAAAGAGTCAACCACAGCTCAATGAGCAGTGAAAATTAAAAAGAGTGAAAATGATTTGTGTCTCAAAATGAACAATGGAAAAATGAATCAAGTGTCCGGCTATGTTCCTTGCCACCTTTAAAATGGATCAAGTGCAGCTAGCATTATAATCTTTAAATTTTACTGCTAGAATTAATCCTATTTCAACACCCAAGAACACAAAGGGATATAGCACACTATACTGAATATAATGTACTTATGTTATACCATCGGATTTTCATTCAAGTAAAACAATTGTAGATAATACATGTATACTCAGTAATGGAGCCTAAGTAGCTCAATATTTCTGAAGCTCAGAGCATTTTCATAACAGCACTAGAACCTTCATTCATATGCTTAGTCTTCTCAGAATGATTTCTGATCTCTAAAATGATTTCTACAAATATACTTCAATATATATTCTAAATTATGAAGCATTTGTGTTCATCTTGAATAAGAAAATAAGTAAATTACTCTAACCTTACCCACTAGTGGCAGCAATATGATTCAAAGGCATTTTCTTTAGTCAGCTGGAAGAAATATGAAAAAAATGCAATATACTACATTTGGACCATATGAAAACTTGCTCACTGTGGTGTTGTTATCTTCCTTGTTATGACGGGTGATGGGTGATGGTTTTAGTGTGTATGTATGTGTGTGTGTGTGTGTCTGTGTGCATATGCATGTCTGTATATATGTGTATGCCATTTCAAAGGTGTTCCTTTGAAATTCTCAGGACTCAAACAGTACTGTTAACAATATTTTCAGAAAAAAATAAACCTTCTTAAAATGAAAAACAGTAACTCAGAAAATACATTTTTGTGAAAAATAAGAAAAATCAAAATAATTTGAGCACATAAACTTAGCAGGCTCACCAGGACCAAGTCAAGGGGATAAAAAATGGTGAGATCTTAAAAATTCAACTTAAGATAAAATTTCAATATGAATTACCAAAGGAGTGGAGAATAAATCATGTATAAAAGCATCATTGACATTTGAAATAATTTGACACCAACTCCAAAAACTCAGCTTTATCTTGTGATTAAGTCAGTTATATATGTTCACTTTTAAAAACTTATTTTTACTTAGAAGTGTCTGCTAAAATTATATATGCACTATGTTGGAAGATAACAAAAAAGGAAGTCAATAAGAAAACAAGTCACTGAATTAATAAATCTCTTTTGGGGGCATTTATTGGAAATGAATTTGATGATCTCCATAGAAACATGTACATTCATGCATAAGTTAAATATGTTTCAATTACATTGGAAAACTGTATAGAGTTAACATCCTAGTAAAAGAAAACTTTTATCAGGTATATGGGTAACCACAAATAAATAATTTGGGAGAAGTATATTGCATCAATAAATATAAATTTTGAAAGGAGTTTGATTCTACTGAGGTAAAATTTGTCAAGAGATTTATCTGATACTGAGTCAAGATGGCAGCTTAGAGGCAGAAAAAAATTCAGACCTCCAAAAGCTCTTCTCACTGATCAAATAAAAAAACAGTGATTCCATGGACTGAAAAGCAAATCTAAGAATAGGACAGAGCCAGGGAACTCTCTTCCTGTATTTAAAAGGTATGCCTACAAAAAAAAACCTCAACTCTAGAATACATGGGTTTAAGAGGAAGAAAGAAGAAAGGTCCTAGGACTCTTCCCCCACCTACAGTGCTAAGCCTCAAATGGTGGCTGGAATCTCTGCGTGGACAGCACACTAATACAGAGGGAGAACCTTGCTGGCAAAGTCATGCCAGGCTGAGGGTTTAGAACACAGGCTGTGTAGAGGGAACTGGAGGAGAAGCACAGAGTAGGTAGAGCAGTGGAGACTGAAATGCTCCATCTTTCCCCTCCCCCTTCTGGAAGTTTTGGCTTCAGGGCACAGCCAGCTTTGAAAATCAACTCCACCCTGGTTCAATTTCATAAATGAGAGCAGATAAGAAGTCTTCGGAGGGCAGAGAAGCTCAAGTTTCAACACCCCTCCCCTACAGACTGATCTGAGAGCCTTGATGACTGAGTTCCAAGAGGAAAAGGTTGCAACAAACTATAGGCAACAACCTTGACCACAGAGCAGGTCAAGGAAAGCTCCTTCTCAGCTTCTGCTGTCAGTCAGGGAAGATCAGATTACCTTATCAAACAGCAGAAGAAAGAAGAAACCCCTTCAGAGCAGAACAGCCCAAACTCACAGATCCAACACAAAATGAGAGGAGCAAAACTATAGTCAACTACAGGAGGAAAAGAAGGGGAAAAGAAGTGGAAACAATGGGGGAAAATAAGAAATTATAATTGACAACTTCTATCCAGGCAATGAACAAAGAGCAAATGAAACAGAGGAGGATCAAGGAACACCAAGCAAAAGCACAGAAACTCCAGCAAACTGGAGACAGGCTTTGGAAGAAGTCAAAATACAATTCAAAAAACAATTAAGAGAGAATGAAGACAACTGGGAAAAGAACTTAAAAAGCAAAATAAAGCATCCAGAAACAGAAAATAGTGTCTTGAAAGCCAAGATGAATAAGCTTGAAAATGAGGGAAAGGAAATGAAAGATGATCACCAAAGAAAATAAGACCAAAAGGAAAAGGAAAACCAAAAAGCCAGGGATGAAATTCAGTCTTTAAAAACTAGAATACAATAACTAGAAGCAAATGACTTCACAAAGCAGCAGGAAACTATAAAACAAAATAAAAAAAATGAAAAAAAAATTGAGGAAATATGAAAAACCTCATCCACAAAATTGAAGCCTTAGAGAACAGGTCCAGGAGAGACAACTTAAGAATCAAAGGTCTACTGGAAGATCATGAAAAATGAAAAAGCCTGGACATTATGGGAAATTATCTAGAAAACTGCCCCAACATTCTAGAGCAAGAGGGAAAAGTGGAGATTGAAAGAATCCAGAGATTCTTTCCTTTACCTAATCCCCAACTGAAAATATGCAGGAATGTTATAGCCAAATTCAAGAACTTCCATACCAAGGAACAAAATATTACAAGCTGTTAAGAAGAAGTCATTCAGATACCATAGAACTACAGTGAGGATAACACAGGATCTGGATGCATCTCACTGAAGGACCCAAAGGCATGGAATGTGATATTCTGGAAAGCAAGGGAACTAGGTCTACAATCAAGAGTCAACTACCCAGCAAAACTGACTATATTCTTGTAGGGGAACATATGGTCATTTGATAAAATAGAAGAACTCCAAGCATTTGTAAGGAAAAGACCAGACCTGAACTGAAAATATGATGCCCAAACACAGATCTCAAGAGAATCATCAAAAGGTAATTAATAAAGGGGGAAAAACAAAGAATAACAAAAACAAAACACATTATTATATGACATTATTAAAATATAAATTGCTTAGCTGAACATAGGAAGAAATAAACTACTAAACAACCCCATATCAGAAAAATAAATTGAACAAACCATCAAATAACTCACTAAGAAAAAATCCCCAGATCCAGATGGATTCAAAAATGAATTCTCTCAAACATTCAAAGACCAACAAATCCCAATATTATACAAGCTATTTTTCAGAATAAACAAAGAAGGAATTCTACCAAATTCTTTTTATGACACAAATATGGTAGTGACTCCAAAGCCAGGCAGGTCAAATTCAGAGAAAGAAAACTACAGTCCAATCTCCTTAATGAACATAGGTGCAAAAATCTTAAATAGATTTCTAGCAAAAAGACTCTGGAAGTGGTCACAAGGGTTATTATGACCAGGTAGAATTTATACCAGGAATGCAAGGATGGTTCAATATTAGGAAAATCATCCACATAGTTGACCATATTAACAAGCAAACGAACAAGAACCACATGGTTATCTCAATAGATGCAGGAAAAGCCTTTGACCAAATACGACACTCATTCCTAATGAAAACACTAGAAAGTATAGGAATAGAAGGGCCTTTTCTAAAAATAATAGTATATATCGAAACCATCAACAAACATCAACTCCAGGGGTGAAAAACTAGAAGCCTTCCCAATAAGATCAGGAGTGAAACAAGGGTGCCCATTATTACCTCTATGTTTAACATTGTACTAGAAACACTTGTAGTAGCAATTAGAGAAGAAAAAGAAATTATAGGCATTAAAATAGGCAATGAGGAAACTAACCTATCACTCTCTGCAGATTATATGATGGTCTACTTAAAGAATCCTGGAGAATCAACTAAAAAGCTAATAGAAATAATCAACAATTTTAGGAAAGTTGCAGGATACAAAATAAACCTACAGAAGTCATCAGCATTTCTATATATTTCCAAAACATCTCAACAGCAAGAACTGGAAAGAGAAATTCCTTTTAAAATTACCCTAGTCAATATAAAATACTTAGGAAACAATCTGCCAAGACACACAAGGACTATATAAATACAACTACAAAAACTCTACATACAATTAAAATTAGATCTAAACAATTGTAGAATCATTAATTCCTCATTGGTAGGATGAGCTTACATAATAAAAATGACAATTCTACCCAAACTAATTAACTTTTTTAGTGACATTTCCATCTAACTACAAAAATCCTTTTTTATTGAATTAGAAAAAAATATCAAAGTTAATTTGGAAGACCAAAAGATGAAGAATATCAGTGGAAATAATGAAGAAATATGCAAAGGAATGTGGCCATGCAGTACCAGATCTCAGACTATAGTATAAAGCAATGGTCATCAAAACAATCAAAACTGGCTAAGAGACAGAAAGGAGGATCAGTGAAATAGACTTGGGGTAAGTAACCTCAGGAAGACAGTCTATGATAAGTCCAAAGATGCCAGCGGGGACCAAAATCCACTAAAAAAAAAAAAAAAAAACTCCTGGTAAAATTGGAAGACAGTATGGGAGATATTGGGTTTGGATCAACATCTCACAGTCTACACCAAGAACCAAGATAAACTCATAATGGGTGAACAACTTGAATATAAAGAAAGAAACTAAAAGTGAGTGGGTAAATACAGAATAGCACACGTGTCAGGTCTTTGAGAAATGAAAGATTTTAAGACCAAGCAAGAGTTAGAAAAAATCACAAAATGTAAAAATAAATAATTGTGATTACATTAAATTATAAAAAAAATTTATACAAACAAAACCAATGCAACCAAAATTAGAAGGGAAGTAACAAATTGGGAAAAAATCTTCATAACCTCTGACCAATGTCTAATCACTCATATATAAAGAGCTAAATCAATTGTACAAAAAAAACCAAGCCATTCCCCAACTGATCAATAGGCAAGGGGCATGAATAGGCAATTTTCAGATAAAGAAATAAAAACTATTAATGAGCACATGAAAAAGTGTTCTAAATCTCATATAATCAGTGTGATGCAAATCAAAACAACTCTGAGTTTTACCTCACACCTAGAAGATTTGCTAACATGACAGCAAAGGAAAGCATTGAATGTTGGAGGAGATTTGGCAACGTAGGGACATTAATGTATTTCTGGTTGAGTTGTGAATTGATCCAACCATTCTAGAGGGCAATTTGGAACTATGCCCAAAGGGTGCTAAAAGACTGTCTCCCCTTTGATCCAGCCATAGAACTGCTGGGTTTTTACCTCAAAGAGGTAATAGGGGAAAAGATTTGTTCAAGAATATCCATAGCTGTGCTCTTTGTGGTGGCAAAAATTATTGAAAAATGAGGGGATTGCCTCCAATTGGGGAATGTCTGAACAAATTGTGGTATATGTTGGTGATGGAATGCTATTGTGCTCAAATGAATAATAAAGTGGAGGAATTCCATAAGAACTGGAATGACCTCTAGGAATTGATACTGGGTGATAGGAGCAGAATCAGGAGAATATTCTACACAGAGACTGATACACTACAGTACAATTAAATGTAATGGACTACTCCATTAATGGCAATGTAGTGATCCTAATAAACTCAGAGGGATTTATAAGAAAGAACACTATCCACATTCAGAGGGAAAACTGTGGGAGCAGAAACACTGAAGAAAAACAGCTGCTTGATTATATGGGTCTAGGGGAATATGATTGGGGATCTAAACTCTAAATGATCATCTAATTGCAAACATCAACAACATGAAAATAGGATTTGATCAAGGACACATGTAAAACCTGGTGGAATTGGGCATTGGCTATGGGAAGGGGAGAAAGGGAAAGAATATGATTCTTGGAACTAAGGAATAATATTCTAAACTGGCTAATTAAAATAATTTTAAAAAAGAGATTAATCTGTCCAAACTTGATCCCAACTTCTAAAATTCAAGGGTCCTAATTATTTAGCAATATCTTAAGACTTTCAAAACAATGGTATATGATATGTATATCTTCTTCAAGCCTGGACATCAAAATAGTTCACATGACATGTGAATTAGTTTTTTAGCTTAAAGTAGACACCATTTTTAAATTTACATATTTATTTAAGTTTTTGTTCCTTCCTATACTAATATTCATATGGATATCTGTCCCAGTTTTGGATCTATGAGTTTATTATCTTACTGATTTTAGCATTAATTTTATAATGTTGAATTTTATATATTTAGGAGCATAAAGTGTCAGTACTGAGAACAAAAGATTTACTTGTTATCTAAAATTGTTTATCATTTTTTATAGGAATCAACTATTAGAAACTAACATATACAAAACTTCATTATTTATTTGTTTTTGATGGACTGGCTGATAAAGCTGAATTACATTTAATTTAAAAGAAAACTCAAATCCCAGAGAATATATTTGAAACAGGGAGAATTGAAGAATGCTTTTGTACTAATAAAAATATTGAACAATTTAACAAATATTAAATCAATCTGAGAGCATATATCTGGGACCAGAGTAGACAACTAATGACTTTTTTCTCCCCACTTATAGAATATTAAAGGTTGTCATGAGTCATAGCTGTATATGAAACAAAATGACACACCCTTTAATACGAAAATCTTATCTTCCTCACACAGAGGCCTCCCATTACAATTTAATTTGCAATTAAAGCAATAATGTTTTTAACTATATAAAAGAGTGTTTTGTTTCAATTTCTTTTTGTTATCTGTTCTGTTATATTTGTTAGGTCATGTATTTCCACTGTTAATAACCAGTAATCTCTTTTTCCCTTCCTTTAAGGGTGTGGCTAGAGGGTAATCAAATAAGTTTCCTGGATAGTTTTTGAAAACTGATCATATTATTTCATAGACACATCTTTCACTTAACACAGAAGCATGCATCTTTGGGTATATGATTCATTATGTTTTCATAGTTTTTAACAGCATCATGTTTGTACAATTAAAATATTTGCTTCTATTTCATGTTAATCAAATTTTTATTAATAATTTTCAAAGTACACATGAGGATATTTTTTTACTAAAAAAAGTCTACCATCATTATTAGTACATTATAAACTCCAGAAAATCCCTTTAACCTCTCATATGTACACTGATATATTATTTTTGGCATAAAAACCTTCTGTTGAGAAAAGGGTAACATAATCATAGAATTTTGAGCATGGCAAGGACATCAGAAGTCATTCAGCATGATATGCCTCATAATACTCTATTAAAAAGTAAATAATACATATACATAATAATAAATAATCCAACTTTTGTGAAGAAATCTTAATGAGATTAATTTGCCACCTCTCAAAGTAGCTTAGTCTTTTTAAAGAAACTGATTGTTGGAAATTTTTTGCTTACATTTTCAAAATCTGCTGTACCAAAATTTGGAATTATTTGATTTAAAGTAAGAAGAGATTTTAATTATTACTCAATTTAATACTTTCATATACAGGTGAATTCACTAGAGACTATTCACCTGCATCTTAGTTGATAATCAAAGATGGCAACTGAGGAAAAGTAGTAAGAAAGGCAGAAATAGAACTAAGAGAGAAAATAAAGATTCTGCTCAAGCCAGCTCCTACAGATTGTCCATTCTTTAATTTTCTGTGTGAACCTAGAAAAAAAAAGAGACATATTGCTTACATTAGAGGAAAATTCATGGAGGAAGTAAAGTGAAGAAGGGTATATTTTACTATATATTCAGTCTCCATCTGTTTCTTCTATGATGGTGGATGTTCAGTTTCATCATTAATCTCTTAAAGTTGTTCTGGATCCTTTCCTTGTTGATAATGGTTGCCATTCATAGTGGATTATCATGCATTATTGTTGTTTCTGTAACATTCTCCTTTCCATGAAAATTATACAAATCTGTGGTTGATTTTATTTTATATTGTCTAGATTTGAGAAAATGAAGAAGAAAAATCAGTGATATAGATTAAACTGAAAAGTGAGTTGTATGAATTTTTTGGAGGAAAGCCTATTATAATTCATTATTATACTCGTGGAAAAAAATTTTCATTAAAACCCAGAGAAGTTAAATTCTGAAAGAGAAGGTGATAAACAGGGTTATATGCTAAAAAGTTAAAAAAGAATTGAAAATAAAGCTACTGCATTGGTAATTTAGCAATACAGTCCTTTAAATTTTGAGTCATTTACTACAACTTTATTATTATAGATAGTACAGCCATTAATATTCCCATTTTATTCAAATGAAGATTGAGACTCATAGAAGGTCTCTTAGAGTTAGTAATATCAGAACATGGTTAACATCTTGCATATTACTCCACGTTTTCCTTTTGCTTGATGAACTTTAATTTATTAATATTTCTCAAAACATCAAATTAAATTTTTTCCATATATTCCCCCCAAATAATTTTAAATTAATCCTCACCAAAATTTTTAAAAGCCTATTTTCATCTTTTAGAGAATTGAGGACATTATTGTTTATATCCTATCATGTAGAACTTCTTTAATGTTTCAGGACCTTTAAGTCATCTGTGATGAATGAGCAACCACATACACACTTTCCACAGTAAAAGAAATGTTCATTGTGATGCTTTAAGTTAATAATTTACATTAATTAATGGTAGGCAAGACTCTCTGAGAGACATATTTTCCTTGGATTCTATATTATTAACTGTTATAATTCTATACTAATTATGACTGGTATTATCCTTGGTAAAGAAAAATCAATTTACTAGTGAAGAAATATTGCTTTCTCTTCATGATTTTTTTCATTTTTTCTAAATTACATATATATAATTTTAATATTCATTTTCTAATATTTTATAAACCACATTCTCTCCCCTTTTACCAACTCTCCCTCTTCCCCTCAAGAAGGCATGTAATATGACATATATCATATATATTATCATATGATATATATGTACATATACATACATATATATATTTCCATGTATATATATATATGTATATATATATATTTCCATGTATATATATATATATATATTTCCATGGTCATTATGTGAAAAAAGAGACATATTGCTTACACTAGAGGAAAATTCATGGAGGAAGTAAAGTGAAGAAGAAGGGTATATTTTACTATATATTCAGTCTCCATCTGTTTCTTCTATGATGGTGGATGTTCAGTTTCATCATTAATCTCTTGAAGTTGTTCTGGATCCTTTCCTTGTTGATAATGGTTGCCATTCATAGTGGATTATCATGCATTATTGTTGTTTCTGTAACATTCTCCTTTTCATGATATTTTAACTTTATTCTAACTAACCATGCAGCCATTCACACTAAACATTGGACATCTCTCTTTTGTCTGTGTATTCATCTCCCACAAAGTTGGAAGAGGGAAGATTAAATACAGACATTTTTACTGTCCTTTGAAATTACTGCAATTTAAAATTCATCCTGAATTTTGTGTTTTTAATTTTCATAAAATGATACCATTATGTCATATTCATTTCACTTATATACCATTTTATGCATCTTCCATACAAATTATTTCTAAGCCCTTACCTTCTTCCATACAATTAAAAACTATTTATTGATGAATTCTTTGTGAAGAAATGTAGGTATCTTAGCAAAGTTTTCCCTTTTTCTTCTTCATAATAAAACATTCTATTTTTTTTTTCAGAATTTCTCCCCTTCAATTACTCTATTTCTCCCAAGTCACCTCTCCTTTTGGAGTCTGGATATGGAATATATGTCCTACTTATAAATTATTTAAAATCCATTCTCCAAGAATTAAAAATTTACATCAGATAGTGTCCAAGATTCACTCCTAATTTCTCATGAAATCTAACAGGGTCTGGTCCTTTCTCTCAAGGTGCATTAGAGGATAAATTCATAAGCCAAGTTAAGAAGACATTCCTGAATTATTTTGTATTAATTCCAATCATAATACTTTCATTAATAATATACTGGGATTTCTCTTTTAAATGAGAAATGGTTTGGTTTTTGTAAATATTTATTTTCAATTACATTAGCAATATGATCTTAATAATATTGGAAACATTAATGATAAAATAAAATACTTAGAAGAAAATAGTTTAATTCAAAAAAAATATAATGCTTCTGCCCTAAACAATGTAATAAAATATTAAAATATTATTTTATATGCCTCTGAGGTAGTATACTATAGTCATTTTATAGCATCTCAAACAAAATTGATATATTAAATCTAACCCTTTGTTCAACTCCCTATTATTTAATAGATATATATTTCATGATACTTTATTATTCAAATCATTTTCTCTTTCTTCCTCTCAATAACTGTCTGTGTGACTTATCAGCACTAAAAAAATCAGTATAAATAAAACACAGAAACATTTCAATCATTTAGTATATTTATAGAGGATTGATTAAAACTTAAAATATCAGATACGTATTTTACTAGTTCTTTGTTTATCACAATTAATGGTTTTATTAAATGAAGGCATTTGGGGAGAACTTTTAAAATATTTGTTTGAA
This sequence comes from Monodelphis domestica, assembly GCF_027887165.1. NCBI lineage: Eukaryota > Metazoa > Chordata > Mammalia > Didelphimorphia > Didelphidae > Monodelphis > Monodelphis domestica. The sequence continues at coordinate 363,282,936 of NC_077229.1, forward strand.
TTCTTATTTTACACAAACAAAATGACCAGACACCAAGGATATCTTCCTTAAAAGACAGCTGGCAGCATGATTCAATTCTATTAGTCAGAGGTATTTATTCTAAATGTTTGAAATATGAATTGATTACATATGGTATAGTACAAGTAGTCAACTAAATAGAAACTGTTTTCTTTGTGCATGAAATCTACTGTTTCTTAGAATCTTAAAAATAAATATGAACCTTGTTTTTAAAGAAATTATTTAGCAAAAAATAAATTAAAGGGAATAATTTTACAGAGAGTGCAGATAGGTAGTATAGTGAATTGAACACCAAGCATGAAAATTAGGAAGACTAATTTTCCTCAGATTCAATCTGGCCACAGACACTAGCTATGTGATTCTGGGCAGATCACTTAACCCAGTTTACCTCAGTTTGCATATCTGTAAAATGAACTGGAGAAGGAACTGTCAATTTACTACAGTATCTTTACCAAGAAAGCCCTAAATATGACCACAAAGTGTTGGACATGATGGAAAATGATAGGACAACAATAATTTTGCAAGAATTTTGTATCTTTTACTTTATTAAAAATGTGTTCAGTGCAATTGAATTAATAGACTTTGGTTTATACAATAGCATATGTTGATGATGGAATACTATTGTGCTTAAAGGATTGATAAAGTGGAGGAATTCAATGGAACTGGAACAACCTCCAGGAATTGATGCAGAGAGAGAGGAGCATAAATAAGAGAACATATTACACAGAGACTGATACACTGTGGTACAATCTAAAGTAATGGACTCCTCCATTACTGGCAATGCAGTGATCCTGAACACCTTGGAGGAATCTATGAGAAAAACCACTATCCACATTCAGAGGAAAAACTGTGGGAGTAGAAACACAAAAGAAGAACAGCTGCTTGAATACATGGGTTGAAGGGAAATGACTGGGGATATAGACTCTAAATGAACATCCTAATGCAAACACCAAAAACATGGAAATAGTTTCTGATCAAGGACACAAGTAATACCCAATGAAATTGTTTGTTGCCTGCGGGAAGGTTAGGTGGAGGGGAGGGAGGGAAATAATGTGACTCTTATAACCAAGGAATAATGTTCTAAATTAACTAAATAAATTAATTAAAATAAAAATGTTTTTAAAAATAATGTGTACAGTACAATAGAATTACTATACTTTGGTTTACATGCTAGCTTTGGAAACAGTCACTTAAAGACTTTGGGCCTGTTTCTCATCTAGAGAATGGTTGGTCTCTTCTAAGTTTCTATTGACTTTCTTCAGACTTTGGGCATGTCACACATGCTGCCTCAATACTGCAATTCCATCTCATTATTATAAATAAAACAGATATTTATTTCTTAATATTCATCAGAAATTGTGAGAAGCACTAGTGATAGAAAGAAAGGCAAAACTCTGATCATTTTCTTCAAGAAGTTCATTTCTAATAGAGGAGAAAAATTATGTACTTATAAGATAAATACCGAATAATGAGGGAAGATGATATCAGAGGAAATATAACTCTTTTTTCTTTTTCTTATTAAGCCTGGTGGGCAGAGCTTTCTGGATGGAGAACATCTGAAATCTTGTTAGCTCCTGAAATTGCCAGAAAGTCTATTTTCAGCTCTCTGTAGACCTTCTCAGATTCTTGAACAGAGTCAGTGTCTACTATTTGTTACAGATTAGAAAAAAAGGAGGGGTGATTAAAATGTGTCTTTGTGATCACGATATATGATTTTAATAATATATAAAGTATCTGCCTTGAAAGAAAATTCATTAATTTTTGAATAATGTTATATGATTGTATAACATGGAATGATACACTCAATAAAATGTCAAAATTATAACTTATTAAAAGGGAAAAGAAGAGACACAAGGGGGTCATCCACAGATTGAAGAATAAAATCAATAGTGATTAACATAAGGAAGTCAAGTCAAATTAGTAAATATTATCTATATTTTGCAGAAGAGACAATGGAAGCTAAGAAGGTGAACTTTCCAGGGCCACATTGTTAATGTGTATATCCCATTCATTATATGAATTGAGCCTTAGAACTTTAATGAATATAATCTCTAACTATTCTAAAATAAACAATCAAAGAAATGTCCAGGAAAACAAAAAGCAGCAGTCATAAATGTGGAGAATGGGAAATTAGATATACTGGTTAGTCAGTTAATAGGAAACATTTAGTAATCGCCTATTATATGACAACCACTAAGCTAAAATATCAGTCTGCAAATAATTTTTTAGAAAAATAGCACTTATTCTAAAGATATTACAGTCTAATAGGGGAAGTCAGTATGCATATAAGATATAGACACACTTAATTAGAAACAATCAACAGAGATGTGATGCTAATACTATGAACCCCCCAAATTCCAATTGGCAATGACAGGCAACTGAGTCTTGAGAAATAATTGATTTATAGGGATTTGTGGACACATCAGAATCAAAATCCAAGAACTTCCTCACTGTCAAGCACATTTGATTCTTGAGAGTAACAAATATTTACATATATTTGAGAACATACAAAAAATAGAATGAGTCAGTGTAATTTCATTATTGGCTAACACCAGAAGTGGGTAGAATTCTATGATTAGTTGAGAGGCTTTTATAGTAATCATTAATCATAGACAGACAGGGAACATTCATATTATTCAAAGCTGGTTGGGGGACATATATATTAGTCATAATCCCTTTGTCAGTGAGATTTTAGGATATTCTTTATAGATCATTAACTGGTGATTTTCCCAGGTGCCTCTTGCTACTTCAGCAGTGGTTTAGTCAACAGCACCTCAGGATCTTATATATATATATATATATATGTCATATGACCTTAGAATTTGATCAGCAGTGTGCTAGGAAATCAGGAATTTATGGGTGATTGGAAAGATCATTTAGGAATAAATCATAGAGACAAGGAACATTGTTGCTACAATAAAAAGCTAGAAATAATAAAACAGACAAAATTTTACAATTGTCTTTTATGTCTTATAATCTATAGTAACAAAAATTATATCCATTAAATATACATAATACATCTATCAATTTAGTACTATATCTATCACTCATCATTTTAAACTTCATTTAATTTAACATCAATTGCTAATACTGTAAAATCAACTTGAACTAAATAAATACTGATTAAATTGAGTAGGGGCATCAAAATTCCTTTCACAGACTTAAAAGTATAGAAGATGAAGTTTAAGCTGGAATTTCAAGGAAGATGGAAAATAAAAAAGGAAGAGATGATAAGGGAGGGAATTCCAGAATTGGAAGAAAGCAAATAAAAATATTCTGAGTCAAGAAATGGAGAATGAGGAATAGAAAGGAGGCAACTGTCACTGTTTGAGATAGGATTTGGGGGCAAATAAGGTGAGTAGCAACAAAACTATCCCTTACACATAGCAAGAGTTACATTGCTTGAAGAGAAGAAATAATATGCATTTCTAGTCTCTTGTCTACTCAACCATCTCTAAAAGATCATTCTGTTCTGATTAGGTGTAGAAGCAGAAAATTGTGACCAGAGACTGACAGCTGTCCTCAGAGAGAAGGAACACCAAACTAAAAACCATATCTATTTGCTCTATTAAAAATTATTAGATGATGTCATTTTCAAGTTGAAGTAAAACTTCTGGTCATTATTTAAAATTAAAAGCAGAAGTTCAAGCTTTATATTTGAGGCTTGACTCCTTTCCAACCAAATACTTGATCCAAAATACATACATATATACATACATACATACATACATACATATATACATACATAATACAAAATACATACATACAATACAATGAAGAAACTTTCTGACTGGGAGTGAGGTAACTCAACTCAATTGAGAGAGAGTATAAGATCTCACCAAAGGGAAAAAGTTTCTCTAGGATATGAAGGTGATCATCAATTCCAATGTTAATTTCTTTTCAGTCTTTATCTCTATGGCCTAAAGAAAGATTATAGCATCACACATTCCTCTTGGAGCTGAAAGCCAGAAGATCGCTGAAGCTTAAAAGACAAAAGAGACTGGATCTCTTTCTTACATGCTTGACACTCCCTCCCATCCAACCCTATGTTTAGATAAAGTAATAATCTCCACCATTGAAAAGTGAGAAAATACCAAGGGGCTTTGGGTCTCCATTTACAGCCATAAAATTAAAAGAAAGATATGAAATGAATAAGTTGCAATACGTTTTGAACACCATATCAAGGGTGACACCTAGATTGAGAACCCAAGTGACTAGATGAATGGTAGTAGGCTCAACAAGGAAGAAACTTAGAGAAAAAGTAGATTGTGGGAAAAATAAAGAAATCAATCTTGAGCAGGCTGACTGTAATATGACTAAGAAATAGCTTGTTTTAAAAGTCCAAAAGGCAGATGGAGATGTGAAGCTCAAGATTAGGAGAGAGTTTAGGGCTGAATATGTACAGCTGGGAATCATTAACATAGAGATGATCATTGAATTTATAAGATGGACAAACAAAATATTCTACAGGGAAAAGACAGGAAGGCCAAGGACTAAATATTTAGATATACTCATGATTAGTAATTATGAATTTAATTCTCACCAATGATATTGAGAAATTGTTCAACAAATAGGAAAAGAATTAGGAAAAATGAAAGAAACAACCATTTATTAACTATTATATTCTACACTATTAAATACTTTGTAATCCCATTTGTTCCTTGTAGCAACCTTAGGTGGTATATTATCATAATTTTATACTTAAATTATATATATATAATATATATATAAATTATATATATAAAAAGTAGCAAATGAAGGTTAAGTGACATACTCAGAATCACACAGCTCTTATTGGACTGGGTCCAGATTTGAACTTATAAATTCCTGAATCCTATCCTAAATGCAATCCACTGTATCACTTAGGAGCTCTGAGTAATACCTAGAAAAAAGAAACTATCTTAAGAAGAGAGTGATCAACAGTGCAAACAGCTATACACATTTCCAAATAGAAGAGATTAAGAAAAGGTCCTTAAATTTAGTCATTAAATTGAATATCAGTTCAGTGATAAGGTTAAAACTACACTGCAGTATATAAAAAGAAATTAAGAGGATAGGAATTGTCTATGACATGCTAAAACTCTAATTACATATAATAACAATTTTCAACATATATTTTCATCATTTAGTCAGTCTCCCCCCTTACTCCTTTCTCTTATGACTCCCCTTTCCCCATTTCCCTCTTATTTATTCCCCTTTTACTATAGTGCCTTTTAAATGACCCCCAACCTTCCCTTCCTTGTATTTCTCCCCTCCCCACCAGCCTGTTTATTACCCTTCTACTTGTAATAAGGGGTTATTTGAGAGATAAATGATAACCAATAATCAGATCTGCTAATATCCTCCCTTCCTACCTTCCTCCTCCCTTCCTCTCTCTTTCCTCCCATTACCCTCTTTTTTTCCCTTGCCTTCCAATTGATTCTTCTCTTAATCTCTCTAAATCAACTCAGGGTGAGTTTTATGATATCTCAAATAAATACTCTTTCACTTCTTTAAGATTAAGTAAGGGGTTTATTGGGGAAGAAGGGAAAGATAAGGAAATGGAAGGAAAGAGAATGTTTTTCCCTAAAACAAGAATAATTCCTAGGTTGGAGGATGGTAGAATATAGTTCAGATTGGAAAAATTGGTTAACAGGTCTAGAAATGAAGTCACCAAAGCACAACAGAGAAATCACAGAGAGCTGGGCTTTTGTCCTTTCTTTCTGTCCCCAAGTCGAGACCCTTCTTCCTTTCTGTCTCTAAGGCAAAGAGACCAAGATTTCAGTTTGTCTCCTCCTTTCTCAACAGTCTTTTCTGGTATTCATTCCAATTAGAATGTTCTCCTTGAGTGACAGCTCAGCAGTCCCAGCTACTCCAGCTCTGCTACAAACTTTTCCTTCCAAATCTTTCTTCCACAACATTACATATTTCTCAATGGAGCATGATACACCTTTCTGCCTCAATGGATCTGATTATTCTTTCCACTCTGAGTCAATTCCAGTGAGTGTAAGATTTAAAAATTATCTGTCATGAACCTCTTCCACCCTCTCATTGTATTCATCTTCTACTCCCCTCTCCCATGCACTTCTTTGTGAAATATATATTTACCCCATGTTTTCTCTTTTCCAATTTCTCTTAGCAATATCCTCTTTTTACACTTAGTTTTTTTTTTTTATTTTTGACATATCATCCTATACAGTTTGTCACTGTACCCTCTAAGTATACTTCTTCGAGCTACCCTGATGATAATAACAATTTTTAAGAATTATCAATATAATCTTTTTTTATTTTTTGAATTAATTTATTTAGTCAATTTAGAACATTATACCTTGGTTACAAGAATCACATTATTTCCCTCCCTCCCCAGTTCCCACTCTTCCCACAGCTGACACACAATTTCATTGGGTATTACATGTGTCCTTGATCAGAATCTATTTCCATGTTGTTGGTGTTTGCATTAGGACATTCATTTAGAGTCTAGATCCCCAGCCATATCCCCTCAACCCATGTATTCAAGCAGTTGTTTTTCTTCTGTGTTTCTACTCCCACAGTGTTTCCTCTGAATGTGGATAATGTTTTTTCTTATAGATTCCTCCAAGTTGTACAGGATCACTGCATTGCCACTAATTGAGAAGTCCATTACATTCAATTGTACCACAGTGTATCAGTGTCTGTGTACAATGTTCTCCTAAGTATGGCCTTTTCTTCAGGAATGCTTGGAAATCTTCTATTTTATTAAATTACCATATTTTCCCCTGGAAGAATATAGTCAATTTTGCTGGGTTGTTTATTCTTGGTTGTAGACCCAATTCCCTTGCTTTCTGCAATATCATTTTCTATGCTTTCTGGTTGTTCCCTGTGGGTACAGCCAGGTCCTGCATAATCCTGACTGTTGTAAAAGATAAAAGGAATGTGCAATAATAAAAATATTATATTTTAGGAGATTTATTAATGATCATTAGAAGTAAAGGAATAAGAGAAATACAAAAATAAAAACCACATGCCCATGGCTGATTAGCCCAAAATAAAATCCCTGCTCTTACGACTGCCACCATGCTCCCTTTAGGTCAAAGAGGGAGACCTGGAACACCCACTGTCTTAATCATCTGTCTATAGGAAGTACATAATGAAAGGAAGTTGGTGGGCTCCCGGAAATGTAGTTCTTTTTTAGGGTAGCAGATTTTCAATTATACATTCCCCCAATGATCATTTTGGTGAGCTAGTCTCCCCAATTTGATTATTTAACGTAATCAACTTTTAAATTACAGTAATTTGGGGATAACAGGGAAAAAGAACAAAACTAATGATTGGTAGTTACAGTGACAGAGGCTGGCACTAAAGGAAGAGGCCCAGGTGGAATCTTTCTTCTGGTCAGGGGAGGGGTCCCAGGAGGCTGGAATCTTGAGGAGGCAGAAGGTTCCTTCTGAAGACCAGTCAGTCTCTCAGTTCTGAGAAGCTGAAGAGAGAGGGCTTGTTAAGACTTTCTCCTGGTGGTTACCCATTTTTTTCCTGCTTGTGAATGGAAATCCTTGCCCCTGACATTTCCTAAATGAAAAGATTACTGATGATAAACCTGGAAAAGGCATTTTGAGTCTCTGTCAGACTTTACCTCAACTCCTCATGTCCTGGATCTGAACTGTGGCCAAGGGACCAAACCCAGGGTCAGTCAATCTCTCTATCTCAAACTATCTCTCAGGGGGCTCAGGCTACCAAATCCTGAGTTCCCCCCAAATTCAAAGACGGAGAGAAAAGGGGTAAGTTACACAAGGGACCTCATTTACCCCACTTTCCTTTCCTGTTCTTTTCCCTGCCAGCCATTGCTTTTTATTGCCATAATTGAATTGATTTACATTAAAGTGGTTATCCTTTCCCAAATCTGAATCAGGTGTGAATGAACAGCTTCAAGGGGAGAGACATCTTCCTAAGAAGAAACATTTTACTCTCTAGTAGGGGAGGAGGAGGAGAGGGACAAGCCAGCCTCTGTCACAGTGCATTGGTAAAACGTCATTTGGGGGCAGTCCCCTTCAGCATAAGTATATACATACAAAAAAAATGCATTTAACTCCACACAGTTCTAATCACCAAATCTAAAACATGTAAACTTTGAATTTTGGAATAATAATACATCCCCTCCTGAAGAGAATGTCTAAAAAACACAGGGATCACTTGGGGATGCATAGCTAAGTTATAAGGTATGTGAATCAATTGGCAAGAGAAATCAAAAACATCAAAAAAATCCAAATAAAAGAGAAAAGATAACTTCTGAATGAAATGTAGACTATCAATGTTTTGTGTGTAAAAATTTTTAAGTAAAAGAAAAATAAACCTATAACAGGTCCTTGAATCAGGGCTCAATTTCTGTCCCACAAGTCTGTAGGACAAAGTGCAGTAATATTTCACTTATTCATTTGCAGCCAAGCCTATAGGAAGTTGCCATATTAAAAGAGAGAAAAAAGGTGTAGATTTTTTGTGTGATAGGGAAGTGTCATTCCCTGGTCTGATTTTACCTTCACTCTCAGGGATAGGGAGAGTCATAATGATAGCCAAACTTTGATAGTTGTCTGTGAATATTTCTCAAAGTGTGTAGTACAAGGTGTCCTATGTCTTAACATATATGAAGCACTGCAACCTCAAGTCTCACACTAGGTTCAAGTCCTTTTGCATTGGCTTAGATGTTAATCAAACCTACCTGGACTGGTTTGATACTTTTTGTTCTTCTATTCCTAGTCACTGTACAGATTCTTATCAACCACATCAGGATGGGTTGGTCTCCTTGACCTTGTGCTTCTTGACACTGTATAATGGCTATTTTTGTATTCCATTTTCCTGGAATCAGACAGAATCATTAAGCAAAGTCCCATAATTTTTTTAAACAATCAATGGCATAATTTTTAGAGTATAAAGCTTTTTAGGTATGCATAATATTATAGCAAATATATTATAAACTTATATTACTGAAAAATCAAAAAAGTTAATGAAAATCTTCTCAATACAGGTGACATGTACTTCAAATACAAAAAGGGAGAGAAAAATAAAAGAGAAATAGTATATTGATATGCAAGCAAAAACAACAATAAAAAAGTTTTTAAAATGAAAAAAAATATATATAGCTTACAATTATTGACACACTATGTCAACTAAAGAAAGCTTGAGTACAAAGATTTCTCATCCAAAAAAATGAGATACATGTCCTCTTTCAAACGTGGCCATGATCCACTGTGAGTGCAAATTGTTTCCACAAAATAACAGTATTTTTTATAAAGAACAGTAATACAACATGTAATACACATTCAAGTGGTATCAAAATCCCCAAAGTTATAATAACTGATTTAATGGCAATAACAAACAAACCCACTATCATTAGGATTCACATGAGTCTGTTTTAATGTATTAAAAAAAATTCTTAGAAGGTTATGGATACTTGTCACAAATTTTTCAGGTGCAGTAATGTTTCAACCCTGACTGAAATATTAAAAAAAAAGTCTACTACTGCTATTATTCCAAAAATGTGACAGAGGACTCTAGAAAAAAGAAAAAAAAAACAATCTGTACTGTTGATGTTGAATCTAAAAATGTCACCAAGAATCTAGATCATTCTGATGGAAGGGTAGAGAAAGCTGAAGAGTTACAAATGAGAGATGCTCCCTCTTTGGATCCATCCAGGTGTACCATGCCCTAGGAGCAACTTCCCAGCTCCTCTAGTATTAGACTGTATTGTCCCATCCTTTCACATTTTTACATATGTGGAGGTTGGAATTGTAATAGTGCTTCACTTCAGCTACTAAATGGACCCTTTTCCTCCTGTTACAAATAACTCAGAGGCAGGCAAAATAATCAGTAAGAATTGTGGAAAAAATCTAAAAGTCATGTCTGAAGACCTCTTAAAATCAAGATATTTATCTCATTAAATTTTCCAAAGGTTGTTAAAAAGGTTGACAGAGTCCATTAATCATCGATGTGACAATTAATAAATGAAAAATGGAAAAAAAATCTATTTATGGGCTTTTACATATATATGTATATATTGTTAAGTATAATTATAGGGGGAAAGTAACAGAATATATTTAATAGTTAAAACAGAGCAGATTAAAATGATTCAATGTAACAAAATAGTATTGATAAGATTAATATATGAACATAAAACAACAAAATTAAATTTTAAAGCAGATAATCAGCAAAATACAATAAAATACAGAGACTTTCTTAAAACAATGAAATCGGAAAAGGCTTAAAATTTCCACCTCCGGTCACTTTAAAATTCCTTTCTCTATCCATCCAGATTCCTTTTGTCAGAACTCTGGGATTTCCCATAATGAGGGAAAACATGGGTTTAAGGAATCTCAAACTATATGAATCTTAGAGACTGAGCAGGCCCAAAATGGCAAAGGGTTGTAGGGAGATGAATTTCTCCCCTGAATCTCAGGCAAGATAAGTGAAAGGACCAGTGCACTCATGGGAAAAAAAAACATGCTAAAACTGGAAGCTGTTTGAAATATTAATGCACTGCTCTTTCAAAGGGTGTAACATGTTTGTAATTTACTTCCTGCTTGGAAGAGTAACTTCCTTCCCCATCCTCCCCTGAGGTAAAACACTAGGGAGCAGTTTGTTCCCCCTGTCACATGGTCAGGGATGCTAATTGTTGCCTAAGGAAAACACACCCTGGTTTTTACCAGTTGCCCATAGAGTGACTTTAAGAACTCCTAGCTTCATGGTGGCAGCAATCAAGAGCCCATCAGGATCATAAACAGAGGTCTGGGTTGGGTTCATGGCAGAAGCTAATTAAATAGCAGTAGTAGGAGCAGGCAGAATCAGCAATAGCAATGACAGAGGTAGTAGGGAGGAAACCTGACTTGGGAAGATAGACAAAAAGAGTGGCTTATCTTTTCTCTGCCAAGAGTCTTAAACTAAAACACTGGAGTGGCAGGGAGAGCCACCAGGCAAAAGGTGGGGACAGCAGAAGTAAAGCAGCAGCTCTGAATAGAGTTTGGATTTCTTGTGGAGTTTGTGAGGTTGGGTGGGTGGGTAGGTAGGGCAAAAAGTCTTGGCAGAAGAAACTTGGCTTAAAAAATTTTATCTAGGCTACCTTAAAAGAATTAAGTTCTTCTCCAACTAGTGGTTGCCAAAGTGTAAAAATTAAAATCAATAGGCAATGATAAAATTATATTTTAGGATATTTACTAATGATCATTAGAAATAAAGGAATAATAGAGATAAACCCCCCTCTTACCACTGCCACCATTTTCTCTGCAAGCCAAAGAGGGAGCGACAGAAAGCCCACTGACTTTATCATCTCTCTACAGGAAGTATGTAATGACAGGCATTTGGTGACCTCTTGGCCAATGTAGTTCTGTTTTAGGATAGCAGATTTTCAATTGTACATTGTTGTTCCATGATATCTGAATGGTTTCATTTTAGCATTTTGTAGTATCTTTTCCTTGGTCTGGAAGTTCTTGAACTTGGCTATGACATTTTTGGGTGTTGCCAATTAGGGATTTAAATCAGGAGGTGAACTGTGGATTCTTTTCATCTCTACCATTTTGTTCAAGAATATCAAGGCAGTTATTTTGGATAATTTTCTGTAGAATGATGTCCAGCTTCTTCTTTTGCCATTATTTTCTGGTAGTCCAATGATTCTTAAATTGTTTCTCCTGCATCTGTTTTCCATGTCCGTTGTTTTATCAATGAGGTATGTCATATTTTCCTCAATATTTTTTTAATTTTTTTGATTTTGTGGTATAGACTCTTGCCATCTTGTTAAGTCATTTGCTTCTAGTTGTTAAATTCTAATTTTTAAAGAATAGATTTCATTCCTGACTTTTTGATCCTCCTTTTCCTTTTGATCTATTTTTTTCTATTAGGATTAATTAAGCCCTAGGGCTAATAAGGACCATTTGGAGTTATTGTGATCTTGGGAGTTAAGGAAAGGGTAAAGAATTATGGGTAAGATTTCTTTAAGGCCAGACTGAATTTGGGGATGGTTGCCAGTTGGAATTTTGGGTATCTGGAGTCAGTTGATTTTTCAACAGTCAACAAACTCCTAGAGTTTTTTTTTTTTCCCCTAGGAGAAGGTTGCTATTTCTGTTCCCTGAAACACTGAAAAAACCCAGTGGTAGGTGGAGGATAATTGGTTAGTGTTTCTGGAATAAGTTTGTGGGGGAAATCATCAAAAAAGAGAAGGAGGAGACTGTTCTTCCTTTGTGCTGAGAGAGCCAAGCCATTTTGCAGCCTGCTTAGGCCAAAAAACCTAGCTAGGCCTGAAAGGGCTGACAGTGGGCAGAGAGAGTAAATAACTGAATTGATTTAAAGCTGAAAGAGAGAGACAAGGTTTTTTCCCCTCTATGTGACTGAAAAGTGGGCAGGGCCTTTGAGCACTACTAAGGCCCAGAAGCTTGAACTAGCCTGACTAGGCTGAGAAAGTACTGGGAGTTGGAGGAGTGATCTGAAGAAAAAAAGGAGGCAGTAAATTTAAAATATATATAAGGATAATAATTAGCACAGGATATTTAACATAGAACCTGGGGAGGCTTTGGGGAAACCCCCCCAAAAAGCAGATTTATGAGAATCAGATGGGAGTAGTAAAGCTTAGTCTCTGTTAGATTTAGAGATCCTATCCTCAACTGTTATTTTCTGTGCTTACCTTTCCTTAATATTTATTAAATAGAGATTTCTTTTGTTTTGCAAGCTGACCCCAAGTATTGTTACTCTCAACAAATTTTACTATGCCAAACTTGTTGTACAATGCCCAGATCAACTGTTGTTACAGTAATAACCACCAGAGCCACAAAGAAGATATAGAATATCCAATTTTATGCATTATATTTCTTTCTAGGTCACCTTTCACTTTCTTTGCCTTGTCTTCAAGCTGGTCAATTCTGGCTTTAAAGACAGTATTTTCTTATTTTAGTTCATGTGCCCCTGTTTCCATATGACCTATTTTGCTTTCAAAGTTCTTTCCCCAATTTTCTTAGGCCTCTCTTAATTTTTTTTTTTTTTGGAATTGTGTTTTGAGTTCTTCCAAACCCCGAGTCTAATTTCCTGGAGTTCCTGAGTTTTTGTTTGGTGTTCCTTGGTCATCTCCTGTTCAATTTGTTCTTTGTTCATTACATGGATAGAAGCTGTCAATTGTAATTTATTTTTTCTTTTTCTGTTGTGTGCTCATAATTTTTCCTTCTTCCCCCCTCCTTTTCGGCTGTATTCTTGATCCTCTATTTATTTGCTGGATCTGTGAGTTTGGGCTCTTCTGTCCTGAAGAGGATTCTTCTCTACTCTGCTAATTAAGTAGATTAGTTTTATGGAGCTGACCTATTCTATTAAAAAACCCTGAAGCCAGATTTTCCCCAGGTGCCAGCAGAATCTGAAGGTGAAAGTAAAGGTGTGGAGGCTGAAGGCTCATCCTCTTCTTTTCTTTTCTGACAGTCATCTCCTTGCTAGTTGCTCAAAGCCCTGAGCTTCACATAATGGTACCAAGTTAATCTATTGCAATTGTAGCCTTCTTCCTGGGTGTGAATTTTAGATTTACTCCACCTTGCTTAGTCTAACAAAACAGGAATGTCTACACCCCTACTTAAGGATTATGTATGGAGAAGGATGGCCTATGACAGACATGTGCTAGCAAATGACAGATAAGAAACAACTGACAGACCCCTTGGCTGTCCTAAATCAAGCTTAAGCTATCATTGGCACATGTGAGATGCAGGAAAGTGATGTAAAAATGGTCTATATATTGCATGTCACTTACTCTCTCAGCTCTCTTTGCATGGAGAGGTAGCTGGTGGCAGCATGCTGAGTGTCTTGGTGTCTTTGCATGGTGGCAGCTATTGTCTGGGGGAAGCTTAATAAACTAGTTCAGGTGAGTCATCTTCTCTGAGGTCTCTCGGAGTTTAGACTGATTCCTTTCTTCTTTACCTTCCAAAATACTATCCTCTTAGGAAGCCTCTAATCTTCTGAAAAAGACTTTGTAGGGAAGGTCTTTGAAACTCCCCCTGGCACAGGCTAGGCCGGAGAAATCCTATACCTTTTCCCTCTCTTTTCTTTTTAATTCCTTCCCTCTATATTAATTAAACCACCATCAAATTTCCAAACTGACTTGAGTATTTTATTTGGGATTTTCCCTGGTGACCAATTAATTTTAGATTAAGTCACAACACTAAAACTTCCCCTTACACCAGTCACCCAGATTCTTACTGAAGATCTCAGAACAGTAAGTGGAGGAGGGGTGTTGGAAATTGAAATTTTTGACCCTCTGGAAGCTTCTTGTCTGCACTATTGATAGACTGGATTAAGCCAGTAGAGCTGATCTGCAGAGTCAAAACTTCCAGAGGCAGAGGCCCAAGTTGTGACTGAAGGCTGCTACCAGAGTAATCTTCTCTCTGCTCCTCTTCTCCAGCTGCCTCCATCAGTTGTGGTCAGAACCCTGAGCCTGGACTTGCTGTGGTAGCAAAACACTCAGACTAGAGCCCTCACCTGGAGGTCCCACCAACCTCCCAAGCCTCAGCACAGTATATGGGGGGAGGGGTCCTGGCACCTTCCTTCTTTCTTTTCCTTAAACTCAAGAATTAAACCTTGTCTGTGTACCTTTTAAGATGAATCCAGCAGTAGGGTCTCCTGGCTCTGTCCTGTTGTTGTATTTCATTTTATATTCCCCTTGAAGCACTTTGTTTTTGTTTGGGTGGAAGGGTTTTTACAGACGACTTGACTTTTGCTGCTTCTAAGCTATCATCTTGCCTCTGCCTTACATTTTCCATCATTAAAAGATCTAAATTAACTCTTTCCCTTCTTTCCCTCTCCCCTCTCACATTTGGTAAGCATGTGATCTGGATTATATATGTATTATCATACAAAACATATGTCTACATTGGTCATTGTTATAAGTGAACACTCATAAAAAGCAATAAATAAATAAACTAATGTGAAAGATTATATACTTTCATCTATATTCCAACTCCATCAGTTATTTCTCTGGAGGTGCATAGTATTCTTTCTTATAAGCCCTTCAAATTTGTCTTAGATCATTGTATTGCTGAGGGTAGCTAAGTGTTTCATAGTTGATCACCACACAATATTGCTGCCGCTCTGTACAGCATTCTTCTGGTCCTGCTTATTTCATGCTGCATCTGTTCATGTACATCTTTCCAGTTTTTTTTTTCTGAAATTATCCTGCTCATTATTTTCTATTGTACAATAGCATTCCAGCACCATCATATACCACAATTTTCTCAGCCATTCCCCAATTGATGGACATTCTTTCAATTTACAAATTTTTTTTGTCATCACAGAGAGAGGCTATAAATACAAGTGGATCCTTTCCTTTTATTTATTATCTCTTTGTGATATAGACCTAATAGTGGTATTACTGGGTCAAAGAGTATGCACAGTTTGATAGCCCTTTGAGTTCAGTATCAAATTGCCCTTTATAATGGTTTGGATTAATTCACAACTCCACCAAAGATATATTAGTTTCCCAATTTTACCACATTCCCTCCAACACTTATTACTTTCCCTTATGGACATATTAACCAATCTGATAGCTATGAGATAGTATCTCAGATTTGTTTTCTCTAATTGAGTTATTTAGAACATTTTAATATGACTATAGCTTTGATTTCATCATCTAAAATTATTTATTCATATTCTTTGACCATTTGTCAATTAGGCAATGACTTGCTTGTAAAATTGACTTAGTTCTCTTTAAATTTGAGAAATTCGACCTTTACATGATAAAACTTCTAAAAGTAGGCTGCCACCATATTACATGGAACACTTGTGGAATATAGATTCACAGTTTCATTAAAGAGTAGTATATTAATCACGTTTTGGGTTCTATAGTTTCCAGAATTACACTTAATAATTTTTAAAGAAATGGATTTCTAGACTGTCTGTGACTTTTAATATCCCTTCAAAACTTTCCAAAAACTTTAAGAGAATTTTAATAACTTTAAGTGGGTTAAAATGAAAAGACTACTAACTCAGTCAGAGGAGTGGGATAAAAATCCTTTCACAGATCTGTGTGACCTTTCCTAAGTCACTCAATATCTGTATAACTCAATTTCTTCATCTGTAAAATGAGACATATGGATTAGATGTATTCTGAGGTCCCTTTCAGTCAACAATCTCTAATGTTTTAATGAAGCTTTCAGAGGTCAATTTTAATATATGTAATTGAATTATGGTTTTTTTTAGGTTTTTCTTTTATTTCCAGGTTTTTTTTTAATCCTGTGTCTTGAGTCACTGGTAGAAAAAAATTTTTTTCCCTAATTTCTACTCTTTAACACATTCATGGATGATAAGATTATACATCCTTCCTCCTCCAGTGTATATTCCTCTGTCCACATCCATATTAGCATATTTCTTTTTTCAAAGACCGATAAGAGCTCAATATTTCGTTAAGGAACATTAGTCTTTTTTTAGACTTCTTTGTTCTGTAGACCCAAAGATTTTTTTCCTGAGACTTATCAAGTAATTCTATGAATTAACTGAGATCTGATTTTTTTCAAGTTAATTTTCTACTTTGCTTTGATTTTCAAAATATTAAATAATCATCCACAAGGCTTGTGGCAGAGTTCAAAACAACACTTACTTAAGGAGAGCTTACCTAACTTTTCATCATTGACTTTTCTTCAGCACTTAGTCTACAAATTTCCCTGTCTCTCCCTCTATAATACTTTTAGAATTCATCATTTTTGACCTTGCTACTTCTCAAGGACCTATTCTTTCAAGTGGTCATATTTAAGGAGCTTATCAACAAGTAATTTTGTCTTCTGAACATTGAAATGGATTTTCTTTATCTTCCCAAATGAAGATTTACAGTGCAAGCTCGATGTGTTTTTTTCCCTAAAATTTCTAGCTTTGTGTGTTGTTATATACTTCACAGACTAGTAAAGTTCATCCTCCCTTTTGAAGTTATGGTTAATGTCCATTTTGATGAATAATATTCATAAAAGCCACAATTGGCTGTCTGAATATGGACAAAGCAAATGTTTAAATTTAGGTTGCAGTGGAGGGAAAATAACTTTTCTTAGATCAAATAGCAACTACCCAAGAGATATTCACTTAGCAAAAATAATCTTAAGTACTCATATTTTACTACTTGTTGTGGTTTAATTAAAACATTTTCACAGAGTCATTTTTTTGTGGTGGATAGTAGAAAGGAGAGAATACAAATGAAGATTCCAGAAAAACTCTAAGGACACTTCTATGCAACAGTTTCTCATATAGTCATTTATAGTTGTAAAGATTCCTGAATATGTCTTATTTCTTACAAGCTTCATTACAAACCCATGAGTCAAAAATCCAAGTTAATACAATATACAAAGGGATTCTTTACGTAACAGAGTATGTTTTAGGCACAGTTCTAGGAGCCAAAAGTACAAAGACAAAGCAAGGCTATCCCTAACTTGAATGAACTTTTCATAATTTTTTGTAATCTTTGTTATTTTTCTTTCTATAAACTTCCATATTCAATCACTAACCAAGTCTAATAGAATCTTTTTCTTCCCTATTATTCAAACTATTCATCTTTTTCCTCCTTTACTCCCTCCATTCTTATCTATAAATCATCATTATCAATAATTTAAACTATTATAACAACTTATCAACTAGCCCTTTTACCTCTAGTTTATTCCTCCTTTCTTTTTTATTTCATCTTATCATAGAATTAAAATCACTCATAAGCTGGTCTGTTAATCTCATACTTTTCTTTAAAAATCTCCTCTGACTGGGCACCTATGTGCTCAGTGGATGGAAATCCGGGCTTGGAAATGGTAGGTTTTTGATTCAAATCTGGCCACAGACACTTCTTAGCTATGTGATCCTGAGCAAGCAATACAGAGCATTGATTCTAAGTTGCAAAGTAAGAACTTAAAAAAAAAATCTTCCAGAAATCCCTATTATATATGAAATGAATTCCAAGTTCATTAATTTTCCATGTAGAAATTTCTCAATATAGAATTTAACTGGAGCATTTCAAACGACAAAATTATCCAGAAATGCTTAACAGAGAGTCTTACTTTTGATATGTATTTCAATATAATTTGTTTCCTTTTTCACTATCTGTGTTTCCTTTATGTGTAAAATGGACTTATTTGGGCATGCCCAGTTCACCTAACATGGAGGCATGTGGAAGGGATTTTGAATTTGTCCAGATGATCTAATAAAGGCTCTCCACCCCCTGTCATATGGGTGGGTAAAGCCTTCTTTCATTAGCTGGTTTAAAACTGACAAGATTTAGATAGTTCTTTCTTTAGGCCATTCTTTCTCTTCCTCTTTCAGTTTTAGGTTCCTCCCTATACATATACAGTAGGTGAAAACGTTATTTCCCCCAAAGTATAAATATCATGAATAAAGAGGTTAGTATAAGAATCCCCTCACCCATTTCCTCTTTTACACTGGTTCTGAGAAATGGACCTGGGAGTATTTATTTTTTTTTTAATTCCTAATGTCATATATTGGCAGCAATATCTATCCAGGATACAGGCAATCGAGCCATGGATGACCTTAGAATCATTATTACAGGTAGCATAGAATTCCAGGGTGCCTGGAACTCAAGTGTAATGGGAGTTTCAGCTGTGGAACTGGGTATGTGCTCTATGGGAACAGAGGTAGGCTACAAACCTAACTAATTTCCACTCACTGGGGTCTGAAGTAGGACATAATGGATTGCTGGTGGCAGTAGAAGATGACTCTTTTAAGTGGAAGGAATAGATTTTTATGTTTGTTATTTTACCTTTTGAAGTGAATTTACCTTGTAAAAGCTCCTCAAACTATTTGTGGACAAAAGGAAACTGGAGTACAGGAGATCCCCCTGCTCTTGGGAGAGCACCTTTAATGGAATAGTGAAGCCATTCACAGAGATCCTAGACATTCTGTATCCTAATTGGGGGTGGAGTGAGGAGCAGATGAGCTATAACATACTTGAACTTCCATTCAGTAATGGCCAGGTTAAAGTTAGATATGAAATTTAATAAAGGGTTGATATGCTTAAGTGTACAGTTAAAGGTGACTGTGACAAAAAAGAATAAGACTATAATTTACTCAGTATATCTGAAAAAATATTCCCACTATAATTAATCCAATGAGATATTTTCAACTTTAAAGTTTCTGATAAAAAAGAACCTCCTATCTCCTCAGGAAATCTATTCTATTATTTTTTTAACAGCTCCTTTTATTTATTTGTTTGTTTGTTTGATTTTCCTGTTTGAATTAGTTCATTTAATCAATTTAGAACATTATTCCTTGGTTACAATAATCACAATATTTCCCTTCCTTCCCTCCAGCCACCCTTCCCACAGCCAATGCGCAATTTCATTGGGTATTACTCCTGTCCTTGATCAGAATCTATTTCCATGTTGTTGTTTGCACTAGGACGTTCATTTAGAATCTATATCCCCAACCATATCCCTTAGACCCATGTATTAAAGCAATTGTTTTTCTTCGGTGTTTTTACTTCTATTCTACTTTTTAGATATTTTAATTTCTAGATACATTTACTTGGTTTCAAGTTCAAATAAATCCTTGTATCTCTTCTATCCATTGCTCCAAATTGTTGACTCCAAAATCAAGTCAAACAAATATAATCCTTTTTTTCACCTATGTTATAAGGAATTTCATAATTACACTCTGTCTCTTTAGGAGCAGTAGTTTTAGGTCAGAGAAAGGTTTTTAATTTGTACGGTATCTCCTTAAGAGACAGCAATACACAGCTCTCACAGTCTTTCTTTCTAAGAGGCAGTAGCAGACAGAACCGAACTCTGACTCTTGAAGAGAAAACCATAAAACAGAGAAAACATCAGTTAAGGGGACTCCATTTTGCTCTGGCTTTGGTCTGAAAGGAGGTTGAAGGACTGGGTCAGTTTTCTCTCTGTCAAGAAAAACTGGCAGATTAGGTTTGGGGAGTTGAATCTGTGATACTAGATTGAAAAGAAGTCCATTACTAAGGGGCTGCTGTTATTTCTCAGAGCTCTGAGAGAATTGCTACACTCTATGTGTCAACTGTGACAGGCAGTTTCTCCACTTTCAGTTAATAGTTTGTTATTGAAAAAGGTTCATTGACTAGTTATTTTAATTATATAGAAAATATAAATTTAAGATAGTGAGAGTAAATTTAAGTAGGTCTGCTTTGACAGAAAAGAGGAAACTGAAAAGAAAGCCATTAGATTTGGGGAGAGTTATTTAGATACTTTAGTATAGGATAAGTATTTTAAACATAATATCAGAATTTATTCCTATTTTCCTAACTCTTGTTTCCTATCCTTATTCTCCTGACAATAAATAGTTCTTAGTAGTCTAGTAGTAGTCTCTTGGTAACCGAGGATGATGATTGTCTCTGTGCATTTTCATCTATAATAGATGAATGTGCACAAAGATACTTGTGCATGAAGGAGATTTAAGTGGAAAAGTCGATGCACAGAGACAGTCCCACTCTCTCAGTGTTGGAAGCCTGGGTCCAGTGGCACGAAAAGTCTCTACACCTGGAGACTTCCTCAGCTGCATTGGATGGCCGTGTTGTCTTTTGTGCTCCAACATGCCCTAAGCACTCCACAGTGCTTGGCTGCATCGCCATTTCAGCAGATGAACCTTCTTTTTGGTTTCTTCTGTCTGTTCAGCCGAAGCAGTCTTCACATGCTGGGTGAGCAAAGCCCTAGTTCACCAGGGGTCTATGACCTGATGGCTATTCTCACAAGGTTTAGCTGGCCTGTCGAAGCGGTTGCCCAGGGCGTGGCCGTTGCCGCATGCTAGCAGCTACTAGGAGCCACAAGTGAGAGCTGGGTGTCAGGTGGGGGTCAGAGGCTGGAGAGCTGCCCTAAGAGGACACAACAAGCCCTCCATACCAGAGATACTACCACTCCCTGTACACCCCATACACCCATATACTTAGTAAGTCACTAACAAAGAAAGTTCACCTCCTAACAGACTATAAGCCCTGCTGTGACCCCCTTGGGCAGTGCTAGGCAAATTGAAAGGCTGTGATTTGTCCTGAGATGTGATGACCAAAGCTGATGGGTGGAGAAAACTGTATATAAGCAGAAGCCTGAGAGAGATTCAGGGTCTTCATACTTGCTCTTCATGCTTGGTGGATTCTTGAACTCTTCATTCTTGGGGGCCATTAACCTAGGGAGCATGAGCTATGATGGGATTCTTGGCACTCTTGGCCTCATGTGCACTGAAGGTTCTCAGCATTTTTTTCAGCATCTTTGCCTCCAGATTTTGGTTTCTTCATCTGTATATACCCCTAGTTCAAGTTATAAGTTAGCTATGTTTTTTATGATGCATTGGGGAGACTGGTCTCCCAAAGGATTACAGGGGGGGAGGAAATTGTTTTAATGACTACAATTCCCTCAATTTCCTTTGCCCTTTCATGTATGTGTGTAATTATGTTGATTGAGATTTTTAGTTTTGGTTTTGGTCATGCTCTCTCGCTTTGTTCCACGTGGAGGTGGGGGAAGCTCTGGCGATTTCTCTGACTTTTTACTTTCCCTGTTGCTTCAAGTTAAATTTAATAAATATTTTCAAATATAATACTTGGTGTTTTAGATATTAATTTTAATCTTTAAACATGCTACCTTCAAGATAAATTATAAAGTACTTTGACATTTAAGAGCAGCTAGGTGGTAGAATGGAGTACTAAGCTTGAAGTAAGGAGGAATCATCTTCCAGAGTTTAAATCCAACTTCAGACACTTACTAGCTATGAGATCCTGGGTAAGTCACTTCACACTGTTGGCCCCAGTTTCCTCATATGTCAAATGAGCTAGACAAAGAATTGGCAAACCACTCAAGTATCTTTACAATAAAAACACCAAATGATGGAATACTATTATGCTGAAAGGAATAATGAACTGGAGGAATTCCATGTGAACTAGAATGATCTCCAGAAATTTATGCAGAGTTAAAGGAACAGAACCAGGAGAACGTTGTACACAGAGACAGAGACACTGTGGCACAATTGAATGTAATGGGCTTCTCTACTAACAGCAATGCAATGATCCAGGACAATCCTGAGGGCCTTATGAGAAAGAACAGTATCCACAATCAGAGAAAGAACTGTGGGGGTAGAAACACAGAAGAAAAACATATGATTAGTCACATGGTTCGATGGGGATATGACTGGGGATATGGATTTTAAATGATCACTCTACTGCAAATATTAACAATATGGAAATAGGTTTTGAACAATGATACATGTAAAACCCAGTGGAATTGCTTGTCTTGGAGTGGGAAGGGAGGAGGGGAGGGAAAGATAATGATTTATGTAATCATGGAAAAAATAGTCTAAATTAATTATTTAAATAAATAAGTTATCCCTCCCCTGCCAAATTGGGTCATGAAGACTTAGGCACAACTGAAAAACGACTGAATGAAAAAAAAATAGGCATTTAAGCTTTACAATTTGGCTCCTTCCTCAAACTCCCTAATCTCATTGTCCTTAAATTCTTCACTATCCTTATATTACATGATCTACTTTTCTGACTCACCTCAGCCAGAGATAGGGATGATTATATGCTAGAATCATACTTTCCTAATTAGACACTTGGATATTTCTTTTTAAAAATGCTGACCTCATATCATTACATTTCTCCATATGCCTCACTCCTCCCAAATCCATGATTTATCTCCATTAAGGTTTGTAGGACCTCAACACCTTGGTACTTTCTTAGGCCATTACCCCTGCTCTGACTTTACTTCCATCTCTCTATAATCTTGACAATATATTTTGCTAATACAGTTAATTCTCTGTAATAGCTTATACTCCGCTAATTGTAAGCCTTACATTTCTTCCATGTCTTGTCTCTTCTCCTCTTACTTGCTATAATAATTAAAATTGGGTGGCCAAATGTAATAATTAAAAATTTGGTCTGTCAAAAATAATAATGGTTTAAAAATCACAATTTATTAAAGTTAAAATTAAACTATGAGTCAGTAGGTTGTTGGTAGTTTTATTTACAACAAGGTAGAGATATTAAAGTGGGAAATATAGGAAGGAGACAAAAAAATATCACCTAGCTAAAAAAAATACCCTAAGTGCCTCCTAGACTTAAACCTAATCCTAGTGCCTCCAGACTGAGATTGCGAATTCAAATGGGAATCTCACCAGAAATAGTTGTTGGTGGTGTACCAAATGACTCCCAGTCTTCTATCCACTGCCTAGAAATTAGTTTTACCAATAGCAGTTTTAGTTTGAACATAACACCTATCAAAATATAAATAATGGAAGGAACTCTGACTCTAGAGTAGGAAGACATGATTCTAAATACAGCCTCTTTAACTTACTACCTATGTGATCTTGAGCAATTTATTTAATCCTATTTCATCATCTGAAAAATGAAAGATTTGGACTAGATTGCCTCCTAGTTCCTATGCCCTTTATTAAGTGTTTGTCCATCTCTTTCTCTGTCTATCTCTCTGTTTCTCTCTCTTCCCAGGCCCAATGTCTTCAGTTCTTTCAAGTTATCCTCATTTGACACAGATTGAAGGAGCTATAAAATTCCTCTTGCCTTACTTGAAACATCTTCCAGTTTCCTAATATCCTTAAACTGGTACATGCAAAACTAAATTCAGTATTCTAGATGTGGCCTGAAAAGAGTAATATAGAGTAGGTAAAACATATCTTTTTTAATTCCTGGAAGGCTCCTAATTGGACACCAAAATTATATATGCTTTTTTTAAATACTCTGTGACCCTATTTTGTGCCTATTAAAACCTGATATCAATATTATGCTCCAAACTAGGGAACTTATTTTTTTCCATAGACCTGTCACATACACACTTATGTATGTATATATGTGTATATGAGTGTGTCTCATATATGTATATATAACTCTGTCCCTTTGCCTGTTTCTATTGACTACTGAAAATAATTTCTAACTTTGAAATGTATTCATTCTTCAGGACTGAGCTTAAACATTGCTTTACTAATGCAAACTTTCCCAATCCTGATCCAACATTTCCAAAAAGATCCTTTTTGTTTCCTATGGATGTTGTGTCTATCTTAAGCACTTAGGTTCTATTTATTTGTGTATATTTTATATTTTAATTATATATTTTTTAAACTAGATTGAAGGTCCTATGGGTAAAGGGGTACCGGATTAATGGCATATATATATATATATATATATATATATATATATATCCTCCAGTACCTCAGTACCTAGTGGAGATGCAATGAAGATGAGCCCTTTATTTTCCATTTCAGTTCAGATTAAACAAATTACACAAATCCTTTTGTTTAATCTCTTTGATCAGACTAAAGGGCAGCTAAATTGTGCAGTTAGGATAGTGTTCCTTGTTTAGAACAAGGAAACTCATCTTCCTGAGTTCAAATTTGGACTCAGATATGCACTACAATTGTTAACCTATGCAAGTCATTTAACTCTGTTTGTTTCACTTTCCTCATCCATAAAACAAGCTGGAAATGGAAATGGCAAATCACTCAAGAATCTTTACCAAGAAAACTCTTATTGAGGTAACAAAGACTTGAACACTGCTGAAAAATTGTTGAATACTAATGATCTGATTAATCTGATTAAGCTTAGGTTGAAGTAAATTGTCTATAACAGTGATTGTGAACCTTTAGAGATGGGCTGTTGCGCCCCACCCCCATCAACCCCAGACCAAGTGCTGTGCCTGCTTCTCCCAGATTGAGGAGGGCCTGTTCCTTGGCCCTCCATTCCCCCCAACCCTCCTTATCTCAGGCAGGGGATGAAGGAAGCACTCTCATTGGACTCATTGGTAAGGGGAAGAGCTCCTCCTGGAGTAATGAACTCTGGTGGGCACTTGCAGGTGTGCCCACAGAGAGCATCCTGTATGCCGTTTTTGACCCATGTGCCATTGGTTTGCCATCATGAGTCTATAAAAATATAGAATAAACAAATTACCTTTTCCTGATTGGGAGAGTATTCTTAGAGAAAGCAATACATTTTACCTCTCTGCAAAGACAATTATGATAACTTTCAAAAAATTGATATTTGTCCTTTTGAGGAAGAACTCTGTCATAGACTTCCCTGTATCTTTATGTCTCTGGGAAGTTTGACTTTGATGGAGTACTTTCTCTTTATTCAAAGATGTTTGAATAAACTTTTTTGACTTGTTATTTCAAATTGTTTCATTTGGCTAGGTTATTATATATTTCTATATAATACCACAGCTCTAATATTACTTATTATTTTAATATATAACATAATAAACAGATGGCCCAAATTTACCATTGAAGAAACTGAGAAACAATAACAGACCCTGGAATTAAACTTAACTCTGATTCCTATTTAAATATTCTTTCATCTTTATTATTTTTAAAAACAATTTACTCATTTATGTTGGGATTTTTTTAAAGTTATATAACCTTTGTTGTCATGTTTCTTTTTCTGGAAAAATGAGGCAATATGGTATAGAATAAAGAGATCTAACATAGGAGTCAGGATAACTAAGATTTCATTTAAACTCTGCAGACTGCTAGTTTTAAATAGTTACTTAACCTCTGTGAGCCTCATTTTCTTATCTGTAGATTTGTGATAAAAGCATTATGCCTTATCCACTTAGTTGATTAATTGTTTCACTCTAGTATAGGTTCTTATTCTCTCATGCTTTACCTACTTGACGATA
The DNA here is from genome assembly GCF_027887165.1 of Monodelphis domestica. Lineage (NCBI taxonomy): Eukaryota > Metazoa > Chordata > Mammalia > Didelphimorphia > Didelphidae > Monodelphis > Monodelphis domestica. The sequence continues at coordinate 363,308,525 of NC_077229.1, forward strand.
TGCCTGCATCATCTCTTCTCCCTTTCCATTCAACCACTGAAGTGTTTTCCTAAAAGGCAAGTCCTATCATGTCACCCTGCCCTACTCAGTAAATGTCAGTGGCTTCCTATTGTCTCCAGGAACAAATACAAAATATTCTGTTTGGCATTAAAAATCCTTTATAACACAGTGACCTCCCACCTTTCTACTCTTATTATACCTTATTCCAACAGATATTCTTCAATCCAGTAATACTGCCCTTCTTGGATGTTCCACATTTGGAATACTCCATCTCTTGATGCCAGGAATTTTCTATTTCCTGTTTGGAACATTCTCTCTCTTCTCTTCTGTCTATCTATCTACCTTGGCTTCCTTTAAATGACCATTAAATTATCACCTTCTATAGGAAATCTTTCTAAATCCCTATTAATTTTACTGCCTTTCTTATAATTGTTTTGTGTTTATTCTGTATTTCATTTTATATGTATGTGTGTATAGACATACACAAATGTAGCATATATATGCACATGTACACATTAATTATACACAAACATGCTTAATATCTGCATAGTGTGTACAGATATATAATTAATATATAGATTATATACATACATTTAGCTAGATATATATAAGTTTATATGCATGCATATGTACATATACAAAGTTATACTTAGTTTTAAAATTCTTTGAGCAAAATTTCTGAATGCTTTACAAAATGCTTGCATTAGTTCACAGTTCCACCAATAGAGTATTAGTATCCCCATCTTTCTTTTTTCTTTTATTTTAATTTTAAAGAAGAAGTTTATTTAAACAACAAGATGTTTGATTTGGAAGGAAAACTATCTAGGATTATTTTCTTTATACTAATGTTTCTTTACTGAGAGACTGAGATTGCCCTACAGCTAAGTACAAAAAAGTTATTAAAAAATGAAAAAAAGAAAAAAAAACATTGAAATTATCCAATCAAACAAGGTATGCAAGGATTTGTGTTTGTGTTGCTGTTGTTATTGTTGTTGTTGTTGTTGTTAAACAGTGAGAGGAAAATAATTTACTGGAACATAAAGATAAAAGTTGAATGAGCATGCCACTAATGGAAAAAAGGGATACTTTTACAGAACCAGTTTGTTTTTTTTCCCTTCCCCATCTCCATTTGATGTTGATCAAAACATACCATCAGCCATTTAATTAAAAAGTAATGCATTATGCCTGTGCACATACACCAGTTACTTTATGTGCAATAAAGGAATGCGGGAAGCGAATCAAAGAAGAGAGAAAATTATACTGCAATAGACAGGATGTGGAGGAACCAAATCTTGGTTTTCCAATTGTGAATGCATTGTTTTCTTTGGAAGCATAGTTCTGAAGTAGACTTGCAGGTTCTCTTTTTAGTAAAATGCCTCCTTTCTGCTGCCGGAATACATCAATTGTATCTTCATTATCCATTTCCAACTGTGCAGAGGTATCTGTTTCATTGATTTGCTACCCATCAAATCAGAATCTATCTGCCTTATTGACAAACCCTGTCATTCACAACCAGCTTTATTTAGTTTACTAAGTGGTGTGTGTCTCTTAATCTTAAACTGCATCACCTAACCATCTTGCCCTGCCACCTTCAAATTGATGTGATACTTGTTTTCAGTCTTGACTCCTTCTTTCAACTTCAGGTCAGCCATGGCAAGTCTGGGTGTATCTTCAGTCACCATTTCACAAAAGAAGCTAAAGTACTCTAGGATGGTCTGATCCAAGGAAATGGGGAGCGAAACAGCAGCAACAGAAGCAAGAGCAAAAGGAGCATGAGAAGAAAGATGATAGTAAGCATGAAGAAGAGAAGGAGGAGGAGGAGGAGGAGGAGGAGGAGGAGGAGGAGGAGGAGGAGGAGGAGGAGGAGGAGGAGGAGGGGGAGGAAAAGAGTATCTCCATCTTTCCACATCACCTCTAAACTAACATTTGTCATTTTTCCTTTTCATTATTTGTAATGATGGGAGATATCAACTCACAATTTAAAAAATTCATTTCTCTAATCAATAATTACATACAACATTTTTCGTATAGTTATTTATAGGTGTCATTTCTTAATCCAAAAAATATTTTTGTTCTATATTTTGACCATTTATCAACTGGGGAATGACTCATTCATGTATATTTAACAAAGTTCTCTATGTTTTTCAGATATGACATTTTAACTGAAAAACTGTATAATAAAATTATTATAACAAAATAAAATGTTCCCAACTTACTACTGTCCTTCAAACCTTGGCTATATTAGTTGTATTTATAATTTTTTTAAATTATTGTATTCAGAATTATCCATTTCATATCACACAATGCTTTCTGTCTCTTGTGTATTAATAAATTCATCCCTCATCCATAAATGTGATAGGTAACATGTTCCCTGTTCTTTTAATTTGCTTATCATATCTCCCTTTAGGTCTAGGAAATGTATTCATTTTGACCTTGTCTTGGAAAATGGTATAAGATATTGGTATTTGTGTGTGTGTGTGTGTGTGTGTGTGTGTGTGTGTGTGTGTGTGTATATATATATATATATATATATATATATATATATATATATATATATATATATATATATATAGAGAGAGAGAGAGAGAGAGAGAGAGAGAGAGAGAGAGTTTTACCTTTTGACCAAGCAATATTCCTATTAGGTTTATTTTGTAAGGTGCTCAGAGAGAAAGAAAAGAATCTAAATGTTTTAAAATATTTATAGCAGTTCTCCTTGTGCAAGTAAAGAACTGTAAGTTGATGGAATACCCATCAGTTGGGGAATGGCTAAACAAGTTGTGCCATATGATTATGATGGAATAATACTGTGCTATAAGAAATGACAAACAGGTTAATATTAGAAAAAATAAAAGAATCTGTAAAATTAGAGTGAAAGTAGTAGAATCAAGAGAAGAGTACACAGTAGCAGAAATATTTTTTGAAGTATGACTTGTGGATGTCCACCTCCAGAGAAAAACTGATAAAAAGGAATAAAACATAGTTTTATATACACATAAAACTTTTTGTCAGATGTTTACTTTTCTAATGGAGAAAATGAATGGAAGGAGTTTTACTGGGTATTTCAATATAATAAGTAAATGAAGAAAAAAGAATACACACACATATACACACACACTTATGTTTGCTTGTCTCCTCCATTAGATATAAGGTCTTTAAAGGCAAAGTATTTTTATGTTCCCTTTTTGAACTCTAGCACTTAGCATAGAACATGGCACATAATAGGTACTTATTGATTAATTAGGTGGAGGTGTTGTACTTTCCCCCTCACACAAGAACATTTTTTTCACTTTCTAGCATCCAGAATGATTGTTGTAAATAGTTACTTAAAATATAAATGCACAAAGCACAACTCGACTCAAGTTTCATCAGGGCACTTTCTCGATACATGTTCAATCAGTGTCTAGTCATTTCTAGGTCTCTAAGAGGTTTTTAAAGTACTCTTCCAAATTCTTCCTATAATGTATAGTTGTGTAGGTGGATAGAGACAAATCAAGTTTAACTCACAATTCATTCATTTCTCTTTGCCAAATCCTATTTGCTCCTTATATTTCTTTCCACTCCCTGCCACCTGAACCATGTTGCTTTGCTATTTAACGGAATTTGAAAGAATTCATGCAATTGTTATTTAAATAAATTAAAATTACTAAGTAGAAAACTATTTTTAATATGTTAAAAATTCCAGAAGACATCTCCACCTCCCCATTGCCAAGGCCAACATTTTCAACTCCATTCTGTTTCTCTTTTTTGTTAATCAATTTTTCTATTCATGATTTTATATAATTGCTACATCAGCAATAATTCAATGGCTTCTCTTTAAAATAAGTTCATTGTAGATAGTGTTATAATGGGATTTTGTAGAGGAATGAACAGGAGGGAAATATGTAAAAATCAGATTTATTTTTGGGAAACAGAGGAATGGGAAAGGGTTAGGAGAATGATTATAAGTAACTTGAAACTCTAATTTCTATAAATCTATCTTATCCTTCTTATTCTAAGCTAAATAATAAGGTTCCCCAATAACCAAATCTCACAAGTGGAGTCCAATCAAATGGGCCAGGATCTTCAGATGATAACTGTCCAAACAGGTCTAGTGAAGAAGTGTCCTCAGTCTTCTGTTCAAACTGCCAGCAGCCAGCTCAAAAGATTGCTCTCTTCAGCTAATATCACCAAAGCCAGAAACCATGTTTTCAAACCTCCAACTTCAGATCCTTCAGGAGAGAAGTGCCCAGACAGTTGGACCTCAGAATCTTTGCCCACATCCTGGCCCTTAGGCTCCCATATGACTCTCAGTCACATGCTCCTTTCAGTCACTCTAATGTTTTCATTACACAGTTTGTTACAAAATGTCTTTTCCCTATCACATTACCCCCTTTTGCACAAAACAAAAATCATACTGGAAACACAATTTTTGTATTTGTGCACAACCTAAAATACTTACCAATTACATAAACTAAGAAATCTACCCAAAATAACCAACAATCTACACTCAACTATCTTACCCTAACTAATACTAACATATTCTAGGGAATTTTAACAAGGAAAAAGGAAAGGAACAGGAATTAAATAATGAGTGAGTACAAATGTCAAAAAGAAGCAAAATCAAAACAGCAAATAACATCAAACAAAAGATGAACATAACTTCCATGCAAACAGCAAACTCAAAATAATCTTATCAGTTAATACAGAACATTGTACTACTATTGCAGTACATTAATATTAAACTTAGAGAAAAATTTTTGAAAATTACAATAAACATAACATTGCCTAAGTTTTACCCTAAAAATCAAACCAAATATTAAACTCACTTATGCAAATGCATATAGCTCTAAATATAAGTGAGCTATGTACATAATTCATTTGTATACATATAGTACATACATATGATACACATATGAACATATATATATATACTTATGTATACTTCATATTAACACATATTTTAAATATATGCATATACTATATTATAATTAATGTAAAATACTAATATACATCCGATTTATATATATTTACATATTTATTTACAATTTTGCTTCATATGTGATTTCACATATTGTTTGTGTTGTGTAATGTATGATGTAGTGCAAGTCAGTATTTAATTTTCTAATCTTATTTTCCTTAATCCTATCTAACTAATCCCTATCTTTAAAATACTTCTGCCTGGGGGCAACTGGGTTGCTCAGTGGATTGAGAGCCAGGCCTAGAGACAGGAGGTCCTAGGTTCAAATCTGAACTCAGACATTTCCCAGCTGTGTGACCCTGGGCAAGTCACTTAACCCCCATTGCCTATCCTTTACCACTCTTCTGCCTTGGACACAATACACAGTTTTGACTCCAAGATGGAAGGTAAGGGTTTAAAAAAATACTTCTGCATAAATAGATTTCTATACTTAAACTAAATCTAAGTATGTAACAACTATATTTTGTTAGTAACTAAATATCTATAGCTAATCATAACAGTGTTAGTACCCTAATTATACATTGTTCCACTCATTTTAGTGATTCAATGTAGTCAAAACATATATATATATATATATATATATATATATATATATATATATATGTTTTCTGTTGTTACTTTTGCCATGTCATATTGTTTTGCTATTTTAATGTCAGTGTTACTGTTATGTAAGTTTAATGTTACTGATGTATGCAACATACTTACCCTACTTCAGAACTTTCTTACTCTTCTCTCCTTCTTGAATAGGTATTCTTTTGCAATTCCATAGTAGTGAATATATTTGTGTTTGTATGTGAATAAATGCTTTGTTATTTTGTACTTTAATATATTACCCTAAAGTATCAATTCATTATTCCATTTATCCTTTAATCCTCATCATTGCAAATTTCACAAAGTCTTTAAATTCATAAATTTTATCTTTTAGCAATATCCATTAATTCCTGAATTCCCCTCTTCATCTGCATTGTAAACATTTATCCTCTTCCACAGGAGTGGTACTCTCCTTACTGATCTTTTCTACTGCAGACTCAATTTGACTTTCTGCAATCTCTTGTTCATTTTCTTTTTCCTCAATAATTTGTACATTTTCATTATTAATACCATGTGCTAATTTTACTTGCGAACAGTGATACAAGGAATCTCTACCCAAAACTTTTACTGAAATTGGAGAAACTAATAAAATAGTATAAGGACCTAACCAAATTTCCTATGTTGCTAATGTTTTAGCAAAACTTTTACATATACCATATTTCCTGGTTCTTAATTATGAAGAGAATAATCCATAGGACCAGTTTGAATTAATTCTCCCATATCATGTAATTCTTTGAGTCTTTGTTGTAAAGCACTTAACTAAGAAGGAAATTGGGAGGTGGAGTCAAGATGGCAGTATAGATGCAGCAAATGTTCAGACATCTGAAAATCCTTCATTACTGATTACAAAGTAAATGCTCCTAGGGGACTTAAAATAAAATCTAGCAAGAAGATAGACCCAAGGAACCCACTGCTGGACTCAACTTAAAAGGTACGCCCCCCCAAAGCCAGAATTCAAGTACACTCCAGCTTAAGGGCAAGGAAGAAGGAAGGTCCCAGGACCCATCCCACACCTAGAGTGCTAAGCCTCCAGAAGCAGCCTGAACCTGTAGGCAGGCAATGGCTCTGATCTGGAGGGAGTACCTTACAGGCAAAGCTGTGCCAGGCTCAGAGTGTCCAACACAGGCAGTGGGGAAGCAGATAGAGAAGAAATGAAGAGCACAGAGTGGGCAGCAGTTGCAGCAGCAGAGATACTCTATATTGCCTCCCTGTTCCCAAGGTTTTGGCCTTAAGGCACATCCAGAAAACCAGCCAGACATGATCCCATCAAAGCCAACAGAAGGCAAATAAGCTCAAGCTCCAAAACCCCTCCCACATAGACTGCACTGAAAGATTTACTGACAAAACTCCAAGGGTGAAGGCAGAAAGAAAAGATAAAAACCACAAAAAAAAATTAGAGAAGCAAGAGTTTGGGCAACTGCAGGGAGTAAAAAAGAGGTAAAAGATAAAGAAAGAAGAAATTATAATCAACAACTTCTATATAGGTAATGAACAAAGAGCAAGCAGAACAGAGAAGGATGAGGGAACACCAAGCCATAAAAAAAAGAAAAAGAAAAGAAAAGAAAACCCAGGGAATTGTATATAGACTCTGAAAAAGCTCAAAATACAATTCAAAACACAATTAAGAGAGGCTGGAGACAACTGGGAAAAGACCTTAAAAACTAAGATAAGTCATGTGGATATAAAGCCACTTGAATTAAAACAAGAAAATAGTGTCTTGAAAGCCAAAATCAACCAACTTGAAAATGAGGCAACGGAGATAAGAGATGAAGCAAAGAAGATGAAAGATGTGGCAAAGGAGATGAAAGATGAGACAAAGGAGATGAAAAACGACCTCAAAGGAAATGAGACCAGAAGGAACAGAATGAACAAAAAGCTAGGGATGAAATCTAGTCTTTCAGAACCAGAATACTAAAACTAGATTCAAGTGACTACACAAGACAGGAAGACACTATGAAACAAAATCAAAAGAATGAAAAAATTTGAGGAAAATATGCAGCACTTCATTCACAAAACAGAAGATTTAGGATATCTTTCCAGGAGAGACAACTTAAGAATCATTTGTCTCCTGGAAGACCATGAGAAAGAAAAAGCCTATACATCATCCTATAGGAAATTATCCAAGAAAACTGCCCCAATATTCTAGAATAAGAGAGACAAGTAGAGATTGAAAGAATCCACAGATCACCTCCTATAATTAATCCCCAATGTCAAGACTCAGAAATGTTATAGCCAGATTCAAGAACTTTTAGACAAAGGAAAAAAAATATTACAATCTGCTAAAAAGAATTCATTCAGATGCCATGGTACCACAGTGAGGATAACAGATAACAAGATTTGGCTACATCAACATGAAGGACCAAAAGGCATGATATTCTGGAAATCAGGGAACTAGGTCTACAACCAAGAATCAACTACTCAGAAAAAACTGACTATATTATTCCAATGAAAAGTATTGTCATTTAACAAAATAGAAGAATCCCAAGCATTTGTAAAGAAAAGACCAGACCTAAACTGAAAATCTGATGCCCCAGATCAGAACTCAAGAGAATCATCAAAAGAAATTTAAAAAGATGGTATAAAGAAAATCAAAACAAAACAAAATGAAAAAAACAATAAAAATAAGAGACCCAATATGTGAAAATGATACATCTCCCTATAAGAAAAGAAGTCATTGGTAAGTATTAAAAATTGTTATTATCACCTGGGAAGCTAGAAGAATTACACTTAGAAGGAACAGTGACAAACTATATAGGATGAAATGCCAAGACATAAATATGTATATAGATATATGTATGCGTAAATATATATATATATATATATATATATCTATATATGTGTGTGTGTGTGTGTATGTATATATGTATACATATATAAATAGAGCTTTAAAAAGAGGTAAATATTAAAGAACTGGGAAAAGAAACAAAAGGGGTTAAATTTATTTGTCACAAAGAAGCTCAAGGCAGGAGCAGAGAGAACATCAATACAGTGGAAGGGTAAAGAGTTTGGAGATAGAAAATAGTCAACTCTTATGTTAATTGAAATTGAGTCAAAGAGGGAAGAACAATCCAATCCATTGGGGCAAAGAATTTATTTGCACCATATAGGGAAGTAGAAGGGTAACAAATGGAATGGTGGGGGGGGGGAAGCAGTACAAGGGAGAGAGAGGGAAATTTAAAAAGACTGTAAAAAATAAGGGGGGAATAATAAAGGGGGTAGAAAGGGAAGTAAAATAAGGGTGCTAATTAGGGTGACTAATTAAAACAAAACATTGATGTAGAAGAAAATAGTGAAAGAAGAAAAGGCAGTACTAGGAGTAGAAATCAAAATTCTGGGAAATACACAGCTGGTATGTGAGTATAAATCTGAATGTGAGTGGAATGAACTCACCCATAAAATGCAAGCAAATAGCAGAGTGGATTAGAAAGCAAAACCCTACCATATGCTGTCTACAAAAAACACACATGAGGAAGTTAGACACTAATAGGGTAAAAGTAAGAGGATGGAGCCAAATCTATTGGCCATCAACTGATAAAAAAAAAGGCAGGAGTAACAATCAAGATATCTGACAAGCCAAAATAAAAAGAAATCTAGTTAAAATAGATAGGGAAGATAATTACATCCTGATAAAAGGCAGTATAGATAATGAGGAAATATCAGTAATCAACATATATGCACCAAATAGTATGGCATCCAAATTTTTAACAGAAACAATTGAAATGTAAAGAAGAAAAATATATTAAAACTATAGTAGTAGAAGACCTGAACTTTCCTCTATCAGAACTAGATAAATCAAACCAAAAATAAATAAGAAAGATAAAAGAGAAGTGTACAAAATCTTAGAAAAATTAGAGTTAGTAGATATGTGGAGAAAAATAAATAGGGAAAAAAAGGAATAAACCTTGTTTTCAGCAGCACATGGTTCATTCACAAAGATTGACCATGTATTAGGGCATAAAAACATTGCAAATAAGTGCAAAAGAGCAGAAATAATAAATGCAACCTTCTCAGATCACAATGAAATAAAAATAATAATATTAAGGGTACACAGAGAGGCAAATCAAAAATTAATTGGAAATTAAACAATATGATTCTCCAGAATCTGTTAGTTAGAGAAGAAATCATAGAAACAATTAATAACTTCATTGAAGAAAATTACAATGATGAGATATACTTTCAAAATTTATGGGATGCAGCCAAAGCAGTACTCAGGGGGAAATTTATATACTTGAGTTCATATATTAACAAATTAGAGAAAGCAGAGGTCAATGAATTGGGCATGCAAATTAAAAATCAAGAAAGTAAACAAATTAAAAACCCTCAGATGAAGATTAAATTAGAGATCCTAAAAATCAAAGGAGAAATTAATAAAATTGAAAGTCAAAGAACTATTGATTTAATTAATAAGACTAGAAGCTGGTACTTTGGAAAAAAAAACAATAAAATTGACAAAGTGCCAGGCAATCTAATTTAAAAAAGGAAAGAAGAAAACCAGATTCAATATTTTACAAATGAAAAGGGAGGCCTCACCTCTAATGAAGAGGATATTAAGGAAATAATTAAAAGTTATTATGCCCAAGTAAATGGAAATGATTATGGCAATCTAAGTGATATGGATGAATATTTACAAAATATAAATTGCCTAAACTAACAGAGGAAGAAATATTAAACAACCATATATCAGCAAAAGAAATTGAACAAGCCATCAAAGAACTCCCTAAGAAAAAATCCCCAGGTCCAGATAGATTTACAAATTAATTCTATCAAACACTAAAACAACAACTAAACTCAATAGTATATAAACTATTTGACAGAATAAGCAAAGAAGGAGTTCTACCAAATTGCTTTTACAACACATATATGGTATTGATTCCAAAGCCAAGCAGGTCAAAAACAGAGAAAGAAAACTATAGACCAATCTCTTTAATGATGATAGATGCAAAAATCTTAAATAGGATACTAGCAAAAAGACTACAGCAAGTGATCACCAGGGATATTCACTATGACCAGGTAGGATTCATACCAGGAATGCATGGATAGTTCAATATAAGGAAAACAAAACAAAGAATTGACAATATTAACAAGGAAACCGACAAAAATAGTGATTATCTCAGTAGATGCCGAAATAGCCTTTGAAAAAATACAACACTCATTCCTATTGAAAACACTAGGAAGCAAAGAATAGAAGGGTCTTTCCTAAAAAAATACACTGTGTGTGTGTGTATATATATATACATATATATATATATATATATATATGTATATATATATATATATATATATATAAAACCATCAGTGAACATCATCTGCAATGGGACAAACCAGAAGCCTTCCTAATAAGATCAGTAGTGAAACAAAAATGCCCTTTATCACCTGTATTATTTAACATTGTTCTAGAAACACTAGCTGTAGTAATTAGAGAAGAAAGAGAAATTGAAGATATTTATATTGGCAATGAGAAAACCAACCTATCCCTCTATGCAGATGATTTGATGGTCTACTTAAAGAACAGCAGAGAATCAATCAAATAGCTAGTCGAAATAATCAACAACTTTAGCAAAGCTGCAGGATACAAAATAAACCCAAATAAGTTATCACCATTTCTATCTATCTCCAACATATCTCAGCAGCAAGAATTAGAAAGAGAAATTCCATTTAAAATCACCCTAGACATTATATTGTGTATGGGGTTTTCAGGGAGGAGTAGTATCTCTGATATGGAGGGCTTTTTGTGCCCTCCTAGGGCAGCTCTCCAACCTCTGACCTTCACCTGACACCCAGCTCTCATTTGTGACTCCCAGTAGCTGCTAGCATGTGGCAGCAGCCACACCCCGGGCAACGACTTTTGACAGACCGGCTAAAACTTGTGAGGGTAGCCATTGGGTCATAGAACCCTGGTGAACTAAGGCTTTGCTCACCCAGCATGTGAAGACTGCTTCAGCCGAACAGATGGAAGAAACCAATAAGAAGGTTCAAAGGCTGAGAGGGCGACACAGCAAAGCACTGTGGAGTGTTTAGCACGTGTTGAAGCACAAAAGACAATATGGCCATCCAATGAAGCTGAGGAAGTCTCCAGGTATAATGATTTTTTCATGCCGATGGACCCAGGCTTTCAACACCGAGAGTGGGACTGTCTCTGTGCATCGGCTTTTCCACTTAAATCTTCTTCACACACAAGTGTTTTGTGCACACTCATCTACATCACAGATGAAAGTGCACAAAGACAATCATCATCCTTGGTTACCGAGAGACTACTACTACTAGACAATTAAAATACTTAGGATTCTATCTGTGGAGACAAACACAGGAACTATATGAACACAACTACAAAGCACTATCCACACAATTTAAAGTAGATCTAAACAAATGGAAAAACATTGATTGCTTATGGGTAGGATGAGCTAACATAATAAAAATGACCATCCTACACAAAATAATTTACTTATTTAGTGCCAAACCCATTGAACTACCACAATTTTTTTTTTACTGAATTATAAAAAACCATAACAAAGTTCATTTGGAAGAACAAAAGTTCAAGGATATCCAGGGAAATCATGAAAAAAAAATGTGAAGGAAGGAGGCCTTGCAGTCCCAGATCTCAAACTATACTATAAAGCAGTGGTCATCAAAACAATTTGGTTCTGGCTAAGAAACAGAAAGGAGGATCAGTGGAATAGACTTGGGGTAAGTGACCTCAGCAAGACAGTCTATGATAAACCCAAAGATCCAAGGTTTTGGGACCAAAACCCACTATTTGAAAAAAAAATAAAAGCAACTGCAGGGAAAATTAGAAGACAATATGGGAGAGATTAGCAGTTAATCAATATCTCACACCCTACACCAAGATAAACTCAGAATGGGTGAATGACTTGAATATAAAGAAGGAAAATATAAGCAATTTAAGTGAATACAGAATAATATATATGTCAGATCTTTGGGAAAGGAAAGAGTTTAAAACCAAGCAAGAGCTAGGAAAAAAATCACAAAATGTAAAATCAATAATTTTGATCATATCACATTAAAAAGTTTTTATACAACCAAAACTGATGCAACCAAAATTAGAAGGGAAGCAACACACTGGGAAACAATCTTCATAGTAAACACCTCTGACAAAGGTCTAATTACCCATATTTATAAAGATCTAAACCAATTATACAAAAAAAAAATCAAGCCATTCACCAATTGACAAATGGACAAGTGACATGAATAGACAATTTTCAGATTAAGAAATCAAAACTATTAATAAGCCCATGAAAAGTGTCCTAAATCTCTTATAATCAGAGAGGTGTGAATCAAAACAACTATGAGGTATCACCTCACACCTAGTAGATTGGCTGACATGACAGAAATGGAAAGTAATGAATTTTGGAGGGGATTTGGCAAAGTCAGGACTTTACTGCATTTCTGGTGGAATTGGGAATTGATCCAACCATTCTGAAGGGTAATTTGGAATTATGCCCAAAAGGTGCTAAAAGACTACCTGCCCTTTTATCCAGCCAAGAACTGCTGTGGGATTGTACCCCAAAGAGATAATAATGACAAAGACATGTACAAAAATATTCATAGCTGTACTCTTTGTGGTGACAAATTATTGGGAAATGAGGGGATGACTTTAAATTGGGGAATGGCTGAACAAATTGTGGTATATATTGGTGATGGAATACTATTGTGCTCAAAGGAATAATAAAGTGGAGGAATTCCATGGGAACTGGAATGACCTCCAACAATTGATGCAGAGCTAAAGGAGGGGAACCAGGAGAACATTGTACATAGACACCAATACAATGGTACAGTTGAAAGTAATGGACTTTTCCATTAGTAGCAATGCAGTGATCCTGAACAACTTGGAGGAATCTATGAGAAAAAAAAAACATTATCCACATTCAGAGGAAAAACTGTGGGAGTAGAAATACCAAAGAAAATCAACTGCTTGAATACTTGGGCTGAGGGGATATTGCTGGGGAAGTAGACTCTACATGAAAGTCCTAATGCAAACATTAAAAACATGGAAATAGGTTCTGATCAAGGACACATTTAATACCCTTTTGAATTGCTCATAGCCTATGGAAAGGGGTGGAGGGATGGAAGGGAAGGGAAGAATATGATTCTTGTAAACAAGGAATAATGTACTAAATAGACTAATTTAATTCAATCAAAAAAAAAAGAACATACTTTAAAAAAATAAAATGAATAGTGACAACTCTTAAAAAAAAGAAGCAAGTTGACAATCTCCTCCTAAGAAAGACATATAGACTGTTGTACAAGTTTTTTTTTTCCTGTAGTAGAACATGTCCAAAAAGCACTTCATAGGATGATATATGTAAATTTGCTCTTGGTCTTGTATGCAGGTAAAGTAAAGCTATGGGAAGAATCTCTGGCCATTTGAGATAAGTTTCAGCACAGATATGCCCCACCATAGTCTTTAATTCCTCATTTATGAACTCCATTTGCCCTTAACTTTGTGGATGATAAGGAACATGATATTTTGGTGTTATTCCTAAGATCTCATAGACTCTTTTCAGAATGTCATAAATAAAATGCAATCCTTTATCAGAACCTATTGTTAGTGATACTCCAAATCTAGGTATAATTTCCTTAATCAATACTTTCACCACAGTGCTAGCTGTATTTGTATTTGATGGAAAAACTTCAGGCCATTTGGTTAATCTGTCAACAATTACCAAGCAAAACTTGTATCTTCCAGTTTTTGGCATGTTTATGTAATCAATCTGCAGATGCTCAAAAGGACAATATGCTAAAGGTCTACCACCTAAACCTTTCTGTCTGAATGTCCCTTGATTGAATTTTTGGCAAACAGAACAGCTTGAGCAGATCTTATTTGCTATAGTACTTATTCCAGGAGCTACCCATTGTCTCTTTACAGTGTCACTTACAGCTTGAGTACCAAAATTACCTTTTGTGTGAATGGCTTGACACAAATAAGTATACAGGTCTTTTGGTAAGCGCAGCTTTCCAGTATATGTTAACCATATACTATGTTCTTTTCTTGCTCCAAACTTCTCCTTCCATTTTTGTATTTCAGAGTCTACATCAGCTTTTTCTAGATCATCAGATTCTATAGTTCATAAGTTCATGACATATAGTCCAGCATTTCTGGCAGCAAATTTTGCAGTTATATCAGCCCTATGATTTCCTTTAGCAATTGAGTCTCTGCCATAAGTATGACATCTTCAATGGATTACCACCAGTTATTTTGGCGTCTGGATAGCATCAAAGAACTCAATTATTATTTCTGCATAAGCAACTTGTTTTCCTGATGCAGTAATAAAACCTCATTGTTTTTAGTTTTTTCCTCTAGCATGACACACTGAAAAAGCATAATAGGAGGCTGTATACACATTTGCACTTTTACCATCAGCCAGAAGACATGCTTGCTTTAATGTGACCAACTCTGTGCTTTGAGTACTACTAGGTAACTAGGTAATGATCCATACCACAGTGTCTCAAATTCTGTGACAACTACAGCACCTGTACATCAAATTCTATTATACAAATATGAAGAACCATCTGTGAATAAAACCAAATCTGTATTTTGATTGAAGTGTCTTTTAAATCCATCCTCAGCATATCCACCAGATCTACTTCTACACATTCATGTGATAGTTCACCGTTCTTTGGCAAATCAGGAAGAAGTGTAGCCAGATTTAATACACTACACCTCTTCAACTAAATGTTTTCACTATCTAGAAGTATAATCTCATACTTAGCTATTCTTTGGTCTGAATATGCTTGAGTACAAAATTTCCTCATTAGTGCTTTTATTTGATGTGAACAAAATACCATCAATTGTTGTGGTGAAAATTTTCACCTTTTAAGATTATTATAATATTGAACAATGGCCGCCAAGGAATTTACTTATGAAATTCCTAAAATGAAACACTCAAGTCAGAATGGAGTTTATGGAGGTTTAATCACAATGAGAGTAGGGAAAAGGAGAGGGAGAGAAGGAGAGAGGAGAAAAGGGAAAGGGGTTATTCAACCTCTGACCAAGGGAGAGGGAGTTTAGGCCCAAAGGGCCAAGGTGGAAGGAATCAGTCCTTGACTCACATGACCAATCTGAAGGGAAGCTGTCTGTGGGCCTCCTCTCTGTTCAAACTTCTAACACGAACTGGTCTCTAGCCCTCTCTACAGGAAGTCAGCGAATTCCAGAGGCTGTTCCCTATCTCACTTCCTGTGCCTCACAAGTGCCAATGGTGGCTCTAGCTTGGCTTAGGACAGCCCAGGTGGTCAGTTAGTTATTTCTGATTTGTCATTGACTAGCACATGCCCGTGTAGTATGGGTGTGCACAATTTTTTGGGTGCTAGACCAAGATGGAGACTTTTATAATTCACACAAATGGACATCCCAAAACTAAGTCTTGATGACTTCTGAACTAACACAGCTGTAGTAGCTACACCCCTTAAAGAATGAATTTTACCTCAGCAATTGGGTCTAGCTGACCCAATATATATAGTATCCAACTATAGTATCCAATTGGATGCTAACTTTGTCCTAAAGTTTGTTAGTACACCAGATACAATTCCTTTCGTCTCATTCACAAATAATTGAAAAGGCTTAGTATAGTCTGGATTTCCAAGAGATGGTGCAGATAAAATATCTTCCTTAAGCTTACTTAATGCTTACAGATGTTCAGGTTTGAGTTTCAGAGGTTCTGGTTCTGTATTCCTGATTATATCTGTTAAACATTTAGTAGTTTCACTATACCCACGTATCCATTGTCTACAGAAACCAGTTGTTCCAAGAACAGTTCTGAGTTGAGTCCTGCTCTTAGATGCACTCAGTTTCTGGATATCAGCTATTCTTTACTGAGTGACACTTCTAGAACCCTCTGACAACACAAGACCAAGATATTCTACAGGAGGCAAAACCCCCTGAAGTTTTGCCTTAGAGATTTTATATCCATGTTTATATAATTCAAACAAAAGAATCTTGCTATCTCTTAAACACACTTTAGCAGATGGAGATGCTAGGAGTATATCATCTACAAAACACACTATTTTACTTTTCTTGAATGTTCTTGTTTTAAGGTCACTGTTCAAAATTTGAGAGAATTGACTCGGGCTATTGGATAATCCCTGTGGAAGATGAGTCTATGTCCCCTTGGTACTCACCCATTTGAAAGCAAAGATCTTTTGAGAATCCTCATGAATTAGTATCAAGAAAAATGCTGAACACAAATCTACCATAGTGAAATATCTTGCTTGTTTTGGGATGGATGAGATTATAGTAGCTGGACTTGGGTAGTATATGATGAGTCTTTATTACATGATCACTTACAGCTTTTGAATCCTATATGAATCTATAGACAATTCTGCCATCTTGATCCAGCTTTTGCTTTTTTATTGGAATTATGGGTGTATTGAATTCTGAGAAGCATGGTTTTATTATCCCTTGTTGAATTAAGGACTCAGTGATAGGTCTTATCCCTTCTATTATTTCTTGACTCAAAGAGTATTGAGGAATACAAGGAACTGGTCCTTCCTTGGTTCTCACTGTTATTGGAGTAGCTGATTTCAATAGACCTGCAACTGTGGAACACTTTGACCATAAGTCTTCTGGTATATCCTCAGGAATAGGATAGATGGAATCCAACTCATTCTCTGCACTGACTGAATCTATGAACAGCAATGGAAAAGCTTTCAGAGATCCTTCTGGGAGTTGTAATGATATATCTCCAGTGTCAGTACATTGAATGGTTGCTCATAATTTACAAAGCAAGTCCCTCCCAAGAAGGTTCATTGGACATACATTGGACATAGAAATAAATGCATGTTCCACAGGTAGTGGACCTAAAGTAATTATTTTAGGTTGTAATTTTGCTACTTTCTCTGTTTTTCCAGCAGCTCAAATCACTTCCATGGTACCAACAGCTTTGAAGTCTTTAGGAAGACTTTGAAAAAACTGATTTACTGGCTCCAGTATCCATCAAAAGATCATATATTTGATCCCCTATAGTTACAGATACATAGGGTTCAGTGCTATTTGGAGGTTGGAAGTTTTCAAGAATTGGTGCAAGCACAGAAACATCAGTACACAGCTCAGTCATTTCCTGTCCATCCAAGTCTACATCTGCTTGAATTATGTGCCTTTCCCAGGATTTTGTATCATTGGTTTTTATATTACTCTCATTGGTCCTTAAATTCTCTCCGTATCATTGTTCCCATTTACAATTACATTATTATTGTTTAGTTTATATTCTTCATTAATTTCTCTTATCCTATATTCATTATTATTTTCTATTAAATTTATATTACAACATTCTTTCTCTGTAAAATTATTTACACTAATTATATCCTCCTTTGATTCAATTAATTCATTTTTATCTCCATCTATGTTATTTTCATTATTCCCAATTTCATTTATCCTCAACTCATTTTCATTTATACCACATTCATTTCTAGATTCATTTTCATATATCCCTATGGGAAACATTCATAAAGGACTTGCACCCTTGTTCTGATCACCTATTAGTACCTAGCTGTATTTTGGTCTAGCTCCAGAATTTACCCATGATTTCATAGTATTGAGAGCTGGGCCTTGTTGTCCCTGGCAACAGGCATTTTGGCATTGATTCACATATCTGCTTTGATTATTATTGTTGTTATTCCATCTTTTGTTATTATTATAATTATTACTTAAATTATTGTATTGTCTGTTTTTTTTTAGTTACCTTCTGAAAATTTCTGAATCTGTAGTCTAGGTACACATGTTTGACCCAATAACACAGGAAACAGCACCTAGGGCCTGATCTCCTCTTGCTAGGTTTATAGTTATTATTATACTTTGGCTGCACAGATCTCAAAGCAGTCACAGGGTTTAGTTCCTTAATTTCACTTTCCTTAACTTTCATTTCAGTTTTCCTTAAATTTCTTTTCAAATCCTCAACAATGGAATTCCTATCATCAGCTTTTTCATCTGGATAATTTGTCAAATAATTAGCCTTTCTCCTTAATTCCTCCATATTGAGTTCTTCTCAATCTGGGTAATTTGACTTAAAAAAATTATCTGACACTTGGGATTGCATTCTTCACAAAGACCTGTTTGATGTGGGCAATGGTGCTTTTGTCAAGTGCAGACATCCCTAATTGAGTTTTAGTTGCCTTGGTTATCCTTTCCAGGAAAACCACAGGAGTTTCAGAAGCCTTTTGCTTTCTGGCCTCAAACTTTGACCAAGCATTGGGCCTTTTTATATATCTCCCCTGTGACCACGAAAAATATGGGTTTCAAAGACTTTGAATTGCCCAAACTGTAAAGATAATTTTTAGCGTCTTGATTTTATATCAGAAATAACATGATCGCCATGGGAAAAATTCCCAAATATGAAATACCCAAGTCAGCTGGGTTTTATGGAGATTTTAATTAATACAAATGAAGGAATTAAGGGAAGGGAGAGAGACAGAGTAAGAGGAAATAGTAGGAAAGGGCCTAGGCCAATGACCTAGGCCTGAGCTTTAAGAGAGTCTTGTCAGTCTTTAATCACTCACCATAAGGTCCTTCCAAGCAAAACTCTAGTGTTTAGAGAGACCCTCCAATTCAGCTACCAAAGCTGAATTAAATTGAACTCCCTTGAACTGGTTCAGACAGATCCTTTTAAAGAGAAATTTCTCTTGTGTCACCTCTCCTAAATTTTCACATCTACCAATCACAGTAGACACTTTTCCTAGGACTGCCCATTCTTAGTTTTTAGTTCTCACCTTCTCTGGGTAGATTATATCTTCTGAGTACTTAACACCTCTTTGTTAAGCTTGCCTTTTGTAAGTTACTTGACCTTTTTGTGATTAATTTGACCTTCATAGGTACTTAGCACCCTTTTGTATTAGATCTAAAAATAGACCTACCTTAAGGTCTTGGCCTCACTATAAGTACGGGGTGGGGAATTTTTCTCATTGTTCCATCAGGAGTTTAACAACTTTATCTTCCCCTAAAGTATGCCTAAGTATGGGTGGAGTAATTTTAAAGTTCCCAATACATTCCTGATCAAGTACCTCCATTGTTTAAATGGGGAATAGACTTAACCATAAACTTAAGATAATGTTCCAAGGTAGAGTCTGAGAATTTTTAAGATTCACACCCCATAATATCTAGGATTGCATCTCTCACTTCAATTAACATATCATAAACCCCTTCATCTGCAGTATCCAGCTTCAAGTTCTCTGGCCAAGACTGTAAAAGAGGATATGATCTTGTCTCCTTTATTTATTCCTCTCTCTATTAATTAAGACCTCTTTCATTAAAAAGGCAAAATCATTAAAATCAGGATCATATAATACAATTGCCCTATGCATCTCATTAATCACTTTACTTGGCTCATTCCTAAAATTTTGGGTTCTCCTTTTGATGGATTCAAGGTCTTCCAGGGAAAATATTTTGTGAGTTCTAACCTTATATACCTCATTCTCTGTAACCACTGGCATATCTCTTAGGGGACATAAATTCACTATTCCTGCTGATTCTTCCTGCTCCAAAGTCTTTTTTTTTCCTTTATTGTTTAGATTGTGTTATCATTTCCATATCCCAGATTCATATTAATGTTATTTATAAATTGCTCCAGTGTATCCATTTGTTGTTTCATGTGCACAACCATAATTTTTAAGTCAGAATCCCTTCTAAACCAAGCTATTATATCTTTAAGGCGATTTCCACAAAGGCACAAAAAGGCATGAGACTTGTACACAATACACCCATAGATAACAGTAAGAGGAACACCACATATCTTCATATCCATTATAGGCTTCAGACAGTCCATTTTAAACATATAATGACAATAATTAGGGAAAATACAAATACAAAATAAGGAAAACACATTACTTATTCACATAATAAAATTAACATAGTACTAAACTTGCTTAATGACATGTTAACTTCCATAGTTACAGTAGTAGTAGTAGCCTCTCGGTAACTGAGGATGACGATTGTCTTTGTGCGCTTTCATCTATGATAGATGAGTGTGCACAAAGACACTTGAGCTTGAAGGAGATTTAAGTGGAAAAGTCAATGCACAGAGACAGTCTCACTCTTTCAGTGTTGGAAGCCTGGGTCCAGTGACATGAAAAATCTGGAGACTTCCTCAGCTGCATTGGATGGCCGTGTTGTCTTTTGTGCTCCAACATGCCCTAAACACTCCACAGTGCTTTGCTGCATCGCCCTCTCAGCCATTGAACCTTCTTATTGGTTTCATCCATCTGTTTGGCCAAAGCAGTCTTCACATGCTGGGTGAGCAAGGCCCTGGTTCACCAGGGGTCTACGACCCGATGGCTACCTTCACAAGGTTTAGTAGGCCTGTTTAAGTACTATAAGAATCAATAACTAAAACCCCTTTAAGTTCTATGACCATGATCTTCTTACTATTTTATAGTCATTTGATAGATCAAACTTGGGACCTTTTCCTTTCCCTTCTCTGGAAGTTCCAAGAACAATTTCAATGGAAAAACTAAAGTTTATTGGAGATAGATTTATTTAGTCTAGCAAGCAGTAAGTTTCTCAACTGATGATTTGGTCACATATAAAAACTGAAATTTATTAGCCCTTATTTTCTGTTGCTGAAAATTTCTGCCCATACTTATTCACTCCTTTGACTCATAAATGATTTCTGTATCAGCAATATAAAGCTGAGCTATTGAAATGTTTTTTTCTGCTATGCATGGTAAGAGTTTTGACTATCAAAATCCTGAACCTTTTTGCTGCAAGGGCCTTCTGTTAAATTACCATAAGGACTACAAGCTCCTTGGGAGCAAGGGATGTCTTTTGTCTCTTTTTTATATTTCCAGGTCTTAGTACAGTGCCTGACACATAGTGTGTACATAATTGATGATTACTGTCATCCTGATTGATTGATTATTCTCTGATAGGAATGTTTTCCAATTAGTATTACCTACTGTCCTGGAGAGCAGTTATGCTTTCAGGTATGTTTTTTTTTTCATTGTATAACACATAGGAGACCCCTAATAAGTGTTTGATGAATGACTGATTGATATACTACCTATTCTATATCTGCTATACATATTTAAACCTTTGAAGTTATTGTTTTGAGAGTATTAATAAGTATTTTATAAATCTGGAGGAAAATGTTGACGATAAGTGTCAGAGATCTATGAATAGAGAACTGATCCTGGAGTCAAAAAAATTAGATGGAAATCTAACATCAGACATGTTTTGCCTAAATGATTTTAGATGAGACAACATATCTTAGCTTCCCTTATTGGTTTTTCTTTTACAATTTTATAATATTTAATTCCTTCCCCTAATAACTTGAAAAAATAATTTTAACAGTTTTTAATTTTTTCTCTCAAATTCTCTCCCTTTCTCCCCTTTCCCCTCACTAAGATGATAAGAAACCTGATACAGATTTTATATGTGAAATAATTTCAAATATTTTCCCATATTAGTCCTTTTGTAGACAGAAATTCAAACAGAAATAAAAAAGTTAACTAAAAAAGGTAAAAAAGTAGGCTTTCATCTGATTTCAGATTCCATCAGTTCTCTCTGGAACTATATGACTTTTTCATCATGAGTCCTTTGCAATTATTTTGGATCACTGTATTGCTGAGAATAGCTAAGTTATACTGTTACTATGTACCATGTTCTCCTGGTTCTGTTTACTTTACACTTCATCAATTCTTTAAGTCTCTCCAGGTCTTTCCGAAAATCTGCTCCCTCATTTCTTATAGTACAATAATATTCTAATACAATCACATACTACAGCCTAGACATTCCCCAATTGATTGGTATCTACCCACTTTCCAATTCTTTGACAACACAAAAAGAAATTTAATTTTTTTTGTACATGTAGGTTCTTTTCCCTTTTTTCTTTTTTTTTATCTTTGGGATACAAAATAATAAACCATGTGCCTAGGGCTGATTAGCCGATTCACATTTTACTCACTACATCTTGCAATGTCCAAGTAGAGGAAGAGCTCTTAGGAGGCAGAGAGCCTGTTAAATACTAAATTGTGATCTCGCCCAGGTGGAGACTCAGGTGAGATTATAGGGAATTCTGGGAAGTACCAAGGACTTCTGGGGATTGACGTCTGGGGTTCAAATCTCCATTTTTACATACTCCCCTGTGATTGTATTGGGAAACCAGTTTCCCCAAAAGGATCATGGAAACATAATCAACTTAAAGATTGCAATAATTTGTGGGTAAAAGGGAAAGAGAAAAAAACCTCCTACCTGGCTCCTATAATCTAGTACCTTTTCTGTCTTTCATAATGTGGCAACTTTCTGTAGTCCTGGATACTGACTGGGTAAATGCTTAATTACTTAGGTCATTTTAATTGGGCCCTGATTCAAGGACCTGTTATAGATTTACTTTTCCTTTACTTAGAATTTTTACACATAAGACTTTGATAGTCTATATTTCATCCAGAAATTATCTTTTCTATTTAGATTTTTAAAATGTTTTTTATTTCTCTTGCCAATTGATTCATATACCTCATAACTTAGCCATGCATCCCTAAATGATCCCTGTGTTTTTCAATCACCCTCTTCATGGGGTGAACGTAAAAACATAAAATTTATTATTATTTTAAATTGCAAAGTTTAAATTTCTTGAGAGAGAGAGAAAGGAGATTTGTGAATACCGCTCTGGCTCAGGCTGAGCCAAGGCAGGAGTTTAAGCCCTTGGAGAGCCAAGAATTTAGAACAATATTGTTACAATGGTTTTTATATATAAAACAAATAAGATATTACAATTTTTCCAAATTAAAAAAACAGTTTATACAAGATGGTCACTCTAAGATGGCTGCCGGGAGTCTGTGATGTAGTCAAAATAACCCCCTTTGGGCAAGTTAAGCCCTGAGGATTCTATTTGTCTTTCCCCCTAAGCTCCTACTAGCTTACAGATGGTTTGGAATGTTGATTCAAACTGACCTCCCTATGGCTACTTTACTATACTTACAGTAAATTACATACAATAAACGTAGCTGACTCTGCCAAAATTGATATAATGGGATTTTATAGGGTAAAGAACAAGAGGGAAACAAAAAAAATACATTTATTGTTGGGAAAGGGAGGAAGGGGAAAGGTTTGGGAGAATGATTACAAGTAATCTTTAACTCTAATTTCTATAAATCTGTATTATCCTATTGTGTTCTAAGCTAAATAATGTTTCCCCAATAACCAAATCTCACAAGTGGAGTCCAATCAAATGGACCAGGATCTTCAGATGATAACTCTCCAAACATGTCCAGGGGAAAAATATGTCCTCAGTCTTCTGTTCAAGCTTCCAGCAGCCAGTTCAAAAGATTCCTCTCTTCAGCTGGTATCACCAAAGCCAGAAACCTGTTTTTCAAATCTCCTTCAGTAGAGAAGTGCCCAGACAGTTGGGACCTCAGAATCTTTGCCCAGATCCTGGCCCTTAGGCTCCCATGTGACTCTCAGTCACATGCTCATGTCAATCACTCTAACGTTTGCATTACACAGTTTGTAGCAAAACGTACTTTCAATATCACAATAGTAATAATAAAACAACAACTATAATGTACTTTTTCCAGTAAATATTTTATCTTTTTAGAAATGCCTTTTTTGAAAATGACCTAGATCTTTTGCCTCATCCTAATCTTGCCTATAATTTGAACATGGGTCTTATAATCAGATCATTCTTCTGTTCCATACTTTTGTGAATGGATCCAAAGAAACTCAGTTATGTGGTCCTATGCCTCCTTGCAATTTTCTCCCAGTTATTATGAAAGTTATTATGAATGTCATCATACAACACAGGCTATAAGTTCAAACTAGAAGAGTCAGAAAAATACTCAAAAAGGAAACACAGAAGATTTTATTTCTCTTTTGTAAAATATTATGAGTATTTGAGTTCTATTCCAAATTTTAAAGTTGATTTAAGTGCTATTAGAAAATAATTAGTATCATTATAAACATATATTGATATTATCTTTCTGAAAGTCCTATGCAAACTATAAAGTGATATAAATATCTAGGTATTATTTAATTAAAATGGAGGACTCTGTCTGGATGATTTCTAAGTGTCCTCCAAGCTCTAATACTTCATAATGTTAATTCAATTGAAATGGTTATGTTTCTTTTTTATAACACATTGACCAAGTTTTATCTTGTAGAAAGGGCATTTAAGTTTATGAAATCTATTTCTTCACTCCTCAGTCATGTATTAAATCCCAGCTATCTGGGCTACCTATCACTCTAAAACATTTTCTCTCCAAAATTATTAGTGATCTCCTACCTGACTAATTCTAAAGGCTTTTTCTTAAACCTGATCCTACTTTTCCTCTCTGAAGCATTTTCTATCAAACATCTCTTCCTTGAGGATATTATCTATTTACTGCTCTTTTCCTCCATCTCCTTCATGCCTAATTCTTCCTTATTTAGTCTCCTTTGCTAGCTGAACATCTGCCATAGGGAAACCAGCCCTCATGGGCTTCCAGGGTCCTTGGCTAGATGGCAGCATCAGCGAAGGAAAATGATGAGAGACAGTTAAAGATTTCACCTGCAGTCAGATGTCACAAAAACTGTTCCACTCAGGCTCAGGTTAACTTTATTTTTATAGACGCAAATATTACACATCTACTTAGCACACAGTTTCATTTTCAACTTCTATGCTTCCTTATAGGTAATGGAATAGGTCATACATTAACTTTTAACAAATCATTTGATTTACATTCTATAATTATCCTACATTCTTTGATTCCATAGTTTCTAATAACAATTGCAAAATTTTACAGAACATATATTTTATCTCATCACAGGGGTAGCAAAGCTACAGGTCAGTTCCTTATTAACCCATGAGGTACATAGACATGCAGTTAAGCTAAGAATGATTATTCATTACACTAACCAAATACATAATCAATTAGGCTTCAAAATATACAATTAACACAAAATTATTGCCTAGTCTTCAGGGTCAAAGGGTATAATCAATATAACCCACTTTAAATATTATTGCAGTAATATTTTTTTCATTCTCCAATGTTTTACTAAGGTATCCAGAACTTTGCCTTGCCTACAGAATTAACAAAACAATTCGGTGGAGTAGAGCATACCAGCCTTTCCATGAAAGGCAATTAATATACAGTACAGTTCTGTTGGGGATTTATTCCTAAAGGGGGTCCCATTTATGTTCCCTTATCTAGATAGATACATAGGAGTTCTTAGATCTAATTTTGTAAGTAGAATCTCTTGGCAATATTCTAAGGATAATTTCTGTATCATTACATATAAGGAGTTTCCTGGAGCTGAGTGAGAATAGTATTTTTAACAATCCAATAATAAGGGATGTTAATAAGAGAAGAATCACTCCAGGGGGGTCTAAGTGGATATTTCCATGCTTCCTGGGGGCTGCTGTGCAGTTCCCAGTTTCCACCTGTGACCATGTTGGACAGCGTGGATTTGATGGCTACTGGCAAACATTCATTTCCTACTCAAGAGTCATGATTGTCCCTCAAGTCTCTGCCTTATGACTACTTTTCTTCTCTTCTACCATATCTACTTCTTCTCTATACTCTCTCTTCTGTCTTCTAATTTTTGCCAAAAGGTTCATTTATAATTTCTGTGCAAATGACTCTCATATCTATATTCCCTTCCTGACCTCTCTTCTGAACTCTCTCTGTGTATCATTAAGCACTTGTTTGACAACTGTATTTGAATGTCTTGTATGCATCTCAAATTAAACACGACCAAATGAAGAGTCATAATTTTGTTGCATCAAATCTATTCATTCTTCAAATTGTTCTATACTTCTATTTAACTAACTAAACTTTACACTCCTCTTTTTATACTTCTTCCCCACTCATATCAAATACACTAGCAAATCTTGATTATTCTATCATCCCACCTTCTCTCATATTTATACACTTATCTCTGTTCTCCCAAACCATGAATTATAACCCATTTATTTTTGTCATTGGAGATATTGTCCCACTTGCTCTCTCTTGATTCTAGTCTCTCACATCTCTAATACATTCTCTTCCCAGTTACCAAATTAGTATCCCTAAAACATAAATTAGACTATGTCAAGCTGCTGAACCTTTTTCAGGTTTATCCCATTACCTCATGAATAAATTATAGATTCTCTGGAATTCAGAACTCTCCTTAATTTGGTTCCCACATATCTTTTCATATACCATATATCTCTTACTTTCCAGATTCTATGTTCCTAATGAAAGGGAAATTGTTCTATTGCCTTTATATTATTGATTATGTACAGAGTTATCACGTCATTTAAATAATTAACTGCAATTTAAGTTTCTAAAGAATTAGACAAAGTTGGCAAACTAACTGTGTATAAGATATAAATTATAATAATGGAGTATTAACCATAGTATTAGAAAGGATACAGTTTGACATATTAGAATATTATAGAGACTAAACATATTAAGAGGTTCTGCTGGAGCAATAACAAATTTAGGCCTGTGAAGCTATCTAGGAAAGCCAAAACTCATGCAAAAGGACCTGGATTCATTAAGAGGAGAGAGTGCACATTTGGCCTGATAAGATAATATAAAAATAGTTTTGTTTTGATCCTTTAAATATTTTTTCCACTTAAGGCTCCCAGAGTATTGTGACCAAGAATGGTTAATCTGACTTTAGTCCAATAGTTAATGACATCCTGTACTTTGAGAACTTCATAGCAAATGTGTCAAACTCTTGTTATTGAGCACCATTGCAAGTTTCTTAACATCCTCTTTATGTTACACTGTGTTTATGCCTTATTCTAATTACCTTAAAAAAAACCTGTAAAACATACTGTTGAACATCTTTATGGGCTGTTATCACAAACTGATTGTGATGAGATCTCCAGCTTTAATTTGCCACATTTAAAGTTCAGATCTTCAGCTTAGAATTATGTCCTATCATTTCTTTATTTCTATAAAATCAACTAATCTTGTTGAAGTCCCCCAAATTCAACAATTAATGGACTAGTTACCCACAAAGATACTCTTTGGTAACCTATCTTATATTCAGTTATCTGAGTACCTTTTAAATCTATTCACAAATTTTATCTCCTTTAGAACAGTTTTCTACTTCTAGCTATGTATTGATAGAGTACCTTATGCTATGTAGGTAGGTATCCATATGTGTTTCTTAGAATTTTAATTTGTTTTCATGGTCACAATATAACATTAGATATTAAAATGACACGAATTACTAATTATATGGTTCTTTCAATAATACATAATCAAATATTTTATTAATATTTTTCAAATTTCAATGATTTTACTTCTTTTTTTAAATGAAATTTCAGGATCAATCATGAATGAGAGAGTAGAACTCTTCCATTTCTCAATATCCTGTGATATTATCTTATGATTAGAGAATGATCAATTAGGGAAGAAGTATTTTAACTGTCATCCACTTGTTTATTCTTTCTTTTGACTGAAGTGTGTAAAAAATAAAAACAATATGATCACCATTTTGAATTGTTATAATTTCATAAATAATATAAAGCTTTTCAAATACTGTCACAGAATGTGGAAGCTTCCAGATGATTATAATATCTTTTTAAGGAAAAGAAATAAAGAAAATGTACCAAAATTGGACAAAGGAGGCTATTCTATATTGAAATTAAAAATCTTTACTCTGTTTTCAGTTACAGAGAAGTTTGGGCTTTGACAATACTGAATATTGCTTGTTAAAATACTATAGGACATTCCATAAATACTAATCTGAACTCTTGGGAACTTAAAGTGGTTTGACAGATTCCCCTGATGATAAATATTATCTTTTCACTGGAGATTTCATATAATTGCTACACAGGCAACCAAATCTCTTCTGTTGAGAAATCAAAACATAAATTTTAAAAATAACATAATAATGATATTACACTTCCATCAGATAAATAATTTATCTTTCTAAAACTTCATAAATCCACTTGTAATTACAGTATTTTAATGAAATAGATAAGATAAATGGTTTAGTCTATTACCTGATTGAGAACACATTCACTGACTAAAAATCAGTTAATCTTTTCAATCTAATTTTCCCATTTCTTCAACTATCCTGATTGTCAAATTATATTATTAAGCTTTCATTTTTCATGTTTGTTGTTAAGGTCTGAAAATGTAAATTTTATTTTAATCTAATAGTTATTTCTACATGTAACATTTTTGATCAGTTTAAAATAAGTGGTGTATTGAATGCACAATGTATTTTGACTGGAGACAAAAACTTAGAATCATCTTTTTAGTTTTCATTAATAATATCAGGTTATTTTTCTTTACAATGGTTAGATAAATTTGCAAGGAATTAGTAGGTTTTAAATTTAAAGAAATAGTACATAAGGGACAATTAAAAAAATAATTGTGTATAACTCAAAAAACTAATGTTCTTAGTTGTTCCTTGAGATATCAGATTTCCAATTCTTCCTTCCCTATTAAAAAATCTAATTTGAACCTTCAATACCCTAAAGCTATCACTATATATTTCTCCTTTCCATTAGACTATTCTCCCATTCCCACTGCCTCCACTTCTTCAACTCTAACTCACTTCCCACATCTTACAATTATGTTTCTGATCTTATCATTCAACTGAATTTACCCTCTTCACAAGTAATAATGAGCATTTAATCTTTTCTTCTTAGACTCCCAGTTCTGTGCCATATATGTTGCATCACCTATCTACCTCTCCTTTTGGTTATTATCTATAAAACTTTAAGGAAATGGATCATTATCTAAAATATCTTTCTGAAATTTAGATAAAAGATTTTTTAAAATGAAAAATGCATTTTTCAGAGGAATAAATGTAAAGCTGTGAATAAGAAAAAAGATTAAATATACATTAAATGATATACTAATAATATGATGCCATAGAAATAGTACCTCAAGTCACAGGAACAATGCTCTAGTTCTATATTCTCTATCTGATAACATGATGCTCTGAGAAAATGAATTAATCACTCTTAGTATCAGTTTCTTCCTCTGAAACAAGTGACTTCAGAAGGCAGCAGGACACTATAAAACAAAACCAAAAGAATCAAAAATTTGATGAAAATATGAAGCACCTCATTCACAAGAAGATTTAGAAAATTGTTCCAGGAGAGACAACTTAAGAATCATTGTTCAACTGGAAGACCATGACAAAAGAAAAATCCTGGACATCATCCTACAGGAAATTATCCAAGAAAACTGCCCCAATATTCTAGAACAAGAGGGAAAAGTAGAGATTGAAAGAATCCACAGATCACCTCCTGTACTTAATCCCCAACTGACAACACCCAGGAATGTTATAGCTAAATTCAAGAACTATCAGACCAAGGAAAAAATATTACAATCTTCTAAGAAGAAGTCATTCAGATACCATGGAATCACAGTGAGGATAACACAGGATCTGGCTGCGTTTACATGAAGGACCAAAAGGCATGGAATATGATATTCTGGAAAGCAAAGGAACTAGGTCTATAACCAAAAATCAATTACCCAGTAAAACTGACCATATTCCTACATATTCATACATATTCTTTTTTCTACTATTCATGGCCTTTTTATATAAGTTTTAAGTTATATTAAATTACTTTGACAATTTTAAATTACACAATTATTTTGCCAGTCTAAAGAGAGCAAAGAATTAATCAAAAAGTCACTCCAATGCAATACTAATTCCATTTGGTTACTTTTTACAGATCTGAACACCAGAAGAAAATAAGCAAGCAAGAATTCTCAATCCATCCATCCAGTAATCCTGATTATGCCATCCTGTAGGTATTAGCGAAAAGAACATCTTCTCAAGAGGTTCTGGGAATAAGAGCTGGAAGGACTATGCACAGTGAATGGTTTCTACCTACTCAAAAATATCAAGGGCAGAAAAAAAGCCAAGTTCCCTTTCATCTCCAGTGTTTCTTGTACAAAATATTACAGTGATTTTACTTTCTTTATATATTCATGGACTTGGCACAAATAGAAAATGGTTACAAATTACAATTAGGCTTGGCAGTCGACAGGTTGGTTAAATGTATGGACATTTAACAAAATGGAAGAATTCCAAGCATTTGTAAAGAAAAGACCAGACCTGAACAGAAAATTTGATGTCCAAGTACAGAACTCAAGAGAATCGTCAAAAGGTTTAAGAAAGAGGAACCCCCAAAAAACCCAACAACAGTTTTTTAAGAGACACATTAAGTTAAAATGATAGTATCCCTATGAGAAAAGAGGTCATTGGTAACTCTTAAAAAAACATTATTATCACCTGGGCAGCTAGAAGAATTACACTTAGAGGAAACAGTGGCAAACTGTATGGGATGAAATGCCAAGACAGAAATATGTATATAGATATATGTATGCATAAATCCATACATATATATACACACAACTAGAGATAAAAAAGAAGTTCATACTAAAAGAAATGGGAAAAGAAACAAAAGGGAGGAAGTTTATATTTCACAAAGAAGCTCCATCAATACACTGGAAGGGTAAAGAGTTTGGAGATAGAAAATACTCAACTCTTATGTGAATTGAAATTGAGTCAAAGAGTTAAAAACAATCCAATCCATTGGGTCAGAGAACTGATTTGGGCCGTTTAGGGAAGTATATGGGTAACAAAAGGACTGGTGGGGAGGGAAGAGAACAAAGGAGGGACAGTGTTGGGGGGGTAGTATAAAAAGACTATAAAGAAAATAAGAGAGGAATAAGAATGTGGGATAGAAAGAGAAGTAAAATAAGGGTGGGAATTAGGGAGACTGATTAAAAACAAAACATCGGTGTAGATGGAAATAGCGAAAGGAAAAAAGGCAGGACCAGGAGTAGAAATCAAAATGCTGGGAAATACACAGCTAGTAATCATGACTCTGAATGTGAATGGAATTAATTCACCCATAAAAATGCAAGTAAATTACAAAGTGGATTAGAAATCAAAACCCTACCATATGCTGTCTACAAGAAACGCACATGGGGAAGGTATACATGCATAAAGTAAAAATAAGAGGAAGGAGCCAAATTTTTGGGCATCAACTGATAAAAAGAAGGCAGGAGTCTCAATCATGAAATCTGACAAAGCCAAAGTAAAAAAAATCTAGTTAAGATAGATAGGTAAGATAATTACATCCTGATAAAAGGCAGTATAGACAATGAGGAAATATCAGTACTCAACATGTATGCACAAAATGGCATAGCATTCAAATTTCTAAAGGAGAAACTAGTTGAGCTCAAGTATGAAATAGATAGAAAAACTATACTAGTAGGAGACCTGAACCTTCCTCTATCAGAACTAGATAAACAAAACAAATAAATAAGAAAGATAAAAGAGAACTGTATAAAATCTTAGAAAAACTAGAATTAGTAGATATGTGGAGGAAAAATAAACAGGGACAAAAAGGAATATACCTTCTTTTCAGCAGCACATGTTACATTCACAAAGATTGACATGTACTAGGGCATAAAAACATTGCAAACAAGTGCAAAAGAGCAGAAATAATGAATGCAACCTTTTCATATCACAATGCAATGAAAATTATAATTAGTCATGGTACATAGAGAAGCAAACCAAAAATTAATTGGAAATTAAACAATACAATTCTCCAGAATTGGTTAAAGAAGAAATCATAGAAACAATTAATAAATTCATTGAAGAAAAATGCAATGATGAGACATCCTTTCAAAATCTATGGCATGTTGCCAAAGCAGTCTTCAAGGGGAAATTCATATCTTGAGATCATATATTAACAAATTAGAGAGGGCAGATGTCAATGAATTGTGCATGCAAATTAAAAAAAAAACTAGAAAGTGAACAAATTAAAAAATCCTCAGATGAAGATCAAATTAGAGATCCTAAAAACAAAGGAGAAATTAATATAATTGAAAGTCAAAGAACAATTGATTTAATAAATAAGACTAGAATGTGGTACTTTAAAAAAACAATAAAATTGACAAAGTACTGGTCAATCTAATTTAAAAAAGGAAAGAAGAAAACCATATTAACAGTATCATAATTGAAAAGGGAGACCTCACCTCTAATGAAGAGGAAATTAAGGAAATCATTAAAAATATTATGCCCAACAATATGGCAATAAATATGTCAATCTAAGTGATATGGATGAATATTAATATATATATACATAAATATATATATGTATATATAAATTGCCTAGATGAACACAGGAAGAAATAGACTACTAAACAACCCCATATCTTGAACAAACCATCAAAGAACTCTCTAAGAAAAATCCCCAAGTCCAGATGGATTTACAAATTATTTCTATCAAACATTCAAAGAACAAGTAATCCCAATATTAAACAATCTATTTGACAGAATTAGCAAAGAAGGAGTTCTACCAAGTCCCTTTTACGAAACAAATATGGTACTTATTCCAAAGCCAAGTACGTCAAAAACAGAGAAAGAAAACTTTAGACCAATCTCCTTAATGATGATAGATGCAGAAATCTTAAATAGGATACTAGCAAAAAGACTCCAGCAAGTAATCACAAGGGTTCTCCACTATGACCAGGTAAGATTCAAACCAGGAATGCAAGGAAGTTTCAATATTAGGAAAATCATTCACATAATTGACCATTTTAGTAAACAAACTAAAAAAATCACATTATATTTCAATAGATGAAGAAAAAGCCTTTGACAAAATACAAGACTCATTCCCATTGAAAACACTAGAAAGCACAGGAATAGAAGGTCCTTTCCTAAAAATAATAAATAGTATATATCTAAAAGCATCAGCAAACATCATTTGCAATAGGGATAAACTAGAAGCCTTCCCAATAAGATCAGGAGTGAAACAGGGATGCCCATTATCACCTCTATTAGTTAGCATTGTGCTACAAACACTAGCAGTAGGAATTAGGGAAGAAAAAGAAATTGAAGGTATTAAAAAAGGAAATGAGGATACCAAGATATCACTCTTTGCAGATGATACTTAAAGGTCTACTTAAAAAATCCTAGAGAATCAACAAAAAATCCAGTAAAACTGATCAACAACTTTAGCAAAGTTGCAGGATACAAAATAAACCCACATAAGTCACCAGCATTTCTATATACTTCCAACACATCTCAGCAGCAAGAATTAGAAAGAGAAATTCCATTTAAAATCACCCTAAACAATATAAAATACTTAGGAATCTATCTGATGAGACAAACACAGGGATTATATGAGCAAAACTACAAAACACTCTCCATAAAATTAAAAATAGATGTAAACAATTGGAAAAACATTGACTGCTTATGGGTAGGATGAGCTAACATAATAAAAATAACCATCCCACCCAAATTAATTAACTTATTTAGTGCCATACCCATTGAATTACCAAAATACTTTTTTACTCTATTAGAAAAAAACATAACAAAGTTCATTTGAAAGAAGAAAATATCAAGGATATCCAGGAAAATCATAAAAAAATGCAAAGGAAAGAGGCCTTGCAGTCCCAGATCTCAAAATATACTATAAAGCAGTGGTCATCAAAATAATTTGGTACTTGTAAGAGACAGAAAGGATTATCAGTGGAACAGACTTGGGGTATGTGACCTCAGCAAGACAGTCTATGATAAACCCAAAGATCCCAGCTTTTGGGACAAAAATCCACTATTTTGTAAAAACTTCAGGGAAAATTGGAAGACAGTATGGGAGAGATTAGATTTGTCTCAGAATCTCACACCCTACACCAAGATAAACTCAGAATGGGTGAATGACTTGAATATAAAGAAGGAAAATATAAGCAAATCAAGTGAACACAGAATAGTATACTTTTCAGATCTTTGGGAAAGGAAAGAGTTTAAAAACCAAGCAAGAGCTAGAAAAAATCACAAAATGTAAAATAAATAATTTTGATTACATCAAATTAAAAAGATTTTTTACAAACAAAACCAATGCAACCAAAATTAAAAGGGAGGTAACAAATTGGGAAATAATCTTCATAACAAAAACATCTGACAAAGTTCTAATTACTCAAATTCATAAAGAGCTAAACCAATTGTACAAAAAAATCAAGCTATTCTCCAATTGATAAATGGGCAAAGGACATAAATAGGCAATTTTCAGGAAAAGAAATCAAAACTATTAATAAGCACATGAAAAAGTGTTCTAAATCTCTTATAATGAGAGAGATGAAAATCATAACATTTCAGAGGTATTACCTCACACCTAGGAGATTGACTAACATGATAGCAAAGGAAAGTAATGAATGCTGGAGGGGATGTGGCAAAGTTGGGACATTAATGCATTGGTGGAGTTGTGAATTGATCCAACCATTCTGGAGGGCAATTTGGAACTATGCCCAAAGGGTGATAAAAGACTGTCTGCCCTTTGATCCAGCCATAGCACTACTGGGTTTGTATCCCAAAGAGATAATAAGGAAAAAGACATGTGCAAGAATATTCATAGCTGCTCTCTTTGTTGTGGTTAAACATTGGAAAATGAGGGAATTCCCTGCAATTGGGGAATGGCTGAACAAATTTTCACATATGTTGGTGATGGAATACTATTGTGCTCAATGGAATAATAAACTGAACGAATTCCAAGTGAAATGGAAAGACCTCCAGGAACTGATACAAAGTGAAAGGAGTACAACCAGGTGAAACTTATAACATCAGTGGCAATGCAGTGATCCGGAGCAACTTAGAGGGATCTATGACAAAAAAACTCTATGCACATTCAGAGGAAATTCTGTGAGAGCAGAAACACAGAAGAAAAACAACTACTTGAATACATGGGTTGAGGGTATATGATTGGGGATGTAGACTCTAAATGAACATCCTATTGCAAACACCAACATCATGGAAATAGGTTTTGATCAAGGACATATGTAATACCCAGTGAAATTGTGGTAGGGAGGGAAAGAAAAAGTACGATTCTTGTAATTGAGAAATAATGTCATAAATTCACTAAATAAATTATTTTATATTAAAAAAATAATGCAAATGGAGTCTGGAAGGCTTAAAATTCACCTCTGGACTCTTTAAGGTTCCTTCCACTCCGGAGTATCATCATCCATCTAGATTCCTTTGGTCACACTTCTGGGGTGCCCCATAGAGGGGCAGATTTCTAAACTGAACATACTGTGGATGAACACCATATTGGATGTGTTGCAGAGGTTGGGCATAGTAAAATAGCAAGGGGAATGAAACTCCCTTCTGAATCTTGAGATTACTAAAGCTAAGAACAAGGACAAGTGAATCGAGGAACAGTACTAAGAAAATACATCCTAAAATCTTGAGCTCTGTGAGCTTGGTAATGCTTTCCAGGGATGGGAGCTGAGATAAGCAGGAAACTGGGCCATGTTTGTAATTCTACTTCCTGTCCATAGGTGACCCTACCCAATATCTACTGGCTAAGGGTAAAAAAACCTCACAATGAATGTTTGGGATAAGAGTTCTGTCCCTTCCCACCTCCTCCACAAGGGGAAACCCAGTGGCCCTGTGACACTTCAGTCCCTACCCTCATATACAGGAGCTTGGAAGCCCCTCAGGATTATACAGGTTTGGGCTGGGGTGAAGAGCATGGATTGGCTGGTCCAGGCATGGTGGAGCACACAGGATATACACAGTGATCTAAGAACTGCCTCAGGTGCTAGATGGAAGTTCAAGAGGCTACCATACTCTTGAGACCCATGTGGGATGGAGGGAAGGGTATAACCATGTCAGAAGGCAGGGGGCCAGCTACTCACCTATACACAGTGACCCCAAAGGAATTAGCTTCTCACCTTCCTCACAAGGAATATGGAAAATCAGCAGTGGGAGACAGCAGCAAGGAAGCAATGAGGGAGGCAGTGGAAGGCATGAGAGGGAAGTACACAGACTGTGGTGGGAAGCAACTTATCCATTTCAGCCAGGAGCCCTACAAGCAAAAGCTGACAGGTGGAGATGACACTACCCATCTCCCATTGTGGGAAAACTTCCACCACTGGGAAAACTCCCTATCTTTTCTCAAAGGCTGTCTTCTATCTATTTGTGGCTCATCAAAAATGTAAAATTTAAATTACCTTAGAGTATGTACTCTTTCTCTTCTGTGAGTTTTCTCTTATTGAATAATAATTTTAAATTTTAAAATATTAAAAATTGTTCACATGTTAGGGTCTGAGTGGAAGTACCCCACAAAGGAACATGCAGAGACAATGCAACAGGCAGCAGTTTAGTTTTAATTAAGTTAAGGATTTTTAGGTTTAACATCTAGGTGTGTTAATATTAGTAGTACTTCCCTAAGTTTCCTTCCAATTCCCTTTATCCTTAAGTAATTAAATATAGCTCTGTTATATATTTTATTAGTGTTCTCTTCTTTTACTTTTCCCTGAAACCTTTCCCTAAAACCTTCCCTATAACAATGTTTAATAGAACACAGGCCCAGGGGCACACTGAGTCCACATGTGGCTATGTGATATCGAAAATGGTTTCACATATCAGTGTTGGCATGCATACCCTAGGTTTGCCATCATGGGATTATGGGAATGCAATAGAACAGATATTCATTAGCACTGATTCATTGATAATTATTCTTTTTTTTTTCAGTGTCTACTTCTTTTTTTTTAAACATTATGTTATTTGGTCATTTCCAAACATTATTCATTGGAAACAAAAATCATTTTCTTCTCCTCCCCCACCACCTCCCACCACCTCTCCCATAGCCAACGCATGATTCCACTGGGTATCACATGTGTTCTTGACTCAAACCCATTTCAGTGTTGTTGGTATTTGCATTAGAGTGTTCATTTACAGTCTCTCCTCAGTCATTTCCCCTCCACTCGTGTAGTCAAGCAGTTGCTTTTCTTTGGTGTTTTTACTCTCACAGTTTATCCTCTGCTTGTGGATAGTGTTTTTTAGATCCCTGTAGATTGTTCAGGGACATTGCATTGTCCCTAATGGAGAAGTCCATTACCTTTGATTGTACCACAATGTATCAGTCTCTGTGTATAATGATTTCCTGGTTCTGCTCATTGCGCTTTGCATCACTTCCTGGAGGTTGTTCCAGTCTCCATGGAATTCCTCCACCTTATTATTCCTTTTAGCACAATAGTATTCCATCACCAACATATACCACAATTTGTTTAGCCATTCCCCAATTGAAGGGCATCCCCTCATTTTCCAATTTTTGGCCACCACAAAGAGTGCAGCTATGAATATTCTTGTACAAGTCTTTTTCCTTATTATCTCTTTGGGGTACAAACCCAGCAGTGCTATAGCTGGATCAAAGGGCAGACAGTCTTTTATCACCCTTTGGGCATAGTTCCAAATTGCCCTCCAAAATGGTTGGATTAATTCACAACTCCACCAGCAATGAATTAGTGTCCCTACTTTTCTGCATTCCCTCCAGCATTCATTACTTTCCATAGCTGTCATGTTGAACAATCTGCTAGGTGTGAGGTGATACCTCAGAGTTGTTTTGATTTGCATCTCTCTGATTATAAGAAATGTAGAGCACTTTTTCATGTGCTTAATAATAGTTTTGATTTCTTTGGCTGAGAACTGCCTGTTCATGTCCCTTGCCCATTTATCAATTGGAGAATGGCTTGACTTTTTGTACAATTGATTTAGCTCTTTGTAAGTTTGAGTAATTAAACCTTTGTCAGGTTTTTATGAAGATTACTTCCCAATTTGTTGCTTTCCTTTTGATTTTAGTTACATTGGTTTTGTTTGTACAAAACCTTTTTAATTTGATGTAGTCAAAATTATTTATTTTGCATTTTGTGACTCTTTCTAAGTCTTGTTTAGTTTTAAAATCTTTCCCTTCTCAAAGGTCTGACATGCATACTATTCTGTGTTCCCCTAATTTTCTTATAGTTTCCTTCTTTATGTTCAAGTCATTCACTCATTTTGAATTTATCTTGGTGTACGGCATGAGGTGTTGATCTAAACCTAATCTTTCCCACACTGTCCTCCAATTTTCCCATCAGTTTTTTTATAAAATAGTGTATTTTTATCCCAAAAGCTGGGATCTTTGGGTTTGTCATAGACTTTCTTGCTCAGGTCATTTACCCCAAGTCTATTCCACTGATTCTCCTTTCTGTCTCTTAGCCAGTACCAAATTGTTTTGATTACTGCTGCTTTATAATATAATCTGAGATCTGGGACTGCAAGGTCCCCTTCCTTTGTATTTTTTTTCATTGTTTCTTTGAATATCCTTGGTCCTTTGTTCTTCCAAATTAACTTTGTTATGGTTTTTTCTAAATCAGTAAAAAAAAATTTTGGAACTTCAATGGGTATGGAACTAAATAGATAAATGAGTTTCGGTAGGATGGTCATTTTTATTATATTGGCTCGTCTTGCCCATGAGCAGTTAATGTTCTTCCAATTGTTCAGGTCTAGTTTTAGTTGTGTGGAGAGTGTTTTGTAGTTGTGTTCATATAGTTCCTGTCTTTGTTTCAGGAGATAGATTCCTAAGGATTTTATTTTCTCTAAGGTGATTTTGAATGGGATTTCTCTTTCTAGTTCTTGCTGCTTAGCTGTGTTGGAAATATATAGAAATGCTGATGACTTATGTGGGTTTATTTTGTATCCTGCAACTTTAACTTTGCTAAAGTTGTTGATTATTTTGATTAGTTTTTGGTTGAATGTCTAGCATTCTTTAACTACACAATCATGTCATCCGCAAAGAGTGATAAATTGGTCTC
The DNA here is from genome assembly GCF_027887165.1 of Monodelphis domestica. Classification (NCBI taxonomy): domain Eukaryota; kingdom Metazoa; phylum Chordata; class Mammalia; order Didelphimorphia; family Didelphidae; genus Monodelphis; species Monodelphis domestica. The sequence goes on from NC_077229.1 coordinate 363,347,598, forward strand.
CTCATTGCCAATGTTAATGCCTTCAATTTCTTTTTCTTCTCTAATTGCTACTGCTAGTGTTTCTAGTACAATGTTGAATAATAGAGGTGATAATGGGCATCCTTGTTTCACTCCTGATCTTATTGGGAATGCATCTAGTTTTTCCCCATTGCAGATGATATTAGTTGATGATTTTAGATACATACTGTTTATTATTTTTAGGAACAACCCTTCCATTCCTATGCTTTCTAGTTTTTTTTAATAGGAATGGGTGTTGTATTTTATCAAAGGCTTTTTCCGCGTCTATTGAAATAATAATGTGATTTTTGTTGGTTTTCTTGTTGATGTGGTCAATTATGTGGATGGTTTTCCTAATATTGAACCAGCCCTGCATCCCTGGTATAAATCCTAATCAATCATGGTGAATGATTCTTCAGATCACTTGCTGGAGTCTTTTTGCTAGTATCCTATTTAAGATTTTTGCACCTATATTCATTAGAGAATTTGGTCTATAATTTTCGTTCTCTGTTTTTGGCCTGCCTGGCTTTGGGATCAGTACCATGTTTGTGTCATAAAAGGAATCTGGTAGAACTCCCTCTTTGCTTATGTCAAATAATTTGTATAGTATTGGGGTTAGCTGTGCTTGGAATGTTTGATAGAATTTACTGGTGAATCCATCAGGCCCTGGGGATTTTTTCTTAGGAAGTTCTTTGATGGCCTGTTGGATTTCTTTTTCTGATATGGGATTATTTAAGAAATATATTTCTTCTTCTCTTAGTCTAGGCAATTTATATTTTTGTAAATATTCATTCATATCATCTAGGTTGGTATATTTATTGCCATATAGTTGGGCAAAGTAGTTTTTAATGATTTCCTTAATTTCCTCTTCATTGGAGGTGATGTCCCCCTTTTCATCCTCAATGCTGTTAATTTGCCTTTCTTCTTTCCTTTTTTAAATTAGATTGACCAGTACTTTGTCTATTTTGTCTGTTTTTTCAAAGTACCAGCTTCTAGTCTTGTTTATTAGTGCCATAGTTCTATCACTTTCAATTTTATTAATTTCTCCCTTAATTTTTAGGATCTCTAGTTTGGTTTTCTTCTGGGGGTTTTTAATTTGTTATTTCTCAAGTTTTTTGATTTGTATTTCCAATTCATTGATCTCTGCCCTTCCTGATTTGTTAATATATGCACTCCGGGATATGAATTTTCCTCTAAGTACTGCTTTGGCTGCATCCCATAAGGTTTGAAAGGATGTCTCACCTTTGTCATTTTCCTCAACATAACTATTAATTGTTTCTATAATTTCTTCTCTAACTAATTGATTTTGGAGTATCATATTATTTAATTTCTTATTAATAAAAAAATTTCCAATTAAGTTTTTATTTGGCTCTCCATGTACCCAAACTGATCAATATTTTTATTGCTTTATGATCTGAAAAGGTTGCATTTATTATTTCTGCTTTTCTGCATTTAAGTGCCACATTTCTGTGACCTAGTGTATGATCTATTTTTGTGAATGTGCCATGTGGTGCTGAGAAGAAGGAGTATTCCTTTTTGTCCCTATTTATTTTTCTCCATATGTCTATTAACTCTAATTTTTCTAAGATTTCATTCACCTCTTTTACCTCTTTCTTATTTATTTTTTTGGTTTGATTTATCTAAATTTGATAGTGGTTGGTTCAAGTCTCCCACTAATATGGTTTTACTGTCTATTTCCTCCTTCAGTTCTCCTAGTTTCTCCATTAGAAATTTGGATGCTATACCATTTGGTGCATACATGTTGATTAATGATATTTCCTCACTGTCTATACACCCTTTTAAAAGAATATATTTACCTTCCCTATCCCTTTTGATCAGGTCTATTTTTGCTTTGGCTTTATCAGATATCATGATTGCAACTCCTGCCTTCTTTCTATCAGTTAAGGCACAAAAGGTCTTACTCTATCCTTTAATTCTAACCTTGTGAGTATCAACCCTTCTCATATGTGTTTCTTGAAGACAACATATGGTAGGGTTTTGGGTTCTAATCCAATCTGCTATTCGTCTACGTTTGTCCCATTCACATTTAAAGTTATGATTATCACTTGTGGATTTCCTGGCATTTTTGATATCTTCCCCTAGTTCTGACACTTCTTCCCTAGCTATATCCTTTTGAACAAGTGGTTTACTTTTGGGAAGTCCCCCTAGTCCCCTCCATTGGTATGCTTCCCTTTCTAGCCCCTCCCATTTTATGCTCCCTTCCCCTCCCCCCTCTCCTTCCCTCTCTTTTTATACTCCCTCCCCCCTACCCCTCCTTAATTTCCCTTTCTTTCTTACCCTGTTGGATAAGATAGAATTCAGGATCCCACTAGATCTAGATGTTCTTCCCTCTCAGAGTTGATTTCACTGAGAGTAAGGTTTATGTAATACCACTTTACACTCTCTTCCTCTCCTCATATGAGAGATCTTCCCCTCCTCTTACCATGTCTATTTTTGTATGTCAAAGATTATTCTATTTAGTCCCCCCCCCATTTCTTGAAACAAATTTTAGTATTGTCGGCGCTTCCCCCCTCCCTTTTCCTTTCTTTGCCCCTCCTTTCACCAAATCTTCTTTATGCCCCAATCTTTCCCTATGCATGATTCTTCTAACTACTCTTATGGTGCATACAATTTTTGAGAGTTACACAATACATTTTCCCTACATATTAATATATATATATATATATATATATATATATATATATATATATATATATATATATATATATATATATAATTTGATGTTAGTGTAGTCCTTATAGAAGAGATTTTCACTTAAAGAAAAAGATAAGATTTATCTCCTTTTCCCTTTCTTTCATATGTACCTTTTCATGTTTCTCTTGCTTTCTGTGATTGGGTATCAAATTTTCTACTAAGTTCTGGTCTTTTCTTAGCAAATGCTTGGAAATCTTCTATTTTGTTGAATGCCAATACTTTCCCCTGGAAGTATATAGTCCGTTTTGCTGGGTAATTGATTCTTGGTTGGAGACCCAGCTCTCTTGCCTTTCTAAATATAGTGTTCCATGCTTTGAGGTCTCTTAGTGTGTTAGCCACTAAGTCCTGTGTGATCGTTATGGGAGCCCCCCTATATCTGAAGCTCCTCTTCTTGGCTTCTTGTAGGATTTTCTCCTTTTCTTGGAAACTCTTGAATTTGGCGATTACATTCCTGGGGGTTGTCTTTTGGGGATTTAGTATAGAGGGTGTTCTATGAACCCTTTCTATTTCTATTTTGCCCCCTTGCTCCAGAAAATGTGGGCAATTTTCTTCTATAATCTCCTGTAGTTTAGCATCGAGGTTTTTGTTTATCTCTTTTTTTATTTGGGCAGACCAATAATTCTCACATTGTCTCTTCTTCCTCTGTTCTCCACGTCTGTGACCTTCTCAGTGAGATATTTTGTGTTTTCTTCTAATTCATTAATTTTTTGGCTTTGCTTTATAAATTCTTGCTGTTTTGCATGATCACTGTCTTCCAGTTGCTTAATTCTGGTTGTTAGGGACAGGTTTTTCTTTTCAGCTTTGTCTGCCCTTCTATTAGATGCTTCCAGCTCTTTCTCCAACTGTGAAGTCTTATCTATCAGACTGCTGATCTCTTTCTCCAATTTTTCTTTCCAGAAGGTTTCCATCTTTTGGGTAAGCTCCAATTTGAGTTCTCCCAGAGCTTGTGAATAATTTCCATTTTGGGAGGCATATTTTGATTTTGTTTGGGTTTCATCCTCTTTTTCTTCTTTTCCTTGGGTACTCCCGCCATAAAAGTTTTCAATAGTCACCTTTTTCGCTTTCTTCCTGGACGCTTGATTTTGGGCCATGTGTGCCATCCCTTTGGTGGTTTTATTCCCGTTTACTTTTTGGTCTGTGGTCTCGGTGATGTGGGCAGGTTTTCTGTGAATTTAGGTTGCCTCAGACTAGTTCTTCCAAGCCTCTGAGGTTTCTTAGGGCGCAGTCCCCTGTTCTCAGCGTGGCTGTCCTTTTCCTCAGCATGGTCTCCCCTTTGCTCAGCGCATCCTCTCCTGTGTTCAGCATGGCCACCCCAGTGTTCAGTACAGCCTCCCCTTTGCTCAGTGCAGGATTCTCCCATGAAACCGCCCTGAGAGGTCATTTCCTTGCAGTCTTTAGATCCCAAGGACCCTGTTTTGCCCCCTCCCCCTGACAGAGATGTTCCTCACTCACTCTCTGTCCCAGTGAGCACTCTGATACCTTACTCTGGTTTGGTGGGGGTTGGGGGAATGGTGGGAGAAGGGAGGCTCAGTTCACTTTTTTTTGCTAGCTTTTCCTCCTCCTTATAGTGTAGAAATATTCAAGCCACATGTATCTTTGTTTCTATAGGGTACTGGAGAGTCTCTCCATTCTTTCAAAGGTTATTTTTATGCTCTTTTGAGGTAGTCTATTTCATTCGGTGCCTGGGAGAGGAAGCTATTCGCGTCTAGATTGCAGCCATGTTAACCCGGAAGTCCAATAATTATTCTAAGACATGCCTTTCAATAGATTTTAAATTCACTTAAATCTATTCATCACATCCATAGAAATCCATGGCTACAGGATTTGTCTATCAGGAGAGATATTGTCAAATGCTATTGTGAAATTCATTTTGATTCAGTTTGTTTGAACTCATTGTTTCCAATCTTGTTTGACTTTCAAGTTATGTTGGTAGAAGGAACATGTTCTTTGATCCTAACCCTTTTTCTTTTGTATCACCTGAAAGTTATCATGTTATTTCATCCTATCCCCCTTATCTCTAATCTCATTTCTCTATTATGAGACAGTAGTGGAGGAGATGGACATATTAGCCCATATCCATTTTGACATATGTACCTATCACTTAGGCACCTAAATGACATAGTGGCTGAAGAGCATACCTGAGTTCAAATCTGAATTCTCAGATTCTTATTAGATATGTGACCCTGAGTAAGTGATTAACTCAATTTGCCTCAGTTTCCTTATCTACAAAAAGATTTGGCAAAGGAATTGGCAAACTACTCTATCTTTGCCAAGAAAACTCCAAAATGGAGTCACAAAGAATTAGACAGAAATGAAATGTCTGAACAACAATAGTTTCCTGACTCTAGGCCCAGCAATCTGTCCATTGAACCATCTAGCCACTCCTAGACATTCACAACACCTACTTATTTTCCCTTCCCCTTTGTATTGCTTCCAAGAAATTAATACCTGTTCTGAACACTTCTAAAAGTTATACTCTCCTATTATATAACTTTCCCGCCAGATCTTATCATTCATAGCTTTGAAACTGTCAACATTTGTTTCCCCAACCAGAGATTCCTAATTTTTCAGTGACTTAAGGACCAGTTGTATACAACTACAACAGCATCAATGGCTCACAATTATTCAGCGCTTTAAAATGTTGCAAAGCAATTCATATATATTATCTCATTTTATCTTTAAAATATCCTTTGTGGCAAATGCTATTACTATTCATATTTTATAGATTAATATATATTGGTCCCCTGAGATGTTAAATAAAGAAGTCAGAGCTATACTTTCTATCTAGTCAATTTTCTTAGGACCTTTGGAAAAAATGTTTAATCCAAAAATAAAATTCAAATTATTTTTATTTCAGACTCTGTTGTTTGTATATGGAAGTTTTGGGGGTGACAAGGTCCCAATATAGGAGAAACCTAGCAAAATATAATAATGAGCTCAATTATATTTGAATAAAGAGGTAGCTTTGTATTAATCAAATGCATTATATTTATCAATTCAAATAGTTGTCCTATTTTCTTCAAAATTAAATTACTATTACTTGTGCAAGGAATTTAAAGTAGAAAAGAAAATTGTTCACATTTTACTCTAATTCTAAAAAGAATTAATCAAAAAGTGTTGCCTACTTGATAATACTCAAAAATATCCATGTAGCAACTAATAATAAACAGCTCTTTACCTTTTGTTTCTAGGGATGATTCATCTTTAAATCTTCTGCTATTTATTGAGTTCCAAATGTATACTATAACAGATTCCATTGAGACCAAAGTTGTGGTGGAAGGGAAATCCCTTTTCTTATAGAAGTGGTTGTCAAACTTTATGTAATGATCAAAAAATTTTTTTAAGATAAACATTTTCTCTCCTCCCACCCCTTGCTTTTAATAGAAACAATATGCACTTATTCCTATTCTGCTTTATTAAAAATATAAGGATTCATATCATATTGGTGGTTTAAAGGTTGAATGGTATACTGAAAGTAGTTACAGTGTTCTGTATCAGAAACAAAATAACTATTTGACTACAGCAAGTAAATCTCTCCCATACTAAGTTTCCATATTTGAAAATGGGGTCTATTAATAATATTTACTTTATGTGATAGTGATAGAACAAGATAAAATGTTTTAAGTGCTCTGCAAAATTCAAAACATTTTAGCCTGAGGAGGAGGAGAAGCAGTAGGATTTGTGGTACTGGTAGTAGTAGTTATAGAATGAGGAGGAGGAAGAAGAAGAGAAGGAAATTGTTATAAAGCACAAAAAAATGCTAAAAATTCAGCAAAAAAATTTTATTAAGACTTTCCCTTATATGTAGCATATGAGTACCTTTTGTCATCTGAAGAAAAGAAGAGATATTTCTTTTTTTAATTAATTAATTAGTCTATTTCTTTCTTTATTTTATTTTTTCAATTTCAAACATTATTCCCTGGTTACGAAAATCATTTTCTATTCCTCCCTCTCCTCCCCCTCCCATAGCCAACACACAATTCCACTGGGTGTTACATGTGTCCTTGACCACAATTCATTTCCATATTGTTAGTATTGCACTAGGATGTTAATTCAGAGTCTACATCCCCAATCCTATCCCCCTCTACCCATGTAATCAAGCAGTTTTATTTTTCTTTTTTAGTGTTTTTACTCCCACAGTTTTTCCTCTGAATGTGGATAGCGTTCTTTCTCATATACTCCTCTGAGTTGTTCAGGATCACTGCATTGCCACTAATGGAGAAGCCCATTACATTCGATTGTACCACAGTGTATCAGTCTCTGTGCACAATGTTCTCCTGGTTCTGCTCCTTTTGCTTTGAATCACTTCCTGAAGGTTGTTCCAGTTCCCATGGAATTCCTCCACTTTATTATTCCTTTGAGCACAATAGTATTCCATCACCAACATATACCACAATTTGTTCAGCCATTCCCCAATTAAAGGGTATTTCCTCATTTTCCAATTTTTTTTTTGCCACCACAAAGAGCATAGCTATGAATAAGGAATAGGTATTTCTAGAATCTACACACACACACACACACACACACACACACACACACACACACACAAATACAAGGAGAAGCAGAAAGTTTGAGCCAGAAATTTGTTCCCTCTGCTATCCTCAGAGAGAAGTATTATGCTATAATTATATGCATTTGGTCACTTAAATATTGTTTATATAGTGGATGTATTTTTCAGGTTCAGACTAAATATCTGATTGCAATTTCTTAAAAAGAAAAGGAGTCCCAAGTCTTATACCTAATGCTTGACTTCCCGCAAAATATTAGTTCCATCATTCACAGCACAACAAAAATCAAACAAATGAATCTATCCACTCCACTAGCAAAACAAATTGATAAAATGTAAACATAGGAGTATATACATAAGACAATACAGATTTGAGTAGCTTTACCACTAGGAGTGGGTGGCTAGATCAACCAAAAGAGAAAGAGTTCCATTATGACTCTTAAGTTGTTCAATCTTTATATCACTTTTTGCTTATATTTACTTGTATAACATTACTATCTATCTTGATCTTGATCTCCTTGAGATACAGACTTAGTAGTGATATAATTGGCTCATTTTATATCTTTTGTAGCCCTTTGTGTATAGTTCTGAATAGCTTTTCAGAATGATGGATCAGAAATTGGATCACATATTATTACATATGCAGACATTTTTAGATAAAAATCCTTTAATGCTTTCATACTTATGCTACATTTTTAGACATTTCCCAAAGCCTTTACTGCAGCAAGTTGAAGACAGATCTATATCAGGAAGACTGGTAGCTCCTCTCATCCTGGTTTCTTCCCAAAGACTAATTCTCCCTTCAGCAATACCATCATCCACTTTTTCTCACAGTGCTGGATGCTAGAAAAACCCAAAGCATTTTCAGAGCCTGAAGAACCTGATGGGTCTTGGTGGTAACTGAAGAGATTGGAGCTCAAAATACTGTCTCTTGATAACTCTGCCCTACTTCTCAAGCAGGCTCAGGGCATTGCTCTCCTCTAGTGATGAAAAAGCCCAATACCAATGGGCTTTAAAATTGAAAAGAGATATTTTATTTTACCTATTACATGTAATAATTTTCCATATAAGTTTTCTGAAGTTATATGAGCCAAATTGTTTCTTCCTCCCTTCCCTCACTTTTCTAAGTGATGGTAAACCATTTGTTCTATATTATACATATATTATCATATAAAATATATTACCAGTTTATACATTCATATGAGAATACTCAGACAAAACCAATCCCCTCCTCAAACAAAAACTAATGAATTAAATTGAAAGATCATTATTTGATCTGAATTCCAATTCTAATAGTTCTTTCTCTGGAGGTAGACAATTTCTTTGTCACAAATCCCTTAGAAATGCCTTGCATCATTGTATTGGGGAAAGCAGTTAAGTCTTTCACAGTTAATCACAAAAATGATGTTATTGTGTACAGAGTTCTACTGATTCTGCATATTTCACTCTGTACCAATCAGTGCATGTAGTTCTTTTCAACTTTCTGCATTCAACTTGTTCATAATTTCTTTAAACGTGATAGTATTCTATCACCATCATATACCAGAATGTTTCAGCAATATCAAATTGATGAATATCCCCTCAACTTCCAGTTCTTTGCATCATGAAAAGGGTTGGTTCATACACATGTCTTGATAGTCAAGACAGAAGGTAAGGGTTTAAAAAAATTGTAAAATGAGCTGGAGAAGGAAATGGCACACCAGTCCAGCATCTTTGCCAAGAAAACTCTAAATGGGGTCAGAAGGAGTTGGAGGTGATTCAAATGCTTGATCAATAATAACAACTATATGTATTACATATATTTATATATTTATACACTCTCTATGTATAATATATGCTATATATAGTAGTACATACACATGTACTTACATAGGTATATAAATTACATACATATAGGACACACACACATATATATATATATATAATTTATAGTACCAACACTGATATGGAGAGATTCTTAAAACTGGAAGTTCAATTGTTGGCCATACTTAAGGAACAAGACAAATGTCAACACCCCTTGCTAACAACTGCTATCTTTCCCCATTATGCGCTCCAATAATTACCATGCAGGATCCATATAGGAAGAGAGAAGTTACATGACAAAGGCATATATGCCAGCTTCCAACTGATTTCTAAGCTACTACTTGGCCATTTCTTTGTCTCAGTTATGACTCCACATGAAGATAAATAGATTTTTCTCCCCTTAGCTATTCATTGTTAGAATTCTGTGGATAGATATGAGGGAAGTTGAAGATGCTAAGAGAATAAAAATAAAAATTTAATAATTAGTCTCAATAATAATAATATAAGGGAGGGGTTCTATTCCCATTCAATAGTAACCAAAGGTTTCTCACATCTTATACTTCTATAAGAATATCCTGTATCTTGGGCTCTTTCTTATTTTGTTCTTGTTTAGTCTGTGTAAGTCAAAAAGGGGAATATTGTTGTCTCCTCTTTTAGAGTTTTACTACATGAGTATACTTATATTCACATATATAATATGTGTATTATATATGTAATATGTAGTGTATTATATATAATATTATATATTTATATGTGTATTATATGTACTATATATTTAATATGTATATATTACTTAAAATATATTATCATACATATTGTACTTATGTAACTCTAAGTTTCTATTTGTTATGCTATTTAGTACATAAATTCTTAGTATGCAACCAATTGAATAGGTGAGGTTGAAAATAAAATTCATGATTGAAGAGATGAAAATAATAGATATATTTGACTTCACCATAACTGCAACTGGATAAAGTTAGATTGAACAACTTACATACTTAAACAGATTTTGGCATGGAAATATATTAAACCAAGTTATTTTAAATGAGTTCAAGTAACAGACTCTAATCAATAAGCTCAAAATTTGCTGAATGTTTATCAGTGAGTTTTGAGAATTTCTAGAGTGATATTGGCATCTATCAGACAAATTTCCTAATATTTTTTTGAAAAAGTGAAATCAGGTTAAAATATTTATTAATTTTCACTATGTGCTAAGAAAAATTGAATTTAAAGATAATGCATGAGTAACAGAGATATATAGACCCAATTTTGGTACAGTTTGGGACATTTATTTTTTGTTAAATAATAGAATCTAAATCCTATCAGTTATTAATACACCTCTTTCAGGATGAAGAAGGTGTTCTAATGGTCTACTATAGAATTCTCTTCTTTTCCTGCTTCTACTTTGGTATTTTCAATGCCTTGGAGGAAACTGTATATGAAATGCTTATTAATTATTATAAAATATTAAAATAATAACAATAATCAATATTTATTTCTTTATTGAAAGTGATTATGATAAGCACCAATAAAACGGGAAACATATAATTTTTTAATAATTATGAGGGTACAAAATATACAGGAGAAAATATAATACAATGTGTTATGTGTTTTGGGCAAATGAGAGATTAAAACAATATACCTTCAAAGATTTAGAGGAAGGCATGTTTTAGAGATTTAGAGATTTAGAGAGGCAGCATGTTCCACTAAGGGCATAAAGGAAGGCAGTAGAGTAGTAGGTACATAATGGTTAGCAGAATATTATTTCAGAAATATTTCAAATATATTGAAATAATGGGTCAAATAACTCTAAAGAATTATTAAATATGTAAATTTCAATATAAATTTCCGTAATGTTCCCCAAAGGAATTCAATGGCAAAAGAAAAGATGTTTAATATATGTTTAATATAATAATATTTATTGTCAAATTGTGCTAAATGCTCTTGGTAAATAATTATAATTTAAGTAAATGTCCCCTGATTCTATAATTACTAAGAAATTGAATTACATGAATTTAATATAATAGTATTATGAAGAACATGATAAATATGGGGGAACACTATGAATATAGAGAAAGAGAGGAAGATTAAATGAACAGATGAAAAGAAAAGTAGAACCAGGAAAAATGTGCATAATGATTAAATAGAAGGAACTTTAACAAGACAATTGAAATAATTCCATTAAATTATAATAAATTATGATGATTAAACTTGGTTCCAAAGAAGAAATTGGAGACAATATTTTCTTCTTTTCAGAAGTGAAGGGATAGAGTTATTCTAGGGGAATAGCTTACTTTTGGGGTCAGAAGATAATACTTTGGAAGTGTAAAATGTATAAATAAAAGTTATAAATAATTATCTACTTAAATGCATGAAATTTACTTTTTTAATTAATGGCAAAAGTATAGCATTAGAGAAATGTGGGGTGGGGAATAGAGGTGATAAGTACTATAGTGGTGGTAGTTAGTGTTTGAAGAATCCAGTATTAATCATCAATGGAATATAATGGCCTCCTTAAAAAAAAGTTTGGCTTTATTAATAGGAGCATATATGGAAATGCATGAGATGAAAAACTGAACTCTCCTAGAAAGTTTTTTTTCCTCTGTTCTACAATTTAGAAATGATTTTGATTGAGTACAATCCTCCCAAAGATAGTGATGAGATTTTAGATCATAATAAAAATGTAAATGAGTGGACTAAGAATAAATCTTTAGATTAGAGTTGAGAAACCTTTAATTAAGTCAGTTAGTCAAGCAATAAACATTTATTCATTGACTACTATGTGTTAGCCACTTTCCTTAGCACTGGTGAAAAATGAACGTCACCTTGTCTGAGTAGCTTCCACATTAAAAATGTATCAGAATTTTTCTAATCGACTAGAGATAGAAGAACTAAAATAAATGGGAGAAAGTTCCATAGAAACAAGTTTATATTCAAAGTAAGAGAGATTTTTTGTTATTGGAACTTTCACAAAATAGAAGACTTCAGGAACTTGTGAGTTCCTTGTCACTAGAGTTATTTGAATACAGATTAGATGACATGTGTAGTGCAGCATTTCAAGATTTGTTTTTCAGGTAGAAGCTGGATAATTTGTCCTCTGAGGTGTATTCCAAATTTGTTTTTGTAATTATATGGAACCATATGAATGTGAAACAGTTTTGTTTAAAAAATGTAAAACAAAAAGCTGGCCTAAAAGAGCCTGACTGCTCATTACTGTCTTACAGTGGGAAATGGCTCATTACCATGAAATAAATATCTATAAAAAATGTTTTTCAAACCTATATTTGGCAGTAAAGGTAAACACCTGTGTAAATTCATATTGTTTAAAGGATCTCCATTTGTAAACTATATGGACAGACTATTTGGGGAGAACAACTCCATCTGCAAACTCTATGGGAAGAGGAGACACTTTGTAGTTCAATAAGTAGTATTAAATTCTTGCTTAAAGAGGGGGTTACAATCTCTTGGACTTTTCATTATGATCAAATTAATGCTGATCATTTTACTAATGATCAATTATCTATCCTTTAACTTTATCAGTATAACAAAAGTAGGCAACAGAAGAAAATTGTAGGCTTAGAGAGACATGTTACATGATTTATTAATCACTACAATGAAATTAACCATACATTTAAGAAAAAATCATCTAGTACATGAGCTGAAAGAAAATGGCCACAATTAAATGTATCATCATGTCATTGTAAATCAATTATTTAACTTTTGCAAGAATTAAAAATTACATAATTTACTGTCATTTAATTATTAATAATATGGCTTATTTAAATAATTTGCTCTATCAAATCCAAATCAATACTCTTGGGGAAAGTCTGAATGAACAGAAATCAATGGCTAATGATTAAAGAACAAATAAATAAGATACTTGCTTCATAAAAAATAATCTTCCTAATACCTAAAACGTAATAATTTCCTAATAACTACTTAGTGATTAGAATTCTTAATGTAGACTCACAATTGTTGATGATCTAATTCACATTTCCCAAGAATATTTTGAAAACCTTTTTCTATGGAATTGTTATTCCTACATCTTTGGCTATATTGTAATTCAAACAATTCCAGTCATAATTCCAGGTAACAGTCTATGTTTGTGACAGTGTAATCAGTGGAAACCCAGAAATAGTTTGTATTTTTCCTATAACATCACCATGTATGTAGGACATAATGACCAAATCACCTTTAATTTATTGTAAGAATAGTAACAAAACAATTCAGGAACTGGGTAAGAGTATCATTGATTGTTAAACTTTTAGTAGTTACAATATTCTTATTTTCTGATTTATTTCGAGAAGTATCTGAATTCCATATTATTTGCTGTCTATAGTAGATAAAGAACTTGCATCGAAGTCAGGAAAACCTATCTTCAATGCCTGCCTCTGATACATACTGTTTGTCTGACTGGTAAAGTCATTTAATATCTAAGTGACACTGGCAATTCTGTAAGGCTGAGTTTTAGATAAGATGGTGACTTACAAGGATAGAAGTGATTTCCTCACTTGGTAGTTCTCTACATGGCTGTAATCTCTTTATCTCCATCAAGAAGAGAAGGATGTAAATTCAGAAGAAATTTAAACTTTCCTGGAACCCAATGAAAAATTATTCCCTGAAGTACAAAAAGGATCAAAACTCTAAGAAAATGAAAGAAAATGGTTAGTTCAATTTATTTTAGCCAGGATTTATTAATGATCTACAGTGTTCTAGTCATGATATCTGGGAATAAAAAAAAAAGAAACAAAACCAAAAGAGTCATTTTCCTCAAGGAGCTTAAATCCTACTAGAGGATCTCTCCTTCCCCATTGAAATAAGACTAAATGGATTTTTTTAAAGAAGCTAGTTTTGAATAATAGACTTGCTTCTGAATGACTGAATAGAATCAACAGAGGAAAACTGAGACCCATTGGTGTGATACAAATAGAATTTTTCTGAAAGTACAGATGAATGATGAGCAGAGTCTAGTCCCAGCTGCTTAAATAAAGGCTCTGCCAGCCCAACAATTATAATGTTTTTGAGAAAAGAGAGAGTTTGGGAGGTACACAAAGTCAAGGAGGAATAACTGGATGCCCAGACACAGATGTTGCTTAACTTAGATCACAGATGTTTTGAGAAGTCTAAATCTCAATCAGTATAATAGTGGGAACTGTCTGAGGCTAGTTGGATTAGTTCTGTAATTACAGACATGCTTTATTCTTCTGGAATTAGGGAGACATTTTCTCAAAGCTTTGCCATTTTGACAGAGATATTATTCCCCAATTCTTTTCAATAGTTATTGAATTCTCTTCCTCCTATATATCTGGAAAGAGGCAATTCAAACACAAAATTAGAATCTAAATTCTTTCCACAAACCCATTAAGATGAAACACATACTCTGCACAAATAGTAAGTGATATCTTATCAATAGTTTGGTTTGCAAGAAAAAGGAATTTTTTCAAAGATGATTAAAATCTGGGCAAGGAAGTTTCACTCAATCAGTATGTAAAAAGAGTTACATGAATTCTTCACTCATTTCTCATTTCAGTGAACTTTCTTTGGGATAAATATACCATGAATTTTTATTTGGAATTCAAGAGCTACATATGGTACATATGTAAAACATGGTAGCTACAACTCAAATCCTTTGTCAAGAACATTTGCTAAGGGAATATTGTGGGAAATCTTCTTTGCCCTCATAATACCACCCTCCAAAAATACATAAATTCATAAAATGAATTCTAAAAGATGAAGAGAATGAGATTCCCTTATCCCTGACCCATTTAAATGGGCTGCCAAATGATAGAATTAATGACTAGTTAGCCAAAAGAAGTGATTGTTCTGGGACAATGATTAATTAGTGATTAATGGAATTATAGTGAGATTATGAGAATTCTAGTAATTATATTTTAAAAGGAAAAATGTTAAGTTATGCAGTAAATCTAGCTACTTCTTTTTTTTTTACTCTAAGTCTATATCTTCCATCTTAGTTTGGGCTCATGAGTGGTGGGGACCTTTGCTGACCAGCTGACTATGGGTCATAATTATACAAGGCATATCAGGAAGAGTTATGGTGCCTTAAAGCTTTCATTAATATGAGGTCATGGCCTAGCATATCTACATGAGGGTCATCTGAACCACTCAAGACTCAATAAGGAACTGAAATGCCTCTTCAAGAAGATAATACCCAATCATTGCTGGAAAATATATCTTCAACCCATTATCTCTAATGGCATCACCAGCCCATTGAAACCTAGGATTGGTTGTCAAATATTGGGGTGGAATCTTGAATGATGCAATTTTAGATAATACAAATTAAGAAAATTCTCATTCAGTGGTCTTTGGTAAGGAGGAAAACTTAATGATCTAACTATGCTGAGAGACACTTGTTTCTCTCAAAAAAATCCTGTCATTGGCTTGGAGCTTTGGCTAGTAGTTTTATTTCAGATTGACTAACAAATATTAATCACAAAGCAGCAAAAGTAGACAGGGAGGAAGGTTTCAACTTCCTCTCCTTGATCACACTTGGGAACAGAGCTTGGAATTAACACTCAACCTTATGTTGTTAGCTGAGCCCCAAATCCTGCTTCCAGGGGAACAACATTGGAATCCACATCCACAGATAAAGGTCTCTACAATCAGCTATGTCAGCTACAGCAGGGGCTATGATTATAGTTGCCTCCATACTAGGGACCCTTGCTAGCTAATAGGTGGAGATTAAGAGAAGAGATCCACTGAGTCCATGGGCACCAGATCCTATAAGATATGAAGCCTTGCTGAAGACAGATGATGGATACTGGAAGTTCAGGGAACATGGACTTGAAGTCTGTTCTATCATGGGCAGTGATGGTAGGAAAAGAGAAGCCAATGAGGGAGCTGGCACTAGTATGAGAGTGCAACTGCTGAGGGACTAGAGACCTATAGGCTATGATTGCTCCCAGGAAAGTGGGATCATCAGGTGTCACCAGAGTGGAAAGTTTCCTGTCTGCTTGCAGCTGCAGGAGAACTACATTCAAATTCTGATTGGGCACTAGAAAAAAGTCACAGACTGGAACATGAACAGGGAAGCCAGGAAATATATCAGACTCTTAGCTATAAAATAGGGACAATTAATAAGGCCTGGAAAAAATAAACTCACACAAAAATATTGAAATATAAGATAACATACACCAATATTACAGAAACCCTAGTTCCATAGTAAAAAGGCAGTATTAAAGTCTATTAACCTGGGTGCTAAAATTAAAAAAAAAAACAGCCAAGGAGGAAGGAACCCAACTATTGATAACTACTATGGGGACAGAAAAGACCTCAGGCTAAGCTCAGAGGGCAATAAAGTAAAAATATCTATATCAAAAATGCCAAAGAGCCTGGGAGTCAAGATGGCAGCTTAGAGGCAGCAAAAGTTCAGACCTCTGGAAACTCTTCCTTACCAATTAAAAACCAATGCTCCTAGGGGACTGAAAACCAAACCTAACAATAGGACAGAGCCAAGGAACCATCCTACTGGACTATAATTAAATATATACTCCCTAAAAGCCTGAATTCAAGAACAATTGGGTTAAAGGGGATGGAAGAAGGAAGGTCCCAGGACTACTCCTCCACCTATAGTACAGAGCCTTCAGCAGTGACTGGAATCTCTGGGAAGGCAAGGGAACTAGACTGGAGGGAGTACCTTGTGGGCAAAGCTGTGCCAGGCTGAGGGCTTTGAACACAGATAGTGGGGAGGTAACTGGAGAAGCACAGAGCAAGCAGCCTAATTGCAGCCAAGACACTACATATTGCCCTCCCCCTTTCTGGAGGTTTTGGCCTCAGAGCACATCCAGCTCTGCAAGATCAACTTTGCTGGACATAAAATCTTATCAAGTTTTCAGAGGGCAGGGAAGCTCAAGCTCTAAGATCCCTCCCCCACAGACTGATCTGAGAGCCTTGCTAAGCTCCAAGGGTGAAGGTTGGCAGAAAAGTCCAAACCTACAGCTCCAGCACATAATGAGAGGAGCAAGGCTACAGGAAACTACAGGGGGAAAAGAAGGGGAAAATATGAGCAAACAACAGAAAAAGAAAAAAAAAGAAATTACAATAGAGAGCTTCAATCCAGGCAATGAATAAAGAGGAAATAAAGCAAATGTAAGAGAGGAAGTTCAAGGAACACCAAGCAAAAACACAGAGACTCCAGTGAATTGGACACAGGCTTTGGAAAAACTCAAAATACAATTCACAACACAATGAAGAGAGACAGAAGGCAACTGGGAAAAGAACTTAAAAAGTAAGATAAGTCATCTGTAAACAGAGGCACTTGAACTAAAACAAGAAAATAATGTCTTGAAAGCCAAAATTAATCAGCTGGAAAATGAGGCAAAGGAGATGAAAGATGACACAAAGAAGATGAAAGATGACCTCCAAAGAAAATCAGACCAGAAAGAGAAGGATGACCAAAAATCCAGGCATGAAATTCAGTCATTAAACACTAGAATAAAACAATTTGAAGCAAGCGACATCATGAGGGAGTAGGAAACTATAAGACAAAATAAAAAGGGAGAAAAAAATGAGGAAAATATGTACCACACCATTCACAAAACTGAAGATTTAGAAAATTGGTCTAGGAGAGACAACTGAAGAATCATTGTTCAACTGGTAGACCATGACAAAAGAAAAAGCCTGGACATCATCCTTCAGGAAAATATCCAAGAAAACTGCCCCAATATTCTAGAGCAAGAGGGAAAATTGGAGATTGAAAGAATCCACAGATAACTTCCTACACTTAATCCCCAAGTGACAATACTCATGAATGTTATAGCCAAATTCAAGAACTACCAGACCAAGGAAAAAATATTAAAAGCTTCTAAGAAGAAGTCATTCAGATACCATGGAGCTACAGTGAGAATAACACAGGATCTAGATGCATCTACACTAAAGGACCCAAAGGCATGGAATATGATATTCTGGGAAGCAAGGGAACTAGATCTACAACCAAGAATCAACTACCTAGGAAAATTGACTTTATTCTTGTAGGGGGAAATATGATTATTTAATAAAATAGAAGATTTCCAAGCATTAGTAAAGAAAAGACCAGACCTGAACAGAAAATTTGATTCCAAAACACAGAACTCAAGGGAATCACCAAAAGGTAATTAAGAAAGGAGGAAAAAACAAACAAAAATAAAACTTTTTTAAGGGACCCAATTAAAGAGGATATTTATAACTCTAAAAATTGTTATTATCACCTGGGTAGCTAGAAGAATTATGCTTAGAGGGAATAGCAAAAAACTCTATAGGATGAAATGCAAAGAAATAAATATGTATATAAATATATGTATGCATATATGTGTATATACATATACATATACATACAACTAGAGTTTTAAAAAGGGGTTAATACTAAGGGAAATGAGAAAAGAAACAAAATGGGGTAAATGTAAATGTCACAAAGAAGTGCATGGCGGGAGAGGGGGAGAAGACCAATACACTGGAAAAGTAAAGAGGTTAGAGATAGGAAATACTCAATTTTCACATTTATTGAAATTGACTCAAAGAGGGAAGAACAATCAAATACATTGGGGCAAAGAATTGATTTGGGCTCTATTGGAAATTAGAAGGTTAACAAATTGACTGCTGGGGAGGGAAGCAATACAAGGGAGCCAGAGACTGGGGGGGGGGGGGTAGTTTAAAAACACTGTAAAGAAAATAAGAGAGGAATAAAAAGGGAGAGGGTTTAGAAAGGGAAGTAAAATAAGGGGGGAATTAGGGAGACTGATTAAAAACAAAAAAATGGAGTAAAAGGAAATAGTGAAAGAAGAAAGGCAGGACAAGGAGTAGAAATCAAAATGCTGGGAAATACACATCTGGTAACCATAACTCTGAATGTGAATGAAATTAACTCACCCATAAAATGTAAGCAAATAGCAGAATAGATTAGAAATGAAATCCTGCCATATGCTATCTATAAGAAACGCACATGAGGAAGGTAGACACAATTAGGGTAAAAGTAAGTGGATGGAGCCAAATCTATTGGGTAACAACTGATAAAAAGAAGGCAGGAGTCTCAATCATGAAATCTGAGAAAGCCAAAGTAAAAACAGATCTAGTCAAAAGAGATAGGGAAGGTAATTACATTCTTATATAAGGCAGTATAGACAATGAGGAAATGTCAGTATTCAATATGTATGTACCAAATGGCATAGCATCCAAATTTTGAAAGGAGAAACTAGTGGAACTCAAGGATAAAACAGAAAAAACTATACTAGTGAGAGACCTAAAACTTTCTCTATCAGAACTAGATAAATCAAATAAAAAATAATAAGAAAGAGGTAAGAGAAGTGAATGAAATCTTGGAAAAATTAGAGTTAGTAGATATGTAGAGAAAAATAAACAGGGACAAAAAGGAATACACCTTTTTTTCAGCAGCACATATTCAGCAGCACAAATGGGAATATTCACAAAGACTGACCATGTACAAGGGCATAAAAACATTGCAAACAAGTACAAAAGAACAGAAATAATACATGCAACCTTTTCAGATCACAATGCAAAGAAAATAATAATTACTCAAGGTACATGAAGAGGCAAATAAAAAAATGATTTGAAATTACAATACAATTATCCAAAATCAGTTAAAGAATAAACAATAGAAACAATAATTTCATTGCAGAAAATGACAATGATGAGACATCCTTTTAGGGAGGACAGAGATCAATGAATTGGGCATGCAAATTAAAAAATTAGAAAGTGAACAAATTAAAAATCCACAGAGGGAAAAATAGAGATTGTAAAAATCATAGGAGAACTTAATAAAATTGATAACCAAAGAACTATTGATTTAATAGATAAGTCTAGAAGCTGGTACTTTGGAAAAAATACAAATGAAATAGACAAAGTACTGGCCAATCTAATTTTAAAAAAAGGAAAGAAGAAGAGCAAATTGACAGTGTCAAAGATGAAAAGGGAGACCTCACCTACAATGCAGAGGAAATTAAGGTAATTATTAAAATTATTAAGCCCAATTATATGGCAATAAATATGGCAATCTAGGTGATATGAATGAATATTTACAAAAATATAAATTGCCTAGACTAACAGAGAAAGAAATAGAATAACTAAACAACCCCATATGAGAAAAAGAAATTTAATAAAATTGCCTAAACCCCTCCCCACAGGATTCAAAAAAGATTTCTATTAAACATTGAAAGAACAACTAATTCCAATATTATACAAACTATTTGACAGAATAGGTAAAGAAGGAGTTCTACCAAATTCCTTTTATGACACAAATATGGTACTGATTTCAAAGTCAGGCAGGTCAAAAACAGAGAAAGAAAACTATAGACCAATTTCCTTAATGAATATAGATGCAAAAGTCTTAAATAGGATACTAGCAAAAAGACTCCAGCAAGTGATCATGAGGGTTATTCACTATGATCAGGTAGGATCCATACCAGGAATGCAAAGATGTTTCAATATTAGGAAAACCAATTGCATAATTGACCATATTAGCAAACAAACGAACTAAAATCACATCATTATCTCAATAGATGCAGAAAAAGCCTTTGACAAAATACAACACTCATTCCTATTGAAAACATTAGGAAGTATAGGAATAGAAGGGCCTTTCCTAAAAATAATGAACAGTATATATCTAAAAACATCAGCAAACATCATCTGCAATGGGGACAAACTAGAAGCCTTCCCAAAAAGATCAGGAGTGAAACAAGGATACACATTATCACCTCTATTATTTAACATTGTACTAGAAACACTAGCTATAGAAATTAGAGGGAAAAAAAAGAAATTGAAGGTATTAAAATAGGCTATTGGGAGACCAAGCTATCATCACTCTTTGCAGATGTCATGGTGGTCTACTGAAAGAATTCTAGAGATTCAATCAAAACGCTATACGAAATAATCAATAACTTTAGCAAAGTTACAGGATACAAAATAAACCCACATAAGTCATTAGCATTTCTATATATCTCCAACACATCTCAGCAGCAAGAATTAGAAAGAGAAATTCCATTTAAAATCACCCTAGACAATATAAAATACTTCAGAATCTATCTGCTGAGACAAACACAGGAACTATATGAACACAACTACAAAACACTCTCCACACAATTAAAACTTGATCTAAACAACTGGAAAAACATCGATTGCTCATGGGTAAGACAAGCTAACAATTTAAAAATGACAATCCTGCCCAAATTAATTTACTTATTTAGTTCTATAGGCATTGAAGTAACAAAAAACCTTTTTTTTTTACTGAATTAGAAAAAAAAATTAGAAAAAAAGATTTAGAAAAAATCATAAAATGTAAAATCAGTAATTTTGATTATATCAATTTTAAAAGTTTTTGTACAAACAAATCCAATGCAACTAAAATGAGAAGGGAAGCAACAAATTGGGAAACAATTTTCATAACAAAAACCTTTGACAAAAGTATAATTTTTCAGATTTATAAAGAGCTAAATCAATTGATAAATGGGCAAGGGACATGAATAGTCGATTTTCAGATAAAGAAATCATAACTATTATTAAGCACATCAAAAATTGTTCTAAATCTCTTTTAATCAGTGAGATGCAAATCAAAACAGCTCTGGTAGCACCTCACACCTAGCAGATTGTTCAACATGATAGCAAAGGAAAGTAATGAATGCTAGAGGGGATGTGGGAAAGTCAGGATATTAATGGATGGTGGTGGGGTTGTGAATTGATCCAACCATTCTGGAGGGCAATTTGGAACTATGCCCAAAGGGTGCTAAAGACTGTCTACTGTTTGATCCAGCCTTAGCATTGCTGGGTTTGTACCCCAAAGAAATAATAAGGAAAAAGATCTGTATAAGAATATTCATAGCTGTGCTCTTTATGGTGGCAAAAAAATTGGAAAATGGGGGAATGTCCTTCAATTGAGGAATGGCTAGACAAATTGTGGTATATTTTGGTGATGTAATAATATTGTGCTCAAAGGAATAATAAAGTGGAGGAATTCCATGTGAACTGGAATGATCTCCAGGAACTGATGCAGAGTGAGAGGATCAGAACCAGGAGAACATTATATACAGAGACTGATACACTATGGTATAATCGAATGTAATGTTCTTTTCCATTAGTGGCAATGCAGTGATCCTGAACAACTTGGAAGTATCTACAAGAAAAAACACTATCCATATTCAGAGGAAAAAGTATGGGAGTAGAATCACTGAAGAAAACAAGTACTTGATTACCTGATTCTAGGGTGATATGATTGGGGATTGAGACTATAAATGGTTATCCTAGTGCAAACATCAACAACATGGAAATAGGTTCTGATCTAGGACACATGTAATACCCAGTGGAATTGCTCATCAGCTACAGGAAGGGATGTGGGGAGGGGAGGAAGTGAAAGAATATGAATCTTGTAACCAAGGAATAATGTTCTAAATTGACTAATTAAAATTTTCAAAAAAATATGCCAAAGAAACACAATAAAAAAACCACAAGCTCAAAAAGAGCTTTTGGAAAAGTTTTGAAAAGACCCCAAAAATAAATGGGAGAGACTGAGGAAAAACTAGAACAAAAATTAAGAGCATTGCAAGAAAAATCAAGAAATTTATGAAAGATTACCAAAATGGAAAATTAGATGTACAATCTCCCATAAAATTTATCTATTCAGAACAGAATTAGACAAATGGAAGCAAATGCTTTCTTGAGACAATAAAGATTAAAGAAAAATTTAAAAAATAACGGAAGAGAACAGGAAACTTTTTATCACAAAAATAACAACTGACCTGGAAAAAAAGCAGGGAGAAACAATACAAAAATAGTTGGACTCCTAGAAGTAATGAGTGGATGAACTACCATCAAAAGAATTTAGAAACCATATTCCAAGAGATCATCAAAGAAAACTGCCAAGGAATTCTAATGTAAAAAGGTAAGATAGAAATGGAAAG
This sequence comes from Monodelphis domestica, assembly GCF_027887165.1. Taxonomy (NCBI): domain Eukaryota; kingdom Metazoa; phylum Chordata; class Mammalia; order Didelphimorphia; family Didelphidae; genus Monodelphis; species Monodelphis domestica. The sequence continues at coordinate 363,370,518 of NC_077229.1, forward strand.
AATCCACCCATCACCACTTCAAAGAGACCCAAAGATGAAAATGTACACAAATGTCATTACTAAGTTCTATAATTCCCAAAATTGTGGAAAAAATAAAAAAATAGCATATAATATGGAGCTGCAGTTGGAATAATACAGTTCACATTAAAAGCAGCCACAACATTAAAAGAAGACAGGGAATTGAGTATAGCATTTCACAGAGCAATGGAACTAGTCTTACAACCAAAAATAACAACCAGCAAAGGTGAGAATAAATATAAGAGGGAAAATGTATATTTAATGAACTAAAAGAGTTTCAACTATTTCTGAAGAAAAATTTATAGCTTAGTAGAAAATTCAATATATAAGAAGTATAAAAAGATGATGATAGACCTATCATAAGCAATTCAAAAATGACAAAATTTTTAATTCTTGTATAGAAAATTGTTCCTCAGGAACCCTGAGAGTGGCATTATTTCTTGGATATTCTGAAGTGGGAGTGTATAAATGGAAAACTTGAGGTCAATATGAATGCAATGGAATGAACCAAAATGGTAGGAGAGTAGAGCAGAAGGAGGTAAGGGGGAATAGCTACATATGGAGGAAGAATGAGTGTAGGAACTGATAGAGAAAGGGGGTGGAGAAGTTAGAGGGTGGATAGTACTAGAACCCCAATTTTCATCAGATCTAAGATGGTCAAATATATAAGAATAAGAGTCATTCCTTATTGATATGACCAGACAATTTTCAAAGGAAGAAATCAAAGCCATATGTAAGTATATGAAAAAAAAATTTCAGATCCCTTCTTATTAGAGAAATACAATCCAAAATAACTCTGAGCTCTCAAAACATTAGACTAGCTAAAATTATAAAAGTGCAAAGAGAGGATGCGGAAAAATGGGAATGTGAATGTTATTGGTAGAATTGTGAACTAATCCAAATGTTTTAGAGAGTAATTTGGAGTTACAACCAAGATTTATAAAGCTCTGTATACATATTGCCAAGAAGATTAGGGAAAGAGAAAAAGAATGCATATGTTCCAAAACATTTATAGCAGCTCTCTGTGGTGACAAATACTTGAGAACTAGGGGGATACCCATCAATTGGGGAATGGCTAAACACATTGTCATATATGAATGTGATGGAATACTACTGTGCCATAAGCAATCATGAATAAACTGACTTTTAAAAAAACCCGGAAAGAACTTTTTGGGATAGTAAATAGTGAAATGAATAGAACCAGCACAACACTATACACAACCACAGAATTAATATTGGAACTTATGAGAATCCATCTGCAGATAGATAAAACATTAGTAGTTGAATTTATATGAATATATTGGCCACCCTGACAATATCCTATGTTATTAGGGTAGGGAGGGGTGGATTTTTATTATGTAGATATGAAGAAAAGTAAGCTAAAATATAGGAGATTTGTGATTTCATTAGTGTCAATATCTTCTTTTTCTTTATGGAAATTATTTTGTTTAAATTTGGAATATATTTGGTATTTAAAAAATATTTCTAATGATGTTCTTTAGGTCTCAAGCTGCCTTTCTTGTTTTAATTTTAGAGTGTTGGGAATGGAGTTAAGAATATTTGAGTTTAAATCTGAACTCATACATTTACTAGCTCTGTGACCCTGGCCAAGTCACTTAATCTTGTCCCTTTGCAGTTTAGTCATTTGAATGTCATATTTGACTCCTCATGATCCCTTTTTGGGGTTTTCTTGGCAAATGGTTTCCCATTTCCTTCTATAGCTCACTTCACAAATGAGGAAACTGAGGCCAACAGGGATAAGTAACTTTCACAGGGTCATATAACTAATGTCTAAGGCTATATTTTAACTAGTTCTCCTGACTCTAGGGCAGGTACTCTTTCCATTTCATCTTCTTGTTGCTCCTAGGTATTGATAATTTATGATTATTTAATTCACACAAGCAAGTAAGGTGCTACAGAATCAGTGGTTTCAGGGAATAACTTGATAGATTGGCTCCATTTGACTTTTTGTGTTACTTTGCTGAAATATTCTTCTAGAGCCAATGACATAACCACACCATCTCAAATATTTGAATTTTCGAGACTGATAACTTAGGTCATTTATTAGCTAATCAACCTTAAATTGTAATTGCCTAATTTATCTATCATAAATGAGGATTACAAAAGACAACCTGAGAAACCAAACATATCCATTTTGACTTATCTAATAACTTAATTCCTGCTAGGGAAAAAGGAATAAACACTTTTTAAAAAGCAGTTTAAAGAGATACATTTTGATTAACCCGGAATATTAGATAATTGAAAGGTAGTGTTTTGCAATACAAAGAGCATTAGATATGAAATCAGAGGAGAGAGATTTGAATGTCATTTCTGTTTTTAATTGCCTTTATGACCATGAAGAAATAATTTAACCTCCATGAGTGTCACTTTTATTTTAAGATAGAGGAAATTGTTCTAAATAACCCCTAAGGTTCTTTCCAAATCTAAATCCTTTGATTTCAGAAATTTTCAAAATATGAGAAATTAACTTAATTCATATTTCTATTACTAGACAGAGCAATCTGGGGCTGTCTTATAACTATGAGAAAAAAAATTGAAAATGCATATTTTCTTTCAGTCAGTTCAACTTAAAAAAGTCATAGAAGAGATACCCTGGATTTCTGTGCCTTAATCCCATTAGCTGAGTTACCCTTAACCTCACTGAGCAAGTTAGAAGTCTCTGAGACTCAGATTATTCTATCACCTAGGTTGGTTGAAATATAAACATTCTGTCAGGCTTTTGTTTCATGATATCAAGAATGGCTCAAAAATTATGGTGATTGTTCATGAAGAAAAACCAAATAATACAAATCAAATTAAAACAATTAGATGGCAAGGGTCTATTGTGGAGATTATGACACTATGGCATGAATTTGGATGGTAAAAAATGGCACTTGATATCTATTTACATGTGTGTGTGCATAAAAAAATCATATATAGTTGGGGTGTATGGGTGCTCAGGGAGGGGTAATATCTCTGGTATGGAGGGCTTGTCATGCCCTTCTAGGGCAGCTCTCCAGCCTCAGACCCTCACGTGACACCCAGCTCTCACTTGTGGCTCCCAGTAGCTGTTAGCATGCGGCAGTGGCCACACCCCGGGCAACGGCTTTGACAGGACAGCTAAACCTTGTGAGGGTAGCCATCGGGTCTTAGACCCCTGGTGAACCAGGGCTTTGCTCACCCAGCATGTGAAGACTGCTTCGGCAGAACAGGTGGAAGAAACCAACAAGAAGGTTCAACGGCTGTGATGGCGATGCAGCAAGGCACTGTGGAGTGCTTAGGGCATGTTGGAGCACAAAAGACAACATGGCCATCCAATGCAGCTGAGGAAGTCTCCAGGTGTAACGACTTTTCGTGCCAATGGACCCAGGCTTCCAATGCCAAGAGAGTGGGACTGTCTCTGTGCATCGACTTTTCCACTTAAATCTTCAAGCACAGGTGTTGTCTTTGTGCACAAAAACGCACAAAGACAATTGTCTTCCTTGGTTCGAGAGACAACCAACCATATAGTTGGAACTTATGTTCAAAAGGCACCTACTTCACATTGATTTTTTGACTCTGGGCAACTCAATTGGATTCAGTTCATTAGGCAACCTGCTAAGATTTTACTTCCACAGATAGTGATTACCTTGAATGGTAAAGGGAGTTTATCATTAAGAGCCTGATGAAACTTGATTTAATACACACAGTAATGAAAACACGAGCCACATATATGAATTGAACCGACTTTATAAATGGACAAAAATTGGTCCTAAACTTTTAAAAAAGAACAGGGTAGATATTCTTCAGGAACTTTCAAAGATCTTCAAAATCTCAAGCTTTTTCCTGGAAAAAAATGCTTCTGTAAATTGTAAAAAATAAAAATATAATAATGGAGAGCTATATAAATATAGATAGAAAATCTGTTCCAAAACTGTTTCAAAACTTTTTGGATACTTTTGGTAGAGGTAATCAAAATTATCCTCAGTAATGAAGTGAAGCTCAAATGAGAACTTCCCTTCAGGGCCAGGCACAAGGCCAGGCACTAAAGAGACTCTTATTATAAAAATAAAGTATTTATTGAAATATATAAGGATAAACAAAGGATTTCTAATTCTAAGGGATCCTAAATCCATCCAAATAAACTCTTAGGTTCTGCAAGGAACTCCCTGATCTGACTAATCCAAATTTATACTATCTAAATAAAAACTACCATTATTATCCTTATAAATCTTAACTTTGCCTTCAAATTATAAAATAGCAAAGGTTAGCTGGTTGAGTCTCAACAAGAACCAAGTTAGTACTCTGAGTCCCAAAGACCAGGTTTTTTCTTTGGTCTTCTCAGAGTTAAACAATCTATAAAACCTCAATAAATATCCAATAGTGTTTCCCAAGTTGGGAAAGGGAAACACTGAGTTCCTTCAGATTTTTCCCTCAGACAGAGAGAGAGAGAGAAAGAGAGAGAGAGAGAGAGAGAGAGAGAGAGAGAGAGAGAGAGAGAGAGAGAGAGAGAGAGGCAAAGATGTTACCTCCTCCAACCCTGAGAGAGAGTCTCTGAATGTGGGTCTCTGCCAACTGCCAGAGACCAAATCCCAACTCCAGAAAGAGTAATTGACATAAAAAATGGTTATAACTGTCACATCTGATATTAACACTCTTTCTCCGCTCTGCTTCAAATTCCAGTTCTTTTCTCAAGCCAGCCACTTTACTTCTTATACCTAAACTAATAAAACAATACTTATTTTCTAATATCATCCTTACAAAATTAATAGAAATATTCTATAATTTTTAGATGACAGACCAAGAATTATATAATATGACATTTTTGGAACAACTGAATATTTGTTTTATAGGAAAATAAAGCTATGAATGAATATTGTCAGTATTCAATATAGGTTCAATAACTTTTAAAATAAGAGTAAGTGATGTCAAGTTTATATTCTAAAAAAAAACTGATTGGTCATGTGAAAGAGTGAAAGGCAATAAATATTGACTGTGTACTCCTTTGGTAATTTTGCAATGTCAGGAGAAAATGAAGTCCCCAGGATACTAAATGAATCCCAGAGACAAAATTATGAAAATACAGGAAGAAATTTTATTAACTTCTGCCTTTACTAAAAATAACTAAATTGGAAACTGGGACAAGTATCTTTTAAAATTCCAATACTGAAATTATCCAACTCTCTTGTAAACTTAATTCCATAAATAAAGAACCTAGGGCCCAAAGTACTATATAAGTGACTTGTCAAACAGCAATAAGAAACAGATCTGTAATTCCTCTTGTAAGGATAATTTTAGTGTTTTGACTTAAAATCTAAGTAAGTGGTCACCCTGGGAAATTCCCAAATATGAAAATACCCAAGTCAGCTGGGGATTTATGGAGATTTTAATTAATAAAGAGAGAAGGAACTAATGGAAGGAGAGAGAGAGAGAGAGAGAGAGAGAGAGAGAGAGAGAGAGAGAGAGAGAGAGAGAGAGAGAATTAATCTAAACTGCTCAGGCTGAGCCAAGCAGTAGTTAAAGGCCTTGGCCAAAGTGGCCTCCCTGAGCCTAAGGGAGAGGGAGTCAGTCTTATTACTCACCACAAGACCATCTCCAAGCAAGCTCCAGTCCTCCACTGAATCTCCTGAACTCAGTTCAGAATCTAACTCAATTCTGAACTCAATTGCTCAACTGACTTTTTACCCCTTCCTTTTAAAGAAATTTTTTCTTATGTCACCTCCCCTAAATTTTCACGTCAACCAATCACAGTAGATGCTTTTTTCCAGGACTGCCCATTATTAGTTCTCATCTTTGGTTCTCACCTTCTATGGTTAGATTATATCTTCTGAGTACTTCACACCTCTTTGTTAAACTTGACTTTTGTAAGTTACTTGACTTTTTTAGGTACTAATTTAACTTTTACAGGTACTTAACACCTTTTTTTATTAGATCTAAAAATAGATCTATCTTAAGGTTCTAGGTTTCCTATAAGATATGAGTTAGGGACTTTCATTGTTCAATCAGGAGTTTTCAACTTTATCTTCCCCTATGGCACTGTCTGAGTAGGGTGTAATAATTTTTTTAAAAGTTCCCAATACATTCCTGATTCTTGTTAGACCAAGTATCTCCATTGTTACAATAAGGGAACAGCTAAATCAAATCTTCTAAATTAGAGTCTGAGTAGTTTTTAAGATTCACACTCTCCACATAGGTTCTTTGATTTCAAATCCAGAGGCCTCACTTTTTTCTGGCTAATTGAAGATACATGTAAGAAACATATATGTAACAAAACTATATTAGCCAAAAACTATTTTTCTCACTCTTACCCATTTTCAATGGGGAAAAATAAGAAAAAAAAACACCTTATTGTAACAAATATATAAAATCAAGCAAAATAAATTTTACATTCAAATATGAATGTGTAGAGAGATAAAGATATTAACTTGAAATCTTTACACCTCGATTTTACTCCTGCCCTTTGAGAAACCCTAGGATCAGGTACACCTGTTTTGGGCTGAACTATAGACCTTAAACTATTTGAGGACCCTAGTTTGGGTAAGATTTGTAGATACAGTCAAATGATGAGTGCCTTTATTTGTTTTGAAGCTTCTCCTTTTGTATTAAAGTGCTGTCTCAGGAATCTCAGCTCATAGTTTGATCCTTTCCATTGCAATTGTTATAGTTGACTACTCCCTTATACCACTGATGCTGGCTACAACCCCTTTGCATCCTGCTTGCAGTTTATCTCTGTAGACTTGCTGTACCTAGGTCTCCAGAGAGAATAAAAGAAGTACAAGGCGTGTCTCTCTTCAGAGCTAGCATATAGGGTGGTGTCCCTCCCAGGGATTCAGTAGCCATAGTAGCCAGAGCTTTCGGCTCTGTGTGGATTTTGAGAGCATAACTGTGGGGTAGCCTAAAAATTATACCATAATCTCTCTCCAGATTAAAGACTTGGTTTTTCTAACTATTAAATAATATTGTATTTTTCCAAGTTAACAAAGATAAATATAAATTTATCTGGATATACATGTTTGTCTATACTTATGTGTGTATACATATGTATATATTTATGCTTATAGAAAAAAGATATAGATCTTGTATGTTTAGGTTTACACATATATACAATGTCAGAAAAATCAATCTAGATAAAGAAATCTCATCTTTTCATCCTGAGTGCATCAGGATTTGGGTAACATGCTTTATCATTTACATATGGAGGTTTTATTAATGTACACTGTTCTCCTAGTTGTGCTCATTTCAATGTTTATCAGTTCATACAAATTTTACCATTTTTAAATGAAACCATCCGTAATATATTTCTTTTCTTTTTTTATTTTTAGAAAACTGCAATGTTCTAGTGAATCCATATGTCATTACTCATTCAGCCATTTCCCAATTGATTGCCATCACTTTACTTTCCAGTTCTTTGGCACAACAAATAGAACAAGTGTAATTTTTTTGTACAGTCTGGGGTGCCAGTTGAAGTCGAGGGGTTAAATTTTTCAGTATTGAAAGAGATAAGATTGGAGACCTCCCTTCTCAAAGCAGGGTTCAGGGGAGACTGTTGATGTTTAAGATTGGCTTAGAGAGAGGAGAGTAGGTTTGAAGATTTTTCCCCTTCTGCCTTCCCTCTTTAGCTATGACTGCTCTCTCAGATTTGCTTTTGTCCCTCTTGTCTCCAATCCACTACTTGAGACCAAAGGGTCTCCCCTTGATCTGTTCACTCACACTTGATTTATAGCTTGGGGAAAAGATAACTATTTTATGGTCATCTCAAACAGGGTAATACAAAGAATAACTGGCTGGGAAAACAATGGGAAAGGAAGTGGGAAAATGGGGGTCCCTGTCTCTATCTACAACCCTTTTCTCTTCCTCCTCAAGTTTGGGGGGAATTCAGGTTTTGGCAGCCGGAGTCCCCCTGAGAGAAAATCAGGTTGATGCACCCTGGGTTTGGCCCCTTTGCCACAGTTCAGATCCAGGGCAACAGGTGATGAGGTAAAATATGACAGAGATTCAAAACACCTTTTCTCAGGTTTCTCCTCAGTGAATTTTTTTCAATTGGGAAATGTTGGGGGAAAGGATTTCCAGTCTCAAACATGAAAAACTAGGTAACTCTCAAGAGAAAGTCTTATTCAGTCTTCTCTCTTTGGTTTTTCCTGACTAAGAACTATTAATAAGCACATGAAAAAGTGTTCTAAATGTCTTATAATCAGAGAGATGGAAATCAAAACAACTCTGAGGTATCACCTCACACCTAGCAGATTGGCTTACATTGGCTGACAGATTGGCAAAGGATAGTAATGAATGTTGGAGGGGATGTGGCAAAGTCGGGACATTGATTCATTGCTGGTGGAGTTGTGAATTGATCCAACCATTCTGGAGGGCAATTTGGAACTACACCCAAAGAGCCATAAATGACTATCAGCATTTTGATCCAGCCATAGCACTGCTGGGTTTGTATACCAAAGAGATAATAGGGAAAAAGTCTTGTATAAGAATATTCATAGCTGCTCTCTTTGTGGTGGCAAAAAATTGGAAAATGAGGGGATGCCCTTTAATTGGGGAATGGCTAAACAAATTGTGGTATATGTTGGTGATGGAATACTATTGTGTTAAAAGGAATAACAAAGTAGAGGAATTCCATGTAGGCTGGAACAACCTCCAGGAAGTGATGCAGAGTGAAAGGAGCAGAACCAGGAAAACATTGTACACAGAGACTGACACACTGTGGTACAAGATCACGTAATGGACTTCTCCATTAATGACAATACAACGTCCCTGAACAATCTGCAAGGATCTAGGAGAAAAAACACTATCCACAAGTAGAGGACAAATTGTTGGAGTAAAAACACCGAAGATAAGCAACTGCTTGACTATGGGGGTGGAAGGGACATGAATGAGGAGAGACTCTAAATGAATACTGTAATGCAAATACCAACAACATGGAAATGGGTTTGAATCAAGGACACATGTGATACCCAGTGGAATCACATGTCAGCTATGGGAGGGGTGGTGGGAGAGGGCGAGGAAAAGAAAATGATCTTTGTTTCCAAGGAATAATGCTTGAAAATGATCAAATAAAATAATGTCTAAAAGGAAAAAACAACAACAACAAAAAACAAAAAGAAATTATGACAAATATCCATCAGTTCATAGAGGTTTTTTTTTTTTAATGTCATACAGCAATTTATGTGAAATATGATAGTGTTGTTTTTTTTTTTTTTGCTATTGTAATTAACTGGGGTATTGTGAAGTTTGGGGATTTTGATGCTTCTTTGAATGTGCATTATCAACTGTATTACTGTTTTTTCTGAAAAATCATAATGTACCCACACTGTAGTTCATGGCCAAGGTAAAAAGGAAAGGATCCTATTTTTTCATGAGGAACTTTTGTATTCTACCTCTCCTTGACTTACACATTGTGTCATCGATTGTAAGTTATATATTTTTGATTTTTAAAACTCTTTTTATTATTGTTTTTCTTTGCATGTGCAATATAGTATTTCAGTATTATTTTCCCTCCTTTTTGTATTTGAAGCACATGTCAACAGTATTGAGAAGATTTTTTTAATTTTTATTTTGATTTTCCAGTAATATAAGTTTAAAATACATTTCTTCTAATATTAATTAATGTATACCCCAAAAGCTTTAGACTATAAATGATTCCATTGATTATTTAAAAGAATTATAGGACTTTGCTGTTTGATTCTGCCTCATTCCAGAAGGGAATATACAAAAGAACCACTGTACAGTGCCAAAGAAGCACAGAGTATCTACATAATGTAAATCTTGAAATCTCTCAGACTTGTGAATGTTAAAAATTTCCCCATCGGGGAATTCTTAATTGGAACAAATTCCCTACTGAGAAACATTCCGCATTTTGATGTGAGAACTCACCAGGATCAGAAATGGGAGGACCTCTACTCCACCCATACTTAAGACTGCTTTAGGAGAGAAAACTCCTTGCTAAACAATGAAAGTACTTGGATCCATGCTTATGGTGGGGCAAGGAGTTCTTTGAGCCAGGCCTGTTTTTAGAATTGATTCAATGGGATGCTAGGTACCTAAAAGGGTCGGGCAAGTTTTCTCTTGATGAGATTAGTTGACTCAGCTATGTTTTCTCTCGTTCAGACTTACTGAGGATCTTGGTCGACACAGCAACATTTTTTCTGATTCAGACTTACTGAGGAGATTGGTCGACTTAGCAGGAATTTAGATGGGCAGTCCTTTGGAAAGTGTCTATAGTGATTGGTAGATGTAGGGACTGAGGGGAGGTGACATGGGAGAAAAACCCCTATATAAGAAAAAGCAGAATCTCTTGAGGATATATCCTTTTGGAGGAATTCCTTTTCCAGGATCTCTGATGAGGATCGCTTGCGAAGAATCTCTTGAGAGACGCTCTGGAGAAGGGAAGCTCTTGGAGGACAATCTCTAAGGAGGTCTCACTGAAGCTCCTCTATGGGGACTCTGTCCCTCTGGAGGCTTTGGAGAGAGGCCCTTTGGAGCAGTCTCTGGCTGGAAGGCTCTCTGGTGAAGTCAGCTGAGATGGAGCTGGCCTGGTCTCACTAGAATCCTTGTTTAGGCAGACCTTGTGGTGAGTGTTAAAAGACTGACTGACTGATTCTCTCTCTTAAGACTCAGGTCTAGACCATATTGGCTTGAGGCCCTTCATAATTATTCCTTTCCTACTCTTTCTCTAATTCCTCATTATATTGTTAATTAAAAATATCTATAAAACCCAGTTGACTTGGGTATTTGAGTAATTGGGAATATTTCCCTGGCAACCACCTTATATTTGATTTAAAAACCAAGACACTGTAGTGAAACATATTTGCTTCAGTCAGATTTACTCACCCTCTCTTATATCTATCACAATTTATATCTTCTACCATTTTAACTCACTACAGTTTAAGACCTCAACCATTTTAAATCTAACAATAGTGCCCATGGAGCAAAAGGTCAAAGAGACTGATCCTGGTGGGATTGATGTAACTTTGAGCCAACATATGGGGAATTTAACTTGTTTGAGTTTTGAGCTTGTGGCTGTTTAAATATGTTAAATGCAGGACTTCCTTAAATCACATTCTATCAAGTACCTCCTTTTCATTGACATATTGGCTCCCATTTTCTGCTGAAATCTAGTCCCTTTTCTGTCTTTCTTAGTGTGGCAAACTTTCTATAGTTCTGGCTACTGATTGGGTAAATGCATGAATCACTATAATTGGGCCTTGCTTCAAGGACCTGTTATAGGTTTATTTTTCCATTATTAATTTTTATAAATGAGACTTGTACATTTTGTATTTCATCCACAAGTTATTTTTCTCTTTTATTTGGATTTTTTGATGTTTTTGATTTTCTTTTGCAAATTGATTCAAATACCTCACAACTCAGTCATGTATTCCTGTATCCTCCTCAGAGGGGAATGCATTATTTTTTTTCTCAAGGGGGACTATATTATTGCTGGGAACTTTTATTTGAATTTGAGCAATTTTAGGATAAGAAACTTGCTACCTCCCAGAATCCAGAAATCACCATGAAGATAGATGCCTGCAGAGACTACTTGCTAAACTGGAAAATCCAGTGTGAACTTTGGGATGTGAATTGAACTATGGGGGCTTGAAATGCCTTTGTTTTGAATGTATACTCTTATGCCAATGGGACTGACTCCAAATTGGTTTTTCATCAAGCTAGTAATCATTAGTTTTGTTCTTTTCCTTCCATTTATTCACAAATTATTGCACTTTATAAGTTACTTATGTATTCATGATACTTTGGGGGATATTGGTCTCCCCAGCAGGATGATAGGAGGGGATGTATAGTTAGAAATTCTTGAATCCATAAAAAATTTAAAAAAACTACCTTTCCCAAAATTTCCTAAAATCTCTCCTGTGTATCCATGTTTGCATAATTACATGATATATTTAAGTTTGCTGTGACTCCTCTAATGTGCTCTGACCTGTGACCAGGATAATTTCAGGCAGTTCTTCTGATTTAGTGATTATTAATAAAACATATAAAATACAATATCTGGTTATTTCATATTAATTTTAACCTTACATGCTACTTTCCTCACTCCATCCATGTCAACTCCACATTAGAGAAGACCAGTCCTTGACATCAATTTATATCATATCATCTTGATATATTTATACACATGAAACTATATCATGTAAAGTAAGAAAGAGAGATGAAAAGCCAGGCTGATAGACAGATCAGCATGAGGAACAGCAGAGGAGGAGCAAGAGAGCCAGAGGACTTCCAGCCTGGGAAGGAGAAATGAAGGAGAATTTTCCTGAAGTTGAGAAAGAGCTCAACTAGATTTCTCTTCCAGTTGGGACCTGACTCCATCCCAGGAGCCTCAAAACATACACTGAGATTCAATCAGTGACTATATGGTTCTGAATGGGGATTATGTTGGAATCACTGTGACTTAAGCCAATCTGAATCCTTACCCAAGGATCTCTCCCTTACTCATTCCTTACTCATCCCTTGAATTCAACATTAGGTCTTAGTTAGACCATAAGTTAGAGATAGGAAACAGTTGGTGAAGAAAGGGAGCCAAGACCCAGAAGACACTGGCCTCTAGACTTTGAAAGCTAATCTGTAAGGGGGGCAGACCATAGGGTTGACCATCACCCACTTACCTTTTCTCTCATTCCTATGCTATTACCCTCCTCTGTTGACATCTAAATAAATTATATTTAAATTATTTAGATCGGGATTTGGAACTTTCTCTAGATAACAACCTAGTGGATTAGGATCAATAGTTTGAGACAGGATTTCAAGCTGAAATCCTGTCATTTGTCTGGTGATAACCCAGACTTGGGTTTATCATACTTCCACAGAAAAGGGATTAGATTCTGAATCCCTGTGGTTCAGTACCACTGACTAAGGAATACTGTCATCTTTCCTAGCCTGTTGGTGCTGTACATTAACCCCCAAAGGCAGACAGTTAAAGTGCCCTTCAGAAGCAGATCTTTAAAGGAACATCTTGCCTCACTGAGAAAGAATAACTCATGGGCCCTAAGCTCCTCTGAGGGAGACATATTGCCATTTTTTCTGAGTTAACCTGGTTCATATCTGTCTTCAGGCCCCACTTCTTTTCAGCAATGCACTGGAGTCACATCCTTCCAGTGAAGACAGTATCTGGTTTACCTCTCCTCATTAGTAATAGAGGAGAAGAACCCTCCACTCATTCTCTCCCTCTTTCCCTCCTCCTTTGCATAATGCATAGTTCCATATATCAGATCTTTTTTTTTGAGATCAATAACATTTTTCTTCATAGGTCCTTACTTGATTTGAATATTAATATAACTCAAAAATTACATTTACTCTTTGAACAATATTTCTGTTAGTAGTTAGAATGTTCTATTGGTTCAGCTCATTTTACTCTGTTATTTCACGCAAGGCTTTCCATTCCCCCCAACCCCTTCTAAAATTAACCTGCTCAGCAATTCTTAAAGCACAATAATATTCTATAAAAAAATTTATACTACAACTTATTAACCATTCTCTAGTTGATATGTATCCCCTCAATTTCTAGTTATTTGCCCAAAAAATAAAACAGCTATATACATTTTAAAATACATGGGTTCTTTTCTTTTGCCCTTAATCACTTTGGGAAACAGTCCTGATTATCATATTACTGGGTTAAAGAGTATACACAGTTTTATTACTTCCAGCATAATTTCAGATAGTTCTCCAAAATGATTGTAGCAGTTCACATCACCAATGGTATATTAGTATATAGTATATCATTTTCTTCTTCCAAATTTTAGCCAGTCTGAACACAGTAAGATAGTAAAAGATGTTTTAAATTGAATTTCCTTTATAATTGAATTTCCTTTATAAATAATGATTTAGACATTTTTATATCACTATTGATAATTTAATTTTTTCCTTTAAAAATTGTCTGTTCATATTCTTTGACTATTTATCAGATGGAGGACTCATTCTTATAAATCTGACAATATTCTCCATACATTTGAGTCATGACACCTTTTTTTCTGAGAAATGGACTATATTTTCCCAAAATTTTCTGTTTTCTATCTAATATTGGCCATGTGGATTTTATTTGAAAAAAAAAACAATTAAAAATCCATGTAATATTTAATGTAATCAAAACTTATGACTTTATAACTCATAACATCCTTTATATCTTATTTATTTTAAATTCTTCTATCAATAAGTCGCATAGGTAACATGTATGATCTAATTCTAATTTATTTATGATATCTTTTTATGTCTGTCATGAACACAATTTGAATTTATAAAGGGTATATAATATGATCCATATTAGTTTCTCCCAGACTACATTTCAGTTTTTCCAATAGCTTTTACTAGAGAATTATCCTGAAACGTTAATTTTTTATATTTTTCAAAAATAATTATTATATTCATTAATATAATCATTTTCTATTATTAGAGGATGTCTACTCTATTCCACTGATCCACCATCCTATTTCTTTTTTTTTTTAAATATATTTTATTTGATCATTTCCAAGCATTATTCGTTAAAGACATGGATCATTTTCTTTTCCTCCCCCCCCACCCCCCATAGCCAACGCGTAAGTCCACTGGGCATTAGATCCACCATCCTATTTCTTAACCAGTACCAGATAGTTTAATAGGTACCACCTTATAATACAATTTAAGAGCTTGCACTTAGATTTCTTTCCTTTAAATTTTTATTAATTCATTTCTTATTCTTGACCATTTTTATTTAAAATGAATTTTGTTATTATTTTTCCAGCTCAATGGAGGGTTTTTTATTTTAATTGTGATGTTACTGAATGAAATTTAGATAGAATTGTCATTTTTATTGTATTAGGTCAGTTCATCCAGGAACAATGAATATTTTCCCAACTATTTATATTTGTATTTGTTTAAAATATTTTTATAATTATGATCATGTAGTTCCTAGATTTGTCCTGGCAACAATACTGTTAATTATCTTCTATGATCATTAGTGATTTTTAATTAATTCTCTTCTCTAGCTTATCTAAGATTCTATTCATCTCCTTGATTCATTTATTTTTGTTTGATTTATCTTGTCCTGGGAGGGGATTTTTGGAATCCCTACTCTCATAGTTCTGTTCTCTATTTCCACCTGTAATTTATTTAACTTTTCCTTTAAATAAATGCTATAGTATTTTGTGCATGTGTGTTTAGTATTGTTATTATTTCATTATCTACTTTTAACATCATCTAGATTCCTTGTTTATCTCTATAAATTACATCTCTTATCTCTAACTTTATCTGGGATCAAGACTCAACCCCTGTTTTTATTGTTGTTGTCTTTTACATTAGTGTAAGCATAATAAATTTGACTAGCCCTCTTTTTTTACTCTTCATCATTTTCAGATGTTTTTCCTAAAAATAGCATATCATTGGGTACTGTTTTTAAACATTCTGCACTTTGTTTTATGAGTGAATTCATCCTATTCACATTGGATATTATAATTACTAGTTGTCTGTTCCCCTCTATTCTATCATCATAATCTCCTTCCTCTTCTCTCTTTCTAGAGAAGTATAATTCACTTTTGAATATTACGTTCCTTACTCATATAAAATAGTCTCTCTTTTATCCTTTCCCCTTGCACTCTATTTTTTGCCATTGAAGAAGACTTTTATGTCCTTCTAGATGTATATATTATCTTTTTAATCTAGTTCTGATGAGATTAAGGTTTCCACATTACCCACATATACCAGAGACTCTCCTCTACTATAACTGTTCTTCCATTTACATGATATTAATAGGAAATAATTTCCTTCATTTTATTCCTCCATATCCAGATTTTTTTAAGTTAGCCTCTCTCATAATCAAGTCAATCCCAAGTATTCAATATTTTCATACTCTTTTTAACTACCCTAATAATGATATTTATTGAGTTTCAAATATTATTTTTCCCTTGTAAGAAGCAAATAATTTAACCTCATTAAATACCTTATAATTAGTCTTTCCTGTTTACCTTCTTTTATTTATAATAATTCTTGAATTTTAAATTTTCTATTGAGTACTTTTCTTTTCCTTAAGAAAGCTAAAACTCTTTAGTTCATATTAAATATTTATTTTTTTCCTTGTAGAATTACATTCAGCTTTGTTGGTTAAGTTATTCTTAGTTGCAAAGACAACTCTTGCTGTTCAGAATATTTTGTTCTAGCCCCTTTTGTTTTTTAGTGTAGAAGTTGCTAAATATTGTGCTTTTCTGACAGTCCACAATATTTATATTGTTCCTTTCTATTTTCTGTAATATTTTCTCTTTGACCTGGCAACTTGAAATTTAACTATAAGGTCCTTATAAGTTTTCTTCTTGTACTCTCTTTCAGGCAATGATCTGTGAATTTTTTTTTCTATTTCTATTTCATTTCTAGGACTAGAACATCAGCAATTTTCCTTAATATTTTCTTATGGCATACTTTCTGATTTTTATGATATAGTATGTGATATATTATATCATATATCATATATGTCATATATATGATATATTGTGATTTTTAAATCATATTTTTCTGTATTTTGACAATTCTTATATAATCTCTCAGTTAATTTTTTTTAATTTTTTACTCATTATTTAAAAAATAGGCTATTTCTTGACTTTTAAATTTATGTGAAGAGTGGCTTCTATTCCTGGCATATGTAGGTCAATGTCTCAGGCTTCAGATTTTTAATGTTATTTTCTGAGCTCTTTCTGGGAGCTTTTAATCTTCTGTTTTCTCCAGTGTTTTATAATTCAAGGCCAAGTGTAGTCATTGCTCCTCCAGCAAAATCCTCATTTATGAGTGATCTCAGGCACTCCTTTCCATCCTTAATCCAGGACTAGTGACCTCATCACCACTAATATTGTGCAAGCTCTTCTTCTCCTAAGTTCTCTAAGGTGGCTGCAACCATCAGCTCATCCCTCTGATCTGGAAGGGCAACTAGACTCTCCTCTCCTGCAACTGAGCACAACCAGGAGGGTTCTTCTTTGAATATAGTCATCCCTGCTACATCCTGGTTAATTTATTCTGGTATTGCTGGTTTTGCTGTTGATGTTATTGTTTGTTTGTTTTAAATATAATTCTGTATCGTGGAGTTAGTTATATTTATTGAGGCACATTATTGGCTGATGGAATGAAAGGTGACCAACCATAGTGATTGTTCTGTTATCTTGGGCCCTGAAGGTCTCAGTGACTGTAGGTTAATAAGAATGTAGAAAAGGTTTATAGGAGTTTGAGAAGAGTTTATAAAGCCATATATATATATATATATATATATATATATATATATATATATATATATATAATGCTTCTATTTCATAGATTTTCACTTATCACAGGGGTCTCTGGAACCTAACTCCTGTGATGTGTGGGAGATCACTGTACACATTAACTTGTGTATATTCACTTCTCCTTGCCAACAGCCAAAGCCTAAGATAGATTCTAGTCACTTTGCCAGAGGTTCATGTGCAGAGTGCACAGATTGCCCCCAAAATGATTTGAACCATGCATTGTCCCAGGAGCAGAAGGTCCAGAAGCTAAGACTACCACCAGCACAGCTGCCCCCTGGTTCTGCTATTTTTTGACATGGTAGTATCTTCTCAGAGGTATCTGAATTAAATCAGACCAGACCATCATCCCAGAAGGTCACATCTTTCCTATTCTTCCCCTGAATTTTCTAAGGATGGACAACTTCACTCTTACTTTTAATTTTTTTCTGACACTAAAGAACTCATTTTGAGGTCTTATTTTAAGTTATTTATAGAGATATTTGTCAGAGCCAGCTAATTTCCTGCCTTAGGCTCTATACTCCCATGTTTTTATTTCCCATAATCAAAAAAAAAAAACATGAGATGCTTTCTACTGACAGAGATCAAATATTTAACTTGATTTTAAAGAAATACAAGAAACTTTCTGCAATTACTATACAGTATAAACTTGAATTCAGAATTCCTAGTAAGCATACTTAATCATTTATCTTAATTAACTTACTTTAAAATTTCTTGACACATCAATGGATATGTGACATTATTAATGTGGGTCCTAATTCTAGTTACATAGATTTTGACTGAAATAGCCTTCATCACCAAAATGCTGACTACTAAATAATGAATTCTTTAACCATGCCCAAATAAGAATAATTAGATACTATTTAGTGAGTGTATTTACTTTATTTTCATTTAACTTTTCTAATTTTCAATTACTATCCAAATAACAAACAGGAATATTCTACTACAAGACAAAAAAAGCTAGATAAGTAAAAATCATTGGAATGAAATAATACCAACAAATAAAATAATAATGTTTCTTGAATCTTGCTGAATGTTGCAGTATATTGCTAAGCTGGATCCCAAGAGGCTCATAGTAACTGAATTTCTTTCAGAGCTTCCTTTTAATGAGCATTAGTTAGCAGAAAATGTGAAATATTCCATAGCAATTCACCAAATTGGCTTTTAAAAAAACACAGAGGACTATATAGCAACAGTAGGTATAGTTATTGTTCCCAAGTCAAACACCATAGTCTCTTGCTGGCTGTCAAACATAATAGAGATGTGAAAGTTCTAATAGGTAAAGTACTAAATGATCAGTGAAAGAAAAATGGTTTCATAGAGTATTATGAATATTCATATAATATATAAATCATTTTGATTAAATTTAAAGATACTAATTGAATTCCTACTATGTGCAAGGCACTAGACTTGCTTCTTAGATGTTGAGAAAAAAATGATTCACAAAATTTTTCTGGTGAATGGCATAGACTATGCATAGAGTTAATTATCCTATAAAATAAGTCCATAAAGAAGACACAAAATAGTACGAGTGTTTGGAAGAGAGAGAAAATTTTCTCACTCATTGGATTAAGGAAAAATGTATTGATAAAGCAGCATTTAAGACTAAGAATATCAAAAGAATATTAAATGAACTCATGAAAAAATATAAATGAAAGAGGTTCATCATTACCTGATTTTAAACTGTAATATAAAGCAGTAATTGTTTTCAAAATTGTCTGATACTGCCTAAGAAACAGCAGAGTAGATCAGTGGAACAAAACAGACATAAAGAAAATGGTAATCAAAGACTATATTAATCATACAGTAATTTTATAGTAAACTTATTATAGTAATGTTATTGAAAAAACAGATGCAAGCTTTTAAGACAAGCATTCACTATTTCATGAAAATTTTGGAGAAATTGAAAAATAGTTTGGCAGTAACTAGACATAGCCCTGTATCTTGTACCATTTATTAAGATAAAATAAAAGTGTATCATGACCTTGACATAATGGGAAATATTACTAAATTAGATGAAAAGGGACTATATCACCTATCAGATTTAAGGATTGGATAAAATATGTGAATAAACAAGAAACAGTATCATAAGATAAAAATGAATAAATTTGATTGCATTGAATTAAGTAGTTTCGTACAAATAAAACAAATGTAACCAAAAATAGGGAAAAAAAGCAGAAAACTGGGTGCAAAGTTATAAACAATTTCTCAGAGGTCTCATATCTAAAATAGAGAGAAAACATATAAAATATGAGCCATTATCTTATCCGACATATGATCAAAAGAATGAAAAGACAATTTTGGGGTGAAAAATGAAAGTAATATATAGTCATAAGGGGAAAAACATTCTAAATCATTACTGATTAGAGAAATGCAAATAAATAAACAAAACAAAATAAAACCACCCAAGTGAAAGCAGAACTGATGTGATGAGATTGACTCTCACTTTAGTGGTGGGAACCTCAAGCATGAATAATGACTTGTCCCTTCCCTCATCTCATAGCATCTCCTTCCTTTCTTTTTCCTTCCTCCGGAATGACCATGAGTAACTGAAAAAAAATTAAAACCCATAAGAGGGAAAAAAGAGGCCAGGAACTAACTACCTTGTATCTATTTTACATAGTAGGAAACCAAAGGTAGATAGAGGTGAAATGATGTACACAGAAGTTGGATGGTAAGTGTCTGTGGAAGATTTTGAAATTAGGTG
Source organism: Monodelphis domestica (assembly GCF_027887165.1). Classification (NCBI taxonomy): domain Eukaryota; kingdom Metazoa; phylum Chordata; class Mammalia; order Didelphimorphia; family Didelphidae; genus Monodelphis; species Monodelphis domestica. The sequence continues at coordinate 363,390,471 of NC_077229.1, forward strand.
TTCCTTAGTAAAAGTCCATGACTCTATCCCCTATATCACCAAACTGTCTGGGGAATCAATTGCATTTGCTATTGCTTTTAGCCTTTTACATTCTTTTCCTTTACATGGTGAATTGAATAAAGCTAAAAAATATGAAAACTTTCCAATACAAAGAAATATAAAGAAAAATATTTCAGAAACAATAAATTTCCACATTGTACAGTTTAGAAAATATGCTGTACATTTCCAATTGAGATATCCTTCCCCTATCATCATGCTATGATATTTATGAGCCTTAACTTAGGTATTCTGTTTCATTAAGATATTGCAAATTTTCATGAAATGTCAGATATATTTTCTGAGAGAGGTTAAGATATTAGCATTCATTAACACATTTTAAAAATTCATTTACAAGATTATCAGAAACCAGAAAGTATATCAGGTCCTTAAAAGAATGAGCCACAGGAAAGATAAATCTCAGTGATGGAAAACTTAGGTAAAACCAAATAGGGAAAGTTTGTAAGAAATATCATAGGATCATAGAATTACATATATTGAACTTGAAGCAATGTTTGAAGTCATGAAGTTCAACTTTCTTAATTGTTAATAATTAATAATAATTAATAATAATTAATAAATTCTTAATCTTAATTTCTTAATACAAATGAAATAGATGAGATGTAGGTAGGTTAAAAGTGACTTAGCCAAAGTCATATACATGATAAGAATCAAGAATCAAGATTTGAACCCTTGCACTCTGTCTCCAAATTCAGTGATTCATCATTGACTGAATAATGGAACTTCAGGAAAATAAGGTAAATAAAGAGAAAGGGATCGAGAAAAACACATTTAATTACTTACCACTCTTGCCAGTATTAATCTCTCAAGATACATTTTAATTACTTTCCTATTTTGCCAATATCAAGCCTTGACTATATATAATTGATAATATCATAATATGTTTGTTAATGCCATGATACTATAAAAAAACCTCCATCTTAAAGTGTAATTTAATAATTCCTGAGATCATCAAAGGTCAAAATATTCCTTCTTAAATTCAGCAACTACTTTAACATCATGAAGCAACAAGACTAGTGTGTTATCTGAATTGGAGTCATTCTATTTGTTCTGTACCAGTGATATATGGAAGTTATAATGGTTTTTAATCAAGGCTTTTCAATAATTCTAAGAATATAAATTAGTGTAGTTTTATTATATTAGTCAATATAAAAACCTGTTCTCTTTCCCCATGCTTTCAAACATTTCATTTTGTGTCCCAAATAATAACTTAATAATTACCTAATTTTATTCATTATATTCTGTAATTGATAACAGCATATGAAATTTCAACAATTTAACAATTATCTGTTCAAGTATTTTTTTAATAAATGGGGTCTATTTAATATTTAACACCAATTGCACCATTCTAAACAGGCTGCTACAATATTATCAATGCTTGTACATTCATATGAATTAATGATCTTTTATAACCTAAGTCATTCTGGACAGAAAAAATATCACTTTGAACTACATCAGCCCATTTTAAGAGTTTTGCAACCAGACCTTTGTTCTGTTAATCACTAAAGCATTAAGACTATATGACTAGTCTACTTAACTTCAAAGAACTGGAAGACAAAAATGCAAAGAAATTTTGAGGTATCAAACTGATCCAAAATACCAGTATGCCTGAAGAACAAATCATATGTCCATTCATATTAGAAGACAAACATACAGTACAAGCATTGTTCAAACCAGTGAAGTTTAGTGCAGGGACCCAAAAGGAATACCAGAATATTAGAATGGATGATATAATAGTAAAAACTAGCAGGGAGGAATCATCTTTCCTGGTCATATTGCTTATACAATGACTTTCTCTTGAACCTATGCAATTGAATGATATTTAAACTCAGTCATGCAGCAGATTTAATCATACCCTCTCAGTCTTGTTTTCAATATAAAAATAATAGAAATGCTGAAAATTTACTTCCTTCCATATTTTCTTTTTTTGTATGAAAGATCAAACTCATAAATGTCATCTAGGGAATGGGATGACCAAATGGGTCGGTCATGTGTATGTATATCTTTGCACAGTTCCCAGTATTTTATTTCCAGTGAAATAATCTAGAATCATTAACATATGGTTTATTCAAGTTACTGAGTAGGTGGCATCACCACAAAGGAATGTGATACCTTGCTTCGCCCTTATAGTTTCTATTTAGTTTATATTTCATCAAACCTATACTTTGGATAGTCCTTTTCTATGTTACTTAGCTTCCCTAATCCCTCTCTTTCCTTCTTTAAACTGGTAAGATTTACTGATAAAACCTCTAGCTTGCTCTTCTGTAAGCATAGGAACCAATGATTTGCATTGCTATTTGACAGTAGACACAATGAACTTCTGCTCTTCTCTATGAGCAACGTGAGCAAGATTAACCCCTGATTTTACTTTTGTTAATCAATGTCAACAGATGTTCATAGTTTCTGAGCCTGGAATATTTAAAATATAGAGTAAAAGCTTGTTAAGAGTTCTGAAACAGGAAACCATTGGATGAAATGAGAGATTAAGTGCTGGAGAAACCCATCAGGGATGATTTATAGTAATTAATGACTGTCAGTCACAGAATTTAATCTGCTAATCTGATTGGCAAGTGTTATTCTGTTAGATACACATGGCACCTGTGTTTAGCATGCACCTGCTGAATGATGTTTCCACACCAGAAGCAGATGCTTAGATGAGTTTTAAATCATCATTAAGGTAATTGATTTTTATGTCGTCCACAGTGTTTTCTCACAATTCCTAACATTCATAAACATTAAGCTCATTTGTTAACACTACATAAACTCTTTCAATTATGCACTTTTAAAGCTAATCCCAAATAATTCATTTCATTCAAAGCAATCTGGATATAAAATAATATACTTTATTTTAAAAATAGGTTCAAATAATGATATCATCAGCTTCATATGAGGAGTTTGAGTTAGCAATCTAGATTTAAAATCAAAGTTGTGAACCTATATGAAGTTTTTAAAATTAGCTAACTCCATGATGGATAATATCATCTGCAATTTATCAATTGATCTCTTCCATCTGCTTTCTCTTCTATTGTTTTTTTCACAGACTTTTAAAACACAGTTTAAATTTTCTACATATCAACTAAGAATTTATAGTGGTTCCTCTGATGTCCGTTGGTTGGATGAGCTACAACTTTTGAGATTTGGGGTTAGAATAATTCATTGAAGTGATTAATAGTCCACATAAAGATTATATCTGATCAAAGTTCTAGCAATAACAATCAATGTTGTAAAAGTCAAATGCACTATTTTCCAAAATAGAAAAAGAAAAGACAGCTGATGAAGTGGGGCAAAGCATCAAGGAGATCTCATAACCATGATTGTCAATTATGTCAGTTTGAATATATAAGGTGCTATGGCCTCTAGTGTAGTCATAATTTTACCCATCCATGGTAAAATTTCCATCAGGAAATCTGTTCATCCCCTGGTATGCTGGTATCAAATCCTAAATGTCACCTTCCATATTACCTTTATAACCACCATTCTAAGAACTGTACTTTCCAGGACACAATGTGATCAAACTTCACATATTGAGAAGAAATGTTCAGATGGATAGGATAAGAGCTAGTAGATAGAAGTGACAAGAAATCCTAGAGGGAACTGAATAAGGGGGAGAGAGTTATTAATAGTGTCAAGCCTCCAGAGAGGTAAGGAAAGATGAATTAGAAAAGGCAAAAATGGGATTTATCATTTTGGACAGAGTTGTTTTGTTTGAACAACGAGTGTAGAGAGTTAAGAAGAGAGTGAGGGAAAAGGAAATGAAGGTGTAAAGGTACATATTTTAGAGAGCCTTCTTAAGGAGTTTGGCCAAAATTATGGAAGAAAGCTGAGATGATAGCTAATAGGGATCAAGGAATCAAGTAAAAATTTTGAGGATGGGGAGATTTAGGTATGTTTTAAGGAACTAGGGAAGTATCTAATAGATACAAAGAGAGATGGAAGATAAGTGAAAAAGTGGAGATGATAAGTAATCTACTGTTAAAGAAGAGATGCTCTATGGTAATTTATACATGTAAAAAAATTTTACTTTGAAGAAAAAAGCCACATTGTATGAAAAAGAGGTGAAAAATCATATAATAGAAGAGGGTATCTGGTTGATATGAAATTAAGAGGAATGGTGAAGAAGGGAACTCTTGGTGAATTGCTTCAATATTATACTTAATTTTTTCCCAAATTTCATGTTGATACAATTTCTAATATTCATTTTCTAGCCTTTTGAAATCCATGTTCTCTTCCTTCTTCCCTATGATACCTCCCATAATCACCAAGGAGGTATGCATTTGATATAGGTTCCAACTATAGTATCATATAACATACATATTCATCATATTATGAAACAAGACCCATTTTGGTAACAATATAGAAAAAATTGTGGAGGAAATAAAGGTAAGAGTATAATATTTCCATTTGAATTCAGACTCCATCTGTTCTTTCTATGGCAGTAGATATTTATTTATTTAGTCTCTTGGGTTTGTCTTTGATCCCTTCTTTGTTGGTAATAATTGTCATTCAAAGTTGCACATCATACACCTCAGCTATTACTATGTATGAAATTTTATTTCTGCTTAATTCACTTTGAATAACTTTTCATAAATCTTTCTGGTTTGTGATTATCTTATTTGTTATTTCTTATGACATAGTAGAATTCCATTAAGTTCTTTTGCCACAACTCATTTAACCATTTCCCAACTGATGGATATCCCTTCAGTTTCTAATTTTTTGGCTACTCAAAAACAATTCCTATAAATATTTTTGTACAGGTAGATTATTTCCTCTAATCTTTAATATTTTTGGAATAAAGAACTGGTAGTACTATTTCTGGGTCAAAATAAATTTCAGTTCTTTAGCCTTTTGCACATGGTTCCAGACTATTCTCCAGAATAACTATATCAATTCACAGTTCCACCAAAAGTGTATCAGTGTGCTAATTTTCCTCCATCCTCTACAATATTTATCATTTTCCTTTTTTTCATGCAAGCTTGACCAGAGGGTATGAAATGGTATATCGGAATTTTTCTAATTTGTAATTCTCTAATAATGATGTGAAGCATTTTTTAATAAAAATAATTTTATTGACTATTGATATATTATTATTTTCCAAATGGAGAATGCTTTGTCTACTTATACATTTGACCTAGTTCTCAATACAATTATGAAATTATTCCTCTATCAAAGCTTTGCTCTAAATATTTTTTCACAGTTTGCTGTTTTGTCTTTTAATCTTGGTTGCATTGCTTTTGTTTTTGCAAAACCTTTTTTTTATTAATTTATTTATTCAATTTAGAACATTACTCCTAGGTTACAAGAATCATATTATTTCCCTTCCTCCCCTTCCTACAGCCTACACACAATTTCATTGGGTATTACATGTGCCCTTGATCAGAACCTATTTCCACGTTGTTGGTGTTTGCATTAGAATTTTCATTCAGACTATACATCACCAGTCATATCCCCTCGACCCATGTATTCAAGCAGTTGTTTTTTCTTCTGTGTTTCTACTCCCACAGTTTTTGCTCTGAATGTGGATAGTGTTTTTTTTTTCTCCTAGATCCCGCCAGTTGTTCAGGATCACTGCATTGCCACTAATGGAAAAGTCCATTATGTTCGATTGTGCCACACTATATCGGTGTTTGTGTACAATGTTCTACTCCATTTGCTCTGCATCAATTTCTGGAGGTCGTTCCAGTTCCCATGCAATTCCTTCACTTTATTATTCCTTTGACTACAGTAGTATTCCATCACGAACATATATCACAATTTGTTCAGCCATTCCCCAATTGAAGGGTATCCCCTCATTTTCCAATTTTTTTGTCATCACAAAGAGCTCAGCTATGAATATTCTTGTAAAAGTCTTTTTCCTTACTATCTCTTTAGGGTAAACCCAGCAGTACTATCGCTGGATCAAAGGGCAGACAGTCTTTTAGCACCCTTTGGATAGAGTTCAAATTGCCCTCCAGAATGGTTGGATCAATTCACAATTCCACCAGAAATGCATTAATATCCTGACTTTGCCAAATCCCCTCTAGCATTCATTACTTTGCTGTCATGTTAGCCAACCTGCTGAGTGTGAGGTGATTCCTCAGAGTTGTTTTGATTTGCATCTCTCTGATTATAAGAGATTTAGAACACTTTTTCATGTGCTTTTTAATAGTTTTGATTTCTTTAACTAAAAATTGCCTATTCATGTCCCTTGCCCATTTATCAATTAGAGAATGGCTTGATTTTTTTTTGTACAATTAGTTTAGCTCTTTATAAATTTGAGTAATTAGACCTTTGTCAGAGGTTTTTGTTATGAAGATTATTTCCCAATTTGTTTCTTCCATTCTAATTTGGGTTGCATTGATTTTGTTTGTACAAAACCTTTTTAATTTGATGTGATCAAAATTATTGATTTTATATTTTGTGATTTTTTTCTAGCTCTTGCTTGGTTATAAAGTCTTTCCTTTCCCAAAGATCTGACATGTATACTATTCTGTGCTCACCTAATTTGCTTATTGTTTCCTTTTTTATATTCAGGTCATTCACCCATTCTGAGTTTATCTTGGTGTAGGGGGTGAGATATTGATCCAAACCTAATCTCTCCCATACAGTCTTCCAATTTTCTCAGCAGTTTTTATCAAATAGTTGGTTTTGGACCCAAAAACTGGGATCTTTGAGCTTATCATAGACTGTCTTTCTGAGGTCACTTACCCCTAGCCTATTCGATTGATCCACCTTTCTGTCTCTGATCTTTTGTTCTTCCAAATGAACTTTGTTATGGTTTTTTTCTAATTCAGTAAAAAAGTTTTTTAGTAGTTCAATGGATATGTCACTAAATAAGTAAATTAATTTGGGCAGGATTGTCATAATATTGTGTTAGGTAGTCCTACCCATGAGCAGTTGATGTTTTTCCAATTGTTTAGATCTAGTTTAATTGTGTGGAGAGTGTTCTGTAATTGTGTTCATATAGTTCTTGTGTTTGTCTCAGCAGATAGATTCCTAAATATTTTATATTGTCTAGGGTGATTTTAAATGGATTTTTTCTTTCTAATTCTTGCTGCTGAGATGTGTTGGAAAGATGTAGAAATGCTGATGACATGTGTGGGTTTATCTTGTGTCCTGCAACTTTGAGAAAGTTGTTGATTATTTTGACTAGCTTTTTGCTTTATTCTCTAGGATTCTTTAAGTAGACCATCATATCATCTGCAAAGAGTGATAGGTTGGTCTCCTCATTGCCTATTTTAATATCTTCAGTTTCTTTTTCTTCTCTAATTGCTACTGCTACTGTTTCTACTACAATGTTATATAATAGAGGTGAGAATGGGCATCCTTGTTTCACTCTTGTTCTTATTGGGAAGGATTCTAGTTTGTCACCATTGCAGATGATGTTTCTTGATGGTTTTAGATATATACTGTTTAGATATATAATTCCTAGTGTTTTCAATAGGAATGAGTGTTGTATTTTGTCAAAGGCTTTTCTTCATCTATTGAGATAATCATGTGATTGTTGTTGGTTTGTTTGTTAATATGGTCAATTGTGCGGATGGTTTTCCTTATATTGAACCATTCTTACATTCCTGGTATAAATCCTACCTGGTCATAGGGAATAACCCTCATGATCACTTGCTGGAGTTTTTTGCTGGTATTCTATTTAAGATTTTTGCATCTATATTCATTAAGAGATTGGTTTATAGTTTTCTTTCTCTGTTTTTGACATCCCTGGCTTTTGGATCAATACCATGTTTGTGTTGTAAAATGAATTTGGTAGAATTCCTTCTTCACTTATTCTGTCAAATAGTTTTTTATAATATTGGGATCAGTTGTTCTTTCAATGTTTGATAGAATTCATTTTTTATTCCATCAGGATATGGGGAGTTTCTCTTAGGGAGTTCTTTGATTGCTTGTTCAATTTCTTTTTCTGATATGGGGTTGTTTAGGTATTCTATTTCTTCCTCTGTTAGTCTAGGAAATTTATATTTTTGTAAAAATTCATCAATATCACATAGATTGCTATATTTATTGCCATACAATTGGGCATAATGATTTTTAATGATTGCCTTAATTTCCTCTTCATTAGAGGTGAGGTCTCCCTTTTCATCTTGGTTACTGTCAACTTGGTTTACTTCTTTCCTTTTTTTAATTAGATTAACCAGTAGTTTATCTATTTTATTTGTTTTTTTAAAGTACCAGTTTCTAGTTTTTTTATTAAATAAATAGTTCTTTGACTTTTAATTTTATTAATTTCTCCTTTGATTTTTAGTATCTCTAATTTAGTCTTTATCTGAGGATTTTAAATTTGTTCACTTTCTAGTTTTTTAATTTGGATACCCAATTTATTGACCTCTGCCCTCTCTAATTTGTTAATATATGAACTCTAGGATATGAATTTCCCCCTGAGTACTGTTTTGGCTGCATCCCATAGATTTTGAAAGGATGTCTCAAAATCTTTGGGATACAAAACTTTTTTTTAAATTTAATGTAGCTACAGTAATCTATTTTCCATCATATAAATCTCCATTTTTTTGTTTTGATCTATATTATTCCCTTACACATATCTAAGTTGTTTGTGGTTTCACTCTTTATTGTTAAATGATCTATGTATTTTGACTTTATTTTGGAATATGTTATGAAGTATTGGTATATGCATAATTTCTTCCATATAGTTTTATAGTTTTCTCAACAGCTTTTACCTAAATATTGTTCAATAAAATATATAGTAAAGTTCTCAGCTAAGAGAATGAGGAAAAGGGGTATAATGCATAGTTTGAAGAGAGATGAGGAAGTTTTGAACACCTGTTGTGGTGTATCAGATAGCAGGTTAATTAAGGATATTTAAAAGGATTCTCTTGCAGCAGTGAGGGCCTTATTGGGGTTATGGAATATAAACTTGCAAGTGAATTTAACAGGATAAGAACTGTGATAAGATCCCAAGGAACTATATTAAAAGGGGCACTGTAGAGCTGAACTATTTGAACCTTGTGTTCAAGATGGCAATGGGAAAATAGTGTAGCTAGTGTAGAACTAAGTATATGTATTATATGCACTTATATTAATGTTTACATATCTTTGTATATATATACATATTTATTTCACACTATGAAGATGGCTGGCTTTGGAAAAATAAGCATATGAATCATAGTACTACCTCAGAAGCTGCACATTGTATTTTACAAGTCATTCATTCTCCTGTGTTCTATACAACACCCTGTAAAGATTTTCATTTGATACACATTGCTACCAATATCAATTTAAAGAGGCTACAAAAAGGAGTTCTTTGCACCAATGACAATATGAGTATTAAAACTAAAAAAGTTAAAACCAGCACACACAATAATAATAATAATAAATAAAAGGTATACAAAATGGAAGAAATATAACAGAAATAGAAGAATGTCTGCATTATATGCCAAAATACTTATAGAAGATTTTTGGTTCCAAAACACATATCATTTTTGTGATATCTAAGAATTGGAAACATAGCAAATGCCAATCAATTGGGCAATGATTAAACAAATTTTTCTTTGCATACCTTTATTTAAGGGAAATTTTAATTCCCCAGGTGGGAGAGCTAGTAGTTAGTGCCAGAAGACATCCTTCTCTTGTTCGAATTCAATCTTCTGGGATGAAGAAGCTAGAGTTGTTTACCCTATCTCCATCAAGTCACACAATGTCACCATCACATCACAGATTTAATGATAATCATTGCAGCATAGAAATTAAATACATTTACAATTACTTTCCAGATCATAATTCAAAATAATTCAGTTAAAAATTACACTTTTTCACAACTGGTGAAAATGTGAATTGGAGTAAAAATTTTTGGAAAACAATATGGAAATATAGTAAACTGGTAAAACTTGATTTTTTGGAAACAAAATAAGCATAGTATTGAAAAGAGGATAAATGTCTTATAAATAGAAAGATATTGATATCAGCTTTATGAAGAAAGAAGGGGATAAGTAGTTAAGATCATAGTTTATGAATGGCAATGAGGTCAAATGTGTTTTGTGAATGGGAAATAGCTGAATAACTTTTGGTATACAAAATTAATTGAATGTTAATATGCCAATGACAAACATAGAGAAATTAAGGACATTCTGAGAAATATGAATGATCAAAATGTAATATTTAAATTAATATCAATAACTCTAATTATTCTACTTTATAAGATTTTTTACTAATCACTTGAAGTAGAAGACATAATAGAACAAAAGTAAAAAACCCAAGTAAAACTACATGGGTAAAATTCTCCTGCCTGGCTCTCATTCAACTTCGACAAACACCTTCCTGGGAGCAGAGAGAAAGAGGCAAGGTTATATCAAAATATATCCTACCTATGGATGTATGCACACAGTGCTCACACTTCACAGCATGAACATGCAAATGGGATGCTGGGTAAGAGAGTTCTGGGGAGAAAATTCTAATTACACAAAAGGAACATCATATATTTATTATGTGCTTATTATTTGATAGACACCAATAGGGTATAAAGAGGGATTTCTAGTTAAAAGAATTGTATGTTAGAACCTAGCAGAGCCAAGATGAACTACAAATATCTCAGACTAAAAATGTACCAGAAATAATTATGGTAAAACAACAACAACAACAGAAAAATGGCTTTAAGTTCTTTCCTACAAATCTGACCTATAAGAAGCTCCTGATTCTGCTCATTTCACTGTCCATCATTTCATACTAGTCTTTTAAAAACTTTTTATGCCTATCTTATTCATCATTTCTAATGGCACAATAGGATTCCATTGCAATTATATAGCACAAATTTTTTGTCCATTACACAACACATGGATATCCTTTCAATTACTAGTTATTTGACACCACAAAAAGAACTACTCAAGAATTCCTAATGAAAAGACCAACAGAATGGGAATTTTAAAATAGAAACAGGAGTCAAAGAAGAAAATATTAAAGCTAATGAATTATAGATATTCGGAAGATACTCTCTAATGAGTGTTCACATTTTCATGGGTGAAGGATAATAGTCATTTTAGAATCTTAATGTCTTCAATTGTCTTAGAAAGAAAAGAAACAAATATTTTGATGATTTTGTTTCATTTTGGTAGTCAAGAGAAGGAAGATATCTGAGGTAAAAAAGAATATTGGGGAATAAAGAAAAAGAAGAAAATTTCTTTCATTACATAATAGGGTTAAATAAGAAAAAGAATGAGCAAACAGTAAGGAATGATCATAAGGGAAATTTAAATTTCATCAGGATTTTAAAAAAGGAGAGTTGAACATACATCAAACACCTATACTAATTGACATGCAGAGAGTTTGGAATAGAAATCCCTTAAACTCAAGAGTGTAAAGAGAGCAGAATCTGACCATTCTACATACTAACTTTGCCCATTTAATATATGCAGAGTATTTCAAAAGTGTTAGTGTAGTTTTAAACTATTGAATATTAAACATATAGATGGGTTCACACACATTTGAATATAAACAAATCAAGAAAATTTTGGGAAACAAAAGATACTCTCAAGATGAGAGAAGAGATAGGGAAATAAAAAGAAAGTGATAGTTATATTTGCCTGCTACCTATAAAGCAAAATGGATTATCTTGGACTTAAGAGTCATGAAGACCTGCGTTTCAATATAGCTTCAGATAATGATTAGTTGGGTCTTAGTTTCATCTTTATTTGAACATAGCAATAGCTTCCAAGTTATAAGATTGTTTTAAGAAGCAAATTAAATAATATACATAAAGCTCTTTGGAAACCTTAAAGGGTTTTAAAAGTGGTAGATATTTATTATTTATATATTTGTTATTTTGTTGGGGTTGATGTATAATTTAAAATATATTGCAACTTTGTTTTTAATCATATCACTTTGTTTCTTTAATTGTTTATGTTAGTGGTTACTAAATTTAGATATTTTAAAAAGGTAACAAAAGTCTTTGTTATATTGTAGGTTACTTCTCAATAGAAATGTTTTATTAGAGATTTGGTGGTACTTCAACATTTTTTGGATGGGGTTAACTAGTTGGTGTGACATTGGAACTCCTAGGATCCTTTTTAATTTTATGATTTTATTATTGGAAGATCTCCAAGTTTTCTTCAATTTCTGGGAATCTAAAATTTGTAGTTTAATTCAGAGTACCATAAAAATAAACTTAATCTTCAATATGCCTCCAAAATTGTCTTTCCAGTTCTTAGAATGTGTTCAGTGAAAGGAAATTTTTTAGAAATGATCTGTGACTATCCAACTAGAAAATTCAATTTCTACAGGGGAAATTACTTAGAAAAAATGATATAAGATTTTCAGAAACAGGTAACTTCTGAGGTAAATTTCAAAGTTGTAAAATAATGATATTGGTCAAAGTCAAGTTTAGTAGTGATCAACTTTTAAGTTATTGATTATAAAAAGATTTATGAGATTTCTGTTCTGTTTAAACACCTATCTCTATATGGAAGGAGTATCCTAGAGATGTTTCCTCAAGAAGGAAAAATTAAAATGGCAAGTCAGGTACCTGTAAGATATCAGTAATGAGGAAGACAAAAAAAATGGAACTAGGTTTTTCTTTTTTAGATTTTTATCAGCATATTGCATTGGATTTGTAGACATTAAAGATACATATAGTAAATATGGGCTATGTCCATATGCAGGTGGAATAAGTTGTAAAATATGTGATTTTTTAATATGGGTATTAAACATATTTTAAGAATTCATTACATTTCAAGTAATAGTTTATTAATTGAGTGAAGAGTTTATGTTAAGTTTTCATGTTTATGGAGTTAACTCTCCCATCAAAACATTTTCTGCATCAAACATATATTTAGTGGGATGGGATAGCCATGAATAGAATTCATATCTTGATTCCTAACTCAATACTGTTTTCTACTATACTATGTTTCCTCTATATGAATGAAAGTTGATATGAATTTTTATAATGGCAATGATAGTAATTCCAATTAATATTATTCCTTTTTCCTCTACTATTTTCTTTATACTTTTTATGTTTGAATTTAAGTTTTAAAAATTATAATAGTCTTTTTTTTGAGGATTTCAATTAATAACTAAAGGGTGTAACATAACTCTGTCATTCATATATATTTTCAGTATAACTCTGTTTGCTTATGTGTTTATGAATACCTAGAAAAAATAATAAGAATATTTTTTGGACTTTATATACAGTAATAATACTCTGTAAGAGTAACCTTTTGCATATTTAGGATTGTGCTGAGATTCAAATGAGATAATATATGTAAATCACTTTGAAAATAGTAAAATACTAGTAAGTTGTTATTACTATTATTATTATTAATTATTAGTCAATAGTCTTCATGTCTACAATTTTGCCATTAATTTATTTCAAACTCTTTACTATATGCCTCCTGAAGTCTAGCATAAGTCTTGAAAATCAAACAACAAATCTAACCCTGATTGGAACCAACTGCCTCTTTTTTTTTTCCTTTTTGAATTTAGAATATTTTTCCATGGTTACATGATTCATGATTCACCTCCCTTTCTCTCACTCTTTCCACCCCACTCCTGAAGCTGAAAAACAGTTCCACTGCTTTATACCTGCATCATTGTTCCAAACCTATTTCCATGTTATTCATATTTGCAGTTATCTTTTAACATGAAAACACTAATAATAGCCATATCGAGCTACTTGATTGATCATATGTTTTTCTTCTGCATTTCTGTTTCAACAGTTCTTTCTCTGGATGTAGATAACATTCTTTCTCTTAAGTTCCTCTAGATTGTCCTGGATCATTGCATTGCTGCTAGTAGAGAACTCTATTACATTCTATTGTGCCATAATGTATCAGTCTCTGTGTACAATTTTCTCCTTTTGCTCTGCATCAATTCCTGGAGGTCTTTGCAGTTCACATGAAATTCCTCCAGTTCATTATTCTTTTCAGCACAATACTATCAAATCACCATCAGATAAAACAATTTATTCAGTCAATTGATGTACATCCCATCATTTTCTAATTTTTTGCCACACCACAAAGAGTGTGGCTATAAATATTTTTGCATAAGTCTTTTCCCTTATTATCTCTGTGGGGTACAAAACCAGCAGTGGCATGGCTTGAACAAAGGGTGAGCATTCTTTTAAAGTCCTTTTCACAAAATTCCAAATTGCCCTCCAGAATGGTTGGACCAATTCACAACTCCACCAACAGTGTATTAGTGTCCCAATTTTGCCACATCCCCTCCAACATTTATCACTTTACTTTTCTGCCATATTGGCCAGTCTGCTAAGTGTAAGGCTGTATTTCAGAGGTGTTTTGATTGGCATTTCTCTCATAAGGAGGGATTTAGAACACTTTTTTGTGTACTTATTGATAGTTTTGAAATCAGCTTATGAAAACTGCCTATTCATGTGCCTTGACCATTTGTCAATTGGGGAATGGCTTGGTTTATTGTAAATTTAACTTAGTTCCTCATATATCTCGGAAATCAAACTTTTGTCAGAGAGTTTTGTTATCAGAATGTTCTCCCAGTTTGTTGCTTTCCTTCTAAATTTGGTTACAGCAGTTTTGTTAATACAAAAAACATTAATTTGATATAATCAGTAATTCTTTTTACATTTTGCTGTGTTCTCTATCTCTTGCTTGGTCCTAAATTCTTTACTTTTCCACAGCTCTAACAGGTATATTATTCTATGTTCATCTAATTTATTTATGATTTCACTCTTTATATTTAAGTCATTCACCCATTTTGAATTTACCTTGGCATACAGTATAATATATTGATCTGAACCTAATTGTTCCCATATGTTTTTCCAATTTTCCTAGCAGTTTTTGTCAAATAGTGAGTTCTTATTCCAAAAGCTGGGATCTTTGGGTTTATTGAACAGTAGCTTGCTGAGGTCACTTGCCACTAGTCTATTCCACTGATCCACCCTTCTTTCTCTTAGAAGTATCATATTGTTTTAATGGGCACTGCTCTATAGTACAGCTTCAGATCTGGCACTTAAGATATGGCCCTCATGCTTCACATTTTTTCATTATTTCCCTTGATATTCTTTTTTTATTTTATTTAATTAGATGGTTTAGAATAATTTTCTATGGTTACAAGACTCATGTTCCTTCCCTCCCCTTCCCCTACCTCTTCCCATATATGATACACAATTTCACTGGGTTTAAAATGTGCCATTGATCAAGATCCATTTCCTAATTATTAGTATTTGCACTAGGGTGATCATTTAGAGTCCACTTTCCCAGTCATAGCCCCACTTACCTATGTTTTCAAGTGGTTGTTTTTCTTCTGTGTTTCTTTTCCTACAGTTTCTCCTCTGGATGTGGATAGCATTCTTTATCATATGTCCCTCCAAATAGTTCTGGATCATTGGATTGCTACAAGTAGAGAAGTCATTATATTTGAATTTACCACAGTGCACCAGTCTCTGTGTACAATGTCCTCCTGCTTCTGCTCCATTCACTCTGCATCAATTCCTGGAGTTCATTCCAGTTCACATGGAATTCCTGCAGTTTATTATTCCTTTGAGCACAATAGTATTCCATCACCAGCAGATAGAATAATTTGTTCAGCAATTCTGCAATTGAAGGGCATTCCCTCATTTTCCAATTTTTTGCCACCACAAACTGTGAGGCTATGAATATTCTTGTACAAGTATTTTTCCTTATTATCTCTTTGGGATACAAGTCCAGCAGTGCTATGGCTGGATCAAAGGGCAGATAAACTTTTAGTGCCCTTTGGGCATACATCCAAATTGCTTTCCAGAATGGTTGGATCAATTCACAAGCAGATCTTAAACTATATTATAAAGCAGTGATCATCAAAACCATATGGTACTGGCTAAGAGACAGAAGGGAGGTTCAGTGGAATAGACTTGGGGTAAGTGACCTCAGTAAGACAGTCTTTTATAAACCCAAAGATGACAGCTTTTGGGACAAAAATCCAGTATTCAACAAAAACTGCTGGGAAAATTGGAAAACATGGGAGAGATTAGGTTTAGATCAACATCTCACACCCTATACCAAGATAAACTCAAAATTGGTGAATGACTAAAGTAGGAGACAATAAGTAAATTAGGTGAACACAGAATAGTATACTTGTCAGATCTTTGGGAAAGGATAGATTTTAAGACCAAGCAAGATTTAGAAAAAAATTACAAAATGCTAAATAGATAGTTTTGATTACATTAAATTAAAAAAGTTTTTGTACAAACAAAACCAATGCAGTCAAAATTAGAAGGGAAGCAACAAATTGGGAAACAATCTTTATAACAAAAAACTCTGACAAAGATCTAATCACTCAGATTTATAAGGAACTAAATCAATTGTACAAAAATCAAGACATTACTCAGTTGATAAATGGGCAAGGGACATGAATAGTCAATTTTCAGATAAAGAAAACAAAACTATAAATAAGCACATAAAAATGTTTTAAATCTCTTTTAATCAGAGAAATGCAAATCAAAACAACTTTGAGGTATCACCTCACAACTAGCAGATTGGCCAACATGACAGCAAAGGAAAGTAATGAATGTTGGAGGGGATGTGGCAAAATTGGGATATTAATGCATTGCTGGTGGAATTGATCCAATCATTCTTGAAGGCAATTACCTTGATATTCTTGATCTTTTGTTCTTCTAGATAAACTCTGTCATAATTTTTTCTCATTTTATAAAAAAAAAGTTTTTGGTAGTTTCATAGGTATGGCACTGAATAAGAGTTTAATTTGGGTAGGATTATAATTTTTTAAAAATTAGCTCATGCTACTCAGGAGCAATTAATATTTTTCAAATTGTTTAAATCTAGTTTTAATTGTGTGAAAAGTGTTTTGCAGTTGTGTTCTTATAATTCTTGTGTTTGTCTTAGCAGTAAGATTCCTAAATATTTTATATTGTCTAGAGTGATTTCAAATGCAGCTTCTCATTCTAACTCCTGCTGCTGAATTTTGTTGGAAATGTTTTTAAAATGTTGATGATTTATGTGGGTTTATCTTGTACCAGCTTCACTCCTGATCTCAGTGGGAAGGCTTCTAACTTGTCCCCATTGCAGATGATACCTACATCAAAGACTGTCTGCCCTTTGATCCAGCCATAACACTGCTGATGGTTTTATAAATATAAATATATATTTATATATATATATATATATATATATGTGTGTGTGTATGTATGTATGTATATATATATATATATTTACTGCTTATTATTTTTAGGAAAGGCCCTTCTATTCCTAAACTTTCTAGTACATTCAAGAGGAATGGATATCCAGGGAAATAATAAAAAAATACAAAGGAAGATGGCCTTGCAGTCCCAGATCTCAAACTATATTACAAAGCATTGGTCATCAAAACAATTTGGTACTGGCTAAGAGACAGAGAGGAGGATCAGTGGAATAGACTTGGGGTAAATGACTTCAGTAAGACAGTCTTTGACAAATCCAAAGACCCCAGCTTTTGGGACAAAAACCCAGTATTTGATAAAAACTGCTGGGAAAATTGGAAGACAGTGTGGGAGAGATTAGGTTTGGATCAACATCTCACACCCTACACCAAGATAAACTCAGAATGGGCGAATGACTTGAATATAAAGAAGGAAACTATAAGTAAATTAGTTGAACACAGAATAGTGTACATGTCAGACCTTTGGGAAGGGAAAGATTTTAAAACCAAGCAAGACTTAGAAAGAGTCACAAAATGCAAAATAAATAATTTTGACTACATCAAATTAAAAAGTTTTTGCACAAACAAAACCAATGTAACTAAAATTAGAAGGAAAGCAAGAAATTGGGAAACAATCTTCATAACTAAATGTTCTGACAAAGGTCTAATTACTCAAATCTATAAAGAGCTAAACCAGTTGTACAAAAAATCAAGCCATTCTCCAATTGAAAAATGGGCAAGGGACATGAATAGGCAATTTTCAGTTAAAGAAATCAAAACTATTAATAAGCACATGAAAAAGTGCTCTACATCTCTTATAATCAGAGAGATGCAAATGAAAACAACTCTGAGGTATCACCTCACACCTAGCAGATTGTTCAACATGACAGCAAAGGAAAGTAATGAATGCTGGAGGGGATGTGGCAAAGTAGGGACATTAATGCATTGCTGGTGGAGTTGTGAATTGATCCAACCATTCTGGAGGGCAATTTGGAACTATGCCCAAAGGGCGATCAAAGACTGTCTGCCCTTTGATCCAGCCATAACACTGCTGAGTTTGTACCCCAAAGAGATAATAAGGAAAAAGACTTGTACAAGAGTATTCGTAGTGCTCTCTTTGTGGTGGCCAAAAATTGGAAAATGAGGGGATGCCCTTCAATTGGAGAATGGCTGAACAAATTGTGGTATATGTTGGTGATGGAATACTACTGTCCTAAAAGTAATAATAAAGTGGAAGGTTTCCATGGAGACTGGAACAACCTCCAGGAAGTGATGCAGAGTGAGAGGAGCAGAACCAGGAGAACATTGTACACAGAGACTGACTCATTGTGGTACAAGAGAATGTAATGGACTTCTCCAGTAATGGCTTTACAATGTCCCTGAACAACCTACAGCAATCTATGGGGAAAAAAAAAAAAAAACTATCCTCAAGCAGAGTACAAACTGAGGGAGTAAAAACACCGAGGAAAAGCAACTGCTTGACTACAGAGGTTGAGGGGACATGATCGAGGAGAGACACTAAATGAGCGCCCTAATGCAAATACCAACAACAAGGAAATGGGTTCAGAGCAAGGACACCTGTGATACCCAGATGAATCGTGCATTAGCTAGGGAAGGGGTGGTGGGTGGTTGGTGGGGAGGAAAAGAAAATGATCTGTTTCCAATGAACAATGTATGAAAATGACCAAATAAAATAATGTTTTAAAAACTAAAAAAAAAAACAAAACATTTTCCTCAGTTTTGGGTTAAGCTTTTGATATAAGTCTGGACTTGATCAGGTCAGGGGCTGATAAATTTTTAGCCCCAGACTTTGTCTCAGGTTTTTGGTCTCAAGGTGTTCTTTTTTATAAATCCTTACCTTTCATCTTAGAATCAATACTCTGTACTGTACCAAGGCAGAGGAGTGGTAAGCGCTAAGCAATGGGGGTTAAGTGACTTGCCCAGGGTCACACAGCTAATAAGTGTCTGAGGCCAGATTTTAACCTAACATCTCCCTCCTCTAGACCTGGCTCTCAATCCACTTTGACACCTAGCTTCCCTTCAAGGTGTTCTTAATTCAATCAGGCATACACTTGATTGCTCTGTCCTGGAGTTCCACCCTTAGTTTTGGGCAAAAAAGGTCTTAGATGGGGTGCTTCCTCTGAGAACTGCA
Organism: Monodelphis domestica; assembly: GCF_027887165.1. Lineage (NCBI taxonomy): Eukaryota > Metazoa > Chordata > Mammalia > Didelphimorphia > Didelphidae > Monodelphis > Monodelphis domestica. The sequence continues at coordinate 363,409,756 of NC_077229.1, forward strand.
ATCTCACCCCAAACCATGGATTATGTCCTCATCCCAAATCAGACTGGGATTCCTGGCTTTCCTCTGGGTGATACTCATTAGCCCCCTCCATCTTGTCCTGGGCTGGGACTTTAGACTTCTCCACAGATTTGAAATTTCAAGGTATGTGGGTTGGCTCAGACCACTAATTGACCAGACTGGACCTCAATGTCTGAATGTTAGCTAGGATTTAATTTCAGAACCTGTGACAGCAGATGTGGGCTGGGGTGGGTGTGGGGGGTTGATGGTTATGGTTTGTTCTTGGCTTGCTCTTCACTCCCGGGTTACTTTCTGCTATCTCTGTTTCACTCTCAGTTCAGTTCTCCAGATGATTTCTACCTATGTTTTGGACCTTTCTTTTCTTGAAGATAGTTTTATTCTGTCTCCTTGCTTGTTCTTTCATTCCTTTACTTATTTTGTAGCAATATTTTAATCCTTGTTGGAGAGGATTTTCATAGCGAAATGGAGCTGCTACTCTTGTTACTCCTCCATTTTGGCTCCACCCTTGGAAGTCAGTCACATCCAGTTGCCTCTTTTCAAGGTTTAAATGCTTACATGTATTATTTAACAATGTGATTATTTTTAACCAATTAAATCTAGCCCCAGAACACCCCTGTATATCCTATATAAATCATATAAGCATGGGAAAGTTATAAAAGATGCTAATTAATGCCTTACTTCAAAGTTGCATTATAAAAGATAATTTTTTTCATTCATAGCTTCCATATAAATTAAGTGTTTATAAGTTAGTTTTTGGAAAACCTGTTTTGAAAAAAAATTATATATGTGCCATTCAGGCACTTATGTGAACACTCTTAAAAGTTTATTGAATTGAATTGATTTAATATTCAAGCATAGTAATTCTGATTAATTTATCATGTAGTGTTTTTAATAAATTTAGAAGAATTCTATTTAAACAGATGTGTTTACTTCACTAAGGCCATATAAATATGGCTTTAGTTAATGAATTTGAAATGTTTTAGCTATTATTAACATATAGAAGACCATGAAAATTCTATAAGCTATAAAGTAAAGCCACATAATCCCAAAATTACATTAATTATACCAAAAATAAACATTTTCATTTAAAATAAAGTTCTCCTCAAAGCTGACATTCATAAACCAATATCTAGTGTGTAGTGAAAGTAGATAACAAATATATTTAGAATAATTCATGTAATCTGACTGTGAGGGACAAATATGTTTTATTTTTATCACTCTGTTCCTATCAGGAGGTGCTTATATATGAAGAATTCCTTAGAAAATATAAAATTTGTCTCCTACATGGTGTTTGAATCACAGGGTTGTAGAACATCAAAACTCAACAGATTTGCTACTTCTTAAATAATAATGCCTTTGCAGCTTCTTATGTCTTTCCCTAAATTACTTACTTGATGCATTCTTTGTATTTATTTTGAATTTACTGATATAGGTGTGGATATTTTCCCTGAGAATATATAAGATACTTGAAGGTCAAGACTATTTCATTCATGTTGAATATCTCCTAAAATTACCACTCCTGAGACATAGAGTGACTTAATACATGTTTGTTGATTGATAGATTTTATTATTGACACCCTCCTAATATGTTCTTTGTTTTCCTTTCCTTTTATATGAAGATTTGTAAATAGATTTGGTTGTCTCACAGATTTGGAAATGCTGATCAAAGGGAAGCATTGTGGTTCCCCAAAATCTGTTTGTGCTATAAATAAAACTATAACCAAGTTCCCCAACTCTCCTTAGCCCAGCCAACTCTGACCTACATTTTCCTCATAAAGACTTCCCAATAGCAATAGATCCCCAACAGTTCTTGCCCCTCTCCATCATTCTTAACACATATTTTGTGATTTCTTAGGTGTCATATTCTCTTGATAAGTCTTGATTAAAAATAAAAATTCCTGTTTGTCTCAGTTTCCTAATTCATAAAATGAGATAAAGAAAATGGCAAACCACTTCAGTATATTTATTTATTAGGAAAACATCAAATGAAGTCATAGAATTAGACTTGCTTGAATGACAGAACAATAACAATTTCTGCTCCTGTTAAAAATTACATGTCAAAAATAGTATGCCTTGAAAAAATGTGTCTACCTTGAAGTGTTGATACAATTGTAAATGTACCCATTTGGAATGATAAACTTGATAATAAAGAAATTGAGGTAAATCTATTTCTCTCTCAGTCTGAAAAATAAGGGCAAAGCAGTTTTTTTTCTCCTTGCAGTTTGAAGGGGTTATATGACAGGAGGGATATCTAGAAATACACTGTTTTTCTCCAGATTTACTTGGCATAAAAGAAACTGAAATAATTTTATTGTTTTCAATAATATTCTTCCATTCCTACTCATGGTTCAGAACATTACCTTGTCAAAAAAAAAAAAGCATCACCTAGCAGATCTGAATATGTTTATAACATTTTTATGGGGCCCTACTAATGGATGCATGTCATCAAGAAAAACCAGTTTAGTATAATTTTTGTACTACACAATGATGTTAGAAAGTTTATGTGAGATATTCCATTTATGAAAGTAGGGAAATTTACATATAAAGTGGAGTAGTCCACAAAAGTGCCACATCATTAACTTACAATAGAGCAGGACATAACATTTAAGATACTAATGCTATTCTTTAGTTAAACTATTTCTCTGAGGTATCATATTTCCACAGATAAGTGCAAAAATGTATTAAAAAAGAAACTCTAGAGATGATTATTTGTGATGTACTTATTTATTCTTTTAAGATATTGTTTTCTTTTCATTAATATTTTTGGGCCTTTATTGGATGATCTTAAATCTTTCTCACTTCAGGTGCAGTTGATTACTCTGAATAATAAAAAACACCTTTTTTCAAGCATAAGTACAAATATGAAAGATATAATCTTATCCCAAAGATTATTCCTATAACTAGTTGTTTGTGTGGTCTCTCATTTAAATAAAATGTAAATTTTTTTCTTATCAAAAGTGATGCAGTAGTGGCACGATTTCCGCCAACAAATATTTGAGCATTGGAATTAACCAGGATTTGCTGCCATTTCTAAAATTTTTCTATCTAATGCTATTCCTTCTCTTAGTGTTTGATCCCTCTTTCCAATTAATAGACAATCAGTATTAAATTTTCTCCAAACACTATCATCATGGTGGACCAGATGTTGTTCAAGGACCAACACTAATATTTAAGATTTATGTCATTACAAAAATTCAAATTACTCAACTAGTATCTTATATCAATAACAGCAAAAAATCAGGCCTTGATTGGTAAATGTTTTTTGATTTTTCAGATGTAAATATTCACACTGAAAATTTAATAATAATCTGACTACAATATATCCTTGGATGTGGGTCTCCTTACTCTCTTCTTGCTATTTTTAGGAAGTAGATCACAATGCCATTCTATGTTAACAATGAGCATCCTTAGAACCAGTTGATCAGTATTCTGACAATGATGAATGGGAATTTTTAGGTATCTTTACTATTTGGTGATGCACAGCAAAGAAAATTCTAAATTTTCCAAAACAATTCCAGTTTCAAAAAAAATGATTTGCACTAGTATGAATCATTGCAAAAAGAATTATCATGTATATTAAAATCATATGTTGATCTTGTCCCACTGATACCTCTACTACTACTCAATATAATATGTAAATGAGGGCAGCTGGATAGCTCAGTGAATTGAGAGCCAGCCCTAGAGATGAGATGTCCTAGGTTCAAATCTGGTCTCAGACAATTCTTAAGTGTGTGACCCTGGGAAAGTCACTTGGCCCCCATTGGCTAGCCCTTGCCACTCTACTACACAGTATTGATTCCAAGATCAAAGCTAAGGGTTTGAAAAATATGCAGTAGGTAAGTTTATAAATGGCTAATTTAAAATAGTCATGATACAAAGTTGATTTGTAATGGAGAACATAGAAATCCCTTAAACAACAGTCTGATATACTAAGATGGCATGACAAAATTACTTCAAAACTCTATCATAATGTAGTATGTTTTAAAAATGCTACTATAATTTGATGCACAGAAGGGATACTTGCATGAATTGATGCAAAATAAAGTGAGCAGAACCAGGAGAATTCATGGACACAGACTTGCATTGTTTTTGGAATCAATGAGATGTATAGTCTAGTATTCAAATGTTTGTTCCTTGTCTCTTCATTCTCTATTCACTTTTCCTCACAGGAGCCTTTCCTATAGTCAAGAGTCACACCTCCCTCTTTATGTAGCAAATCAGGTCAAAAGATTATCTTTCAGGAAAAAAACCTTGGAAAGGAACTTGTTTGAAACTCTATCTCTTCTTTTCTCAGTGTTGAGTATACAACCCTATATCTTTTAATTATGTAATTATTTACCTATATTTTTCTTGAAATAAGACATTCAATAAATTTGTGTCTCTTTGTTGGAGTTCTTTTTCTGCAAATATAGACACTTTTTTTTCATGTAAGGGGGGAAAAGGGGTAATTTGTAAAAGGGTTGGACAGGATTATTTAAGACTGTGGTGGCCAGAAATTTAATTTATTTCAAAGAGATTTATTTACAATTTATTTACAAAATGTAGAAAGAATGAAGTAAGAAAACAGAGAGAATAGGGTAAGATATCTAGATTGAGCACTAAGTTATTTACTCCCAGCCCCAGGCAGGGAGTTATTCCTTAGGCCTTGGTAAAGCTGAGCACCTGGGGAAGTCTCTCCAGAAAAGTCCAGCAGTTAAGTGTTAGCTTTTTCACTCACATGTCAGTTCAAAGCAAGAGACTTTGGAACAGCCTCACAAGGAAACAAGGTCTCAGGTCTAGTCAGCACATTCTTCACCAGCCTCCACTTCAAAGAATGAAGAACTGCCAGTAGAAACAAACTCAGGAAGTTGTCACACCATTTTAAAGACAATTTCTCTTGTATCACTTCCTGTGCCATACCCTAATTCTACATCTACCAATCACAGTTGAATTCCTGCTTTAGAACTGCTCAGAAGACAATCAGTTGATATTGATTCATCACCCTCTATCACACACATGGGTCACAGACCTCCCCCATTCAAGTGTGAATGGGGTGTTTACACCTTTGGTGATTAAATCTAAAAATGAGTAGATCTTCCCACTCAACTTTAAGTAGGGTGTTTACACTTTTGGTGATTAAATCTAAAAATAGGCAGGGGTTACAATTTAATCTTCACAATCAGGGGAGAGTTAATTATTTTCATTTTCATATTCAGGGGAGAGCCAAATTTAATCTTCACACAACCACTAAATTCACCAAATTATTCTTGCCTTGTAGAAGTAATAAGTATATAGACTTCATTCTATCACATCTCACCTTGTAAAGAATATAGTGACCTTGAATATTGATTGGTGGAGGATTTCTCCTCTTTGAAGAAAATATACCTTACTTGAGGTTTTCTCCAGAAGATCTAACCCATAGTCTTTATCTATATCTATTTTTCTCCATTATGTCAAGGTTTTTTTCCCCTTACTGACAATAATTATTCCTGTAACCTAGTTTTCCAACTTAGCCCTCTATATGGACAGGAAAAATGTATTACAGACATTTTTAAAATTTTACCTTTATTTTGTTTAACTTTCCCAAATTCATTTTTTTCCATTTTTTTTCTAGCTTAGATGTTGGTTCAATTTTTGATGATCATTTTCTGACATTTTTTGAATCATAGCAATATTACAGTCCAGGGATCTGGTAAGTGATCTGAGTCCTAAAGAGAACTGTTGTTTTTTTTTCAGAATTTTCAAATTATAAATAAAAGTCAGAATGTTTCATTAGTAAGAATAGGAGTAGGAAGAATTCAATCAACTTTATGAGTCAGGGATTGAATTTGAATGCCAACTACAGGCATCATCACTACTTTAAAATATTTATTAAGATGGCATATCATACAAATGGAGTGTCACAGTTAGTGGGATAAATACCAAGGAATGAACATAGGGTCATTACATACTTTTAACAGCAGGTTTTTTGAAGAAGTATGAAGAAAGTGCATATGTGAAAGCACCATGATGAAAGCCATTCAAAAGATTATTATACACTACCCATTCAGAGTTTCTTGTGATTTGTTTGGAGAGTTGTCTTATGAGAAAAATGAAAGTGTAGGAGATTCTGGATGAGGAGATGAGACAGTTGCTTGTGAGAGGAAATCTTGAGAGTCATCAGGAGAGGATATTATCAGGTTGGAGAGGCATTGAGGAGAGAAAGCAATAGTGGTAGGCATGGTTGAAGGTTTCAGTCTATATAACCAATATCGGATAATATTGTCACAATAATGTCATCTTAAATTTAAGATATACAATGTAATGATTTCACCTCTAAAAGCAATCTTTTATCAGACTTTAAGGAATAGGTCTCCTCTTTAATAGATTTGCTTCTTTTATTTCAAGTTATTTGTGGAGATTCTTTAGATGTTCATATTAAAATATTTTACCAACTGTATCTCAATACACATTACAACTTTTCAAATATTACTTTTGCAATAACTGGTTGAGGTAGTGAAAAACGATCCAAAACATTGTGGTCTTAATCTTATTAACAATAGAATTTAGGAAGAACAATAAATCAAGAACTCATTGCAAAATTCAAAGATTTTAAAACATTCCCTATTAGAATCATTTACACTAGACGTAAAGGAAAATCAAGCCTGTTTCACAAAATTTTTCATTCCAATTTCTTTTATTGCCTTTAGAAGAATGTAATTATTTATATAAAATAGTTATATAAAAACATGTAGAGTTTCTCCCCTTCTAAATTCAATGACTGTACACATGAATGTATTCACAAGAGGTTGAGTTAATTCAAATTGAATCCCAAGCTTGGAATGGGGTACAGAAGAGCTTAAATAACTGATTGCTAATACTACTCAGAGAACAATGAATGCCTAAAATAAGAAATTTTCAGTTGTTAATGAGGTTTAAATGAGGAAAATATTATATAAACATTAGTTACAATGAAAGAATAAGATATTTCAGGGACTTAATCTTATACATGATTATGTAAGTATTAACAGTTTGATGAAAAGTTCAAGTACCAATTCACTTGGTTGTTGAATTGAAATGATTATATATTAGACTAAAAACAGTAGCATCTTACATTTTTGAACTGTTTTAATATCTGCAGTTGACCACTGGGTCTAACTATAGAAATCCGTTATCAAATGAAAAAAGCAGGGGCAAGATTGTAACATCAAAACTGATCCTTTAAGGCATAAGCCTAAAGGGCATAGAGTGATACAACACTATTTAAAGTTACATAAGAGTTATAGTTAACAAAAAGTTATACAATAACAATTTCATCTTAGAGCCAGGTCCAGGAATAATCAGATGGGAAACATACTTATTTTAAATGAAATAACAAAATGCAAACTGAATCATTCAACAATATCCTGCCTTCAGATATATTCAGGCCATCCCCTCCCCTTTTCCCAGAAAAATATCTCCAATTATAACAATCAAGGATCATACTCTAAGTACCTTATGACATTTCTACTAAATGGTGGGTTAATAACAATAATCAATGACCTATAAGATATCTATACCTGAATTTTTAAAACTTAAAATTATATTGGTTACCAGTCCCAGAATTTTTACCTTAAATAGCAAGTCTCACATAGCTTAAAGCTGAAAATAGTCAAACTTGTGAATTCTCATTAATCCAATTTCATTGTTTAGAAATTTCAAAAGCCAAATAAGTTCATTTAACAGGGTTAATGACTTTGTCTCCAACAGAGAGCTTCAAGAAGATTAAAAAGCTTACAGATACGATGGATTTTGAGTTTAACTTTTCCAGATACTAATTACAAATAATTTTTTTATTTTCAATTCTTCCATTTTTTTTCAGTCTTTACCAAGTCTCATCATTCTATTATGGACCTACCTTATAGGATTTACCCTAAAATATTACAATTTTTCTATTATGGAGTTTTTTTAGGGGACATTGATTTTGCCCTTCATTATTACTTAAACCATTTATCTCTTCAAATAGTGAACCAAAACAGTTTTCAAAGCTCAACTGAATAAATTACAAAATGGATGTCTTATGTAGTTTACTGCAAAGTTGCCAGTTTCAACACAGATACACACTGCATATTGGGACTTGGAGAAGTACTCTTAGTTGTTTTAAAACAAATAAAAAAAGGAAAATTACTTTCAAAATAATTTTAAAAATCAGTCATCTTTTATTTCACCTAGATGGAAATCATTATGATATGTCTAAAAGCCTAAAACTCTTTGTAATTAACATTATATTTCCATAGATTTTATATTTCAATTAATTTTCTGCTATTCACGAATTTATCATAACTTGTTTAAACATTTCTACCTGGAGATAAGCTTTTTTTCCTCTAGATATTCCCATTTGCACTAGATGAAAAACTATCACCATTGGAACTTTTTCAGTTTAATTTTTTCATTGAATATGACAAAGACACTTTAACTTACAGTTTTATTCATTTATAAGGATAAAAGTTATTTAAAATATAGAAGAATAGCAGGAGTTATAGGAAAATAATTTTACAATTAGTTTAGATGAATTTATTATATTGCAATGTATAATATAATTCAGAAGTCCTTCCAAAGATCATTAATATTAAATCTTATTTTTAAATTTTACCAGACTTCACTCTGCATATCTATTTATTACCAAATCTAGTATTTCTAAAAAGTGAGATTAAAGCAAATTATATGTTTGACAATAGGATATCAGAGAACAAAAACTTTTATATTAACAACAAAGTGGATTTTAGGATTATTATTGGAATAAATACTTTCCCCACAGTTCAGAGGAATGTAGTATTATCTATAACAAACTAAACTCATCTATTTAGATAACTTGCCAATCCTGAAGAATGATTTCTCATTCATATTAACAGATGGTATAAACAGACTGTTAATGAAAGCAATGTATTAGAGTGTCCACCTTATTTACATTCATGAACATTTCATTTAGCATATTGCAATGGGGAAAGGCTTGAGTTTAAACACATAATCATAGACAAGCATGGTATTCCTGGTTTAAAGAAGAAACTGGTAGGTTAAATGGAATAGATTCCAAGGCAAAGGAAGGAGCACCAAAGTCTTTCAGTTTCATCCAGATGAGGGAATCTCTGCAAAGGTATTGGTGATACTTAGTAAACTAATAATACTCTCACTTAGAAGTACATAGGACATAAAATTTTTTTCTATATCAATATAAAATAATTGAGTGAGGGAAGAGGAACAGACATTTATAAAAACAAATTCAACTCTCATTTGCCTTTCTGTAACAAGTTCTTTAATGTTACTTGCATAAAATTTAATAGCAATTGCAGAACAAGTAATATTATGTTGAGATTTCAATTTCATTATATAATCTCTTAAAGTGATTTTGTCAATACATATAATCCTTTGTTCAGATCATGTATTCTAATATAGAATAACCTTAGGGTATTTTAGAAAACTAACATTCATATGTGACAGGTGAAATCTAAACTAATGGATAAATAACAGCATCTATTTGTAAAGTAAACCTTTTGACACACAATCTTGGTTAAATCAGCTTTCATTGTACAAAACCTTTTTAAGTATTGTTTTTTTCATTTCTTATGCTACAATAATATTTTATTATAAGCATATAATATGATTTTTTCAGTTATTCCACAATTTGTAGATATTCCTTCAGTTTATCATTCTTTGCCACAACAAAAAAAGCTACTATAAATATTTTTGTACAGGTAGGTTTTATTCCCCAAAATCTTTAATCTCTTTGGGATCCACACAATGGTAATATTGATGGGTGAACAGATATTCACAATTTTATTGCTCTTTGAGCATGGTTCCAAATTGTTTTCCAAAATGGTTGTATCATTTCAGAGTCCATCAACAGTTAATTATTGTCCAAGTTTTTCCAAATACCCACCAACGTTTATCATTTTCCTCTTTTTACATGTTACCAGTTTATTGGGTGTGAGGTAGCACCTCAGAGTTTTTTAAATTTGCATTTCTCTAATCAATAATGATTTGAAGCATTTCAATTTCTTCATCTGAGAATTGGTACTCATATAGTTTGACCATTTGTCATTTGGGGAATGCTTTGAATTCCTATAAATTTGACTCATTTCTCTCTATATATATTCACAGCTTTTAAAAATATAAAATAATGAAACGTGATATAACAGAGAAAAAAGAGATATGCAAACCACAAGAAAGAGGTAAATAACATTTACCTCTTCAAATAAAAAAAATATTTGGAAAAAATACAGAGTCCAATTCATTCATTTGGCTCAAAAACTTATAAAATTATTTTCTCCATCTTAAGAATTTTCTCTTTGAATGACAAATACCCTTGAATTAAGTGAAAGAATATTACCTTCCAAAGTAACATACTTTAACAAATCAATTCCCAATGACGATTACAGAAAGTAAGAACAATTTGGATTATAGATGAATACAGGGAAAAATATGTGGGTTTTTTAAACCTTTTTTTAAACTGAATTAAAAAATAACAAATATTACAGATAGTTTTGGGAATCTACTGGTACAGTCAGAAAGAATCTATCATCATAACAATTTACTGTGATCATCCCAATAGGTGGAGAAAAAACTTTTAATAAGAATGATCACATATTCTTGTTAAAAACACTGAAGAGGACTGCAATAAATGAACATTACTCTTACCTAAAACTTAAGTAAGTGCCCCTTCCTCCACAGGAGAAGAGCATTACTTTAATAATATTAATTAAATAATACATTTAAATATTAAAAAAAAACCCTGACCATGACAGTTGAATCTGGTGACAGGGAATTTCAAGACAGAAACCAGGAAGAAGGCAATGATGACAAAGCAGGTATAAACAGTCTCATAGAAACACATGAATTGGATACAAACTGAAAGGAATTCCTATTTTTAAAAATCAAAAAGGTATGTTTGAATAAAATAAGAGAGGGAGAATAAAAATTGTGAAAATAAATGAGTGGGGGTGTTGGTGGCAGCTAGATGACTTAGTGGATTTAGAGCCAGGTATAGAAGCAAAAAGCTCTAGATTTAAATCTGGCATCAGAAACTTCATAGCTATGTGACCCTGGGCAAGTCACTTAACACACATTGACTAGCCCTTACCTTTCATCTTAAAATCAATATTATATATTGGTTCCAATGCAGAAGAACACTGAGGGAGAGCAGTATTATTTTTTTTTCAGAAAATAAATGACAGTGGAACAACAAGGCTATAAAATGATTCAAATCTACGTTAAAGAGACACTAAACATTCTAAAGAAAATAAAACTTTATATAATATAGTTAACCAAAAGATAAAAGAAGCACAAAAATCCACTGAAGAAAAGAATTTCTTTAGAAATATAATTCACTAAGTAGAAAATGCAATACAAAAGATCACTGAAGAAAATAATTCCTTAAAAGTTGGAATTGGACAAGTGAAAGCTAACGACTCCATGGGATTCCAATGAAATAAATCAATTGAATGAAATTGATATGATTTGAATTGAATGAAAAAAAATAAAATAAAATATGAAATATCCCATTGGAAAAACAATTGATCTTGAAAACATATGTAGGAGAGATAATTTAATACTAACTAGACTACCTGAAAATACAATTGAAAAAAGAGCATAGACATCATCTTTCAAAAAATGATAAATAATAACTGTCCTAATATCCTAGAACCAGAGATTACAAAATTAAAATAACTAAGACCATTAAAGCCAAATTCCAGAGCTTTTAGTTCAAGGAGAAAAAATTGCAATTAGTTAGAGAGAAAACATTCAAATATAGTGGAGTTGCAGTCAGGATTACACACAAAATTTATCAGCTACCATTTTATTTTTGTAGTTGCTTTTCATCAGTGTTTTTACTCCCACAGTTTATCCTCTGCTAGTGGATAGTGTTTTTTAGATCACTGCAAGTTGTTCAGGGACCTTGATTGACCCTAATGGAGAAGTCCATTACTTTCAATTGTACCACAGTGTATCAGTCTCTGTGTACAATGTTTCCCTGGTTCAGTTCCTTTCGCTCTGCATCACTTCCTGGAGGTTGTTCCAGTCTTCATGGAATTCCTCCACCTTATTATTCCTTTTAGCACAATAGTATTCCATCACCAACATATACCACAATTTATTCAGCCATTCCCCAATTGAAGGGCATCCCCTCATTTTACAATTTTTGGCCACCATAAAGAGTGCAGCTATGAATATTCTTGTACAAGTCTTTTTACTTATTGTCTCTTTGGGGTACAAACCCAGCAGTGCTATGGCTGGACCAAAGGGCAGACAGTCTTTTATCACCCTTTGGGCATAGTTCCAAATTGCCCTCCAGAATGGTTGGATCACTTCACAACTCCACCAGCAATGCATTAATGTCCCTACTTTGCCACATCCCCTCCAGCATTCATTACTTTCCTTTGCTGTCATGTTGAACAATCTGCTAGGTGTAAGGTGATACCTCAAAGTTGTTTTCATTTGAATCTCTCTGATTATAAGAGATGTAGAGCACTTTTTCATGTGCTTATTAATAGTTTTGATTTCTTTAACTGAAAATTGCCTATTCATGTCCCTTAACCATTTATCAATTGGAGAATGGCTTGATTTTTTGTACAACTGGTTTAGCTCTTTATAGATTTGAGTAATTAGACCTTTGTCAGAGATTTTAGTTATGAAGATTATTTCCTAATTTGTTGCTTTCCTTCTAATTTTAGTTACATTGGTTTTGTTTGTACAAAAACATTTTAATTTGATGTAGTCAAAATTATTTATTTTGCATTTTGTGACTCTTTCTAAGTCTTGCTTGGTTTTAAAATCTTTCCCTTCCCAAAGGTCTGACATGTATGCTATTCTGTGTTTGCCTAATTTACTTACAGTTTCCTTCTTTATGCTCAAATCATTCACCAATTTTGAATTTATCTTGGTGTAGGGTGTGAGGTATTGATCCAAACCTAATCTCTCCCACACTGTCTTCCAATTTTCTCAGCAGTTTTTATCGAATAGTGGATTTTTGACCCAAAAGCAGGGATCTTTGCGTTATCATATACTGTCTTGCTGGGGTCACTTGCCCCAAGTCTATTCCACTGATCCTCCTTTCTTTCTCTTAGCCAGTATCAAATTTTTTTGATGACTGCTGCTTTGTAATATAGTTTGAGATCTGGGACTGCAAGGCCCCCTTCCTTTTTATTTTTTTTTCATTATTTCCCTGAATATCCTTGATCCTTTTTTATTCCAAATGAACTTTGTTATGTTTTTTTTTTCTAAATCAGTAAAGAAATTTTTTGGAAGTTCAATGGGTATGGCACTAAATAGATAGATAAGTTTGGATAGGATGGTCATTTTTACTATATTGTCTCATCCTACCCATGAGCAATTAATGTTTTTCCAATTGTTCAAGTCTAGTTTTAGTTGTGTGGACAGTGTTTTGTAGTTGTGTTCATATAGTTCCTGTGTTTGTCTCAGGAGATAGATTCCTAGGTATTTTATTTTGTCTAAGGTGATTTTGAATGGGATTTTTCTTTCTAGTTTTTGCTGCTGAGCTGTGTTGGAGATGTATAGAATTGCTGATAGTTTATGTGGGTTTATTTTGTATCCTGCAACTTTGCTAAGGTTTTTGATTATTTCAATTAGCTTTTTGTTGAATGTCTAGGATTCTTTAAGTAGACAATTATGTCATCTGCAAAGAGTGAAAACTTGGTCTCCTCCTTGCCTATTTTGATGCCATTAATTTCTTTTTCTTCTCAAGTACCTATTTCTAGTGTTTCTAGTACAATGTCAAATAGTAGAGATGATAATGGGCATCCTTGTTTCACTCCTGATCTTATTGGGAATGCATCTACTTTATCCCCTTTGCAGATGATATTAGTTGATGGTTTTAGATATATACTGTTTATTATTTTTAGGAACGACCCTTCTATTCCTATGCTTTCTAGTGTTTTTAGTAGGAATGGGTGTTGTATTTTATCAAAGGGTTTTTCTGCATCTATTGAGATAATCATGTGGTTCTTGTTGGTTTGCTTGTTGATGTGGTCAATTATGTGGATAGTTTTCCTAATATTGAACCAGCCCTGCATCCTTGGTATAAATCCTACTTGATCATGGTGGATGACCCTTCTGACCACTTGCTGGAGTCTTTTTTGCTAGTATCCTATTTAAGATTTTTGCATCTATATTCATTAGGGATATTGGTCTATAGTTTTCTTTCTCTGTTTTTGACCTGCCTGGTTTCGGAATCAGTACTATATTTTTGTCATAAAAGGAGTTTGGTAGAACTCCCTCTTTGCTTATTATGTCAAATAGTTTGTATAGTATTGGGATTAACTGTTCTCTGAATGTTTGATAGAATTCACTTGTGAATTCGTCAGGCCCTAGGGATTTTTCCTTAGGGAGTTTTTTGATGGCCTGTTGCATTTCATTTTCTGATATGGGATTATTTAAGAATTCTATTTCTTTTTCTGTTAGTCTAGGCAGTTTGTATTTTTGCATATATTCATATCACCTAGATTGCTGTATTTATTGCCATATAATTGGGCAAAATAATTTTTAATGACTGCCTTGATTTCCTCTTCATTGGAGGTGATGTCCCCCTTTTCATCTTTGATGCTGTTTATTTTCTTTTCTTTTTTCCTTTTTTTAATTAGATTGACCAGTACTTTGTTTAATTTGTTTGTTTTTTCAAAGTACCAACTTCTAGTCTTATTTATTAAATCAATAGTTCTATCACTTTCTATTTTATTAATTTCTCCCTGAACTTTTAGGATCTCCAGTTTGGTTTTCTTCTGGGGGGTTTTAATTTGTTCCCTTTCAAGTTTTCTGATTTGCATTTCCATTTCATTGATGTCTGCCCTCCCTAGTTTGTTAATATATGCACTCAGGGATATGAATTTACCTCTGATTACTGCTTTGGTTCATCCCATGAGGTTTGAAAGGATGTCTCACCCTTGTCATTTTCCTCTATGAAATTATTAATTGTTCCTATGATTTCTTCTCTTACTAAATGAATTTGGAGTATCATATTGTTTAATTTCCATTTAGTTTTTGATTTGGTTTTCCACATACCATTACTGATCATTATTTTTATTGCCTTGAGATCTGAAAAGGCTGTATTTATTATTTCTGCTTTTCTACATTTGTATGCCATGTTTCTGTGACCTAGTGTATGGTCAATCTTTGTGAATGTGCCATGTGGTGCTGAGAAGAAGGTGTATTCCTTTTTGTCCCTATTTATTTTTCTCCATATGTCTATTAACTCTAATTTTTCTAAGATTTCATTCACTTCTTTTACCTCTTTCTTATTTATTTTTTATTTGATTTATCTAAATTTGATAATGGTTGGTTCAAATCTCCCACTAATATGGTTTTACTGTCTATTTCTTCCTTCAGTTCTCCTAGTTTCTCCATTAGAAATTTGGGGGCTATATTATTTGGTGGATACATGTTGATTAGTGATATTTCCTCATTATCTAAAGTCTCTTTTAACAAAATATAATTACCTTCCCTATCCCTTTTAATCAGGTCTATTTTTGCTTTGGCTTTATCAGATATCATGATTGCAACTCCTGCCTTCTTTCTTTCAGTTGAGGCCCAGCAAGTCTTTCTCCATCCTTTAATTCTGACCTTGTGGTTGTCTACCCGCCTCACGTGTGTTTCTTGAAGACAACATATGGTAGGGTTTTGGATTCTAATCCATTCTGCTATTAGTCTAAATTTTATGGGTGAGTTCATCCCATTCACGTTCAAAGTTATGACTGTCACTTGTGGACTCCCTGGCATTTTGATATCCTTCCATAATTCTAATCTTTCTTCTTTAGCTCTAACCTTTTAATCCAGTGATTTACTTTAAATAAGTCCCCCTTGTCCCCTCCCTTGTTATGTTTCCCTTTCTAACCCCTCCCTTTTCGTTCCCTCCCTCTCCCCTCTCCTTCCCTCCTTTTTCGTGTTCCTCCCCCTCCTACCTCCCCCTTTGTTTTCCCTTCTCCCTACCCTTGTTTTGTAAGATGGAATTCAAGATCCCAATGGATCTGGATGTTCTTACCTTTCACAGTTGATTAAGCTGCATGTAAGGTTTAAATAAAAACTCTCTTCCTCTCCTTCTTATAGGAGTTTTCTTCCCCTCCCCTTCCTGTGTGAATCTTTGTGTGAGAAAGATTATTTTATTTGGTTTTTCTTTTCCCCCTATTTACACATTACATTTTCCACATATTATATATATATATATATATATATATATATATATAGATTGATATAAATGTAGTCCTTATAGAAGAGAGTTTGAATAAAAGAAAAGATAACAATTTCTCCTTTTCCCTTTCCTTTATATTTAACTTTTTCAGATATTCCATGCTCTTTGTTTTTTGATATTGAACTTTCCACAGAGTTCTGGTCTTTTCTTTGCAAAAACTTGGAAATCTTCTATTTTGTTGAATGCCCATACTTTCCCTTGGAAGTATATAGTCAGTTTTGATGGATAGCTGATTCTTAGTTGAAGGCCCAGCTCTCTTGCCTTTCTGAAAATCATGTTTTATGCCTGACGATCATTCAGAGTGGTACTTGAAACGTCTTGTGTGACTCTGATTGGCATTCCTTTATATCTAAATTGTCTTTTTCTGGCTTCTTGTAAGATTTTTTCTTTTGCTTGAAAGCTTTGTAATTTGGCAATTACATTCCTGGGAGTTGTCTTATAGGGATTTAGTGGAGAGGGTGTTCTGTGAGCTCTTTCAATTCCTGTATTGCCCCCTTGTTCTAGAATCTCTGGGCAATTTTCTTTGTTTATATCTTGTATTACAATGTCGAGTTTGCTGTTTCTTTCTGGCTTTTCTGGTAGTCCAATTATTCTCAAATTATCTCTTCTTCTTCTATTTTCCAAGTCTGTCAGTGAGATATTTTATGTTCTCTTCTAATTTCTTGATCTTTTGGCTTTGCTTTATTGATTCTTTCTCTTTTTCAAAATCATTGTCTTCCAGTTGCCTGTTTCTGACCTTTAAAGCCTGGTTTTCCTTTTCATTTTGGTCCAACCAGTTTTGGAGTTGTGTGAATTCCTTTTGCATTATTTCCCACTTTTCCTCCCAAAAGGCTTCCATCTTTTTGATCATTTCTGATTCAACTTCTTCATGGGTTTGTGGAGAGTTTCCATTTCCTTTGGAAGGTTTTGGAGCATTTGCTTGTGTTTCCTCTTCTATCTCCTCTGTATTTTGTATTCTTGATCCATAAAATATGTCCAAAGTTTCCCCCTTCTTCTTGTTTTTATTGTTGTTTTGAGACTTTTGTGCTTCTGTGCTGTTTGCCATCTCTATCTGAGTGGGGAGTACTAGCTCTTCTTATATCTGTCTGGTGTTCAGAGGTTTTAGCCCCAGGCAAATTGTCCGTTCTCCTCAGCTGTTCTGTCTTCCCGGGGAAGCCAGGAATTTGCTGGTGTTTGGGGTGTTACTGCTCTCCTCAGTTCCCTCCGGATGCTTCTCCTTTACCTTAATTCCATGCTCTGAGCCTGGCTTGGCACTGTCCACAAGGTATTTCAGTGCTTTTGCAGGACCATGCACTTTGAGGGGGGATGGACCGTGACTTCCCAGAGCTCTGAGGGCTCCTGATAGGATTAACTTCAGCTGGGTTAGGCTGAGTGTGCCCTGATGTAGGGACCTTCCCTGAGACTCAGATGGGAGGATCCAGCCAGTGGGCTACAGGCTTCCCCCCCCCAGTCTCTCTCTGTTTCCCTGCTATCTGTGTTGGGTGCCCCCGGGACTGGCTCATGTTGTTTTCCAAATGTAGTCTTCAGAATAGTTGGCCCTGAGGTCCTTTTTCCCGCCCTGAGGTTCCCTCTGCTGTCTCAGGCTCAGTGCTCTGGGTGAGGGGAATGGGTCCTGGGACCTTCCTTCTGCCTACCCCTTAGATCCAAGTAATCTAGGGTTCTGGCTTTTGGGGGGCTATACATTTTGATCTAGGTCCTGGAGGAGGGTTCCCGGGGTCTATCCTGTTATTAGTTTTGAATTTCGGTGCCCTAGAACATACAGTTTGAGATCAGTAAGGAAGGGTTTTCAGAGATCTGAACTTTAGCTCTGTCTAAGCTGCCATCTTGACCGGAAGTGCACAGCTTCCATTTTAAAGGAACAGAAGGTTTGGAATATGGTGTGCCAGGAAACAATGGAACAAATATTACAAGCAAGAATGAAATTTTTAAAAATTTCTTACACTATCCAACATAATTAAATATAATCCATCTGGTGGGAAATGGATACTTAATAAAATAGATGACATTTAGGCATTTCTGATGAAAAGACCAGAAGGAAGGCAAGGAAGTAGTACAGATTTCAAGCTGTTTTACAGAGTGGTAATAATCAATCTGGTATTAACTAAGAAACAAAATGATGGATCAGTGGATCTTATTGGATACACAATACTCAGTAGTAAATGACCAACTAATCTAGTGTTTGAGAAACTA
The DNA here is from genome assembly GCF_027887165.1 of Monodelphis domestica. Classification (NCBI taxonomy): domain Eukaryota; kingdom Metazoa; phylum Chordata; class Mammalia; order Didelphimorphia; family Didelphidae; genus Monodelphis; species Monodelphis domestica. Next base: position 363,428,156 of record NC_077229.1, read on the forward strand.
ACAGTTAAAATTAGTTTTTCTGCTAAAAGTATTATATTTTATGAGGTTTATTAATGATTATTAGAATTAAAAAATAAAGAAAATACAAAATAAGAAAAGCATGTACAACCTACATCTTGCCTGCCTGATGTGCTTGGAAGCAGAAGGAGGGAGAGAGGGAGGGGCCATACAGTCAGTATAAATCCCCTTTTGCTCTTGGCCCAGGTGAGGACCTCCCGTGGGATTATAGGGAACACTGGGAGCTACCAGGGACTTCTGGGAATTGAGGTCCGAGGTTCAAATCTCCATTTTTACAAAACTCAAAGGCCAAAGCTTTTGGAACAGGAACTCAATATTTCAAAAATTTCTTGGAAAACAAGAAAGCAGTTTGGCAGTAAATAGATTTTGAGCAACATCTCACACTGAATCTGGAGATAATGTCAAAAAAAGGTACACGATTTAGACATAATGTTTGAAATCATAGGTAAATTAGGGGATTAAGGAATATTTTACCTATTAAGATTAATGGAAAAGGGAAGAATTTATGACCAAATAAGAGTTACAGAGCATTAAATGAATAGTTTTGACTGCAAGAGTTAAAAATGTTTTCCACAAAATTAAAAATAAAAAGAAATACAGATTTGAAAAATCAGTAAACTGGGGAAAAGTCTCCAAAATTTTTCAGTGATAAAGGCGTCATTTTTCAAATAAATAGGGTATCAAGTCAAATGTGTAAGAAATAGAACTCATTCCCTAACTGATAAATGGTCAAAGGATAGTAAAAGGAAGTTATCTGTTGAAATTCAAGCTATTTATCTTCATAAAAAAAAAGAAATGGTCTAAATCGCAACTGATTAAAAAATTAAAATAATTCTGAGGAACTACCACATACCTGCCTAGCTAGGTCTGTCCAGTGGGTTCTCTGAGGATCCAAGGTCTCTCTGCCCACATGTTTTGACCCAGTTGGATAAAGGAAATGAGGAACACCATGCATTCAACCCACATATGCACGCATCACACTCAGTGATCTGCCATAATTCCGTGGTTTGTTTATTATATAGGTTTTCTGATACATGCTTCTTTGACATATGATCAATCTTCTACATATGTGTTATTCTACTTTTTGATTGGATATTATAAAATCACCTAAATAATACTCTTGTGATGTTCCTACAACAAAGAATTCTGTGATCATTTACTAAATTTCTACAACACTCTGTGATAGATATGATTAATGTGAATAAAACCATTTGTAGATTAGTACACCTTGACCTGCTGAGAGGATCATTGTGCTTTTGGTCAGTTTTCACTATCAATCACAATTGCTTGGGAGATGAATGACAAAACATCTTTGTATCTAGGTGTGAGGACTTAAAACAGACCACTTTGGGGGTTTTCCTCAATTTACAAATCCTGTTTTTCTTGTGTTCCTTTGAAGTGCCTAGCAATGCTACCTGGTTTCTGTTCATCAACAAATTCATTGGAGTGTAGGGAAAGGTTTATTATGGTGCTCAAGCATTTGGCCTATGTTTATTGTAAAGCCTTGAAGCATATCTTATGCTTGAGAAAGGAGGGATTCTGTGCAATAATCTTTGGGCTTTGATTCTATAATTACAATATTTTGGGGGTACTAATCTAGGGTGATTAAAGTGGGCTATATATTTATTGATCCTATAAGTATTTGCTCTAATATTATTTCTCCTGTATTGGGGAGAGATTAGTAATCATAGCAAGTCCATTAGTGGGGGAAGTTGGGGAGAGAAGTCACAAAGGGGATCAGTGGGGGCCTCAATTTCTGGGGGCTGCAAAGCAGCCCCCATTTCCCTAGACCGTGACTTTGTCAGTCAGTCAAGGTATGATAGCCTCCAATACCTACCATATTAGTTAATTTACCAGAGAAGGTAATTGGCAAATGTTGGAGAGGATGTGGAAATAAATGGAGACACCATAATGTACTGTTGATAGAGCAGTGAACTGATCCAACTATTCTGGAAAATTACTTGAAGCTAAGCCCAACAAAATTTAAAATTGTAATAACACTAAAAATTTTATATTCTAAAGAGATAAAAATAGAAAAATTCTATATGTATATGTATACACACATATATATAAAGAGAATTGATATATATATAATATATGTAATACATGAAAGATATACATTTAGTATAATAACATATATACATAAAAGAGTGATTCTTCTTATGTATATATGTTATTATACTAAATGTATGTCATATATATATATATTAAAAAGAATTGATATAACAGTGCATTCAGATTCCTCCAGTTCTTTCTCTGGAGGTAGATAGCATTTTTTATCATAAATCCTTTGAGATTATCTTATATAACAATTCTTTTTAATATATATAAGATATACATTTAGTATAATAACATATATACATAAGAACTGATATAAATCAGTTCTTTTTATGGTAGAATTGGGAATTGAAGGGAAGCCCATTGTTTAAAGAGTGGCTAAACAAGTTGTGCTATATTATTGTGATGGAATGATTTTGAGTTTTCAAAAGGAGAAGCAAGATGCTTTAAAAAAACAAACAAACCTTGGAAAATTTATATGAATGATGCAAACTAAATTGAAAAAAGGTATGAGAACATTGTACACAGTTATTGCAATATTGTAAGATGATAAATTGTGCATGACTTATTCTGAACAATATAATAGACCAAGATAATCCCAAAGGATTTATGATGAAAAATGCTATCTACCTCCAGAGAAAGAACTGAAGGAATCTGAATGCACATTAAAACATGTTTTCTAAAATTTTCTTTATTATTCTTGTTTGTTGGTTTTGGTCTACATTTTGTTTTGAAATATGACTAACATGAAAATATTTGTCATGATCTCAAATATAAAATCTTTATCATATCCCTTGCCTTCTCAACAGGCAGTGAAGGACTAAGAAGAGGGGAGGGAATTTGAAATTCAAAATTCTAATAAAATTTAAATATTTTGATTCATATGTTATTGCATAAAAATGAAATTAAGAGTAAGTGAAAAGAAATAAAAGAAGGCTGGAATAGAAGGTGTAAGTATGGACAGTCAAAAGAAAGGAAGAAGAAAAGGAATGAGGGAGGGAAGGCATGAAGGAAGTAAGGAATTTAAAAAGGAAGGAATTAATTCAAGATATGGTTGTGTTTGCTTTATTATTTGGACTCTGGAGGAAAAAATAAACATTAATTTATTTGCCTTTGCTGAATGAAGGGTAATTAAATCAATAAAATAATCTTGTTTTTAGCTACCTCCTCACTCCTCTAGAGTCTGAAGAAATCTTCTGAACAAAAGCATCCCAATAATTTTGATGAGTACTTAAAGTATTCAGATTTATATTTTGTAAAGAAATCTAGTCAATGAATTTGTTTTTCTCGTCAGTAAAATACATCACACATCTGAAGTTAAGGTTATTTTTTAATTCAAGAATTTTCTTTATTTTCTTTGTAGGTTTCATTCTCCTCTTTCCATGCTACTTGTACTCAAATATCTTCTTATATTAATTACAAAAAAGATATGCAGCATGTGAGGTGTGGCCAAAAATTAAATTTTTCCTAAACCCAAGTATTCTAAGGAAAAATTCAAATTTCTGGCTGTACTCTGTTCAGAAGAGAAGCATAAATAATGAATGTTTCATTTTATACTCTCCATAATAGATATACTGAAATAATGTGGGCACTTAAATTGTTTGGGACTTCTCATTAATACTAGTTATTTTTATTATGAAGGTAAATTCTAGTCTTCAGAGAGCAACAAAATGGATAATGATCAAATTTATGACTTGATAGTAGGGTGGGGAAAGTCTAGAATAAGTTTGTTGGCTAAAAGCAAGAGAGCCTATTGCAAAGTTTTTTTTGTAAATAGGTGTTTAATGATGCTTCACTTCTTGTGTGAAATGGAAATTTTTTGTCCTATTACTTCTGGTGGGATTCCTAAATTAAGGAATTAAAATTTTAATGTCTTCTGTCAAGTCTTCATTAAAAATTCACTCCAGTTCCTTCTGATATTAAGATATTAACCCATCTTTTCTTAACTGAAAAAAGCATTCTATTCATCTTCCCATGATGCCTCTTAAAAATAAAACATAAAAAAGGAAAAGTAACAAAATAAGATCATATATACCCAAAGAGAAAATTATGTAAGTGGAAAATAGTAGTCCAATGTTAATCCCTTGGAATGCTTGCAATTAATGCAGACAGAGAAACAAAGGAAACAAAGTAGGAAGGATGAGTTAGAGTGGAGGTAAAATTTGTTTAAAATTTCTATTTGCCCATTATGTCTTGTATGAGAATATAAGGATATCTGTTTCTTTGCTGAATTTCTCAACTTTCATATTACTTCTATAACTCTACTCCATCAAACTCCCTTCATGTCTGATTCATAAATTTCTCTCTTTTTCTGGATTCCTCCCCACCAATCTATATATGTATGTTCTGTTAGTGTCCTGACTCCTTTTTCCTCAAGCTACAGTAATGTTTCTACTACTTGTCAATGTAGAATTGCTTAAAATAGTCTGTAGTCATGAAATTCAGTTCTTTCTTAGCTCCAGAAATCCAGATTCCATTGATACCAATCTATCACAATAGTTTTTTCCAAGGAATTTTATAGTCTTCCACATCTCCAAATTCAAAGACCTGTATTTAGTTTTTATCCTACTTTACTTCTTTGTAACTTTGTCTTCTTACTTTTTTCCACAAATAATCCCTTTTTAAAATTTTCTTTCCACTTATCTGACTTTGTACCACATCTTTTGATGTTCCCCTTTCTCATTAATGTTATTCTGTCCCTAAATGTATCACTTAAAGCTTTTTTCTTTGGTGTTTTATATTTTTTCTCTTGGTGATTCTGTTTTATCCCCTAATTAAAGTATCATCAAAATGTGGATGGCTGCTATCTATCAATCTATTAATCAAATTATCTAATCTATCTCTATATGTGTATATATACACATTCCTATATCATGTGTATACACACTAAAAAGTGAAAACATATGTAGGCATGTTTATATTTAACATGAATAAAAGTGTTAGAGATAGAAATTTTAAGTCCAACTAGGTTTAAATTCTAGTCCCATCTCTCAAGTTGTTTCTCATACCCTTCTATCTGGAAGATTTACCATAACCTTATGCCAAATATGATCTAAATTGAAACCATAATATTCCCTAAAAAAACCTAAAACTAAAATGAAAAAACAACCTTTTCCTTTAAGCTTACATTTCTGTTTATTTCAAAAGCAAAATTGTTCTTGAGGAATTTCAAATGGATTCATGGGGAGCAATATATCTTCTTGTCTGAAGAAAACTGAGATATATTATTATATATGACAATGCACGGGCAATTCTCTTCTTGATGGTCTCACAGAACTGGTGACCATAAATTGGTAAGGAACAATGGTAGAGTTTGTGGCTGTCTTTTTACTGTATTGGAATTAATAATATCTTCCCCCAGAAAACAATTGGGCTTGTTGTACTTTAGCAGTTAATTAGCATTGATCCCTTTAATTTAGCAGACAGAAATGGATTTTACTACCTGAGGACACAATGGGAAAACATTATGTTTTGTCTAGGGATATTGACAGGTGAAAAGACTTGTCCAAGGTGATATAGAAGGTATGTATATGCCAAGGGCAGATCCTAAACTCAAGACTTTCTTGCTTTGAGACTAATTCTCAATAAACTCATGTTGCTTTTTTATTATTACTGATAGTGCCACTGCAAAAGTGTTTCCAAAGAAAGTAAATTTTCTGAGAAACTATTAGCTTATTTCAAATGACATATCTTGGTCTAGACTTTATAGAACCACCTAATATAGTGAAGTAAAATAAGAAAAATAGTAAGAGTTATAAGTGAGTTAAGTTAAACTATCAACTTCTACAAGAAGCCTTTTCCAATCCCTCTTAGTCCTGGTGACTTTTTTCTATGGATTATTTCCAATTTACCATATCTATTGTTATTTGCATTTATCTCCCCCTGTGTGAAGTAAAATATCTCCATTCCCCAGCACCCCAATGGTGGGTGTTACAGAGTTATGTCATATCAAATGACCTGATACTCCCTGGCATCCCATGCAATGTCAGTCGCCACAGAGGGAGTAACTAGAGGGTTCTTAAAAGGAAAGGAGAAAGTCTTTTTACTTCCTCTCTTTAACAGACTCGCTCCCTGGGTTGGTGCATGATGAGTGGCAGTCAGCATGGGGGAGACCACACTGGGCTGAAATTTGAGAACAGATTTTACCTTAAATTAGTAAGACTGAAGTATCTCCTCTATGTCTCTCATCTGTTGGCTCTCTTATTTTATTAATAAATACTTAAAGTTCTGATCAGACCCCCTTTTACCTAAGGTCCCAGTACTTTATTTCCCCAGGACTTCTCACAGTGTCTGGCATGTAGAAGGGGCCTAACAAATAATTGCTGACAGATTACTATCACAAATATGTAATATAAGTTAATGCTTGAAAAATATTTCTTTCCCTTGTCTTTTCAATATGTCATCATATGTATTCATTATAATTAAGAATGATTCAAATGATTCCACAAAATAATTATTTTTAAAATTAAGAAAATAATGTAGCCAATAATGGAATTTGATATTTATATTATTTTTCCAGTTGAACAAGTAGATCTGAAATGAAGTTTTTTCAAGAAAGAATATCTATAAACTGAGTGATGACCTCAATTATCAAACATTAGTTTCAAATCATCACATTGCTTAAGAAATCTAGTGTTGGATATGTCTGATAAATGACATAAAAACAAGTCAACTTTTTTTTTCCATCCACAATATTTAATTAGTGAGGCTTTTGATTTACTAAGACTGTCTTGTTATAATTGAAGGAATCTATCCTAAAAAAGAATAAGTGCTAAATGTTTAATATATCAAAAGTCTTCTCAAAATTGATCTACAAAACAGCACGTGATTAATTTTGTATATCAAATAAACATTTAACTACCATGTGTTCTTTGAAAAACCATGTAATCATTAATCACCTACAATTCATTTTGTTTCTCTTTGAAGTTTGAATGCAGTTACTAATAAATTTGAAGTAAAAATGAATTGATAACACCAATTAGAAAAAGAAGCTCTAACTTCTTGGTTGTGCTTTATTCTATTTCATGCACCAATTTTTTTATGTTCCTTTCTAGCATCTTCAGTTTTACTCATGCTTTGAAATGGAAGATAATTTGTGATCTGAAACACTTTCTTCAAAGTGTAACTCATTTCATGTTTCATTATATGAATAAAAAGCCTTAACATAATATAAAAGTTCATTTGATAGTATATTCTAACAGCATAGTGCTTCACACTTTTAAAACTTGTTAATCTTCAGATAAAAAATATAGGAAGAAAAAAATGAAAAAAACTCTCTCAAATAAAACTCCCAAAGCCAAATCACATCAACCAGATAAGAGGTGAATTGTATGAGTTATATAACAAAATACTTAGAATCTATACAGTTTAAAAAAGCATCTAGTAAGGGATGACATAAGTTTTAATAGTTTTCCACAAGTATTCCATGAAACTATGTGAAATTTTATGATTCAACACCTTTACTTTAATTCCAATTTGGTCACTGAGTCATGTTAATCTTCTAATATAATATATATTAAAATAATATTATTAATTAAGATAATAGGTTTAAAAAGAGCAGACAGACTTATGGTCAAGATGGCGGCTTAGAGACAGCGAAAGTTCAGACCTCTGAAAACCCTTCCTTACCAATCACAAACTGAATGCTCCCAGGACACCAAAATTCAAAAGGAACAACAGGACAGACCCGGGGAATCATCCTCCTGGACCTGGATCAAAATGTATGGCCCCCCAAAAGCCAGAACCCTAGATCACTCAGATCTAAGGGGTAGGCAGAAGGAAGGTCCCAGGACCCATCTCCCCCAACCCAGAGTACTGAGCCCATGGCAGCAGGGGAACCTCACTCACCTTGAAAGCAACCTGAACCAGTCTCCAGGGCACCTGACACAGATAGCAGGGAAACATAGAGAGAAGGGGGAAGCCTGTAGCCCACAGGCTGGGTCTTTCATCTGAGTCTCAAGGGAGGCCCCAGCTTTAGGGCACCAGCTAAACCCAATGCCATCAGGAGCCCGCAGAGCTACTGAAAGGACAGAAACCTCAGGGCCAGCAAAGGGGTTGCTCATAAAATGCAAGCAAATAGCAGAGTGGATTAGAATCCAAAACCCTACCATATGCTGTCTTCAAGAAACACACATGAGGAAGTTAAATACACATAGGGTGAAAGTAAGAGGATGGAGCAAAATTTACTGGGCATCAAATGATAAAAAGAAGGCAGGAGTAACAATCATGATATCAGACAAAGCCAAAGTAAAAATAAATCTAGTTAAAAGAGACAGAGAAGGTAATTACATCCTGATAAAAAGGCAGTATAGACAACGAGGAAATATCTATACTCAATATGTATGCACCAAATGGCAGAGCATCCAAATTTTTAAAGGAGAAACTAGAGGAGCTCAAGGATGAAATAGATATAAAAACTATACTAGTGGGAGATCTGAACCTTCCCCTATCTGAACTAGATAAATCAAACCAAAAAATAAACAAGAAAGAGGTGAGAGAAGCAAATGAAATCTTAGAAAAATTAGAGTTAGTTGACATATGGAGAAAAATAAACAGGGACAAAAAGGAATACACCTTCTTTTCAGCAGTACATGGTACATTCACAAAAATTGATCATGTACTAGGGCACAAAATCATTGCAAACAAGTACAAAAGGGCAGAAATAATAAATGCAACCTTTTCAGACCACAATGCAAAAAATAATAATTAGTAAGGGTACATGGATAGATAAATCAAAAATTAATTGGAAATTAAACAATATGATTCTCCAAAACCAGCTAGTTAAAGAACAAATCGTAGAAACAATAACTTCATTGAAGAAAATGACAATGGTGAGACATCCTTTCAAAACCTAGGGATGCAGGCAAAGCAGTACTCAGGAGGAAATTTATACCCTTGGTTTCATATATAAACAAATTGAGAAGGGCAGAGATCAATGAATTGGGCATGCAAATTAAAAAAACTAGAAAGTGAACAAATTAAAAATCGTCATATGAAGACTAAATTAGAAGTCCTAAAAATCAAAGGAGAAATTAATAAAATTGAAAGTCAAAGAACTATTCATTTAATAAATTAGACTAGAAGGTGGTACTTTGAAAAAACAAACAAAATTGACAAAGTACTAGGCGGTCTAATTAAAAACATTAAAGAAAAAAACAAATCGACAGTATCCAAGATGAAAAGGGAGACCTCACCTCTAATGAAGAGGAAATCAAGGCAACCATTAAAAACTACTATGCCCAATTATATGGCAAAAAATATGGCAATCTAAGTGATATGTACGAATACTTACAAAAATATAAATTGCCTAGACTAAAAGAAGAAGAAATAAATTACCTAAACAATCCCATATCAGAAAAAGAAATTGTAAAAGCCATCAAAGAACTCCCTAAGAAAAAATCCCAGGTCCAGAAGGATTCACAAATGAATTCTAACAAACATTCAAAGAGCAGCTAACCCCAATACTATATAAACTATTTGACAGAATAAGCCAAGAAGGGGTTCTACCAAATTCTTTTTTATGACACAAACATGGTACTGATCTCAAAGCCAGGCAGTTTAAAAACAGAGAAAGAAAACTATAGGCCAATCTCCCTAATGAATATAGATGCAAAAATCTTAAATAAAAGAACTAGCAAAAAGACTCCAGCAAGTCATCACAAGGGTTATCCACTATGATCAGGTAGGATTTATACCAGGAATGCAAGGATGGTTCAATATTAGGAAAAGCATCCACATAATTTACCATATAAACAAGCAAACCGACAAAAATCACATGATTATCTCAACAGATGCAGAAAAAGCCTTTGACAAAATACAACACCCATTCCTATTGAAAACACTAGAAAGTATAGGAATAGAAGGGCCTTTCCTAAAAATAATAAACAGTATATACCTAAAACCATCAGCAAACATCATCTGAAATGGGGAAAAACTCAAAGCCTTCTCAATAAGATCAGGAGTCAAACAAGGATGCCCATTATCACCTTTATTATTTAACATTGTGCTAGAAACACTAGCAGTAGAAATTAGAGAAGAAAAAGAAATTGAAGGTATTAAAATTGGCAATGAGGAGACCAAGCGGTCACTCTTTGTGGATGATATGATGATTTACTTACAGAATCCTAGGGAATGAACCAAAAAGCTAATTAAAGTAATCAACAACTTTAGCAAAGTTGCAGGATACAAAATAAACCCATATAAGTCATCAGCATTTCTATATATCTCCAACCCAGTTCAGCAGCAAGAATAAGAAAGAGAAATTCCATTTAAAGTCACCCAAGACAATATAAAATACTTAGGAATCTATCTGCCAAGACAAATACAGGAACTATATGAACACAACTACAAAACACTCTCCACACAATTTAAACTAGATCTAAACAATTGGAAAAACATTGATTGCTCATGGGTGGGACAAGCTAACATAATAAAAATGACCACCTACTGAAACTTATCTATCTACTTAGTGCCATACCCATTGAACTACCAAAAAAACTATCTTACTGAATTAGAGAAAACCATAATAAAGTTCATTTGGAAGAATAAAGGATCAAGGATATCCAGGGAAATAATGAAAAAAAAAAAAACAAGGAAGGTGGCCTTGCAGTCCCAGATCTCAAACTATATTACAAAGCAACGGTCATCAAAACAATTTGGTACTGGCTAAGAGACAGAAAGGAGGATCAGTGGAATAGACTTGGGGCATGTGACCTCAGTAAGACAGTCTTTGAGAAACCCAAAGACCCCAGCTTTTGGGACAAAAATCCAGTGTTTGATAAAAACTGCTGTTAAAATTGGAAGACAGTGTGGGGGAGATTAGGTTTGGATCAACATCTCACAACATACACCAAGGTAAACTCAGTATGGGCGAATGACGTAAATATAAAGAAGGAAACTATAAGTAAATTAGGTGAACACAGAATAATATACATGTCAGACCTTTGGGAAGGGAAAGATTTTAAAACCAAGCAAGACTTAGAAAGAGTCACAAAATGCAAAATAAGTAATTTTGAATACATCAAATTATAAAGTTTTTGTACAAACAAAACCAATGTAACTAAAATTAGAAAGAAAGCAACAAATTGGGAAACTGTCTTCATAACTAAAACCTCTGACAAAGGTCTAATTACTCAAATTTATAAAGAGATAAACCAGTTGTACAAAAAATCAAGCCATTCTCCAATTGAAAAATGTGCAAGGGACATGAATAGGCAATTTTTAGTTAAAGAAATCAAGGCTATTAATAAGCACATGAAAAAGTGTTCTAAATCTCTTATAATCAGAGAGATGCAAATGAAAACAACTCTGAGGTATCACCTCACACCTAGCAGGTTGTTCAACATGACAGCAAAGGAAAGTAATGAATGCTGGAGGGGATGTGGCAAAGTAGGGACATTAATTCATTGCTGGTGGAGTTGTGAATTGATCCAACCATTCTGGAGGGCAATTTGGAACTATGCCTAAAGGGCGATAAAAGACTGTTTGCCCTTTGATCTAGCCATGGTACTTCTGGGTTTGTACCCCAAAGAGATAATAAGGAAAAGACTTGTAAAAGAATATTCATAGCTGCACTCTTTGTGGTGGCCAAAAATTATAAAATGAGGGGATGCCCTTCAATTGGGGAATGGCTGAACAAGTTGTGGTATATGTTGGTGATGGAATACTATTGTGGTAAAAGGAATAATAAAGTGGAGGAATTCCATGGAGACTGGAACAACCTTCAGGAAGTGATGCAGAGTGAGTAGAGCAGAACGAGGAGAACATTGTACACAGAGACTGACACACTGTGGTACAAGATCACGTAATGGACTTCTCCATTAATGCCTTTACAATGTCCCTGAACAATCTGCAGGGATCTACGAGAAAAACAAAAACAAAAACACTATCCTCATGCAGAGGACAAACTAAGGGAGTAAAATCATGGAGGAAAAGCAACTGGGTGACTACAGAGGTTGAGGGGCATGATCGAGGACAGACTCTAAATGAGCACCCTAATGCAAATACCAACAACAAGGAAATGGGTTCTGAGAAAGGACACATGGGATACCCAGATGAATCATGAGTCAGCTAGGGAAGGGGTGGCGGGGGTGGGGGTATGGGAGGAAAAGTAAATGATCTGTTTCCAATGAATAATGTATGAAAATGACCAAATAAAATAATGTTTTAAAAACTAAAAAAAGAAAAAAGAAAATCACAAAAAAAGAACAGACATTAAGTATTATATAATATATATTATAAAACCTCAATTATTCTTTATAAAAATGAAAATCCACAAAACAAAACTTCTAAGGCAAAAACAATCCCTAGATTCAAAATTATCATTAAACTTCAGTGAAAAGGAAATGGAGGTGGGCAGCTGGGTGGCTCAGTGGATTGAGAGCCAGGACTAGTGATGGAAGGTGTCAGGTTAGAATCTGACCTCAGAAACTTCCTAGTTGTATGACCCTGGGCAAGTCACTTAACTCCCATTGCCTAACCAATACCAGTCTTCTGCCTGAGAACCAATATATAGTAATGATTCTGAGACAGAAGGTAAGGGTTTCCAAAAAAAAAAAAGAAAAAGAAAATAAAAAGAAACAGAGATGCTGTTTCATGGATTTCATTACATAGCCATGATGAATGATCTATAGCTTAAAGTTCAAATCCAGAGTAGCATTCCAGTTTTAGCCATTGTGTTATAGAAGCAACACTGACAAATTTCATCATTCAGACATGGTCTATGAAAATGATGAATAGTCTGTAAGTGAACATGCAGAGGATAAAGAATTGGGTTGTTTCATTTAAAAATGAGAAGAATTAAAAGGAAACAAAGGTCCTTCAAATATTTAATGATTTGTCATATAGAAGAGTTATTATACTTATTCTTTGTGAGCATATTTAATAAAGATAGGATTTATGCTTGAAGTTAAAAAGAAGTAGATTTTCAACCAGTGCAAGATAAAATTATTTAACAGTTGTTGTTGCTAAAAATTTAATGGAATACTCAGTGGAATTTACCTCTCTAGAAGTTAATTAAAAGAAAAGCTTGCATTAATCTACATTTTTAAATACATACTCATTGCTAGACTTTCACATATGAAAGCACAAAACTGTCTCAGACAGTGAATACTTCATCTCAATGTAAAGAAAAGAAAACATTTAGTAGCCAATGGCACCATTCCTTAATACATAATTATAAATAAGTGTAAGAGAAAGATGGTTGAAAATCATAAGTGATATCACTTCATATGATTCAAGAAATTGTGAGAAAATAGATTTTTAAAAAGCTTAAGAGAGACAAGTTAAAAAAGAAAACTGTCATTCTGGGAGTTTAAGAACGAAGCTGGAAACAGAACAGAAAATTGTTTAACATTTTTAAAAGATATATAGGGGCATCCAAGAGGCATAGTGGAACGAATGCCAAACCTGGAGTTGGGAGGAATTTGTTTTAATCCAAACTCAGTCACTTCCTAGATGTATGATCAAGTCACTTTACCCCATTTTCCTAATCCTTGCTCTTCTGTCTTAGAGCTTACACCATGGCAGAAATTAAGGGCTAAAGAAAAGATATATAATGGTTTCTATGACAAAATTGTTCCTTTGTAAAAGATTGTGGAGTAATCACATTTGGATTAATGATACTGTAGGGGATGATATAGAAAGTAATAATGTCAGTGAAGAAATCAAAGATCAGAAACACATCTTTATCAAACCAAGAATCCAGAAAGGCATTCTTTGCTTGATGTTATGCTTTTTTGGTGAATATTGATGAATTATCTTTCAATATATGGTTGAGGGAGATACTTCTGGGCTAAAATAGCTACAAAGTAGAAGCAAGAGTCTTCTTCTCATCACTATTAACTAATATAAAGCTCCTCAAAAGGACAAAAATAAAATCAGAGGAGCAAATTGGATCTATTGTAGGGTGCAGCCTTGAAAGTAGGCAGGTTTGTACATTTCCACACCATATTATTCTTACTGAAGCATGGGCTGTTCATGCCTACCCCACTTCACCTATGGTGCCATAGTCAGAGCAAGAATGTGACAATTTCTAGGTTCTTGGGGAACTGGTGAGGACACCACAGACTTACCTTTGAGATCAGTAAGATTTGGGACCCCAGGAGGCTGAGGAATTGGGAGCTTTGGTATAGAGAAAGGGTAGAAAGGGGCTGTCCACAGCAGATAAGGAGGAGACTGAAAAATAGTCTGAGGGAAAAAACCACTCTGTAGTCTGATACAGAGAGAGCTGACTACCCTCCTCACTTGGACTTCTGCCTGGGAAGGAAAGAAAAAATGAATACAGCAATGGCCACCAACATCCAAGAACTACAATCAAAACTACCAAAAACAAACAAAAAAACTCTGACCCTGAACAACTTCTTTGGTGAAAAACAGCAGACTACGGAGGAGACAGCAGAGAATGAAAAACAAGCAAACAGATGTAAAACTTCAAAAATAATGGAAATTGGTCTCAAACTCTCCAAGAACTCAAATTAGGGTTCAAGAACCAAGTAAGAAAGATAAAACAAACTTAGCAAGAAAAATGGGAAATAGTTCAAAAAGAAAATAACAGTTTAAAAGACAGAATCCCCCACTTGGAAAAAGAAATCTAGAAATCAAATGAAATTATAAGCAAATTAGTGACCAGAATTGGACTACTTGAAGCCATAAAAAGAAAGATAGACCAAACTGAAAAGGAAAATAAAAGATGATAGCTGAATAACAGCTTTAAAGAATAGAATTGGACAAGTAGAAGCCAAAGATCTCACAAGATATCAAGAATTAATAAAGCAAAGTCAAAAGGATTATAAAATGGAAGGAAATATGAAATATCTCATTAAGAAAATGACCGACCTGGAAAACAGGTCTAGGAGAAACAATTTGAGAATCATTGGTCTACCTCAAAACCTAGAAATAGACAGAATCCATGACATCATACTATAATAAATTATCAATGAAAACTGCCCTGATATTCCTTAAGAGGACAAAATAGATATTGAAAGAGTCCATAGATGACCCTTTACATTAAATCCTCAAAAGACAACCCCCATTTTTGTAATTGCCAAATTCAAGAGCTTCCAAGATAAGGAGAAAATATTGCAAGAAGTCAGAAAGAGACAATTCATATATCAAAGACATCAATAAGGATTATACAGGATCTGGCAGCCTCCATACTAAAAGACCACAATGCTTGGAATATAATATTCAGAAAGGCAAGAGGATTGAGTCTATAATCAAGGATCACCTACTCATCAAAACTGACTATATACTTCCAGGGGAAAGTAGGGGCATTTAACAAAATAGAAGATTTCCAAGTATTTGTAAAGAAAATACCAGAACTAAATGGAAAATTTGATGTCCAAATACAAAACTGAAGAGAAACAGGAAAAGGTAAAAAAGAGAGGGAAAAATTTATAGGCTTTAATAACGTAAAAATATTTATATTCCTATATGGAAAAATAATATTTATAACTATCAAAAATTGTATTCACTATCGTAGTAAGTAGAGGTATTTATAGATAGAGATTGGGGTACTAAGTGGTTGAAGATGATATGTAAAAAAGAAAAGGGGTGGGAATAGAAAATGGCACCAAGAGAAATATGAAGGAATAAAAATAGAATAAATTATACCACATTAAGAGGCTTATGGGAGGGGAAGAGGGAAATTATAAGAAGGAAATGAAGAGAGTGCCAATAGGTGATACTTAAACCTTACTCTCAGTGGAATCAGTTCTGAGAGGGAAGAGCATCTAGATCCATTGATGTATAGAACTCTATCTTACACTACATGGAATCTGAGAGGGAAAACCCAAGGTAGGGACTGGGGTGGAGTACCAAAATGGAGGAGAAGAGAGGGAGGAAGGAACTTAATAGACCCTTACAAAATTAAAAATAAGAGGGGAATAAGAAGAGAGGGAGTAGGAAAGAAAGTAAAATAAGGGTGGGAATTAGGAGGACTAATTAAAAGCAAAGCACTGGTGTAGAAGGAAATGAAAGAGGAAAGGGCATGACTAAAAGAGGAAATCAAAATGATGGGGAATACACAGGTGGTAATCAACTCTGAATGTGAATGGGATGAACTTACCCATAAAAAGGAAGCAAATAGCAGAGTGATTAGAAACCAAAATCCTACCACATCTTGTCTACAAGAAAGATGCATGAAGCAGGTAGACACACACAGCAAATAGGTAAAAGGCTGGAGAAAAATCTATTGGGCATCAAATCATAAAAAGAAGGTAGAAATCACAATCATGATATCTGACAAAGCCAAAGTAAAAATAGATCTTATTAAAAGAGATAGAGAAGGTAATCACATCCTGATAAAAAGCAGTATAGACAATGAGGAAATATCAGTACTCAACATATACACACCAAATGGTTTAGCATACAAATTTTTAACAGAGAAACTACTGAAACATAAAGAAAAAGTAGATAGTAAAACTATACTAATGGGAGACCTGAATTTTCCTCTATCAGATCTAGATAAATCAAACCAAAAAAATAAATAAGAATGAGGTAAGAGATGTGAATGAAATAGAAAAAAATTAGAGTAAATAGCTATATGGAGAAAAATAAATAGGTACAAAAAGAAATACACCTTTTCAGCAGCACATGGTAAATTCACAAAGATTGACCATGTACTAGGGCACAAAAACATTGCAAACAAATGCAAAAATGCAGAAATAATAAATACAACTCTTTCAGATCATAATGCATTCCTAGTGGAGTTGTGAATTGATCCAACCATTCTGGAGGGCAATTTGGTACTATACCAAAGGGTGCTAAAAGCCTGTCTGCCCTTTGATTCAGCCATAGCACTGCTCGGTTTGTACCCCCAAGAGATAATAAGGAAAAAGACATGTACAAAAATATTCATAGCCTTGCTTTTTGTGGTGGCAAAAAATTGGAAAAATGTGGGGATGCCCTCCAATTGAGGAATGGCTGAACAAATTGTGGTATATGTTGGTGATGGAATACTATTGTGCTCAAAGTAATAATGAACTGAAGGAATTCCATGTGAACTGGAAAGGCCTCCAGGAATTGATGCAGAGAGAGAGGAGCAGAACCAGGAAAACATTATAAACAGAGATGGATACACTGTGGCACTATCAAATGTAATGGACTTCTCTACTAGTATCAATGCAATGATCCAGGATGATTCTGCAGGACTTATGAGAAAGAATGCTATCCACATTCAGAGAAATAACTGCTGGAGTAGAAACACAGGAGAAAAACAACTGCTTGATCACATGACTCAATGGTGATTTGATTGGGGGTTTAAACTCTAAATGATCTCCCTAGTGCAGATATTAATAATATGGAAATAGGTCTTGATCAATGACACTTGTAAAACCCAGTGGAATTGCTTGCTAGTTATGGGAGGGGAGGTGGGAGAAGGGGAAGTTAAGAACATTAATCATGGAACCATTGAAAAATATTCAAAATTAAATAATTAAATTAAAAAAAACTTTTAAAAAATGTGGTTGAGGGGGGGAAATGCCAAAGATCTAGATAAACTCTTGGTTGTATGGAAGACATTATATTCATTTCTGAGTTCAAGTTTTATAAATTCAGTTATTCTCAACTTCTCATTCTGTTTTATTCCATCATATGTTCATATATTGTTATCCTGTTGTTTCCATTGGAACCAGCTCTTCATGAACCCATTTAGGATTCTGTTTGCAATGACAGTGGAGTGTTTTGCCATTTTATTCTTTAGCTCATTTTACAGATGAGAAAATTAAACAGAGTTAATTAACTTGTCCAGGGTCACAAAATTAGTAAGTGTCTGAGGCTACCATACTGATTTATAAACCCCCAGAAACATTGCAAAGTCATCTAAATCAAATTCATAATTATCACTTGCTCCTAGATCTTGGCAATTACAGTGCTATGTATTTATTTAGTGTATCTACTAGACATCCAAAAGGAAGGCATGTTGTTGAATCATTGGGTAGGTTGCTTCATAGAATCTCAAGATTTTAAGTTGCCTAAGGGATTTGCAAATGAAGTCCAATTAGTTGTTGTTGTTGTTGTTGTTGTTGTTGTTGTCATGTCCAATTCTTCATGAACTTATCTGAGATTTTCTTGGCAAAGATACTGGAGTGCTTTGCCATTTCCTTCTTCAACTCATTTTACAGGTGAAGAAACTAAAGCAAGTAGGATTAATAAAATTGCCCAGGGTCACAGTACTACTAAGTATTTGAAGTCAGATTTGAACTTTGATCTTCCTGACACCAAGACCATCACTCTATCGTCCACACTGCCTAGTTGTCTTCATTTGATGTATTTAAACAGAAAAACATCTTATCATTCTTGAACATTGGCTACATGCTTATACTTCCATTGATACTACTTCCTGGGGTAGCCCATTCCACTCTTAGAATGCTTAGTTTTTAAAGGAAGTTTTTTCCTTACATTAACCCTACACAGACCCCTCTGTGAATTCCACTTTCTGTTCCTGCCCTCAAGGATCAGGAAAAAAAAACAACAAGAATCATCTTATTCTGATCTGATGTCCCTTCATTTGGCCAAAAACAGTGAAATTATGTTTTCTAATATAAATGTGCCATGTTGCTTTAAGGAACCACTTTATCTTCTCTCCTCTTTATAACATACTAACCATCTTCCTTTGTACCCACTGAAATTATTCAATTTATTTACTGAAATATAAAGCATCAAGAATGGAATATTTCTCTATATGTGATCTGATCAAGTCCTCAAGACTACCATTTTCATCATTCCTAACACAATGATTCTGAAAACATAGCCTAATACAGGAGACATTTGCTTTTCATGCTGCATTCTTGATTCTTTTGGTTTTGTAGTCCAATAAAATCTCAATTTTTTTTACAGAAAAATCTGTTTAGTCATAACTTCCTCACAAATCTCCTTTCTCTTTTGCTTTACTCCATCTTCATTTTGAATTGAAGATTTTCTGAAGTAGACCTACAAAAGCTGAATGCCATTAACAATTGTTCCTTCTGTCATCAGCTCATGCCTGGATGATGGCCTGTGAATATGTGGTCTCTCTGTATTCCATCAAACTGACAGCCACTAAGGCCTTCTTCAGCAGTGGTAGCTGCTTGCTTTTTTTTTTTCTCTTTAACTATAATGATTAACAGAAGAAAAAAATTAACTGTCTGTCTCTCTGTAATTCTATTCCTCTCTTCACATTCTTGTTTCCAGTGGCTTGTTTACTTTGCAAAGTAAGAAACTGGAAATGAGCAGACAGTACAAACCACCAGAGAAGGGAAAATTTTGTTATGCTAGTATAGTTCTCTGGGAATAGGGGAGATTGTTAGCAATATGGATGCCAAGAAACATGTCCTCATACTAACAAGGTTTTATTGTAAGAGGAATAAAATAGGATTTCAAGTCTGTTTGCATGTCTACTTACCAATTCTCAATGTTTCTAAGTCAATAGGGAAAGGGGGAGCTCTGGAATAATATTTTTTGGCCTCAATTACCCTAATCCCAAACATAACATTTTGTAAGCCGTAATTTAGAGATGACAATGGGCATTTAAAAATATTTCTTTGTGAGCTAAAGTAAAAATCAATTGGATTTCAAGAGTTTCATCATGAAAATATATTTATCAAGTTCATATACTTATACATTATGTCATTTCAGAATGTTAAAGTCTGTTTTAATGGCTTGGGATTATGCATGGGAGAAATGACTAAAGCACAATAAAATAAAAATCCTCTTAAATCTCTTCTTTTGTTTCCTCTGTGTTCCTTTCTCTGTTACTCACTTCTACTCTCTGTCTATCTGATCTCTCTCTCTAACACAGAGATCTACTCTCTTTCTTCTATTTTCCTAATGCTTACTGTAAAAATTCAAAGGCAAAAGTATATATATATATATATATATATATATATATATATATATATATACACACACACACATATATATATTTCAGGCTATGGCAACTTTAAAATATTTATTTATAGAGAACATGACTAATATGTCAATAGCATGAAAAAAGAAATAAAATGCTTAATATTTCCATTTAGAAAGTATAGTCCATTGATTTATATATAATACAATATATTTAAATGTCACTTTTTACCTTGGTTCTTTCTCCAGGGACTAGACTTGTGTTCGAGAAATTACAGATATATTAATTGAATGTAATTATATTGAAAATCATTGATTATTCTATTTTAGATATATTATAGTTTAATTTTGGAACAATATAGATTATTATCTGTTCACATTTATATGTTTTTAATGACTTTTATAAGTAATCTGATTATTCCTATTCTTCCATGAATGCATTTTTTATTTATTGAGGCATGAGTATTGGTTATGATGAATGGATTATTATTTTTTTCTGTTAAAATTAGCTATTTTTTCTAAGTTGGCAAGGTACAAAAACAAATAGAAATTAAAGTCACGTATCAAAATAAACAACCAGGATTAGCTTTCAGCAATGGACATTGCATTCCTTGAACACCATTGAATTTACTTACATATTATTTATTTCTAAATTCAGTACAACTGGAGTCATCCAATCAGTCTTAGTGGTTTATTGTGCCAAAAGAATGAACTGTCCATTAATGTGATTTGCAGTTTATGGCTTCGCTGTGCAATATCAAGCTAGGTAAACATGGTATGACAGATAACTAAGGAAACAGGTGAATGATTGGAACTATAGAAATACACAGATGAATTGCATGGGTCTAAGCATGAATGAAAATTAAATAAACAACAGAAATACAAAATAATCAAATAGGAGAGAGCACAAAATCCATTTGAAAATAATAATAATTAAGCAAAACCTCTGACAGTCATGTAAACAAGAAATCAACAGAGTTAAGAGACATGAGCAATAAATCAAAGCATTAATCAAATAATCAAGGTGGTTCCTAAGCAATGAGACAACAGAAATAAAATATATCCCAAAATATATTTATACTAGGAACTTTAATCAAATTTCTGAATCTCTTACCATGATAAATTATATTTCTTAAAAAGACAGATAAAACCAATGATGTTTCCAGTGTCATGAATAGAGTAAGAGCTTAATACATACTTTCTAAAAAACTAAGATTTCCTGATAGTGATAACTCATAATTGGCAGCTAGTTTTATAGTGAAGAAATAAAGGGAAAAAAGAGAACTTTGCTCTAAAAGTGACATTTTACTGATGAGACTATTTTAAGGTTGTGACTTAGAAGCAATCATTTAAAGGATTAAATATTAGTTTTAAATGCTTTCCATACCCCTTAATATTTGTGCCAGTTTAGACAGGTCATTTACCTTTCAGTTTCCTAGGTGATCATTAAAATTGGAAAAAATAGCATTTGCTATATCTTCCTTATAGGAGAGTTAGAGGTAAAGCCCTTTATGAAATTCAAAACATCAAATTACAATGAATTATTATCACATAGGCCATGCACAATCCTGGTTGAATAAAGAAACATGTTTTAGTTTAAAGAATATTAGGTAGCTAATATATTGGATGGGATGTAGGAAAATTGGGATATTGATACACTGTTTCTGGAGCTATGAACTGACAGCACCATTCTGAAAAGTGATTTGAAACCTTATCAAAGGGCCATAAAACTGTGCATAACCTTTGATCCAGCAATATTATTACTACATCTGCATCCCAAGGGAATTAAAGATGGAGGAAAATATTTACTGGCATAAAAATATTGAGAGAAGCTCTTTTGTAGCAGTAAAGAACTGAAAATTGAAGAGATGTCCATCAATTGGGAAATGGGTGAACAAACTGCCATATAAGATGGTTATGGAATACTATTATGCTGTAAGAAATGATGAAAATAATGCTTACTGAAAGAGCTAGAAAGACCTTCATGAACTGATGCAAAGTGAAATAAGCAGAAACAGGAAAACCTTGTATACAGTATCAACAATATTGTGACATGGTCAACTGTGATAGACTTAGCTATTTTTAATAGTAAAATGATCTAGGAAAATTTTGAGGGACTTCTGACAAAAAAATTCTATCCTCTTCTAGAGAAAGAACTCTTGGAGTCAGAGTGTAGATGAAAGCATATGCTTTTTATTAATTGTTTATTTGAGTTTATGTTTAGGGGTTTTGGCTTTATAAGAGTACTCACTTACAAAGATGAAAAAATATGGAAACATATTTCCATAATAATACATGTATAATCTGATTAAATCTCTTGACAGAACCAAGAGGGGAAAGAGAAGGGGAGGGAGAAAGATAAGTTCAATCATGTAACTTATGAAAACTTATGTGGAATTTTATTACATATAAAGGGTAAAAATTATTAAAAATTAAGAACAGTTCAATTATAAAATATTAAAAAAAAACTGGAAAGACCTATCTGAAGTGATGAAAAGCATAGGACATAGAATCAGAAAAAGTTTGTACTAGTAACAGTAATAAAGTACAATGGTCATATGTGAATTGCAACTATTATGAGCAATGCAAGGGTCTAAGATAACTCCAAAGAAATGATTATTCCAAAGAGGGAACAGGTGAAGTCTGAATGCAGATTGAAACATAGTGTTTTTCCCTTCATTTCCTTCAAGATATTTTTCTAATATAAATGATATATATCTTCTTTTATAACATGATAAAGATGGAAATATATATTGCATAATTATAAATATATTACCTGTATCATATTGCCTTATGTCTCAGGGAGGCTGGATATGAGGTAGGAAGGATGAGAGGGAGAGAAAAAGGATCACAAAATGTGACAAAACTATTATTAAATATTGTATCTACATGTAATCTGGAAAAAATATAACATAAACAAAGAAAGAACACTAACCTATGATCAAAGAACCCTGGATCAAAACCTGCCTTTCACAGAGTACATTTGACTAAGTTAATTAGCCACTCTGGCCATTGGGTTCTTCACCTTTAAAATAAAAGGGTTGGGGCTGAACAAATTCTGGTTTCTGATGGTTATGGAATACTATTGTGCTGAAACGAATGATGAACTGGAGGATTTCTGTATGAACTGTAAAGACCTTCAAGAATTGATGCAGAGTGAAATGATCAGTACCAGGAGAAAATTGTATACAGAAACTGAAACATTATGGCACAATAAAATGTAACAGACTTTCTACTAGCAGAATTGCAATGATCCAGGACCATACCAAGGAATTCATGAGAAAGAATGCTATCCACATCCAGAGAAAGAATTGCAGGAGTAGAAATGCAAAAGAAAAACATATGATCAATCACATGATTCGATGGGGATATGACTGGGGTTTTGGCATTAGACAATCACTCTATTACAAATATGAATAATCAATGATATGTATATAACCCAGTGGACATGCTTGTCAGCTCCAGGAAGGGGAAAGAAGTGGGGTAGGAAAGTCATGAATCATGTAACCATGGAAAAATATTCTAAATAAATAAATAATTAGAAAAAAATAAAGTGATTTCATTAGATCATCTCTAAGACCCCTTTTAATTCAAAACATATGATTGTATTATCCTATTAATATAAACCTATTTATGTAATATAATCCCCCATATGTATACATTTAAAATTTTTGAAATATAAACATGAGATGAAAGAAAACATAATCACCTATATCTAAGCTGGAAATTAGTAAGCACTTTCCCCATCACAAAGCAGAAAGTGGCAGTTAGGAGGTTCAATATGGAGGAAAAGGTCTGGAGTCAGAGAGACATTGAGTTCAAATCCTACCTCAGAGATTTACTAGCTTTGTGATATTAGGCAAATCATTTAACCCTGTTTGTTTCAGTTTCATCATCTGAAATATGAGTTGAAATAGGTAAGAGCAAACCACTCCAATATCCTTGCCAAGGTAACTCCATTGACAGTATTGGCATAATATGGTCAGTAGGGTAATGCAGAGCTGGAAATGACTGAAAGAGCAAACAATTATAAAGCAAACAATTATAAAGCAAAATTACTACTATTTTGCAATTACTATTGTAAATTAAAATAAAGGAAGTCCAAAAAGATGAGGAACAAAGAAGTGATTTTTCTTCTACTTTAATGATTCTAAAAGAAAAGGATGAACTAGGGAAGAAAAGGTGAGAAATTGTGTGGTATGAGATGACTTCACATAATATAGGATTAAGCATAAAGTTGTATAACCAAGGAAGAGAAGAGTAGAGCAGGCATCACTTGAACTCTCATGTTCATACAGTCTAGTCTAAGAAGAGTATCACACATAAGCGTAGAAATTTAAAGATTATAATGCAGCAATACTTTCAACAAAATAGGAAAACATCAGGAAACAGGGAGAAGGAAAAGACTAGGATAAGTAGAAAATGGATATATGATGGAATTTGTGATAAGAGAAACAAACCATTAGTTCAGAGAAGAGATAATGAAGACTGGGTTTAACATGAAAGAAAGAAAAAGTAAAAACATATATATGATCTTGGAAGTAAGGAAGGAAAAAGGGACATGATATTGAATGTGGTTTTCATGAAACATAGAAAACTGGCTCTTAACCCAACCCTGTTCCACACTCCTCTAGAAAGAGGTGAAAAAGAAATGATGTAGTAAAATACATTGTTTTATGCAATGCAGCTGATATTAGAAATTAAAAATTAACTAGGAGAAAATCATAGCAAATTCCTATGATGAAGTTCTAATTTTTAAGATAAATGAGGAATAGATTCATTGCTGCATATAAAAATAAAATGTTTTATTAAATTGACAAAATGTCAAAGGATATGAAGACATCTGTCTCAAGCAATGAAACCTAAACTATCTATGGTAAAAAAAATGTTCCTTACTACTAATTAAGAAATACAACTAAATCATTTGGAGGAACAAAAGATCAAGGATATCCAGGGAAATCATGAAAAAAAAATGCAAAGGAAGGAGGACTTGCAGACCCAGATCTCAAACTATATTATAAAGCAGTGGTCATCAAAACAATTTGGTACAGGCTAAGCGACAGAAAGGAGGATCAGTGGAATAGACTTGGGGTACATGACCTCAGTGAGACAATATATGATAAGCTCAAAGATCCCAGTTTTGGGGACCAAAATGCACTATTGGATAAAAATGCTGGGAAAATTGGAAGACAGTATGTGAGAGACTAGGTTTGGATCAACATCTCACACCCCACACCAAGATAAACTCAGAATGGGTGAATGACCTGAATATAAAAAAAAAAAAAGAGAACTATGAGAAAATTAGGTGAACACAGAATAGTATACATGTCAGATCTTTGGGAAAGGAAAGACTTTAAAACCAAGCAAGAAATAAAAAAAAATCACAAAATATAAAATCAATAATTTTGATTACATCAAATTAAAAAGTTTTTTAACAAACAAAACTAATGCATCCAAAATGAGAAGGGAAACAACAAATTGGAAAATAATATTCATAATAAAAACCTCTGAAAAAGGTCTAATTATCCAATTTTATAAAGAACTAAACCAATTATACAAAAAAATCAAGCCTCTCTCCAATTGATAAATGGGCAAGGGACATGAATAGGCAATTTTCAGTTAAAGAAATCAAAACTATTTATAAGCACATGAAAAATGTTCTAAATCTCTTATAATCAGAGAGATGCAAATCAAAACAACTCTGAGGTATCACCTCATACCTAGCAGATTGGCTAACATGACAGCAAAGGATAATAATGAATGCTGGAGGGGATGTGGCAAAGTTGGGAAATCAATGCATTGCTGGTGGAGTTGTGAATTGATCTAACCATTCTGGGGGGCAATTTGGAACTCTATCCAAAGGGTGCTAAAAACCTGTCTGACCTTTGATTCAGCCATAGCACTGCTGGGTTTGTATCCCCAAGAGATAATAAGGAAAAAGACATGTACAAAAATTTTCATAGCTGAGTTCTTTGTGGTGGCAAAAAAATTGGAAAATGTGGGGATGCCCTCCAATTGAGGAATGGTTGAACAAATTGTGGTATATGTTGGTGATGGAATACTATTGTGCTGAAAGGAATAATGAACTGAAGGAATTCCATGTGAACTGGAAAGACCTCCAGGAATTGATGCAGAGTGAGAGGAGCAGAACCAGGAGAACATTGTACACAGAGACTGATACACTTTGGTAGAATCAAATGTAATAGACTTCTCCATTATTGGCAATACAATGGTCCAGAACAACTTAGAGAAGTCTATGAGAAAAACCACTATTCACATTCAGAGGAAAAACTGTGGGAGTAGAAACACAGAAGAAAAACAACTGTTTGAATGCATGGGTTGAGGGGATATGCCTGGGGAGATAGACTCTAAATGAACATCCTAATGCAAACACCAACAACATGGAAATAGGTTCTGATCAAGGACACAAGTAATACCCAATGAAATTGCATGTTGGCTGTGGGAATGGTGGGTGGATGGGAGGGAAAAAAATAATGTGATTATTGTAACCAAGGACTAATGGTTTAAATTGACTAAATTAATTATAAAAAAGAAATACAACTAAAGGATCTATGGAATTCTACGTAACACCCATCATATTAGAAAAAAACTATTTAACACTTCCCCCCAAAAGAAAATGATAAATGCTGGAGCAGCAATGAGAAAACAGAACATAGACATGATATTATAGTAGATAGGAATTAATAAATATTTTTGGAAAGTAATTTAAAATATGACCCCAAATTAGCCAACTATGAATATATAACTACTGACTCAGCAATTGTTTTACACAGACTTGAGTCCTGAAATAATCAAAGAAAGAGGAAAGGCTTATATATGATAATATTTATACAGCTCTCTGTGTTGACAAAGAATTGGAAACTAAAGAGGTTTCAGTAAATTGGGGAATGGCTTAACAAATTATGCCATATGAAATTAATAAAATTGAGGAAAAAATGAAGAATGGTAAAGAGAAATCCTAGAATTCATGTATAGAATAATACATATAGAAATGAATAAAATCAGAAGGAAAATATTCTTTTACAGTAGCACTGCAAAAATGAACAATCCTTAAAGTCTTAAGAACTCTGATTAATAATATAAGGAATCATGATTCCAAAAGACTAAAGAAGAAGAATGATACTGTGAATCTTAAAACTGCTCAGACTCTACCTTAGAAGATTTGGTTAAGCTATTCCCTTATTGTAACAAATGGAGGTACTTGAACAGGAATGATTGGGAATTTTAACATTACTCCACCCAAACTTAGACAGTGCCTTATGGGAAGATAAAGTCATAAAATTTTTTACTGAACAATGAAAAATCCCCAACTCATGCTTATAGTGAAGTGAAAACCCTAAGCTAGGTCTATTTTTAGATATAATACAAAAGGGTGCTAAGTACCTATAAAGGTTAAATTAGTCACTAAAAGGTCAAGCAACTTATAAAAGGCAAACTTAACAAAAGAGGTGTGAAGTTTTAGTCTAATCAGAGAAGGTGATAACAAAAAGAAGATGTGAACTAAGAATGGTCAGTACTGGGAAAAATGTCTTTGGTAGATGTGAAAATTTAGGGGAGGTGACATAGGAGAAATTTCTCTTTAAAAGGAGCTGGCTCTCTCTGAACTTGGGGAGAGTTTGGAGTTAGTTTGGAGAAGCTGGCTCTCTGAACTCAGTTCAGGAGTTGAGGATTTCAGTGAAGGACTGGAGTTTTGCTTGGGACAAATCTTGTGGTGAGTGATAAAAGACTGACTAGTCTCTTTTAAGGCTCAGGCCTAGGCCATTTGGCCTAGGCCCTTCGTACTATTTACTCTCTACTCTTGCTCTCCCTTTCCTTAATTCCTTCATTTGTATTAATTAAAATCTCTGTAAAACCCAGCTGACTTGGGTATTTTCATATTTGGGGATTTTCCCATGATGACCACTTATTTTTAATATAAATCAAGACACTAAAAATTAACTTTACAGTTTTGGCAATTCAAAGTCTTGAAACCCACATTTTCCCGGTTACAATACATTCTTGGTGACAAAAAGATGATCGACTTATATTCAGAATAAGACACTTTTCAGTATAGGAATTTGTTTTGTATCTCTATGATTATTTGTTATAATGGCTTATGTTAAGTTCAGTGTTAGGGCTTAATAAATGCTTGGTAATTGAAAAAAGTCAAATGAAGATATTGTTTTTGTAATACTGCAGAAAAAATAAACTTCCTGTATTCATATAAGTGCTGCTCTATATTAAAATCATTCTATAAACCTCTTTTAAAACAATTTTGACATCCAAATATCTGCTTATATTTACACAGCATTGAAAAGATTAAAGGAATCCTAAGGCTTTTTATAAGTTTTTTAAAATTTTATTTCATTACATATTTCCAATTTGTAATATTTAAAAAATATATCACTTTTTAAAATTTGGATTTGAAAATTATCTCCCTTTTTTGTGGAAGCCCTTTATTAGTGTTCTACTACCCCTTTAGAAAGTAAGAAATATCAGAGGGAGATAATTTGCAGATCTAAATTTTAAAAATAGTAATATTTTTAAAAATATAGAAATATTTAATAAAATAAATAAAAATAAAACTTCCAAGAAAAATAAAGAAAAGTGAAAAATATTCAGTCTGTACTCAGATTCCATCAGTTCTTTTTAAGGAAATAGATTTTTTCCCATTGTGAATCCTTTCAGTTATCTTGGGTCATTGTCTTGATCAGGGTGGTTAAGTCTTTCACAGCTGACCATAATTACATCTTTGTTACTGATTAATTAACTTTAAATCAGTTCACATAGTCTTCCCAGTTTTTATTTTTCTGAAACCATTCTTTTCATTATTTCTTATAGAGAAGTAATATTCTATCGCATATCATATACCACAACTTGTTCAATTATTCTCCAATTGACTCATATCCTCTCAATTTCCAATTCTTTGCCACCATAAAAAGGGCTACTATAAATGTTTTCATGCATATAAATTATTTTTTTTCAAAAATCTCTTTAGGATATAGATATAATGATGGTATTATTGGGTCAAATGGTATTCACAATATTTTATACCCTTTGGTTAAATTTAAAAAATAGTCTTCAGAATGCATAGACCAATTCACAAATCACCCAATAATGCATATATGTTCTTATTTTTTTTCAGATCCTCCTTAGTATTAATTTTTTTCATTCTCAGGCATGTTAGCCAATGTAATAAGTGAGATATAGTATTATATTTATTTTTAATAATATAACAATAAAATTTTATCAGGTCATTTCAATAATTTCTTTTTATTAAAAATACAATTCAATAAGTTGAAATTTTATTGCCCATAAAACAACTTGACACAATTATATAATAATAAATTTTATAAATGTTATAATAGTCACTTAAAATCACTTAATGAATTTCATTTCTTTAATCATATCTTTCTGAATCTAGATATATAGTATGAATAATTGTGTTGATTTAGCCACTTGGGAATTATAACTCTTCTTACTTAGAACTAATTTTTTAAATAATGTTTCTTTGTATATTACCTCAAATTTCCAAGTTATCTTTTTCTCTAACTGTCCAAAGGAGATATCATTAAAAATAAAGAATAAAAAGTATTTGGTTGGGTGAAACAGTTCAGTAAAAATAATCAATATATGAAGAAATCTGATGGTATCAAGTATTCCACAACCAGGAATTTTCATCACTGTAAAGAAATAGGAAGGAGTAAATTATTTCTGATAAGATTGGAGACTTCTGGATAAATTCCTATAAGAGTTATCAGCCTGCATAAAATAAAATAAATGAAATTAAAAAAAATTTCAGCCTGCAAAAATGTCTGAAGGAGAAATAGATTTCAATGGTGCAGCTAGGTAGTTCAGTGGATTGAATGTCAGAACTAGAGACAAGAGGCACTGGTTTAAGGTCTGGTCTCAGTTACTTCCTACTTGTATGACCTGAGGCAAGTCACTTAATTCCAGTTACCTAGCCCTTAACACTCCTCTGTCTTGGAACAAATATTTAGTATAGATTCTAAGATGAAAGGTAAGGAATTTCTTAAAATGAACTTCCAGAAGTAACTAGATTCATTTTAGAAATTAAAATCCACACAGGGAGGACAAGAACAACCATTAAATGAAATTTTTGTTCTTCTTTCTTTCATGGTCTCCCCTGAATCATTCCATTCCTTTGAGCTTGTTTTTTGAATTTACAGTGAAAAGACTCCAATTCGATGACTTTCTATTTATGATGCTTTTGTCCACTTCTAGTCTGAGGAAATAGAGCAGTGATGGAGTTGTCATGTACAAATAATGTCACTATGATATTTTTAAAATGCACAGAGAATATTAAAAAATATTGGCTGCTCCAATGCAATAAGAGAAGAACTATTGTAAGGAAAAGGATGATGAATAAGATTTAAAACATAGAAATGAAACAAACAGATGAATTATTCACTAGAAAGATAAAAACCATCATAATAATACCAAAGAGACACAAATTGCTCCATGAGAAAAATGCATCCATTTCAGATCCATTATATCAACTCTGAGCCTAAGAACAAAGAATGTGTCTAGGAGACTGGAACAAGCACTATTACACAATTGTAAAACCAACATCATAGTCAAATGCTACTTGGATAGCTTCTGAGGGCAAACAGAGAAAGATGAAATGTTTTCCTTTTATACTATCTCAATTTGCCCAAACAATAGGTTTTCAAAAATATGGGAGATAAGGCATGATATAGTTACCAGGGAGAATCTCTAACAAATGTAGTTTACATGTATCCAATCTCATTCCAATATACTCCATTTACAATTATTCTAACGAGCAATGCACTAATCCCAGGATAGAATCTATATGGTGATAGCTAGGGGGTGGGGAGGGACTCATTTATGAACACCTGTAAAACTTTGTATGGTGTTCTGAATCTCTATGGATACTTAAACCACAGATAGTACATTAATCATTTTAAAAAATCTGCTAGCAAATAAACAGATTTCACAATAAAAAAATGATTGACATAGGTTTGGGGGAAGCTAGCATGCTGCCATCACACTCTTCATTAGTCAGTTGGCAAAACATATAAGGATTTTGAGGAAAGAATCCAAATTCAATGCATCTTTGAAGATATTCATAAAAGGAGTTATGTGGACACATTCACACATGCCTACCCATGTATATACTTATCTTTTTCACACTGCACTATAATTGACAGCATGTATGGTAGTAAAACAAAACAATTTGAAATGATAGATGTCATGATGTTCATCTACCTAATAGAAATATTTTGGTTTTGTCCATTTTCGTAAGTGAACACATTATCCTTGCACAATATATAAATAAGACCAAAAGAAAAAAAAGAAATATATATATATATATATATATATTTCCAGTATAACTATGAAAAATCGCAAGTTATAAACAGAAAGTAGTAATCCTGGTGCAGAGAGAAAATTATTCCCATTACCTGAAAATATATGACTTATTTTTTTGCCATTTTTGGAAAAATCCTGGTTTGTTTGTTTTTTATTTTAGAGGAAACTCACCTCTGATTCATATATAAGTTCCATAAAATAAATTTTTGGACATGTTTAAAAATTAAATCTTTTTCAGAAATAATGGTGATCAGCATGGCAGGTGGGTGAAGATTAGCAATAAGAATGCAAATAATAGTATTTAAACTCATAAATGGAAAAAGCATCCTGAATAAAGGTGCATAAGGAGAAAAGAAAAATATGTATCTATTTGTATGATTATAACTATGGAATTAATATAATATTGAGCATTATACAGAGGACTTGTGTATAAGGTACTAAAGAGAAAAGGATGAAATATTTTCATTAAAGTCAGATAATTGTTTTAATTTATTATATCTCAAAGAATCCAGGAAATGAAAATATAAAAGAATATCTTTAAAGAAAAGGAAAGTGATAAATGCTGAAGGGATGTGGAAAAATAGGTACACTGTTGATAAGGTTGTAATCTGGTCCAACTATTTTGAAGAAAAATTTTCAACTTTGCCAAAGGGCTATCACAATATTCATACCCTTTGACAAAACCAAGTCTACATCACCAAGAAATCATTGAAAGAAGAAAAGGATTTATACACACTAAAATGATTGTAGTAGGTACTTTTGTGGTTTCAACTAATTGGAAATTAAGATATCTCACTAACTGAGGAAAGATGGTGATGAAATACTACTGTGTTGTAAGAAATAATGAAGGGAGTAGTTTTAGAAAAAAACTATTAACACATAAACTGAAGTGAAGAGAAGTGAGAAGACCCAGGAGAATATTGTCATCAATAATAATATAAGTATCATTGATTATGAAAAATAACCCCTCTGCAGAAAACAATAATCTAAGGTGATCCATATGCAAAGCTATAATAAACTCTGGGTCCCAATTGAATAATTTGTTTTCCTTCCACCAATACTATTACTCACACATGTCTTTATATAAGCTCATCAGAGCCTCAGAACAATTCATTGTTGTAGAACTAGAGTTATTTCTTTTTTCATTTTACAATAGAGTAAATTGAAAGGTCATATATAAATAAGTGTCTTGCTTATATATAGTCACATAGCTAGCAAGTGTCAAAAATGCGATATAAATCCATACCTTGCTCATACCTAGTCAATAGTCAGTCTTCTAAATAATGTCATCTCTCTCTTTCCCATGTAGATCACAATTCTTCTGCAATGTATCTTTGAGAAGTGCTGTAGACAATATGTTCATCATCTTATGACTAATTTGTAGATGCATATCCTCATATTTAACTTGTGTGTTACTCAGATAACAAAACATATAAGTGCCTTCCTGTTACTAACTGGGAAGTATTTCCTATTTGATGAGATTCTACCAACACTGTGTTGAACAACTCAGTCATCATAATGAGAAATTTTAGTAGAAGTTTAGTGGGAAAATTAGAACATTTTGATCATAATAATGATTATTTAACATTGCCCGCCTGTCAAAGTTCCTTCATTTGTTCCTCTCTGAAATAGCACATGAATGTCATACTTCTTAAAAGGCTTTCAGGGATCTGCATGATCTTTTTCTTAACTTTGGAGTCTTATTAACTACTGTCCTCTATGCTTTTATTAAAATTGATTATTCACTGATATTACATGTATTATGCTTTTTCTATCTCTGTACTTTCTTTTCTGGATGCTATTTGTATATGGGAACTGCCAACTCCTTTTATTTTCCTGTTGAAATATCCTTCAGGATCCCTACCTCCAACACAAATAATAGATTCTCCCCAAGCTTTCTCCTGGCTTGTCTATCAAAAATCATCTTTCCAATAAGAAAACATGTGGAGCATCTTGATTTTGTCTGGTGTGCATGTGTATTCATTTTTATCTTTGATTATAGCTGATATATCTATGTAATTCTTACTACTATGTTATATAGATCATGAGGACAGAGACCAGCTTTTATTTGATCTTTGTATCCCTGTACTGGTAATTTTCACATATATTCTCCAAACTTTCTCTTGACTTTGATTCTCAGATCTTCAATTGCATTTCAAAAATCTCTAACTGAATGTCTAGTAGACATCTTAATCAAAGCATATCTAAATCAGAAGTAATTATCTTGCCCTAACTCTTGACCACTGCTATCTTTTCTATCATTATAGAGAGCAATATCATACCCTGATTTCCTCAGGATCACAATCTGGGAATTATCCTCCTGTTTTCAGGGCCTATTGCATTATCGCCCATATAACACTTTTGACTCTCTTCTTTTTTTCTTGTTTTTAACTTACTTTCCATCTTAGAATCAATACTGTGTATTCTTTCCAAGATTGTAGGAGTCCAGGCATATACTAATCTTGATAATATTTTAGGGGTGCCCAAAAATTGACTCATCTTTTTTCTTATGAGTGGTCTTTGTAACTTTGAGTTAAGTTGAACCTTAATCTTGTCAAATTTCTAGCCCCTCTCTGAGACTACACTCAAGAATACTGGCTAGTTATCTCAGTCTTCTGGTTTTGCAAGTAATAATTAACATTGATATCAAACAAGCTTAGATGCCTTAGGCCATATGAACTCCTGATTTGGACGTTAGCTTTGCCTCTTGTCTTAGTATCCTGCAGTGTGCATCTTGTGAAGATTACCTCATAATATTAATGTATCAAACCACTTGTTAATTATCATTTTCCCTTCCCTCTATACTGTTGTTACCCCCAATAAAATCACTAGTATGTCAGACTAAGACAGAAGCTCTTCACCACCAGAGCTCTATGCCATGGAAGCTCTACACCATAAGAGCTCATAACTCATAACCACCACAGCTAACTCGTTGTCTGACTGCTTCTTGTTGGAACTTTCATTATCTTTATGTCTTTCTTCTCTCCTTATACTCTTCCTCCCTTAGACTTTTATCCATCACCCATTTTCCTCTTGGGCCTTGGTTCCCCTTTCTTAGTGTTTTACCCACTGGAAACTTTTGTGAAGCTTCTGGACAACTTCAAAGGCAGAAGAGCAGTAAGTAAGAGCTAGGCAATGGGGGTTAAATGACTTACCCAGTCACACAACGAAGAAACTTCTGAGGTCAGGTTTGAATCCAGAACCTCCCATTTCTAGGTATAGCTCTTAAATCACCGAGTTCCTTAGCTGCCCTTTCTTTCTCTCTTCTGACACTATGACCTTGCTAGTGTAGACTCTCATCACTTCATACCTGTATTATTGGAATAGCTTGTTAGAAGATCAATTTTCTTCAAGTCTTTCCTTCCTGTAATTCATCCTCCTTTTAACCAGCAAAGTGACTTTTCACTAAAGTGAAAGTCTGATCTTTTCACTCCCCTCATTAAACTCTTAGTTTCCTGTTTTCTCCACAATTAATTTAAAAAACATTCCACTTAACAGTCAAAGTCTTTTATATCAGTCTCCTCCTACTTTTCCAGTCATCTTATACCTTCCTCTCTACCACTATTCTGATACAGTAACTTTGACCTCTTCTTTCTTCCTTGAATAAAGCTTTTTGTCTTTTTCTTGATCAAAAGATTCCATTGCTCAGCAGTATGATTTTTTTGTTGCCCCTCATACCTTGAATATTCTCTTCTTCTACTCTACCTACTGAATAACCTCATTTTTAAGTCTTAAATAAAATCTCATTTTTAATAGGAAGCCTTTTCCAACAGTCTAAATTCTGTCTTCCCTTTGTTAATTATTTTCCTCTTCATTTTGTATATTGTTTGATTTGTAAATATTTGTTGACATGTTGTCCCCCTCATTAGATGATATGCTCTTTGAGGGGAGGGAATGTTTGCCCTTTTTAGCAACACAATGAACAGTACATAATAAATGCTTAAAAAATATTGAGTCCCACACAGCCATGAATTTAACTGATTAGTCTAATAATTTTATAGAAAGCACTTGATTTTCTGAAACCATACAGCATTTAACCTGTCTGTGTTCTATATATCAGAAATACAATGATTGAAAGCATTTTGTTTAACATGCCCTAAGATATCATATGGTGGTCTTTGCAAACTACTGTTAATTCATGTCTGTAAAACTAACACTTTATAGTATTCCAGCTTTCATGTAATTGCTGGATGTAGACATAGCTAGACCTACTCTTCATAAAGCCCATGTAGTACTTCCAAGATCATGAACATTACTTGTTTGTATTCCTAAAGGAGCATATCAAGTGCATTTATGAAAGTAGATTTTGAGAAATGGAAAATGACTCCTTTTGTAAAGTTGTTTTTGAGAACCATGTTTAAGCCAGTTTCAACTGACATCATTGTGTTTAGCCAAATCATATATTCATAACCACTTAGAAAGCAGTATATTTGTTGACAGAGATTGATGAAAAATTTAGAAGTGATGTTAATTCAGTTTAATTTCACAGATTTATTAAGCATCTATTCTGGGCTATATATGTAACCAAATAACACTTCCACTCTTAGGCTCTTATATTGGGATTAGGAGATGGAATTTGATATATGCTCAAATACAAATAATGTACAAAGCAATGCAAAATATATGTAGAAAAAAGAATATTAACAATTGATGAGATATTACTAAGTTTAAATTCCTTGAAAAATTCCTACTATGATACTGTTGAAATAAATCACTGGATCACTGCCTTATCTTGGCAAAGAATATTCAGTAGCTAAATAAAAACTTTGATCTTTGCTGTGCAAGGTGACACAAAATTGACAGGTCATAGTAAAGATTAATTTTAAATGTTATTTTTGACAACATTTTTTAAGTTACATACTTAATAATAAATACAAACAGCTATAAATGATAATTAAATAAAAAATGAATAAAATTATGCACTAAATGACATAAAAAGACAAAACCCATATTGCTTACAATTTGTTTAAAAATACAAAGATTATATGTGTGTGCTAATGTAAACATCCCATATTTTCAAGCTCCCTTTAGATTTGTTTTACTTTGATACTTTTTTCCTCTTAATTTTGTGATTGTATTTTTAATGTAATCATATTAGGAATTATTCTTATTCTCTTTTCTTTTCATTTCCCCCTTTATTTTGTTTATCTTTTCAATTTTTTTTCATTGCTAATAACAAAATGCAATCCATTACATTTAAATATTGTAATCTCTTCAAACATTTTTCCCAGTCATAGTAGTCTTCTTATTTGCATGTTCTTTTGCCATTACAAACAAAGCTTCCATGAATATTTTCATACATAAGCAACTTTTTACCCTCTCAATAATGCCATTAGGGCTTAATCTGAGTAACAGGATACCTAGGTCAATGAGGATGAACAGATTTGTAGGTCTTAATGTATATTTCCATCTTTTTTTCTAAAAAAAAACAAATGAACAATTCCTAACTACGTTAGAACTGTAATATTGGGCATGTTTCTTCATGTTACTATCAGAATGTTATTTAATTAGTTTAGTCAGTCTGGTTCTCAGTTAACATACATTACTGGGACTATATTTAGATATATTAATACTTAGGCAGAAGACACAATATGTTGCCAAGATTATATTTTTTTGGTATTTCCAGCTTCGTCATACCTAGTGAATCTTTTGTTCTAGTATAACAACCTTCAAGAAATGCAGGATTACCTCCACCCTATATGAGTGTTAAATCAAGAATTTTGTAGAATATTTATAATACTCATACCATTGTTGTTCCACCAGAAATTATCTTTGAATCATGTGTATCCCTAGGCTTAGTTCTGTGAATTTTAGATTTACTCCATATGCTGCTTAGTCTTTAGAATTTTAGGAACCAAGGATGTATACACCCCAACTTAAGGATTAAATGTGTGAGAAGAAGGTCAACGACCCACATGTGCTAGCAGGTGACAAATCAGAAACAAATGACTGACTCCCTGGGCCATCCAAAGCCAAGTAAGAGGTACCATTGGTACATGTAAGACAAAGGAAGTGACATGAAGAACTGCCTTTATATTATGCATCACTTCCTGTGAGGGGGAGTTGACTGTGAAAATTGACCATGGAGGAGCTCCAGGGCTCCTCAGACTGTTTCCCTTAGATGGTCATGTAGTGAATGAAAAGGTTGACTCCCCTTTCCTTGACTTTTCTGAAGGCACCAGCCTTCAGAAAGGTGGTGAGGCCCACCTCTTGGAATTCTCTTTCCCCTTGGCTTTCTGGAATCACTGGCCTCTGGAGAGACACCTCATCTTGGAAGACACCTCTGAACTCCTGCCTGGTTCAGACCAAGCCAGAACAGCCATCTATCTCTCTTTCCCTCTATGTGTCATTCCCTTAATTTCTTCCCTCTGTTGTAAATATACCACTATACATTCCATTCTCACTTGAGTATTTGCATTGGGATTTAGAATTTAAATCCCTGGTGACCAACTAAAAATATATCCAGTCCAACCCTAAATATTACCCCTTACAGTCTGGCTAATCCATGAAGGTTGTGACAAGTACTCTTAATTTCCCTGAATTTTCTTTCCTCTTTCTCTCTTTACTACCTCCTCAAGTCAGTCTTTTAAACAACCAACTCTGCAGTTCCAAACAAAGCTGCTAGATCAGGTGAGTGCAAAACATTTCTTCTCTTTTTCTCCTTAAAATAAATAGAACACATCTGTTTTTAATCTTAGAAGCAAGGCCTGGTGGTCTTACCTGGAGAAGCTGTTTCCAAATCTCTCACCTTGCTTTAGGGAACAAACAACCCAATTAGCCAACCCTTGCCAGCAGTACTAGCTGACTGAGATGTTCTTACCTAGCTATGAGGAAAAACCTGGAGAAAGGATTCCTACTCTGCCCAGCCAGAATTCTACCCTGCAGCCAAAAAACAAAATCTCTCCCAACAAAAATGGCTAGACCACCAGAGTAAAGGTAGTGAGTCAGCTCAGTGAGTTTTTCATTAGAGAGAGTGATTATATTAAAGTTTTAGGCTTGTTCTGCTCCTGGAGGTCTACTTTCCTTTTTTCCAAGCCCCAATGTGTCACTAGGTTTTAAATTTAAGTGAGAAGGAAAAAACCTGGTGAGGCCAGCTATGAAAAGAAGAAGCTTTGCCCAAAGAGGGAAGCACATTGTTCTGGTGGTTTTAGCCTGAGGGGAAGGAGAGAACAACAACAACAACAAAGACCCTTTCTTACTACCTCTTTGTTGAACCAGAAGCTGCATAAGCTTGGGCCTCCCCTTGTTGCCCCTTCCAAAATTAGCCTTTCTAAAAACTCAGCCTCAGGCAAAAGACTTTGTTTTTCTCCTCTGCCCTTTTCACCCAGAAGAGTTAGTTGAATTAAGGCTCTAAAAGAACCACACCCAAACACAGAACCCCCTACCAAATACAACAGAATAAGATACTAGGCAATATCTCCATCTACTGACAAAAGGAATATTAATAGCAACTTAATGATTGAATTTAAGAAAATGTGTTTAGAGCCAGTATACAGCCTACCTTGCTTCTGGCTTTCTAACATCATGACAAAATTTGAAAAAGTATTGTTCCTTTTCTCTTTGAACTGGCTCATCCCAGAGAATGTATGGTAATGGTTATACTCAACAGTGTTCTTGTGTGTGATTGTAATTGTTGGATGTGGAATGTTGTATCTCTTTTTCTCTAAAAGACACCTGGAAAATACCGTAAGTATGCTAGAGAACAAAATAAGAAATCCATGTCAGTCTCCCCCTATAAAACACATTTCCTGTTCAAACAGACCATTTGTTCCTTCTATTACTCAACAAAATGTGAAACTAAAAGCTCATTTTGAGTATAACTAAAGTTGCCTGGAAAATGTGGAGGAGAGTTTGGGGGAGAGCACGACTTTTATAGAAAGCATTGAAAAGAACTTAAAAATGCCCCATAGTAAGAGAGATTTATCTCTCTCCATACCTCTTATCAGAATCTCTGTCCTGCCCTATCCTACACAATTTTGCTCCTAGTTCTCAAACCATGTCCTCCCCGACCCAACTTATTCCTCCCCCTACTACCCAACCAACTTCTCCCCCTGCCCATGCCTCCTGTCCCACCACTTCTTCCCTGGTCCCTCTGTCCTAGCCCCTGCACCACCCCATCTGCATCCCCCCCACCCCCAGCCCCTGCCCCTTCTTCCTTTTCCACAACCCTTTCCCACTCAGCCCAATCCATTTCCTATGCTGCTCCTACCTCTCATCCTTCTGGCACACAGGGTTCATAGCCCCTACCCCTCAGCTTGCCCACCTCTTACCCTTCTCTTACTCACCCCATTCAAAATGGAGCAAGTAGCCTAGAAATGGTAACACAAGATAGTGCAGATAAAACTTTATTCCTTTTAAGGGAAGTACCCACCTTCAATAAAAGTGGGGACTTGGTGTCTTTAAGACATCATATACCTATCAAGCCTGCAGATTTAAATAAATTCAATGAAGACATTCCCTCATTTGAGGAGGAGTTGATATTAATTATTAAAAAAATTGTAGAACATATTCAAATCTTGACCCCATTTGGATAGATGTTGAATATTTATTAGAAAAATTTCTGACAAAGAGAAAAATAAAGCCATCTCTCAGGCTAATCAGAAGCGAGGTAGGGGAGCAAATTATTGGCCAACTGAAAATCCACACTGGAACCCCAATGTTGAACCAGATTACACAAAACTAACCAGGCCAGAGAAGTATTATTGAGAGCCATGAGAGCTTGCTCTGATAGACCTGATTCATGGTCAAAATTCGAAAGCACCCAAAAAGAAATTGATGAGACTCCCTCCCAGTTTATGGACAGACTTATTGATGTGGGAAAATATATATGGACTTTGATTTATACAGAGAAAGGGATATTAGAAAAATATGTAGACAATTTTTTAAGAATTGTTGTTCAGTGGTAAAAGACTGCTTTAAAATTAGTTGTCCAAAATGGAACTCTATGGTCCTCAAGGAATTTAGGAGAGTAGCAGTTTACGTTTATAAGGGCCATGCAAGAAGACTTAAGGAAAGCAGTAAATCAGTGGAAGACAAAGAAAGAAATTGAAATGTTAAAAGGACAACTGAAAAATCAGAGAGAGACCATGGCCCCTTTGCAGGAATCCATAGATAAATTATTAATATGCCTTTACTTTGGAAAGAGAGGCCATGTAATGATGATCTGTAGAACCTGGCTGTGGAAAAAAAGAAATAATAGCACCTTTAGAAATAATAACTATAGGAAGCATAATGCCAATCAAAATGATGACAGTGCTCAAAATTAGACAAGTGAAACTACACAACAAAATGCCTTACAACAATATATAAAAAATGGAGCTCATCTACCCTATACTTAGGGTGAAAATACCCATCAGCATGGAGGATCCCAAAAAACTGCCCAAGCATCTTTATGAAGGTGTGATGGGGGGTAAAGACCTTGGAATCAAAGGGTGAAATCTTTGATTTTTCCAGAACCTGATATTTTAATGCCAATTATTCCTATATATTCCCACACACATAGTAAGGAACCTCATGTCACCTTAAAGGTGGGAAATTCATACTTTGATTGTCTTTTAGACACTGAGGCATCCAAGTCAGTCTTGGTAAGCAAACC
Organism: Monodelphis domestica; assembly: GCF_027887165.1. NCBI lineage: Eukaryota > Metazoa > Chordata > Mammalia > Didelphimorphia > Didelphidae > Monodelphis > Monodelphis domestica. The sequence continues at coordinate 363,469,002 of NC_077229.1, forward strand.
AGATGCAAAATGTAACTCTATTGGCTCTCTAAACATAGTAGGTGTATCAGGAATACCTCTAAAGTTATGAAAACTTTCTCCTCGCATGGTATATGTGGGACCCTTAACCATTGAACAATCTTTTCTTTTAATGCCTGGATCCCTCACGAACTTACTGGGAAGGGATTTACTATGCAAACTACAGACCAAAATAATTTGTGCTCCAGATGGCTCTATGGTATTGGAAGTACCTGATTACAAGCCATTTACTTTGTATGTACATAAGTGGAGAGGGGTAGCTTCAGGTGCTTTAACTCAAACTTTGGGAACTTTTCAGCACCCAGTTGCTTATTATTCAGACCAGCTAGACACAGTAGCTTCAGGAGCACCATCATGTCTTAGAGGCATAGCTGCCACAGCTTTACTAGTAACAAAATCTAGTATTGGGATGCCCATTAACAATTATGTGCCCACAGGAGGTAGAAGTCTTGTTGCTAAGGCAAAGAACACGGGCATTTTCTGATCAGCAAATTACAAGGTATGAAATAACCTTGTTAATCAACGAAAATATCACTTTAAAATGTACAATTCTTAACTCTGCCACATTGCTTCCAGATTTACCAACTTCAGGAGAACCATTACACAGTTCTGAAACACTAGTGTCCATGGCAGAAAAGCCTCGAGATGATCTCTTGGACACTCCCTTAGACAACCCAGATCTCGTCTTATTTACTGATGGTTCTTCTTTTATGAGGAATGGAATAAGCTACACTGGAGCTGCTATAGTCACAGAATTTGCCACTGAGTGGTCAGCCTCACTGTCCTCAAATATAAGTGTTCAAGGTGTAGAACTCATAGCCCTGAAACATGCCTGTATAATTGCCAAGGATAAAAAAGGTAACAGTTTATACAGATTCTAGATATGCTTTTGACATTTGTCATTCAGTGGGTATGCTATGGATCCAAAGAGGATTTTTAACCTCAGCTGGAAAATATATAGCTAATGCAGTAATTATTAATACAGTTTTTTTCTGCTCTCTAGTTTCTTGAAGCTGTGGTTCACTGCTCTGCCCATACAGGTGGCACTGACCCTGTCTCTAGGGAAAATTACTGGGCAGATACCTCTGCAAAGTTAGTGGCCATAGAAGGACCTGAATTAATTTTAATGTGATGACTTACCACAGATGACTTACATTTATCACTTTCCTATAATGAAAAGGAAGTGGAGAAATGGAAGCAAAAATTCAAAGCAAAACAGATTAATGGAGTGTGGGTGTCATCTGAAAGAAACCCCCTGATCCCTAGAAATTTCTATCACCAAATTTGCCAATCTGTTTATAAAAATGGTCATCTAGGGCATTGTGGACTCTTTTAAAAGAGTATGGATAGCCCCTGTTATAACTACTATAGCCTCTAGATTGTTTAGAGCCTGCTCTACCTGCCAAACATATAACCAACACACCTTTTTGTGGCAAAGTTATTGGTGGGTATCCTCTGGCTTACATACCTTTTGAGAACCTGCATACCGATTTCATGACAATGTGAAAGGTTGGACATTACAAATTTTGTCTAGTCATAGAAGATAAACTGACCAGATGGCCAGAAGTCCATTGTGGCAGCCCAAGTCACAATGACTTTTGTTGCCACAATGACTTTTGTTGCCAAGATGATTTTAAAAGACATTATTCCTCACTTTGGCCTGCCAACACATATTGATTCAGTCAGGGGAAGTCATTTTACCAACTCTGTTTTATCTCAGATATATTCTTGGGGATAATTTTTTATCCCCAAAAAGATATAATCTTTGGGGATAATTCACAAATTTCATGTACCATATCATCTCCAGAGCTCAGGTCAAGTTGAAAGAATGAACAGAGAATTTAAAACTATGATTGTCAAATTATGCTCTGAGACACATTTAAAATGGCCTGAAATTCTCCCTCTGGCCCTATTTTACTTAGAAGAAAGGCAGGGGAGAACTATACATATTACCATTTGGGATGCCTTTTGGACATCCCCCTATACAGGCCTAAGTCTATTTCTCCATATATATATTACTATTAGGGGAAGATATTTCTGTTGCTACCTACATACAAGAATTACAGCACAAACAGAGCTGCAGTACAAGCAGGACCACTAGACTTCACTTCATGACCTGAACCCAGGAGACAAGAACTTCTAGCATACTGGAGCAACTTTGCCTTCCTGAGAAGGGCCATTCCAAATATTGCTAACCATTCCAACATCTATAAAAGTCAAGGAGAAGGACTCTTGAATTAATTGTTCACATGTAAAGAGAGCATCTTCTACTGAAACTGATTGATTGTATCCTGTCACATGTATGGGAGATAATAGTCCATAGACAAGTGGATACTGTTTTGGGGAACACATTGAATTCCTGAATTTTTATTTTATTATTGCCTTTCTTTTACTTTAATTAGAATATTTTATTTTTTCCCTTTTCTCATTTCTTGTACTTAAAAGTACATACAATCAATATTATTTTTTTATTCTGCAGTAATATATTAAAATATATATTTGCTATAATATTAATGCATACCCAAAAAGCTTTAGAATATGGAAACCTGCCATTTCTTGGTACATGTTATGGAACTGTGATTAATGATTGTGTCTAATTCCAGGAGAAGGGAACAAAAGAGCCACTATACAGTGCCAAGGAGCACAAGGTCAAAAAGGATCATACCAATCCAGGTAGGACTGATGAGCTTCTAAGCCAATACAGAAGGACTTGAACCTAATGAGAGATTTGAGTTTGCAACACTTGACATATTTTAGGATGTAGGACACCTTGTATCCACACACTTTGTGAAATACTCACAGACAAGTACCGAAGTTTGGCTATCATCATGGCTTCCCCTATCCCAGAGAATGATGAAAAATCATACCAGGGAATGACATTTCTCTATCACATGAAAAATTTAGTCCTTTTTTCTCTCTTATAGTATGGCAATTTACTATAGTCTTTCCTGAAAAAGGGTAAGTGAAATATTACTGCATTTTGTCCTACAGACTTGTGGGATAGAAATTACTTTAATTAGACCCTAATACAAGGACCTGTTATAAATTTATTATTGTTTACTCAAATTTTACATACATAGATTTTTGATATTTTTTCTGATTTTGAATTTTTCTCTTTCCTAAAAGCTTAATTTTTCTTCCATTTGTTTTCTTTTGTGTTTTTTCTTTTGATAATTGACTTAGATTGACTCATACACCCCATAACTCTACTTTGCATTCTGAGCTGAACCAGATATTTCTCAACACCCTCTTCAGGGGGAATTGTATTTTTATAAAATCCAAGATTTAAAATTTTGTTGGAGAGGAAAAAAATCTTCAAGGAAAGAAGCTTGCTAACTCCTAAAATCCAAAGAATGAACTTTTTTCAGAAAGATGCCTGCAAAACCTACACTACATCAAGAAGATCCAGAATGAACTTTGGGGTGTGGTTGATTGAAATGAAGGTTGCCTGAACATTTATTTTGAATGCACACTCATGCCAAAGGGGATGGCCTCCTAATTGGTTTTTGTCAATGCACCCAGAAAAACGTTGGTTTTACTGTCTTTCTCTCTTCTATTTCTCTCTTATCTCTAACTATTGTAGTTTCCTCCTAGAAGGTGAAATTTTGTATGGACTTGGAGTTAGAATATTTTAGAGGTACAAGATGATTATGTTAAGTGATCAGTTGGGGAGACTAGTCCTGCAATCATCATCAGGGTAAATTGTGAATTTTAGATTTACTCCACCCTGCTTAGTCTTTAGAATTTTATAAAACAGGAATGTATACACCCCCCACTGAAGGATTAAGTGTGGGGGAGGAAGGTCTATTACCTGCATGTGCTAGCAAGTGACAAATCAGGAATAACTGACTGAACCCTTGGGCCATCCAAAGCCAAGTTTGAATCACTATTGGTATATTTAAGACACAAGAAGTGACATAAAGTACTGTCTTTATATTTTGCATCACTTCCTGTGATGGGGAGTTGTCTGTGAACTTGATCGTGGAGGAGCTTAAGCGTGATACCTCAGATTACTTCCCTTACACTGTCATGTGGGGACTGAAAAGGTTGACTCCCCTTTACTTGGATTTTCTGGAGGCACCACCCTCTGGAGTGGCCCATCTCTTTGGACTTTCTTTCCCTTGGTTTTCTGGAATCACTAGCCTCTGGAGAGATGCCTCATCTTGGAAGAGGCCTCTGACCTCCTGCCTGGTTCAGACCAAGCCAGAACAGCCATCTCTCTTTCCTTCTCTCTCTCTTTCCCTTAAATTTTTCCCTCTATTGTAAATAAACCACCATATATCCCATTCTGACTTAATTATTTTCAGTGGAATTTAGAATTTGAATCCCGGGCAACCAACTATAATATATATCCAGTCCATATCTAAATTTTACCCCTTACATCACTAACCCCATGAAGGTATGTGGTGGCTTTCCAGTTATCTGTCATATTTAGCTTATTTAAAATTCTATTAATCTCTTTAATTTCTTATTTATTTTTTGTTATAATTATCTAGTTGTATGAATTCAATATAAATTGTACCTCCTTATTCTGTTTGAAAACACACTTTGATCTATATCTGCCCCAACCATTGACTGACCACACAAGTGTACTCTAGGAGGATACCAGTGATCTCAGGGCTCCCAGGCTCCAGGAAGAGGCTGGCCACCAGTTTCATATAACTCCTGGTATCTATAAAACATATCTCTGCTCAAGAATGAGGTCAATTCTGTCCAACCAAGAGACTCAGCAGGAATAATGTAACTGGTTTCACAAGAAAAGGGTCTGAGCAGGTCTAGCTTTAAGATGATGGGGGTAACATAGTGAAGGGCTTTTAATTAGAGTGGCATTTAACTAGTGTCCAGGCAGTGACCAGAGCTGACAGTACCCTAGTCCCTCAGTAGCCACACTCACTGGTGAACATTCCTTTCTCACTCTTCCTTTCCTTCTGTTGCATACTAGGTCAGAGAAGGGCCTGGCACCAGCAGATTCCAATGTGTCCACTTCTTCAATCTCCAAGTTCTGGCTAGCAGGAGTCTCTAAGCCAAGGCACAACCAGCCAACAGACACAGCTACTCCCAGAGCCCTAGGCCTGAGGATTCCATGGGTATCCTTAGGGATACATGCAAACAAGGTGAAGCTGTCAATTCTACTCTCAGGGGTTACTTTGTTGATTCTTCTCTGTTTGCTCTTTTTCTGACCCAAGGGCACAGGGAAGTCAGAAGCCATCCTTTCTAGTTTTCCCAGACTGTTCAGCTTCACTCTGGACCCTTGCTTGTTTTTGCAGCTCTTAGCATTGTATCTGTAGAATTATTTTTGGTTGTTCATACATAATATTAGGTGAATGATAAAATTTCATGCACTACTCAGCTATTTTCCCATTCATATTAAAGAATTCTGAAAAAAAGTGATCCCCTGAAGAAACAAGTGACAAGCCATTTCAGTATTTTTGCCAAGAAAACACATCAACAATATTTAAATGATAAAAGATATGACACTGAGAAAAGAACACTTCAGGTGGAAAGCAAAACACTGCTGGGGAAGAGTGGAGGACAACTATCTATCCTCCCTCTGGCCCCTGTGAATCTTGAAATTTCTCAGACTTGTGAATGTTAAAAGATTCTCAGACTCTACCTTAGAACATTGGGTTAAGACCATTCCCCATTTTAAACAATGAAGCTACTTAGATCTAAAATGTGAGAACTCTACTTAGATCATAAATGGGAAGACCTCTATTCCACCCTTACTTAAGACTGCTTTAGGGAAGAAAACTCCTTGCAGAATAATGAAAGTACTTAAACCCATACTTATAGTAGGACAAAAGTTCTTAAGCTATGCCTATTTTGGCTTTATTGAATAATTGGGACAAAAGGGTGCTAAATACCTATAAAGGTCAGACAACTTGTGAACTTACAAGGAGCAAAGAGGTGAAAACTTACTCAGAGATTCTAGTCTACCCTGGTGTGAATTACTCAAAAGTTCACACCTTCTTAGGTGTGAACTAATAATGGGCTGTCCTTTGGAAAACGTCTACTGTGATTGATAGATGGAAGAACTTATGGGAGGTAACATAGGAGAAAACCCGCTATATAAGAAAAAGGACAGACTGTTGAGAAAAATCTCTTGAGATATACAGGCTCTTGAGAGACAATCTCTGGAGCTCTCAGAGACAGTCTCTAAGGACGTTGTTGAGAGAAGGACAATTTCTAAGGAGGTCTCTCAAGGGAGGCTGACTCTGGCTGGAACTCCCTCTGAGGAGACTCTATCCCCCTGAATCCTCACTTGAACAGACCTTATGGTGAGTGATTAAGTAAGGACTGACTGATTCTTTCTTTTAGGGCTTAGGCCTGCGTTGGCCAGGGCTGCCTGGGCCGGCCTATTCTTTTCTCATTTATTGCCTTTCTCTCTCTCTCTCTCTTTCTTTGATTCCTCATTGTATTATTAATTAAAATCTCTATAAAACCCAGTTGATTTGGGTATATTCATAATTGGGAATATTTCCCTGGCAACCACCTTATATATTGATTTGAAACAAGACACTGTAGTGAAAACAAATTTTTTGCAGTCACAATTTACTCATCCACTCTTTTATCTACAACAATTTATAGTCTTCCACTATTTTAATCACTACAGTTTATGACCTCAACCATTTTAATTATTACATTTTATGGCAGACAACTATTTAAATATAACACCTGCATCCCCAGATTCAGTACAAATGAATTAGCTGGTCAAAACCAAAAGAAAACTGAGATGCAGATATATCTGGTGATGATATATAAGTAGTATATATGGAATGTACAAGATCTATGAACCAAGGTAAGTTAGATGTGATCAAATAGGAGGTGAAAAGATTAAACATTGACAACTTTGGTGTCAATAAAATTAAATGGACTGGAATGGGTGAATTTAATTCAGGTGAACATTATATATGCTACTGTGGGCAAGAATCTCTCAGAAGAAATGGAATAGTCTTGATAGTAAAAAAAAAAAGGTGAGAAAAGCAATACTTTTCTAGAGAATGATATCTGATCGAATCCAAAGCAAAATTTTCAACAACACAGTAATATCTCATTGCTCCATCTAACCACTAATACCAAAGAGGTGAAAGTTAATCAGTACAAAACCTTCTAGAAATAACATCATTTAAAAAAAATTTCACATTCATCATAGGGAATTTGAATGCTAAAGTAGGAAATCAAAAGTTAATTAGTATAACAGGCCATTTTGACCTTTGAATACAAAATACAGCAGGACAGAGATTCATAGATTCGTCAAGATAATTTTCTGGTCATAGCAAACATTATTTTCCATACTTTAAAAAGTAATTCTACACATGAATATCACTAGATGGTTAATATTAAAGTCAAACGGATTATAAATGTTTTGCAACCAAAAATGGAGAAACTCTATATAGTCACTTAAAACAAGACCTGGAGCTGACTATGAATGATCATTAGCTTATTTCCAAAGCCAGACTTAAATTGAAAGAAGTAGAAGAAACTATGAGACTTTATAGGTACGACCTACATTATATTTATTATTAATATGAATAGGAAATGATAGATTTAAGAAAATAGATCTGGTAGAAAAAGTGCCTGAAGAACTACAAACAGAAGTTCACAATATTGTATATGAGACAGTAACAAAAAGCATTTCAAAGAAAAAGAATAGCAAGGAAAACCAAAATGACTCTTTGTTTATTTAAGCTTTAATACTAGCAGAGGTTGGGCAGCTACATGGATCAGTGGATAGAGCAACAAGTATGGAGATCAGAGGTCTCAGTTTTTACTCTGGTCTCAGATAAGTATCTGGCTCTGTGACCCTGGGCAAGTCACTTAACTCTAATTGCCTAGCCCTGATACTTAATATAAATTATAAGACAGAAGCTAAAGGTTTAAGTAAACAAATAGCTGAGCAATGAATTGGAGTGAAAGGTAAAGGAGAAAGGAAAAGGTATAAACAACCATAGGCAGAATTCCTGAAAATAGCAAGAAGATAGAAGAATTTCTTAAATGAGCAATGCAAATAAATAGAAGGGGGAAAAAAGAATGGCAAAGACAAGAGATCTCTCCCCCCAAAAGTTAGATATAGTGGGAATGTTTCATGCAAAGTGTATATGATAAAAGACAAACATGATAGGGACTTAGAAGTACAAGAGACTAAGAAATAGCAAAAACACAAAGAATTATACAGAAAGATCTTAATATCATTAACCAAATGATAGTTTGGTTACTGATCTATATCCAGAAATCCTAGAGAATAAAGTCAAGTAGGCCTTAGGAAACATGCCTAACAATAAGGCGAGTAGTAGAGGTGATAGAATTCCATCTTAGCTATTAAAAATATCAAAAGAATGTGTTGTTAATATGTTTCATTCAATGTTTTTGGCCACATGATAAAAAAAGAACTCATTGGAAGGGAATATGATGTAGGATAAGAATGAAGGCCAAAAAAAAGAGGGGATGACTGAGGATGAGATGGATATTTAGTGTCATGGAAGCAAGGTACATGAACTTGGATAGACAAAAACAGGAGGATAAAAGGGCTGGACATGTTGTAATCTGTTGGTTATAGTGTCAGATGTGATTGAACAACTGAATGATGACAAGAAAAATATAATAGGGAATCAATAGAATGCATTGTAAATTGGATTTTGAGTCAGAAGTCTTCATTTTGAATCCTGGCTGTCTTTGATAGATATTGTGAACTTTTACCACAATATTTATTGGTGAAATATATTTTTATTTTGAAATTTCACCAACCATTTCACATTTCTGGGTTTTAGTTTTATCTGTGAAATAAGAGATTTGACTAGATATTCTTTAAGGAACCACCTAACTATATAAATCTATGCTTTATCATAATGCAAAGTAACCAAAGTGATAGATCTTTAGCACTGGAAAGTCAGGTATATTTAGAAGACTGGATCCCAATAAATATGTAGTCTTGGGCAAGTTGGTTATTTTGGTGGGGTTTTAGTTTCCTCAACTGTAAAATTAGAACAATAGCAGCAAATATCTTACAGAGTTTCTGTGATTATCAGATGAGCTAACTGGTTTATAAGAAAGTGCTAGGTTTTGAGGAATTTTGTAATAAAGGCAAATTTACATCATTTTAATGCATACTTAAAAGAAAAGCTTTCCTATGTGGATTCAAAGGTATGGATTCAATATATAAGCTCTTAGAAAATTTCAATTAATCTATTTATCACTAATTCTGATCCCATCTATTATGGCCAATATCTCCTTTAGAAACATAATTTATTAATATGTTTGGGGTGTTTACTAGAGACTGTGGCAACTAGCTTTTCATGTATCTATCTTTTCTCTATTAACATTTCTTCTTCTTTATGAAATTCTTCTTATCCATCTTTTAGATCTTTGTAAAACTCATTGCTCAGACCCAAGTACACAGGTTATAATAAACACTGAAATATTTTATTTGAAATACTATTTTTTCAGGATTGCTATTTTCTAAACTTTACAAATACATATGATAGTTTTATTAGCAAACAGAAAAGCTATTGAATACTTAAAATGAAACTTTGTTTTAAGTTTATGTATCACAATTTCCACTGAGATTGTCATAAAGGACTAGATATTAAATATTATTTGAATAAATGTTTGGGAAGAAAAAGAAAATGAACACATATTCTCAAGTTAATGTGTCAGGATTTTTTATTGGCCTAGCTTAACTGCCTGGAAGTTATTCACAGCTTACTGTCCAATTGCATTACAAATGGAACTTTGTATTTCACCAAAATCCGTGTAAAGCATTTACAAGGTACAATTCATCTTATGCTGTTATTAATACATATATTAAAACTAGAGAAAGGAAAAAAAGATTTTAGTGAAATTTACACTGCACATTGACTATTAAATAATGTTGATTATAAAGCTTTATATGTAAACCTTGGAGCTTTTATTCTAAAATGCATATGAAGAATTTTGCCATATTTTTCTTATTCTATGTGAATCACTTCAATTTTATTCCTTTTCCTATATTTTATAAATAACAAATTCATTGAAAAGTTGCTCAATTTCAGATGAATCTGTTTTGATTCATAAGAATAGCATGTACAATTTTGCCAGTCAAGATAAAAAGCTATTGTGTTAGAAAAATTTATTATTGTAAATATGAAAGCATAAGCTCATATAAGAAATAAAGAACCTTAATGTTACAGATACAATAAATCCTTGGCTATTTTCAATCATATGAAAAGAGGTTATTACCATGGGAAGAACTAGACTATATTTTTCCTTCTTTGGAGGCACTCAATGATATTTTTATAGGAAATTTTCTTTATGTCTATGAAGTTGACAGGTCAAGTTATTGGACCTGAATTGTGGTGTAGAAAAACCACTGGAATTTCTTAGCATAACTAAGAGCACTCTAGAGATTTTGTTTGAATATCCTATAAACACTGGTTGAGAACTAATAGCTTGTAGACAGTGTAAAGGGGAGGAGAATTCCAGTTAATGCATTCCTGTAAGTACCTAAGTATTCAATTACCTGTAGCCTATTCATTCCTTGGTATGTAGGAATGTAATAGAGGGTTAAATCTGGTGGTAAAGAGACAGAGGGAGAAAGAGTGGAGACCTCCCCTCTAAAATTGGGGTTCAGGGGGAGCCAGCTGCTCTTTAACTTGGCCAAGGGAGAGGAGAGAGGGAGTATTTCCCCCTTCAGCCTCCCCTCAGCTATGGCTGCTCAACCCCAAACTGCCTCTTGACTTCCCTCTACTACAAATGTATAGAGGTTCCCTGCTCTATGAGACAGAGAGAGTTACCCTTCCCCCTCAAGTTGGAACTGTTTCTTACTCACACTGGTGTCAGTTGGGGAAAACAACAAACTTTATTCTAACTGAATCAATTTGGAAATAACACAGGAAAAGGTCTGCTGGTAGGGTTTTTTGTGAGGGAAGAGGGAAAAAGGCATCCATATTCTAGCTACCCTTACCTCCTTTCTCGAGTTGGGGAACCTAAGCCTTGGCAGCCGTGGGCCCCTGAGAGACTCAGGCTTGGATGGCCCTGGTCTTGGTCCATGGGCACAGATCAGACCCAGGGCACCAGGAGCTGTGAGGTGATCTTGTCAGCTGCTTGGTGTCTTCTCAAACTGCCCCTTCAGTTGGGAATCAGTGAGGGAAAAGGTATCTAGTCACCAGAAGGGGTAACTCATTCCTCAGAAGCAAAGTCTTGACCAGACCTCTCCATAGGCTGTGTCAGGATTGAGAGAGAGCTAACTACCTCTCTCTAACAGAAACTCTTGCTCTCTCAAGATTCCACAACATCACCTGGGGCCCCTCCCCCACTGTGGCCGAGACTCCATGAATTTTCCAGACTGTAATTTCAGTTCTAAGGCTAGAAACCTCTATCACAGGAGTGCTAACTGAGAGCACTTGGAAGAAAAATATCAACTAGATAAATATAGATTGTTTAGAAACTTAGCACTACTATGTACTCATCTTATAGAACTCCAAGAAAACCTTTGAATTTTAAAGGAAAAAAAGTTTAATCTTAAAATTGGAGCAGTAACTCCCTTCTCCCTACCCACATGCTGATTAAGAGTGGAGACCAAGTTTTTTTTATCTATAAGCAAGCTTCTTAAGCTAGTGTAGGGAAAAAAAATGGAAATACTCCAAATTGTGTGGCCCTTCTAAACTCCCTCATAATACTTGGTGTTCCAAAAATCAGCCTCTTGTCCACAGTGAGGTTGGAATACTCCAATCAAAGAGGTTTGAGGCTGGGTCTTAGAAGGGAAAGCAGTTATACACCTTTGACTGATGTCTTCTTTTTCTCTCATCTGCTTTTTATTAAATAATACATAAATATATGGTAAGATACAATCTCAAGAGAATTTTAATCATAAAACTTCTTAAAATAATTGTAGCATCTTGAGCTCAAAACATTTTTAAGTACCTTTTAGAACAAGGTAAATGTACTTATGCAAACATAATTCAATTATTAAGCATTTGCTATTTGATTGGTATAGTGCTAAGGCAGAGAGAAGGGAGAGAAGAAGGAAGGAAGGAAGGAAGGAAGGAAGGAAGGAAGGAAGGAAGGAAGGAAGGAAGGAAGGAAGGAAGGAAGGAAGGAAGGAAGGAAGGAATTAACAATTAATAATATATCTATATTTCTTAATCCTCAATCCAAAACTAATTTAATTATTTCAGAAATTGATTATTAACCAACTATAGTGCATAATCGTCCTTGGTCTTAGATGGATAGGTAGAGAAAAGCTCACCTCACTTATATACCCTTAAATTACTCATTTGAAAATGATTCACAAGCATAATTGTGAAGTTGTAAAGATAAGACTGTACTCAATGTATATATACTTTTCTGGTGCTCATACCAGGAAGAAAAAAAAATCAAAGCAAATTAAGAAATCAGAACTGTGGATTTCCATTATTTTTGGTTTTCATCAGATTACAAAGTCAATGCTATGGGTTTAGTCAGACAGCTGTCAGAAACATAAAATGTATTATAGAAATGTCACGTACAAAAAATAACATGTTGGTTAGTAGTTATAAAACAGGTTTTATGTCTAACAAATGAAAATATTAGCTGTTGCTATATGAAGCCAAAATAATGTCAGAACATTTTAAAAGGAATAAATGATTGTCACTGGAACAAATAATAAGGATATAGAGGGAAACTCATAATTTAACATGATTTTTTAAAAAAATCCTGTCAACCTTAAAACCTAGCAAGGAAAAATTATTTTGCTCTAATAATCCAATCAGGCATACAGGTCTGTAGCAAAGATGCTTATTTACATTGAGAGAGTACCAAAACACATGAGGATGGGTCCAGGGACATGGATAGACCCAAGGCTCCTCTAAAGAGACTGGAAGAGAATATAGGATTATGTGAAGTTTCAAGAAAAAAGAGAAGGAGCACACGGTGATTGGGCAACATGGGAAACTTATGCCCAGCACAAGAATATATTGTCAAAATTTTGGAATGTACCAGGATACAACTTCAATAAGAGAGAAAGAAGTAGGGACACTGTTGAAGATAATGGTGATATTTTGGGGCCAGAACTTTGCAAAATCACTTTCATTTTAACAATCTTGTTTCATGAAACCCTCAAATTGCCCTGTCAAGGACCCATTGATTTCATTCTATATAGTATTAGCAATATAATAAAAATCATAATTAGCCTTTTGTCTTCCAAGTTTATCCCATTGTCTTTAGGCCTCTCTCAGGTATTCCATTTCCTGGCTAGAATCTTCCTTCCCTACCCTCCATGTAAGTCAATCAGTTCTCCTTTTTATCCTATACTCCCAAAAGAGTAAATAAGACCCCAAGTTTCATCACTTGCATGGGAAATTCCCATTTGTAGTCCCTTTTCCTGGAGACATTGTTCCCAGAGACTCAGACCTTAGCCTGGTAAGGTGTTATTATTTTATGTGCATAACTCTGTGTGGTGTCCATAAGAGCATTGTCTCCCTTATCCTGATTAAAGACATGTTCTTCATAATTGTTTCAGTGCTTCTGTGTTTTTCCACTTGAACAAGGCATACATATATCACCAATCAAAAGTCTTGATGTTCTGAAGTAATCCAAAACACCACAAAAGTCATAAGAAACCTGTTAACCCTAGACAACTTTTACCTTCTGTTAGAATTGATATTAAGTATTGTTTCCAAAACAGAAAAAGGGCAAAAGCCAGGAAATTGGGGTTAAGGGATTTGCCCAGGGTCACATAGCTAGGAAATATCTGAGGTCACATTTGAACCCATAACCTCTCATTTCTAGGCCTGGCTCTTTCTCTCCCCTGGGACATCCTGCTGTCTCTTGCAGAACTTTGGTGATATATAGAAATGCTGCTGATTTGGGGAGACTTATTTTTTTGTATTACTACTTTGCTAAAAGTATTGATAGTTTCAACTAATTTTTAGTTACATCATTCTTTAGCATTTTCTACATATCATATTGCCTGTGAAGAGATAATTTTATTAACTTTTTGTCCTTTCTCTTAATTTAATTTCCTTTTCTTTTATTGTTTTTGCCAACATTTTAAATAAAATAATAAATAATATCAGTGATAATAGGCATCCTATTTTACTTGTGATTTTATAAGGAACACTTAACTTACCCTTATTACATGTCATGTTTCCTAATGTTTTTAAATATATACTTCTTGTTGATCTAAGTAAATATACATTTATGTCTATGCTTTTTAAGTGTTTTTAATAGGAATGAGTATTGTTTTGTTAAATTCTTTTTCTGCATCTATTGATATAATCATATAATTTTAGTAATTATTTTGTTGATATAATAAATTGTGTTAATAGTTTTATTTATATTAAATCTTTCCTGCATGGCTGGTATGAATTCTTTTAGTCACAATGTATAATTTTGTATATATTGTTGTAATTGTTGATTAATACTTTACTAAGAATTTTTGCATCTTTGTTAATGAAATTGGTCATTGAAATTTTCCCTTTCTGTTTTACTCTTCCTGGCATAAATATCAGTATCATATTTTTTGCACAAAAGGAGTTTGGTAGTACTCCTTTACCAATTGTTTTAAATGGTTTATTTGGCCTCAGGTATTTCCTAGCTGTGTCACCCTGGGTAAATCACTTAATCTCTATTACCTAGCCCTTATCACTCTTCTGCCTTAAAAACATAGACAGTATGGATTCTAAGAGAGAAGGTAAGGATTTATAAATAAATAGACATACAAATAAATAATTTACTTAATAATGAAATTAGATCATCTTTAAATATTTGTGTCAATCCATATGGTACTGATTCTTCTTTTCTTAAAAAATTTCCTTTAGTCTTTCAAAAGTCTTTTAAAGTATAATTTTCATTATTTAAATATTTTATTTACTTCTCTAGTATTATTTAATAGGCAACTTCATTTTAGAAAAAAGTTTATCTCTTTAATTGCTTAAATCAATAAAATCTAGAAAGAACATATCAATGAATTAAACAATACTTTTAGTATTGTGGTATTATTTTTAATAATATTTTATTTTTCATCCATTAAATGTAAAAATAATTTTAACATCCATTTTTAACTTTTGAGTTACAAATTTTCTCCTTTCTTCTGACTTCCCTTCCTTTATTCCCTTCTTGTCCTATTTCCTCCCTGCAATGATAAATAACCTGAAGTAGATTGACATCCTTACTTCATTCCTGATCTTATTGGGAATGTTTCTAGCTTGTCCCTGTTATAGATAATGCCTTCCAATTGTTTTAGATAGATGATATTTATCATTTTATAATATGCTTCATTCATTCCAATGTTCTCTATTGAAGGAATAGGAATTGTATCTTGTCAAAGCTTTTTTTCTGAATTTATTGAGATGATCATATGATTTCTTTTGGTTTTGTTACTGATTTGGTCAATTATATTGATAGTCTTCCTAGTATTGACAAGCCTAGGATTCTTGGTATAAAACCTATGGGTGACTTAAATATCTAGGAAATCACTAGATGACAGAAGCCTTACATAATAGGGGTCACAGACTCATGTATCTTGATTTTCAAGCATGGCAGGAGAGATAGATACCTGACTAGCAGAAATCAGGATATGATGTAAGGGAACTGAATTAAAACACTGACCAATTGGAGGATCTTATAAGAAGGTCTGGACTCAGCTTAATAAGTGAGCAGGTAACATGGACTTCCTTGCTAAGCCATTTTGGGGGTGTTGTAAAAGTAGGTCTCTCACAGCCATCTGAGTAATTATCTATGCAATCTATCTCTGACAAGAGACCTGAGTCACCACCACCTTGCAGCAACTACACCAGCCTTAGAACCAAGATATTTAGTCTCTTGGACCCTGGTCCCTTCCTCAATTCAAGCCCTTTCCTTGGCTGGCCTTAATTTTTCTGGGCTGTCCATGTAGTTAGCTGGGCCCATGGTAGTAGACTTGGAAAATTAGGCTGGTATAATTTTCTTCTTTTGCTATTTCTTCCTCTTTATGTATAAATACTTACATATTTAGTATTAAGTCTACTAAATTAATTTTTATTCATAATACCCACCTGGTCTTAGTGAATGATCCTTGTTATATATCACTGAAATCCTCTTGTTAGTATTTTATTTAAATTTTTCATGAAAATTAATTAGATAGATTAGTGGACAGCAGTGATGGTGAGCTCTCTTTGTGGGCACTTGGCCACCCTCCCTACCCACTCCCCACTCACCTTTGTGAGAAAGGAAAGGAGACTTAGCTGGAGCTGTATTCTTCCCCCTCTCCACCATGTCTGAAGAGAATATTTTCACTTCATCCACTTCTCTGCCCAATGGGAGAACACAGGGGTAAGATGGGCAGCTCACAGGTGGCAGAGCTCCCCATCCATATACACACTGAGGTCATTCCTAACTTCACCCACCCCTCTGTGCATCAGGACAATGGGAGCTCTTTTCCCTCCCCTGTATGAGGTGGTGGGACCTATCTAGTCATTTCTAGCATATGGTGGGGGCTAGCACTCTCTCAAAAAGGTTCACCATCATTGGTCTATAGTTTCCTTTTCTTTTTAATTTTTAAACATTATTTTATTTGGTCTTTTTCATACATTATTCACTGGAAACAAAGATCATTTTCTTTTCCTCCCCTCCCCCCCTGCCCCCCCTTCCCCTCTCCCATAGCCGACGCATGATTCCACTGGTTATCACATGTGTTCTTGACTCGAACCCATTTCCCTGTTGTTGGAATTTGCATTATAGTGTTCATTTAGAGTCTCTCCTCAGTCTTATCTCCTCCAACCCTGTAGTCAAGCAGTTGCTTTTCATCGGTGTTTTTACTCCCACAGTTTATCCTCTGTTTGTGGGTAGTATTTTTTTTAGATCCCTGCAGATTGTTCAGGGACATTGCATTGATACTAATGGAGACATCCATCACCTTCGATTGTACCACAATGTATCAGTCTCTGTGTACAATGTTTTCCTGGATCTGCTCCTTTCACTCTGCATCACTTCCTGGAAGTTGTTCCAGTCTCCATGGAATTCCTCCACTTTATTATTCCTTTTAGCACAATAGTATTCCATCACCAATATATACCACAATTTGTTCAGCCATTCTCCAATTGAAGGGGCATCCTCTCATTTTCCAATTTTTGGCCACCACAAAGAGCGCAGCTATGAATATTTTTGTACAAGTCTTTTTGTCCATTATCTCTTTGGGGTACAGACCCAGCAGTGCTATGGCTGGATCAAAGGGAGGACATTCTTTTATCGCCCTTTGGGCATAGTTCCAAATTTCCCTCCAGAATTGTTGGATCAATTCACAACTCCACCAGCAATGAATTAATGTCCCCACTTTGCCACATCACCTCCAGCATTCATTACTTTCCATAGCTGTCATGTTAGCCAATATGCTAGGTGTGAGGTGATACCTCAGAGTTGTTTTGATTGGCATCTCTCTGATTATAAGAGATGTAGAGCACTTTTCATGTGCTTATTAATAGTTTTGATTTCTTTGGCTGCTCCTGTTCATGTCCCTTGCCCATTTGTCAATTGGAGAATGGCTTGATTTTTTGTACAATTGATTTAGTTCTTTATAAATTTGAGTAATTATACCTTTGTCAGAGCTTTTTATGAAGATTGTTTCCCAATTTGTTGCTACCCTTCTGATTTTGGTTACATTGGTTTTGTTTGTACAAAAACTTTTTAATTTGAGTAATCCAGATTATTTATTTTGCATTTTGTAACTCTTTCTAATTCTTGCTTGGTTTTGAAGTATTTCCCTACCCAAAGGTCTGACATGTATACTATTCTGTGTTTGCCTAATTTTCTTATAGTTTCCTTCTTTATGTTCAAGTCATTCACCCATTTTGAATTTATCTTGGTGTAGGGTGTGAGGTGTTGATCTAAGCCTAATCTTTCCCACACTGTCCTCCAATATTCCCAGCAGTTTTTATGAAATAGTGGATTTTTGTCCCAAAGGCTGGGATCTTTGGGTTTGTCATATACTGTCTTGCTGAGGTTGCTTGCCCCAAGTCTATTCCACTGATCCTCCTTTCTGTCTCTTAGCCAGTACCAAATTGTTTTGATGACTGCTGCTTTATAATATAGTCTGAGATCTGGGACTGCAAGACCCCCTTCCTTTGTATTTTTTTTTTCATTATTTCCCTGGATATCCTTGATCTTTTGTTCTTCCAAATGAACTTTGTTATGTTTTTTTCTAAATCAGTAAAAAAAAATTTTGGAAGTTCCATGGGTATGGCACTAAATAGATAGATGAGTTTGGGTAGGATGGTCATTTTTATTATATTGGCTCATCCTACCCATGAGCAGTTAATGTTCTTCCAATTGTTCAAGTCTATTTTTAGTTGTGTGGAAAGTGTTTTGTAGTTGTGTTCATATAGATCCTGTGTTTGTCTCGGGAGATAGATTCCTAAGTATTTTATTTTGTCTAAGGTAATTTTGAATGGGATTTCTCTTTCTAGTTTTTGCTGCTGAGCTGTGTTGGAATTATATAGAAATGCTGATGACTTATGAGGGTTTATTTTGTATCCTGCAACTTTAACTTTGCTAAAGTTGTTGATTATTTCGATTAGCTTTTTGGTTGAATCTCTAGGATTCTTTAAGTAGACCATCATGTCATCTGCAAAGAGCGATAATTTGGTCTCCTCCTTGCCTATTTTAATGCCTTCAATTTCTTTTTCTTCTCTAATTGCTACTGCTAGTGTTTCTAATACAATGTCAAATAATAGAGGTGATAATGGGCATCCTTGTTTCACTCCTGATCTTAATGGGAATGGATTTAGTTTATCCCCATTGTAGATGATATTGGCTGATGGTTTTAGATATATACTGTTTATTATTTTTAGGAATGACCCTTCTATTCCTATGCTTTCCAGTGTTTTTAATAGGAATGGGTGTTGTATTTTATCAAAGGCTTTTTCTGCATCTATTGAGATAATCATGTGGTTCTTGTTGGTTTGCTTGTTGATGTGGCCAATTATGTGGATAGTTTTCCTAATGTTGAACCATCCCTGCATCCCTGGTATAAATCCTACTTGATCATGGTGGATGACCCTTCTGATCACTTGCTGGAGTCTTTTTGCTAGTATCCTATTTAAGATTTTTGCATCTATATTCATTAGGGAGATTGGTCTATAATTTTCTTTCTTTGTTTTTGGCCTGCCTGGCTTTGGAATTAGTACCATGTTTGTGTCATAAAAGGAGTTTGGTAGAACTCCCTCTTTGCTTATTATGTTAAATAGTTTGTATAGAATTGGAGTTAGCTGTTCTTTGAATGTTTGATAGAATTCACTGGTGAATCCATCAGGCCCTGGGGATTTTTTCTTAGGAAGTTCTTTGATGGCCTGTTGGATTTCTTTTTCTGATATGGGATTATTTAAGAATTCTATTTCTTCTTCTGTTAGTCTAGGCAATTTATATTTTTGTAAATATTCATCCATATCACCTAGGTTGGTATATTTATTGCCATATAGTTGGGCAAAGTAATTTTTAATGATTGCCTTAATTTCCTCTTCATTGGAGGTGATGTCCCCCTTTTCATCCTTGATGCTGTTAATTTGCCTTTCTTCTTTCCTTTTTTTAATTAGATTAACCAGTACTTTGTCTATTTTGTCTGTTTTTTCAAAGTACCAGCTTCTAGTCTTGTTTATTAGCTTAATAGTTCTGTCACTTGCGATTTTATTAATTTCTCCCTTAATTTTTAGGATCTCTAGTATGGTTTTCTTCTGTGGGTTTTTAATTTGTTCATTCTCAAGTTTTTTTATTTGCATTTCCAATTCCTTGATCTCTGTCCTCCCTAATTTGTTAATATATGCACTCAGGGATATGAATTTTCCTCTAAGTACTGCCTTGGCTGCATCCCATAAGGTTTGAAAGGATGTTTCGCCATTGTCATTTTCTTCAACAAAATTGTTAATTGTTTCTATGATTTCTTCTCTAACTATCTGATTTTGGAGTATCATGTTATTTAATTTCCAATTAATTTTTGATTTGGGTCTCCATGTACCCTTGCTGATCAATATTTTTATTGCCTTGTGATCTGAAAAGGCTGCAGTTATTATTTCTGCTTTTCTGCATTTGAGTACCATGTTTCTATGACCTAGTGTATGATCTATTTTTGTGAATGTGCCATGTGGTGCTGAAAAGAAGATGTACTCTTTTTTGTCCCTAATTCTAATTTTTCTAAGATTTCATTCACTTCTTTTACCTCTTTCTGATTTATTTTTTGATTTGATTTATCTAAATTTGATAATGGTTGGTTTAAGTCTCCCACTAATATGGTTTTACTGTCTATTTCTTCCTTCAATTCTCCTAGTTTCTCCATTAGAAATTTGGGTGCTATATTATTTGGTGCATACATGTTGATTAATGATATTTCCTCATTGTCTAAAGTCCCTTTTAACAAAATATAATTACCTTCCCTGTCCCTTTTGAGCAGGTCTATTTTTGCTTTGGCTTTATCAGATATCATGATTACCACTCCTGCCTTCTTTCTGTCAGTTGAGGCCAAGAAGGTCTTACTCCATCCTTTAATTCTGACCTTGTGGGTGTCAACCCGCCTCATGTGTGTTTCTTGAAGACAACAAATGGTAGGGTTTTGGATTCTAATCCATTCTGCTATTTGTCTATGTTTTATGGGTGAGTTCATCCCATTCACGTTCAAAGTTATGATTGTCATTTGTGGACTCCCTCGCATTTTGATATCCTTCCCTAATTCTAATCTTTCTTCTTTAGCTCTAACCTTTTAATCCAGTGATTTACTTTAAATCAGTCCCCCTTGTGCCCTCCCTTGATGTTTTCCTTTTTAGTCCCTCTCTTTTTGTTCCCTCCCCTCACCCCTCTCTTACCCTCCCTTTTTGTTTTCCCTCTCCACCTCCCCCCTTTGGTTTTCCCTTCTCCCTACACTTGTTGGGTAAGATAGGATTCAAGATCCCAATGGATCTGGATGTTCTTTCCTCTCAGAGTTGATTTCCCTGAGATATAAGGTTTAAGTAAAAAACCCTCTCTTCCTCTCCTTCTTATAGGAGTTTTCTTCCCCTCCCCTTCCCATGTGAATCATTGTGTGGGAAAGATTATTCTATTTGGTCTTTCTTTACCCCCTATTTATACATTACATTTTCCCCACATGTTAGTATATATAGACTGATATAAATGTAGTCCTTATAGAAGAGAGTTTGAATAAAAGAAGAAGATAACATTTTCTCCTTTCCCCTTTCCTTAATATTTACCTTTTCAGGTATTCCTTGCTCTTTGTTTTTCGGTATCAAACTTTCCACAGAGCTCTGGTCATTTCTTTGCAAAAAGTTGGAAATCGTCTATTTTGTTGAATGCCCATACTTTCCCTTGGAAGTATATAGTCAGTTTTGTTGGGTAGCTGATTCTTGGTTGAAGACCCAGCTCTCCTGCCTTTCTGAAGATCATGTTCCATGCCTTACAATCATTCAGAGTAGAACTTGCAAGGTCTTGTGTGACCCTGATTGGCATTCCTTTATATCCAAATTGTCTTTTTCTGGCTTCCTGTAGGATTTTTTCTTTTGTTTGAGAGCTTTGGAATTTGGCAATTATATTCCTGGGTGTTGTCTTTTGGGGGTTTAGTGTAGAAGGTGTTCTGTGAGCTCTGTCAGTGGCTGTATTACCCCCTTGTTCTAGAATCTCTGGGCAATTTTCTTTGATTATATCTTGTATCATGATGTCGAGTTTGGTGTTTATTTCTGGCTTTTCTGGAAGTTCAATTATTCTTAAATTATCTCTTCTCCCTCTATTTTCCAGATCTGTCACCTTGTCGGTGAGATATTTTATGTTCTCTCCTAATTTCTTGGTATTTTGGCTTTGCTTTATTAATTCTTGCTCTTTTACATGATCGTTGTCTTCCAGTTGCGTTATTCTGACCTTTAAAGCCTGGTTTTCCTTTTCAGTTTGGTCACACCGGTTTTGTAGATGTGTGAATTTCTTTTGCATTATTTCCCACTTTTCCTCCCAGAAGGCTTCCATCTTTTTGGTCATTTCTGATTCAAATTCTTCATGGGTTTGTGGAGAGTTTCCATTTCCTTTGGAAGGTTTCGGAGCATTTTCTTGTGTATTGTCTTCTATCTCCTCTGTATTTTCTATTTTGGCTCCATAGAATGTGTCCAAAGTCACCCCTTTCTTCTTATTTTTCTTGGGATTTTGGAGCTTCTGTGCTTCTATGGAGTTTGCTATCTCTGAATGGGGAGGATTAGCTTTTCTTATCTCTGTCTGGTGTTCAGAGGTTGGTTTTAGTCCTGGGCAGATTGTTCCTTCTATGAGCTTTCCCTGGGTTGAACTGAGTATGCCTTAAGGCAGTGACTTTCACTGGAACTGGAATGGAAGGGTCTGGCCAGGGGGCCACACTCTCCCCCGGCTCTCTCTTTTTCCCTGCTGCTATGGTGCCCCCTCAACTGGACTGGGTTTGGTTGCTTTCCGGAAGTTGCCTTCAGAATAGCTGGCCGTGAGGCTGTTTTGTCGGCCCTGAGGTTTACTGTTGTTTCATAGAACCCTGCTCTCCGAGGGGGGAGGGGCCATGGCTTCCCTGAGCTCCGAGGGCAGTGACTTTCACTGGAACTTGGATGGAAGGATCCGGCCTGGGGGCCACAATCTCGGCTCTAAGTTTCCCTCTGTAGCCTTGGACTCGGCACTCCCACCCCTTAGGTCTGTGTGATCTCGGGTTTTGGCTTTTGAGGGGGGCCATACCTTTTGATCCAGGTCCAGGTCCAGGAGGAGGATTCCCAGGGTCTATGCTGTTGATCATTTTGAACTTCGGCGCCCTTGGAGCATATAGCTTGAGATCGGTAGGGAAGGGTTTCCAGAGATCTGAACTTTAGCTTTCTCTAAGCCGCCATCTTGACCGGAAGTCTCTCAATGTCTCTTTTTAATATTTTTATAAAGAACAATGTTATATTTCATAAAATGCTGTTTTCTACATCTATTAAAATAATCATGATTTCTATTCCTTTCCTCACTGAAACTGTCTGCTGATGATTTTGCTAATATTGAATCATCCTTGCATTCGTGGTATAAAACCCACATTATCATAGTGTATTATTTTTGTGATAAAATATTTTAATTTCCTTGCTAATATTTTATTAGGAATTTTTGCATCACTGTTCATTACAAAGATTGATCTATTGTTTTCTTTGGTTTATCTCTTCCTGGTTTACAAATACAATATTTGTTTCATAAGAAGTCCCTCTTCTCCCCTTCTAATTTTCTTATTTTTCTAAATAATTTATGTATTATTATATAATTATAATATATATTATTTATATATATAATACATATATTAATTATATATATATAATATATAAGTTAGTGTTCCTTTGAATGTTTGGTAAAATTCTCTTGTGAATTTATCTGACCCTGTTATGTTTTTCTTAAGAAATTCTTTAAATGTTTGTTCTGTTTTTTTTCTTTGATGTTTTTTTTTTGTGTTCTATTTCTCTTTGGTTAATAGAGGTAGTTTACATTTTTATAAGTATTCTTCTATTTTACTTGCATTGTAACATTTATTGGCATATAGTTGGGAAAAATCACTCCAATATTTGCTATAATTTCTTTTTGCTGTTGCATTTTCATTTTTAAAAATTTTGAATCTGGTAATTTGGTATTTTTTCTTTTATTATTAAAATTAACTGAAAATTTACCTATTCTACTTTTTTTTCCCTTGGAGGATTATGCTAAATTTTGCTATTTATGTAATTGTAGGTTGTAGTCCTAGAACTTTACCTTTCACAATATTGTATTCCAAAACTTCTTGTTCTTGAAAATGTTCTTCTCCCTTTACTGAGCTCTCCTCTTATGCCAGTGAGATATGTTCCTACAATTTTCCTTTGTTTATGATGATTTCTTTATTTCTGTACTTCCTTTTCCTTTTAATAAGTTCTACTTTTTATGTAGTTGTTTCCTTAAGTTAATTTTTGTACCTCCTTTTCCATTTGGTCAATTGCTCTCATTTGCTTTCCAAATTCTTCTTCTAAATCTCTTACATTATTTTTAAAGTCTTAAAAACAACACTTCTAGAATTTCTTTTTGGGTTAGACTCCAATTCAAATTTTTCTTTGAGATTTCACTTGTATCATTTTTGATGTTGTTCTCTTCAAGATTTGTGACATGATCAACCCAGTTACCGTAATACATTTCTGTAGTTAGATTTTTTTGCTAATTTTTAAGTTGACCATATAATTTTTCACTGTATGTTAAAGTTGAGCTCTATCCTTGGTTGAAGTCATTATCCCAAGATTCTTCTTGTGCAGCTCAGGGTTTTGCTTCTTTCTTTGTCCCCAAGTTTCCAACCTTGAACTAGTAGGGGGTCTCATTGCTGGCTTGTATAGTGGGGAGCCCTGGCATTTGTTTGCATAGTTGGGGTGTCTCAACTGTTTAGCTTGCATATTTTTGGTTCTCACTGTTTTCTTTCATTAATTTGGGATTTTAGTTTCTGGCTTATTTAGTACAGAGTAGGGGGGCTTTAGTTGCTGATTTATACATTGGGGAACCTTCCTGTTTGCTTACCCAGTGTGTGTGAGGATGTCACCACAGGCTTGTCTTTAGGATGCAGTGTCACTGATAACTGTGTAAAGTTGAGGCCCTGCTCTTGTGGTTCCTCATTGCTAACTTGCTCTGGAGATTATGCCTCATTGCTGGCCTGTCCTAGGGGTAGAGCTTCACTGGTATCTTGTGCAGGACTGAAATTGCTGCTGTTTTGGGGGTGGGACCTTGCTGCTGACTTTCCCTTGGGATAGGACTTCACTGCTGGACTGTCCTAGAAGCATAGACCTACTGGTTACTTCAGCAGGTTCAAGCTCTTTTGCTGTCAGTAATGGGGTATAACTGCTGTCCTGACCTGGGGATAGGACTTTTTGACTTGCAAATTAGTACCTTTGGTTTCTGGTTCATCCTGGAAGTTGTGCCTCACTTCTGCCTTTTCCTGGGGTTTGGACTTTAATGGCCTGCACAATAAAGTAAATTTCTGGTGGAAAACACTGGGCCAGAGTCCTGTTGTGTCATGATGGTATTTTTTAAGTATCCAGTAGAGCGCTCTAGCACTATTACATAAAATTGAACATATCTAGTATCTTCAACAGAACCTGAGAAGACATCATAAAGCCAAAATTATATGGAACCAAAATATAATAGTGGAGACATATTTAGTAGCTAGTTGAATTTAGTGTTAGTTGTAGTTATTGTATGTGCAATTATAGATCATTTTTAGAAATGTATCTTTTCCCCAATAATATATTCTAAAATCTAAGTAGTATAAAAATATTACAGATCCAGTTATAGTGTGTAAAGTATAGACAGAATTTTGGAATGGGATAATGAGTGAAAATGTGTGTTGCTAGTCCCCCAAATACCATCCTAATTGTAAAATTAATAATAATAATAAATAAATGTCCTCTAGTTCTAGTGAATTACATCATCAAATTTCCAAAGCATGCGGAATTGTTAGCATTTACAGAAATTCCACAGAAAAACTTTTTGAAAATATCAGTATCATCTTATGGATTAATAATACATTTTGATATTGGAGATGTCAATATGGTTTTCCAAAAAAAACTTATTTTATTAATATAATGGGGATCTATAATAATCAGTTTATTATCCAGGAACAAAAAAGTGCTAGAGATCCAAAGAGAATCAGATACATGAAGAAAGCCTGAAGATTTGAGGAACAATTCCAAGTTTTAAAAGAAACAAAGAAACCATAAGAGTTCTTCTCTTTTCCATTTTCACCAAGTACATGCAGCCATCAATATGTTCATGATAAGAAGTTTTTCTTGTTATAATATTATTTTAAAAAAGGAAAATGCAAGAAAATAAAGATTTTTAAAATTATTTAAAAATGAAATAGCAACATTATTAATAGCAGGACTATTAAGAAATGTCTTTATAGAATAGAAAGTAAGTCGTTTCAAAATCATTTACCTGTAATATTTTAATTTTGAGATAATAATTATTTTCCATGTCTAGTGACTACTACTTTTTTCCCACAAAGAAAGCAAAGTCTGAGGTAACTATGTAGTCTATCAGTCTTTATCTTCTATCATTCCCTCTTTCTAAATCATTTATTGTAATATATTTCTCACCATTCTTAACAGTTCTTTTATTTTCATTAAAATCCAAGGATCAATGCAGATACTGAATAAAATTGGAAATGGAAGGTTTCATAATATGACTCTGCTATTAAAACTTCTGTAACATATGATGCTTTATACACTACAATTAATTCCATGATGGTCATATGGGAAATAATTGTTAAAAGTAGTACAATTCAAAATGACCAAATGTCCTATGAAATAGTGTTTCTTATAACATTTGGACATATTATAAAATGGACTCAAATTGTTTTATATTTGCCTCTACAAAGAAGCCTTATGTGTTATCCTTACTTTTAGCTAAAATCACTTTCTGTTCTCTGGTTTAATTTGTATTGACAATGCCAAAATTCATATAATTACATTCTTTTAGATGTATGTTCACTGTGATAGGATAAACATCTGAAATTTAGATAGGTAAATTTAATGTATAAGGAATGAGAGTATATATAACTTATTTTATGAATCTTAAAACATTATGTAAATAAATTATTATTCAAAATTATGTGAACCTTAGCATACTTGATTACCCTTATATTATACTGCCTCTCCAAAGGAGAAGTTGAAGGTGATTATACAGAACTGAGAGACTGCTTGAATTTTTATTTGTTTCCTAGAATACTATAACCAACAAATTTATGTATTCAGTAGGTATTCTCTAAGTCAGTGATGGTGAACTGTTATAGGGATTACTAGAAAGACAGAAGGACTCGGGCAGAGCTGCTCCCTTCCCCCTCCCCTCCTTTCCTGATGACATTTTTTTTCACATTCACCACCCCTCTGCCTAGTAACCCAATGGAAGCACACAGGAGATAAGATAAGAAGCTCACAGGTGACAGAGCTGGAGGGTAACAGAGCACTGAGACCACTACAGTCCCCCTCCCTACACTCACTGAGCACATTCCTTACTTCCTTTTCCCTAACACCCAGCAGTGCAATGTGAATTCTTTCTCCCTTCCCTGTGTGGGGTAAGGGGGCAGGGTGCACTCAGCACTTAGTGGGGGAGCAGGTCATGGCACAAAGGATCTTGGAGAGGGCACTGGACACAGGCTGCAGTGTGGAGCCTGGCACTCCATCTCTAAAAGATTCACCACCACAGCTATAGGTAATAAATATCCTTTTTTCTTATCAAAGCTAGTACTCAGAAAACAGACTATAACTTATTCTTCATTGTCACTAAAGACCTTTCCAGCAGGCTATAACCCATTACAATTTAAATTCCACTGATGTAGCCAAAGGCAACTGAGTCATTTCCTTGTCAATATGAGGCAGGGGACTAGAAATTTGTGATGAAGCAACACATGCATGTGCACATGCATATATACAATCATAATATTGTTTAGAGGCTAATTAACCTTAAAAATCCACTAATTCAACAGTTCTACTTTATACATAAGGAGACTAAGGTCCAGATATAGTAGATGTAGTGCACAAAATTGTACAACTGGGACAAGAATATGAGTTGTCAGATTTCCATTCCTGCACTTTTTCTACTTTATATTCTTAAAGAATGTATAGTTTCTCCATTTTCCTAAATTAATGAGTTCATCACTCAATGGATAAAACATGTAATATAGTTCAAATTTAAATTCTATTACCTATATACATATTTGAGTGTATCAGTGAATATATGTATATACATATACCAAAATTCAATTATGTATAATGCATCTTTCAATATTGATTCAACATATACTTGAATATGTAACTAAATAAAAGCATCTTGTAACTTCTATAACATTTTAATAAAATTCAATTAAATGTTTTAATAAATAAGTATGACCATATTAAAAAATGGGAAACTTAAAAACTGAACATTTTACATAATTTATAATGAACCTTTTAAAATTAAGTTGTTATGAGAAAAATAAAAAAATAAGAAAATTCAATGAATGGCTTTCTAATAGAAAATGCATATATGACAAATCACTGGTTTTTAATTTCTGTGTAGCCATTGGGCACTTCAGGGTAAACAGGAAAACAGATCAAAGGTTTAATTCATGGCATGTACCTTAGACACCAAGAAAATATGTTTAAAAACAGATGCTTCTATTTATAGACATGAAGTCAGACTCTTATCATAAGGAATAAATTAAATAAGATATAATCAGCATTTGTAGAAATTATAATGTGGGGGTAGCTAGGTGGCTCAGAGGAGTGAATTTTAGTTTTACTCCACCAAATTTCTTTAGAAATTTAGCAACCAAGGAATATATATGGTAGTAGTCTCTTGGAAGCCAAGAATGACAATTGTCTTTGTGCATGTGTGCACAAAGATACTTGTGCTTGAAGGAGATTTAAGTGGAAAAGCCAATGCACAGAGACAGTCCCACTCTCTCGGTGTTGGAAGCCTGTGTCCATTGGCACGAAAATTGTTACATCTGGAGACTTACTCAGCTGCATTGGGTGGCCATGTTGTCCTTTGTGCTCCAACATGCCCTGAGCACTCCACTGTGCCTTGCTGTATCACCATCTCAGCCTTTGAACCTTCTTGGTGGTTTCTTCCGCCTCTTAAGGATTAATTGTGAGGAGGAAAGTCAACATGTGCTAGCAAGTGACAAATCAGAAACAACTAACAAACCTGCCCTGGGCTGTCCTAAGCCAAGCTTAAACTACCATTGGTACATGTGAAATGCAGGAAGTGATGTAAAGAACTGTCTATATATTTTGTGTAACTTCTGCGCTTTCTCTCTCTCTCTCTCTCTCTCTCTCTCTCTATTCTCTCTCTTTCAGAAGTTGGGTGAACTGTGATATTGAAATCACTTTAAAAGCCTGATATATATTAATTCAAGGTCACCAAGGAATTCAGCTATGTAATTCCTAAATGAAACCCTCAAGTCAGCTGCCAACCTTTTTATGGTGTTTTAATTACAAACAAGAGGAAGAAGGTGTTAGAGAGGGATAGAGAGAGAGGGAGAGAGAGAGAAAAGGAAGAGAAGAGGGTTTAAATACCTACTTTGCTCAGGCTGAGCCAAAGCGGGCCTAAAGACCCTGGATAGCCAAGGTAAGAAAGGAGATCAGTCCTTGATCACTCACGTGAGCAATCTAAAGGGAAATATTCAGCAGGCTCCTCCACCTCAAGCTCCAGCCTCCACACTCCTCTTGCCTTCCTCCCAAGAAGTCCGGAGACCTCCAGATCTGTCCTCTGCCTCACTTCCTGCATCTCACATGTGCCAATGGTGGCTCTCCCTTGACCTAGGACCACCTGGAGGTCTGTCCTTTTTGCACATCTCTGTTGAAGGCCATATTCTCAAATAATGAAATCTTGAGTTTGCTGTAGCCCTTCCTAATCTTGTTACACTGAGTAGGGTGGAGCTTGTAGTTTCCAAGACCTGATTCTGTTATTCCAAGTATCTCTATTGTTACTGATCAGGAAATAGCTAAATTCGATCTTCTAAAGACTGGTCTGAATAGGGTGGAGTATTTTGAAATTCACATCCCTCAGTGATGTTGGGCTCTCATAGCTTGGTGAAGTTGGGAACTCCTGGTGACAGTTTGACATTTGCAGCTTGGCAGTGAGATTACTGGGAGAAGCTTTATAGCATGGCTTAGGAAAGGCGTCTTCCCTGAGCAACCTTGGTGAGTAAACCAAGGCTGATTCTTCTTTTCCTTTACCTCCGGAAGGGAGACCCCTCATCTTGGAGGAGGCCTCATGGCTGGAAGCCAATCTAGAATTAATCTTCTGAGAAGATCCCTTGGCAGTGGTCTCTGAAGTCCTGCCTGGCTCAGACCAGGCTAGAGCAGTCCAATTCCCTTTCTTCTCTCTCTTCTTAATTTCTTCTTTCTATTGTAATTAAACCACCATAAAAATCCAAAACTGACTTGAGTATTTTATTGGGATTTAATTTAAATCCCCAGTGACCACTAAAATAATATATTCAGACAATAACCCCTAATTTTACCCTGAACAGTGGATTGAGAGTCAGGCTCAGAGATGGGGGGTCCTGGGTTCAAATCTTTCCTCAGAAATGTCCTAGCTGTGTGATCCTGGGCAAGTCACTTAGCTCCCATTACCTAGCCCTTAATACTCTTCTGCCTTGGAACCAATATAAAGTACTGATTACAAGGTGCAAGGTAAAGATTAAAAAAAAGAAATTATAATTTGGCTATGAAATATGTTCAAAACATCTATGAAATTCTGCTTACATGATTATTCTAGCAAACTTTGAAAGCAAAGTTTCTGATCACATCACTTAACTTTTCAGTATTCTAGTATCTCTATTATTAGAAAGAACTGTATCACTGGAAATTTCCTGCACCATTTAAAAAAATACTATAACCAAACACTTATGATAAAGTACAATTCTTTATAAATTATTTTAATCATGTAAACAGAACATCAGTGATTAACATCTACAAACATTACTCTCAACATGTGGGTTACTAATAATATATGATAACTCTTTGACAACATTCCAAAATTTAGAGGCCTAAAAAGATCTTTTTGAGAGAAGCATGCGTTATAATGTCTCACAGAGTAAGTACTTAATCAATGTTCTTAGAACTGAAATCATGTAACTGGATACCTAGAAGGTACAGTAAATTCGAATGACTTACCATTGGATTAAATCAATTATATTTATTGACATGTTGTTATGAACAAGTAAGTTTATCTTTGTATTAGTTTACTCATTTGTACAATCAGATCATCCTTTACATGGCCACTTTGAGAATAACATTTTGTAATGGATAATGTATGCATTTGGTTTTGGTTGTGTTTTGTAACAGTGTTTGTGATATTTATTGCCAAAGAGCTGATTGTCACTGTTTTATTCTTACAGTTATAGTTATTTTTTCCTCTTTTTATTCTACTTTAATATTCTTCTACCTCATCCAATTAGATGCTTACCATGATTTTACCTCAATACAATCTCTGATCTCTTTCCCATTTTTAATGCAACCCCTTTAGCTGATGTAAAACCAATACTAAGATTATTTTAGCACTGTCTTAATGTATCTCTTTGACTCCAATTTCTCATCTTTAAGTTCATCACACAACAGTAAGATTCATATTCCTACCTCAGAGATATAATCATTTCAGTTTTCTAAAATTTTTTCAGCCATCTGATTGTCTATCTGTTACCCTCTTACCTTCCCCACTGAGTCTGATTGCTTCCTTTTCACCTAAAACATACCAATCACCAATATCTCCATAACATATTTCCTGATGCTAGGGCTTTGTTCATATCATTTCTCTATCTGGGAAATTTTCTGTCCTTAAGATTCTTACTTCTTGATATTCTATCCAGCCTTTGAGGCTAAACTTAAATAATACTGACTTTCTAATGATTTTTCTATTCCTAGTCAGTTTGTTCTGCAGGATAATTATAAGACATTACTTGCATTCCCCTTAAAGATTCATTATTAATTACTTGTTAAGTTATTCCAGTCTCTGTAAGGGCAGAGTATATATGCTGACTAATGTATTTAACTCTATATAAGGTCTAGTGGACTAAGAGATGTATTTGGAAATACAAAGAGCTTGGCACAAGATACATCTTTGATTAGCATCTCCCTGACTGTAGGTAAGTTACATAATCTCTCATGGAAGAAAAAAATATTCTCTCTCTCTTTTTTTTTTCAAATTGATTAGAGGTGAATTTATTAATTATCCAAAGGCATAGAACTTTGATAGAAATTCCAAAAGGGAACTTTGTCTGTCCCTATTAAAAGTTCTTTGACTGAAGTAATTTTTTATTTACATGTAATAGGGCTTAAAATAGAGAAAAAATATAGAGTAAGATTAATATAAGGGTTAAAATTGAGGTTAGAGTGTTTGAGTAACTTAAACAAAATATCAGTAATCTAACCTTGGCACACATTGGAAATAAGTTTCCTAAATTCATTCAGTCTCTTAAAGGGAAAGAATGAATTTTGCCTCTCAGTGACATTAAAATGATACTACTAACCTTGCCCTGGGGCACGTACATTGCATAGTGAATGGAGCACTGGGCATGGTGTCATCTTCCTAAGTTAAAATCTAGCCTCAGACACCTACTAGTTGTGTAATTCTGTGTGAGATATTTAACTTTATTTGACTCAGTTTCTTCATCCATAAAATGAGTTGGAGAAGGAAATGGCAAACCACTCTAATATCTATGCTACAAAAACACCAAATAGGTCATAGAGAGTGAGTAGCAACTGAAAAAGACCTAACAACAATAAACTTTTTTCTAGTCACCAGTCTAATCAATTTTCAGAGAGAAAAGGGTTTTTTCCTCAATTTTTAAAATTTCTCTTTACCTGCAAGTTAAGTTTTTTATAAAATTATTACAAACATTTGTAGACCAAGGCTGCACTCTTATGACATGGATAAAGAAATATTCATGAGGTTTTTATTCAGCAGAGATCTAAGAGATTTCAGAGTAATATTGTAAAAATAATATTTTATTTACAGAATAAGAAAAAGGGGGGAGAATTAATTATGTATCAATACTTTCCGTACTCTATGCAGTTCTCACAGATTGAAAATTGCATATTGATTGCCAATTGGTATAGGAAATTTCCACACAAGAAGCTTTCCAAACCATTAAAATTTTTCTCTCAAAATCTGGCATGAAATGAAAACAATAAAACAAGCATAAACATTCTCCACTTATCCTGCGTAATACTTCACATGTTGTAAACACTTAATTCAATTTATCTTGATATATATATATACATATACATATATGTATATATATATAAGCTTTTAGTTTGCTATTTTGGTAATGGTGTTGGAAACAGGAAAGAGATTGTAATAAATGATATAGCTCCATCTTTGTTCATACTTCTCAAATGTAAATATATAAAGAAAATAAAGATGAATATTTTAGTATAAATTTCTCCTATGAAACTTCAGACAACATAGTTTGATAAGGAAAATAAATTTCAGTCACTACAAATTCTTCATTAATATAATCAGATTAATTCTTTCTCCTCATTTCTCATCTGGCTACACTAATTTGGGACTTCTCTGACTTCTCCACCATGCCTCAGAAATTTCATTACTGATAAAACAAACAAATGTCATCTTCCAGGAAGGTCTCATCAGCCTGTCTGAATTTCTGATAGGAGGGTGGAGCCATGAACTCCAAATCTACACTTAAGTAAAGAGCTCAACTCAGATAAATTATTTCTCACCTGGATGCACTACTTTGGAACATCTCTGAAGGATTTGTTCACCTTTCTCTCATATTAGATAACTTCTCATTCTTTTCAGCTCCTTTATGTGTTGTATCTTCCTCCTCTATGGTTGCCCTCTTATTAAATTGCAAGCACTTCCAAGGCTGGGATTGTCTTTCTTTCTTTTCTTTTTCTTTTCTTTCCCTTTCATCATTACTGGCTGAATAAATATAGATGGTAAATAAATGTTTGCTGACTGACAGAGTTCATGCTCAATTCAATCATTTCATTAATGTGATTTTATCAAGTTCTCTACCATTGAGATGATGCAATGCATTTAGGATGAGGTAGGAAAAGACTAAGGAAAACCTTTATGACTAACAAGGTGTGATGGAGCCAGCATGAACTAGTTGGGAAGAGTTGATTGTTAAATTTTCAGCATGAACATTTGTACTTTTGAAATCAGAAAATACTACAAATCACATTTTGAATTTTTGTTTTACTTATTGTCTACATTTAAGAAAGAGATGAAGAATATAATAATATAGATAAAACTTAAAATGGTGACAGGTATAATATTATTTTTCTTTACAAAGCCCTATTAAACATTTCCTTGTAAGCCTTTGTATATACAATGCTTATTTTCTAAAAGTTTAAAAAATTATCAACATGGACATCCTAAATATAAAATTGCTTTGATTTATTGAAGGTGGTCCTTAGTCCTAGAAACCTTACCTTCTTCTAGTAAAAATAAGAACAGAATACAGACATATGATTCTCTAAATTTCATTCTAGATAAGAAAAAGAATATCTCTTACTTATGGGAGTTTTTTTCTGCAGAGAATATTTTGGTTCCTAGGGTCCAAAGAAGAAGTAAAATATAAAACATGGTCTTAAATTTAATGTTTATTATCTCTAGGAGGATTCCCAAGGGCCATTTCCTATTGAAAATCAACAGGGTCACAGGGTCTCTGCCTTATCAGTTTGTTTGTTTTTTTTACATTCATCATGCTAGTACCAGTACATGTATGGTTTCCATTTCAAGTACCCAAACCTACTAATTGTATGAACTCTAATAATAAAATATCTCAAATAGAAAGTTTTCTTATTCTACCACTAGAAAATGGATAGTGTAAGGGTGAGATTATAAAATAAGTATTGTTTTATTAGTTTAGAGATAATAAGTAATGTGGCTGGCTTGAGAAAAGAACAGGAATTTGAAGCACAGTTGAGAGAGACTGTTAATTTCAGATGTGACAGTTATAACCATTTTTTATGTCAATTACTCTCTCTGCCAGTTGGGAGTTGGTCTCTGGCAATTGACAGAGACACACTCTCAGAGACTCTCTCTCGGGGCTGGAGGAGGTAATATCTTTGCCTCTCTCTCTGTCTGAGGGAAAGATTTGAAGGAGCTCAGTTTTTTTTTTCTTTTCCCAACTTGGGAAAACATTATTGGCTATCTAGTTCTGTCTTCATATATTGGTTTATATCTGAGAAGACCAAAGAAAGACCTGGTCTTTGGTTTGAACTCTGAGTCTGTTAAGATTCAGAGTCCTAACTTGATTCTTGTTGAAATTCAACCAACTAGCCTTTCCTATTTTATAATTTGAAGGTGAAGTTAAGATTTATAATGATATTAGCAGTAGTTTTTATTTAGATAGTATAAATTTGGGTTAGTCAGATCAGGCATAATTAGTGTAGCCTGTGAAACACAGGAGAAGCAGTTCCTTGAGGAACCTGGGAGTTTATTTGGATGGATTTAGAATCCTTTAGAATTAGAAACCCTTTATTTTTCCTTATATATTTCAATAAATATTTTATGTGTATAATAAGAGTCTCTTTAGTGTCCTTGCAACTGGCCCTGAAGGGAAGTTCACATTTGAGGTTCACATCATCACTGAGGATACTTTTGATTATCTCTATTGAAAGTATCTGAACAGTTTGAACCTCATTGGTGAGTTCAACAGTTTTGAAAAGTTTTGAACCTATATTTGAACAGTTTTTCCATCTAAATATTTTATTTTTATAACTTGCCAAAACTTATTTTTATAATCTGAATAGGTTTGATCATTCTGAGACACAATAGTTTGCAATTATTTCTTACTAATTTACTGTTATTTACCACTCATTGCTTTAATGAGTCTTGAATAAAAGGCTTATTAAGTTTTTGCTAATATTTAAATTTGATGCATGTATTACTAGTATTATGACATCAGTGTCATCATCAACAACTATTCCTCCTCTTACTACTACTACTACTACTAATAGTATGACTACTATTATTACTAATAAGACTGAGCTTACTATATGTTCAATATTTTCTTTTTTAATACCATTTTTAGTATCTTTACAATTTCTGGAACTAAATTCATCCTTTATTCTAATTGCAATTTAATCCTCCATTTTACCAAACAAAAGAAATTAGACAAAATACCAAAAATAGACTCTTTGTGTATACAACAACCTTTCACAGTATTAATCCTTTGTTTCCTCTTTTAATAGTTATTATTCATATTTATATCCATTTTTCAAATTGTTTTGCATATCCCATCCTAACATCCCCCCTCTTCAACTTAACTGGAATGACCAGACATCTGGAAGAACTCACAACACCAGGGTCATTCTATCCTGCTTGCCTTCTCTCCTTTCTCTCTTTCCTGCCCTGAATTCTAATAATCCAGCTGAAACTATTTGAAGTTTATATAACTAGGTGGTAGGCAGAACTGTTAGTATTGTGTCACTGTACCATCTTATCTTCACCCTTCATTGGGTCTGCTTCACTACTTAGAGGATTTAGATTAGATTAGAGTCAACAAATCCATATTTTCTGATTAGAGGAAGTACCACCAAGTACCAAGTTCCACATTATTGTTTTTTCTGCTATTGTCTCTTAAGAAGATCTGTAAGGATAATTTTAGGGGTGTGACCTAATCTAAATTAATTTGGTCACCAGAGAAAATCACAAATAAAATATCGAACTTAGTTTGGAAATTTATGGTGTTTTTAATTAATATAGAGGGAAGGAAATAAGGAGAAGTGAGAGAAAGGGGGTATAGAATTTCTCCCACCTGGCCTGTGCCTGGGGGAGTTCAAAGATCTCCGCCACGAGATCTTTGAAGAACATTATATCCTTTTCTAAGAGGATAGTGTTTGGAAGCTAAAGGAGAAAAGAATCAGCCTAAAGTCCGAGAGAGCTCAGTGAAGATGCCTCACCTGAACTAGGTTACTAAGTTCTCCCAGTAGAGTATCAAGTAAAACTCACTGCCAACCCCAGACAATAGTTGCCACTACGCCAAGATGCCACTATGCCAAGATGCCGAAATGCTCAGCAAGCTGCCACCAGAGTCAACTCTCCGAGGTAAGAGAGCAGAGAGAGGAAGTGACGTGAAATATATAGATGGTTTTTACATCACTTTCCTGCATCTCACATGTACCAATGGTAGCTTAACCTTGACTTGGGAGAGCCCAGGGGTCTGTCAGTTGTTTCTGATTTGTCATTTGCTAGCACATGTCTGTCATAGACCATCTTCCTAAATCCTTAAGTATGGGTTTAGACATTCCTGTTTTGTTATACTAAGTTGGGTGGAGTAATCTAAAGTTCACAAATCTTGGTCTTACAATAATCCTTGTTCCTTGCCCAGAATCTCTCACCCCTGTTGCTTTCTTTAATACCTAGGCATGTAATAGTATTTAGGACTTTTGAATGATTCTATTGTTGTACTCTTTGAAATTCTGAGCCTTTCCTTCTACATTGCAGTTGAACATTCTTTAATTTTTAATCTCCCTCAGTTATTGAATAAGTTTCTTCTGAGCAATCAGTGTTTGACATATGGTTAGCTCTTAACAAAATTATTTTGAATTAATTCATCATTCTTTATTGCTGCAAACTTATAGTGATATTAACTTGGCACTAAAGTTTCTTCTTTCCCAAAATATCCTGAAATTTCAAGGCTTATACCTCTCAACCTCTGATTCTTCATACTTTAATTCACTGAGGTTTCTAGCAGAGAAACATTTTAATCTATGGATAAACAGTAGATCATTTAACATTAAGCATCATGATGGCCATTAGAAAAATGTAGGACAATTTTCAAGCTGTTTATTTTCTTTCTCCTCAGAAAACAGTCTAGTACAAATGTACATGTATTATACTATGTAACTTCAATTAAGAAAGTATAGGGTAGTTAGGTGTCATAGAGTACTAGACTACTGTAAAAAAGATCTGAGTCCAAATCAGACCATGCAACTATTTTCATGACTGAGCAAGTCACTTAATCCCATTTGCCTCAGCTTTCTCATCTATAAAAGCTAGAGAATGAAATGGCAAACCACTCAGTATCTTTGTCAAGAAAACCCTCCATAGGTACATAGCCATACATGGCTGAATAAAAAAAGCCTAGTACAGCAATTTTCCCCACACTTGAAACAAGAGGGTTTGGTTTTATTTTTCTTAGTTTTTGTTTTTCTTTTCCCTATTCAGTTCATGGTCTAGTTTGGAAAAGTTCTGTGACAGACAAGTTGAAAAATGTGAGATAAAGCCAAATTTTAGTGTAAATGAACAGCTAAATGTGCAAACATGCTGTGTCTTCCACAACTGGATATTAATCCTACTTAATCTATCAAAAAAAACACACATTTGGTATTCCTCTCTGATTTACAATCTCCTTCCTAATAAGGAAATTAAAGTTTATTTTTATGGTTATGGTTGAATAACATCAAAGTTATAAAATAGAAGAATGATTCTTTCCTCATTTTTTCCCTAAGTGATCAAGTTAATGTTGGAAAAATGAAAATCAGTTGATTATATGAGCATGTGCCTCTACAACTATGAGTTAATTGCATAAACTACTATCATTATTCTTATTGCTTCTATAAAGAAAACAAGTTTTCAGGGGAAAGTAGGAGGGAGAAAAAGAAAGCATTGAACCTGCATTTTAGGGATATTTTGCTAATATAATTACTTGGAATCAGCAAGAGTCTCATTCTTTTATCCATTGAATCTCTACAACAGCACAATGCTTCCTTCTATAATTATATAGTTAAAAGTCAATTGCTGAATGGACTACAGAGAAACATTTCATGAATCTTAATACTATTGATGAAACAACAATGTTGGCTTCTTCATTAATTAACACAGAACAATGATTGCTATGGACATGGGCCAACTTTCTTTCCCTAATGAATAGACTTCACAGTCTGTCTAGAAAAATAGAATTAACAGGTGTATTGGATGAAAGTGAAATGATTTTAGAATGGATTTTCAAAAAAGTGGCTTGTTAATGGGATAAATAAATATTTATATTTAGCCTCTTTCTATCATTTACATTTTTAACATAAGACTAATAAATTTAATTTAGAAAACAGGTGTATTTCTGTATTGTGTGTTTGGAAATATCATCTCATTCTGTTATTTCTGTCAAATAACCAAAAGCATTTTTATCATATGACATTTCCTTGAATAACTTGCATGTATTAGAATGCTTGGATATAAAAGTTGAATATATTCTTAGAGGTCATCTAAAACACTCTCTTTTAATTCAGAAATCACTTACATAACATCTGACATGGATGGTCATTCAACAACGCTGTGAAATAATTCAAGTGATGGGAGAACTCACTCTTTTTCTAACAAGTTCCTTTCATTGGTAGATAACACTGGTTTACTTAAAAATAACTTTCTTAGTTGAAATATGCCTCCTTTTAAGTTTTATACACTCATCCTAGCACTTTGAATCTTAAGAACAAAGAAGTCAACTTTTGAAGATGATAAACCCTGAAATATTTTTAAATGTCTAGCACATGATCTGACGTAGGCTTTATTTCTTTAGGATGATCATTTTCATTTTCTATCTATTCTTGACATAATATATTTTCTAGATTCCTCATCTTCTTGTTTGCTCTCCTATAAATCAGTAAGGATAATATGCTAGATATATCTTCAAATTTATCAGGTTCTTTGATTAGAAATCACCATTTTGAATCTAGATGTACTAGTTGGTGACAAAGCTGATATTTGAACTAAAGTCTCACCCCTCCCTGGTACCAATGTTGTTCTTTCTATTGTATCATATGATAGTCTTACTAAGTACAAACCAGATTTCATAACAAGATTATGTAAAATAGTATAGTGAAATAAGGTAAATAAGAATCAGCAAAACAAAATTGAAAAGAATAAATAAGAATTCAACACTCAGTCACAAAGTAACTCAGGAAAGAGCAGTCTGCCATGAAATGCTTGAAAAATTATAAGACAATTTGACTAAGAAAAAGAATAACAAAAAGGGGGTTTATATCTGTACCCTATACTGCATTCCATAAAGTTTCCAAGTGCCCATTTTATTAATATAGCAGATCATATTATAAAAATAATAATATTTAAGAGAAATGAATAGAAGTATCTTTCAAAATTATGAAGGTAGGGAAACTTCTTAACAAGAAAGGGATAAAGGAAAATACAAGAGATACAACTGATAATTTTCATTACATGAAACTGAAAATATTAGGCACAAACCAAACCAATATTCTGAGAGTAAGAAGACAAAAGAAAGCTCTACTCATATCTTCTAATCACTTGTGTACATCTTATTATTTGTCTTCTAACAAATACTTCTAAGTGTCCTTCTACATATTCTTTTATATCCTAATCTTTCTTCATGGGCTTACCTTTCACTACTCTTTCTTAAGCCACCTTCTTTTTTACATCTATGTTCTTTCTTGATGATCTTATAAACCACTGTAGATTCCACTATAAAAACTAAGAAGATAACTATATAATCAACATATCTACCCTTCATAGCTTTCCCATAATTATGCATTTCCAGTTGCTAGCTGAACATCTTTATCTGAATGTCTCAGGCATTTCAAATTCAACTGGACCAAAAGCAATGTAGAATTCTACTGAAATAGACTATCTTAATGAGATTAACGTTTTTACACTGATGACAGAATTTTTCCAGTCACTCAAGTTTTTACCCTTTTATTTAAATTAATATTCCATTTATAATCAGTTGGCAAATCTTGTCAATTCCACTTCTCCACCAACTCTCATATTTATCTTTTTTTTGTCAGTAGAATCTGTTGAGATAAAGTGAAATGGTATAGGGGGAAAGGAGAAGGGAACACAACTAATACAGAGGCCTGCTATACAGCCCAAGTAGGGCATACACTATTATTGGATATAACTTTATAAGAGATCCAACAAATAGACTGAGAAGTATCAGACAAATTGGGAAGCAACAGAGAGGTCAAGAAGAATAAGGATTGAGACATCATTTGATTTGAAGATTAAAAGATCATAAATGACTTTGGAGAAAGTTTCAGTTTAATGATGAAGTCTGAAGCAATTTGTAATTAAGAAGAAAGTCAGAGGAAAGGAAATAGAGGGACTTTTTGTAGTTAGCCTTTAAAAGACATCAACTCTGAAGGGGAGGGGAGAGATGATGCTATAGTAAATGGTGATGGATGGATGGAAGATTCGAGTAAATTTTTTTTCAGTGGGGTAGAAATGGGCATGCTTATAGGTAATAGGATACAAATAGATGATGAGACATGGAGGATAAGCTTTCAATGAATGGACCCAAACTTTTTCACTCTAATGTGAGCCATGATTCTCACTTAAAGAGAAAGTGGAACAAGAAATAGGAAGCTAAAGGAAAGATGAGAAACATTGTAAAATGTTTCATAGTACATGGCTTCTCTTATACTACTTGCTTTAAGCTCCACAGAATAAGATGCCCACATATACAAACTGGTTTCTTTTTCTACCACTTTCCTTCTTTTTTCTTTGTGTTTAATCCTACTCAGTCCTATTAGATGGTTCTTCTTGAAGGAAACGATTAGTTTTCTTTTCAAAATTAATTTCTGGTACTTAGCAGTATCTTGCATATAATAGGTACATATTAATTTTATCCTATGAAATTTCATGTAAAATTTTTGCCCTTTTGTAGTAAAGGGACCAGCATAACATTGCAAAACATTATTTTGGAGTAGATCTAGACAATTTGGCTTGGTGATTTTTTTTCCCCAAGCTTCATTGATCTATACATGAGTAGAAGCAAATGTATCAAATTTGCTGATTCAGGGCTGAGGTAAGGCAATGTAAGATTAATATTAGGATAAAGGTACAAAAAATGCCAAAGTTATCAGAATAAAAGTAATTTTTCAATACCAAGATCATTCTCTCATACTATTTTTATTAAGAAGGATAGCATTGGTACACATGTAATAGATTTTAAGAGAAGGAATTTCCAAAAAAAATTGTAGCAAAAAATATCTTCATATTACCATTGACTGATGTTCTAAAAATGAATGTTTAATTAATATGGAAGAGAAGTTTTCAGTAAAAAAAAATTAATACTAAAACCACAAAGCATTTCCTTGAGGAATAAAAGTGATGTGATTAAAGAGATTAGTGTGGGAAATGATTTGCATTGGAATTTTAAAAATCAAAGTAAACAGTAGTAAATTTAAATAGCCCTAACCAAAGAAATATATTAAAAATAGAGGACGTGGCAAAGTGATTCAGATGAGTAAATCTCCCTTGTTTCCAAGTTGTCCATTGGGTCTGCCAGACAAAGATTAGGGAACACCTGGAGAGCAAGGTTGTTGTTTTGTTCAGTTTACCATAAAGTGATAACAACAACCTTGGCCTTTATTCTTGGAGAAAATTATCTACAAGATTGTAAGTTCTCATAAAAAAAAAATAGTACAATTTGCATAGGAATAAGAGTTAGGATGCTTCTCCTTCTATATATCAGCCCTTAGCAAAAAACTCATTAAAGACTATGAGGACCTTACATCACTTAAATGAATTTAGAGTTGTTTCTATGTAACCTTAGTATTAGAGTTAGTACAGGAAATTCAGTGATGATAAAGTTTCAAACAATAAACAGAGAAACCACCATGAAGGTCTTACTTCAGTGCATCAATGTGACTTTAAGGCAATTAATTAGATTGTTAAAAATATTTTCCCATTTACATATAGATACAATTTTTCATGATTGTTTTCTATGTTTTGATCCATGCTATCTCCC
Organism: Monodelphis domestica; assembly: GCF_027887165.1. Classification (NCBI taxonomy): domain Eukaryota; kingdom Metazoa; phylum Chordata; class Mammalia; order Didelphimorphia; family Didelphidae; genus Monodelphis; species Monodelphis domestica. Next base: position 363,511,195 of record NC_077229.1, read on the forward strand.
TTCCCTTCCTCCTTCTTTGGATAGCAGGTAATATGTTATATGTTATATATGTACCATCATGTAATATATATTTCTATGTTTGTCATCTTTGAAAATATATGCTACTTAGAACAGAAGAAAAAATGAAGTAAATGAAGTGAAAAATAATATCTTTAAATCTGTATTCAAATTCTGTCAGCTCCTTCAATAGGGGTTAATCACCAATTTTATAATTAGTCCTTTGGTGTTGACTTGGGTCCTTGTACTGTTGATAATAGATATTCATACTTGATCATTGTATGTTATTGTTATTAGTGCATACAATATTATCGATGTTCTCCTGATTCTGCCCACATCTCTCTGCATCCCTTCATATAAGCCTTTCCAGGTTTGTTTGTTTTTTGGTCATCCTTTTGTTCATTTCTTATGGCCCAACTGTATTCCATTATAATCTTATAGAAAATCAGTGTTTAAATACTAGAATTGGGCAAGTAGAAGCTAATGCTCTCATAAGACAGCAAGAATTAATAAAACAAAAATTTTAAAATGACAAAATGGAAAGAAACATGACACATCTCATTGAAAATATATCTGGCATGGAAAATAAATGCAGGAGAGACAATTTGAGAATCATTGGTCTACCTGAAAGCATGAAAAAAGCATTGAAATCAAATTACAAGAAATTATCCAAGAAAACAACCCTGGTTCTTGAACATGAGAGCAAAAACGACATTAAAAGAATCCATAGATTACCCCTACATTAAATCCACAAAAGACAACCCTCAGGAATGTTATAGTCAAATTCAAAAGCTTTCAGGTCAAGAATAAAATACTGCAAAGTGGCCAGAAAAAGACAATTCAGATATCAAGGAGTCCCAGTCAGGATTACACAGGATCTGGCAGTTTCCACACCAAAACACCACAAGGCTTGGTATATGATATTCAGGAAGTCAAGAGAATTAGATCTACAACCAAGAATCACCTTCCCATCAAAACTGACTATATACTTTCAGGGTGAAGCATGGGCTTTTAACAAAACAGAAGATTTCCCAGCATTTCTAAAGAAAAAACCAGAACCAAATAGAAAATTTGATGTCCAAATACAAAATTCAAGAGAACCATAAAGCAATAAACAAGAAAATAAAATTAAGGGTTTGGATAAGGTCAGATTGATGATATTCTTATATGGAAAAATGATATCTGAAACTCTTAAAAATTGTTTTCATTATCATAGTAGATAGAAGAAATATTCATAGGCATAGGTTGTGTTATTTAGATGTTTAAGATGATTTAAAAAAAATTAAGTGGGGAGAGAAAAAGAGGATGGTACTAAGAGAAACTCAAAGGAAGAAGTAAAAATAGGGTAAATTATAGCACATAGAGAGGTACATAGGGTAGGGAGAACACTATTATAAGAAGGAGAGGAAGAGTGTGGTAACAAATAATACTTGAACTTTACTCTCAGTGGAATCAGTTCTGAGAGGGAAGAACAGTTATTACAATCCTATACCACAACTTGTTCAACCATGCCTTTGGTTTTCAATTTTTTTTTTCCCACCACAAAAAAGGACTCCCATCTATTTTTTGAAAGTAAGTTTTCTTTCCATATTTTTAAAATCTCTTTGGGATATAGTCACAGTAATGGTTTTCTGGGTCAAGTGATACTGGATTTTAAAAGCATCTGCCATAGAAACAACACATTTGTAGTAGCTAGAAACCTATCATTTCAGGTGTTTTTTTTTTCATTCACAGAGTGTTTTTGAATTAGATTAATTTTCTTCAGCTCACATCAAAAAAAAGTTGTTCGTGATATATCTATTTAAAATATATAATATCTTTTAAACAGTTTTTGAGGTCCTAAAGGATAGCAGACCCTAGACACAGCTATTAATTCAGATATTTCTGAATTTTCACTAAAATAACTTGTTTAAAAATTTAAGAGGCTTTTAATATTATAATTTTAAAATTTTAAATATTCCCTGCTTATATTTCAAGGAGAGCATCAAAATTATACCTAAAATTCATTTTCAAAATGCTGTAAGAAAACAGTTGGCATTTATAACACTTCAAAACTAAAATTATAGAAGATACAACGTGATACCCTCTACTGTGATGAGTAAAAGGTAAATATATAGGTTCTATATGGCTGAGTTATTGTTATCTTTGAACACCTCAAACAGAAATTTGGAGTAGTACTGAAGAGAAAACTCCTTCATATGCATGAGTTTAGATAATAAGTTAATGTAAAGTTGAATAGGAATAAAAAGAGCTTCCTCCAAGAATTTCAAAACAGAGAATAAAGGGAAAAGAAAACAAAATAAAAACAAAAGCACTACTAGTGGCAGACAAGTTTTTGCTATGAAAAGAAACATATATGTATCAGAGAGTTCATATTTTGTTTCATTATTTTATAAGGCATGTCATTGTAAAATAGTGGTTTATTTCACATTTACTTGAATTTTGAAGTATTAATAAAAAATCATTTGATTTTTAAAAATAACTGTAATTCATTTAGTCCAGCCTTCCATATAACTCAGAAATTTGGCCCTTTTCTTACCTTTCACCAGATGAAGTATATGGATATTGCAGTGGCAGTTTCTAAGAGGAAAAATGCAATCAATCAGTCAACAAATATATATAGAGTGCTAGGTTTGTGTGCAAGGCCACTAAAGTACTGAAACTGCTCTGAACTTTCATAGAAAATGACAGTTTTGTGACACATTGCATGAGCCAAATGGCCCTTGGAGCTCTGCAGTGGATTTACACAGATATGTTGGGGTGGGAGGGAGAGATGGGAGAGAAGATATTACAGCAATGGAAATCAGGGAAAGAACAGGGAGCATCATTAAAAACATTCTGGGAGAGGATGGAATATACCCATGAAATAAGCATGAAAAAATTATTGTGTATATTGTATGCAAAATATTGTGTTAGTTACTGAAAGGAAGACCCAAAAAAGAAAAGGAAGCATATTTTGGTCCTTAATGATCTTAAAATCTATGAAGGCATAGGGCTGAGGAGGGGAGCGGGTTCATCTGGGAGAGATCAATAAAATGATGATGATAATAATAATACTAATGCCAATATAGCAATTTTAAGTTTTAAAAAAAATATTTTATCTATAATTTCTCACTTGATTATCACAACAACCCTGTCAGGTAGATTTTTACAGATAAGAAAACTGAATGAGACAGAAATTAAATAGCTTTCCCAGTTTCAGACAGATTCTGAAACTTTATTTGGACTTGGGTTTTCCTGAGATATAACCAATGCAAAGTCTGGTTTCCTACTTACCTCACCTAGGAAGGAAAGAAAAATTTTGAGAAGAGCTTTAAAGACTAAAGAAAGAAGTACATATTTAATCCCTGATTCTATTTCCTTTCTTTTTTACTACCAGTCTCCCACTCTAGACCATGTGTCACACAAAACTTTGGTAGAAAGAGAATAATTTGAGAAAGGAGACAGCATAGAAATTGATAGAAATCAAGGAAAGCTTTATGTATTTTGATCATATCTGTGGTGAGATGTGAAAGAAGGTAGAGGTTCTAAAAGACAGAACTGTGATCAAATAATTAATTAAAAAATTAGGTTTCTAATCTTAAAGTGTGAACATTTCTTTAAAGGAAAAAAATCTTTAAACTATAAAAATCACCAAGGTTCATTTGGGCTTACTAAAAGACATTTTAAAGTCTTTAAATTATTTCCAATTTTTTATTATCTCTGTTTTCATTAAAATATATTTATTTAATATTTCCTAATATGTATAATTGTATTTCCATTTATAAGTGAAATTTGGGGTAGATAGTATTTGCTGAGCTAAATGTAGTTTTAGGCAGGTGCTATACATATTTCATTTTGTCCTTCTGCTAATATTCCTGCAATCAGATCCAAAACACTCCAGTCAATTTACATGCTGGACTATGAATATTCACAAATTACACTGTCAGCTGCTTAAACATCCAGTCATATGAGAGAATGCCCCAGGAGAAAAAAAAGAAATCCCAAATATCTTATGGGTCATTTTCAGTCAGAAGAAGTCTTATATAGGTATTACAAGGATGGGGAGAAGTTTTAATTTAAATTTTCTCTGAAACACTGGATAAATAATTTGAACCAGTTATATTTCAAGTGCTTATTTTTAATATGAAGATGATAAAAAATAATTATTACTGTACTGTGGTAGGTAACACTAACCTACCTTCTAAGACTTCTAGCTCTTATGATAATATAATACAAACCCTGTTATTGGAAGGCAAATGTATTTTTATGGCACAAAAGTCATCTTAGTAAACCAAGTTTTGAACTGTTTTTGCTATTAGAATGTAATGAATCCAAGGTCATATCAGCAGTTCCCTTTCTTGCTTATTTTTCTCTAATTTTAAAGTGTATGCTACTGACCTCATAGAATGTTGAAATCCAGATGTCTGACCATTTATAAATATCAGTCTGCAAGTTCAATAAAGGCATCATTTTCCTGTTTTATGAGGCAATAATCTATTTCCATCTAAATAAAATGAAGAGGAGATAATAATAGTAAGAATAAATGCCCATGAGAATAATCATCTCCATGATTTCTCATTCCCATCTCAAGAAATATCTTCTTTGAGTGGGACTATTTTAGGATTCAATTCAAAGAGAAAAGTGAGTGAAATGAGAAATATATTTTAAGAAAGTCAAGATACACTACTACTTGAACAAAAGTTAGATAAGAATCATCATACTTTCTAAAGAATTTTCATGTTTAAGACTACAAAATTCAATACTTTTATAAAACATCAAACATTAAGTGCCACGATATAGTCATTTAAAATCTATACTGTATGTATTAAGAACCAATGATTAGCATTTTTAGCTGTACATTATAATTTACTCTCAACTTTCCATGATTCCATTTCCTTTTGCTGTTTAACACTTGCAAAACTTCAGCCTATGATTAATATACTCCTTTCTGTTCTACTTTATTCATTTGCAGGTGATATCAAATTGAGAAAATCCCATGATTGTGCTGACTAGGTACATATAAAATTCTTCATATTCAACCTTCCTAGGGCCTTCTTAGTTCTTCAAACATTCTGTAATTTATCTTCTCCTTTCTCAACTTTAGAGCATGATTTAAATTAAATAAAATTAGGAAATATAATTTGACTTCCTTCTATCTTCCTTTTTATGAAACAATTTAAAATTATTCCTCAGTCTCTCCTCCACCCAAACTATTTCACAAAGAAGAGAGCAACATCGACAATTCTGTGTGATCATTTGATGCCATTCCCTCTTGCTGTCTCTAGCAAATTGCATGTCCATCATCTCCTTTTTTAGATCTTCAACTTCTACCATTTTGACTTCTTCCATGGTGAATTCAAACATGCTCAAGTCTTCTCTAACATTAAAAATCTTTTACTATTCCCAAACATAACTTGGAGTTATTATTCTTTTTTCTCTGTATATATTTGTTTCTCAGTATTTCTCCATGGGTCTCCATCTTCCTCTGTCTCTCTTCCTTTTCTCAACCTGTCTCCTTCAGTTTCTTGGCCCCATTTCCTCTCCCCTCATTCACTCTTCAACTCTATAATCTCCCTTTCAATTTCATTATCCAATTAAAACTACTTCCTCCAAAATTATCAATCTCTTTAAAATATTACTTATATATATTTAAAATTTTATTCTGTTAAATTTTGAGTTCCAAAATGTTCTCCTCACTCACAATTCTTTCTGACTCACTGAAAAGACATACAATATCATATCAAATATAACTGTGAAATCATGCAAAATATCTTTCCATGCTACGTATATTTTTTTCTAAAAAAGCAAGAAAAATAAAGTGAAAATTCATATTTCAATGGGTACTAAGAATTTATCAGTTTTCTATCTCAAATCAGATACATTTTTTCATCATGAATCTTTTGGAATGATCTGGGATCATTATGTCTAGCTCAGAGTATCCAGGCCTTTTACAGTTGATCATTACAACATTACTGATAACAAATACAGTTACTTTACACAAAGATATTCTGATTCTCAGTTCACTTTGTGTCAGTTCACATGTCTTTAAATGTTTTTCTTCAACCACACTATTTTTTTTATTTTAATTTATTTTTATTTTTTTGGTTACAATACTCACATTATTTCCCTCCCTCCCCTTCGCTCCACCCACACCTTCTCACGGCTGACACGCAATTTCATTGGGTATTACTTGTGACCTTGAGCAGTACCTATTTAAATGATGATTTTTTTGCACTAGGATGTTCATTTAGAGTCTACATCCCCATCCATATCCCTTCTACCTATGTATTCAAACAGTTGTTTTTCTTCAGTATTTTTACTCCCACAATGTTTCCACTGAATGTGGATAGTGGTTTTTCTCGTAGATTCCTCCAAGTTGTTCAGGATCACTGCATTGCCACTAAGGAAGAAGTCCATTACATTAGGTTGTACCACTGTGTATCAGTCTCTGTGTATAATGTTTTCCTGGTTCTGCTCCTCTCACTCTGCATCAATTTCTGGAGGTTGTACCAGTCCCCATGGAATTTTTCCACTTTATTATTCCTTTGAGCACAATAGTATTCCATCAACAACATATACCACAATTTGTTCAGCCATTCCCCAATTGAAGGGCATCCCCTCAATTTTCAATTTTTGGCCACCACAAAGAGCGCGGCTGTGAATATTTTTGTACATATCTTTTTTCCTTATTATCCCTTTGGGGTACAAACCCAGCAGTGCTATAGCTGGATCAAAGGGCAGACAGTCTTTTAGCAACCTTTGTGCATAGTTCCAAATTGCCCTCCAGAATGGTTGGATCAATTCACAACTCCACCAGCAATGCATTAATTTCACAACTTTGCCACACCCCCTCCAGCATTCATTACTTTCCTTTGCTGTCATGTTAGCCAATCTGCTAGCTGTGAGGTGATACCTCAGAGTTGTTTTGATTTGCATTTCTCTGATTATTAGAGATTTAGAGCATGTTTTCATGTGCTTATTAATAGTTTTGATTTCTTTAACTGAAAATTGCCTATTCACGTCCCTTGCCCATTTGTCAATGGGATAATCACTTGATTTTTTGTACACTTGGTTTAGTTCTTTATAAATTTGAGTAATTAGCCCTTTTTTAGAGGTTTATGTAATGAAGATTGTTTCCCAATTTGTTGCTTCCCTTCTAATTTTTGGATACATTAGTTTTGTTTGTACAAAAAACTTTTTAATTCGATGTAATCAAAATGATTGATTTTACATTTTGTGATTTTTTTTAGCTCTTGCTTGGTTTTAAAGTCTTTCCTTTCCCAAAAATGTGACAATTATACTATTCTGTGTTCACCTAATTTGCTTATAGTTTCCTTCTTTATATTCAGGTCATTCACCCATTCTGAGTTTATCTTGGTGTAGGGTGTGAAATGTTGATCCAAACCTAATTTCTCCCATTCTGTCTTCCAATTTCCCCAGCAGTTTTTATCAATAAGTGGGTTTTAGTCCCAAAAACTGGGATTTTTGGACTTATCATAGACTGTCTTGCTGAGGTCATTTACCCCAAGTCTATTCCACTGATGCTCTTTTCTGTCTCTTAACTAGTACCAAATTGTTTTGATGACCAATGCTTTATAGTATAGTTTGAGATCTGGGTCTGCAAGTTCTTCTTCCTTTGCATTTTTTTTTCATGATTTCCCTGGATATCTTTGATCTTTTCTTCTTCCAAATGAACTTTGTTATGTTTTCTTCTAATTCAATAAAAAAAGTTTTTTGGTAGTTCAATGGGTATGTCACTAAATAAGTAAATTAATTTGGGCAGGATTGTCCTTTTTATTATGTTAGCTTGTCTTACCCATGAGCAATCAATGTTTCACCCATTGTTTAGATCTAGTTTTAATTGTGTGGAGATTGTTTTGTACTTGTGTTCATTTAGTTCCTACATTTGTCTCAGCAGATAGATTCCAAAATATTTTATATTATCTAGGGTGATTTTAACTGGAATTTCTCTTTCTAATTCTTGTTGCTGAAATGGGTTGGAGATATATAGAAATGCTGATGACTTATGCAGGTTTATTTTGTATCCTGAGATTTTGCTAAAATTGTTGATTATTTCAACTAGCTTTTTGGTTGATTCTCTAGGATTCTTTAAGTAGACCATCATATCATTTGCAAAGAGTGATATCTTGGTCTTCTCATTGCCAATTTTAATACCTTAAATTTCTTTTTCTCCTCTAATTGCTACTGCTAGTGTTTCTAGTACAATGTTAAATAATAGAAGTGATAATGGACATCATTATTTCACTCCTGATCTTATTGGGAAAGCTTCTAGTTTATCCTCAAAGCAGATGATGTTTGCTGATGGTATTAGATATATACTGTTTATTATTTTTAGGAAAGGCACTTCTATTCCTATACTTTCTAGTGTTTTCAATAGGAATGGGTATTGTATTTTATGAAAGGTTTTTCTTCATCTACTGAGATAATCAGGTGATTTTTGTCAGTTTGCTTGTTAATATGGTCAATTATGTGGATAGTTTTCCTAATATTGAACCATCCTTGCATTCCTGGTATGAATCCTACCTGGTCCTAGTGAATAACCCTTTTGATGACTTTCTTGATTCTTTTTGCTAATATCCTATTTAAGATTTTTGCATCTACATTCATTAGGGAGATTGGTCAATAGTTTTCTTTCTCTGTCTTTGACCTGCCTCCTTTTGAGATCAGTACCATCAACCACTCCCTTTACCATTTCTTATAGCATAACTGTACTCCATCATAATCATATATCAAAACTTGTTCAGTCGTTTCTCAGTTGATGGGCATCCTCTTCATTTCCAATTCTTTGCTACCACAAAAAGTTATTAATATTTGTGTATATATGTATGTCCTTTTCCTTTTTCTCTAATCTCTTTGGGGTACAGACCTTGTAGTGGTATTCGAGAGTCAAAATATAGGAAGTTTTATATTCATTTGGACACTTTCATGTTACTTTCACAAAGTAAAAAAATATATTGTTTCTTTTCCTCCCTTTTCCATAATACAACTTCTTTTCATTGCCAGGATAAACAGAAGACAAATAAAGCAATATTCTAATTTAATATTTTCACTTAAAAAGCAAAATTAAGGTTACTATTTTTTTCTTATTTGTGTATTATTTTTCACTACAAATGAGATTGTAAATTTCAATAATAGAAAATTTCTGTATATTGTTCCCATTCAGTTACTGTCACTTTTATGTCACTAATTTATTTCCTCACATAAAAGGTTACATATGGATTTGATAGCTAAAGACATGAAACACTACTGCTTATCCAATTTATTAACTACTTCATTTATAATTTTATTTTAGTCAAAATTTAATTATTGTATGCCTACAAGTCCTGATGTATTAAAGTATTTATTGAGACTTAGATACCTTTTTAGAAATTCCCAGGTAAAAAGGATCACCAGGATATTTGGACTTATTCATCCATCCACCAGTAATTCCTTGCTCTACCTATTTTCTCTTATCCCTTCCACAATTTATCATTTCTGATAAAAAGTTCCATTTTACAGATGAGGAAATTGAGAATGGCAGTTATATGCCTTGTGTTCTAGAGTAGATCAGTACTGGGGCTGGGGCTCACACCTCAGTTCTAATCTTTTATCCTTAATCTAAACTTTTCAGGATTCAGGACCACACATGAATATACACAGTAAATACAGTGCTATTTTCATTTCTTGGCTTGTGCCAGTTGTCTTTATTCAAGATGTATTTGTTCTGAATATGCTTGGGTCATATTAACTTTCTTTTAGTTTTAATAAATATCTTAACTTTTTAAAATATCTAAGTGTTAATACAAGTATTAAAAAATCTCCTTTAACATAATCCTGAAGAAATTTTACTTTGTTTTTAGCCAGAGAAATTAAAGTGCATGATAATATTGTCAATTACCTAAAAGCAGCAACCTTGTTTCATATTTTTAATCTAATTAACATTCATGGTATGTTAGGAAATCATTGACCAAGGGCAAAAGGCTAAGCTCTGAGTCTGCCTCTGGAATCTGGGAACAAATCTCTTGGACTGCCTCAATTTGCTTATCTATAGAATGGAGATTTATAATCCTTGCCCTGATTGTATCTCAAGGTGATTACAAGGACATTTCAGATAAGAATGGGAAATACAAGGTAACTAGAAATTTCCATATATGGCCAAATTATTATTCTGCTCTCTCCATGTTTCCAATCTATTGCAAATAAGTTACTCTCCTGGAACTTTCTGGCTAAATGTATCTCCACTGAATAAAGTTTCCTTCCTCAGACTATTTAGATGTTTGGGAGAGAAATGATCAATGAATATACTGAATCCTTTCCTGCTTCTAATTTCCTCTCTTGTAGAGCCATTTTTTGCCATGATTAGAGAAATGCAAATCAAAACAACACTGAGATATCATCTCACACTTATCATTAAGTGACAGTAAAGCAGTAAATCAGAAAAAATCCCATCAGATAAAATGATAATAAAGGGAAAATGAAAAATGTTGGAAGAGGTGTGAAAAAGATGAGGACTCTAAGATATTATTGGTGAAACTATGAACTGATCCAAGTATTTTGGAAAGCAATTGGGAATTATGTTGAAAATGTTATAATAAGTGTATTCCTTGTGACCCAACAATCCCACTATTGAATGTATTACCTAATGTGATCAAGGGGAAAAACAAGAATTTATGTGCTCTAGAATATTTATAGCTGCTCTCTTTGTGGTAGCAAAGAAATGAAAATTGAACATATGCCCCTCAATTGGAGAATCTCTAAACAGTTTGAAAAATATGCTCATGATTGAATACTATTACACCATAAGAAATGAAAAACAGGATAATTTTTGGGGAAAAAAAACACGGAAAGACCTACATGAAAAATATGAGTGAAACAAGCATAAACAAGCAGAGAACATTATAAACAGCAATAAGATGTTCTTTGAACTTTATGTCTACCTCCAGAGTAAGAAATGATATAAAGGGAATAAATAAGACATAGTTTTATGTATAGTCAATCTGAAGATTTCCAAAACTTATCCCAACAAAAATCATCTTCCAAACTGCCTCATTTATGATGAAACTTCACAAAAATCTTTCTATTCTCACAGACTACAATTTTGGCCTTATCATAGAACTTTCTTTTCCCCTTCAGCCCATACATCCATACAGGTGGCAAATGTTGCTATTTCTGCTTTGACATCTTTCACAGAATCTTTTTCTCTCCTCTTATATAATAACTTTAGATATAGTTCTTATCACCTCAAACCTGAATTATTGCAACAGTCTCTTACTTTGTCTTCTGTTTCAAGTTTCTCATTACTCCAATCCATCCTATACACTGCTACTAAAGTAATTCTCTTTAAGCACAAATATATCTGTGATTTTTCTATTTGTTGTGATGGCTTCTCATTGACTCTAGAAGATATAGCTCCATCTGTTTAGCTCTAACAATCCTTCATAATATGAATAGAACTTATTATTCCTGAATCTTTGAGCTTTTTGTTCATTCTACAATACTGTCTAACTGGCCTGCTATCTCATCCTCTCATAAATCGCTTCATCTCTCATTTCTGTACCTTTTGTCTTTGGGCCATCTTTTCCTATTAGTCACAGTTCAAGTATTATCTTCTCTGTGTTCTTTACCCTAATCAACCCAACTGCTTGTGTCCACCATCTCAAACTACTTGTAATTAAGTAATTTTGCATTTATTTATCTATTTATATGTGTATAACTATGTGTGGATATATACATACATATATATATGTATATATATATATATATACATATATATATGTAGATATGTGTGAAATCTCTTAGTATTTACCAGGCATTGTACTAATTCCTTGGAATACAAACACAAGTACACAAACAGAAAGTAGATATCTACCCTTATGGAGCTTATATCTTACATTCTAATAGGAGAATGCAATGAATACAAAAATAAATTACAAGGTAGAGGGCAGAAACAAAGAAAGTTAGTAGAGGAATTTGATATGACTGCTCTGGACATTCTCCTCAGTGGAGGTTATAGGAAGATCTATAAATGAGAGTAGAAGGATATAGGGGGGATGGCACTTTCAGTCCATCAGTTCTAGGACTGGAGATGGACTTCAGGAAGAATAATAGGCACATATTAAAAGAAAACTGGAGTGCTACATGTAAAAGAATTTAGATGTAAAATTATAATATATATCTTTATCTATATCTTTGCATGTATGTATGTATTTAAATACAAAACAATTTGTTTTTCACTCATTAGATAATAGATGTTTTTGGAATAAGCATTGTTTCATCCTTTTTACCTGCATGCTCAAGGCTTAGAACAGTGCTTGGTACATAAGAAGTACTTAATAACTTAGGGTTTTTGTCTACCATGTATCAGACAATCTTCTCACTGTTGAAGATACAAAAACAGATATAAAAATTCCTATTCTAAAGAAAAATAATTGAATCAGATGAGGTAAAATGTGTGTTATATATGCAATATATAAAATAATTTGAGAGAAGGCACTAGCAAATGAAAGGGATCTGGAAAGATTAATAATCAATGGTTCCATTTGGACTAAGTATAGAAGAAGACTAAGTATTCTATTCCAGGAAAGGCAGATAACTAGAAAAGCACCTCATATGTTGTATTTTTAAAAGCAATAAAGGTGTGTATGTGATATTCAGGGAAAGTTAGTTACCCTAATGTGAAGAGTTGTTCAGCAAGCTCTTTTTAGGGTTGCTTTCCTCCTTTGTGGTCAACCTGCCACCCAGCTCTCATCTGTGGCTCCTAGAAAGTGTTTCATACACAGAAGCCACACCTCAGCAAACTATCACAGCAGGGTAAGGATAACCAACAAGGCTCAAACCCATCAGTGAGTTAGGAGACATTCTACCCCAGCAATGTGGAGACTTACCTCAGCAGTTGAATGAGCAGATGAAAATAATTGATTCCAATGGATATGAAGGTGGTAGAAGAAGGTCCTATGGAGTACTTAGAATTTAATCAGATATACAAGATGGCAAGGTCATCCACTGCATCACCATTCATCTTTGTCTTATCATTGTCTTATCAATGGTATTTGATGACTAGAAGAGAGAGTAAAGCAATGGCTGTGCAACTTTGCATCACTTAAATCCATTTTACCCTCAAGTAAAAAAAATATCATCTGGATGTTATTTTGGTCCTCTTTAGATCAAAAGGCAACAATGAAAGGAATGGAAATGCATAGGCTAGAATAAAGGTAAATTTTGTCATTGGGGTGTTGGATAATTTTGAAAGATAGATACAAAGATTCAATGGGTTGTCATTAGGAAAAAAAGATATATAGGTCCTATCTCAAAATTAAGGCCATTTCACAAATTAAGTTTGTCAAAACTAGTCGACATACAATAAATATAAGAATTCCTTTTCATGATTGATTATTCAAGCATTGATTGAAGATGAGGTACAGAGAAAATCTGGTCTTACAGGATGACTCTCTAAGTACCTTTCAAATTCGTATATTCTTAAATTTTTCAACAATAGATGCACAGTTATTCTCAAAGATGAGGGTAACATTTATATAACATGCTCCACCTGAGCCATCTGTATTCTAGTAGCATATTATCCAAATCCCAAATCAATGCACTATCAGATAAATAAGATAAATACCTTCTAAGTAAAAATAAAATAGTTTACAATGTTCATACTTACTTTTTTGGATACTGATTCTACTCAAGAAAATAAAACAGAATTTAACTGTTGGAGCTTCTTTATATCCAATAAATTTAAAAGCCTTACAAAAGATTAGTTCTTTCTATGATCTTTTGCTGGCGAATATCAGTATTAGGTTACCTAAAGAAAAGAAAATCACTTAGTAAAATGACTATATTTTCTAGGTGGGAAAAAATTTCTATTCTGGATATGAATGAGCATCAGTCACATTCTTGTAAAAGAGACTCTAGAGATCTAAGGATTCAAATCCCAGTTCTTATCAGTAAACATAATCACTAACACACTAAACAAATTCTACATGTGAAAATTATATGGTAAGTTGAATTTTCAGTTATCTTGTTAATATACTTAAGAAGAATCCTGTCTCCTTGTTTTGAGATCTAAATGTCATTTAGGGAACCAGAGCTTTACAATAGCTTCAACTTCTAGGTTTTTATAAAGGAATCAATGAAACACATTTATGTCTTGACACTTCGGGGATCTTAATATTCAAATTCATTTGAGGGAAAAAGTAGGACATAATACCTAAGAGCCAATTAATGTTTTTGAGAATTATTTTGTGATGTATAATTTTGATGAATTTAATATAATAGAATTTCAGCACACTTTGGGGAATATAAGGCTTGATATAGCTTATCAGAAAACTCAGAGAAAAAAGAAATATGTCATTAATAAAAGACATCCTATGCAAAAATTTTATCTAATACAGTAATATTAAAGTTAAATTGATTTCTCCTATGAAAATGAATGTAAAATAGTAGTTGTGATGGAATAATTAACTGAGCAAAATTTGCATTTATTATCAAGTAATTTGATTAATGACATGACATTCTATCACTTGGCTTGAAATAAAGAAGAATCACATTCAGGAGTTCAAATCTGCATTCAGACACTTAGCAGCTATGAGACCCTGGGCAAGTCACTTAACCCTGTTTACCTCAGTCCTTTTTCTGTAAAATGAGCTGGAAAAAGAAATAGCAAATCACTCCAGGTGTTCTGCCAAGAAAACTCCAAATGGGTTTACAAAGAGTTAGACACAACTGAAATTAATGATGAACAATAAACTGTTTTTAATGTTTTTTACTAAATGAGGAAAAAGTTATGAATTTTGATCAGCATCATATACTCATCCCCATTAGAATATAAGCTTCTTAAAAATAAGGATTGTTTTATTCTGATATCTGCATTTTCAGCCTTTAGTATAGTCTTATACATAGCAGTTATTAATTTCTTTTTTATTTTTATTTTTAAATATTTTTCCATGTTTACATGAATCATTTTCTTTCCCTCCCCCCTTCCCTCACCTCTCCCAGAGCCAACAAGCAATTCCACTGGGTTTCACAAATGTTATCACTTGGTATCCATTTCCATATTATTCATTTTTTGCTATAGAGTTATTTTTTAAAGCCTAAACCCCAAATCACATACCCATATATGCATTTAATAAGTGATTTCATATGTTTTGGTTTTGTATTTCTATTTTCATAGTTCTTTCTCTCACTATGGATAGCATTCTTTCACATAAGTCCTTCAGGAGTGTCCTGGCTTGTTGCATTCCTACTAGTAGCAAAATTCATTACATTGAATCATTCCACAATGTTTTACTTTCTATGTACAATGTTGTCTTGCTTCTGTTCATTTTACTTTGCATTAGTTCACTGAGGTTCTCCCAGTTCATATAGAAATCATCCTGTTTATTATTCCTTATAGCACAATAGCATTCTATCACCATCAAATACCATGATTTGTTCAGCCAATTCCCCAATTGGGCAAAAATTTGAATGTGTTTGCTTATTTTTTTAATTCTCTGCTTTCTTCTGTATTTTGCTCTTTTTTCCATAGAAATTATCCAGGGTCAAGAGCTTTTTTTGCTGTTGTTAATTCCTTTTGCCACTAGAGAATTTGCTTTCCTCCATGTCTGTGGTCATTATTTTCTTAGTTTCTGTCTTGCAGAGCTTTGCCTGTCAGAAGCCTGAGTGAGGGCAGGTAGATCTGTGATGTTACTTGTGTAACCCTGATTTTAAAGTGTTTTGCCCTGTGGCTATCTTTCTAGCCTCTACTGCCTCAACTGTGGCCATCCATGTTTCTGCTCAAGCTCTGTGCTCTGCTATCCAAGCTCCATGCTCTTCAGCCTTGAGTCTTGCTTCCAAGGCCTTGCACTGCCCTCAGGGGTGAGTCTGTGGTGCTTTCAGCCAACCCCTGAGAATTTAGAGATTGCCTTGGCACTCCCTCTAACACTGGCATGGAAGGTGATATGGAAGAGGGGTGATGGGCTTGACCTTCGATTAGTGCAGTTTCATCCTCTTATAGTGTGAGAATTCCCACTCACTGCCTACCTTTAATGGTCCATTCAGTGAGAGATCCCATTTACTTGTCTGATTTTGATTTCCGTCCTTGTGAAACACTTGTAATGATTGAGTGGAAGAAGTTTCAGAAGACTCCTGCTGTTACACTACATCTTGGCTCTTCTACCCCACCTCATAGTAGGTATTTAATAAATGGTGGTTTAATTTTAATTAGATAGAACATTTTTCAATATACTATTAGTGACAAAGGCAAAAAAAAAAGAAATATCAGATATTACACTTCAGAACCTGTATTGAGGAAAATTTTACTGTCCTCTTTCCATGAAGTCTTCTATCCTCTCTTTTTCTTTCAATCTATACTTTTCTTCTTTTCTTTTTCTTATTTTAATTGGCATATTGATTCCATAAACCCCCAAGACATTGCAGAAATAAAATATCTTAGGAAATATATATTCATAAAACTCAAATATATGTAATATATAAGATATATATATATATATATAATACTCACATGTTTGTCCTATTTATCTACACTAGATATTTTAATAACCTTTAATTCAAACCTAATTTCATATTATTAAAAAATTAATAATATATACACATAGGACCATGTTATATTTTTTAGAGGTGTCTCCCCTTGGTAAGATATCTCATTGTAACATATGGCATTAATAACATTTCTCTTACCCTTCATCTCTACAAACTAAACCAGAATGAGGCAATAGCCATTTATTCAACAATTACCAAATGGTTCCCAGGATTCAGACCTCCCCATTTATTTTTTCCCTACTTCCGTGACCTCTTTTTTATTTTTTGAATTGAAAAAAATTGATTTAATTAATTTAGAATATTTTTCCAAGGTTACATGATTCATGCTCTTTTTTGCCCCTCTTCTTAACCACCCCAGGTCCATAGACAACAAGTAAGTCAAATGGATTTTACATGTGTCATTGATCAAGACCTATTTCTATATTATTGATAAGTGTACTCACTAGGGTGATCATTTAGGGTCCACATCCCCAATCATATCCCCATCAACTCATGTGATTAAACAGTTGTTTTTCTTCTATGTTTCTCTTCCCACAGTTCTTCCTCTGAATGTGGATAGTATTCTTTCTCATTTGTCCCTCAGAATTGTCCTGAATCATTGCATTACTTCTAGTAAAGTCCATTAGATTCAATTGTACAATTGTGTATCAGATGCTGTATCCAATATTCTCCTGTATCTACTTTTTTCACTCTACATCAATTCCTGGAGGTCATTCCAGTTCACATGGATTTCCTCCAGGTCATTATCCTTTTGAGCACAATAGTATTCCTTCAGCAACAGATAACACAATATATTCAGCCATTCCTAAACTGAAGTGCATCCCCTCATTTTCCAAAATTTTGCCACCACAAAGAGCATGGCTCTAAATATTTTTGTACAAGTATTTTTCCCTATGATGTCTTGGGGGTATAAACCCAGTAATGGTAGGACTGGATCAAAGGGCAGACAGTCTTTTAGTGCCCTTTAGTCAAAGTTTCAAATTGCCTTCTAGAATGGTTGGATCAATTCACAACTCCACCAGAAATGCATTAATGTCCCAATTTTGCCACATTCCTTCCAAAATGTATTATTTTCCTTTGCTGTCATATTAGATAATCTGCTACATGTGAGGTGGTACCTCAGAGTTGTTTCAATTTGCATTTCTCTAATTATAAGAGATTTAGAACAATTTTTCATGGGCTTATTAATAGTTTTGATTTCTTTATCTCAAAATTACCTATTTATGTCCTGGGCCCATTTATCAATTGAGGAATGACTTGCTTTCTTGCACAATTGATTTAGTTCCATATATATTTGAGTGATTAGACCTTTGTCAGAGTTTTTTATGAAGATTTTTTCCCTAATTTGTTACTTCCCTTCTAATTTTGGTTGTATTAGTTTTGTTTATACAAAAACTTTTTTTAATTTAATGTAATCAAAATCATTAATTTTACATTTTGTAGATTTTTTTAATCTTGCTTGGTCTCAAAGTCTTTCCTTATCCAAAGATATGACAAGTATACTATTCTATATTCATCTAATTTACTTATAATTTCCTTCTTTTTATTCAAGTTATTCACCCATTCGGAATTTCTCTTGGTGTAGAATGTGAGATATTAATCTCTCCAATACTGTTTTCTAATTTTCCTAACAATTTTTGTGAAAGAGTGGATTTTTGTCCCAAAAGCTGGGATTTGGGGGTTTATCTTCAACTGTCTTGCTGAGGTAAATTACTCCAAGTCTTTTCCACTGATCCTCATTTCTGTCTCTTAGTCAGCACCAAATTCTTTTGATGACCACTGCTTTATAGTATTTATTCAGATCTTGTACTGCTAGGTGACTTTCCTTCATATTTTTTTCATTATTTACCTTGATATTCTTGGTCTTTTGTTCTTCCAAATGAACTTTGTTATAATTTTTTTTCTAATTCGATAAAAAAAATTTCCTGATAGTTTGATATGTTCGACACAAAATAAGTAAATTAATTTGAATAGGTTTGTAATTTTTATTATGTTAGCTTATCCTACCAATGTGGAATTAATGTTTTTCCAGTTGTTCAGATCTAGTTTTAATTTTGTGGGAAGTGTTTTGTATTTATGTTTATATAATTCCTTTGTTTGTCTTACTAGATAGATTCCTAAGTATTTTATATTGTCTATGGTGATTTTAAATTTGATTTCTCTTTCTAACTCCTGCTTCCTGGATGTGTTGAAAATATTTAAAGTTCTTGATTATTTCCATTAACTTTTTAGTTGATTCTGTAGGGTTCTTTCAGTAGACCATCATATCAGCTGCAAAGAGTGAAACCCTGGTCTTCTCATTGGCTATTTTAATAACTTCATTTTTTTTCTTCTCTAATTGCTACTGCTAGTATTTCTAGTACATTGGTAAATAATAGAAATGATAATGGACATCATTATTTCACTCCTGATCTTATTTGGAAGGCTTCTAGTTTATCCCCATTGCAGATGATTTTTGCTGATGGTTTAGATATGTACTGTTTATTATTTTTAGGAAAGGCCCTTCTATTCCTATACTTTCTAGTGTTTTCAGTAGGAATGGGTGTTGTATTTTATCAAAGTCTTTTTCTGCATCTATTGAGATAATCATGTGATTTTTGTTAGTTTGCTTGTTGATATGGTCTATTATGTGAATGGTTTTCCTAATATCGAACCATCCTTGTACTCCTGGTATAAATCCCACCTGATCATAAATAATAATCCTCATGATCACTTGCTGGAGTTTTTTTGCTCATATTCTATTTAAGATTTTTACATCTATGTTCATTAAGGAGATTGGTCTATAGTTTTTTTCCTCTGTTTTTTCTCTATCTGGCTTTGGAATCAGTACCATATTTGTGTCATAAAAGGGATCTGGTAGAACTACTTTGCTTCTTATGTCAAATAGTTTGTATAATATTGGGATTAATTTTTCTTTGAATGTTTGATAGAATTCCCTTTTGAATTCATCTGGTCCTTGGGATTTTTTCTTGCATAATTATTTGATGCCTTGTTTAATTTCTTTTTCTGATATGGGATTATTTATGTATTCTATTTCTTCTACTTCTGTTAACATAGGCAATTTATATTTTTGTAGGTATCCATATCACTTCGATTGTCATATCTAATGACATATAATTGGGAAAAACAGTTTTTAATGATTGCCTTAATTTCCTCTTAATTAGATGTGAGGTCTCCCTTTTCATCTTTGATACTGTTAATTTGGTTTTCTTCTTTCCTTTTTTATTAGATTGACCAGTTTGTTTTATTTTTTATTAGATTATATATTTATTATATTAATATATGTTATATAATATATATTATATATTATAAATTATATATTTATTAGATTTGACCAATTTGTCTGCTATTTGTTTTTCTTCAAAGTACCAGTTTCGAGTCTTATTTATTAATTCATTTGTCCTTTTACTTTCAATTTGATTAATTTCTCCTTTAATTTTGATCATCTCTAATTTACTTTTCTGGGGATTTTTACTTTTTCACTTTCTAGTTTTTTAATTTTCATATTCAATTTATTGATTTTTCCCTCCCTAATTTGTTAATATATCCACTCCAGGTTATATATTTCCCCCAAGAACTGCTTTGTTTGTATCCCATAGCTTTTGAAAGGATGTCTCATTAATGTCATTTTCTTCAGTGAAATTATTGTTTCCATGATTTCTTCTTTAACAAACTGATTTTGGAGAATAATATTATTTAATTTCCAATTAATTTTTTATTTGCCTCTCTATGTATATTTACTAATTATTATTTTTATTGAATTATTATCTGAAAAGTTTGCATTTATTATTTCTGCTCTTTTGCACTTGTATGCCATGTTTCTATGTCAAGGACATGGTCAATCTTTGTGAATGTACCATGTGCTGCTGAAAATAAAATGTATTACTTTTTGTCCCTATTTATTTTTCTCCACATATTTATTAACTCTAGTTTTTCTAAAACTTAATTTACATATCTTACCTCTTTGTTATTTATCTTTTGCTTTCATTTATCAAGCTCTAATAGAGGAAGTTTCAGGTCTCCCACTAGAATACTTTTACTATCTATTACTTCCTTCTACTCCACTAGTTCCTCCTTTAGAAATTTGGATGCTATACCATTGGGTGCATGCGTGTTGAGTACTGATGTTTCCTCATTGTCTATACTGCCTTTTATCAGGATGTAATTACCTTCCCTATCTCTTTTAATCATATCTATTTTTACTTTGGCTTTTTCAGATATCATGATTACAATTTCTGACTTCTTTTTCTCAGTTGAAGCCCAATAGATTTTGCTTCACCTTTTAACCTTTACCCTTTGTGTCTCTACCTGCCACATGTATGTTTCTTGTAGACAACCTATGGTAGGATTTTGGTTTCTAATCCATTCTGCTATATTATCTACTTTTGTTTTATGGATGAGTTCATCGCATTCACATTTAGATTTATGATTACCACCTGTGTATTCCCCAACATTTTGATTTCCTCTCCTAGTTCTACCCTTTATTCTTATTCTATTTCCTTTTAAACAAGTGGTTTGCTTTTAGTCAGTCCTGCTAATACCCTCCCTTGTTTTACTTTCTTTTCTTCCCCCTCCCTTTTTTCTCCCTTCTTATTATTTTAAGGGTCTATTAAATTCCCTGCCCCCCTCTCTTTCCCTCCCTTTTTGTACTCCCCACACCACTCTCTCACTTGCTGTTTTCCCTTACAAATTTCCCTATAAGGTAAAATATAGTTTGATTCACCAATGGATCTAGTTGCTCTTCCCTCTCAGAATTGATTCCTCTGAGAGTAAGGTTTGAGTATTACCTATTTACACTATCTTCCTCTCCCTCTTATAATAGTATTCTTCCCCTCCCCTTCCTATGAACCTATTTGTGTGGTATGTTATCCTATTTGTCTTATTCCTTCAAGTTTCTCTTGGTGGCCTCTTCCAACCACCCATTTTTCTTCCTTTTTTGTCATATCCTCTCAGACCACTTACTACCCCAACCTCTACCTGTGAATAATTCTTCTAATTACTATAATAGTGAATCCAATTTTTGAGAGTTACAAATAACATTTTTTCTTCATAGGAATATAAACAATTTGATCTTATTGAAGCCCATAAGGAAGAAAATTATTTTTTTCCTTCCCCTCTCTTTTTATTTACCTTTATATGTTTTTCTCAATTTTTTTTGTTTGGATATCAAACTTTACATTTAGTTCTGGTCTTTTCTTTACAAATACTTGGAACTCTTCTATTTTGTTGAATACCCATATTTTACCCTGGAAGTATGTAGTTAGTATTGGTGGGTAGGTAATCTTTTTTTGTAAACCCTGTTCTCTTGCCTTTCTGAATATCATATTTCAAGCCTTGCAGTCCTTTAGTGGGCAAGCTGCCAGATCTTGTGTAATCTTTATTGGTGATCCTTGATATCTAAATTGTCTCTTTCTGGCTTCTTGCAATATTTTCTGCTTAGCTTGGAAGCTCTTGAATTTGGCAATTACATTACTTGGGGTTCCCTTTTGAGAATTTAGGGTCATGGGTGACCTATAGGCTCTTTCAATATCAATTTTGCCCTCTTGTTCAAGAATATCAGAACAGTTTTCTTTGATAATTTCTTGTAGTATTATGTCAAAGTTTCTCTTTATTTCTGGGTTTTCAAGTAGAAAAATTATTCTCAAATTGTCCCTTCTAGACCATTTTCTTGGTCAGTCATTCTGTCAGTGAGATATTTCATGTATCCTTCTATTTTGTCAGACTTATGACTTTGCTTTATTAATTCTTGCTGTCTTGTGAGATCATTGGCTTCTAATTGCCCAATTCTGATATTTAAAGACTGTTTTATAATCTTTTGATTTTCCTTTTAGGTTTGGTGTATCCTGCTTTTCATGGTTTTCATTTATTTAATTTTGGTCTCTAATTTATTTATCATTTCACTTGATTTCTGAGCTCCTTTCTCCAATTGGGAGTTTCTGTCTTTTAAACTACTATTTTCTTTTTGAACTATTTCCCACTTTTCTTTCCAAAACTCTTCCATCTTTCTCATAATCCCAGACTTGAATACTTCAAGAGTTTGTGGTGATTTTCCATTTTTGAAAGGTTTAGATGTGTTTACTTGTTTGTCATCTTCTGCTGTTTCCTCTGTAGCCTGGATTTTTCACCATAAAAATTATCTAGGTTCAATACTTTTCCCTTGTTCTTCTTGGTGGTTGAAGGTTGTATTTCCTGGGCATTTCTGACCATCATTATGCTGGTTTTTCCTTCCCTTTACAGTCAGAAGTGTGAATGAGGAGGACAGGATCTCTGTTTATGGAGATATGGAGTGTTTTGCCTGAGGCCACCTCTCAGGTCTCCAAAGCTTCAACTGTGTGCCATCCCTCTGTGATCTTTCTCAGTGTCCAAGGTCCACACACTTTAGCCTGCTGAGGTCTACCTGCTCTCATGGATAAATCTCTGGTGGTCTTAGTCAGCTGCCAAGGAGCTTGAGTTGTCCCTTGCTTGCTCTGAATTTGACAAGCTGGCTCTTAATCTGGCTCTCAAGTTTGGGTGGTGGCGGTTTGATTGGCTCATGTTTTGGTTTGAACTATTTTACCCCTTTACAGTGTGGAAATGTT
This sequence comes from Monodelphis domestica, assembly GCF_027887165.1. Lineage (NCBI taxonomy): Eukaryota > Metazoa > Chordata > Mammalia > Didelphimorphia > Didelphidae > Monodelphis > Monodelphis domestica. Next base: position 363,534,291 of record NC_077229.1, read on the forward strand.
GGAATCCCACATACCTTCAATGCTGCACTCTACTGTGGAGTACAAGTCCCTTAATTCATCTGAGCTTGGTTTTTTTTTTTTTTTTTTACTGTTGTGGTCATCTTTATTGGTAGGTGGGGAGGAGAGGAAGGGTCCTGATTCTATGCAGTAGCCATCTTTACCCAGAAGTCCAGGCCATCCAATTTAAAAAACAATTTTAAGCCTCAAGTTTCTTCTCCTGGTGAAGGTGAAAAAGAATCAATAAATACCCTAGAGGCAAGTTTATTCTTTCTAAAGACTTCCTCACATAAATGTGTTAATCAAAGAAATCACCAAGTACAAGATAGTGAGTAACATTTGAAAGAGTCTTCCTTTATGCTATGTAAGTAAATACTCTGAAGAGGATATATGTTCATTTTTCATCATAACTTATTCCTTTTGACCTGAAAAATTACTGAAATCTGAAAGGGATATCCATATATAACCATCAAAATGTCTGAAACTATGAGACAAATCATGGTTCTCCTTCAAAATATTTCAGAAAATATTTTAATGAATGAAAAAAATAGTAAAAAAAGCAAGGATTTAAAATTTTTTTGAAACTATAGTTTTAAACATAAGGGAATAAAGGGATATTTTAAAGAAATTTACAATATATCTCTATGTAAACTCACATTTATGACCATATATACTTGCATGGACAGGCACATGTACATATATATGTGCATATATGTATGTATGTATATATATATATATATATATATATATATATATATACACATATAGGTCCTGACTCTAAAGGATAAATATTGATCACATAATAAGAAAATAGGACTCATTGGGAAATAAAAACAAAACACTGAGTTTGGGAAATATTAAAGGCAAAAAATGGGAAAGCAGAGGATGAGATGGACTAGTGTCATGGAATCAATGAATGTGATCCTGGAGAGATTTGCAATTATAATGGAGAATAGAAGGAATTGTTATGCTATACCCCATGGTGATATGAAGAATCAGATATGACCAAAAGATTCAATACAAAAACAAATATGTGTCTATGTGTATGTATATACTCATCTGTGTATGCATATTTATGTATCTACATATATATGCATATTCACATATATTCATCAGTCTTGATCTTTCAGCATAATTGTCTGATTTCTTGTCAGAATACAATCTCCTATGTTATTCTAATGATCTCTTTATTCTCTCTATATGAAAGTCTAAAGCATGGACTAAATTTTTTTTTCTTATTTTCCACCACTTCACCAACAGACCCATTTAATCGTTTGTCCTGATATAGCAAGTACTGTTAAATTTACTGGCTATAAAATAGAATGTAATCTTCTTAAGAACAGTGATGTGTAGTTCTTCTCTATGCATGATGATTGCATAGGAAATAATTAAGCTGCAAATTATAGAAATTAATTCAACCATTCACAAAGAGATAACTTTTGGAAGAAAAAGAGAATATGATAAAATTTAATTTCATGGAAGTTTTGGGAGGCCCTGATTACTACTCACCTTATTTACAAATTATATTATATTCAGTTTTTCCTATATTATATATTCAGGAGGAAAGAGAAGGTTTTGACAGAATTTGACACTCAATGTAACTTAATATAGCTAAGACTAAGCCCTGCCAAAAAAAGGGAGAATTGGACTACGTGAACAATTATGGTTTGTAGCTTTACCTTCCTCAGAAAAATGGAAATACTATAAATATATGGTTTGTAGTACAACATAATTTGATTCAGTTAATGAAAAAAACTTATCTCAAGTACTTCCAAGGCACGATAGCTTTAACATGATCTATACCTTCAAGTGAAATTCTAATATGGAGGGAAAACACATATAGGGTATTGTGCAAATAGAAATTTGACACCAATGAACTATATTTACCCAGTATCCTTTAAAGTTAGGTGCTCATTTTATGTTGGAATGTTTGGGATTTAAATTTTGCTGAAACCCAAGATGCAGGGTTTTGGAGGCTTTTCCTCTGGTAAAGTGTTGCACGTGTGGGTCTTTGGCTCTGTTATATGCCGACTCAACTCAATTAACCCCTTTCTCTCTCACTTTGTTATTACTAAAATCCTATAAATTTAAATAGTTAGTGTATTAATTCATCTTTATTCTCACAGTACTCATTGAAAAAATAATTTGTTTTGAAAACTCACATGAATCAACATTCATGTGAGTTTTCAAAACAAATTATTTTATATGTAACCCACTTCTCCCACATGGATAGAAATATATATTCTTAAATAAATATTAGGGGAAAATATAAAAAAGAAAGAAAGAAAGAAAGAAAGAAAGAAAGAAAGAAAGAAAGAAAGAAAGAAAGAAAGAAAGAAAGAAAGAAAGAAAGAAAGAAAGAAAGAAAGAAAGAAAGAAAGAAAGAAAGAAAGAAAGAAAGAAGGAAAGAAAGAAGGAAAGAAGGAAGGAAGAAAGGAAGGCACACATAAAGATAAATTGTCTTCTACATATTTTATAAGATAATATATACTTTTGTGACAGACTTGTTTAATGATATTATTTTCTACCATATCTTCTAAATAAAAAGATATCATAGGGACATTTGCTCACCTGAAGTATTCATCAATGACACAGGCAATGATCCATAGAGTGAATATTGAAACAAAAAGATTATGAATGCAAAGATTCATAGCCAAACTGAAAATAAAGATTTTCCTTTTTTATACAGTGACAATTGAGGCCAGTGGGGTTTCTTCTATCTCTACTACACTGTACCAGTACCATCCCTGCTTTCCAACACCATTCTGTCAAAAGGCTCCATCACCCCTATTTACTGATTTCTCTTTCTCAAACTTTGAATGGCTTAGTGAATTTTCCATATTTCTACACTTCTCTTACCCAGAAGGCAAGCAACATGATAGTAATTACACATGTGTAATCATGGAAACCTTCTATGTTTTGTCATGTTTCATAAAAGAACAAAGTTTAAAATTTTATTTAATATTATTGTTTAGAAGGAAAACCAAATTTCAGTTAGAGGTTACTGAATATACATTACATATCTATATATGTATATTTCTCATACAAGTTCAGATACTTCTTTAAATCCATATTCATTCCATAAATACTGTGGTTTCTACATTAATCACTTCTCATTAGAAACTAGTCAAAGTTATGGAGAATAAGGAAACAGAGTTGTTCAAATTCCCTCTACTATTCTAGAAAGACCTAGAAAACATCCCAGTTTTGTCATAATTAGGACACAGGAGAAAAAATTATTTAAATTATTTTTTAACCTTTATTAGGCATGAGGAAGGGAAAGGTTTTAGACAGGAAAATTCTATGTAGAGTCTTTCACTAAAAGTAGGAAATGGAACCAAAAATGGTTCAAACACAGAAGGATCTAGCCTGATGTTGTGCAGAGAACTTGAATAAATAAAAAAAAACTTAGATCTGTTGCTTATATTACAAAGTTGTCTGAAAGAATTAATGTGTCCTTAAGATAATCCAGACTCTTTAAGCAGTGGATCAGAGAAAGGCTTTCCCATGAGCCATGGGATGAATATTGAGGAAAGAGCAGGAAGAGAAGCAAACATCAATTGTATGACTCTTACCTTGGTACCTAAGCAAGGTAGCACATCCATCCTCCAGCCCAGATTGATGCCTACAGTGAACAACCAGATTGAGCAACTTAGAGTAAGGGTTAGCACATTTTGCTTTTTACTTTAATTTTTTAATGTCTGCTAGGTCACTGATGATGGCTACAGCCACCCAAAATTTATTAGAGTTCCAACCAAGGAAAACCCACAATTTCTTTTGCTGAGACACAAACCTGTATCAGAAAACTACATGGATTAGACTAAGAGGAAAACAATCAGCATTTGCACTACATTATGCAACTTTGAGGATATTTAAATCTTGCAGATCTACAACATGAGACATTGTTGAGATCCTTAAAGAACTTAAAATTGAATAGCAAAAGAATGAAATAGAAGCAGAAACCAAGAAAATGTAAATCAGTTACAAGAAAGACCTTGACAGTTTAATCAGAAATGTGAAGAACATGATCCTAACAGTATGAATGTTGGAACTTATTGGAGGATAAGGAGGATTTTTGTTTGCTTTATACAAATGAAACCAAATCAATTGAATTTCTAAAGGAAGAACATCACTGCTAAATATTCTTGATAGCAAGTTCCTTTTCATTTCTAAGAAACATAATAAATTTACTTACAAGCATAATACTAGCTATTCCCTAATTAATAAATAACCAAATATATGAATAAGCAGTTTTCAAATGAAGATATCCAATCTATCAGTAAGCATATGAATGATAAAAATCACTTGTAATTTGAGTAATTCAAATTAAAATCACTCAGATTCTCACTCACATCCTTTAGATTGACAAAGCTGACAACAAAGGAAAAATATTGAAGGGGATATAAATGGATATATCAATAAACTGTTGATAAAACAATGAATTTTTCCTTCTGTTTTGGAAAATACTTTGAAAATACATCCCCAAATTTATTAAATTGTGCAACAATACCACTAATATGTCTATACCTTGTGAAAGGGGAATTCTTAGTTCTCTTTGTCTAATCTGAGTTTACAGTAATCATTTATTCCTTTTGTCTATTTTGAGTTAAAACTTGGTTAACAATAACTTAAATACACTTACTTAGTACCTCATCAGATTTTTAAGACAGAATTAACTCTCCTTTGTCTACTTTTGAATTGAATCAATTTGAATCAAGTTGAACACCCTACTTAGCACTAGGTGGAGGAGCTTGCAAGCCACTTAGAGAGTTCCACCCTTTCAACTCAATCAGCCAGGAAATGGAAATTCACACACTCAAAAACTCAATTAGCCAGGAATCTGTGAATCCTTTTGATAAGAATTTACACCTCACAGACACTGCCCTTTGGGCAGTGCTAGACAATTTGGATACTGTGATTGGCCCTTCTGAACAGCGAACAGGACAAGAGGTCACCATAAAGCCATGGAATCCTTTGGCTGGCAGGTGGTCTTATGGATGCTGGTCTTATGGAGTCAGTCTGGTGGAGAAGGTCTTGAGGAGATTGTCTTCTGGGGCTTGGTTTCTGAAGGTAGTCTTCAAGCGAGTTTTGCTTGAGACTTAGACTTAGATCTCAGCTTCAACTTGGTTCAGACTCCTGAACTGCTTCATGGGTGAGTGAAAGGGGTTTATTCCTTTCCTAGTTTCCAAAGAGACTAGTTTCCATCTTGAAGGAGACCACAGTGATTACACACTACCAGTCCTCTTGGCTAAAGACTAGTATAGGTATTCTCTCTAACCTCGTTCACATTTCTCTAAATTATTGTTTCCCCTTTATTTTGGTAAATAAACTTCTGAATTGAGATATAATAATTTTAGCAACCACTTTATTTCATGTAATTTTAAGTTCAACCATTAGATTTAACCCTTGCAATCCCAAAGAGATAAGAAAAAGAGGAAAAGGTCTCATCTGCAGAAAAAATACCTAAGGTCACCCTTTTTTAATGGAAAAGAAATGGTAGCTGAGAGAGTGCTTACCAGAGAGAAAGTGATAAATCAATTTTTGATATATTTATGTAATTGAATATTATCATGGCTAAGAAAAATCCAATAGCTAGAATTTATAAATCTTACGTGAGATTTGCAATGTTCTTTACTACTATTAATCTTCATCTTCCCCAAAATCTTGGGAACTATCATTTCCACTCAACTGCATATGAGGAAACTGAGGCAACCGATGTTTATTGACTTCCCCAGAATCACACCATTGATTAATGTCTGAGCCTAGATTTGGACTCAGATTTTACTTTCTCCAGGTTTAAAATTCCTTTCATTGAACCACCAAACTGTCTCAATTAATAAAGGGGAAATACTCAAAGAAAATTTGTAATAATGGATATAGTATTGGGGAATGGAATGAGAAGAATCAGGCCAACACTTTATATAATAATGGTATTATAAAGACCATGATTTTGCAAAACTCAAAAACTCTAATCAACAAAATAACCAACCAAATTTGCAGAGGCCTTATGAAAAAATATTTTATCTACTTAGCCAGTTACTTTCAGCTACTGTATAATATATTAGAATAATTAAAATAACTCAGAAAATATGATTGAAATATTACACTTTTGATCTTTAAATAACCTTCATAAAAATAAACAAATTTGGTGAGAATTTGATATATTTGAATTTCTCAATTTTAATTTACACATAGTAAGAATCAAAACAATTACATTTAAGATTAAATTTAAGAGGAAATGCTTCCTGAATTGAAAAAAAATCAGGTAAATCACAGTTAAACTGCATATGGAAATTTAAAATTGAAAGTCAGACAATGATGGTAATTTGTCTAAATCTGCAGATACCCTTTCCTAGGAAACAATTAAAATATTTTTCCTAGGTGGCATTGTGTATAGAGTACTAGGTGGGAGTGAAGAATACTTGCAGTCAAATCCAGCATCGTATATTTATTGGATGTGCTAATATATGTGATGCTGCACAAGTCATATGAATTCAGCCTTTATTACCTCAATTGTAAAAACAAAGATAACATGAGCACCTACTTAATAGGATTGCTATGAGAATCAGTGAAATAATATTTACAAAGTGTTTAGCACTGTACCTGGCATAAAAATAATAAATGCTTATTTCCTTTCCTTCAATAGAGGAAAAATAAAATTATTTTGTAGGAATTAAGGAAATAATTATCTTATTAACTAGGTGTTTATATATCAAATTCTGCTGTTTTAATAACCTTTATCAAGAATGAATTATCAGTTATTCAATTTATAAAATTTATAAAATCAAAATATGAATACATATGAATATTATTTTATAGCAACTATCTACTTCCATATTTGCTTTCTTACATTTCTTTCTTGTTCCTTTCCATCTGCCCTACTTAAGCCCTAAAAATTTTAAGCAGGTGATAAGTGTTTTTTTCTTCTCTACACATTATTTCTCTTTTTCTCATATGTTATCAGAAATAGAATTTGGAAAAGTGTAAATAATTTTTTGTACCTGCCAAAGTAAAAGTTGGAATTATATTCAAGAATAGTTAACTTTGAGTATTTAGGTCTTCCAAAGCTCTGCAGCAAGAGACTCAAGGTCACATTGCTTCTAGAATAGTCTTAGATTTCAAGATCATAGAGATTCAGAGTTGTGAAAGGATATCAAGAGCCAGTCAGTTGAACTTAGCTCTGAAGAGTTTTCCTCTCTACAACATCTAGCATGGGTATTCATCCTACTTTTATTTAAAGATCATCAACAAGATCTGAATATTTATACTTTAGGTTAATCACCTCCCTTACCCCATAGATAAATTTATATCTGCTTCTTCCAGCTCTTATTACACATTTGATCTTCTGAGAATGAAAGGAAGTGTTCTAATATATCTTGTACATGGTAGCCTTTCATATATTTAAAGATACCTATCATGGTGTCCCACATGACCCAAATCTTCTCTTCTCCAGACTGAATGACTTCAGTTATGTTGATTTACCATTTCATGGCTAGGGCTAAAAAGTATTCATCATCCTGGTTGCTCTCTTATGCAATATCTCCAACTTATCAAAATATTTCAAAATTGTGGAAAGTATAACTATATCCTCAGATATATTCTCACAAGGATAAAGTACAAGGATACTAACACCTCTGCCAGGATAATTTTAGAATTGTGACCTAACCTAAATTATTTTTGGTCACCAGGGAATATCCCAAATAAAATACCCAAGTCAGTATTTTTTTTAATTTATGGTGGTTTAGTTAATATAGAAGAAAGAAATTAAGGAGAAGGGAGAGGGAAAAGGTGTAGGATTTCTCCCACCTGGCCTGTTCCAGGGGGAGTTCAAAGTCCTCTACCATAGAGCTCAGTAAAGATAACTCACCTGAAATAGGCTACTCAGCTTCCTGCAATATGGTATCAAGGAAAACTGACCACTAAACATGGACAATAGCAGCAGCCACCCAAGATGCCAAAACACTCAGCCCACTCTGCCAGCCACCTCTCCACTGCCAAAGAGGCCCAAGAAAGGAAATGATGCAAAATATATAGACAGTTTTTACATCACTTTCCTGCATCTTACATGTACCAATGGTAGCTTAAGCTTGACTAAGGACAGCCCAGGAGTCTGTCAGTTGTTTCTGATTTGTCATTTGCTAGCATATGTCTGTCATAGGCCATCCTCCTAAATACTTAATCCTTAAATATGGGTGTAGACATTCCTGTTTTTCTTAGACTGAGTAGGGTGCAATCATATAAAGTTCACACCTCCTAATTTTTAGAAGTTGTTCCATTATTGTCACAGCCCAATCTCGTGTTAAAATTTGACTGCTTATTTTATTATATATTGTCCACCAAGAACCCACAAATATTTTATTCTCATAAGTAGTTGTGTAACCATGTATGTCTAATTTTATATTTTTGTGTTTTTTTATTTTTTAACCCAAGTATAAGACTACCTTTATCTCTAAGGAATTTGTTACTCAGGCTTATACTTCTAGAATTGTTAGCCAAAAGGAGCTCATTCATACATAATGTATATAATAAAATCTCTCCCTTAGACAGTACTTGAAAGCTCTACAGCTTGATTGAAATGTGGGCCTAGAGAACCCAGAATAATTTCTGCACCCAGATGAGGCATCAAAATATTATTTTTATGGAGAATATGCTCTGTAATCTGATAAATCATTAAAGAATTTCTGAGAGGATCAAATCAGCCCTGTAGGCAGAAGCATTGCTAGTAAATGGATTCAATTTCTTTATTTGTTGGGGGGAAGAAGTAAAGGAAGAAAAAAGAAATTTCCAAATGAGTGTCTATATATGGAAATTCTAATCAGTTTTCTTTAGAGTGACACTTTATGATTTCCAAGATTAAGTACTCAATTAGAGGTCACATCTATCTGACAGCAAATAAGCATTTAGGAAAATTATTGTGTCATATGGATCTGAGTCTTCATTCCTTATTCTGAATGAATGAATGAAATATTTATTAAGTTCTTACTATGTGCAAAGCGGCACGTTTAGTGCTTGAAATACAAACAGGAAATTCAACTAGACAGTCTTTACTCTCAAGAAGATATTCTGATGGGAACTGATTAACTTTATAAAATGCTTAATTAAGACTTGCTCCAATAGATTTATTTCTGTTATTTTGAAGGAAATTTTTCATATTAATTGTTAGCTATCAATTTGTCCCTTCAGGCAAGATTCCTATGGGAAAATGGAATAATGTACTGGGCCCAATAATACAGCATATTATCTTCCCACATTGCTTTTGTCTTCAGTCAATAAATGAGAAACTAGGCACTTTGAATCCCATTAAGGGTAGTAGGTAACTGAGGTCGAGGGTAAAATATAAAATATGTAGGCTTCAGGCAGTGGGATGTAGGGAAGTTATATACAGATAAGTGATTTATAGATAGATGATAGAGATGTAAATATTGAGTTACCCACATACTATACACACATATGTCTGTATACACACATAAATACTGTATAAATATGGATGACAAACTTGTATATAATGTATGTGAGAGTAATAAGAGAAAAAAACAAAATAAGTTTAAAAAAGCCTAGAATTAGAGACCATAAAGCTATACTTCTTATTTAGAATTGGGCATCAATTTATCTTGAGCAAATTATGCAAATTTTTTTCTGTCTCAATACATAAAATGACAATATTCAGATTATGTAGTCTCTAATATTCTTCTAGGTGATGTTAAATATGTAATTTTTCTCTAAATAATTGAAAATAATCTTCTAACTCTAGAGATTATAGTTCCACAAATTGTAATTAACCTTTTAACCAGAAATTCAGTGGAGGAATTCTATAGAAATCAGGTTAAACAGTCAAAGTATGCTATGTTTCTCAACTTTATAAAATATCTGTTTCTTTAATGTGTTTTGCCATTTTCTTTATTACTTTTTAAAGTCTCATTGATGTGAACTGAGGCACTGACCTCATTACCAAAGCTACATATCAGGCATCTATTTTTCCTCTTTTCTTAACCATGGACATTGTGTCTGATTCTAGTCACACAAAAATGATTTCAAGGTCCATATAAGACTGGTATTGAATTGAATCCCTGTAGACAAAGCCATAACCAAATTTTCATTCCTTCTTCCTGTACCATGGTAGATTAAACTCTGTGCCTATCTAGGTAACATGACAAAAGGAAAAATGATAAATGTTGGAGAAGATATGCAAAAATGGGGACATTAATACACTGCTGGGGGAACTGTGAACTGATATGGCCATACTGGAAAGCAATCTGGAACCATGCCACAAGGTCAATAATCAAATCACATATTCTTTGATCCAGCAATAAAACTACTAGGTCTGTATTCCAAAGAGGCTAAAGACAGGGGAAAAGAACATATTTGTGCAAAACTGTTTATAGCAGTACTTTTTGAGGTGGCAAAGAACTGGAAACTGGAGAGATGCCCATCAATTAGAAGATGACTGAATATTACGGGTATGTGTGTGTGGATGTAATGCAACACTATTTTGCCCTAAGAAATAATGAATGAGATGATCATCAAAAAACCTGGAAACACTTATATGAAGTGATGGAAAGTATAAAAAGGAATTCTTTCATTTCTTTAACTTAACAGGGAACCTGGAGGTCCTCTTACCATAGAAATGTGTAGGGATTAACCAGCCCACAGTGACAGAAAGTAAGAACAAGGATCCCCATGCTGAGCCAGTGCCAGTTGCAGGCTGTTAGTTTCTGACAGTTAGGAGGGTCAGTTGCTGACAGTTGGTCAGTGAGTTGATGGCAGTTAGGGTGGCAGTTGTGGGGAAGTTGACTGCTGGGTGTGAGTTGGTCATTGCGGGTTGGTTGCTGGTAGTGTGGGTTGGTGTTTAGTTGTTGGACTATAAAGGAAGGCCTCAGCTTACTGAGAAGGCTTTTGGCTTTAGCTTTTAAAGAATTTTTTTACTCTGAGATCTATAGAGAGCAGATCTGTCTCATAGGCAAAGATCTTCTCTCAGTTGGCTACTGATAGTTTGGGCTGATACAGAAAACTAATTGAAGGAGTGAATGAGTGGTAGCTGTCTATTACTTTAGGGAGTTATGTAGTTAGTGAATCATTTATAGACAGTATAGGTTAGATAGTCCTGGTGTTTGCCAGGCAAGAAGAAGTTGTCCTCAGAAGACAGAGGTAGTTATTAGGAATTTCAGGTAGTATTAGAATTTTAGGTTTATTTGTAGGGTATAAGATTAGTAATTTCTCTTTCCTCTTTTCTACCTTTCCCTCCTTTACCATATTTTTTTACTATCTATATTTTAATTAAACTAAATTATTAATTCTTTTTTAAATTAATTAGTCAATTGAGAACATTATTCCTTGGTTACAAGAATCACATTATTTACCTCAATCTCCTCCCCCAACCCTTCCTGTAGCTGACACACAATTTTATTGGGTATTTCATGTGTCCTTGATCAGAACCTATTTCCATGCTGTTGGTGATTGCATTGTGATGCTCATTTAGAGTCTACATCCCCAGCCATATCTCCTTGACTCATGTATTCAAGCAGTTGTTTTTCTTCTGTGTTTCTACTCCCACAGATTTTCCTATTAATGTGAATAATATTTTTTTTCTCATATGTTCCTTCAAGTTTTTCAGGATCACTGCATTGCCACTAATGATGAAGTTCATTACATTAGATTGTATCAAAGTGTATTGGTCTCTGTGTACAATGTTCTCTTGGTTCTGCACCTTTCACTCTTCATCAATTCCTGCAAGTCACTCAAGTTCCCATGGAATTTCTCCACTTTATTATTGCTTTAAACACAATAGTATTCCATCCACAACATATACAACAAGTTGTTCAGACATTTCCCAATTGAAGGGCATACACACATTTTCTAATTTTTTGCCACCACAAAGAGTGCAGCAATGAATATTTTTGACCATGTTTTTTTTCCTTATTATCTCAATGGGGTACAAACCCCAGCAGTGCTATGGCTGTATGAAAGGGCAGACAATCTTTTAGCACACTTTGGACATAGTTCCAAATTGCCCTCCAGAATGTTTAGATCAATTTACTACTCCACCAGAAGTTCTTTAATGTCCCAGTTTTGCCACATACCCTCCAAAATGTATTACTTTCTGTTGTTGTCATGATAGCCAATCTGCTAGGTGTGAGGTGGTACCTCAGAGTTGTTTTGATTTGCTTTTCTCTGATTATAAGAGATTTAGAACACTTTAATGTGCTTAATAATAGTTTTGATTTCTTTAATGGAAAACTGCATATTTATGTCCCTTGCCCATTTATCAATTGGGGAATGGCTTGATTTTTTGTACAATTGGTTTAGCTCTTTATAAAATTGACTAATTAGACCTTTGTCAGAGGTTTTTGTTATGAAGATTGTTACCAATTTGTTGCTTCCCTTCTAATTTTGGTTGCATTAGTTTTGTTTGTAGAAAAACTTTTTAATTTGATGTAATCAAAATTATTGATTTTACATTTTGTGATTTTTTCTAACTCTTGCTTGTTTTTAAAGTCTTTCTTTTCTCAAAGATCTGACATGTATACTATTCTGTGTTCACCTAATTTGCGTATAGTTTCCTTCTTTATATTCAAGTCAGTCATGCATTCTGAGTTTATCTTGGTGTAGAGTGTGAGATGTTGATTAACTGCTAATCTCCCCCATATTGTCTTCTAATTTTCCAAGCAGTTGTTATCAAATAATGGGTTTTGGTCCCAAAAGCTGCGATCATAGGGCTTATCATAGACTGTCTTGATCAGGTCATTTACCCCAAGTCTTTTTCACTGATCCTCCATTCTGTCTCTTAGCCAGTACCAAATTCTTTTGATGACCACTGCTTTATATTAGAGTTTGAGATCTGGGATTGTAAGGTCTACTTTGAATTTTTTTTTATGATTTCCCTGGATATTATTGCTATTTTCTTCTTCCAAATGAACTTTTTTTATGTTTTTTTTTAATTCAGTAAAAAATAATTTCGGTAGTTCAGTGGGTATGGCACTAAATAAGTAAATTAAATTTGGTAGGCTTGTCATTTTTATTATGTTATGAGCATGAACAGTCGATGTTTTTCCAATTGTTTAGATCTAGTTTTAATTGTGTGGAGAGTGTTTTGTAGTTGTGTTCATATAGTTCCTGTTTTTGTCTCGGTAGATAGATTCCTAAGTATTTAATATTGTCTAGGGTGATTTTAAATGGAATTTCACTTTCTAATTCTTGCTGTGGGGATGGTTTGGAGATATATAGAAATGTTGATAACATATGTGGGTTTATTTTGTATCTTGCAACCTTGCTAAAGTTGTTGATTATTTCAAGAGCTTTTTGGTTGATTTTCTGTGGTTCTTTTAGTAGACCATCATATCATCTACAGAGAATGATAGCTTGGTATCCTCATTGCCTGTTTTAATACCTTCATTTTTTTTTCTTCTCTAACTGATACAGCTAGTGTTTCTAGTACAATGTTAAATAATAGTGGTGATAATGGGCATCCTTGTTTCATTCCTCATTTTATTGGGAAGGCATCTAGTTTGTCCTCATTGCAGATGATAGCAATTTGCTAATGGTTTTAGATATATACTGTTTATTATTTTTAGGAATGACCCTTTTATTCCTATGCTTTCTACTGTTTTTAATTGGAATAAGTGTTGTATTTTATCAAAGGCTTTTTCTGCGTCTATTGAAATAATCATGTGATTTTTATTGGTTTGCTTGTTGATGTGGTCAATTATCTGGATGGTTTTCTTAATATTGAACCAGCCCTGCATCCCTGGCATAAAGCCTACTTGATTATGGTAGATGACCCTTCTGATCACTTGCTGGAGTCTTTTTGCTAGTATCTTATTTAAGATTTTTACATCTATATTCATTAGGGAGATTGGTCTATAATTTTCTTTCTCTGTTGTTGGCCTGCCTGGCTTTGAAATTAGTACCATGTTTGTGTTGTAAAAGGAATTTGGTAGAACTCCTTCTTTGCTCATTCTGTCAAATAGTTTGTATAATATTGGGATTATCTGTTCTTTGAATGTTTGATATAATTCATTTGTGAATCAAGCTGGATCTGGGGATTTTTTCTTAAGGATTTCTTTTATGGTTTGTTCAATTTCTTTTTCTGATATGGGGTTGTTTTGGTAGTCTATTTCTTCCTCTGCTTGTCTAGGAAATTTATATTTTTGTAAGTGTTCTTCCATATCACCTAGATTGCCATATTTATTGCCATATAATTGGGCATAATAATTTTTAATGATTGCCTTAATTTCCTCTTCATTAGAGGTGAGGTCTCCCTTTACATATTGGATACTGTCAATTTGCTCTTCTTCCTTCCTTTTTATAATTAGATTGACCAGTACTTTGTCTATTTTATTTGTTTTTCAAAGTACCAGCTTCTAGACTTATTTATTAAATCAATAGTTCTTTGACTTTCAGTTTTATTAATTTCTTCTTTGATTTTTAGGATCTCTAATTTAGCCTTCTTCTGAGGATATTTAATTTGTTCACTTTCTAGTTTTTTCATTTTCATGCCCAGTCCATTGACTTATTCCCTCTCTAATTTGTTAATATATGAACTCAAGGATATGAATTTCCCACCGAGGACTGCTTTGGCTGCTTCCCATAGATTCTGAAAGGATGTCTCATCATTGTCATTTTCTTCAATGAAGTTACTAATTGTCTCTATGATTTGTTTTTTTTTAACTAAACAATTTTGGAGAATCGTACTGTTTAATTTTCAATTAATATTTGATTTGCCTCTCCATGTACCCTTACTAATTATTATTTTCATTGCATTGTGATCTGAGATGGTTGCATTTATTATTTTTGCTCTTTTGCACTTGTTTTCAATGATTTTGTGCCCTAATACATGGTCAATTTTTGTGAATGTACCCTGTGCTGCTGAAAAGAAGGTGTATTCCTTTTTGTCCCTATTTATTTTTCTCCATATGTCTACTAACTCTAATTTTTCTAAGATTTCATTTGCTTCTCTCAACTTTTTCTTATTTATTTTTTGGTTTGATTCATCTAGTTCTGATAGAGGAAGGGTCAGGTCTCCCACTAGTATAGTTTTTCTATCTATTTCATCCTTGTACTCTACTAGTTTCTTCTTTAGATATTTTGTAAAGATTTAAATTTAGGGGAGACTGAGGCAGGTAGAAATTAATTTCTCTATGCAAGGAGTATTATATTTTTAGAGGTTTATTGAAGATTAATGATTAAAGAATATAAAAGTAAGAAAAGCACATGCTAGGTGGGCCATGAGGCCCACACAACTTTCACTCACATCATGAGATGCATCTATCTTTTTGCCAATGAAGCCAGGAAGAGAAGAGGTCCCACCGTGGGTGGAGACCCTCTAAATAATCATTTTGATCTCAGCCCATTTGATAATTCAGTGAGATTAGAGGGCATTCTGGGAGCTAGCAAGGACTCCTGGGGAATGGAGTCCAGAGTTCAAATCTCAATTTTACATGCCCCCCATTTGATCCTCTGGGAAGAAGGACTTCCCCAAAAGATCATAAAAACATAATCAATTTAAAGATTACAATAATTTGAGGATAAGAGAAAAAAAAGAACAAAACCAATAACTGCTGGATGCATTGACAAAAAGCCAGTTAGGGGGAAGTCCCCTTTGGCATGAAAGTGTAGATACAAATAAATGTTCAATCAACTACACCCAAAGCTCATTTTTGTGCAGCTTGTGATCTGGAGGCTTCTTCATTGTGTCTTCTCCAACAGTTCAGTTCTGGATTCAGAGAGGTAGCATCTTTCTTTACCTAAAATTCTTCTTAAAAGGAATTTAAACTTTGCAATTTAAATAATGATATTTTTTATATTCCCCCCGTTAAGAGGGTGATTAAAAAATAGGATCACTTAGGGATGCATGGCTGAGGTATGAGGTATATGAATCAATTGGCAAGAGATATTAAAAAGATATCAGAAAAATACAAATAAAAAGAAAAAAATTCTGGATGAAAATATGGACTATCAAAGTCTTATGTGTAAAAATTCCAAGAAGAAAGAAAAATAAATCTATAACAGGTCCATGAATCAGGGCCCAATTAAAATGATTGAAGCAATGATGCATTTACCCAGTCAGTAGCCAGGACTATTGACTGGTAAGGAAGTTACCACACTATAAAAGGCAGAAAAGGGGACCAGATTATATGAGCCAAGGTTTCCAGGGTACTCATCTGTGAGTATTTTCAGAGTGAGTGTGGACACAAGGAAAGCCTATGTCTTAACAATATGTTAAACACAGTAACCTCGAGTCTTCACACTAGGTTCAAGCCCTTTGTATTGGCCTAGAAGTGCATCAATCCATACTGTATTGGCTTTTCTTTGGCCCTGTGCAATGGCTCTTTTGTGTATATCTTGTCCTGGAATCAGACAGAATCATTAAGAAAAGTCCCATAAATTTTTAAATAATTAGTGGCATCATTTTTATAGTCTTCTAGCTTTTTGGGCATGCATTTGCAAATGTATTTTAAACTTATATTACTGAAAAATCAGAAGGTTACCAAAAATCTTAATGCTGGTGACATGTGCTTCAAATATAAAAAAGGAGAGAAAAAACCACTGAAATAGTATAATGCACATGAAAGAAAATATAATAATAAAAGAGCTTTAAAAATTCAAAAATGTAGCTTATAATCAATGACACTCTGTGTCAGCTATGAAAATATAAAATGCAAGGATTTCTCACCAAAAATGAGATCCATTTCCTCTTCATGCCTGTCCATGATCTACTGTGAGTGAATTCAAATGAATTGAACAAGGTAACAATTTTTCATTTTTTTA
Source organism: Monodelphis domestica (assembly GCF_027887165.1). Taxonomy (NCBI): domain Eukaryota; kingdom Metazoa; phylum Chordata; class Mammalia; order Didelphimorphia; family Didelphidae; genus Monodelphis; species Monodelphis domestica. The sequence goes on from NC_077229.1 coordinate 363,551,052, forward strand.
AAAATACAGTAGTACAAATATGTAGATATCAATATCCCCAAAATTCTCAATAGCCCAATTAGTTACAATAGCAAACAAACACACTATCATATTTTACATAAGTTGTTGTATGACATATAAAATCCTATGAATTGATGTATTTTTGTCACAATTTTTACAGATGTAGCAATCTTTCAACCTTGGGGTATAAACGTATTTTTAAACAAAGTAAACCTCATGTTGGTTAAGAACATAATCAAGCAATCTATGTAGCATTCTGGTGGAAGTAAAATAGTGAGCTGAAGAGTATAAATAAAGGGGTGCTCCTTTTTCTTGGAGGCTTATAGGGATACAAATGCCCTGAGATTAACTGCCCCAACTTCCATTCACATATTTTAAAATGCGGGAAGGTTGTGGGTTATAATTGTATTTCACTTCAGCTATGGGCCTTACCTTGTGGTAGGAGCAGGCAAAAATAACCAGAGATTGTTAAAAAAAATTACAAAAATCATGTTTAAAAAACCCTTAAAATCATTTGAGATATTTAGCACATAAAATTTTCCAAAGGTTGTTATAGCAATTGTAAACAGTTCTGAAGTCCATATATCCTCTATGTGACAATTTACAAAGGCAAAAATAGAAAAAAAAAAGCTTTTTTTTTAAAATACGGGCTTAATTATTACAATGATATTTTTTCAATATATGGTTATAGGGGAAAAGAAACAGAATTTAACAGTAGTTAACCCAGTACATTAAAATAAACAGTGTAACAGAATAATATTGAATTCAGTAATATATGAACTTAAAATCACAAAGTTAAACCTTAAACCAAGCAAACATCAAAATGCAATAGAAATACAGAGATTTTTCTCATAAACCATTGGAGTCTGAAATGCCTTAGAATATAGCCTCTCATCTCTTCAAAGTCCTTTGGTGTGTTTTTTTTTTTTTAATTATTCATTTAAATGTCTATTGTAGGAAGGCAGAGTGGTAAGGGCTAGGCAGTGGGGGTTAAGGGACTCATCCAGGGCCCCACAGCTGGGGAGTATCTGAGGCCAGATTTTAACCCAGGACCACATGTCTTTAGGCCTGGCTCTCAGTTCGCTGAGCCACCCATTTGCAAATTCAAAGTTAGACCAAGAATTATACGGAGCTGGGTCTCCTCTGTGACACACAGGTGAAGTCAATAAAATTACCAGAACAGTAAAAAGGTATCCTTTTAAATAGTCCATTGCTTTTAAGTTCCTGTTTAGAAAAGTCTGTTTCTTCTCTCTCTCTTTTCTCTCTCTCCTCCTATGATCTGCCAGGTGTTCAATACCCCCATCCATGTGGAGGCTTAGCCTAAGGGAAAATTACCCATTCTCCTTTCCCTCTTGTCTCTGCCCTCCGCCCACGTGGCCAATACCCCCTTTTTTACCAATACCGAGGTAGGCCAGGAATGCAGACAAGCAGGGCCAGGAGACGGAGCAGGCAGGCGGGGTGGGCAGGTGAGCTGCAATCTGCAAACACAGGCAGGGAGAAGCAGCCGTCGAAAGTGATGGCAGCAGGCAGGCAGGCAGGCAAGCAGAACTATGCAGCCAGGGGCCAGGTGGGAGGCAAACAAACAGGTCCAGAGTGAGCCTGTGAGCTATCGAATGGCTGGAATGAGCAGCAGCTTTGCAAGGGTTGCCAACTGTAAAGATTAAAATTTAGGGGAGACTGAGGCAGGTAGAAATTAGTTTCTCTCTGCAAGGAGTATTATATTTTTTAGAGGTTAATTGAAGATTAATATTAAAGAATATACAAGTAAGAAAAGCACGTGTTATGTGGGCCATAAGGCCCACCGAACTTTCACTCACATCATGAGATGCATCTGTTTGCCAGCAATGCCAAGAAGAGAAGAGGTCCCACCGTGGGTGGAGACCCTCTAAATAATCATTTTGCTCTCGGACCATTTGATAATTCAGTGAGATTAGAGGGCATTCTGGGAGCTAGCAAGGACTCCTGGGGAATGGAGTCCAGAGTTCAAATCTCAATTTTACAATTTTGATGCTATGCCATTTGGTGCATACATGTTGAGTACTATTTCCTCATTGTCTATACTGCCTTTTATCAGAATTTAATTGCCTTTCCAAATCTCTTTTAACTAGATCTATTTTTACTTTGGCTTTGTCAGACATCATGCTTGCAATTCTGGCCTTCTTTATATCAGTTGATACCCAATAGATTTGACTCCATCCTCTTACTTTTATCCTATGGGTGTCTACCTTCCTCAAGTCTGTTTCTTGTAGACAGCATATGGTAGGCTTTTGGATTTTAATCTACTCTGCTATATGGATTACAATCCACAGAGTTGATTAAGTTCTGAATACATTAAAAGTTCAAATGGCAGAACAACAGCAGATCATTATATAGCATTTTATAATTACATTTTATAATTTACAAAGCATTTCCCACATAATAACCTTCAGAAGGAGATAATGCAATTATCCTCCCCACTGCAACTGCTGCCAGCTATGTGCTCTGCATTTCTTCCCTATCTGCTTCCCCACTGCATCTGTTGGACACTCTGAGCCTGGCACAGCTTTGCCCACAAGGTACTCCTTCCAGACCAGTGCCTTTGCCAGTTCAGAGGTTCCAGCTGCCACTGGAGACTTGACACTATAGGTGGGTTGGGTTCTGGGACCTTCCTTCTTTCTTCCCTTTAAACTAGTGTGTTATCAAATTCTGGCTTTGGGGGGTATACCTTTTAAGTTGAGTACAGCAGGAGCATTCCTAGGCTCTGTCTTGTTGTTAGGTTGTTAGGTTTGATTTTTGGTCCCCTAGGAGCATTTAGTTTATAATCATCAAGGAAGGGTTTTTAGAGGTCTGAACTTCCACTGCCTCTGTGCCACCATCTTGACTCCACCACCAAAATTGTTAATACTTAAAAACTACTATAAGTTTTCTTTTCTCTGGCTTAAAGGGATAATATTAATTAAAAACTCTACTATATTCTCACTAAAACATAAATTATTAAAAGCTGCTCTCTTATTTTGTAAACAACCTTATTTTAATCTTTACAAAAGTGAAATGAACAGAACCAGGAGAACTTTGATTTCAGCACCTATAATAATGTAGGATGATCAACTATGAATGACAATTATTATTTAAAAAAAAGATCCAGGATCTCTTTGAGGTGATAAATGATGAAAAAGCCTATTCAGTTCCAAAGAAGGAACTGAAAGCATATGAATGCAGAGAGAAGCATTTCACTCTTTATTTTCTTTCCTTCATGAGTTTTCTCTAGTGTAAGCAATAGAAGTTCCTTTTTTACAACATGATTATCATGGAAATATGTATTATATGATGACAAATATATCATCCATATCATATTACCTGCTTTCTTAGGGAGTAGAAAGGAGAAGAGAAAAGGAGGAGAATGTGGATTGCAAAACATGAATAATGACTATTAAAAACCTACTGACATTAAAAACAAATCTCTGAGCTGCTGGTCCTTCATCAGAGTTACTGTCCTATTTTGTTAGTATAAGTGAACTCAGTGTTTTGTCTTCCTTTTAAAGTTAAGATTGTTTTGGTGGGGAAAATGCATCATTGCCAATAGAAGAAAATAACCCATCATATCTACAACTCAGAAAGAAGCTCAATAATTAGTTTAAGCTGAAGTCTCCAGAATGAGGTCAGGGAAAGAGGATTTTCATTTTACTCTCTTCTCTTTTGTCAGAAGGCTTAAAGTGATATAGAAGTATTTCTCATCTTTTCTTGCTGAATTATAACAACGATATATGTGAAATATTACCCATGGATTAGAGGTGATGGACTTGGGAAGTTATGCTGAGACCCATCTAATCAATTTTCTTGGTAGACTGCTTTGCCTTTCCATCAACATGAACTCTAATACCACAACTTGAATGTCTTCCTGAAATGGACATCAAATTTTACCCTAAAATATGGTGAAATATTATGCTTTTTTAAATATTAAAACACTAAGCAATATAAGAATCAGACATATTCATTGGGAACTCTTTAATTGCTGTTTTAGTTATGAGTTTGTCAGCTTTTCCATTATAAAGCCTTGTCTCTAGCAGTTTATAGCAGAGCTGTAAATATCAGTAACTTATATCCTATTCTAAATCTTAGTCAGAAAGCAAACTTTTAAAAGACAATATTTTATGCTCTGTTGAAAAAAATCTTTCTGTAACAAATGCATAGTAAAAAATGTAAGACTATTTTTTAAAGTACACATTTTCAGAGTGATAGTCCATCATATTTATGAATAAGCATGCAATAATGGCATTAAAATGAAAAAGGATCATAAAAGTCAGTTATAAGTTCACTATAGACTTGTGTTTTAAAAATGTGCAAGATTCACTTTCCTTATGTTTAGAAAAAACATTGTAGGCTTAAAGTTGGAATCACCTGAACTATATCAGGATTAGAAATAACTCCTTGGAGGCATGATTCCAAACATTGTTTAGAAATCAGTTGTCTATAAACAACTTAATTCCATATTTCATCAGTTAAAAAAAAACTTAAAAAATAAATGATTTTTTCATCATCAATAGAATTTTTTACATTGTTCTTTGAAATGTCAGCTACAGAATTAGGTTAAGTATGGCAATCTTTTTTATAGCCTTTATCTTCACTGTCATTTAAAAATAATATTGATGAAGTATTACTGAAGAATTTAGAAAATGATGCTAGTTCTTTGAATGAGACTAGCTTGGATTCTTAAGATTATATAGAGGTTTTAAAGGATATTTCTTAAAATATAAGGAAGTCTAGTAATGGTCTTGATATTTTACTTTCACACTTTGAGAATTCACTTATGTTATCTAAAGATGATTAATAGAAATATTAAAAATTTTTCGTGAATAACATATTAGCATATAGGACCCCATTTAATGATAGTAACAGACACATTTTGGTGCCATTAAGGCCATTCCTATGATGAGTCAAGTATGGAAGCATTTCTTAAGTGCGCATTATGTGTTAGGGAATGTACCTTTAAGGGTCTATAAAAAAGGAACAACTATGTAGTGAGGCTCAGAGCTTGGGAAGAGAATAGAGACTCAGTTACAACTTTAGAAGAACAATCAGGGTGAAAATTTCAGGCCAATAGAGAGCCTACCATTTTGAATTATTGGGGATTTCCATCTTTCTGACAATGGCGTCTTACTCATATCCAAATCTAGGCCAAGAGTTTGAGAAGCTGAGAAGGGGCAGGGGAATAATGAAACTTTGACTTGGATCATATAGCTTTAAGGGCAAAATTAATTGCAGTAAAAACATATCAGGAGAAAAAAATAAGAATTGTTGGACCCTGAAGAACATTAAAAAATTCTAAATATAATATTTGAAAAAATATTAAAATAAAATTTCCCAGATTTCTTAGAACCAGAGGGCAATGTGTAAATAGAAAGGAACTTTTAGACATCCCCTGAAAGAAATATCCAAATGAAAACTCCCCAAACAACACAGACAAAATCCAGAGCTTCCATTTGAAAGTTTAAATACTAAAAACAACTAGAAAGAAATTGAAGTGCAAAGAGTCATAGTCATACTTAGGTTTACACATTATTTGGTGCCCGCCATTATAAAGGAGTGGAAACTGGATATATGATATTCCAGAAGACAAAGAATATACATTTAAAGTCAAGAATAACTTACCTAGTAAAATTGAGTATATCCTAAAGTGGGGGCAGGGAATAGATTTTGAATGGAATAGAAGACTTCCAAGAATTCCTGATAAAAATACCAAAGCTGAGTAGATATTTTGAAATGCAAACACAGGAATCAAGAAACACATAATAAGTAAAAGTAATTAAACATGATGATCTCTATCAATATAAATGGCTTATATACTAATAGGGAATTTATAACACGTGTCATCTCTAAACCCTATTATTATTGAAGGAGCATAAATAAGCAAAAGGCCTGTCAATGGTTCTATTTGGTTTTTATTATCTAAATAAGAATGAAAATGGAAGGGGAGAGGAATACCCTGGAGGAGGAGACAGGTTTGAAAGATAAGGAAAAAAATTATCACACAAAAAATGGAGAAATATTCCAAAATTGATATTAGATTCTCCCTTCTATTTTACATGATTAAAGGATGAAAAAACACTTGCACAATACAAATTTGGGTAAAGAAATACATTCTATTCTTAAGAAGATGATTTTAGGGGAACCTCTGAAAATATTTGTGAATTGAAAATAAATAAGAAAAATAAGTCTGAAAGAATTAACAACTCTTTTCAATGTAATAACCTCAATTCCAGAGGACTAATGATGAAATATGCTATTCTTCTTCTGAGACAGGTAGATAATTGATTGCTAAATGATAATTTTTCCTGTTGTACATGATCAATTAAGAAATTGGTTTTACTTGACTATACATGTATATAATAGGTTTTGATCTTCTATACTCTGAATTGAGAGGGAGGTTTGGGTGAGAGAAAAAGCAGATTTTTGTAGTTCATAATAATTTAAAAGAATAAATAAAAGAAAGAAAATAAAGAAAAACAATATCCTAACAATCACAAATTCAAATATAATTGGATTATATAATCTAACTTAATTAAAGAGTATCAGATTGCATAGGGAAACAAAATCTAACAATTTTTGAATAAATGAATCACATCAAAGAGAAATGAAGACATATAAAATCAATATGAATAATAAAAAAATTGCCATTTATCAGGTAACTCCCAATCAGTAGGAGTTGCAAAAAGATTATAGTGCAAATTAAAAACAAAATCCACAATGTCAATTGAAGTATATTAAAAAGCTATATTATGCCTTAAAGTAAAATTAATATTGAAAGAATATAAACATTCAGCACATATGCCAAATGGTATAACATTAAATTCATTTTTCAAAATATTAATTGGATTGCAAAAAGGAACAACAAATGTTTAAGATAATAATATAATATGTGTAGGGAACTTTAAAGTTCTTCCCTCAGAGTGGTGTAAGAGCAAATATAAATGAAAAGAAATATAAAGATTTAACAAATTTCTGGAAAAGAGAGATGAGATAAATATGACATCCATTGAATAACAAACCAAAATGACTTTCATGTTTATGCAGGTACATATATATGCATAAATATGTGTATATATATATACATGCATATATTTATTGACATAATATTATACCTTTTTAAAAAGACATCATAGTGTTAACACATAATAAATAAATCAAGTGCTAAAGCACAGGGAAACTATGAATAGACGTAAAAAACAGTGACTACAATTTTACAAAAATCATAAATTAATTATTAATAGAAGAAAACAATTAAATATGATATCTAAATGGAAACAATAATAATGATATCCTGAATAATCAAAAGTCAAAAACAATGTATAAAAGCAGTTAATAACTATAAAAACTGATAAGGGTATGAAATCATGCCAATATTTCTGAGATACAGTGAAAATGGTCTTAGGAAGAAATAATTTCATCTGAATTCTTACATGAATAAAATAGAAACCATAGAGGATTCATGTAATGAAATTACCATTTAAAATGTCCATAACCTACCCCAAACTAAAATAATTAAAATATATATGTAAGCAGTCCCACCAATGTCTCCACCTCACAAAAAGAATGTTAGAGATAAAAATTTAGAACATAGGATTTTTGAATTACTTAAGTGTTAGTGCCTCACTCCTGTCTCTAAGGTAATATGCAAGCATCTTTATTTCTTATATTTTTATAACTCTTCATATTCTGTTTTCACTTTCCCCTTTCCTTATAACCTTCACTTTGACTCTCTATAAAATGAAATGGAATGAAAAATTCTAGCAAGTTTATTTTCATTGAACAGACATAATTTTCCTTGAATCAGGATATTTGGCGGTCTAAATTCTTATTTCCCTTCCATCAAAATACTCTTTTTAAGCACAGGCAACTAAATTTTATTCATACTCCAGAAAGTATTGTGATATAGGAAATTTAAAATTAACATAAATATTAATTAAAATTTATTTTTTTGAATTTAGAAGAAAAATGTAGGTATATACTGACAAAATATCAACTTAGTATATTTCTCAGAGAGGGAGAATTGAGGCATTTAACAACTTAAACCATAATAATGTTCATTGAAGACAGACTAACCACTTAAAGCCTAGAACATTTTAATTATATAACATTATTCCATCTAAGTTTAACTTCAAAAATAAATTATCTTAACAACACAACCAAATTAGCCTGCTAGAATCATCTCATTCATTATTCAAATACTCTGGCTTGGGGTATTCTACCTAATCATTTAAGATATTGATCAGTAAGTATGATTAGTGAGAAATCAAGGGAAGAAATTACAAATTAATAGTTATCTAGAAGCTTTTCTGGAAATGGTACTTCAATTTCATTCACATCATGATGTTAGAAATAGTAGCTATGTGGCTTAAAGGAATGGAAAGTTTGATAGCTAAATAGTTGACTTCCTATGTCATAATTATTGTCCTTTTTAAAGCTAATTTCACTTATACTATTGTAAGAAAACATGTCCATAAAAGAAGTTAAGGTGCTATCAAATCCATCTCCTCACTATAATAACTCTTCCCCCCCTCAAATAACCCTTTACTAGACTAGATAGATCATTGATAAGAAAAAATAAAGTCACCATAAATATAGACCAATAGACTTTTAATACCCCTTTCTTGTGATATTAGCAATAGGAAGATACTTATTGATTAGGGAATAACTAATCAATTTGTGGCACATGAGATGGCATATTGCTATGATTTAAGAATGAATATAATGAATACAGAGAATCACAAAAAGATGTATTTGATCAGATGAAAAGTAGAATAAGGAGATACAATATTACATGCAATATTATATGCAATAACTATGGTAGTAGTCTACAGCAATGTAAAAGAAATGAACAATCACACAAAATAAAAAATAAACATGCCTTATATAAAAAAATAATTTTTAAAAATATGACTTGAAATAAGGTAGATGAGAAAATGATTCCTTTTGGAAATTGGAAGATCTTCAAGTCAGATACATTGTACCTACTGTCAGACATTACAGATCAGGTTCACTTTTTCCCTCTTCTTTTTGTTTTATCTTCACATTTTTACTTGCAAATATTGTTATTGTAGTTATCATATGTAAATAGTCTTGCTAAAATATGTATAATTTCACATAGTATTTTAAAATCAATAGTCTTCTCTATCTTGTTTATTTTGTCCTTTTTTCCTAATTTGTTAGTGATATGGTTATACTAAGCAACTTATTCTAAAATGATGACTACATATAATTTATATCCTTTTTATATTATTAATTCTTCCTTATAGAATTTCCCTATACTTTTATTTAGGAAGGTGCTCATAATATTTAGCTTAAATTCCCGAGTAGTATATAAATCTTTAGCTTCTTTCCTTAACCTTGAACTACACCTTCTTGACATTTTTCATAGACCTTCTCCATTCCTACTATCACCAATCAAAACTTAAAGTGACATATGGAAATGATCAAGTACTTCATAGAATTGCTTTATTTCTCCATTCACATCAGCAGATATTGAAACATAGCATGCAAAAAAATTTTAAAAGGACAAAATATACAAGTTAGAGAAAAGCCTACTGATTTTAAAATGCTTTGTGAAATTGCAAGTTGTTAATAAAATCTGCTGAAATAAATTCATCCTCAGCCATTCAGTTCTTAAATTATTTTTTCTGTTGATTGAAACTATTTTTTCTAATGTTATGGGTTGTGTCTTTTGGATGTCCTTATTGATGGATTCATGTTGTACCAAAAAGAGGGAGGGAAGATTCTGATGCAACAACATAAATCCATCAATAAAGGCATTCATATTTCATATTGATTTTAGGCACATTACTAGGTAAAGGAATAACATTTTGAAAGGTAAAAGGAACTTTATTGGTCTTCTAGTCAAAATGTATCCAATATTTTAAAATTAGGAAAATGAGCCCAAGTTACAAAAAGAATGTAATATTGGCAAAATCACAAATTTAGCATCAGAGTAGACTATGAAACCAGATTTTCTGGATCTAAAGGAAGGTCCCTTTTCCTGTAAAACTATGTTTCATAGATTGTCATTGCCAAAAATATCATCAAATAGATAACTATAAGATGTCTCATAGCCAAAATTCAAATATAATAATATATTGATCATACATATAGTTCAAATTGGACAAAATGTACACAAAAGTATATATATATATATATATATATATATATATGTGTGTGTGTGTGTGTGTGTGTGTGTGTGTGTGTCTGTATGTGCATGTATACCTATTTAAATTAGATAAATTTAAAATACTAAATGAATATGAGCTAGAATGATGATAATGCTTTACATACACATATTCACCTCTCTGTGTCCATATATTTTTCTTATTGTTTCTTTCGTTAGAACTAAAGAATTTTAATAAAAATATCCAAATAAGCCATGTTCTCCATTCCTCTCTGGGCTGCTTTCCTGACTCTTTGGACTTCGTTGCCATTATCTTTATCAACAGGCTTCTCATCCTGAAATTTAACTGAAACCAATCAATTTGAAAGGTCATTCCCTTTTAGAATGCATCTTCCTTCCATTGGTTAGTTTCTCATAGAACCTCCCTTTTAAATAAAGTACCCACATAAGACAATTTTCACCTTAATCCCTCTCATGGCTTCATTCCTGACTCTTTCAATTTCTTTTTCTGTGATGATATTGAATATCTTTCCTGCCCCATCTAAAGCATCTTGAGATCAGGAGCTGTGTTTTCTTTCTTTTCTTTTCATTTAAAAAAATGTTAGCCTAGCATTTAGTGCAGGAATCAAAATTTGGTATATCACAATTGAGTATTTCTATTTAACTGAACATATACCTCCTGAACATATGAGTACAATCCAAGTCAGGAATTAAATGGGGTAAGACTAGATCAAACAAAGAGCTCAAGAAATATTTTTTAAAAGAAACATCAGAAACTAGTAAAGAAATGAGAAAGTCATATTATGAATTTATACATAGTAATTGGTAAACTATGGTATTGAATCATATTCCCCTCCTACAGATCAGCAAATGCCTGGGATATGTATGTGTATATGTGGTTTGGGGAGTGTATATGTGTGCACATTAAACCACAGTGCCACAGTAGGAAAGATAATCTCTAAAACTTATGGATCCTAATACATCTTAATAAAGATATTATTTGCACATAACCAAGATCTCAAGAAAGGCAGGGATAGAGGATACTTCAAGAATATGTTTCTAAATTTCAAAATGAAATTGTTTTTTCTCTAAATAGTTTATTTTTATGTCAGATCAGTTGATGTGGTTGTGTCACCAAAGATAGCCTTCCAAATTGTCCATTCTATACATGAAAGTTGCCTTCCTTTAATAAATGTTAGATGTTTGAATCATTTGCCTCACAACCCAGGATCCCTGTGGTTGTGATTTAGAGAAAACAAGGTGCTACTTCCTTACCCAGATCTACATTTTTGCATTTCTGAGCATTATAATTTGTTGGAAAGAAAAAAAGGAAGAGCAAAAAAGGATAGTCTGGCAACCTCTGAATGATTTTGAAAATTTAATGAAGCTTTTCTTATCATTATAGTGGCAAAGAAAAGCTTCATAAAATTTTAAGCCTAGGATAGTGCAGCTAGAGTAAAGGGAATGGATCTAATGGTCTATTTGTAGCAGAATCAACAAGGATTATCAAGTTTCTGAATATGGATAGAGGACGTTGCCAACTTAATAGATGTGAATGGGGCCATTGAGGAAAAAAAGAAAAAATCAAAAACAACATCACAAAAGTGAGTGTAATGAGTAGCCTTTACTCAGACTTTTACCTTACCCAGTAGTGTATGATTATCTGGTGGAGGGCTTCATGAGCTCTTTTCAGGACTGCTTTCTTCCTCTGCTGTCCACCTGTCATACAGCTTCAACCCATGACTCTAAGATGTTGTAGCCTGCATGGCAGGCACACCACCAATTAACCATTTTAGCATGTAGGCTCAACTAAGCTGAGGATAATCAACAGGTCTCAAAACCACAAGTAAATTAGGGAAATTTCTACCACTGGGATATAAAGATTTCCCCTCACATAAAATATTGATGAGAAAAAAGTTTTTTTTTTTTTTTTTTCCAATTGCCAGGAAGGCAACAAAAGAAGGTTCTGTGGAGGGCTAACAGCTTTGGTCAGATATTTAAGGAGTCAAAATCATCCACTGCACCTGGATCCATCACTAGTTATCTTGACTTTTTTCTTGCCACTGTATCTCTTTGACTCTAGAAAATAGATTGAGACAGACAACATCATGCAACTTAAATCTAATTTACATTAATATCAAAGGATATCCCCTGTAACATTATTTTGGTCCTCTTTGAGTGCAAAGGATAACAACCAACCAATGAATTCAGGCTAGTCCTATGTTATTTTAGGATCACATGGCCCTCTGTTTGGTTTGGGGATGGAATGAGATCCTTGAATGTTATTTAGCAATTAAAAAAATGTAAAATTTGGAAAAATTATTGAGGAATACTTCCAGTGCTTATCTCAAGAAACAAAAAAGAAAACCCCTCTGCCTCCATATGAAAACTCACTTGGTAAGTAGGACAAAGAGTTAGTATAAGAGACATGGTGATTCCATGTGGTCTGTATTTGTAATCTGTTATTTTATTAGCTTATTTAATTCTTAAGTAACAATGGATAATTAAATGTCTACTTATTAAAATAATTCATGAAAACTGAAGTAAAGCAGGTTATTTTCCCCATCTTAATCATGAATACATTAACTAGGAATCTATTATAATAAGGGTAGAGACCACTAAAACACTGTCAAGGAACAACTTGATCCTTAGCATCCTGAATAAATCATATTGTCAGGATGATTTTTTTTTTCACCTTTAAGGGAAAAAAAAAGAAATGAATAAGAATTAAGTTAATGGTGTTGTGGTGGCATAGTGAGGAGAACCCTGATAAATAACAACCTTTTCACATTGGTTATCTAGACTTGTTTGAATTTAGTTTAATTTATCCTCAATTAGAAGGCATATTTTATCAATGAGCCTATACTAATAGCCTTGCTAGCTTGGGAAGAGTCTTTGATGATTTGGTTTGATCTCACCTATACAGACCTTAAGTAAGTCTGTAGCTCTGTTTTTTTAATCCTAAAATATGGTGAATCCTTGAACAAGGGGTTAGCATGAATATTGGTTGCTTTGAATTTGCATTTCCCTCTAGCTAGCAGACAAAGGTCAGAGTCACCAATAGTTCAAAGTAAAGGCAAAGTCACTCAAGAAATTACAGCCCTAGATCAACCAGCTTAGATAATGGTGAAAGTTGACAGCTCCTGGCCTGAGTTAAAACAGAACATTTAAGAAATAACACTCACTACCTGATGAGTGTACCTATAGGACTCAAAATATGACAGATTGTTGCCATATAAGGACCCCAACATTCTCCAAAGAAATCCTCAGAAACATGCTCTATTCCCAGCATTGAGTCTCAGTTCAGAAGAAATTAATTTCACTTCAATGTTATGGAGAGGCAGGGTAGGAGTAGAAAACAATAATAATTATGCACTTTATTATACTTAATATTGGTTAAATAGAAGTTTCAAGCAGATAATATTTACTATTCAGAGGAATGCAAAACTGGAGTCTGTCTAAACCCAAGCATGTAACTCTCAAATATTTTAAAATATTCTAAAGTATATTCCTCCTTTTATTTCAGTTAGAGTTGTATCTATGAATATCTGTTATTTTATCAGTTTATTTAATTCTTACATAACAATGGATTATTAAATGTCTACTTATTCAAATAATTCATGAAAATTGAAGTAAAGCAGCTTATTTTCCCCATCTTAATCCATTTCCTCTCTGTCTCTGACTCTGTATCTGTTTCTGTCTGTCTCTGTCTCTCTGTCTGTGTCTGTGTCTGTGTTTGTCTCTGGCTCTCTGTCTGTCTCTCTCAAATCCAGTTGCACTTGAAATAATTCTATACAAAGGTAAAGGATGAGAAATGTATTCTTCAGCTCTGCTACATGAAGAGGCCAACTGTTCTCCCACCACAAGGAATGACTTCAGTCAGTATGCCTCCATTCATAATGTTTTCTAGCAACTCTAACTAAAATCTGGGATCACATACAGCATACTCCCCCATACAATGAAGCATACAAGCATCTGTTAAGTGGCAGATTTCTTTAAAGGTCAAAGATATATGATAAGAAGACTCTTGACAAAATTTGGATCAATGAGACACCTTCAACACAGGGCTTAAACGAAAATCGTAATGCTAACATACCACATAGTAAAATATTATGGTGAGCAGAATCAAACTCTCCAGCAAACTGTTTATCTGTTAATAATTTCTCAAATGGAAATAACAGAAAACATATGAAAAATGGACCAAGAATGAAAAATATAAGACCTTATTTAGCTATAGACATAATAGTACCCAGAATGTACCTCCTTTAAGGGCATGTAATATTTCAGAATATAAAAACATTTATGTTTCATGAATTAATCAGAAATATATACTGGTTGTATCTTTCATGTAATTCAATCCAACAAAGATTTGTTACAATATATACTATGTGGTAGACTGAGTATAGATACCTTTCCAATAGATTCATATAAATGGTATGTTCATTGAAATCAAGGAGCTTGCAATATTATTGGGGAACCAAAATTAACAAATGCAAAGTAATTAACTACTAAATTATATAATACAGAATATAAGTGTAAAAGGACTTTAGAGAAATAAAAAAATTCTTTTAGTGCAAAAGTGTTCATAAAAATCTTTGAAAAGGTGAGATATATGATAGAGATACAAAGTTTAGCAAATATATTGTCATTGGCCTTGAAATACTTTAAAATGTAATGCATTCTTTGGATAATAATGAGTAAAAACACAAAAGTATGTGCTCACACGTATGTGTATATGTGTATAATATTAGACAAATGGTAATAAGGGAGTAGATATCAAGAAATAGATTAGGATTAGATGCATAAACCCTGGATACATTTTTAAAATATGACATTTGAAATCATAAAAGCTGGTAAATTCATCAAATGTAAGGATAGAGACAAAAATGACTCAGCTCATAGATCTGAGGTTCATATATGGTATGGCAGGAGTGCACATAATTTGGATATCAAGAAAAAGAGCAATGCTATAAGAATTCAAATTGGAGAGAATATTCTGGAGTAGAGTATACTCAACAGCATTTATTTTATATTATATCCCTCATGTTTCCATTTTCATATATATTTGTCCATTTATATGTACACACATAGAAAATATTATAGTATTATCTCATTTATATTTAGTATCATTTTCTCTAATTACTGCCTTAAAGATATGGCATAGATATTTAAAGTGCCAAGATATGTGTTGGAGAAATAAATGCCTTTTCTTTGTCTACTATTTTTCTCAGATATTATGGAATGTTGGATGGACTCTCATTGTTAGGGCTGAGATTCAGGTTGAGGCTGTCAGGGATTGAAAACAGAAGGTATTCCTGATACCTGGGCACAGTGATGGATGAACAATAATTTCAGAACTTTTGAGTATGAAGAAAAGTTACTTTGGAATTCCTGGGGAGAGAGTATTTAATCAGATACATGCTTTCTGGGCCGATGACTTCCTTTTTCTTTCCATACAGCTCTGTTGTACTCTCCATAGTTATCTAAATAGCTAAAATAAAGTGTTTGGAATATTCAAATTTTAAGAATTCTTTCTTCATTTTAGAAATTGATCATCACAGTTTTACATTCCTTGGTTATGTTTTACCATTTAAAAATATTTGATCATTTCTGGTTTCTACTTTTCTGACTTCTTAGTGTCATATTTAAATGTATTTTTCCTTGGGTTTTAAGACTATCTAGACTTCCAGTCAAGATGGTGGCTTAGAAGCAGCAAAAGTTCAGACCTCTGAAAACCCTTCCTTACCAATCACAAACTGAATGATCCTAGGGGACTGAAATTCAAACTTAACAACAGGACAGAGCCGGGGAACCTCCCATCTGGAGTCAAATCAAAAGGTATGCCCCTCCCCCCCTAAAGCCAGAATCCTAGAACTCTCGGGTGTAAGAGGAAGGCAGAAGGAAGGTCCCAGGATCCCTCCTCCCCAACCCAGAGCACTGAGCCTGCAGCAGCAGTAACGGGAACCTCAGGGCCGGCAAAAGTGCTGTTCTGATGGGCACACCTTGAGATAAACCTGGGCCAGTCTCGGGGCATCTAACATAGACTGCAGGGAAGCAGCCTGAGAGAGACGGGGGGAGCCTATAGCCCTGTGGCTGGGTCCTTCCATCAGAGTCTCACTGGAGGTTTTTGCCTCGGGGCACATTCAGACCAATCCAGCTGAACCTAATCCCATCAGGAATCCTCAGAGCTCAGGGAGGCCAGGACCCCTCACCCCTTAGAGTGCAGGGCCTTCTGAAAGGACAGGAATCTCGGGACCGGCAAAGGCACTGAGGTACCTTGTGGACAGTGCTGTGCCAGGCACAGTGGAAGTAAGGCAGCAGAGAAGCAACTGGAGGGAACTGAGAGCCTTAACACCTGAAATGCTGGCAGGCAGGGGAGGGCAAACCCTGGGATTCCCAGGGAAGATAGCTCATCTGTTGAAAACAGACAATTTCACTGGGGCTAAATCCTCAGATAATCAGACAGATACATTGAGAGCCAGTCCTCCTCACTCAGATTTCTGACTGGAAAGGGGACAAAAAACCATAGAGATGGCAAATAGTAAAGAAGTGCAACAGGCTCCAAAAACAAAGAAAAGCAAGAAGAAGCAGGTGACTTTGGACACATTTTATGGAGCAAAAATACAAAATACAGAGGAGATAGAAGAGGAAACACAAAAAAATGCTCCAAAACCTGCCAAAGGGAATGGAAATTCTCCACAAACGCTTGAAGAATTTAAATAGGAAATTATCAAAAATATGGTAGCCTTCTGGCAGGAAAAATGGGAAAAAATGCAAAAGGAACTTCAAAATCTGAGAGACCAAAATATGCAAATGCAGAAACAGCTCGAAGCTTCAAAAACAGGTCAGACCAAACTGAAAAGGAAAACCAGACTTTAAAGGTCAGAATCAGGCAACTGGAAGACAGTGAGATTGCAAAAGAGCAAGAATTAATAAAGCAAAGTCAAAAGACTAAAGAATTAGAAGATAACATAAAATATCTCACTGACAAGGTGACAGACCTGGAAAACAGAGGAAGGAGAGACAATCTGAGAATCATTGGTCTACCAGAAAAAAACAATAATCTTAATATCAAAATACATGATATAATCAAAGAAAACTGCCCAGAGATTCTAGAACAAGGGGACAAAATATACATTGAAAGAGTTCACAGAACACCCTCTACACTAAATCCCCAATAGACAACTCCCAGGAATGTAATTGCCAAATTCCAAAGCTTCCAAGCAAAAGAAAAAAAATATTTTAAAAAGCCAGAAAAAGACAATTTAGATATAAAGGAACACCAATCAGAGTCACACAGAACCTAGCAATTTCCAATCTGAATGACCATAAAGCATGGAACATGATATTCAGAAAAGCAAGAGAGCTGGGTCTTCAACCAAGAATCAGCTATCCATCAAAACTGACTATATACTTCCAGGGGAAAGTATGGGCATTCAACAAAATACAAGATTTCTAAGTGTTTGTAAAGAAAAGACCAGAGTTCTGTGGAAAGTTTGACATTCAACCACAAAGAACAAAAGAAACATGAAAAGGTAGATGTAGAATCACTAGCAGTAGAAATTAGAGAATACAAAGAAATTGAAGGCATTAAAATAGGCAAGGAGGAAGCCAAGTTATTGCTCTTTGTGGAAGACATGATGGTCTACTTAAAGAATCCTAGAGATTCAACCAAAAAGCTAATCGAAATAATCAACAATTTTAGCAAAGTGGCAGGATACAAAATAAACCCACATAAGTCATCAGCATTCCTTTATATTTTCAACACAGCTCAGCAGCAAGAACTAAAAAGAGAAATGCCATTCAAAATCACCGTAGGAATCTATCTCCCGAGACAAACACAGGAACTATATGAACACAACTACAAAACACTCTCCACACAACTAAAACTTGACTTGAGCATTTGGAAAAACATTAACTGCTCATGGGTAGGACAAGCCAATATAATAAAAATGACCATCCTACCCAAACTTATTTATCTATTTAGTGCTATACCCATTGAACTTCCAAAAAAATTTTTTACTGATTTAGAAAGAAAAACACATAAATTTCATTTGGAAGAATGAAGGATCAAGAATATCCAGGGAAATAATGAAAAAAAAAGATACAAAGGAAGGGGGCCTTTCAGTCCCAGATCTCAAACTATATTATAAAGCAGCAGTCATCAAAACAATTTTGTATTGGCTAAGAGACAAAAAGGAGGATCAGTGGAATAGACATGGGGAAAGTGACCTTAGCAAGACAGTATACGATAAACCCAAAGATCCCAGCTTTTGATTAAAACTGCTGGGAAAATTAGAAGACAGTGTGGGAGAGATTAGGATTGGTTCAATACCTCACCCCCTACACCATGTTAAATTCAAAATGAGTGAATGACTTGAACATAAAGAAGGAAACTATAAGTAAATTAGTCAAACATAGAATAGTATACATGTCAGACCTTTGGGAAGGGAAAGATTTTAAAACCAAGCAGGTCTTAGAAAGAGTCACAAAATGTAAAATAAATAATTTTGTCTACATCAAATTAAAAAGTTTTTGTACAAACAAAACCAATGTAACTAAAATCAGATGGGAAGCAACAAATTGGGAAACAATCTTCATAAAAACCTCTGACAAAGGTTTAATTACTCAAATTTACAAAGAGCTACATCAATTGTTCAAAAAATCAAGCCATTCTCCAATTGATAAGTGGGCAAGGGACATGATTAGGCAGTTTTCCAATAAAGAAATCAAAACTATTAATAAGCACATGAAAAAGTGTTCTAAATCTCTCATAATTAGAGATGCAAATCAAAACAACTCTGAGGTATCACCTCACACCTAGCAGATTGGATAACATGACAGCAAAGTAAAGTAATGAATGCTGAAGGGGATGTGGCAAAGTAGGGACATTAATTCATTGTTGGTGGGGTTGTGAATTGATCCAACCATTCTGGAGGGCAATTTGGAACTATGCCCAAAGGGTGATAAAAGAATGTCTGCCCTTTGATCCAGCCATAGCACTGCTAGGTCTGTACCCCAAAGAGATAATAAGGAAAAAGACTTTTACAAGAACATTCAAAGCTGTACTTTTTGTGGTGGCCAAAAATTGGAAAATGAGGGGATGCCCATCAATTGGGGAATGGCTGAGCAAATTGTGGTATATGTTGGTGATGGAATACTATTGTGCTAAAAGGAATAATAAAGTGGAGGAATTCCATGGAGACTGGAACAACCTCCAGGAAGTGATGCAGAATGAAAGGAGCAGAACCAGGAAAACATTGTACACAGACTGATACACTGGTACAATCGAACATAGTGGACTTATCCATTAGTGTCCCATGAAATGTCCCTGAAAAATCTGCAGGGATCTAGGAGAAAAAACACTATCCACAAGCAGAGGACAAACTGTGGGAGTAAAAACTGAGGAAAATCAACTGCTTGACTACAGGGGTTGAGGGGATATGATTGAGGAGAGACTCTAAATGAACACCCTAATGCAAATACCAACAACATGGAAATGGGTTTCGATCAAGACAGATATGATACCCAGTGGAATCACACGTCATCTATGGGAGAGGTGGTTGGAGGAGAGGGGAGGAAAAGAAAATTATCTTTGTTTCCAGTGAATAATGTTTGGAAATGACCAAATAAAATAATGTTTAAAAAAAAAGTCTATCTAACACTTAATTAGTATCACACTCATTTCTTCTTTCAGATTTTCATTTCTGGGAATACCTGAGCTAATATATTCATAGCACCCTATGAGCTATGTATTGCAAGATAAATATAATTGCAAATGAAACTTTTTCCCAGGTTGATACTCAGATTTTAATCAATAGCGAAGTAATCATTCATATTCTAGCTAACTTCTACACCATTTTTCATACAGCTCTGAAATTCATGTCGTACAATCAAGATCTAAGCACCAGATCTTAGAATTTTGTCAAAAGACAATTAAGTTGGCCTGTCATGATTTATGATTTATGCATGCTGTTTATTGCTAAGCTTTTGATTATCTTCCAGATGTTTACAGATTTTCATTCTTAAAATTCTCAATTAACTTAGTAGGAATTCAAGTTTGACCTCATGACTTATTCTCATTTCAGTGTATTATTTCTCATTTACTGAGGGAAATATATTTTTAAAACCTGAAGCTGTCATTTTAGATTAGTGTAATTACAAAGGCAATATGTTCACAGGAGATTTTACAAGAAATTTGATCAACTCATAAGAGCAGAAACAACCAACATGATACTTTAAATCATGTTACCTACTGATTATTACTGCTACTTTTGGAATCACTTCATGTACATGACATCCCACTTCTTTCTGCTCAAGAACAGTTCCTATTTCATATGCATGAAAATAGAATTTATACTGTTTTATTTTTTTCATAAGACCAGTATAAATTCATAACTATTCAAATTCAAAAACAATAAGTAAACTGGTTACTATGTATTAAGTGTTAAGCTCTGTTTTTTTGTAGGGATAAAATGCTACATGAGATAAACCTTAGGAAGCTTTCTGGAAATAGAAGTTTAGAATCCATGTGATATGAGTTAAACTATCAATATGCCATAAAGAACTTGGATGAATCATTTAGTCTCTTTGGGTCTTAGTTTCTTCATTAATGAAATGAGAAGGTGAGGCAAGATGAATTCTTCAGTATCTTTTATTTTAAAAAATCCTATAATCCCTCTTTGTCCTTAAGAGTTTTAAAATCTAATAGTTGAAAAAAAAAAGAAATGAACAATCAGATTTCATTGAGGTTGAATGTGATAAACAAGATGTTAGGAAGTCTAGGCAAAGTTATAAGACAGTATGAGGATGGAAAAAAATCACTTTCAGCTAGGCACATCAAGAAATGCTTCATGGTGGAGGTGCTATCTGATGTAGAACTTTAAAGAAAAATATTTTTAATAGGCAACAAGCTACAATAGTAAAAAGGACTAATCCAGGTAAATGGCTATTTGAAGCAGGATATTTCCACAATGGTACCAGTTCACCTCTAAGAATGTCACATATAAAGGTCTGGTAATATAATATAATAATATAATATTGAATCTAATATGGTAAATTACATGAAATTGAGAGGATCAGTCAACTTCTGCTTCCTAATAACTTGCTTTTTAGACAATCTGGTAGTATTCCATTTTTTGAGTGTTCATTATTCTGACCTCACTCATACAGGACTAGAAAAAAAGACAAAAAAGAAATGAAGAAAAAATATTATAATAAGAAGCACTATATTTTGGTAAAAAATTAGCCCCAGAAAGTGATACTCAGATTCCTTATTCTAATATTCTAAGTAATAGGTAATTCAAAATGTGAATACTGTGACAGAAAAGCATAAGTTTTAGCAACTTTGACCCTTAAACTTTTCCTTCAAGGATGTGTTACATTAAAATACCCAATTACTTCACTCTCTCTCTCTTTTCCCCTCCCATCAAAGAAGCCATTATTTGATAAAAAAGACATTGCATATATAAAATTATAACTTATATATATATATATTTATTAATTCTTTCTCTGGAGGTGGACATACATAAATCATTTTTCAAATAGTATTTCTATTGCTGCAAATAGTGTTTTCTTGGTTCCACACATTTCACTCTAGTCTTCCCATTCTTTTCTCACTTAGGCACTTAACTAGTTTAGCAGATAGAGTGCTGGACCTGATGTTAGGAAGATTTGATATGAAATCTAGATGTAGGCAGTAGTTTAGTTGTATAGCCAGAGCAAATCACAACTTCTCTTTTCTTCAGATTCCAGTATAAAGTGAGGCTAATAGTATTTAGCTACTAGAGTTATTTTGAGAATAAAATAGTCACATAAAATCACTCATACTGTATAACACATGTCAAGTGAAGTGATATGATTTAGAACTCATAATTGAAATATGAAGAATCAGTGACTGACACATGACACAAAAATTCAAATGGGATGTAAATTTTTTAGCATTAATTCTTGCTGGGTTAACCATGATGTGAGGTGATGATTTTCTTTCTTTTTTAACTTTTGTTAAAAAAAAAAAACTCCCCTTTATCAAGACCTTTTCACTTGAATCCAACTTTAATTTTTGTCTGAAAAGATATTTCCATCTATGAGTTTATGAGCAAACTAACTTACATGAGGTCTTTAGATATACAAACATGACTAAGATGTAAGCATAAATAGAATATTTTGTCCTAAGGGAGACTAAATACCAGAATCTTCTAAAAAGTTTTAGATCCCCCATAATTTGTTTTAAATGCCCCAAATTGTGACCTTTTTCTAAACCACAACCTGATTAATGGGATATCCCTATCACATAAATCATATGATTTTACTTGTTATTGCCCATGAAGAGAATTGATAAGAAACTAGATATCTGAGTTATGTTTAAAAAAATACAGGATCGATATGGTAATATTAGTTTCAATAAGTGGGCACAGTTTGTTTGGACAAACTTTAGCTAACACTATACAGAATGAAATTCAGATATGTTAAATCATTTTTAAAAATTGTACCTATTGGTCAGACAATAAATATAAATCCAACCTTCAGGGCTAACTGAAATATCACATCTTTCATGTAATTTTCTTTGATCTCCACAGTCAAAAGGCATTTTTCCCTTCTCCAAACTCTTGCAAAAATGTGAATGTTTTAAAATATTTATCATATAATATTTATATTCTACATATATAAATGCATATATGCATATATACCTTAATTATCCCCTTCTCTAATGTTTAAACTTTTGTGAGAGTAGAGAAAACTTCATATTTAACTTTGTTATTCCATAGCATAGTATTTTGCACATAGTAGGAAAACAGATACATGGGAGGAGCATCCATTTGCAATTGAAATGGATTTATGGTCTTATTAGTATGAATACCCACTCCAAAGATGAAGATTACAACATTGCAACTCATCTTTAACTTCCCATGCTATATCAGTCTTCCATTTTCACTATATCCAAAATATATTTTGTATGTACATGTATTAATGTGTGTTCACATTTGTACATTGAGTTTGGTGTTGGGGAGGGAAGGATTTAATAAAACATTCCACTGATTTTTATTAGGTTGCCTTGAAATTGCTCAGATATCAATGGAACACAATCTATCTATTCATTATATTTCACTTTCATTATACATCATCACAGTTATTAACCTATATTTATTTGGGGAGTCCCAATCCATATTTTTTACTTATAAGAAAACTTAAGCCAAGAAAGGTCACATAGTTAATAAGAGAAAAAAAAGTGAGATCAACCTTGGTACTCTACCTCCAAATCAAGTATGTTTCTCTTCCAGTTTACATGACTGGACATTTCCAATTATTCCTCCATAATCAAAATGTTATTCTTTTGTCCTTTTAGCCCCTTCTTCTATTCAAATTTCATATAGTCTTCCAAATAAGTAAACAGATGTAATAAAATTCTGGTATAATTAACAAAATAACCAAATTCAATATATTCTCTTCTTTATTTTTAATTTGTATAATGTAAGCACATATACATTGAGGCATAGCTTTAAAATATTTTCTAGTTGATATTGCATAGTGTTAAATTAGCTAACTATAACTTTACTATATTTAAAAATATTTAAATATCATTTTACTGATGTTCACTTCTAGACTCTATAAATGGAATTTTGTGCAAAGAAATCAGTATTCATATGTTTTACCACTCTTCCCAATTGGCACAGAAGTATTCTAACCTGTTTGTTTCCAAAACTCTTCTAAAGATCCTTTGATGTTTGATATAAAACTTTTTCTAAAAAAAAATTCAGTATATTCCCTTTCTAAAAATAAGGAATGCAAATGGATCTAGAATGTTGTTATTTTAATGTGCTTTTCATTCAAATTATATTTGATCTCTCATTATGGAAATGAGTGACAAGAAAATATTGATATTGCTTATTTTCTAACTGATGAGATTATAATGCAGATGAAAACATTCATTTTTGCTGAAATAGGAAGCCTTTTATTTATCTGTAACATGCAGTCTAGATTCAGAACTGAAAAACAACACAATTTGCTTTTCAAAATGTAGGATTCATCTTTGAGAAAATTAAATATGACTGAGTAAAAATTTTGTGCAGAAAATCTTGAGATTTCATGGGAGCATTAATACCCATGTTCCCTGATCTGTGTAGCATAATGAACAAGAATAGATTTTAGATTGTGAATGATCTGAGTTCAAGTCCTACCTCTGACACATACTAGATTTGTGACCTTGGGCATAAATTACCATCTCAGTGAACTAAAAACTTTCAAATGGAAGAAAAGATGCTGAATTATATTGGTGAAATCATATTCCTCATTAGTACCTTTATGGACTTAATCATGGCTCTTTAACACTACAGAACAAACACACAATCAAATAAATGAATGAATGAATAAATAGATAAATAAATTAGCAAATGAATAAAAAAGTAGATAAATGAATAGATAAATAAATGAATGATGGAATGAATAAAAAGATAATTTCAAATTAACATGAATATTAAACATCATGTTCAGAGGTATTGCCTATTCTGACACAATTATAAGACAGGAATATTCCTTTAGTCTACAAAACTCACTTGTGTCTTTCTTTAAATCCTCCAATTTGCTCTAATTTTTTAATTCATTTTGTATAAAGAAAAGCATATTTTCACCTGTCACTCATTAAATGACTGACCCACTTCTTTTTTCTAGGAATTTGTGTCTTTGATTTGGTATCTTATTTTACTTTTCATTGTCATTTCATCATTGGCAATATGGGGCACACTAATTAACACACCACTGAATAATTGTAGAAAAATATCTAACATGAATTTGTATGTGTTAAATATTTTATTAGAAGTTCTAAATGTGTGTTACATATATTAATTTTAAGATGGATGTGAACTTGAATATGATAAAAATTATATTATTGAAATATAACTGGTTTCCTTTGTAATCTTATATATTTTATCTCCTATACCTAAAAATGTTATTCTGATGAATAGGGGTCTATAAGCTTCACTAAATTGAAAATGTCAACCATGGCTAAAACATGATTAAGAAACCCTCTTTTGTCACAGTATACCTTCTAGGGATCATTTCAAGTGGCATTCATAATCAGTTCTGCAGCTTTAGGTAGAATCTGGAGCACACATCATTACTGAAAAAATGTTCAAGTTATATGATTTGTTCTGGACTCTGGAGCAGCACAACAAATGTGAAATCCAAGAGACACTCATATTTATAACAGATCTAGGTGCTCCCCTGCCCCCAGAAATGTTGTATTACTGTTACAAGACTACCAAAAATTTCAGCTTAATTCTTGCTTTTTGTACTTTTTCACAAACTTCTTTGGGCAAATAAGTATTTTTGGCAACAATAACTTCATACCAGAGCTCACTCTTCTTAAATGACTTCTGTTTTTTTTTTTTTTCAAAATATTTTTTTTTCATTTCAAATTATTTATCTTAATTTTTTCTTCAAAATCTTATTTCAAAACATTTATCTTTAAAAAGTGCAATGTTCCATAGAACTTCAGATTTCCTATGATACTAGATCCTCTGACTTTACTGTTTGGCAATAAAACACTGTCAAGAAATTAAAAAAATTAAATGTGAAGAAATATTCATAAGAAACTTTAAAATCTATCCAGAGTTTCTCCTCAAAAGCTCCTACTTAACATTTTCCCTAAAAAGAATTTGTTGTTACCTATAATTTGAGTTGAATTTGAGTTCACATTATTAGTAAAACAATTTTCTTCACATACTGTAAAAATTGATGCCAAGACTCCAAAAATCCTCTAATGAACCCATCATTACCATCCAAAAAATCGTTTCAACAGGATATTCATTTATTCTTCATCATCTTCATCCTCCTCCTCATCTACAGCTTCTTCCTCCTCATCTAGCTCTTTCTTCTTAGATTCTATTAGCCTGGAAGGATCCTTCTTTCTTGAATCTCTCTTGCCCTTGACATGATAATGCTGCAAAATCCTTTTCATATTTCATAATGTTTATAATGTAACTTGTCTTTCCCCAACTATTTTCAGACCAGAGTTCAAAGGTTTCTTAGCACTATCTCCAATAAAAAGGCATGACTGTTCATTTTTTTATCTTTGGATGATGTTGAGCACAAATGATAAAGAACGCAAATGGTGGTCTTTGGGGAGCATTAAGATTATTATTTATTTTCCTATCACCTTTGGGAGGAACATAATTTTTCTCTCTCAATCATACCATGCTTAATTTTCTTTTGCAAGGTTTTCCAAACATGTCTTTTGCAGACATGGTCTTCCACCATTTGGAGTACTTTTTGAAAAACTTCAAAGTTTACAGGGTTGTCAAAGTGCTTCTTATGATTTTTGTACAGGTCAATGTGAAAATAGTATAGGAGTATATTTTTCTCTTTTTCCTGTTGGGGTCTTCTTTACCCAGGTCTTCTTTACTCATCCTGATCTTCTATTTGCTATAAGAGTTCCTTGTATTCCTTGGGATTGCTGGCACCTTGCTTCCTCCTCACTTAGGAGCTCTTGCAATGATATGGTTTATCTCTAATGCAATCCTCAGCCTCTTGTTTTACCTTAAATTTGCTCTTAATGATTCCCAGAAGAATGGAAGATATGTTATAATATAATGTTTTTATATTTTCATTGACTAATTCTACTGTGCCATAATTATTTTAGTCAAAGAAGAGAACAATAGTTTTATGAAAATGTTTTTGCTTTCTTCATTTTTCTCAAATATAAATCAATGAAATAGGCAAATTGCTTCTGTGTTACATTACCAAAAGTAATTGAACTTTAAGTTCATATATATATATGAATTTATATATATATATATATATATATATATATATATATTTTCAATTTACTTGCTTATTACTTTTCAGGAAACACAATTTCTTGTAATTATTTTTCTTCTATTTTTAACAACAAAATATTTATAATATAGAAAGGTAAAAAAAAATAATGATTATACCTGGCTGGTAAAAAGTTTTTACTAACTGCATATTTTCCATATATATTCACATTAATATGTTCATAAGAAATTTAAAGTTGATGAAGAATGCTCATGTATGTGGAACTGACACAGAGAAAGATGGGGGGAAATTTAAGTTGTCAGACACTATGCTATATATGCTACAAATCTTTATCTCATTTAATCCTTTTAATAACTTTGTAAAATAGTTGTTATTATTATATTCATTTTTCTCTAGTATAAGTGATATATATCTTCTTTCGCAATATAATGAACTTGGTAATATGTTTGATAATATATATATATATATATATATATATATATATATATATATATATATATGTACAACTTGCTTCATTCTACCTGCTGTCTCAGGAAAGAGTGAGTGGGAATGAGATAACTTGGATAGCAAAATGTCAGAAAACAATTATTAAAAACTGTGTCAAAATATAATCTGATGAAAAATAAAAAAATAAAAATAATGACATCAAGAAAACTTTTAGAAATGAAAATAACATTTACTCTAGCTCTTAAGTTTATTTCTATGGACTCAATGAGATAAAATTCAGAATGAGCTACCTATGATTTTCCACTTTTCCTTAGTAAATATAACTCTAGGATTCTAGAAACTTAATCTCATATTTTTAGTAGATATATTATCTCCTTAGGCTAGTTGTCAAGACTACAATCTGGTTTACCTTATATTTTCATCTACTTCCATTATATATACTACATTTCAACTAAAATGAAATGTAAATGTTTAATTTGATTTCTCTTTCCAAATGTTTTCCCTTTCAATATTTTGTCCCACATATGTGAAGGGACAAATGATACCTTTTATAAGAAATTCTACTTTTTGAATGTCTCATACTATTGTGCTGATGTGTCTTTCATTAAAATATCAAAAACTTTATTACAGGCTCTTAGTCTTTTCTCCTATTCCCCATTGATACAATCTAGATTGTAAGAAATAACTTAAAAAAGTAATATATTTCTATTCATCTTTATATCTTCAATACCTAGAACAACGAAGTAAATTTAGGAATCATTTGATAAATATTTGTTGAATTACTACTCATAGTATTTTATCATTAAATTTTATTTCATTTTTTAATCATCAAGTATCTACCCACATTGAGAAAAAAAGAAAATCAAATTAACCAATTTCCACACTGGACAGGTCTCAAAATTCATATGTGTATGTAACATAAATATATAGGTATTTATATGTTCCTCTGTATATATTTATGTATTTTGCCACTTTTCAAATTCTGTGTCTTTCATTTCTCTATTAAGAGATTGTTAGTGTGTTTTATCACCAGATCTCTGGAATTATAGCTGGTCATAATGCTGATACATTGTTTATTTTTATAATTCAATTTTCTTTATATAAATTATTCTATTGACTCTGCTTATTTCACTCTGCATAAATTAATAGAGAATTTCATAAGTTTTTCAGAAACCATACCCTTTATCATTTCTTAAAGGACAATAATCTATAACATGTCTTTTTATATCATAATTTGTTTAATCATTAGCCACTTTATAGAAATATACTCAACTTTTAACTTTTTTCACAAAAAATAGATATTTTGTACCATTTATTAAAAACAGTTTTGCTTAAAACCAAACCTTCTCTTGATCTATATTAATGATTTCCTCCTTTCCTTCCTCTCCTTTCCCTCCTGTTGATCCACTGAATGAAAAGTATTTCTGTGGCCTTTGATGTGCATATTTCCCTCACTTTGGCCAATTCAGATGTTAGTGAGATTTTAATATGTCAGCCTTAGTCTCAACCTCTTCCTCTTTTCTACTTTTACATTCAATATAAGAGATAACTTCAATTCACTTTCCTTTCCCCCCCACCTCCTGATTCCAATGCATTCCTTTCTCCCTGTAAAGGTTAAAATTAATATTCAATACTCCAAGTATTATTTTAATACTATTTATTAAAATCAATTTAGAGCAAAGGGAAAGGTAAAAACCAGAGAAACTGAGCCAGCTGCTCCCTTCCTCCATGCTGGTCCAGCCAGAGAGAGAGCATGGGCAGTGGAAAAGAGACTAAAACTATAATCAACTTGATGACACACATGTAGGAAAGGGAAAAAAGGGGGTTTGGGAAATGTAATTCAGGGTACATATTTTAAATAATAAATCCCCCCCCCCCGTGAACATTTGTGATATCAGTCTCCCCACTGGATCATGAAAACATAACTAACTTATAACTCGAACTAGAGGTATATGCAAATATAACAGTATTTAAAGGGAAATTACAAATCTGTATATAAAAGGAAAATAAAAAGGGAAAGGAATAAAACCAAAAACAGTTGTATTGACAAAAAAGAATTAGGGGCAGTCCCCTTTGGCACGAGTGTACATTCAAAACAAAAGCATTTCAACCCCTTCTAAATTCAAATTTGAAATATCTCAAAGATCACTCTGGATCTTCTGGTGTAGCATGTGGTGTCTACAGGCATTTTCATGGCACGTTCTAGATTCTGGGAAGTTGTCTCTTATTCTAAATTAGGCTTAAATTCAAGTCAAAGTTAATAATGATAACATAGTCCCCCCTGAAGAAAATACAGGATACATGTAGGAATTACATAGGGATACATAGTCTAATCATAAGGTAAAATCAATCAAGTCACAAAAACATCAAAGAAGTAAAATAAATTTAAAAATAGCCTCTGAGTGAAATAAAGAATATAAAAAGAAAACTTGGAAAACTTCTTGAAAGAAGGAAAAAAAATTCACAAATCACAACAGGTTCTTGTAGCAATCCATGTCCCATAAATTTGCAACAACAACCACTCACTAATGCAATTTAGCAGTCTGGACTGCAATAAGTTGTCACATCATGAGAGAAAATAGAAAAAAGAGACCAGATCTCAAGACAAATGGGAAATAGAATTCCCAGGTTCGAAATTTTTCTTAACTTTTTCAGGATAATGGAGCCGGAACAATTGATGCTATATGTTCTTGATATAGTGTGGTATCAGGAAGTCCTGCATTTAACACATGTTAAACAACAGTAACCTTGAGTATCATACATACATGATCAAGTCATTGTGTTTTTTGTGCATAATGTCATTAATCCCCATAGGACAGACTTGGTTTCTTTTACTTTTTTGTTCTCATTTGTCACTTTATAGGTCAACTTCTGTGTTCTTTTCTGGTCAGTTTCTCCTTTGATTAGACATAGTCATAAAGCAAAAGTCTCATAATATTTAAATAACTAGTGGCTGGTTGCCATAGTCCAAAGCCTTTTTGGGTATGCCTTCATATGCTAGGTAAATGGACATTTTGGTTTATGCTATTGCAAAAAGTGAAAATAGTTAAAATCTTTTCAATACTAGTGATGTGTTTCTAAGGCAAAAAATGAGAAAAGAAGAAAAAATAAAATACTGTATGACAAATATAGGAAGAAAACAAAATGTAAAAACTGTGTATATTTCACAATTAAGGAGGTAAAGTTTAAACTAGTTTTCAAAAAATAAGATTCATTTCCTCTTTGACTTACCATGATTTGCAGTGTGAGTACAAATGAGGTAGACAAAGCAATGTGAGTACAAATGAGGTAGATAAAACAATGTGACTGCAAATGAGGTAGATAAAGCAATAATACATTCAAAAAATTAGAAAAGGCACAAAAATGTTACAAAATGCACATCTGATTAGTATAGGTCATTAATACAGATTTTCTTCTTTGAGGTAGTATATGTGTTCCACTATAAGGCAATTTGTGCAAGTACAAGGACAAACCAAATAAATTTCAACAAAATAGTACAAATCCAGCAATAAAAAACTCTAATCACAATCAATAGTCAAATATAATCAGTGCAAGTAATTATTCATCATCAACAGAAGGTACTCATTTTATATGGCTACAATGAATCCATGAGTCCCTCTCTCCAATTTTTATGACTATTCATATAGTTAGTAGGACCTGGAACAATTCATAATAAGAAGGTTCAGCCAACCCTATACATTTAAAATTATTTATGTACACACTAACACCTGTGTTTAAATCATGAAGCAAAAAATCATTGGGGCCTACTTGAACAGCAGCAACAGAGTCATAGAGTTCTCTCAGTTTTGTTTGTAATTGTCTGATATATGTAGCAATGGTTGTATCCCCTCCTAACAATGAAGTATAGGCAGGCATAAATGGTTGTGCCTGAATAGTTGGATGTCCAGATAGCATCTCAAATAGTAAGATGTGTAAATCACCTCTGGGTCTGCTTCTGCAATAAAATAGGGCCAGAGGTAGAATTTCAGGCCATTTCAAATGACTCTCCATGCACAATTTGCCAATCATGGTTTTATGTTCTTTATTCATTAGTTCAACTTGGCTGAAGTTCTGGGGATGATATGGTGTATGAAATTTAGGAGATATCCCCAAACATGAATAAATTTGAGATAAGACTGAATTGGTATGACTTCCTTTATCTAAATCAATGTATGCTGGCAGGCAAAAATGAGGGATATTATCTTTCAAAAGGACTTTGGCAACAAAAGCCACTGTGGCATGAGCAGTAGGAAATCCTTGAGGCCACCTGGTCATTTGATTGACTATGACCAGAAAATTTTTATACTGTCAAGCTTTGGGAATAGAGATAAAGTCAATTTGTAGGTGCTCAAATGGTGTGTAAGCAAGAAGACATCCACCAAAGGCTTTTCCTTGAAAGGCATGTTGATTAAAGGCCTGGCAGGTAGGAGAAACTTTACATACTTTGGAGGCAATTAAAGTTATTCAGGGTGATATCCATACTCTTTCAACAGAATCTACAATGGATCCACTGCCAAAAAGACCATATTTATGAATGGAGTAACAAATCTGGTTATATAAAGCTCTAGGGAGAAAGTGTTTGCCATCTGATGATACCCATAGTTCATTAATCTTTTTTTGCTTTAAATTTTTTATTCCATTTTTCCAATTCCTTATCAGTATAAGAAAGGAATAGATCCAAATTGTCAGTAATTGTTAGTAGCATAATTAATTCAGGGCCTTCTAAGGCTGCTATTTTGCCTGTGATATTGACTTGGCTCTTTCCCCTGGACACAGGGTCAGTGCCACCTGTATGTGCAGAGCAGTGAATGACATCTTTAGCTTCAGGGAGCTGGATGGCAGAAAGAAGTTCAGTAATAAGGTTGGCATTGGCAATACATTTTCCAGCTGCTGTTAAGAATCCCCTCTGAAGCCATAGGATGCCAAAGGCATGACATATGCCAAAGGTGTAGTGGGAATCTGTATAAATTGTGATTCTTTTTTTCTTTGCAATGATATAGGCATGTTTCAATTCTGTCAGTTCTGAATCCTGTGTGCTTACATTTGAGGGTAAGGAAGCTGACCAGAGAGTATCAAATTTGGTAACTTCTACAGCTCCTTTATAGAGCATTCCATCTCTCATTAAATGAAGAACCAACTGTAAATTATATTAAATGCCAACAATCCAAAGTATTGTCCAGTAAATCTTTACAAGGTTTATCAGCAAAGGACACTAAAGTTGTACAATCTTGTAAAGGTTCTCCAGAAGTTGGGAAATCAGGGAGCAAGGTTGCAAGATTAAGAACTCTACAGAATTTGTGTGATATATTTATTATTCAATAGGCTCATCTCATACCTAGTAATCCTTTGGTTAGTAAATGCCTGTGTCCTATGTCTTAATAACAATGCCTCAATTTCTTGTGAGCACATTATGGTCAGAGAGTATCCCAATACCAGATCGGCACATTTTGTTACCAATAAAACTGTGGCAGCTACTCCTCTAAGGCATGGCGGTGATCCAGCAACTAATGGGTCCAGCTGGTCTGAATAAGTTACCAGGCATTTACAGGTGCCAAAAGTTGTTAGAACACCTGAAGCTACCCCCTTCTGTTCATGGACATATAAGGTAAATGGTTTATCATAATTTGGGATGCCTAGAGTAGGGGCAGACAGGATGGCTTGTTTTAAATTTGAAAGATATGTTAGGTGCTCTGCTTCCAGTTTAAGTGGTTCAGGGATTGAGTTTTTGTGAGTGCTACAAGGGGCTTAGTGATTTTCCCATAGAAAGGGATCCATTGCCGAAAAAATTCCTGTTGCTCCAAGAATCACCCTCAATTGATTTTTAGTGGTAGGAGCACTTAACTTTTGAATATTTTCAAAATGCTTGGGAGAAATTAAATGGGACTCAGCAGTCAAGATGAAGCCTAAATATTTTACTTTGGGGAGATACCACTCAACTTTAAGTTTGGAGACCTTGTGGGCTCTCTTATGTAGCTCTAAAAGAAGGTGCTTTCTATCTTCTTGGCATGCTTCAGAGTTTGGTGAAGTCAAGAGCAAATAATCCATATGGTGAATTAAAGGGCTGTATTTAAATTTATGACATCTGTATCAGCAGTTAAGAATTGTGTGAACAGTGTGGGGCTGTCTATGAAACCTTGGGGCAAACAAGCCCAAGTACACTGAGACACCTTCCAGGTGAAAACAAAGAAATGCTTGGAGTTCTCATGTATGAGTATAGAAAAGAAAGATGAGCACAAGTCTACTAATCTAAAGTATGTAGTTATGCTAGGAATAGAAGAAATGACAGTATTTATGTTGTAAACTACAGGGGGTCTCTTTATAATGTGATTGTTCACAGCTCTCAAATCCTGGACAAAGCAATAGAGATGCTTGCCATTGAGACCTAGATTTGGTTTTTCAATAGGCAGGATGGGAGTATTGTATTCAGATTTCCAGGGAATTATAATGCCTAGGTCAATCAATGAATTTATTACAGGTATAATGACATCAATTGCCTGCTTTTAAAGACGATACTAAGAAATGGAAGGAGGTGGGCTAGATTTTGTTTGAATTTGTACAGGGACAGCCAATTTAAGTCAGCCAACACCAGAAGATGATGTGGCCCAGAGAGACTCAGGTATATCATTTGGGATCTCAAAAATAGGAATCTCCTTCATTTTATGACCATCTGAAAGAAGTACAGGGAGCAAAGTTAAGGATTCCTCAGGCAGTTCCAGTGTCGTGGAGACATCTGGATAACAAGTTACTGGGGCTCTAAGCTTGCAAAAAAGGTCTCTCTTCAGGAAATTTATGGGAGATCTAGGCATTAAGAGGAAAGGGTGTTCCACACTAAGGAATCCTAAGGACACTATTCTAAGGGAAAGCATGGGAACTTTTAGGGGTGTCCCTAATATCCCTATGGCATTGAGTCAATGGAACTGCTATATGAATCAGGTGTACTCGGTGTACTCTTCAATACAGACCAGGAAGATCCAGTGTCCAAAAGATAATTGTAATAGGTGTTACCAAACTTTAATGTTACATGGGGCTCATCAGCATGAGGGAGGGGCAGTGGATAGGGACAATGGGCAGTAAGATATCAGGGTCTGGAAAATCAAAGATTGTATCCTCTGATTCCTGTGACCCACCCCCATCCCACCCATAATACACCTGCATAAACTTTGAGTAGTACCTTGGGCTTCCCCTGAGGGGAGGTGGTACACTGGATGGTTCAGAGACAAGCTCCACTCAAGATATACTGTTGTGGGGTCATTCAGTATGAGTTGTCAGGTTCCTGTTTTATATTCCTAGATGTATTATCAGTCCTAAAATTACAATTCCTGAAATCACCATTGTAGTTATTACTTCTATAATTGTTCCTTTGATGATTTTTCAAGTGGATATTGTTTCTTATTGCCTGGAACAAAGTCCTATATCCTGTCATTATGTGGCCCTTCCTCTGACAGAAGTAGTAGATAGGGAACTGATAGTTAGAATCTTGGAGAGGGGCTAGTACCATTGGTTCAGCATCATGCCCTTTGTCTTGTTTATCAAATATATCCTTTAAAGATTTTATTTCTTTTTGTAAGGTTTCTATGCTATTATTAGTCTCTTCCTCTTTTTCTTTTTGTACTTTAAAGACATAAATAGCAGTTTTCCTCAACTCTTCAGGTCCATCTGAGGCCACTGTGGCCAATGTGTTTTAAAATAATTCTGTACTACCCTGCAAGAGTTGTTGACAAAGTGTTGCTTTATTTGCTTAATATCTTTGTCTTTAAAAATATCAAGGTCTAGGCACCAACCCCCAAGCTCAATGAGCTTATTCATGAATTGTGAGAGTGTACCATCATCAGATGGTCTAAGGCTTTCAAATTTGGTCCATGCTTCTGTATCTATGGAGCATTCTCACATAGCTATTATAATTGCCTCCCTAAAACAATTTAATTGCAGCCAGTCCTCTGGGCTGTTATAATCCTAGTCAGGATCCTGAGCTGGCCAATGTGCTGCATTATGCACCTAGACCTTGTTAAAATGAGAGATGATCTTATTTTTCTCATGTTCTGTTAGAAAACAGTTGAACATCTCAAAATACTTGTAGGATGGATCATGTTGATGAAAATATCAACCAACTTCTCAGTCGCAATTGCAGGTTCACATTCAAAATGCGGGATATTATATTTCAATTCTTTAATTTCTTGAAGAGTGAAAGGTATTTGGTGTCTTAGTTACCACATCCCCACTGCATCCTACTTCAGGCACTTCCCTTAAGGGGACATCATTTGCTTGCTTTGGTTCCTTAGAAGTTGGCTGTGGGGATACCAAGGCAACATGGGTAGGAACATGTATGGTAGGAGGATGAAGTTTTCTCAGAGTTGGTATTGGTCATCAGGTAGGAGAAAGGGCAGGAGAGGATGGGAGATTAGAAGAATAGTCAGGGGAGATAAGATTAGCCAAGAGTTGCAGAGCATGAGAGAGATGGTGCAGAGTATGAGAGAGAAGAGTCTGTACCTGATATATATAGGAGATGGGTTTCTTGTCTCCATTTCAGGAGAAATAAGATTGTCCTCTCTTTGTGGTTCAGGAACAGGCTCACAAAAATCAGTCTTGCTTTGGATGGGATCAGCATTTTTCATTAAATCATGTAAGTAGTGTTTGAAATTTCCCAATTGAATTTGCCTGTTGGCCTGCATTTCTACTTTAATCTCTTGCATAGTAGCATTTTTCTTCTTAATATTGAAGATCAGAAAAGTACAATGTCCTAGGAGAAAGAGGTAATCTGTAATCTTAAAGATCTCTAATTGGGCAAAAAGCTGAAGGCTTTCATACAAAGTAGCATTCATGCTGCTTAGCATTTTGACCAAAAAAATGTACATTTTTATTTATTTATTTTTAAATTATTATTATTATAAGGAGTAGGGGTAAAGTGAGGGAGTTGTAGCTTTTTTTATTTTATTTTTTATGATTTATTGGATTTTTATTCATTAAAAAAGGGAAAAAAATTTAAATTATTTATTTGTTGCTGCCCTCTGGTGGCAGCAAACAGCCACTGTAGCTAAGCAGGAAAATGGAACAAAGAAAAATAAAAGAGAAAAGAAGAAAAGAAAAAAAAACAGAAAAATCAGTGCTCAATATTGACCTCTAGTGGCCAAAGGGCAGCACTACAACTGAAAGGGTTTAGGGCTGTGATTATGGGTGGGTTTCTGGGTAAGTGGTGTTGGCAGAGACTGAGAGAGAAGGACATAAGGCAAGTTGGGTTATAGGAAAGTGGGTCAGGAAAGCTTAGTCAAGGCAAAGAGCTTTGTAGAGGATAGGAGGCAACCAGCTGCCAGGTGGAGAAAGGGATTTCCCCTTCAAGCTGGGCTGGGGATAGGGGAGGGAGTCTTTCACTCACTAGCTGGCAATGATATAGGTGCATGACAGGAAAGCAACAAAACATGGACCAGCACTAGTAGCAACAGCAGAAGCTCCCCTGGTTGAGTGTGGAGGCCAACAGAGTTGTGGCAGGCAGTGTGTGCTGGGAAGGGGGCAGAAGCATGGGGTGTAGCCTGTTGAACAGAAACCAAACCAGGAGTGTTTTGGCTCTGCAAGCTAGCAGATGGTTGAAACAACAGGGGAGTTGCAAGCCAGGCTGGAATGTCTAACAGGCACAGATGTGACTTTGGCTGTGACTGGCTTTAAAAACAAAACAAAAAAACCTCTGATTTCTAAGTCCCTTCTTAAGTTGACAAATTTAATGATTAAAATTAATATTCAATACTTCATATATTATTTTAATACTATTTATTACAACCAATTTAGAGCAAAGGAAAAATTAAAATCCAGAGAAACCCAGTCAGCCACTCCCTTCTTCCTCACCAGGTGCAGCCAGACATAGCGTGGGCTGTAGAAATGTAACTAAAACTCCAATCAACTTGATGAAGCACTTACAAGAAAAAGAAAAGGGGACTGTGGGAAATGTAGTTTGGGGTACGCATCCTAAATAATACATCCTTCTCTTAACATTTTTTCTATTAAGATAATCAAGATAAAACAATTCCTTTCAGGTCACCTGACTGTCTCTATGAACCCTTGAATCCAGAGGGAACACTGTGTCTTTCCCCTACATTACAATATAAGCAGTAAATCTTTGTTGTTTTTTTTCCTCATGAATTCTCACTTATATTTACCTTTTTACATGTCTCATGACTCCTGAATTCTTACTGAAAAATTTCTTCTCATCTCTGACAGTTTCATAATGAACACTTAGAAGACCTCAATTTTATTAATGAATGGTTTCCTCCTCTATCAAATTTTACTCAGTAATTCTATATATGTTCTATATATCCTTTCTATATGTAGTCTATATATCCTTTATGCTTTGTAAAAGTCCAACTTATAATAGAATGATTCCTAGAAAAATGTATGATTTTCCTGTTGACCTTAGCTTTCCTTTTTTTTAAAAAAATAAAGGGGGGCAGCTGGGTTGATCAGTGGATTGAGAGCCAGTCATAGAGATGGGAGGTCCTAGGTTCAAATCTGACCTCAGACACTTCATAGCTGTGTGACTCTGGACAAGTCACTCCCCATTGCCTAGCCCTTACCACTCTTCTGCCTTGGAGCCAATACACATTATTGACTCCAAGACGGAAGGTAAGGATTTTTAAAAATACATTATTTTAAACCTTAACTTCTTTCTTGGAATTAATAGTAAGTATTGATTACTAGGCAGAAGAGAAGTAAGAGCTAGGTAACTGGAGTTTAGTGATTTTCCCAGGGTCATATAGTTAGGAAGTGGTTGGCCAAAATTGAACCCAGGTCTCTTATCTCTAATACTCTCTAAACAGGAACCCTATAGCTCCCCCTACAGTTTGGTTTTTACAACTAGACTCATTTTTTCCAGGGTAATTTTTATTATCAATAGATTAAATCTTTAATCAGGAATTCAATTTATAGATTTTTTGTCAAAGATAAAGCAACTTCTTACTGAATTCAGATATTGAGAGTATCTGAAAAAAACTTATATGTAATTAAAAGCTAAAGCATAGGAATTCATTCAATTGCAAGCAATGATAAAGAAGGAGACAAGGAAAGAGGAAAGAGAATTCAATATGTAACTCAGTCATAAACATTAATGGAATATAACTCAAATAAGGGGAATAGTATGTTGTAGAGAACAGACATGGTTACATTCCACCAAAAGATGATGCTTCAAAGCTCCTTTCTGAGAACGGGTTTTATACTCTGATTTTGGGTGAATTCTCCATTCAGAAGCTGGATAATATGAAGATTAGCAGTCTAGGAAACCCAGAGGATTTGAGGAGGGGTCTGCGTATCAAAGGGAAAAACTGTTGATTGACAAAATATAACTGGGGAAATGTACATAAAGGAGAAAAATGAAACTGATGGTTGGCAAAATAATATTTTAATATAAAGATGAATTAATGTTAGAAAAATATTATTGTCAGTATTTCATACTAGTATACTAGTACATTATAAAATCTTACAACCTCTCAAAAGCTGAAACCATCACAATGGCTTCAAGAACAAGAGGACTAATCTTCTAACAGTGGTTTCCATACATAGATTCAATAAAAAACAGTTAAGTGGGAAATATCGTTGAAATCTCAGGTGCACTGCATTGAATCTTTGCCTTCTAGAATATTGTATTTCTAGCTTACCTTAACATCATGAAGTGGCTGATAAATCTGGTGTGATCCTTATTATGTTTCCTTAGTACTTTTAAAAATTTACAGATATTTGTAGTATTTTCCATTTATATTTTGCTATTCATTCAAAGAGTTCAATGCATTTAAAAAAATATTTTTTCTTAAAAGATAATATCTATGCTATTTTAAAATGTATTTATATTTTGTTTGTTACAATGAAATAAGCAGGATTTGGGGTATTCCTATCAAATAATCAAAAGTTTTATTATAGTTTTAAATTTTATTTTCCCAGTTACATGTAAGAACATTTTTCTACATACACATTCAAAATTATAACATCCAAATTGTCCATGTCATTTCTTTCCTTCTGCCATCCATGTTAAACAATTTGATCTGGGTTATACATGCATGATCTTGCAAAACATATTTTCATAGGGTTCATGTTGTGAGAGAATACTCACATAAAACCAAAATTCATAAATAAAAATATACACAAATAAAATGAAACATAATGTGCTTTGATCTATATTCAGACTCCATTAGGTTGCCCTCCCCCCTCCCCCGGAATGAAGGACACTCTCATAAATTCTTCAGAATTGTCTTGAGTCATTATATTGCTCAGATTATTTGTCTTTCACAGTTGATTATCATATAAAATGCTTTCATTATTCAAAACATGCTCCTACTTCTGCTCCTTTTACCTTGCACCAGTCCATGTAGTTTTTTCCAGGATTTTCTGAGATCATTCTGATGATTATTTTTAATAACAAAATAGTATTCCATCATAGTTATATACCACAGTTTGCTTAGCCACTCCTCAATTGATGGAAATCCTCTAGAATTTCTAATTCTTTGCCACTACAAAAAGAGACTGATTTAAGCCTTATATGTACATAAATATTTTTCCTCTTTTTAAAAATGTCTTTAATAAACAAGTTTAGTTGTACAGATCTATATTACTATATCAGTAGTTATGCACTTCTTTATAGCCTTTGGGCTATTTTTCCAAATTGTCCTCCAGAATTATTTGGATCAGCTCATAACTTTACCAATAATGTATTAGTTTCCTAATTTTGCCACATTCTCTCCTACATTTATCATTTTCAATTACTATCACATTGGTCACTATAATAGGAATGAGGTAGTACCTAAAAATTATTTTGATTTGTATTTCTTAAATCCACATTGATTTAGAGATTTTTTATGTGACTATAGATAGTTTTAATTCCTTCTTAAAATTACTTGCTCATACCCTTTGAGCATTTGAAATTGGGGAATAATTTGTATTCTTTTTTAAAATTTATTTATTTACTTAATTTAGAATATTTTTCCATTATTACATGATTCATATTTTTTCCATCTTCTCCTCACTTCCCCCTTCCATAGCCAATGAGAAATTCAACTGAGTTTTAAATGTACCATTGATTGAGACCTATTTCCATGTGACTTATATTCTTAATCCAATCTGCTATCCACTTCTGTTTTGAGGGTGAATTCATACTATTCTTATTCAGACTTATGATTAATAACTATATTTCTTGCCATTTAATTTGCGCCTTTTATAATGCTTTTTCTTTCTTCTTTCACTCTCTACCTCCTCACAAGTGTTTACTTATATTAAATGACTGCTCAAATCATTAGTAACCACTCTTTTCATATTGTCTTTCTACTTCCTTATGGGGCATCTTTCTATACCCAAATGAGTATAGATGTTATTTCCTTTCTGAACCAATTCTAATGAGAGTTAAGTTTGTGTTCCTGTTCATTACCCTTATCTACCCCTCCCCTTTTTTGTACCTCTTCAGGTGAAATAATTTACCACACTCTTCCTCCCCAATTCCACTTCTCTAAGTGCAATCTTCTTTTTTTCACCTTTTGATATTTTTGAGTAACTTACCATCATGATCAGCCTCTAATTATGTATACTGCTAACCACACTAATAATAACAAAATTTTAAAGAATTATAATTATCTTCTCATATAGCAATGTAATTGGTTTGACATCAATGAATATTGAGTTTTCTCTTTCCAATTATATTTTTATGCTTCACTTGAGTCCTATATTTAAAAATTAAAATTCCTATTCAATTCTGTTCTTTTCATCAATAATGATTTGAAATTCTCTATTTCATTAAATGAGACCCCCACCCCTTCTCTGGTCAGGTTGTAAACCTAACTCTTTTTGACTTTTGGAATATCATATTTATTCTAAAATCTCCAAATCTTAATAATCCTAACTGGCTCAATGATATCTTCTTTCTTGTTACTTGCAGTATTTTCTCCATGGTCTAAGATCTTGATAATTTTGTTATAATAGTCTTGGGAGCTTTGATTTGGGGGTCACTTTCAGGAGGTGATCAGCAGATTCTTTCCATTTATAATTTACCCTCATGTTCAAGAATATCAAGGTAGTTTTTTTGATAATTTCTTATATGATGTCTATGCTTTTTAAAAAATCATTATTTTCAGAGAGTCCATCTTTTCTATATTTTCCAGATCATTTGTTTTTCTAATTATTTCAATTTTCTTATATTCTTTTCATTTTTTAAAATTTATTTTACTGTTTCTTCTTGAAGTCATTAGCTTTCATTTGTCCAATTGAAAATTTTAAGGAGTTATCTCCTTGAGTGACCTTTTGAACCTCTTTTTTTCCATTTGGCCAATTTTACATTTTAAAAAGTTCTTTTAATTCATTGGATTTTTTATACTTCTTTTTACCATTTGGCCAATTCT
The DNA here is from genome assembly GCF_027887165.1 of Monodelphis domestica. Lineage (NCBI taxonomy): Eukaryota > Metazoa > Chordata > Mammalia > Didelphimorphia > Didelphidae > Monodelphis > Monodelphis domestica. The sequence continues at coordinate 363,592,764 of NC_077229.1, forward strand.
TCTTTTTCACAAATTCTCTTCAATGAATTAGTATGCCTCCTTTACTATTTGGTCAATTCTGCTCATTCAGGTGCTATTTTCTTCTTGTATTATTTTCATTTCTTTTCCTCCTTTTTCCTTTGCCTCCCATATATGATTTTTGAAATCATTTTAGAGGTCTTCAAGAGCCTGGGACAAATTTCCATTTTATTTGAAGTTTTGCAAGTTGCTGCTTTAATTTTATTGTCCTCTTCTGAGTTTGTGCTTTGTTCTACCTTGTCTCCATAGTAATTTTCTTTGTTTATGTGTTTTTTAAATATATTTCATTTTCCTTTCATTTTTCTTGAATTGTAGTTTTATCTTAAAGGTGAGCTCTGTCCTCAAGCAATCTCGAATGTCAATATTTTCTTGCTGCTACTCTCAGAAAGTTCTGGACATCTGTTTCATTTCTTCCGATGTCCCGTTGCTTATTTAAAGCAAGGTGAGGCACAATGTCTGGACCCATGTCCTCACTTCAGGCTTGTGCTGGCACTTGGGGCCTCACCAAAGATCACCCTTCAGGTTTGCACTGTGCAGGAACAATTGGGTATTAAGTAGGGGCTTGAAAATTTGAAAGATGAACTGCTGTTGGCTTAGGAAGGTTCTTGGCATAATCATGCTGGCCTGTCCTAAGTTTACAACATCAAATAATGGGGAAGTGGGGTGACTTTATTGGAATACACTGTTATTGTGTCTCGTTGTAGACTGTGTTCCTCTTATACCTCATTGAAAGATACTTTCTTTTCTTACTTTTCTGTGATTGATAGAAATGGGCGCAGAGAGAAAAAATGAAATGCAAAGAAAGAAGAGTTCAAGACAACACATAGAATCCAGACCCAAACCCATCATGGGTGGAAAGAAAATTCTATGGAAGGTTGAGGAAGAAGGCAGTTAGCCACAAGCTGTTAATTTTAAAACTATTCCACCCCAATCAGACCATTCTTTAGAAGATCTGATTTAGCTATTTCCTGATCAATAACAATGGAGAAACTTGGAATAACAGAATCAGGTCTTGGAAACTCACATTCTCCACCCTACTCAGTTTAACAAGATTTTGAAAGGTCTGCATCAAACTCAAGATTTAATTATCTGAGGAGATGGCCTTCAAAAGACATATGCAAAAAAAAACAAAAGGACAGACCTCTGGGCTGTCCTAAGTCAAGCTAAGTCCTCATTGATACAGATGAGATGGAGAAAAGTGATCTAAAAACTTCCATATAAGGCATGTCACGGGCTGCCTCTCTCTTTTCCCCTCGAGAGACAACTCTGGCTGGCAGCATTCTAAGTGTTCTGACATCTTGGAGTGTTGGGTGGTGAATTTTGCCCTGGAGCTGATTTCAGGTTCAGGCATTTTAGCTGAGCCCCTGTGGAGGTCAAGCTGATTGCTTCCTCCTTCTTACTCCAAGCTGATCGCTTCCTCCTTCTTACTCCAAACCCTTATTCCCTTATCTCCTGATCTCCCTGACCCATATTAATGGGGGGGGGGGAGAGGGAGAGAACATACCTACTTCTTCTTCCTTCTGCTTAATCTTCTCCACTATCAATTAAAATCACCATAAAATTTGGCAGCTGACTTGGGTATTTTATTATTTGGGATTTCCCTTGGAGACCACTTAAATTTAGATTTTATCAGTCTCAACCATAATTTCACCCTTAACAAAGCTGACTTCTGGATAGTCACTTCTGCTTGGGAGTGGTCTGGTCTACACATGACTTCATCTTCTCTCTGGTTAACTTCTTTGAAAGGAGGAAAGCTGAAGAAAGTCTTGGTTGTTACCTTTCTCCACCTAAATTGACCTGAAGAAAAGAGTCTTGCCCAGAAAAGAACTCAGCAGGATTATTGTTGTTTCCCTCAGGGGAAATCAATTTATTCCTTTTGAAGAGACTTACACCAAAGCCTTTAATAAATGATAGAAATTAGAATTAGGGAAGACCCTTCTCCCTTTCTCCCAGTTTCTTTCTTGTTTACTTCCACCAAGAAAATAAATACATTCTTTTCAACTAAAGAAGCTGTTCTCAAGCCTTTTTGTAATTAGAGAGAGAAACTGACTCGCCATCTGGGAGGAAAACTCCATTAAGCTGCTTAATGAGGAGAACAGGAAGTAAGGGTGTTCTCTAAAATCAGCTCCCTTCCTTCAAAACCTGATTCCTGGTGTAACATCTTTCTGATTCCCCTATCATTTCTCATTATTTTCCTCTAATATATTTTCCAAATTATCTTCTATAGGAAAAATTGCCTCATGCCTTTGTTTTTTCTGCCAATATAATATTAATTTTGAAACTTTATTTTAAAGTAGATTGGAGTAATTTTCATAAAGATTTAGGCACTCTTGCCTCTATTCCACCATCTTGGTTCTAATTCCTCAAAAAAAATATTCTTAAGAACCTATAATGTGCCAGGAACTCTGTTCAGTATTGATATTATAAGATTAAAAGCAATATCCACTAACTCCAAGTATTACATTTCATAAGATTTATTACTAATCACTTGAAGTCGAAGAAAAAACATAAATAGAAGTAAAGCCTCAATAAAATGGTCCTGCCTCTCACCTCACCCCCCTCCACAAACCTCAATCAGGGGAAAAGAGCAAGAGAGGTGGAATCACAGCCAAACTTTATCTGCAAAATGTAAGGATGTAACAAGAACAAAAGTGGAATGTAGGAATTTAGACTCCTGGGGAGAAAGTTCTCTTATACAATCCCCCCTATGATTCCATTGGAAAATGAGCATGTAGAAATTTCCCAGATTTACATTCCTATTTGCCCTAGTGAATCAGTACACATAACCAACATATATCTCTAAATATCTCTAACCAGAGATACATTCAATATTGCACTTTCTAAGGGGAAATTACAATCATTTAAGGATAAGAGGGAAATAAAAGAGAAAGAGAACAAAACTAATAATTGCTAGGCACATTGACAAAAAAAAAAACAGTTAGTAGAAGTCTCCTTTGGCATAAGCATTTACATTTAAAATAAATGTGTTAAACCTTCCACCAGTTCAATTTCACTACATTCCAAAGTTCATTCTGGATCATTTGGTGCAGTGTGTGGCTGATGCAGGCATCTCCATGGCATCTTCTCCAAATAGTTCACTTTCTTGATTCAGGGAGTTTGCAAGTTTCTGATCCCAAAATTACTCTTAAACGAGAAAAAATTCTAGAAATTTGTGACAAAATTACAATACCCCCTGAGAAAGGTGTTGCCCAACACGTAGATCACTGAGGGATGCATATCTAAATTATGAGGTATATGAATCAATTATTAAAAGGAAGTCAAAAGCATATAAAAAACAAATAGAGGAAAAGAAAAAAATCAAAATTAAATAGTATAAAAAAATTCTGAATAAGCAAGAACAAGCCCATAACATACATTAGAATCAGGTCCTAATAAATTAATTTATGTCCCACAAGCCTATAGGACCATTGCAGCAATATGCAATTACCTAGGACTACAGAAAATTGCCACACTATGAAGGAGAAGGAAAAAGGACTAGATTTTGAAGTAGAAGGGAAATATTGTTCCCTGGTCCACACTTACAGGTATAAGGGAACCAAAATGGCAGTCAAACTGAAGTACTTTGTCTGAATCTAGCTTAGGGAAATCCTGCATCTGATGTTGTCAAACAGCCACTTCCTTGAACCACAAAACAAGTCCTCTGCTTTGGTTAAAATTCTCATCAATCCCACGAGGATTTGGTTGGTCTTCTTGACCTTTTGCTTCTTGGAACTTTATAATGCTTATTTTGTGATCCCTACTTCTGAAATCAGACAGAATTACTAGTCAAAGTCTCATAATATTAAACAATCAATGACAGGTTTCCACAATCTAAAGCAGTGGTTCTCAACCTTTCTAATGCCATGACCCTACAATACAGTTCCTCATGTTGCAGTGACCCCAAACCAAAAAATTATTTTGGTTGCTACTTCAAAACTGTAATTTTGCTACAGTTATGATTTGGAATGTAAATACCTGATATGCCTTATGTATTCTCATTGCTACAAATTGAGAGGTTGAGAACCACTGGTCTAAAGCTTTTGGGTATTCATTAATATTAGGGCTAATGAATATTGTGAACTTATGTTTATGCAACATTAAAAAAACATTAATATTGTTAACATGTACTACAAGTACAAAACATGAGAGAGGAAAAAAAAAACCCAAATAATCTATTGCACAGCCAAGGAAAAACAATAATAAAATTAAAAAAAATCAAAAATATATATTTAACATTCAATGAAACACTGTGTTAGTGAAGCAGAGGCACAACACAAAGATTTCTCACCGAAAAATGATATCCATTTCCTTCTTAACTGGGCTCTGATCCACAGTGTAAGTGTGCATAATTTTCAATAAACAAAAAGCTTTTTAAGACAGTAGTACAGCAGCTAATGCACATTTAAAGAAGTACCAAAATCCCCCAAATCACCAGAACCTATTTAATGACAATAGCAAACAAACCTGCTATCATTAGGGTTCACAATTTTCTCTATAGCTACTGAAGCTCATGGATACATGTCACAAGTTCTCCAGATCTAGCCAGTTTTTCAATCTTGACCGAGATATTTTTAATAAAGTCTATTATTGCCACCATTCCAAAACTTGGCAGGAGAGCCCAGAAAAACACAACCCTCTATACTGCTGATGAAAATCTTTTGTGTCTAAAATGTTACCAAGAATCTAGATCATTCTGGTGGAAGGGTAGAGTAAGCTGAAAAGTTGCACATATAAAAACCATCCAGAAGTCACTAGGCTCCATGGGAAATGCTTTATCTAGGAAGCCATCCAGGGATTACCATGTCCCCTAGAAAAACCTTCCCACTTCCTGTATGAGACGGTAACAGCCATAAAAAGGAATATCTTTATATTTCCAATTCATTACTTTTTTATATTTGTGGAGATGAGGAATGCAATAGTTCTATTGCACTTCACTTCAACTACTAAATAGACATTTAACTCTTGTTACAAACAACTCAAAGGCAGGCAAATGATCAGTCAGAGGTAGTGGTTCTACTAGATATATGAAAATTACTTCTGAAGACCTGTAAAAGTAAGTTTAAATTTTCAGCTCATTAAATTCTCCAAAGGTTGTATACAGGTTGTAACCAGTTTGATTGAGCGCATTCATCATCTGTGTGGCAATTAACAAAGGCAAAAAGGAACAATAGGCTGTTAAGGCAACATGTGACTTCAATGGATCTGTTGACTAATCCAGAATCCATAAGGACCTATGATTGTGCCAGGGAAAAGGGTTTTCCCATGTGTAATTAGAAATCCTGTACCCCTGGCCTACATTTCCCAGCATTCCTCTTTCGTCTCCACATTACATCCTTACACTGTAAGGATAAAGTTGTGTGTAACCCTGCCTTTGCTATTCTTCTTGTACTCTTCTCCTAACTCTGCCCCCTGCATTCCCAGTCTGGGATCCTCCTCTTTACTAATGCTATTATTTCCTCTACTTCAAGTTATTGTCATTAAATCTTGTAAAAATAATACTTGGATTATTTATATGTTAATTTTTAATCTTATATTTCAAGCTAACAACTTTGGGAAATTAATTCTTAAAATTTTTAATTAGATTAATTAGATAGCCTCTTGAGTAAAGAGTAAAGAGGTTTCCCACTATTGGGGACCTGCCCATCACAAGAGAGGAGAGCCAGGTAGTCTCAGCAAGCCCTTGGCTCTCATGGCTCCCTCTGCTGCTCCTGACTCTACTGCCACCTCTTCTGCTGCCTATTACAAGCCTATTACCTATTACTTAAAAGGCTTCTTTGCCTTCAACTCAGGGTCTTTAGTTTTCCCTGTAAATAAAATCCATTCAGCTTTTTTATTTTTTAAGAATAATGTTGTTACAAAGCATGCTTGAAACTCGAGTTTTATTTTTTTTTATTTTCATTGGATATTTCCTTTTCCCCAGTTCTTTTTATTCTCCTCGGGAATAAACAAGAGAATGCCAGTCTGCTTAAAGTACAGACCCAAGCTAAATTTTGAAAAACCATTGACTGATCTTAAGACACAAAAGGAATATCCCTCCTTACTTGTGTCTTAGGTGGAAAACCTTCTCTCTTGCCTTGTATGGGTCTTGGCCTCCCTGCCCACCCCTGTCCCCTCTCCCAGCCCCCAGCCATCCACATCCCCAGAAGAACCCCACTCTCTCACCTCACTGGCTCCACCCCCTCTTCCTCCCCCTTCCCCTCCCCTTACTTTCTCTGCATCAACACAGACATTCAGCCAAAAGACAAAGATCACAACTAATTCAGTTAAATTCCTTTTCCCTTTATGGGAATTACCCACCTTAGATAGGGATGGAAAAGTAGTGACCTTAAGGCACTATATACCTTTTACACTCCAAGATACTTAGACATTCAAGGAAAATATGCCTACTTTTGAGAATGAACCTATAGTAATCATAAAGAAGCTGGAGAACATTTGTTTTTCCACATATGATCCTTCATTCATAGGAAAATGATGAGACCAATGACTTAGTAGGGACATTAAGGAAGGAATTAAAAGCTTTAACTGAAAGATTTGGCAATGAAAAAGAAAGAGAGAGAAGGAAGGTCAAGCAGTGGCCACTGCCCCTTTGCAGTAATCCTAATATCAATCATTTACATGTCACTTCTGTGGGAAAAGAGGGGGCCACAAAATGATGAACTATAAGAAGTGGATTCAAGCAATTAGAAACAATATCTTTAGAAATAATAACATTTATAGAAATGATAACCCAAAGCAGGCAAATGACAACTCACACCAAAATGCTCAATGACAATATATGGAAAGTGGGGTTCTTCCATTCTATAAGCAGTGCCAAACTGCCCCTCAGTGTGGAGAATCTCAGGGTAATATCCAAAGGATTTTATGATGGTGTGGAGGTTGGGGGAAGGAATAGCATAAAATGTGAAGAGAAAAGGGTTAGTCAATAGTGTAAAAAGCTACAGAGATCAAGGAATTAAATGACTGGTTATAAGTGAGAAGCCATACAGTGAAACAATAAGCATAAAATGGTATAGATTGATTTTAATCATGATGGATACAAAAATGAGAAAATTATAGAATAACATTAAAATATGTAATATAAAGTGAAAATATTATATATACTACTAATAAAAAACCTATATGTATACTCCAGAGAATAATGAATTAATAGTACACTCCAGTGAATATGTTAATATACTAATGAATCCATTTCTACTATCCAAAAACAGATCTCTAATTTATTTTTTTATTTTTTTTTATTTTTTATTTTTTTATTTTTTGGTGTCAGGAAAGTGACATGTATATCACTATTACATGTATTAATCTGTCTTGTGAAATCGCAGCAAAGAGACGAATGCTATTCAGCTACATAAAACTGTGAAGTGTTTTCATTATCTGTAAACTTAGTGCTGGTAGTGTTTTGTTGAGTTGTGAATTCTTTTCTTGTACAAAAAGGTATAAATATTCTCTTTCAGAAATCTGGTTCCCACCTCACCCAGAAGAAAGATTCTGAAGTATGGTGTGCTGTGAGATCACTGGTCCTCCAGAACAATTCTACTGGGTCATGTGATGTGAGTTAAGTGATGCACTGAGAAGGTGCCTGGTGATAGTCTCTGCAAAAAAACTCTGTCCCAAAGGACACTAAAGTTCTCTTACAGCAAGTCCATTTTGGGTCTGTAATGTAGCAGTAGAGGTGCTTTCTTAAATCTCCATCTAGTAACAACTACAAACTTGAGTGTGTGGTCCTTGCCAAGAATTTCTTCATTGCATAATATATCCAGCTCATTGAAAGATGAAAGATTAAGAATTTTTGGCAATGAACTTCTTTAGATGCAAGATTGTTGCCTGTGCTGAGCAGCGGATCCATTTTCGTTTCAATCTATGTAATTTGCTGCTATTGCATTCCAGGCAGATGCTTACCTGTTCATCACTTCTGTGATAGTCATTATCCTCTTCTTGTTTTTCTTCTGATGTTTCTTTGTTGGAACTGTCATCGGCTTTTGTTTCACCATTCCGATGTGAGTCTAAGTGCTGCTTTGCAGAGCAAGTCTCCCCTTTGATGTCTCCAGGCACTTCCATGCCTAATTTGTGATAGAATTCCCTCTGTTTCCTCATTTCCGCTTCTTGGAGGCCTGGTACCAATTTGTAAACAATTATCTTGCATTGTCCTGTCATGACCAATGTATTGCAGTGGATGACTCTAATGAATAACAATTCTACACGTAGGGAAAGTGTTATTTTCTTCCAAATACTTTACCAAGCAACTTCTACAGAAGGTATGCAAACACTCCCTTTACAGTGGTAGCATCAATTAGGTATCCATTGCACAGGCGGCATGTGATATGGGCATTTATGTCCCAAAGCTTAATCTTTCTGGTCAACATCTTTGGTGTCTCTTCTAGATGTTTTCTTTGTCTTCAGTATGTCTTCTCATTGGGTTTTTAGGCTACTGGCTTTACTCTGTTATTCCAGGTAGTCTGTATTCTGGCTCTTCACCCTTGCTCCTTTCATTTGTCCCTTGTTTATTTTCCATTTTCTAGCAGACAGACTGGAATCTCATGCTACATTTTGGAAACTTTAAAAACTAATCTTCATTTTGTTTGTATATTGATGGCAGTGTACCACTTTGCTCAGCTTTGTGATATCTTCTGCAGCTTAACAAGCTGCGAGTTGCCGATGGGGGGGGCGGGGATGCCTGGGGAAGGCGAAGAGCAGAGGGGGCGCAGCTCCCTCCCAGTCCCCCCAAAAAGGAGGAAAAAAAATCCTTCCGGAGTTTAAAACAAAGAGGTGGAAATGCCCGAGCCCAGCCAAGCAAGGAGTTGGGGGCACTGCGCTCCGAGCATGCGCCTCTAATTTATTGTTATTGTGGTTTTGTGATTGTACATTTCCAAAATATATATATTTTTAAAAATTCATCTTTATAGATGCATTCTGGTAGAAATTAAAGAATCACAAAATGTAACTAATAAACTTGATTGAACTATGTTTAAAGCTTATGATAATCATATATGAGGTTATTAATAAAATATCTGTTGAAAATAATTCTATTATACTCATAAATATAAGAAAAAATAGTACATGAGAATACAAAGAAGACTAATACTGGTTTTTAAAAAAATGATTGTTATTGCACTAGGTCCCACAAATAAAATCAATATTTTATCAGATGACATGGCCTGCCAGATAAAGAACTGAGAGTCAAGAAGACTTGGTTAAACAATTTATTTAAAAAAAAATAACAACTCTTACCTTCTGTCTTAGAACTTATATTATGTTTTGGTTCCAAAGCAAAAAGAGTAATAAACCCTGGGTAACTGGAATTAAGTGACATGCCCAGGGCCACACAACTAGAAAGTCTGAGACCAGAATTGACTGGTCTCCAGGCATGGTTCTCTCTTCACTGAGCCACCAAAATGCCTCCACAATTTAATTCTAACATTGCCTAGATGTTGCATGGACTAAGTAGTTTAATTTGTGTGACCTTCACATAAACAACCTCAGACTCATCTGAGTAATCTATATCAAAAAAGCATTTATTAAATATCTAATATTTACAAGGTCTTGTAGAATTAAAAAAAAACTGAATTAGCACCTGCTTTCAAATTGAAACATAAATTTAAAAATACAAAATAATGCCCATTAAGGTGCTATCCAGTGGCTATATTAATAGTTTTTGTTGTGTATCAGAAGTCACTTTTTGTTTTTTTTTCCATAGACATTTATTTGAACAAAATTTTTGCATGACTGGAGAAAAGTAAGTTAATGAAGAATTAACTACATGAAAATAAAGATACTTAAACACTAAAAAAATAAATTCACTGAGGAAAAGAACATATATATATGTAAATATGCTAAATATATGGGGGTACAAAATATTTAGAGAAATTTCTACCTCTGGTAGGAGGACCGTGATGAACTCTTTTCAGGCCTACTTTCCTCTTTTTCTGTCACCTGTCACAAAGCTTTTACTTAGAGCTTCAACAAGATGTAGCACATTATTCAGTGCAAGACCTAACTACAAAAAACTTTTTTGTTGAATTAGAAAAAAAATATAACAAAGTTCTTTTGGAAGAACAAAGATCAAGAATATCAAGGGAACTAATGGAAAAAAAATGTGAAAGATGGGGGCCTAGAAAAACTAGATCTTAAACTATACTATAAAGCAGTTATCATCAAAATAATAGGGGGATCCATGAAGTAGACTTGAGGTAAATGACCTCAGCAAGATAGCGTATGATAAACTCAAAGATCCCAGCTTTTGGGACAAGAACCCATTATTTGACAGAAACTCCTGGGAAAATTAGGAAACGGTATGGGAGAGATTAGATTTAGATCAACATCTCACACCCTACACCAAGATAAATTCAGAATGGGTGAATGATTTGAATATAAAGAAGAAAATTATAAGTAAATTAGGTGAAAGCAGAATAGTATACCTATCAGATCCATGGGAAAGGAAAGAATTTAAGATCAACAAAGAGATAGAGAATATTACAAAATGTAAAATGAATAATTTTGATTACATTAAATTAAAAAGATGTTGTACAAACAAAACCAATGCAACCAAAATTAAAAGGGAAGCAACAAATTGGAAAAAAATCTTCATAATCACAACCTCCAATGCAGTTCTAATTTCTCAAATTTATAAGGAACTAAATCAATTATACAAAAAAATCAAGCCATTCCTCAATTGATAAATGGTTAAGGGACATGAATGGGCAGTTTTCAGATAAAGAAATCAAAACTATCAATAAGCACATGAAAAAGTGTTCTAAGTCTCTTATAATCAAAGAAATGCAAATCAAAACAACTCTGAGGTATCACCTCATACCTAGCAGATTGGCTATTGTGACAGTCAAGGAAAGTAATAAATGTTGGAGGGGATGTGACAAAATTGGGACACTAATAAATTGCTGGAGGAGCTGTGAATTGATCAAACCATTCTGGAAGACAGTGTTGAATTATGCCCAAAGGGCTTTAAAAGACTGTTTGCCCTTTGATCTAGCCATATCACTGCTGTGTTTGTACCTCAAAGAGATAATAGGGAAAATTCCTTGTACAAAAATTATTCATAGCCTCACTCTTTGTGGTGGAAAAAACTAGAAAATGGGAGGGGTGTCCATTCATTGGGGAATGGCTTAACAAATTGTGATATCTGATGATGATGGAATACTCTTGGGCTGAAAAGAATGATTAACTGGAGGAATTCCATGTGAACTGGGAAGATGTCCAGGAATTGATGCAGAGCAAAAGGAGAAGAACCAGGACAACATTGTATACATTGTCTGATACACTGTGGCACAAGCAAATATAATTGACTTCTCTATTAGCAGCAAAGCAATGATCCAGGACAATTTTGAGGGACTTATAAGAAAGAACACTATCCACATTCAGAGGAAGAACTGTAGGAATAGAAACATAGAAGAAAACCATAAGATTGATCACATGGTTCATTGGGGGTATGATTGGGGATGTTTACTTTAAATGACCACTATTGCAAACAGTAATTATGTGGAAATAGGTTTTGAACAATGATACATGTAAGACTCAGTGGAATTGCTTGTTAGCTCTGGGGGGCAGGGGGAGGTGGAGTGAAGGAGGAAGGGAAGGAAAGAACATGGATCATGTAATGAAAGAAAATATTCTAAGTTAATTGAGTAAATTTTTTAAAATGTTAAAAAGAAGGTATAACACACAGAGTGGGAAAATCCAAGTAAACTGTATTTGCAGGCTGCCTAAACCAGGTTGAGGATAACAGATAGGCCTTAAACTTGTCAGTAAGTTAGCAGGTTTCTACACTAGCACTTGAAAGTTTCCCTTGGCAGAAGGAGCAAATGAGAATAATTTGTTCCAATGGCCACAAAGGAGATGGAATCCATCACTGTGGACCATTTTCACATGGTTAACTATCAAAGAAGCTAAAGTCACCCACTGACCCTCAAGACTTCATCAATATTCTTGATCTTTTTATATACACTGAACTTTGATGACTGGAATAAATAATGAAACTGATGACTTTGTACAGCTTTGTCACAGATAAATCCATTTTTATACTAGACTCAAAAGATACACCATTGATATCATATTGTTACAAAGGACAACTAATTATACATGTAAGGCAAATATAAAACAATTGAGAATAGTACAGGAGTTCAAAGGACAAGTAAAAGCCTTATAAAAGCCTAATGAAGGAAGTATCATTTAAACTGACTTTTTAAACGTCATTCACAAATGTTAGGGATTCTAAGAATCATAGGTGTGACATGATAATATTCTAGGCATGGCAACCAGGCTGTTCAAAGTCACAAAAGACATAGATGAAACATTGTGCTCTAGGAAGAAGTCTAGATTTTCTAATTTTCAATTTCAGTCTGGTAATTAATATAAATATGAAGACAAATGTCATTAGAAGATTTGTTACCATATGATAATATTTTCTGACTATATCGCATAGAGATATCTATCAAGTGATCTTTCCATGAAAAACAGACATTCATTTAGCTTCCTGAATATCTCCTTAACATTTGCTAATTTTATCTTAACCACTTTCAGCTGCCATTTTGAATGTAAACTCCAATAATCTATATTAATGTTTATTTATGTTGCAAGTTCTTAGCTTTGTTCCATTGCATGAAGTAAGTACAGTTTAAGGAGGGTTGTAAGGAAGGATTAAACAAGATATATATAAAATAAAATTTTATTTACCTAAAGGGAGTGTAAGGGAGGAAAGGGGTTATTTTTAAAAGGGTTGGACTTGATTATTTAAGAGTGTAGTCACTGGGAATTTATATTAATTCCAAAGAAGTTCATTTACAATTTATTTACAAAATGTAGAAAGAGTGAAGTAAGACGATCAGAGAGAGGATGGGGTAAAATATCTAGCTTAAGCTCTAACTAATTTAGTTCTGGGCAAGGAGAGTTAGTCCTTAGGCCTCTGCAAAGCCAAGGACCTGGGGAAATCTCTCTCAAGAGGTAAAATTCTCCAAACTTTAGTGTTTTTTGTTTGTTTGTTGTTTGTTTGTTTTTTCAGAAAATCCAGCAGTTAAGAGTCAGCCTTTCACTCACCACATGTTAGTTGAAAGGAAGAGATTTTAGAATAATCTCACCAAGAAACAGGGTCTCAGGTCCAGTCAGCAATTCTTCACCAGCCTCCACTTCAAAGAATGAAAAACTGCCAGTAGAACTCCATTCAGGAAGTTGTCACTCCCTTTTAAAGATACTTTCTCTTGTGTCACTTCCTGTGCCTTCGCCTAATTCTACATCTACCAATCACATCTGAATTCTTGCTTTAAGACTGCCCAGGAGGCAGTCAATTCTGATTTGTCACCCACTATCACACATGTAGGTCACAGACTTCCCACTTAATTATTAAGTGGAATGTTTACATTTTTGGTGATTAGATCTAAAGATGGGCAGATCTCCATACTCAACTTTTAAGTAGGGTGTTTATACTTTTGGTGATTAAAATCTAAAAATGGGCAAGGCTTACAATTTTAATCTTCATAATCCAGGGAGAGTTAATTTTAATCTTCACAGGAGAAAGGAATGGGAGGGAAACAGGGACTGACTAACATACCCCAGATATTAAAATCTTATACTTTCTATAATTATAATAAACTAACTAATTACTTCAAGTTAAGGGAGGATTGGTAGAGGCAAGAACAAAAGGGCCCAAAGAAAATCTGAGAACATAGAGTCCTCCTTTGCTCCAGACAGCAGTCCCTGAGAGATGTCAGCAACTACAGTAGAAATCCTCTTTCTCTGTAGTATCAGTAGTAGGAAGCAGGCAGAAATCTCAAGACAGCCAAAAAAAAGTACCCACTAGATTTCTGGGTCCACCCCAGAAACCCCAGCCTGGTATCCTCTGGTTTATCCTGAGAGCAAGAGAGAAATAGCTTCTCCCTCCTATGAAGTTCAGCAACAACTGACACCAACTGATATGCCAGTAACTGCCGCTGTATTATCCAGTCCAGTTCCTGGGAATTCTAAGTGGAATGTTAGCCCTTCAACATCTCTTGCATTCAACTTTGCAAAATCCCTTACTACAGTACTTGACAAATACTTTCATTAGCTATTCATCAATCTCTCTCTCTCTCTCTCTCTCTCTCTCTCTCTCTCTCTCTCTCTCTCTCTCTCTCTCTCTCTCTCTCTTACACACACACACACACACACACATAACTCTGCCTATCTTTATAATCTCACTTCATAGTAGGACTTATTACTTAACCAGTAGGAATCAAAACAGGAAACTATTTTTTCCTCCCCTCCTCAGCTAAGATTACTTAAAATGAAATTTTCACATAAACATGCTCATTTTATTATTTTTATATATTTAAGAAAACATGCACACCAAAATTGCATTTAATCTAACTATAAAATGTATGCCAATTTTAAATTTTTCTTATTCAGTAATAATTAAATAGACTAAATTCTCATAGGACAAATTGGATTACATCAATACATACAGAATTATGTTTTTCCCAGGACACAATCAAATTTATATTATATTAAAGCTTTTATATTCTAAGACTCACACTTATACCTCTAGTTGTTATTTTAGAATCAATTTAAAATAATAAATACCATGGAAAAGATATTGATGTTCAAGATATGACTTTCTTCCCTCTACCCACTTATCCCATTTAATCATCATTTTACATACATCTCTTTTCCAAATTGATTTACAAAAATTAAGCAGGCATACTTATAAAATCATAGATAAATTATGGTGAGCTCTTGAACAAAGGAAGCTAAATGGCCAAAGTGTCCTTAGAAAAACTTTCTTATTGAGGAAAATAAAGTGCTCTATTCAATTTACTATTTAATTTCTAACAGAAACACTCATTTTTTTTTTCTTAAAAAACTTCCTCCAATCAACTGTTCAAAAAATACTTAGGGGAAATAGAAGCACTTAATGGAAAATTATGTCTTTCATTTTCATCTGCTTTGTTCTGAAAGAAATAAATGAAAAGTGCATCCACTCTATCATCTATCTGATTGAGAGTCAAATAAACACTTTTCAACTTCCTGTCATTTATAGGTTTTGATGTATCCTTCATGTAAATCCTGCTTTTCTAATGATGTTTTATACTCTATACTAGAGCCAACTTGGGGGTAAAAAATAAAGCAAAGTGATCTCTTTGAAATGAAAGCATATTTTTTCTTGTTACAAAAAATCCCAACACTATTTGGACAAGGAATGGTTAAAGTAGAATATGCAAAGGAAGCAATTTGAAGCCATGTGATTTCCCTGATTGCTTGTTCTCTTCAGGAATACTGAATTATCCCTGTGTCACTTCACTGAAAGAATCAAGTAGCGAATCTGTTTACATCTGCTGCAAGACTATATAATCAACAACTAAGTTTAAAATACTATTTTCATTATTATAGTCCATTTACACTTTGAGTAGTCAGCAAAACTTTTATTCATGGAACACAGCAATGCATGCAGAATGCACTGCTTGTTTTGTCTTGTTAGATATTCTTCCTCTCCAATAACAGTAATTACACTTTTGTTTTGGAAGCTGTGGGGAAATGTCACATGACATTGCTTAGAGAGAAAAGCACTTGTAATATTTTTTATTCTAATTTCTAATTCTCACTTCATCGGATAATCTTGTTCTATACCATATATTGTCCTGGATCTAGGACCAGAATACAATATGTGATAAAAAATACTATTCCTAACCTAAAGGAATCAAGGTCATTGAAAACCAGAGGAAACAAAAGAGCATCAGAACTGAAACATGTTAAAGATTACATCATCAGAAAAATTCTATTGTTTTTAAGGGATTTTCCTGTGCATTTTTAATCAAATCATTCTTTTTTCTTTTTCTTTTTTTTTCACTTTAAACATTATTTTATTTGGTCATTTCAAAACATTATTCATTGGAAACAAAGATAATTTTCTTTTCCTCCCCCCACCCCCTTCCCACCACCTCTCCCATAGCCCATGCACGATTCCACTGGGTATCACATGTGTTCTTGGTTCGAACCCATTTCCATGTTGTTGGTATTTGCATTAGAGTGTTCATTTAGAGTCTCTCCTCAGTTGTATCCCCTTCCCCCCTGTAGTCAAGCAGTTGCTTTTCCTCGGTGTTTTACTCCCATAGTTTATCCTCTGCTTGTGGATAGTGTTTTTTAGATCCCTGCAGATTGTTCAGGGACATTGCATTGACACTAATGGAGAAGTCCATTACCTTCGATTGTACCACAATGTATCAGTCTCTGTGTATAATGTTTTCCTGGTTCTGCTCCTTTCGCTCTGCATCACTTCTTGGAGGTCGTTCCAGTCTCCATGGAATTCCTCTACTTTATTATTCCTTTTAGCACAATAGTATTCCATCACAAACATATGCCACAATTTGTTCAGCCATTCCCCAATTGAAGGGCATCCCCTCATTTTCCAATTTTTGGCCACCACAAAGAGCGCAGCTATGAATATTCTTGTTCAAATCTTTTTCCTTATTATCTCTTTGGGGTACAAACCCAGCAGTGCTATGGCTGGATCAAAGGGCAGACAGTCTTTTATCAGCCTTTGGGCATAGTTCCAAATTACTCTCCAGAGTGGTTGGATCAATTCACAACTCCACCAGCAATGAATTAGTGTCCCTACTTTGCCGCATCCCCTCCAGCATTCATTACTTTCCTTTTCTGTCATGTTAGCCAATCTGCTAGGTGTGAGGTGATACCTCAGGGTTGTTTTGATTTGCATCTCTCTGATTATAAGAGATGTAGAACACTTTTTCATGTGCTTATTAATAGTTTTGATTTCCTTGGCTGAGAACTGCCTTTTCATGTCCCTTGCCCATTTATCAATTGGAGAATGGTTGATTTTTTTTTTACAATTGATGTAGCTCTTTGTAAATTTGAGTAATTAAACCTTTGTCAGAGGTTTTTATGAAGATTGTTTCCCAATTTGTTGCTTCCCTTCTAATTTTTCTAAGATTTCATTCACTTCTTCTACCTCTTTCTTATTTATTTTTTGGTTTCATTTATCTAAATTTGATAGTGGTTGGTTCAAGTCTCCCACTAATACGGTTTTACTGTCTATTTCCTCCTTCAATTCTCCTAGTTTCTCCATTAAAATATACCATTTGGTGCATACATGTTGATTAGTTATATTTCCTCATTGTCTATACTCCCTTTTAACAGAATATATTTACCTTCCCTATCCCTTTTGATCAGGTCTATTTTAGCTTTGGCTTAGTCAGATATCATGATTGCAACTCATGCCTTCTTTCTATCAGTTGAGGCCCAAAAGTTCTTATTCCATCCTTTAATTCTAACCTTGTGAGTATCAACCCGCCTCATATGTGTTTCTTGAAGACAACAAATGGTAGGGTTTTGGGTTCTAATCCAATCTGCTATTTGTCTACCTTTTATGGGTGAGTTCATCCCATTCACGTTCAAAGTTATGATTGTCACTTGTGGATTCCTTGGCATTTTGATAACTTCCCCTAGTTCTGACCTTTCTTCTTTAGCTATATCCTTTTGAACCAGTGATTTACTTTAGGTCAGTCCCCCTAGTCCCCTTCCTTGATATGCTTCCCTTTCTAGCCCCTCCCTTTTTATGCTCCCTTCCCTCCCCCCTCTCCTTCCCTCCCTTTTTATACTCCCTCTCCCCCCCCTCCTTGATTTTCCTTTCTTTCTTACCCTGTAGGATAAGATAGAATTCAGGATCCCACTGGATCTAGATGTTCTTTCCTCTCAAATTTGATTTCACTGAGAGTAAGGTTTAAGTAAATTCACTTCATGCTCTCTTCCTCTCCTTCTCTTATGAGAGTTCTTCCCCTCCCCTTCCCATGTGTATCTTTGTATGGGAAAGATTATTCTATTTTGTCCCCCCCCATTTCTTGAAGTAAATGTTAGTATTGTCAACAATTCCCCCCTCTCTTTTTCTTTCTTTGCCCCCCTTTCACCAAATTCTCTTGGTGCCCCAATCTTTCCCTATGCATGATTCTTCTGACTACTCTTATGATGCATACAATTTTTGAGAGTTACACAGTACATTTTCCCCATATGTTAATATATATAATTTGATGTAAATGTAGTCCTTATAGAAGAGAGTTTGACTTAAAGAAAAAGATAAGTTTTAACCCTTTTCCCTTTCTTTCATATTTACCTTTTCGTGGTTCTCTTGCTTTCTGTGCTTGGATATCAAATTTTCCACTAAGTTCTGGTCTTTTCTTAGCAAATGCTTGGAAATCTTCTATTTTGTTGAATGCCCATACTTTCCTGTGGAAGTATATAGTCAGTTTTGCCAGGTACTTGATTCTTGTTTGGAGACCCAGCTCTCTTGTCTTTCTAAATATCGTGTTCCATGTTTTGCGATCTCTTAGTGTGTTAGCCGCTAAATCCTGTGTGATCCTTATGGGAGACTCCCTATATCTGAAGCTCCTCTTTTTGGCTTCTTGTAGGATTTTCTCCTTTTCTTGGAAGCTCTTGAATTTGGCAATTACATTCCTGGGTGTTGTCTTTTGGGGATTTAGTATAGAGGGTGTTTTATGAACCCTTTTTTTTTCTATTTTGCCCCCTTGCTCCAGAATATGTGGGCAATTTTCTTCTATAAACTTCTGTAGAATAGCATCGAGATTTTTGTTTATCTCTGGTTTTTCGGGGAGACCAATAATTCTGACGTCTCTTCTTCCTCTGTTTTCCAAGTCTGTGACCTTTTCAGTGAGATATTTCATGTTTTCTTCTAATTCATTAATTTTTTGGCTTTGCTTTATTGATTCTTGCTGTTTTGTAAACTTGCTGTCTTCCATTTGCTTAATCCTGGTCCTTAGGGACTGGTTTTTCTTTTCAGCTTTGTCTGCCCTTCTATTAGATGCTTCCAGCTCTTTCTCCAATTGTGAAGTCTTGTCTATCAGACTACTGATCTGTTTCTGCCATTTTTCTTTCCAAAAGGTTTCCATCTTTTGGACATGTTCGCTGTCTTCTAGTTGCTTAATTCTGGTCATTAGGGACTGGTTTTGCTTTTCAGCTTTGTCTGCCCTTCTATTAGATGCTTCCAGCTCCTTTTCCAATTGTGAAGTCTTGTCTCTCAGACTGCTGATCTCTTTCTCCCATTTTTTTTTCCCAAAAGGTTTCCATCTTTTAGGTAAGCTCCAGTTTGAGATCTTCCAGAGCTTGTGGATAGTTTCCATTTTGGGAGGCATGTTCTGATTTTGTTTGGATTTCATCCTCATTCTCTTCTTTTCCTTGGGTACTCCCTCCATAAAAGTTTTCAATAGTCACTTTTCCCCTCCTTTCTTCTTGGAGGCTTGATTTTGGGACATGTGAGCCATCTCTTTGGTGGTTTTATTCTACTTTATTTTTTTTGTCTGGGGTCTGGGTGATATGGGTGGGTTTTCTGTGAATTTAGCTTGCCTCAGACTAGTTCTTCCCAGCCTCTGAGGTTTCTTAGATTGAAGGCCCCTGTGCTCACTGTGGCAGCCCCTTTGCTCAGCACAGCTTCTCAGTGCGGCCACCCCTTTGCTCAGCACAGCTTCTCAGCATGGTTGCCCCTTTGCTTAGCACAGCCTCTCAGAGCCCCTTTGCTCAGCGCAGCCTCTCTGTGCAGCCGCCCCTTTGCTCAACTCAGCCTCTCAGTGCAGTTGCCCCTTTGCTCAGCGCAGCCACCCCTTTGCTCAGCACAACGTCTCAGCGTGGTTGCCCCTTTGCTCAGCACAGCCTCTCAGCACCCCTTTGCTCAGCACAGCCTCTCAGCATGGCTGCCCCCTTGCTCAGCGCAGGATTTTCTCGTGAAACCGCCCTGAGAGGTTGTTTCCTTGCAGTCTTTAGATCCCAAAGACCCTGGTGTGCCCCCCTATAAAGACAGAGATGCTCTTCACTCACTCGCTGTCCCAGTGAGTGCTCTGATAGCTTACTCTGTTTTCTTGCGGGGGGGGGGGGTAGGGGTGGCTCAGTTCAAGTTTTTGTGCGAGCTTTTCCTCCTCCTTATAGTGTGGAAATGTTCAAACCCCACATACCTCGTTTCTGTGGGGAACTGAGGAGTCCCTCTGTTCTTCCAAAGGTGATTTTCATGCTCTTTTGAGGTAGTCTATTTCATTCGGTGCTGGGGAGGGAAAGCGAGTCATGTCTAGATTGCAGCCATGTTTACCCAGAAGTCTTTTTCCTTTTTCTTATTATGTGTTATAATAAGAACTAATACAGGCTTCTTATTAGATGAACACAAACATCCTTTCTATCTTTAAAGTTATGATTTTGTGATCATGTCTTCATCTCTTGTAACAAAAGTCATTTAATCTCAAAATTAGCACTATTTGTGAATTTATTTTAGACTCTTTTCCAACCTCTGTACTCTATAGCAGAACCTCACTTATACCACCTTCCCTAGATCAGATGATGTCATTTTGAAGATCTCATAAAGTAATTGGACAAATGCTAACTTTGAGAGTTAATTGAATGTTGGAAAGCTCTTTCATATGTTATACCTCAGCTCTTTGCCTGCATTATGATCCATTTCACACAAATCCCCTATCTTACACCACTGTTAGGACTGTCAGGAAATGAACAAGAACCATTATTTTCAGTATTCTTTGGCTATAGTTTGAAGAATCAGAGAAACATAGACTCTAAGACATAGGAAGAATCTCAAAAGACATCCAGCACAACATCCACAACATCTGAGAAAGATCCTTTTCTCTTTTTGAATTTTTTCCCAGTTGACAAAAATTTCTAAGCTCTGCTTATTACTTTTTCCTATAGGAAAAGTTTGTTAATAATTTAAAATTTTAATTTAATTCATTTTTTACCTAGTGAAATATTGAAGACAATTATGCCACCTAAAAGGGAACTATTAAAAATTGCATGTGAAGTGAATTTGTAAATAAGGGAAAAATCTCTAATAATAGTAATTAAAATACACACCTTACTTCCCCTATATCTATGAAATCCAAAGACCTCTGTACTGATTAATCTTTTAATTCTCTCCTTCCCTCATAAGGCACATTGGTGCACCAGAATGTA
Organism: Monodelphis domestica; assembly: GCF_027887165.1. Classification (NCBI taxonomy): domain Eukaryota; kingdom Metazoa; phylum Chordata; class Mammalia; order Didelphimorphia; family Didelphidae; genus Monodelphis; species Monodelphis domestica. The sequence goes on from NC_077229.1 coordinate 363,613,734, forward strand.
TTGTCTTGTTTTCATAGAGAAATTTAATTTCACACTGCTAGTAATTATACCAAAAGAAAAAATCTAAACCTATGTACTTTATGTCACTTATAGATGTGGCTATATCTGACACCTGACACCCAGTTCTCACTTGTGGCTCCTAGTAGCTGCTAGCGTGCAGCAGTGGCCACACCCCGGGCAACAGCTTCAACAGGCCAGCTAAACCTTGTGAGAGTAGCCATCGGGTCATTGACCCCTGGTGAACCAGGGCTTTGCTCATCCAGCATGTGAAGACTGCTTCGGCCGAACAGACAGAAGAAACCAATAAGAAGGTTCAATGGCTGAGATGGCAATGCAGCAAAGCACTGTGGAGTGCTTAGGGCATTTTGGAGTACAAAGGACAACACGGCCATCCAATGCAGCTGAGGAAGTCTCCAGGTGTAATGACTTTTCGTGCCAATAGACCCAGGCTTCCAATGCTGAGAGAGTGGGACTGTCTCTGTGCATCGACTTTTCCACTTAAATCTCCTTCTCGCACAAGTGTCATTGTGCACACTCATCTATCATAGATGAAAACGCACAAAGACAATCGTCATCCTCGGTTACCGAGAGACTATTACTCTATAGATGTGGCTATGTAGACACAAAGGAAAAAGAGTTACTGGAAAATTGGAGGAATTGATTACATGAAGCAAGAGAAAGTTTCATTTTGTGATGTTGTTTCACATTAATTTTGCCTATTGATAAATATGAAAAAGAAAAATTATATATTTTTTGGCTGTCACTGAGGGTCAAAACAGTTATCTTGTTTAAGGGTCATTTACAATGTGGTACTGAATACCTTATCAAAGAGTACAGGAATAAAAATGAATAATATGTTTTCCCAAATATCTAGAAAATTTATAAGGAGTATTTAGTACAGAGGTTAAATAAGGAATGATAGATTAATATCAGGGAAGCTTGTGTGCTAACAGCTTGTGCTTGGTACCAGGCCCAAAAAAAAGGAAGTACAGATCATTGGAAAAGTAGCAGCAATAGCAATTCTAGGTCCTTTCCCTAGCATGAACATCTTCAACATTATTTTATTGTAGCTTTTGGTTTCTGTTGGTAACTCCTGAATACAAACAATGGTGTAGGGAAAAGTGCTGAATTTGGAGTCAAAGGAACTGAATGTTTTTAAATGGTTATAATGACCTGCCTGCATTCATGGTTTTGTGTATGCTTTTTGGTAGCTTTCATGAGCTTTTTTTGTCTTTATAGTTAGTAGATAATTCCATAAAATAGGAAACATGAATTAGGTGATAGACTTGAATAGTTTGTGCATGTTATAATTACATCCTGTTGAAACCACTGATAAAATCATCATGTTAATGTTATTCCAAACACTAAGTAAAGAAGAAAAAAAATTACCTATGAGTTATACAGTGTTGAGTTACAAAGCTGTAATGATACTAATATTATATGATGTATCAGGTTTTGCTAAGTGTTTTACATATGTTACCACATTGGAACTTCACAATGATCCTGTAGAATAAATATCTTTATCCTTATTTGATATTCAAGAAAAATGAGGCTAAAAGAATATAAATTCTTTGTAGATAGTCATATAGCAAATGATGTCAGTGGAGGAATCCAAATTTATCTTTTTCCTGATTTCAGAATATGAACACTTTTTGCCTACCTACTTAAAATGATAGACTAGTTAATAAGTATTGTCTTTATTTCATCAATGAAGATTCTGGAACTAAGATTAGTGTGTGTGTGTATGTGTGTGTGTGTGTAATCTTGTCTAATCTCATATAGCCTCTATGGAGGCAAGCTTGGATTTGTGTTCTTATAGTTTCTTTTCCCTCAAAGAGTTCCATATCTAGTAATTAAAACCAGTATCTATGAGCATTGACCTTATCTGTTCATTCCTTATAGCTCCTCATTGCAACTACACCCAACTTTACGTTATTAAAGAAATGGTCCATCTCACTTAAATATCACCTTTGATACTTATTGTGGAAATATCCAAAATATTTAATACTAGTGAACATGGAGCATACATAGCAACTTATAAATTCTTCTGGCACATTTGAAAGGGAAAAAAGAATGTAAAACACCAAATAATTCATTAGATCCACAGCTACCTTTGTTGTAAACTATTTCTAGATGGCTTTTTGTATAATAGAGTACTGAACCTATAGTCAAGGAAACAAGTTCAAATGCAGTTTCAGGTTATGTTATGTTACTAGTTATGTTACTCAGGATAAAGAGTATAATATACTTCCTTATTTTCTTTATGTACATCAAAATAGAATAGTTTACACCCCAGCATTCTCATGAAGACAAAATGAGATATTTAGGTAACACTTTGCAAACTGGAAAACTCTATGCCCATACAAAGGGTAGTTATTATAACTTAAAAAATAAGATAATTGGAGTCTCTTAAGAGGAAAAAAAATCATGAGGTAAGCAATATTTTCATTTCTTGAAAATTATTCTATCAATTAAAAATAGTATAGTTGCAATAACTCCTTCTTGGGAGAATGATATTTTTTAAAAGGATGAAATAAAAAGAATATACTTACAAATAATTTCAAATATAATCATAGAAATAAAGAAAAAATAGGGGACAGCTGGGTGGATCAGTGGATTGAGAGCCAGGCCTATATTGAGGATTGAGAGCCTATAGATGGGAGGTCTTAGGTTCGACTCTGACCTCAGAAACTTCCCAGCTGTGTGACCCTGGGCAAGTCACTTGACCCCCATTGTCTAGCCCTTACCACTCTTCTGCCTTGAAGCCAATACACAGTATTGACTCCAAGATGGAAGGTAAGGGTTTAAAAAAAAGAAAGAAAGAAAGAAAAATAGAGAATGTTATGTCATGTAAGCATATTTAAATTTTTTTTTTATAAAGCTTAATGTTTTTTAAAGTTTTTAATTTAAGTATCAGCATTTCTGGGAAAAAAGGTAATCAGATTAGTATTAGTAGGTTAAATATGAGTCCAGCTTTTTACATATTTGTAATAGGTGAAAACTTTAACCCAAACTATTGTTTATGCCATTCTGTAATACAAAATAATTTTCTTCATACTGTTTCCTTTACCTTCTTAGATAAATCTGAGCAAAAGACTCCAATCTCTTCCTCATATCATGCTTTAAACCTCATGTTAAATGCTACTGCTGCACATCCTTTTCAAAAATAGTATTTTATTGTGTTTATTAATTACATGAAAAATATTTTTCTTTATTTTTTTTAATTTTGAACCAAATTCTCACCTTCCCTAACTCTTTCCCTACCCTTTCCCTTCTCTCTATATGAAATGGCAAGAAATCTATTAACATTTTAATTTCACAACTGTGTATCTTGATGAATAGATATATGTCTAATATATATATATATCTATTAGAAAGTGAAGAATTCAATAATATATTTACAAATTGGAGAATAGTTCTTAAAATATATAAACAAATAATCTTGAGTGGAAAATTACAGTACAATTTCATTAAAAATCATAAATCAGAGAAAATTAAGAAAAACATACTATTATAACTTTTTTAAAAATCCCAGACAAAGGGAAAAGAGGGAACTTTAGAATTATAGATATTAGATATGCACAAATGTTATTTATTATAAAAGATAGCTTTTTGACATTTTAGCAAAGATTTCCTATAAAAATAACTTTTTTTGAATGTTGTTAATATGGTCAATTAATATAACCATAATTCTTGTGTTCTCTTGAGATATTTTAGAAAAGAAACGTTCAAAAAAGAATTTATTTTAAGTAACTAAAACAAACTTTTAAAATTCAATTCAAAATTAATAATACAAATAATGTCTCAGAGGAGAAAATATTATATTTTATGCTGCCTTATACTCTGTCCCTTGCTGTAAAACATGTTTCATAAAGAATTATTGGAAATTAGAAAATGTCCAGGCAGGGATAACTAGAATGATGAGAGAGGTAAAAATTTGCCATGGTGGGATTAGTTGAAGAAAATTGACCTATTTAGTTTATCAAATATAATAATTGGGACCTCAAGGAAGTCCTAAAAATTTTAATTGATATTATTCAGGGTTAGATTTGATCACTTTTGTCCTAGAGGCCAATTGGGTACATATAGCAAGAGTACAGATTTCTATTCCAACTTAGACAAAACAATGCAGAAGTTTTCCTAAAATAGAACAATTTAATTCAACATCATTTATAAAGTGATTTTCTTAAATGCCTGTTTTGTCAGTGATTCTGTTCTTTCTTCCTAAGTCTCTAAACTCTGATAACCCTTTATTACCTTTATCAAATGCAAATTGTCTTTGCATTTAAAAGCTCTTCATGTGGCCAACCTTTCCAGTCTTATTACCTTTGTTGTTGTTCAGTTTACTTTTTGTGACCCAATATGGATTTTTCTTGGTGAAGATATGAGTGGTTTGCTATTTCCTACTTCAGCTCATTTTTCATATGAGAAAACAAAGGCAAACAGCATTAAGAGAGTTGTCCAGGGTTACATAGCTAGTAAGTATCTGAAACTGGTCATGAACTCAGGAAAATAAATCTTCTTGACTCCAGGCCCAACATTCTATCACTTGAACCACCTACCTATACAATGTAATATGAGCATATTACTGAACTGGGTGTGGAACTAAAAAAAAGTAGAAAAAGAACAAGTTAAAAATCCACAAATAAAATAAAAATTAGAAATATTAAAAATCAAAACAGATTAATAAATTGAAACTAATAAAACCATTGAAGTAATAAATAAGACAAGGAGCTGTTTTTCTGGGGAGAAAGTAAAATAGATGAACCATTAGTTAATTTGATTTTAAAAAGAAGGATATAGTCCAATTTCCACTATAAAAAATGAAAAGGGTAAATTCACAACTAAAGAAGAGATATTAAAGGAAATCTTAGGAGTTATTTCACCCAATTGTAGGTCAATAAATCTTATGATCTAAGCAAAATAGACATTTTTTAAAAAGAATCTATAAATTGTCATATATAGAAGGAAAAATACTTTGAAACAATCTCATCTCAAAAAAAAAAACAAATCAAAGATTTCATGAATGAATTAATTAAGAAAAAAAGATAATCCTCATTCACAAGTGAATTTTGCCAAACATTTAAAAAACAATCAATTTCATTCCTACACATACTACTTGGAAAGAGAATTGAAGAGGGAATTTTACCAAAATCAATTTATGACACATAAATGGTGTTGATACCTAAAGCTACAATAGAAAACTGGTGGTAGTGGGGAACTATAGAACAGCCTTCTTATGAATATTGATGCACTTTTAAAAATTAGTATGGAGATAAAGCAATGTATCACAAGGATAACACAATACAATCAGATGAATTTTATACCTGCAATGCAATGATAGTTTAATATCATGAAAATTATCAATATATTCAATAACAAAACCTTTAGAAACCATATGATTGTCTCAATAGATGCATAAAAAGCTTTTGACAAAATATAACTCTACCCAATATACCACATAGTTTCACAGGCTTTCCTGATACAAGCAAGTGATAACTCCTAGCTTCTCTTGATAGAGCTTGAACATATACATCATTGAGGCACTTTATTATGAAAAACACAATCTAAATTAAGGCTGGAAGACACAGTAGGTGCTAGTTTTTATAGGCTTTAAGTCATAGGATCATAGAATCATACTTTCAGACCTAAAGGGAAGTTAGAATGCATATAGTCCAATGTGTCTTTACTTTTTACAGAGGAGTTAAATGATGTCAATAGACCTTGAAGCCCTCATTTAACATGGACAAGTTAAATTATTTGTCCACAATCACAGAGTATCAAAAGTTTATTTTTAAAACATATATTAAGACCCTAAGAAAACATTCTATCCACTAGACTATGCTATCTCAAGTAATTCCAATTCCACCTATGTACTTACCATGAATAAACTAGATAATATGATAATTCCATTTTTGGCCTAAAACTCATGGGAACATACAACCCTGAGGCTAATAATTCAAGGCTACGGTAAAATTTGAGTCATTTGACCTGAAAATAATTGTCCGGCTCAATACCTTAAACTCCAGGAGAGGAGATTCAAAGGAAAAATTTTCCACCACTCCCAAAGTCATTCTCTTTAGGAAATTTTTTGTAATTTTGGTACCTACTCTGAAATGAAGTATCAGCCCAGTGATCCATAGAGATTTGTCATTACTTCATTCATGATTCTAAAGGATAATCTTAAAGGACTGAGAGGTTAACATCTGACACTCTTTTATACACCCCTATGGCAATGTTCCATATGGATCAAACAGTTAGCCATTCAGAGTTAATTAACTTCTGGAGCTGGATATTTATTAAATTGTTATAATATACACTTGGTATAAAAGACCTCCCAAACCTGCACACACTCAATCCTTAGGGATGTTGAGCTCAAGCATAGAGAATACATGGACAAAATGGTTGCTCACAGTTCTTGGTTGGATCTTTATTATTCATAGTTTTATTAGTGTTCTCAAAAACTTTCCCTGACATGTGAGCAGTACTTTTTGACAGGTCATGAAACTCATTTCTCTCTGTCCCTTTAAGATCATGCTCCATGAAAGTGTCTTTCTTGTTTCTCTAAATAGTTCACTATTGTTTCTTGTCTGGGTGCATTATTTATTACTGGGCTCATCAGCTTGACCATATGGTCAGTGGGGATGAAAGCATTAGCCATGCCACTCACTCTAGTCTCACTCCCTCCTCTCCATCCCCAATTCCTTACTTCCTTCAGGGGAAGGCCAGGGTCTGACTTTTCCCATGTTTGACTATGTAAGTAGTTGCTGAAATGTTCCTCATATACACAGGTTCAGAAGTATGTCTAATTTTTTCAATCAATCTCAATTTTTTTAATCATCTAATTTCATATAATGACTTAAGGTACTTTATTCCTTCCCAAATTGATTAATTAAACTGTTCACACTAGATTATGTCATTAACATTGTTTCAACAGATATGAGAAGGAATTATTCATAGTACTTTTGTACCTTTGATTTTGTAATTCAATCAAAGAGGCATTCTCACCTCATAAAGGTAGAGCATCTTCCTAGTTACCTGGGAGACCTCTTTCATAATCTAAAATTAATTTTAATTGGTAAAATATTATAAAGGCATATATTTAGATTTCCAGACAAATGGGATGGATATTATTTTAGAACCAAAACTTTCTTTTTTTTAGAAATAAGTATGGAAAACTACTTTTCTTTTTTCCCTTCTAAAAATATTTTCTAGACAAATAAACAAATGGGTAATTTAATAATAGGAGTGAACATTTGGTCATGATGACTACCATACAATTATTCTTAAATGAAATGGAACCATCAATAATGTATTATTCACCTCTACTCCCAGTCCAACCTGTTTATTCTAATTGTCCTTGCTAGATTATGTATCTAATATCTAACTTTATTATTATTATTATTATTATTATTATTAGCTTAGACAGTTCTGACACTTTTTTGACTTTCTGATTCTGCCCATTCCATCTCTCACTCTACCATGTTTCTGGGTACATTTATATACCACAAATTAGATACTAGCAAAAATTAAATTTGTTAATTAGTTGCAATAACATGTCACACAATTTCCCTCCTAGTCTAATGAGAAACAAAGAATGATTTCATTGACTTCTAAGCATACATGTCTATGGATATATGAAATGTCTTCACATACACACACATGTATAGTATGGTGGTAGTCTCTCGGTGACCGAGAATGACTATTGTCTTTGTGCATTATCATCTATTGATGTACCCTCATGTGGCTTTGGAGTCCAAAGGCTGAGGCACAGTTTGTGGCACATGGGGCCTGGGACGCCAGTTGTTACAGGAGGTGCGGTTGTGGCCTGGTGTCGGCGTTCACACGCAGCGGCAAGATGTCGACGCCGCTCATCTTCAAAGGTGGTGGCGGCATGGTTAATGTGGGTTCGCCAGCTGCTTCTGTCAGAGGCAGCGAGTTCTAATTGCTTTGGTGTAATGCCAGCCCACTTCTAGTTGGACTTTAGCTGATCCTTGAATCTTTTCTTTGGTCGGCCTTGTTTCCTGAGTCCAGCTGACAGTTCACCATAGAATACCTGTTTTGGTATTCGCTGTGCATCCATGCGGATGACGTGTCCAGACCATCATAGCTGGGTTTGGAGGACCAGGACTTCGATGCTGGTGGAGTTGGCTCTGTCAAGGACTTCCTGGTTGGTGATTCGGTCCTGCCATCGGATCCTCATGATTGACCGGACAGAGTATTGGTGGAATTGCTCCAGCTGTTTCATGTGCTTCCGGTACAGTGTCCATGTCTCACAACCATACAGGAGCGAGCTGAGGCCACTTTGAGCTTCATTGCAGTGCTTACACCTCTGTGTTGGAGGACTTTGCAGCACAGCCGCCCGAGTGCCTGGCTGGACTTTTGGATACTGGCATTGATCTCGTGGTCTAGGGACCCATCGTTGGTGATGGTACTGCCCAGGTACTTGAAAGTGTTGACATTAGAAAGCTGCGTGCCATTGATTGTAATGTGCGGCTGGTTAGTTGGCCTCCCTGGTGCAGGTTGGAACAGCACCTCTGTTTTGCTGAGGCTGATAGTCAGGCCAAACAGCTTTGTTGAGGTGGAGAACCTGTCCACAATGGTTTGGAGATGATTTTCTTGGTGGGCCATGAGAGCACAGTCATCTGCGAAGAGAGCTTCCAGGATGAGTCTCTCTGTTGTCTTTGTTTTTGCAGTCAGGAGGCGAAGGTCGAATAGTGAGCCATCCAGGCAGTATTTGATGTAGACGCCCAGGTCTAGTTCCATCACAGCATGTCGTAATACCTGGGTGAAGGATAGGTTGAATAGTACCGGAGTGAGGACACAGCCTTGTTTCATGCCATTGGAGATGTTGAAGCAATCGGAAGTTTCTCCACCAGATAGGACTTCCCCTGTCATGTCGACATGAAAGAGCTAGATCAGTTTGATGAATTTTGCTAGGCAACCGAGCTTACTGAGGATCACCCACACACACATGTACACACACACAAACACACACATACCCTTTGGGTGGTAGCAATGCTGAAAATCTCACAAAGTAGTCTGAATGTTAGCTAAGCATCATGAGAAATGTGAATTAGGAGGGGCATTTAGGTGGCTCAGTGGATTGAGATCCAGGTTTAGAAATAGGAGGTGCTGGATTCAAAGGCCATCTTAGATACTTTCCAAGTGAATAACCCCAGGAAAGTTACTTGCTCATTGCCTAGTCCTTATTGCTCTTATATCTTAGAATGAATACAAAATATTGAATACAAGATGGAAGGTAAAGGTTAAAAATGTATTTAAGAGAAATGTAGTCTACAGTATCAATAGAACTAACACATGATTTGGATCAAAAGTTCAGATTACTCTGGTTTAGGAAGGTTTTGAATTAGAACTCAGAGATGAAACAAATGGGGAATTATGACTACAAGAGTTTGCAAAGCTTACTGTTAGAAGCATCTGGGCTCTATCACACCAATTAGTATCATTTTATACTTGTGGCAGAAGAAAAAAAAAACAAAACGCTAGATAACCCAAATTGTTAGTTAATTGTTCCCCTATCATGATCCCAGATGGCTGAAGAAGTATTTCTGCCCCTTCCACTTGTTGTTTTCTCCTCTCTCCTTTCATCCTAAAGGTTGTAATGATTCATTTTTCCTTTTAAATTGTTTTTTACTGTTCTAATGGAAAAATAAAGGTAAATGCATTTCAAGCTTAATTTTAGAAAGATTATATATATATATATATATATATGTATATATACATATATATATTACTTTCAGAGGATACAACCAAGGAAAAAGCTCCAGTTCCTATAACTACAAAGAATCTAGACAGGGGCAGTTACTGAATTAAAAGATAACTGTACATCATCCAGTGGTTGTTTGTGGGTTTCGGATTTTATTGTTTTTATGTGATTTAGTATCATATTAATAACTATCAAGTAACCAAAAGAAATAATTCCACATGAAGTGGGGTAATTGTATCTGGATACAAGTGAGTTTATGATTGCAGCCCAGATGCTCTATGGTCAAGTTCCTTTTCACTCCTTATAGTAATAATGGAAGCAGGAAGCATAGAAGTGTGGTTTCTAAAGAGGAGGGTCTGTATAAGTTGGGAGGTAGATTTGGAGATAGGTGTGATATAGAAGAGCTCAGACCCTGGCATTTCCAGAATGGAGGGGGAAGATATGTTCCTCAGACAACAGTCTAAGGAGAGATCACACACACACACTCACCAATTTTTAAAAAGAAAAAAGTAATTTGCCAACAAATAGCTATTTGTACTTCTCCATTCATGACATTTGAAAAAATATATTTTTTAATATTTACACACTAATTTAATTAATTTAAAACATAACATGTAATATTAAACATTTAAATGTTTATTTTAATATTATTCAACTTTAAAGTAATTTTTTCCCCTTTCCTCTATGTCTTATCCTCAATCTACTTCTTTCTCTCATTCTTTCTTTCTGTCATCGTTGCAAATGATATTACTATCAGGATTTTCTCATTTGACACTAATACATACTTTTTTCATTCACTGATGAGTGGACAACTGATTTAGCCCCGCTAAAGCTAGAGTACACATTAGGCCTCTTACAAGTAGAGTAGTATAAATTATATAAATGTTTTCAGCAATTCCTTTTTCCTCTAAGAGTTGCCATTTCTTCAAAACAGCTGCTAATGACACTGATATATGTAATGATTGGTGATGTTGATTAGGTGGACACTACTTCCACCAGTGCCTCTCTGAGATCCTACATATATATTCAATTAGTGTGGGGCTATTTCATGTTCTACTCAAAGTCCTAAACAAAGGAAGTACACAGAATTTTGGATTTCTTTGATTATTTTCCCCAAGGGGTCAGAGTACTAGATTTCTAACTTCTACAGTTATCAAAGAAACCAAAAATGTTATCATTATTTTTCCCACATTGAAATACTTATTTTAAATCACCCATATGATTCAATACAGCAACATGCTTAACTTTTTTTTTAAGTTCCCAGAACTTTATACACTGCATCACCTACCTGCTCCTTATTTCTATAAGAGTCATGATAATCTTGAGCAGAAAAACAAACAAACTTAGAGTTCATGTAGTACAATTGCTAAATTTTTAATATTGGGAAACTGAGACCAGAGTTTTGTCACCATGGAGCAAAAAATTCTAAAATAGAGACTGTAATATGCATGATTATTCTACAGTCAAATGATATATTGCAAGGAACAAAATTGTTCCTTAACACTGCAACAAAGGCCAATAATGAAAGTTACAACCACCTACACTGGTGAATTGGAGAGAAAGAGAAAAGGGGTTGAGAGAATGAGAGGGGTGAAAAGGTGGATCTTCCCCTCTATTCCCTTCGGTGAAGACAACCTGAGTTTGTCTTCCTGAGGGACAGAATATGTGTTCTCAGAGAATGGGTTTGGGAGCTGGAGGTTAAGGACTGGAGGAGAGGGCTTTAGGGAAATTACCCATTGCCTCCCTTCTTGATCTTAGCTCCTGTAGAGAGGCAGGATAGATTTTCCTGCCTCTGGATCCTCCTAATACCCCAAATACTTGTTTTCTTTTTAAGATCTGAGTTCACTCCTTAACCCTGGTCTTGAGTTAATCCTCCTCTTTGGGAGAGGTATGGTTCTCCCCAAGTCTTCAGTCCCCTTCTTTGGTGTCAGAAAGTAGGAAGACTTGATCTAATTAATAACACTTTAATAGAGAACCACACAGGGAAGGGAAATTGAAAGTTGGGTAAGGGAAGTGGGTAACAGAAGCCCCTAGAGACTGGCAGACTGAGCCCCCCAAATCTCAGGGGTCCAGGCCCTCAGCCTTGACCCTACTCCTGGTCAGTTGCTGGTTGTGCCTACTCTTGAGCTAATCTGATTAAATTGTTGGAGTTCAGGACAACTTGGGGATAGAGAGATTGAAGAAATTCTTGGAGAGAATTTTCTTAGTAGATGGCTACTTCAGAGTCCAATCTACAATGTTTGAGATGAGCAAAGACTTCCAGGAATCACTAGGAAGCAGTTGGTGTCCAAAGAGAGATCTCCAACCGCTGAGATCCTCTTGTCAGCCTATTAGCTGAAGGAGGGAGAGTTGAAGTGGCACTTTTGAGTTCTACTCATCCTCTGTTCTCACTCTGGAATCGTGGGTCACTTCATTTCTGTCTCTCCCCAATGTGGGCTGCTTCTTGCTTCACTGGATCAGATTTCCTTCTCTTGCATCTTCCTCTCTTTTGCATATTCTTCTCTTTCAATACTAATGTGATCAAAGAAAAGTGCAAACTTATCTGTAAAATCACAGGATCATAGTTCAAGGTCTAGAAGGAAAGTTGGAGCCATCTGTTTTAAACTATGGGTTTACAGACAAGGAAACTGAGGCTAAGAGATTTTAAATTATTCTTCTGAGTGACACAAGTACTAAATATAAGGAGAGGTATTTAAATCCATATTCAATGTCTTGAGAGATACTATTCTTCCCACTATACTTTGGTGAAAGGGCCAGACAAGGTTATTTGTAAGATAAGATCCCTTCAACCTCTAAGCCCTGTGGGTATCTATTAGATTAAAAAAATACTAAATCTCATTTTACTTAAAGCATAAGGCTTCATTAATTATTTGGGATACTCATCAATTTAAGCTATTGCATGAGGACAATGATTATCCAATCAGTCAGAGAACATTCAATTCCTTCAATTAGAATATAGGATAAGCTCTAAAAAGATATTGTTGCAAGGTTAATAGATATTGCTCAAGCATAGGTGCTCTCTCCAAAGCAGAAATCTCTCTTGAAAAGTCAGTTACCACTTCAGTAGCTCACTTGCTGTTCTTTAATGTTTCTATCTTGCAGGCATTTTTATAATCCAGTAATAGGTATTTGGATCATTGTGCTGCATATATGTTAGTAATATTGCTTCTTTTAGAAATGTATTTTAAATGTATTAAATATGTTAGAATTTGAAACATATAGAGACAAACATTGCATAATACAGCAAGAAAAATCTCATTACTGAATGATATGAATATAGCAGTGGCGCAAGGAAAATACACATTGAATTCACAGAACCTCTTATAAGAAATGGTGATCTTCTTAAATATATCTGGTATTGGCTACTAATATAGAATGAATGCTAATCTATCTATTGTTCATAACACAATAATATTAGTTTCAAGAAAATAGTAATTTTCTCTGCAAGAATGATGACTCATTAGAAACAATGCCAGTATTAGAAAACTACAAAAAAAAAGTTGCTATTTTTTAGAAATGGAAAAGGAAATGTCGAAGAAGGAAGAAGCTATGAGATTCCATTCAGGTGCCTATGGATTTCTTTGGACAAAGTAGTACTTAAGTAATTAGTATTATTTGATGACTAAAAGAAGAGTTGATAGAAAATAAGCAAATATTTACTGAGTTATTTCATATTTTTTCGACCAACACTGAGGGAAACACATAGCAGAAACAGAAGAGATGTCCTTAGGGCGCATATAGTTAGAAAGATAAAAATGAACATATTTAAAACAACCAGAAAAAATAGATATCATAAAGTGAAATAGATTATATAGCACCCCAACTGCCTTACTGAATTTCAAGAAAGGAAAGATCTATTTGTAAATATAACTGTAAATCATGTAAATGTAAATAAAACTGATTCTGCTTTAAAACATTAAATACAATTTAGGGCTGTTTATATTTTATAAAAGAAAAAATGTGAAAGACTCCTAGAGAAAGTATGAATTTTAGTAAGACTAAATAAAGTGTGGGTTTTAGTTTTGAAGTGTAGAGCAAGGGGATGGCATGTGGCAGATGGATAGGTGGCTGTTTAAATACGTTGATATGACTTTCCCTTATTTTCTCTCTCCATTATTATTGCACTTTTGTATTATTTAAATTACAATCAAAACATTTTTTAGGGTGGATGGAGGAGAATATAGAAAGTTAAGAGAAGGATTTTGTTTTGAGGGGCTTTGTTTTTTTAAGAGAAATCATATATCAATATTTTAAGAAAAATCTTTTGTCCCATTTTTTTTATTTCTGGAGAAATATCAGGAGTATGCCATTCTATAAAATAAAATATGTTTTGCTTTTATTCTTTGCTCTATTTTGTCACTAATTTATTTATACAGCCAGATTTCCTGAGCCTCTAATTATTTGATGCAGTTGAAAAATAACTTGGTCACCATGTATTTTCCCTTCTCTCCAAATATTTAGAGCATAAATTGGGGGAAATATTAATGCAATTGAAAGAAGCAGAGGTTATATCACATGGTCAAGATGATGAAAGGTCTTGAGAACATACTGCATAAGAATCAGAAGTATTTACTTAAAAAATAGACTTGGGGAAAATAGCAAGAGCTTTATTCAAGTATTTAAATGCCTACCATGTGAAAATGGGATTTCCTTGGCCTTCATGAATGAACAGACAAAAATAGGAAACAAAATTAAGTACAGTAGAAGGGAAAAGACTTAAATTCTCAAAATTAAATAATCATTTTTATAGATATGAGATTCTTTATCACTGAGGATATTCAAGTAAAAACTGAATGATATATTTTGATTAATATATCCTAGAGGGTATTAAGAAAAATACAATTATTTTTTCCTAAAGCTTGACTATTCTAACTTTTATAAGTTGTATATGATGTGCTACTATCATGTGGACATTCAAAGTTATTATTTTACAGTGGTTTCAAGTTGTAGAAACTTTAATTTCACTTTCTAAGTGAATGTATAAAAATACAAAATCATGTAAACATACATGTACGTACATGAGTTCATGTGCATGTTTGTATTAATTTATGCATATGAATATTATCTTGTTTAAATATTTTTCAGTTGTGTCATGTTCTTTGTGTACCCATCTGAGATTTTTTGGCAAAGATAATGGAGTGGTTTGCCTTTTCCTTCTCCAGATTATTTTACTGATGAGGAAACTTAGGAGTGTTAAGTAATTTTTCCAGAATCACACAGATAATTTATGGTTAAGATCAAATTTGAACTCAAGTCTTCCTGACTCTTGGCCTGGTACTCTAGCCACTGTGTCACTTAGTTACCTGTTATTCTTAAGGTATAGATTTTAGGAGAATTTGAAGCTGTTTCCAAAATTAATATCTAGGAATTTTAGTAAGTAGGAGCTAATGTGTGATAGATCAGATATTGAAGTAAAACTGACTCTCTTAATGAGTGAAAGTTAATAACTCATTACAAGCACAATGCAGAAGGGAATGTGTTATAATATTACTATTGTACACGGATGACAAGTTGAATAAATTGGAGCTGTCAGTAGGCAACTGTATCAGAGAATAGCAATTAATGCCATGGAGTAAAGCAGAAAATTCAGCAAAATAGTAAATTATCAAGCTTGAGGATAGCTCTTTCTATTTAAAAACCTTTTTTTTTATAACTTCTATTAGGGGACAGATGAAGTATAAAACACTTTTCAATTCAGACTCCTGTTTTAAACTCTTGTTAACATTGTTAGTGCATAACAACTGTAGATTAGAGATTCCAAACTTTATTTGTTTGGGTTCAGTTATGGTGAATAAAAATAATTTCTCCATACTACAGTGTGGACAATAATTCCTTACTAAACCTGTTTCAGAATGTCACAAAGATAAACAGAAGAATTGAAATTACACATATGAGAGTGCCTTAAGTTCTTTTGAGGACAGTGAGCATACAATTATATTTTAAAATAAACCCCACTCTTTGATCAATCCATCTTTAAGGATTGGATAAGGAGAAGCTTTTCAAGTGTATTTACAAGTAGCAATGAAACACAAATAGAGTAAGTTGTAGATTATCAGAGTACATCCAAAGTTCATATTATCTATAAATCCTTCATGATATGATTGTTATTTATTTAATGTTTGACTTAGTAAGGGGAGACTCAGTCATGTAAATGCTATCAAGATTTAGACTGAAGGAGATATAAGAGGGAACATGAAAGAGGCAAAAAAAGAAACAGGAAAACCAAATAACAACTCAATTTCAGTAAACAAGTCAGGTGATATAATATCAAGCATGAAGCCCAAGTAAGGAAAGCTCGATAACAGTGAAAAAAATAGACCAGAGCATTCATAAGTGGATGCTGAATTTATCTATTTAAGTAAAAAAAGAATTGGGAGTAGAAAAACCCAAGTAAAGCCCATTTTCTAACATAAATTCCTGTTTAAGGCTATGTAAATGAAATATTTTTATTATGTTATTGTTTCAATATTAATGATAAACCTAAGGAGAGAGGGTTTGGAGAAGCACAAAAGCAAATGACACTAATGTAATGTTATGGTTTGATGTTGAAGATGGAAGCAGAAATTGTGTTTGAACTTTTCTTTTAGGAGATATCATAAAGGAGTAAAAGGACTTCTTGTGGGAATGTGATATATCCTTTTGAATGGCAACCATTGTTTGGCTGGTTAACTAGCTTGAAATTGATTGCTGGACAAGGAATGGACTCTAACCTGGCAACTACAACTACCCTAAAACCTGTGTTTGAATTTTGACTTTGATGGTTACTAGCTGTGTGAAAAGGAAAAATTGATTTCTTCCCCCTGAGTCTAAGTTTTCTCATTTGTTGATACTTTCATTTATTGATGCACATGATGATGGTGTTTCCATGGCTACACCATGGTAAAACAACTCAGCAAGCAGGATAAACAAGTTAAGAGTAACCAGCAGACCTTAAGTTGTTAGTGAGTTAAGGGGTGTCTAGCCCAGGCATGTGAAGACTTAACCATGGCAAAAGGAGTGGATGAGAACAATTTTCTCCAATGGTGGTGATGACATCTGAAGCAGGCAGTGGAATGCTTAGGGCTTGGTTAGATATCTAAGACACCAAGACCATCCATTGGATCCCAGGCAATTGTTCTGACTTTTGCCTTGCCACTGGACATTGATGACTTTGGAAGAGAGAGTGAGTCCAATGAGTTTGTATAGTTCTTCTTACTTAAATCTAATTTATAGATACTTCTTAGATGTGTTACCCTGGCAAATCACTTAACTGCAATTGCATGACTTTTACTACTCTTTTGTCTTAGAAGTGATACTAAGACAGAAGTAGGGGTTTAAGGAAACCTAATTCAAAGGCCTGTCAAGACCATATCCTAAGGTTTCATTGATCTTCAAAAATAAAGGATGAAAAAGAACAATACTTCAATGTGAGAAAGAATGAAACATTTATGAATGAACAAACCTAAAAAGATGGCCTTTTTCTTAGTCTCTACATCTATCCAGGCAAGAAAATTCTTTCTAGCAAAGTATATCAGTAATGTATTTACAATTTGAATATTAGAGAGCTATTTAGCACACTGAAAGATTAAATAACTTGTTCAGGGTAGCATACCCATATGGAATAGCTTTTGGAATTGAATTCAGTTCTTCTCTCTAAGTCTATCCTTCTATCCACTCTAGAATTCTATCTCTTTAAGTGAAATTTCATGGTATAGTGGAGGGAATGGAAAGAGGAAGGTAAAAGGATTGGTAAAATTCATGCAAATTCTTACCAACTGATCTATTTTACTAGTAGTAGATAAAACCATTGGGAAATAGCAGCTCTACTTACCCAAGTTTCATACTATAACAACAGAAACAGGAAATTAGATTGTATACCTTAAGTGTCTACCCTTACTATTCTCAGTCACACTATATCATTAGTCTTTTCTTTCATCAGCTAATATTATTTTATTGTTCAAAAGGACATTAAAATATTTAAATTTCTTACCACCCTGGGCTATGGTGAGAAGAAAAAAATAGCATCATAAGCCATAAAATGAACTACAAATGAGATATTAATAATTCCTTTGTTAAAGTATAAGTGATGTTGCCACCTCTTTTGTTGACTTAAGTTTTTAATTTTCATCATCTCCTTTTACTCTTACACAAAACTAAATTCTGAAGATCAAGAAATGAAGAAAGTTTGTGGTCTCTTATACTTAACATGTATCATCATTTAAAGAGAAATTTAGGGGACAGAGCTAAGATGGTCTTGGAGTAGCAGGAAATTTTGGAATCTCCTTCTAACCAATCAATACAAAGGATCTCAAAAGGACAGAAATAAAAATAAGACAAGTGAAGGGGCTCTGCCACAGGGTACTACCTTAAAGGTAGGTAGTTTGGGGATATTTTCCTGCTATAAGGAGGTAAAACTCCCACACACCACCTACCACACCAGAGTCAGAATGAGGGTTGGGCAATCTCTAAATTCTCTGGGGCTGGCTGACCATAGATTTAAACCCTGAGTAAGTACAAGGCCTTGGAAATGAGACTTGGGACCCAAGACTGAGGAGCACAGAGCCTGGGCAGCAGAGCACAGAGGTTGGGCAGAAACAAGGCTGACTACAGCAGAGGAAGCAGGGACTGGAAAAATAACCTCAGGGCAAAATGCTTTAAAGTATGCTACACAAAGAACTGCCTGCTATCCTCACTCAAGCTTCTGGCTAGGAAGGGAAGATACTACCAAGTCAAAGCCTTGTGAGAGAAAAAGCTAAGACAGCAATGCCCAGCAACACTCAGGAATCACAATCCACAAGTAACAAAAGAAATAAAGAGAGGCAAAAAATTTTTTGACCCTGGATAATTTCTGTGGAGAAAAAGAGCAAAATATAGAAGTAATAGCAGAGAGTGACAAACAAGCAAACACATTCAAACTTTCCAAAAAATATGGAAATTGGTCATAAGCTCTGGAGGAACTGAAAAAGGAGTTCAAGAACCAAGTTAGAAAGATAGAAGAAGAGACTTCCGGTTAAGATGGCGGCTTAGAGAAAGCTAAAGCTCAGATCTCCGGAAAACCCTTCCAGACCGATCTCAAACGATAAGCTCCTAAAGCGCCGAAATTCAAAACGATCAACAGCACAGACCCTGGGAACCCTCCTCCTGGACCTGGACCCGGTTCAAAAGGTACGGCTCCCCTTAAAAGCCAGAACCCGAGATCACTCGGACCTCAGGGGTAGGAGCTCAGAGTCCAAGGCTCCCGGAAGCCGCAGCCCGGCCGGGCTCAGAGAGCAGAACTCTCAGGGCCTTCTACAGTCCCGGTGAAAGTTACTGCCTGGGGCTTCCGCTGCAGAGAGCTGATCGAAACAACAGCAACCCTCAGGGCGGGCAAGACAGCCTCACGGGCTGGATCCTGCTATCCAAGTCTCAGTGAAAGTCCTTGCCCTCAGAGCTTGGGCTAGCTGCAGCCCTTCCCCCTGCAGGCTGACGAAACAGCCTCACGGCCAGCGATTCTGAAGGCAACTTCCGGAAAGCGAGCCGGGGGGAGAGTGTGGCCTCGTGGTCCGACCCTTCCATTCCAGTTCCAGTGAGGCATATTCAGTTTAACCCAGGGAAAGCTCATAGAACCATCTGCCCAGAACTGCCTCTGAACACCAGACAGAGACAAGAAAAACTAATCCTCCACATTCAGAAATGGCAAACTCCACAGAACCACAGAAGCCCCAAAATACCAAGAAAAATAAGAAGAAAGGGGCGACTTTGGACACATTCTATGGAGCCAAAATACAAAATACAGAGCAGACAGAAGATAATATAAAAGAAAATGCTCCAAAACCTTCCAAAGGAAATGGAAACTCTCCACAAACCTATGAAGAATTTGAATCAGAAATGACCAAAAAGATGGAAGCCTTCTGGGAGGAAAAGTTGGAAATAATGCAAAAGAAATTCACGCATCTACAAAACCAGTTTGACCAAACTGTAAAAGAAAACCAGGCTTTAAAGGCCAGAATCAGGCAGCTGGAAGACAACGATCGTGTAAAAGAGCAAGAATCAATAAAGCAAAGCCAAAATACCAAGAAATTAGAAGAGAACATAAAATATCTCACCGACAAGGTGATAGATCTGGAAAATAGGGGGAGAAGGGATAATTTAAGAATAATTGGACTCCCAGAAAAGCCAGAAATAAACACCAAACTGGACATGGTGATACAAGATATAATCAAAGAAAATTGCCCAGAGATTCTAGAACAAGGGGGCAATACAGCCACTGACAGAGCTCACAGAACACCTTCTACACTAAACCCCCAAAAGACAACTCCCAGGAATGTAATTGCCAAATTCCAAAGCTATCAAACAAAAGAAAAAATCCTACAGGAAGCCAGAAAAAGACAATTTAGATATAAAGGAATGCCAATCAGGGTCACCCAAGACCTTGCAAGTTCTACTCTGAATGATCGTAAGGCATGGAACATGATCTTCAGAAAGGCAAGAGAGCTGGGTCTCCAACCAAGAATCAGCTACCCAGCAAAACTGACTATATACTTCCAAGGGAAAGTATGGGCATTCAACAAAATAGAAGACTTCCAACTTTTTGCAAAGAAAAGACCAGAGCTCTGTGGAAAGTTTGATACCGAAAATCAAAGAGCAAGGAATACCTGAAAAGGTAAATATTAAGGAAAGGGGAAAATGTTATCTTCTTCTTTTACTCAAACTCTCTTCTATAAGGACTACATTTATATCAACCTATGTATACTAACATGTGGGGAAAATGTAATGTATAAATAGGGGGTAAAGAAAGACCAAATAGAATAATCATTCTCACACAAAGATTCACATGGGAAGGGGAGGGGAAGAAAACTCCTATAAGAAGGAGAGGAAGAGGGGGGGGGGTTACTTAAACCTCAATCTCAGGGAAATCAGCTCTGAGAGGGAAAAACATCCAGATCCATTGGGATCTTGAATTCTATCTTACCCAACAAGGGTAAGGAGAAGGGAAAACCAAGGGGGGGAGGGGGAGAGGGAGAACAAAAAGGGAGGGAAAGAGAGGGGGGAGGGGAAGGGAACAAAAAGGGAGGGACTAAAAAGGGAAACATCAAGGGAGGGGACAAGGGGGACTGTTTCAAAGTAAATCACTGGACTAAAAGGTAGAGCCAAAGAAGAAAAGGTTAGAATTAGGGAAGGCAATCAAAATGCCAGGGAGTCCACAAATGACAATCATAACTTTGAATGTGAATGGGATGAACTCACCCATAAAACGTAGACGAATAGCAGAATGGATTAGAATCCAAAACCCTACCATATGTTGTCTTCAAGAAACACACATGAGGCGGGTTGACACCCACAAGGTCAGAATTAAAGGATGGAGTAAGACCTTCTGGGCTTCAACTGATAGAAAGAAGGCAGGAGTGGTAATCATGATATCTGATAAAGCCAATGCAAAAATAGACCTGATCAAAAGGGATAGGGAAGGTAATTATATTTTGTTAAAAGGGACTATAGACAATGAGGAAATATCATTAATCAATATGTATGCACCAAATAATATAGCACCCAAATTTCTAATGGAGAAACTAGGAGAATTGAAGGAAGAAATAGACAATAAAACCATACTAGTGGGAGACTTAAACCAACCATTATCAAATTTAGATAAATCAAATCAAAAAATAAATAAGAAAGAGGTAAAAGAAGTGAATGAAATCTTAGAAAAATTAGAATTAATAGACATATGGAGAAAAATAAATAGGGATAAAAAGGAATACACCTTCTTCTCAGCACCACATGGCACATTCACAAAAATTGACCATACATTAGGTCACAGAAACATAGCACACAAATGCAGAAAAGCAGAAATAATGAATGCAGCCTTCTCAGATCACAAGGCAATAAAAATAATGATTAGTAATGGTACATGGAAAACCAAATCTAAAACCAATTGGAAATTAAACAATATGATACTCCAAAACCGTTTAGTTAAAGAAGAAATCATAGAAACAATTAATAATTTCATCAAGGAAAATGACAATGGCGAAACATCCTTTCAAACCTTTTGGGATGCAGCCAAAGCGGTAATCAGAGGTAAATTCATATCCCTGAATGCTTATATTAACAAACAAGGGAGAGCAGAGATCAATCAATTGGAAATGCAAATGAAAAAACTGGAAAGCGATCAAATTAAAAACCCCCAGCAGAAAACCAAATTAGAAATCCTAAAAATTAAGGGAGAAATTAATAAAATCGAAAGTGATAGAACTATTGATTTAATAAATGAGACAAGAAGCTGGTACTTTGAAAAAACAAACAAAATAGACAAGGTACTGGTCAATCTAGTTAAAAAAAGGAAGGAAGAAAAGCAAATTCACAGCATTAAAGATGAAAAAGGGGACAGCACCTCCAATGAGGAGGAAATTAAGGCAATCATTAGAAATTACTTTGCCCAATTATATGGCAATAAATACACCAATTTAGGAGAAATGGATGAATATATACAAAAATACAAACTGCCTAGACTAACAGAAGAGGAAATAGAATTCCTAAATAATCCCATATCAGAAATTGAAATCCAACAAGCCATCAAAGAACTTCCTAAGAAAAAGTCCCCAGGGCCTGATGGATTCACCTGTGAATTCTATCAAACATTCAGAGAACAGTTAATCCCAATACTATACAAACTATTTGACATAATAAGCAAAGAGGGAGTTCTACCAAACTCCTTTTACGACACAAACATGGTACTGATTCCAAAACCAGGCAGGTCAAAAACAGAGAAAGAAAACTATAGGCCAATCTCCCTAATGAATATAGATGCAAAAATCTTAAATAGGATACTAGCAAAAAGACTCCAGCAAGTGATCAGAAGGATCATTCACCATGATCAAGTAGGATTCATACCAGGGATGCAGGGCTGGTTCAACATTAGGAAAACCATCCACATAATTGACCACATCAACAAGCAAACTAGCAAGAATCACATGATTATTTCAATAGATGCAGAAAAAGCCTTTGATAAAATACAACACCCATTCCTATTAAAAACACTAGAAAGCATAGGAATAGAAGGGTCATTCCTAAAAATAATAAACAGTATATATCTAAAACCAACAGCTAATATCATCTGCAATGGGGATAAACTAGATGCATTCCCAATAAGATCAGGAGTGAAACAAGGATGCCCATTATCACCTCTACTATTTGACATTGTACTAGAAACACTAGCAGTAGCAATTAGAGAAGATAAAGGAATTGAAGGCATCAAAATAGGCAAGGAAGAGACCAAGTTATCACTCTTTGCGGATGACATGATGGTCTACTTAAAGAATCCTAGAGATTCAACCAAAAAGCTAATTGAAATAATCAACAACTTAAGCAAAGTTGCAGGATACAAAATAAACCCACATAAATCATCAGCTTTTATATATATCTCCAACACAGCTCAGCAGCAAGAACTAGAAAGAGAAATCCCATTCAAAATCACCTTAGACAAAATAAAATACCTAGGAATCTACCTCCCAAGACAAACACAGGAACTATATGAACACAACTACAAAACACTCGCCACACAACTAAAACTAGACTTGAACAAATGGAAAAACATTAACTGCTCATGGATAGGACGAGCCAATATAATAAAAATGACCATCCTACCCAAACTTATTTATCTATTTAGTGCCATACCCATTGAACTACCAAAATACTTCTTCACCAATTTAGAAAAAACCATAACAAAGTTCATTTGGAAGAACAAAAGATCAAGGATATCCAGGGAAATAATGAAAAAAAACACATATGATGGGGGCCTTGCAGTCCCTGACCTAAAACTATATTACAAAGCAGCAGTCATCAAAACAATTTGGTAGTGGCTAAGAAACAGAAAGGAAGATCAGTGGAATAGACTGGGGGAAAGCGACCTCAGCAAGACAGTATACGATAAACCCAAAGATCCCAGCTTTTGGGACAAAAATCCACTATTCGATAAAAACTGCTGGGAAAATTGGAAGACAGTGTGGGAGAGACTAGGAATAGATCAACACCTCACACCCTACACCAAGATAAATTCAAAATGGGTGAGTGACTTAAACATAAAGAAGGAAACCATAAGTAAATTGGGTAAACACAGAATAGTATACATGTCAGACCTTTGGGAGGGGAAAGGCTTTAAAACCAAGCAAGACATAGAAAGAATCACAAAATGTAAAATAAATAATTTTGACTACATCAAACTAAAAAGCTTTTGTACAAACAAAACCAATATAACTAAAATCAGAAGGGAAACAACAAATTGGGAAAAAATCTTCATAGAAACCTCTGACAAAGGTTTAATTACTCATATTTATAAAGAACTAAATCAATTGTACAAAAAATCAAGCCATTCTCCAATTGATAAATGGGCAAGGGAAATGGATAGGCAGTTCTCAGATAAAGAAATCAAAACTATTAACAAGCACATGAAGAAGTGTTCTACATCTCTTATAATCAGAGAGATGCAAATCAAAACAACTCTGAGGTATCACCTCACACCTAGCAGATTGGCTAACATAACAGCAAAGGAAAGTAATGAATGCTGGAGGGGATGTGGCAAAATAGGGACATTAATTCATTGCTGGTGGAGCTGTGAACTGATCCAACCATTCTGGAGGGCAATTTGGAACTATGCCCAAAGGGCGACAAAAGAATATCTACCCTTTGACCCAGCCATAGCACTGCTGGGTCTGTACCCCAAAGAGATAATGGACACAAAGACTTGTACAAAAATATTCATAGCTGCGCTCTTTGTGGTGGCCCAAAACTGGAAAATGAGGGGATGCCCATCAATTGGGGAATGGCTGAACAAACTGTGGTATATGTTGGTGATGGAGTACTATTGTGCTAAAAGGAATAATAAAGTGGAGAAGTTCCATGGAGACTGGAACAACCTCCAGGAAGTGATGCAGAGTGAGAGGAGCAGAACCAGGAGAACATTGTACACAGAGACAAACACACTGTGGTATCATCGAACGTAATGGACTTCTCCATTGGTGGTGGTGTAATGTCCCTGAACAACTTGCAGGGACCCAGGAGAAAAAAACACCATTCATAAGCAAAGGATAAACTATGGGAGTGGAAACACCGAGAAAAAGCAACTGCCTGAATACAGAGGTTGAGGGGACATGACAGAGGAGAGACTCTAAATGAACACTCTAATGCAAATACTATCAACAAAGCAATGGGTTCAAATCAAGAAAACATCTAATGCCCAGTGGACTTACGCGTCGGCTATGGGGGGGGGGGGAGGAAAAGAAAATGATCTATGTCTTTAACGAATAATGCTTGGAAATGATCAAATAAAATATATTTTAAAAAAAAAAGAAAGATAGAAAAAAAATAGGAAAAGTGGGAAAAAGAAATGAAAGCAACTAAAAAAGAAATTAATAGCTTAAAAGACAAAATTGCCCACATGGAAAAAGAGGCACACAAATCAAATGAAGTAATAAGCAAAGTGGAGGCCAAAATTGACCTGCTGGAAGCCATGCAAAGCAGGATAGACAAAACTATATAGGAAAATCAAAAGATCATAGCTGAAAATCAGTCTTTAAAGACTAGAAGTGGGCAAATAAAAGCTAATGATCTCATGAGATAGCAAGAAGTAATAAAGCAAAATAAAAAATAATGACAAAATAGAAGGAAACATGAAATATCTCATTGAAAAAAAAAAACAACTGACCTAGAAAAAAGCTTCAGGAGAGACAATTTGGAAATTATTGATATATCAGAAAGCCTGGTAAAAATAAAAGCCTTGACAACATATTATAGGAAATTACCCAAGAAAACTGCCATAATTTCTTGAACAAGAGGATAAAATTGACAGTGAAAGAATTCATAGATCACCCTATTACATTAAGTCCTCAAAGTACATCCAATCAGGAATTTCATAGCCAATTTTAGGAGCTTCCAGGCCAAGAAGAAAATATTGTAAATAGCTAGAAAGAGACAATTCAGATATCAAGGAGCCCCAGTCAAGATTACACAGGATTTGATAGCCTCCATACTAAATGACCTCAAAGCTTGGAATATAAGATTCAGGAAGGCAAGATAATTGGGCCTACAACCATGATTCTGTATGATTGAAAATGTTAACCTAAAAAAGAATTACATATCCCAAGAGCCCACTGACTTCCTGTCATTATATACTTCCTGTAGACAGAGGATAAAGGGTGTGGATTTTGGAGGCTCCTGCTCTCTAATGGAGAGTCAGCAGTGATGGTGGTGAGTGGGGATGGCTAAAAATGGCTAACCAGCCATGGGCACGTGATCTTTATTTTGTAACTTCTTTATTCCTTGATTTCTAATGATCATTAATAAATCTCTTAAAATATAATATTGTTATTGAGATTTAATATTAACTTTTACAATGATGGTAACCACTAGTCAGAGAAGAACCTCTCAAATTTTTAAGATAGTCTAGATAAATTTTTTAAGCCACATTTCTCCTGCCAAGGCTTTTTGCCCGTCCCACCCACCCTCACAAACTCTAACTCTCTTTGGAGCTGCTGTGTTTCTCTTTTCCTACTTTTTGCCCAGTTGCTTGCTCTCCCTACTGGCCAGGCTATTTTTATCTGGGGGACTCTTGGCAAAGAAGAAATAAATGCCTTTTCGACTCCAACTGCTTGAGTCCTTCGTTCCTCATTCCTCCTTTGTTTCTCCTCACTGCTGACTCTGGCATTGCTGATACTGCTTCCTCCTAATCTTCTGGACCCAGATCACTCACCCAGCCCAGCCCCCAGCCTCCAGAAATCCTCTTCCTGAACTCCAGCTCCAATCCTAAATTGACCTTCACCCCCAACCAGACCCTGATTGCTATTGCTTCCCCTGTTGGGCTGATTGCTGCCATGAAGAAGCTAGGAGTCCTTGGAGTTGCTCCTATGGGCAGATGGTAAAAAAAACCCAGAGTGTCAATGATTAGCCTCCTAAATCCCTCTAGGGAAGCTAGGGTTTTACCTGGGGTGGATGGGGATAAGGAAGAGAATCTTCCAAATAGGAAGTTGATTACAATCATGGCATATTCTATGAAAGATCATTGCATTACCTAATTCAAATAGCTTCCAGCTTTAGGATGTTTTTTCTTTCTACCCCTGATACTTTTGATTATCTTGCCTGATATTCAGGGAATGAATTCATCCCCCTACAACCCTGTGCCATTTGTGCCTGCCCAGTCTCTAAGATTTATCCAATTTGAGATTCCTAAAACCCATGTTATTGCTCCTTATGGGAGATCTGACAGTGCTGAAAATATGGATCTGAATTTTAGAAAAAGGAACTTTAAAGGGTCTGGAGGTGAAATTTTAAGCCTTTTCAAATTCCATTTTTTAAATGAAAGGCTCTGTATCTTGTATTCTGATGATTGTTTTGTTTAAGATTTAATTTTGTTGTTTTAAGTTCATATATTAATGTATTAAATAGTGTTTTGTTACACTAAATCATATTAATCTACTGTGTTTTAACTATTAGATATATTCTGTTAACTTTCCCTTATGACTACTGAACAAAATATTGTAAAATATTATAAAAAGCCATAAACAGCCTTTTTTATTACATTTTTCATTTGTTAATTGTCACATATATGATGAATGAACGTAAACTGGCTAACAACTTTAAAGAATTTAATAAGCTAAGAATTTAATTGCAATGTTAAAGGGTCTTAAGAAATTTAATTAGCTAGTGGTTTCTGAATGAATGCAGTTTTTATATGTATATATTTTAAAGAATGCCATATTAAAGGTAGAGAAACAAAGAAATGTTCCTACCAAGGTATTTCTATGAAGCAGGAATCCAAAAAGAGCTCCTGCAAAATTCTTCAGTTTAATTTACTTCCACCAGAACAATCTAAATTTCTTGGTGATGAGGTGATGATATAAACCCAAATAAGTTTTACTTTGTTTAAAAATATATTTGCCAAGGTTGAAAGATTTGTTACATCTGTAAAAATGATGACAAACATCCATCAGTTCATAGTTTTGGGTTTTTTTGGTCATAGAGCAACTTATATGAAATATGATAGTGGGTTTGTTTGCTATTGTAATTAAACTGGCTATTATAATTCTGGAGATGTTGATACTTTTTGAAAGTGCATTACATGTTTTACTGTTGTTCTTAATAAAAAAAAACTGTTAGTTTGTGAAAATCATTTGCTTTGCACTTACAGTGGATCATGGCCAGGTATGAAAAGGAAATTAATCTCATTTTTGGTGAGAAATCTTGTATTCTACATTTCCTCAGCTGACACAGTATGCCAATGATTTTAGGTTGTATATTTTTTATTTTAAAAACTCTTTTATTATTGTTTTTCTTGCATGTGCAATATGCTATTTCAGT
The DNA here is from genome assembly GCF_027887165.1 of Monodelphis domestica. Taxonomy (NCBI): domain Eukaryota; kingdom Metazoa; phylum Chordata; class Mammalia; order Didelphimorphia; family Didelphidae; genus Monodelphis; species Monodelphis domestica. The sequence continues at coordinate 363,641,767 of NC_077229.1, forward strand.
TTTATTTTTTCTTTCCTTTTTGTGTTTGAAAAACGTCACCAGTATTGAGGTTTTCTTTAACTTTTTTGATTTTGCAGTAATATAAGTTTAAAATATATTTGCTATAATGCAAATGCATACCCAAAAAGCTTTAGACTATAACAATGATGCCACTGATTGTTTAAAAAAATTATTGGACTTTGATTATTGATTCTGTCTGATTCCAGGATAAGAGAATACAAAAAAGCCATTGCACAATGCCAAAGAAGCATAAAGCTAAACTGCATGGTGCCAATCGAGCACAAAATCAAAGAGACCAACCAATCCTTATGGGATTGATGAAAATTTTGTGCCAAGACAAGAGGACTTGAACTTGATTGGGGTTCATGGTTGTGGCTGTTTAACATGTGTTAAAGGCAGGTCTTCCTTATCCCACATTCTACCAATTATCTCAACTTTGGCTGCTACCTGGCTCCTATAATTTGTCCCTTTTCTGTCTTTAATGGTGTGGCAAACTTTCTATAGTCCTGGCCACTGACTGGGTAAATGCATAATTGCTTAAATCATTTTAATTGGGCCCTGATTCAAGAAACTGTTATGGATTTATTTTTCCTTTACTTAGAATTTTTCACATGAGACTTTGATAGTATATATTTCATCCAAACTTATTTTTTTATTTAGATATTTTAAAATATTTTTTATTTCTCTTGCCAGTTGATTCATATACCTCATAACTTAGTCATGCATCCCTAAGTAATTCCTATGTTTTTGAACACACTCTTTGGGGGGGAATGTATTATTATTATTTTAAATTATACATTTTAAATTCTTTTTGAGAGTAATTTTAGATTAAGAAATATGCTACCTCTCCAAATCAAGAAAATGAACTCTTCTTAGAAGGCACCATGAAGATGTCTCCACAGAACACATTCTACATCAAGAAGATTCAGAATGAACTTTGGATGGGGTTGATTGAACTGAAGGTTGATTGAACATTTAATTTGAATGTATATTTTTATGCCAAAATGGGATTGCCCCCTAACTGGCTTTTTGTCAATGTGCCTAGCAATTATTGGTTTCATTCTCTTTTACTCTTATCCTCAAATTATTGCAATTTCAAATTTGGTATGGAGAGACTAGTCTTCCATGGGTCTCAGGGGAGAATGTATGATTGAAAATCTGTTACCCTAAAAAAAAACTACATATTCCAAGATCCCACTGTCTTCCTATCATTAAGTACTTCCTTTTGACAGAGGATAAATTTTGTGGGCTTTGGAGACTCCTGCTCTCTGATGGAGAATCAGCAATGATGGTGGTGAGTGGGGATGGCTAAAAATGGCTAACCAGCCAAGGGAACATGGTCTATATTTTGCATTTTCTTTATTCCTTGATTTCTAATGATCATTAATAAATCTCTTAAAATATAATATTATTATTAAGATTTAATTTTAACTTTTACAATCACTTACCCATCAAAACTGACTATATATTTTCAGAAGAAAGTATGGGCATTCAACAAAACAGAAAATTTCCAAGCATTTCTAAAGAAAAGGCCAGAACTTAATGGAAAATACACAACTGAAGAGAACCATAAAAAGGTAAGTAAGAAAAAGGGGGGAAATGTAAGGGTTCCAGTAAGATTAAATTAATTATATTTCATAAGAAAAAATGATAACTATAACTCTTAAAAATTGTTTTCATTATCACAGTAGATAGAATTGTTCATAGGCAGAGATTGTGGTACTAAGTTTTTTAATATGATATGTAATAAAAGGGAAATAGAAGATGGTACTGAGAGAAACTTTAAGGAAGAAGAAAAGTAAGATAAATTATACCACATAAAGAGGCACATGGTGGTGGTAGTGGAGAAGAATATTATTATAAGAAAGGGAGGAAGAGAGTGGTAATGGTAGTAGTCTCTCAGTAACCGAGAATGACATGTCTTTGTGCGTTTTCATAGTTTAGTGTGCACAAAGACACTTGTGCGTGAAGGAGATTTAAGTGGAAAAGCCGATGCACAGAGACAGTCCCACTCCCTCAGTGTTGGAAGCCTGGGTCCAGCGGCACGAAAAGTCGTTACACCTGGAGACTTCCTCAGCTGCATTGGATGGCCTTGTTGTCTTTTGTGCTCCAACACACTCTAAGCACTCCACAATGCTTTGCTGCATCGCCATATCAGCCATTGAACCTTCTTATTGGTTCCTTCCGTCTGTTCGGCCAAAGCAGTCTTCACATGCTGGGTGAGCAAAGCCCTGGTTCGCCAGGGGTTGATGACCCGATGGCTACCCTCACAAGGTTTAGCTGGCCTGTCGAAGCCGTTGCCCGGGGTGTGGCTGCTGCCGCTGCCGCATGCTAGCAGCTACTAGGAGCCACAAGTGAGAGCTGGGTGTCAGGTGAGGGTCAGAGGTTGGAGAGCTGCCCTAGAAGGGCACACCAAGCCCTCCATACCAGAGATACTACTCCTCCCTGAACACCCCATACACCCCAAAATTCCTGATAGTAACCAGTTAAATAATTGCTTGTAGATAGAATAAGAACCTTCTGCTTCTGCATATTCTTTCCCCTTTCTATTACTTCTACATTATTAAAGCAGAAGAGGGTCATAAAATACCAGAATTCATTTTATATATAAAGAGAGCAGTACATCTCTGTTAGTCATAATGTTAACAATAGAGGTAGTACTTAAATATTAATCTCAGTGGATTCAGTTCTGAGAGGGAAGAGAAGCCAGATGTATTGGGGTATAAAATTATATCTTACCCTACTGGGAAGGTGAGGGGGAATAACAAAAGAGGAAATTAGGGTGGGGAGTATTTAAAGGAAGGGAAATGTAGGGGGGGAGCAATCAATGTACCTTAAAGAAAAATAAGAGGGGTACAAAAAAGGAGTGGGTGGGAAGGAAAGTAAAATAAGGGTGGAGAAAAGGGGGGCTGATTAAAAGCACAACACTGGTGTAGAAGTAAATAGTGAAAGAAGAAAGGGAAGGATTAAAGAGGAACTCAAAATGCTGGGGAATGCACAGGTGGTAATCATAACTAAATGTGAATGGGATGAGCTCAACCATAAAATGGAAACAGATAGCAGAGGGGATTAGAAACCAAATTCCTAATATATGTTGTCTACAAGAAACACACATGAGGCAGATAGACACACACAGGGTAAAGGTAAGAGGCTGGAGCAAATTTTATTAAGCATCAGTGGAGAAAAGGAACTCAGGAGTTACAATCATGATATCTGACAAAGCCAAAGTAAAAATAGATCTGATTAAAACAGATAAGAAGATGATTACATCCTGATAAAAGGCAGTATAGACAATGAAGAAATATCAATACTCAACATGTATGCACCAAATGGCATAGCATAAAGATTTTTAAAGGAAAAACTATTGGAGCTAAGGAGGAAATAGGTAGTAAAACTATAGTAGTGGGAGATCTGAATCTTCCTCTATCAAATCTAGATAAATCAAACCAAAAAATAAATAGAAAGAGCTAAGAGATATGAATGAAATGTTAGAAAAATTAGAGTTAATAGATATTTGGAGAAAAATAAATAGGGACAAAAAGGAATACATCTTCTTTTCAGCAGCACAAAGCACATTCACAAAGATTGGCCAAGTACTAGGACATAAAAATATGGCAAAAATTCAAAAAAAGCAGAAATAATAAATGCAACCTTTTCAGGTGACAAGGCAATAAAATAATAATTAGTAAAGATACATAGAGAGGCAAATCAAAATATAATGAAAAATTAAATAATGTGATTCTCCAAAATTGGTTGGTTAAAGAATAAATCATAGAAACAATTAATGATATCATTGAAGAGTATGACAATGAGGAAACTACATATCAAAATCTATGGGATGCAGCCAAAGCAGTACTCGGGGGAAAATTTATATCCCTGAGTGCATATATCAACCAATCAGTGAGGGAAGAAGTCAATGAATTTGGCATACAAATTAAACAACTAGAAAGAGAACAAATTAAGAATCCTCAGATAAAAATTAAACTAGAAATCCTAAAAATCAAAAGGGAAATAACAAAATTGAAAGTAAAAGGAATATTGAATTAATAAATGACTAGGACCTGGTACTTTGAAAACACACACACAAAATAGATAAATTACTAGTTAATCTAATAAAAAAAGAAAGAAAACAATTCAATTAATAGTATCAAAGATGAAAATGATAACCTTTTCTCTAATGATGAGGAGATTAAGGTAAATTTTAAGAACTATTTTGCCTAATTATTTGGCAAAAATATGACAATCTAGGTGAAATGGGTGAACATTTACAAAAATATAAATTGCCTAGATTAACAGAAAAGGAAATAGAACACTTAAACAATCCCATCTCAGAAAAAGAAATTGAACAAGCCATCAAGGAACTCCCTAAGAAAAAACCCCCAGGGTCAAATGGATTTACAAGTGAATTCTATCAAACATTTAAAGAACAATTAATCCCAGTACTATACAAACTGTTTAACGCAATAAGCAAAGAAGGAGTTTTACCAAATTCCTTTTATTACACAAATATTGTAATGATTCCAAAGCCAGATAAATCAAAAACAGACAAAGAAAACTACAGATCAATCTCCCTAATCAATATAGAGGCAAAAATCATAAATAGAATACTAGCAATGACTCCAGCAAGTTTTCACAGGGATTATTCACTATGATCAGGTAAGATTTTTACTAGGACTGTAAGGGTGGTTTAAATTTTGGAAAACCTGACCATATCAACAACCAAGCCAACAGAAATCACATGATTATCTTAATAGATGCAGAAAATTCCTTTGACAAAATACAAAACTCATTTCTATTGAAAATATTAGACAATGTAGGAATAGTTGAGCCTTTCCTAAAAATAATAAACAATATATATTTAAAACCATCAGCAAGTATGATCTGCAATGGGGATGTTAGAAGCCTTTCTAATATGGTCAGCAATGAAGCAAGGAAACACCTCTTATTTAACATTGTACTAGAAACCCTAGCATTAGCAATTAGAGAAGAAAAAGAAATTGAAGGGATTGAAGTAGGCAATGAGGAGACTAAACTATCACTCTTTGCAGATGTAAATAATAGACTCGAATACAGGACTACAATCCCCACAAGCCTTTGCTCCACTTCCCCAAAATGCTTTGTAATTTCACGGGAATTCTGAGGTGGGCCAAGATCGAGGAAGGATTTAAGCTGGTGGCAAAGGTCTTGTCTCGGCTCTTGGACTTCTGTTTTGGGGCAGGCGTGGCTTTTTTTCATAATGTAGGTGAGGTTGTGTCTAGGCCTCTCTATGGCCTGGACACATGTCTCTTATCCTGTATTTTCTTTAATCCTTAATCTTCAATAAACCTCTAAAAATATAATACTTCTTGCAGAGAGAAACTAATTTCTACCTGCCTCAGTCTCCCTATATTCCCTAAATTTTAACTGTTACACAGACGATATGATGGTCTACTTAAACAATCTCAGAGAATCGATTAAAAAGCTAGTGGAAATAATCAACAACTTTAACAAAGTTGCAGGATACAAAATAAACACACATAATCATCAGCACTTCCATATATTTCCAAAATAACTCAAGAGCAAGAGTTAGAAAAAGAAATTCCATTTAAAATCACCCTAAACAATATAAAGCATTTAGATATCTATCTACCAAGAAAAACACTGGAATCTATTTTTTCTACATATGAATTATTTATTCATCAGCTCTAACTATATTCCCCTCAATCAATAATTCAAAATTACTCTGAATTCTCTTCCCAGTAAAAAACAACAATTTATATTCCAACCCTAACCATTATTTTATCCTTACTCATACCACCAATCCCTATATTCATTATTTTATTCTATGAAATAGAAGCCTCCACCTTGCATCATTCAAATGCAAATTGAATCTTTTAATTAAGCTAAATTCTTAAGTAATCTAAGACCCTTCTATGAACAAATCCACAAAACACTTTTGATACAGTAAATCCATATCTAAATATTTGGATCAGACATTAATTGCTCATGGATAGGACAAGCTAATATAATAAAAATTATAATTCTACCCAAATTAATTTACTTATTTAGTGCCATACCTTTAAAACTACCAAGAAATTTTTCTATTGAATTAGAAAAATTATAACAAAGTTCATTTGAAAGAAAAAAAATTTTTAAAAATCAAGGGAACCAATTTAAAAAATGTGAAAAATGGTGGCCTAGCAGCATCAGATCTAAAAATGTACTATAAAGCAGTGATCATCAAAGCAATATAGTACTATGTAAGAGACAGAAGATAATATCAATGGAATAGACTTGGGATAAATGACTGCAGCAAGATAGTATACAATATACCCAAACATCACAGATTTGGGGATAAGAACCCGCTATTTGACAAAACCTTCTGGAAAAAGTGGAAAATAATATTAAAGAGATTTCTCACACCCTATTCCAAGTTAAATTCAGAATGAGTAAATGACTTAAACATAAAGAAGGAAACTCTAAGTAAATTAGGTGAACCTAAAATAGTATACCTGTCAGATCTATGGAAAATGAAAGAATTTAAGACCCGGTATGAGATAAAGAATATTACAAAATGTAAAATAAATAATTTTGTTTAAATTAAATTAAAAAGGGTTTGTACAAACAAAACCAAGGCAACCAAAAACAGAGGGGAGGCAACAAATTGAGAAAAAAATCTTTATAACAAAAAGCTCTGACAAAGGTCTGATTTTTCAAATCTATAAGGAGCCAAATCAATTATACCAAAAAACCCAGTCATTCCCCAATTGATAAATGAGCAAGGGACATGAATAGGCAGTTTTCAGATAAATAAAATCAAAACTATTATTTAGCACATGAAAAAGTGTCCTAAATTTCTCATAATTAGAGAAATTAAAATCCAAACAACTCTGAACTACCACCTTACACCTAGCAGATTGTACAATAGAACAGCAAAGGAAAGTAATAAATGTTGGAGAAAACGTGGCAAAATTGGGACACTAATGCATTGCTGGTGAAGTTGTAAATTAATCCAACCATTCTGGAAGGCAGTTTTGAACTATGCCCAAAGGACTATAAAATATAAAAGACTGCGTGCCCTATGATCAAGCCATACCACTGCTGGGTTTCTACCCCAAAGAGGTATTAAGGAAAAATACTTGTACAAAAATATTTATAGATATGCTCTTTGTCGTGGAAAAATATTGGAAAATGAGGAGGTGTCCATTGATTGGGGAAAACTGAACAAATTGTAGTATGTGATGGTGATGGAAAACTATTTTGCTGAAATGAATAATGAACTGGAGTAATTCCATGTGACATGGAAAGACACCCCAGAATTGATGCAGAGTGAAAGTAGCAGAACCAGGGGAACATTGTCAACAGAAAGTAATGCATTGTGGTGCACAATCAAATGTAATAGACTTCTTTACTTGAAGCAATGCAATGATCCAGGACAATTCTGAGGGACTTATGAGAAAGAACACTATCCACATGCAGAACAAGAACTGTAGGAGTAGAAATGCAAGAGAAAAACATATGATTGATCACATAGTTCATTGGGAATATGATTAGGGATGTTGACTTTAAATGATCATTATACAGAAAATATTAATAATATGAAAAATAGGTTTTGAATAATGATACATATAAAATCCAATGGAGTTTCTTGTTGGCCCTGGGGGACTTCAGGGAGGGAGGAGAAAGAACATGAATCATGTAATCATGAAAAAAATATTCTAAATTAATTAATTTTTAAAATAAATTTTAAAAAAGAAAAGAAAAAATGAGAAACAACAGATCTATGTGTGGTCTGGTCTATGGAAAACAGATATATGCAGGAAAAAGAACAATATTGTATAAAGTAGTAGGAGTTGCTGCAGAACTAATTAATAATGAGGACTATGGAAAAATAAATTTCTTTATGTGTATCTGTATATACATATATGTGTCTCTGTGTAAATTATATCTGTGTGGCTTCTCATTTTATGTGGGATGAGATACAAAACTCTGTGGAGAGTGGGATGACCCCTTGAAAATCCACTCTAGTGATCACTGTCCAGACAATGATAGGATGAATTAGAGGAGCCTATTGTTACTGAGATAGAGGCAAAGAAAGCCTGGTACTTGGTGACCACAGAAATGAAGCTGTGAAAATATGGAAAATTTATTGGCAGTCTTAGGAGGGAACACTAGAACAAATATAAAAATAAGTACTTCAAATTTAAAATTTTTATTTTAAAATATTTTTCCATGTTTATATGATTCATTTACTTTTCCCTCTCCTTTTCTTTTCTCCCTCCCACAACCACTGGGTTGTTCAAATGTTATCACTTTATACCTATCTCCATATAATTAATTTCTGCTATAGAGCAATCTTTACTCCATTTTTTATTTTTTTTTTATTTAAAACAATTTTTTTTAAACCCTTACCTTCCATCTTGGAGTCAATGCTCTGTATGGGCTCCAAGTCAGAAGAGTGGTAAGGGCTAGGCAATGGGGGTCAAGTGACTTGCCCAGGGTCACACAGCTGGGGAGTGTCAGAAGTAAGATTAAGACCTAGGATCTCCTGTCTCTAGGCCTGGTTCTTAATCCACTGAGCCACCCAGCTGCCCCCTTTACTCCGGTTTCTAAACCTCAGAAAGGTGTGCTTTCCTCCAATGACCCTGAGCAGTAGGTAGTGTAAATATAACATCAAGGATATCCTTTACATATGAGTCCTTAAATATTCACCCTAAGATGGAGGTACTTCAAGCCCCAACTAATCAAGATCATCCAGAGAATACATTATTAATTCAATACAAAAGATATCTAATTAAACAGTGAAGAAAAATAAGTGACATGAAATAGTCTTCGCAATGTATAGGATTATATTCTTCTACATGTTACCATGCTACTAATAAAAGTAGGAACACATGGAGAAAGAAAAAATAAATAAAATAAAGAGAAAATTTGGTACCCTAATCTTAAGGAAGATATAAGCCTACTAAACATGTTATTACAACATCTCTAGAATATGAGAAAGTGAAACAATTCTATCAAAAATTTTTCGCTAGATAGTCTATGATTCAATTAAATTAAAATAGTAAACTCTTTTTTCAATAAAGAGAAATGGGTTATGACTTTCTTTTCAACAGTTTAAGAAATAATGCTCCACATAGAAATGAAGAGTTGTGCTTAAGCTCATGGAGTAGTTAGATATCTGGGAAATTAGTTATTTGAGTTAAATAATCATTATGTAATTTCATTATTATTTGAAGTGCTATGAAAACCTAAAAAAGACATGACATGTTTATGAATTTGATGGTGGAAATGTAAATCAGTGGGAATTATACATCATTTTTATTCATCTAGTCTAATAGTTTCAGTAAAACACTGTGCCCCTTCAAGAATAAACAAAATTAAAAGTATTTTGCATGTGTTTCTTCTAACTCATTTTGATCATCCCAATAGGACAAGTTTTAATACTGAATTTTCTTTCTGAAAGGTCTACAAAAATGTTACAAAACAAATACATTAACATCTTGAGTTCCTTAAATTTTACTTCTTCATAAACTCAAACTTTCTGCATGATATATAATGAATATTGAATACATTTCTCTCTGGAGTACCAGAGAATAAAAAGATCCAAGTTATAATATATGACAAACATTGGAAGTTACTATAATAATCATGATCACTTAATTGATACATCTGTAAAACTCTGTCACAATCAAACTGTTGTGCAAATTCCCTATTGAATACTAAACTGTCTTTAATAACTTCCTAAAGTTTCCTTTAAAAGTCAAAATGCATACTTTTACCCAAGAACTTTGATTAAGATAGAAACACTTTCCTCCATTTAAAGCCTACATTTTTGGGGTCATAATCAAATATACATAGAAAATATGTTTTCTTTCTGAATAATATGCCAAAAATATTATAAAACCAATCTGCTGAATTACATTGAATGTTTTTTTTTCAAGAACCACTAATTACTTAAAATTTCATCCCCAAAGTCTTATTTTTCTCTTAAAAAGCAAAAGTGCTTTCTTTATGTTGCATTTAAAAAAAATGTTTTGTGAAATAAAGGAAGAATTCTGGAGTTCTTAAGTTAGCTCAGATCTCATCTTGGAACAGTGGAACTCATACTGGATCTAGGGTCAGAGAATTTGATATTCTTTGCTTGTTCTGGTGCTTATTTTATTTCTGAGGTCAGTATTCATTGCCTCTTTGATCTAAAACTGAAGACTAGTTGATGAGCCAGACTTTATGAGCATTCACAGAATTCTAGATTGGTTTAAATCCCAGGTTCACTGAAGCATTCACAGAAATTCAGTATTTATTTTTGTTTATTCACTCAAAGTAAAAAGTGAGTCCTGAGTGGCTAAGGAACTTGGATCAGAGCACATTCAAAATTGCCACTTCCTGGTCTTATGGGGAAGCTTTTTTTTTTCTAGGTTGCTATAATAATGAGAATATAGCAAGAATAAAAACCTTGGGATTTTTTATTTTAATTTGAGGCTATGTGAGCTATTAGGTCTTTTCTTAATACTTTTCCTTGACTTTTCTCCAGAACTTGGATGCCATTGATCACATTCCTCTCTTGAACTTAAAAACATAACTATTTTCAATATAATTCATTTTCTTTGTTATCCTCTGCATTTTATTTTATGCATTAATTTTGTTGTTGTTGTTCTGAGAAGACATAGACTTCAACACACTGCCAGAGGTTAAAAGAAAGTAAAAGATTCAAATTCTCTATGTCTACTGAGTCCTTCAGATAGTTAGAGAATGGTAGAATTCTTCTTTGGGTAATAGGAGATCATTTTTGACAAAGGTTTTTATTTGTTAAATTGATGAATTTAACCAAAGGGCTGTTGGCAATGAAGACTTATTGTTGGTAGTCTCTAGGTTCCCGAGAATGACAATAAACCACTCCCCCATCGCCTCAGGTCTTGAAGAGGGTGGACAGGGTTAGGATAGATGAGATTTAAGTGGAAAAGTCTATGCACAGAGACAGTCCCACTCTCTCGGCATTGGAAGCCTGGGTCCAGTGGCATGAAAAGTTGTTACACCTGGCGACTTCCTCAGCTGCATTGGATGGCCGTGTTGTCTTTTGTGCTCCAACACGCCCTAAGCACTACACAGTGCTGCCTTGCTGTGTCGACATCTCAGCCATTGAACCTTCTTATTGGTTTCTTCTGTCTGTTCGGCCGAAGCAGTCTTCACATGCTGGGTGAGCAAAGCCCTGGTTCACCAGGGGTCTATGGCCTGATGGCTACCCTCACAAGGTTTAGCCGGCCTGTCGAAGCCGTTCCTCGGGGTGTGGCCACTGCGGCATGCTAGCAGCTCTTGGGAGCCACATGTGAGAGCTGGGTGTCAGGTGAGGGTCTGAGACTGGAGAGCTGCCCTAGGAGGGCACGGCAAGCCCTCCATACCAGAGATACTACCCCTCCCTGAACACCCCATACACCCCAATGAAGACTTATAGAATCAAAGTAATTGTACAATCTTCTTATTTAAATCAGACTATTGAAAGGAAAATATTATTGATTTGTGTTAGTGATATTTCCACTTATTATTCAATTATCATATTTCTTTCCTTTCTCAATATTACCTAATATAGGAAGACATAAATAGAGACTCAAAATAAAAATAAAAATGAAAATTATTTTCATGACTTTCAATGCAGATACATTCAATGCAAATGCTATTAATTGGGAGGGAAAAAAAGGCTAAATAATCATGATATAGAGTTTGAGCCCATTATTAACATCTGTTGTTCATTTGAAAAACCATGTGTTATTGGATTCCAGAAGTAATCTCAACCAGCTCATACATGAATTATATAATCCTGACAGTTCACTGTCCAATTTCTGCTCAGACAACCCCCTGTTATAGGGATTGGCACTGGCAATTATCTAGTAACTATTAACTTCCAACCATTCTTTATCTTTTTGCCTCTAGGAGCCACTTCAAAATAACTTCCACACAATAGTCTTTAGGGTATCTGAATAGAATGACCATTTCAAATATTAAAATTCTCTCCTCTGGGGAAATATTTTTTTTCACCTCTTAGATTCTCATTTAACTTAGTTTGTGGCATTTGCAACATTTTAAAATAAATTAATGACAATAACTTTTATATAGTGTTTATAATTTGCTATGTACTATACTATACTTTAATTTTAAATCTCATTTAGTCCTCACAATCATTCTGGTTTTACAGATGAGGATATTGAGTCAAAGTGGATGTAGGTGACTTACCCAGGTTCATATAGGTAACAAGTACCTGAGGGTAGATTCAAATTCATTCCCTGACTCCATGGTAATATTTTCAGTTAAGCCAATTGATTCTTATGCAACATGGTCTCTGGCTTTTGTAACATATTTGAATAAATTAATAATGATGATGCTAATAACAAACTTTGCATATAGTATTATGTGCTAAGCACTATGCCATGTACTTTATGATTTTTATCTCATTTAATCTTCAAAACCACAGCTTTTAATTCTGAAAGGGAATTTGGAATTATGCATGAAGGACTTTAAAAAAAATGCATGTTGTATTGCTCTTACGTGGGAGGAGTTTTGAGTGCTGTTTCTGCCCATGTGGTCTCTGGTTCCATGGTGGTAGAGGGAGGAGCGACTCTTGGTTTTTGCTAGCTTTACTTCCTTATACTTCAAGATAAATCTTTAAGAAATATTATTAAACATAATATTTGGAGTATTGGAACTTAATTTTAATCTTTGCATTTTTGGCAGACCATGAAGAGATTCTAGAACTCAGCTTTTCTTTTTCCTTTTCTTTAAAGCCAGTAGCCTGGTTACAGCCAAGCAACTCAGCAGTTTAAAACTGCTACTAGTTTGCTGCTCTTCTACTGGTAGTTTTCAAACTCTTTAGCTGCCCAGCTGCAGATCATTCCTCTAGCTCTCCTCCAACCTTCCAAGCCTCTGGCAGCTGCGAGTATTTGAATATTTTTATACCCTGACTGCCCTGCTGTGCAGAGTCACCTTAATTTAGGGGGCTTGGTGGAAAAGCTGCTTCCTGTCCACGACCTGGAGAGCAGTCAAAGTAGACTGATTGACCATTGCTGAGGCAAGCACCCTGGACCCACACCGGTGCTCAAGCCTAGTCACACCTGGCTTGGCTTCTCCTACACATGGCCCAAAGCTGCTGTTGGGTTTTTTTCCTTAGCCAGAGCTAGTTCCAGCCTGGCCCCCATCCCCATAGTGCTGCTGCTTCTGATGCTTTTGCGGCTACTTCTGCCACTTCTGCTGCCCTGATCTCCATTCCAGCTGGTGAGTATAAGCTCCCCTTTTCCCAGCCAGCTCTAAGGGAAGCCCCTTTCTCCACTGGACAACTGATTTCCAACCAGGCTCCACCTGACTCTTTGCCTTGACTGGGAGGGTCCTAGTCCTCTTTTTTTTTAACCACTCCAACCACACCTCTAGCCCCTCCCAGTTGTAGTTCTGTCTCTTGGCCATTAGAGGACAATATTGAGCACTGATTTTTTTTCCTTCTCTTCTTCCTTTTTTCTTTTTTTCTTTTTCCCCTTCTTTCCCCCCCTCTTCCTGCTTAGCTACAGTCATTATTTGCTGCCACTAGCTGACAGAAATAAATAAATATTTTTAAACATTTAAAAATGTTTTTCCCCTTTTAAAAAAATTAAAATCAAATAAAATCAAATCATAAAAACTTAAATGAGCTAAATACTCTTACCTTCTACACCACCATTATAATAACAATTTAAAATATAAATCAATAAAAATAAATTTACATTATTTTTTTCCCTTTTTTGATTAAAATACTAAGCAGCATAAATGTCACCATGCATGAAAGTCTTCTGCTTTTTGCCCAATTAGAAGCATGTAAAATTCCAAATTCCATCCTCCGACTTCTAATGCTAGGACATTTTATATTTATGATCTTCATTCTTAAGACAGAAGATACTTCTATATGAGAGATTAAAGTAGAAATGCAGGCTGACAGGAAAATTCAATCAAAAAATTTCAAACACTTACATGACTTAATGAAAAATAATGATCCCACCAAAAACAAGTCTGAATTTTGTGAGCCTGCTCCTGAACCAAAAAAAAACAAAAATAGAGGATGAACATTTTTCTCCCAAAATAAAGATGAGACACTCCTCTCGTATACATCAGGTGCAGACCCTTTTCTTTCATACTCTGCAACATCTCTCTCATGCTCTGCAACTTCTGGCTGATCTTACCTCCCCTGATCTTTCTTCTAACCCCCCATCCTCTCCTGCCCTTTCTCTCACCTCACAATGAGCCCCAAATTCAAAGAAATCTCATTCTGCTACCAAACCTGTTCCTACCCATGTTGCCACGGCATCCCCACAGTCAATTTCTAAGGAATCACAGACATCAGATGACTACAATGAAGGTCTTTTCCCATTAAGAGAAGTACCTGAAATAGGACACATTGGTGATATTGTGACCCTAAGACATCATATTCCTTTTACTCCCCAAGAGATTAGAGAACTGACACATAATATACTTCCATTTGAATTTGAACTTTTGGTTGTGACCAAGATGATTGATATTTTTTATTAATATGACCCATCCATAAGGATGTTGAGAATTTGCTCAATGCTTTTCTAATTGAACATAAGAAAAATAAAATTATCTCTCATGTTAACAAGGTCTGGAGGAGTAATGTACCACAGTGGGCAGCTCATGATCCTGCATGGGATTATAACAGTACCTCGGACAAGTTACAATTACATCTATGTAGGGATGCCATTATAACAGCTATGAGAGAATGCTCTGAGGATATGGAAGAATGGTTAAAATTTTAAAGGCTTAGACAATCAGAAACGAGACACTCTCACTTCGTGTATAAACTCATGGAGCTTGGGGGTCGATATCTAGTCCTTGATATTTCTAAAGACAAAGATATTAAGCAAATAAGGAGACATTTTGTCAACAACTCTTGCAGGGTAGTCCAAGATTATTTTAAAATGCATTGCCCACGGTGGCCTCAGATGGCCCTTGAAGAGTTGTGAAACACTGCTTCTTATGTCTTTAAAGGCCAAAAGGAAAAACAGGAAGAGGCTAATAATGCTATAGAAACCTTGAGAAGACACATCAAAATTTTGTAGGAAAATATTGATAAACAAAACAAAGGATATGATGATCAACCAATGGCGCTAGCCCCTCTCCAAGAACCTAGCTATAAGTCCCTTACCTGCCAATTCTGTCATAAGCAGGGCCACATAATGATGAACTGTAGGAATTTTTCCTGGGACCGATAAACTATACCCATGGGAGAAATTCTTATAGGAACAATTATAGGAATGATAAGTATAATGATTTCAAGAATCAAAAAAACTATTCTTTTTAATAAAAAAATACACAATGAAAAATTCAAATAAGAGAGTTGTTCTGTCTTCCGTCATATTGTAATAGAAACCCCTTTATCTTGAGAAGAATTTTTATTTCTCCATTCAGACTTCTATTTCAAGAAAGCTTTTTCTCAGGTGCCTTTTTTTATTGTCTTTAGCATTCATTACAAACTTCAGCTAATTATGAGCTTCAGCATTCCTGAAACTTTCCTTAGAAGAATTTTCCCATATTTGTATTTATTATAATGAATTCTTGTTAATATTTATATCTATATCTGTATCTATATATCTATCTTCTATCTATGTATCTAGTCTATCTAGATTGATGGATTGACTTCATATCCCCAATGTTTTCCATAGAACTACTACATCTATTAGATTTTACTTTGAGAACTATTAAAAAAAAATAAAAGATCACATTGCAAGTATATAGGAGTATATTTATACATGGACACATACAAATATATACATACACATGTAAATCTATATCTATCTACATTTTGTTGTTCAGTCACTTGATTAATCCTACTTTTTATGACTCCATTTGGGGTTTTCTTAGCAAAGAGTCTAGAGTGGTTTGCCATTTTCTTCTTCAGTTCATTTTATAGGTGAGGAAACTGAGGAAAATGGTGTGAAGAGCAGAGTCCACAGCTAGCAAGTGCCTGAGGCCAGATATTAATGCAAGAAAATGAGTCTTTCTGACTTGAGGTCTAGCACTCTATCTACTGTGGTATGTAAGGGGGAAATAGGTTTTGGGTTTTTTTTTTTTGTTTGTTTTTTTAAAAGTTGGACTGGATTATTTTAAAATTAGGGTTGCCAGGAATTTAATTAATTCCAAAGATTTATTTAATGATTTATTTACAAAATATAGAAAGAATGAAGTAGAAAATCAGAGAGAGGATCTGGTAAGATATCCAGCCTAAGCTCTAAGTACTTTGCTCTGACCCCTGGCTCAAGCCAGGCAGGACTTATCCAGTAAGCTTTGGCTTTGAGCTGAAGACCTGGGGATACAGGGAGCCTCTATCAAGAGGATAGGTCTCACCTGAGGTTAGTCTCTTCAGAAAATCCAGAAAAGGATTCAGCTCTTTTCACTCACCACATGTCAGTCCATAGGGAGAGATTTAAGAAGAGTCTAACCAAGTACAGGGTCTCAGGTCCAGACAGCAGATTCTTCATCAGCCGCCAACTCTAACTCTGAACTCCAGCAGAAGATGAAGTTCAAGTATAATTCCAAGTAGAACTCTCTCAGGAAATTGTAACTCTCTTTTAAAGTCACTTTCTTTTGTGTCACTTTCTGTGCCTTCCCCTAATTTTACGTCTACCAATCACAGTTGAAATTTTGCTTAGGACCACCCAGGGGGAAGTCAGTTTGATTCTGATTCATCACCCCCTATTGCACACATAGATCACAGATCTCTCCCATTTAATGAGTGAGATGTTTACACATTTGGTGATTAAATCTAAAAATGAGGAGGAGAGTTAATTTAATTTTCACAATCAGGGAAGAGTTAATTAATTTCATTTTCACAATCAAGGGAGAGTTAAATTTAATCTTTACAGGTACTATGTTGCCCAAATATAAATATACACTAACTTGTTTATGACATAGATAAGCATATTATTGTAGTACTAATTATATACACATATGGGTATATATTCATATATAGCACTTAGAAAAATGAAGAGATGAATATCAACTCATATTTGATCATATCATATTGTAGTCACTCACATTCATCAACTAATGAATATAGTGAAACCAGAACATTAGAGAAATCACTTGAGATGCTCTGGATGGTGGAAATTAAAGAGAGGGGGACACTTCAGGCAAGGAAACAAATCAAGGAGTAATTGAAATAATTAATTGAAGTAATGAAGATATGAACTGGAGTGATGATAATGTAAGTAAAAAATAAAGGGACAGATGCTAAAGCTATGGTACAGGTAGGAATATCAAGATCCACGAATTGATGGGCTATATAGGATGAGAAAAAATGAGGCATTAGGACAATACAAAACTTGTAGATTTTTATACCAGGTATAGTGATGCCCTCTATGAAAATAGAAAATCAGTAGGGCGGTTGATTTGAAGGAAAATATAGTATATTGTCTTTTATTTACTATCCTGAATTTTAGATTTCTACTAGAAACCTAGTTGAAAATGTCTAATACTAATTGTAACTAGTGCTCAGAATTTATTTAGTTATCTAATCAAGATGCTAACTGAAACCATGGAAAAATAATGAGGTTATCAAGTAAGCAATGATAGAGAAAAAGAGAAAGAAGACATGTATAAATTTTTAGGTTGCAGCTATGTTAGTGGCCATTATATGGATAATGATCCAGTAAAGTAGATTAAATAGGAGAAGTCAGGCTGGCATAAGGAGAACAAAGAGAGATCAGCTTCATTAAATACCAAAGAAGAGAAAATATTTAGTAAAAGGTATGAGAATATGTGAAGGATCCTAAAGACAAATTAGATCCACTGAAGAAAAATAGCCATAAGCATCATACCTATGAGTTTGCCTGAGATTCCATGACAAGGCCTGAATATTAAAATAGCAGCTCAAAAAGTAATGTCTAGCTGTAACCCAAATAAAGATATTTCCTGAAGAGCCTCTTTAGGAATAATTCTTTAAGCTGTTCATTATTTTGATGACCAATGAAGCTTATGTAATGTCATGACCAAATGACCCAGACTTTCTTTTACCCTGATTCATTTAAATCCCCAAGCTATTGTCAATATTCTTCAAATGCTTGGGTTTATATAAATGCCTTAGAAATGTTTTGATTAGTCTTTTCACAAACAATATTCTGTGGGAAAGTTACACCTCTTACATGGTTTAATGATTAAAACTCTATATTCTGTGAAGACTTTTCTCTTGTCATAATAAAGGGAAGAACTAACCATGAGCTAAGTATTTTCTCACTCAGGGTTTCTCCCAGTTTTTCAGGTGTTCTGCTCTTTCTGTCTCTATTTTCTTTCTCTCTATCTGTTTCACTTTCACCTGCTGGAGTCTTTGTAGACTGATTCTCTCCAGCAGTAGTAGTGGGTTGAACCCTTGATAACCTGGTCCTCACATCCAGTTATTCATCCACCTGTCACTATATCTTCTGTGGATCTCTTATTAAAAAGGTGATATTCAACAATATCAGACACTTCAGAGAGTTTACAAAGTATGAAGATTAAGAAATATAAATCATGTTTTATAATAATTGAAAGAATACTGATAAACTTCATAAAAATAATTTCAATTCAACCAGTAGTCAAGACTAAGGAAGAATTTGAGAATCTGGGAAACTAGAAATATCAAAGAGTTTTTGAGAGAAATTAGGATATCCATAAAAGAGGTGAGTTTTAGGGGAAACTTAATGCAATAATAACCTATTAATGATTATTCATCTTAAGCTACTCTTTGTTACTTAGAAATGAAAAGTGTATTATGTGTTTAGGTAGGTGTGGTAGCTTACAGGTCTACTGACCTTATAAGATATATAATCTATGGCCTGATAAAAGTTTCAGGTAGTGAATGGGTCTCAAGAACCTGGAAGTGAGGGGGAAGACAGAGAGGTATAGAAATTTCATTGTTTATAGTTAAAATTACTTCTTTGAGTGGTTCATTGAGTGGGGGAAAGCAGGGGACTATTGAAGACTGTGGTAGTTGTAAAGATTAAAATTTAGGGGAGACTGAGGTAGATAGAAATTAGTTTCTCTCTGCAAGGAGTATTATATTTTTAGAGGTTTATTAAGGATTGAGAATTTAAGAATATACAAGTAAGAAAAAACACCTGCCTAGGCCAGAGGCCTAGACAAGACCTCACCTACATTCTGGAAAGAGTCACGTCTGCTCCAAAACGAAAGTCCAAAAAGAGAGAGAGCTTAAAAGCCTTTGCAATCAGCGTAAGTACCTTCTTGATTTCGCCCACCTCAGAATTCTGTGAGATTACAAAGCATTTTGGGGAAGTGGAGCAAGGGCTTGTGGGGATTGAAGTCCAGAGTTCAAATCTAAATTTTACAGTTATATTGGAGATAAACCCCAAATTGGCAAGGATGAGCTAGAGTCTCATGGTCACAAATCCATTTTTAGAAATATATATTTTTAAACTCTTTATTGTTCTGTACAATTTTAAAAGAACCTTAATTTACATTTCTAGATTTAAAGAAATATTATGAAATATAACATTTACAAAGATGTAAAACCTTTTTCACATTGAATTATCTGGATAAAGTTCCAACATTTTATTTAAAATCAAAGATTAAAATCCTGTGTGTCAATTTTAAAAATGATTAATTTAGCTTTTATATCTATTCTTTCTTAATTGCTAATCTACCCCATATTCTTAAAACATCATTTGATGTAAAATTTACATTAGTGACCTTATTCAAATTATTTAGCATTGTGTAACAATCTATGAGTATGTCCATTGGAATATTTTGTGAATTCTATACAAATCTGAAACAGTTAGTTGCAAAGAAATAAATATAGGTAAAAGAAAGCCCTTGCATTTCCAGGAAAGGTGGTTAGTCCCTTTCCAAGAAGAGAAAGACCAGAGGTGTAGTTGGGAGATAAAGTATATGTCACATGTTTCAAGGATGAAAGAAAACAGTTTTAGCTATTTCCTCTACATTTAAATATGAAAAAAATAGAGTGAAGGAAAAGGAAGTCATGATCATGCATATGAAACAAAGAACAGGGAATTAATGTAGATGCAATGGTGGTGATGTTAGGATAATTAAGCCTGCTAGTTAAGCTTAAGGAAATACACATGACATTATTCAAGGCTAGCTGTGATAATTATTTTGCGTGTGACTTCGAAGCATATGGTGCTCCAAAACAGTGTCCTCATATGTTGCTATATAATGAGTTTCCTTACTGTGCTTATGTAGATTAGTTTTACAAGTGCTGCAAAGAACTCTCTCTGCCACCTGTCATTTCTCCAGCTTTGACACTGACAGTAAGAGCAGTGTAACATACCGTGATTTGCTGGGGGAATAGTAATTACTAGTACAAAAGATTTCTGTTTCATGACAACTTTCTATTAGCTTGTATATGATCTACTCTCAAGTTTCATTGTGATAGGGATGAGCCATTATGTGGATAATCCAAAAAGATAAATAAATGTAAATGTAAAAAGGAAAAAAAATCTATTGAATAGCTCAGAAGGAGGCTGGAAACTTTCCACAGTCTTTCATTTTTATCTCAGTTTTCATCATCTTTATCTCTGAATCATTTCTTATATATCCATTTTTGAAATAATAGTGTTCTTTCAAGATAATAAGCAGAATGTGCTCCTCCAGGCCTTCTACAGAATAAAGAAAAGTAAAGTTTTTATACTTCAATTTTTTTTTAAATTTTCTATTACAGATCTGTCATATTGCAGTTTTAACTGCATTTATAGCATTTGTATTACTGTGTATAATTGCTGCTTTTTGGACTCCTCTCCATATCCAGCTTTCCTCTAAAGTGTTATGCTGAGGAAAATAAAAGAACTTATGATACAAATTATTGGTGATATCATTGGCACTGGCCCATACCTCCTAATGTCACTGAATTAGGCTAGAATCTTCACAAAGTATGTTTTTCAACTGGGATACCACATCATTTCCTGGCTGTCATCTCCAGATCTTGCAGTATATACTAATCACCATTATCATAGCCTCTGTACCAGAATCTTGGTCATTGTCCTAGGCCTTTTTTTATTACTTTTTTTATGAGGCCACTGACTTTAATGAGAGGCAGGTCCTACAGAGTCAGTAGGTGTGAAGACACATTCATTTTGGTCTGAGACACAGGTATTATCAGCATTAATAGGATTTTTATTATATGAAAAGAGGAACAAAATACAAGAACTATTATATCAAGAAAACAAGGAAAGAAAGAGAAAATAAAATCTGGTGTGGTGTATAGGTGGATTCCAAGATTAGGTGATTTGCAGTATTCGTTCCTCAATCTAACATAGGAGGATCAGGGTGTTTCTAAAGTGAGATATCTGCCAATTCTAACATTGGATTGGAGTATATGTCCATCATTTGATTATCCTATTTTGAAAATAAAAGTTTTGAAAGCCTCCTTGAAAAGAGGATCTAATCTTGATGGGGCAAGAAATTTCTCTGGTCCTTTTGATTAATATGCAATTAAATTTTAATAAACAAATATCAAAAGGGGAGAGAAGCCCAATTTTGACAAGTAACAAATTATATGTATTTTTATATCTGATTTGTTTACCAGCAATCCTAAATTTCCAAATTGGCTTCATTCAGTTTATTAAAATCAATGGCTAGAACTACTTTTTACTACAAAACTACTAATAGTTCCTAATTAATAGCTTATCCTAAACTGAATTTAGCTACTTGTATGTAAGAATTTGTAATTTATGCCAACTATTCTTACTACAAGAATTTAGAAAATGTTCAGTAAAAACTAATCATTTGGTTGCCTTCCTTTCATTTGTGTTTGAGTTATTTTAAAAGAAATTTAAAGTAGCACATAGAAGAACTGAGAAAGTATATGAAGAAAATGGCCCAAGCTAGCCATGGAACAGAACTCTAAGACAAGAGGGAAAATCTAGGAAATTATATTGCAGGGTTAAACA
The DNA here is from genome assembly GCF_027887165.1 of Monodelphis domestica. Classification (NCBI taxonomy): domain Eukaryota; kingdom Metazoa; phylum Chordata; class Mammalia; order Didelphimorphia; family Didelphidae; genus Monodelphis; species Monodelphis domestica. The sequence continues at coordinate 363,663,672 of NC_077229.1, forward strand.
AATTTGACATCAACAAATATTGAGTCTTCTCACTTTCTATATGTTTCTCTAGCTAATATGTGAGCTTTAACACTACCTTCAACTTTTGAACAAGCTGGAACATACTTACATACTCAATATCCATGTCTGGAGTCATTTTGTCCAGCTAAGTGAATTGTTTGTGGAGAGCATCCTTATTTCTTTTTTTTTCCAACTATTTTATTTCCAGTTTTTAAACCATTCATTCATTCCTTTGGTACTAAATTGATTTATCTGTGTACACAGTGACTTTGTCAAGGTTTTGGGAGTTAGCTTGCTCAGTCGCTTTGGTAGCTATTTGTAATGACACTCTGGTTTGTTATCCAACATATGTACTACTTGTATTTATATCATAACCTTTTGGCCAGCATACACCAATACCTCCTCAGGTTTCTTCTCCTCCATTATTTTTGCATGACTTACACAAAGTCTGATCCCTGGTGCTGATGCTTGTTCCAACCTCCAGAGCCACTACCCTGCCAGCTATTGTTAGGCCTCCATGAGTACTGCTGATTATGTTTCCAATTCATCTCCAGTCTTTCCAAAGGTTTGGAAGGAAGTAAGAGTGGCTCTGACCTTCAGAGAATACACTTCTGGAAGTTTAAATGAGAGAAATGAGTTTCAAAATGTTGTTGCCAAGAACCAGACCTTCATGACACTTCCTAGCCTTCACGTACAAATAAGCTTCCTTCCAGCTATAGTGTTTCTTTTTTGCTTATTGTCTCTTCCTTTATTAGAATAAAGTATGTTTAAGAAGAGAGATTGCCTTTTTCAATTTTAATTGTATTCGCAAGATTCATCTTGATGCCCATAACATCGTAGGAGCTTGATAAATGTTCTTTAACAACTACGTTAGCTATCTCTGAACTTCCTACCTCAACAGCACAGATTGACAAGATGGTTTTTTCAAGGGTTCACTTAAGATTCCCTTTCCTTAGGATCATACAGTTTTGATCTCAGGCTAATGTTTAATCATTTCTCATTTCTCTATCAAGAAAGATGTCTGATATAAGGTGTCAGGAAACTGACGGACAGAAGCTATTAAAACACAATTCAAAGACATCTCAGTAAGTCAACCTACAAGCATTTGTCAAGTATTAATACTTTGTCAGGAACTATAAAAGGTACTAAGAATACAAAGAAATGCAAAAAAAAATCATTTGTGTCTTTGTATAATTAAGATCTGCTCCCCAAAAATCTAATTCCCAGCATCCCATTTTCATTCTCATGTTATGACCTTATCTTGGGGAGATAAAGTTTGTGTGTGACCCCCCCTCCCTTCTCTTGGTTGTGGCAGGGAACAAAGTGGATAGGCAGAGACACGACTACTCCCCAGAGGAGAAAGATGAAAAAGTCATGGCAGAAGAAATGTGGCTTCAATCTATTCACTTATAGCAGGGGTCGCCAAACTATAGTCTGAGGACTACATGTGGCCCCCTGAGGCCATTTATCTGGCCCCACCGCACTTCCAGAAGGGGCATCTCTTTCATTGGTGGTCAGTGAGAGGAGCACAGGATGCATCCACGTCCTGTGCTCCTGGAGTACTGTATGTGGCATTGCCATAAAGCGTAGTGTCACTCATGTACAGTACTACTACCGGTGACATAATACTTTGCTTGGAGCCTTGTTCTGAGAGTAATTGAATGAAAACAAGGAGCCACAAAAGGATTATGTGACTGCACAATAGAAGATGTCATCATGGTGAGCAGAGATCTAGGGGAGGGGATTCTGCACTGTGTATACTGCTGCCAGTATAGTGGTGGCAGTGATGGACCTGTGCAAGGTATGACAGGCCCATCACAGCCAGCTCTGCAGCCTCCGCTATCCAGTGTATACAGTGTCACAGGCCCAGCACCACCTCCAGTACTGTATACAGGCATTGGATAGTAGTCATCTGGACTGTGACATCAGCGGTGGGCCTCTACTGTGAGAAGCCCACCACTGCCACTGGGTGTTTTATAAGACACTCCCTGTTTTTTGGGGGGTCAAATTAATATGGCAGTGTCTTATTTTGGGGGAAACATGGTAGTACAATGGCTCCCATACTCCCCCTATATATATATTTGGGGAAACATGGTAGTACAATGGCCCCTATTATAGGGTGTTTTTTTTTTTTTGCTTATTGTCTCTTTCTTTATTAGAATAAAGTACAAAACCCTATTATAGGGTCATTATGTTGTGTATCTGGGAGAGTATGAGGGCCATTGTACTATGTAGTAATGTGGGGAGAGACTTTTGGTCTTTTACTAATATTGGTATTTTACTAATAGCAATTTGGAATCCCTAGACGTCAAGAAAGAGAAAAATTGACTCGGAGTATAGAATATTCAAAGAACAGTGGACTTATGATTACTTTTTCAAGCAGTACAAGGAAATAGCTGTGTGTTTGATATGCTAGAATATAGTGTCTGTGTTCAGAGAATATGATTTTCATCAACACTATTAAACTCAACATAAAGATAAATATGATTGTTTGGTCAGAGATGTGAGAAAAGATAAAATATTAAAACTGAAAAACACATTAACAATTCAACAAAATACTTTTGTGAAGTAGAAGCAGCTAAATATTTCATCGATGCGAGCAAGTTTTCAAGTTGCCAAGATAATAGTGTGCACTGGTAGACCATTCGTGGAGGCAGAATTTGTTAAAGAGTGCCTTCTTTCTGTTGCTAAAGAGATGTGTCCAGAAAAGGCAGACTTATTTAGTACAGTTGGTCTTTCAGGATCTACAATTACATGAAGGGTTGAAGAAATGGGAGACAATTTGCATCAGCATTTACAAAACTCCACAAGAAAACTTTCCTATTTTCCTTGGCACTCGACAAGAGCAATGATGTTCATGATTCTGCACAACTTCTAATTTTTATTTGTGGGATGAATGATAATTTCGAAGTCACAGAAGATCTTGATGCATTACAGAGCATCAAAGGGACAGCTACAGGAGAGGATATCTATGAAAAGGTTGCCCCAAATGTGAAGGATTTGGAGCTGCACTGGGCTAAACTAACCAGTGTGACAACTGATGGTGCTCCTAGCATGGTGGGGTCTAAGAAAGGAGTAATTGCTCGCATTAACCAAGAGATGGAGAAATGTAACCATTCTCATCCAATAGCCTCACACTGCCTCATCCACCAAGTGCTGCTACATAGTAAATCACTGAAGTGGGACTCTGTGTATAGGGATTTGTTCATAGTTTGTTTTTTTTTTTAATGAAAATGGTATTATCTTGTATTAACTTCATTAGAACTAATGCATTAAATAACAGACAATTTCAGGAATTCCTTTCTGACATGAATGTTGCCTATGAAGATGTTCTGTACCACACAGAAGTCTTTTGGCTGAGTCAAAGGAGAGTTTTGAAACATTTCTATGACTTACTTCCACAGATTACAGCTTTTATGCTTTCAAAAAACAAAGCACCAGAACTCAATGATGCAGAATGGAAATGGTACCCCACCTTTCTGACAGATGTAACAGAGCTACTCCACAGTTTAAATGTGCAACTTCAAGGAAAAGGAAAGCTCTTCTGTGATATGCAATCACATGTGAAAGTATTTGAAGTAAAATTAGGCCTCCTTATCAAACAAGTGAAGGAGGAAAATTTCTGCCATCTCCCCTTAACTCAAAATCTGTTTGTCGAAAAACACCTGATTGCATTTCCAAAACATGTATGGATTCAATGGAAAAGTTGCAAAAGGAGTTTGAATTCAGATTTAAAGATCTTCATCTCCATGAACTGGACATACAGCTCTTCTGTAAACCATTTTATATTGACATTGAAAATGTGGATACAATTTACCAAATGGAACTAGTTGAACTGCAGAATTGTGACTCAATGAAAGATGCACTCAAGTCAAGCAGCTTTCCTAATTTCTATGCATCTCTCCCCTCTGAGACAGATCCTAATCTCAGGAACCATGCACTTAAAATGGCAACCATCTTTGTGTGACAAGTTGTTCCTTAAGGGAAAGGATATTTAGAAACAGCTCTTCCAGCCAGGACTTTAGGGTCCTGTTGCTGAGATTTAAAACAGCTGTTTTCTATCTAACTATCAGAGTCACACAGCTGGGAAGTATCCAAGGTCCGATTTGAACCCAGGACCTTCTGTCTCTAGGCCTGGCTTTCAATCCACTGAACTACCCAGCTGTCCGTTAAGATTAAAGGGAAGAAAAAGAAAAACTACTGATTCCAATTTAACTTAGGGAGAAAAGAGAAGAGAGAAAAAGTTTTTTATACTCACGTGTTCTAGCAGCTGTGTCTTTAAGCCAAGTTTGCTGTTAAAAGGGACTAAGTGATGAGAAGGTAGAGTAAAAAGGCAAGGAATTTCAGAAGTTTATTGAGAGAATTCTTTAGACTCCCATGTGGTCAGCCACAATGTGACAAGGAAATCACTTTAAAAGACTGATATATATTAATTTAAGGTCGCCAAGGAATTCAGCTATGTAATTCCTAAATGAAAACTCAAGTTAGCAGTCAACTTTTTATGGAGTTTAATTATAAACAGGAGGAAGAAAGGTATTAGAGAGAGGGGGGGGGGGAGAAAGGGGAGAGAAGGGAATAGGGCTTAAATACCCCCTCTGTTTAGGCTGGGCCAAAAGGCCCAAGCCCTTAGATAGCTGAGGCAAAGAAAAGAGATCAGTCCCTATCACTCACGTGACCAAAATGGAGAAAGAGTCTCAGGGGCCTTCACCTTCTGCTTCCTTCAGAGCAAGCTTCTCAGAGCACAACCTCTCAGAGCAATACCTCTCCAACCACCCCTCAGTCCTCAGACCCCTCTATCTTTAGGGAAACCATCTCAGTTCCCTCCCCTCAGTTCTCACATCTACCAATCACTGTCCATGTCTTCCCTGTGCCAATGGTGGCTCTAGCTTAACCCAGGACCACCCAGAGGTCTGCCCCTTTGCACATGTCTGTTGAAGGTCATATTCTCAAATAATTAAATTTTGATCTATGCTGCAGCCCTTCCTAAATCCTGTTAGGACTGCATAGGGTGGAGATTGTAAGTTCCAAGACCTGGTTCTGTCATTCCAAGTATCTCTATTGTATCAATTCTAAAATCAATCATGACTCAAAGAACTTCCTGTTCTATTCTTAAGCATAGGTCAAAGCCCTTTCCATTGTTCAGCAAAAGGTTTCTGTCCTAAAGTAATCTTAAGAAGGGAGGAGGAGGACCCTCCCATGCCAAGGGGGTTCACATTCCAATAGACTATCAGTAGGAAATTTTTCAAGTATGAAATTTCCCAATGGTGAAATTTCCAACATTTATAAGTCTAAGAAATTTTAAGGTTTACATTTGGCAGCACTTATGTCTGAGAACAGACTTTTTCCAGAATGAAACATCTGAAATCTCCAACCAGATCTAGACTAACAGATGCACACTTGCATCACTTGTTACGGCTAGCAGTGACAAATATGGAACAGGACCTTAACCATCTCATTAGCCAAAAGTAGGCCCATAACTCCCATTGAAATACTGATCAGTTTGTTGATATAAATTTACTTGTTCTTTATTTTAAATATTGTATTTGTTTCCATTTTGTTTTTTTATTTAAAATAAGATATGTGCAGTGTGCGTAGGGATTTGTTCATAGTTTTTTTTTTTTTAAATAGTCCAGCCCTCTAATGGTCTGAGGAACAGTGAACTGGCCCCCTGTGTAAAAAGTTTGGAGACCCCTGACTTAGAGAAAATTAAGGATTCTAAACTCCAGACTTCTGGTTGCTACAATGTAAGATTTAAAATTAATATCCAATAACTCCAAGTATTATATTTCATAAGGTTTATTAATAATCACTTGAAGAAGAAAGAAAATAAACTAAAAGAACTAGAAAGTTCAAACCTAATTATGTAACAAAAAGTAAACCCACGTGAGTAAGTTCTCCATCCTGCAACTGCCAGCCTGCTTTTGCCACTGTAATCAAGGGAAAGAGAGAGAGAGGTGGGATCATACACAAACTTTATCTCCCAAAAGTAAAGATGTAATGTGAGAACAAAAGTGGGATGCTGGGAATTAGGGTTATGGGCACCAGATCCCAATTATACATCTTCACAGAGCTGGTATTTTATTGAGTTTTGCAAACAGAAAAATTACTAGATACATACCAGGTACATACAAAATAAGGATGATAATCTCAGAGGAAGGTATTAGTAGCTGGATTGACTGGAAAAGCTCTGCTGGAGATTTGAGCTGAGTGTTGAAAGAACACAGGGAAACTAAGAGTCATAGGTGAAAAGAGAGATCATTCTAGGCTAAGGAAGAATCAAAGTATAAAACCAAAGTATAAAGTTCAACAAGTATACCTGTATGACTAAATTACAGAATTCAAGGAAGGTAGTATAAGACTGTAAAGCTGGGAAGGGAACATTGAAGCTAAATTGAATACTATCTACAGAGTGGAGGTAGAATTCAGGATGATAACATCACCTGACCTTTGAGTGGAGGATGGATAGGACATTGAAGTAAAATAATAGGGAGACAAATGATGAAATAATTCCAATAGTTCAGGGTTAAATGTAATAAAGGCCTCATATATGTTGGTAGCTGTGTGAATAGAGAAAAGTAGATATCCTTAAGAAATATTGTATGAAGATATAGATGATGAGATTTGATAACAGATTGTAGAGGTGGGGTGGAGTGAAAGTGAAGAGTTGAGTATGGAAAAGAGATTATGGTCCTGGGCTTACATATGCACATATTACCATGAAATTTAATTTCCTATACTAGCCTTTTATTTGACAAACCAAAAGATCCAAGTTTTTGCAAAAAGAGCTCATTATTTGACAAAAACTATTGGGAAAACTATAAAATAGTATGGCAGAAACTAAGCATTGACCAATTCCTCATGTCATATGAAATTAATGTCAAAATACATATATGCTTTCAGGAATTTCAAAACTACTCCACCCTATTCAGACCATTCTTTAGAAAATTGGATTTAGATATTTCCTGATCAATAACAATAGAGATACTTGGAATAACAGAATCAGATCTTGGAAACTACATTCTCCACCCTACTCAGTGTAATAAGATTAGGAAGGGGTTGCAGCAAACTCAAGATTGAATTATTTGAGAATATGGCCTTCAACAGACATGTGCAAAAAAAGGACAGACCTCTGGGCTGTCCTAGGTCAAGCTAGAGCCACCATTGTCACATGTGAGATGCAGGAAGTGAGGTAGAGAATAGCCTCTGGAGTTCTCAGGACTTCCTGTGAGGATGGCTAGAGTTCAGTTGGAGGCTGGTGCTTGGAGTTGGAGGAGACCCGCAGACTGCTTTCCTTCAGATTGGTCACATGAGTGATAAGGACTGATCCCATTCCCTGCCTTGGCTATCCAAGGCCTTAAAGGCCGCTTTGGCTCAGTCTAAGCCAGAGTGGGTCTGAGTTAAACTTCTTTCCTTCTCTCCCTTTTCCTTCTCTCTCTTTCTCTCTCTCTCCCTCTAATACTTTCTTCCTCCTGTTGTAATTAAAACACCATAAAAAATTTGGCAGATGACTTGAGTGTTTCACTTAGGAATTACATAAGTGAATTCCTTGGGAACCTTAAATTAACATATATCAGTCTTTTAAAGTGATTTCAAAATCACACTTTAGAATTAAATGGTGGTGCAATAAATAAATTAGGGAAACAAGAGTTTGCCTGTCTGATCTATGGGTAAAGGAAGAATTTATGTCCAAACAAGATATAGAGAACTTTACAAGATGTAAAACAGACAACTTTGACTACATTAATTTAAAAAGATTTTGCATAAACAAAATCAATGCAATAAAAATTAAAAGATAAACAACAAATTATTAAAATGTTTATTAGAAATATCTTTGACAAAGGCCTTATTTCTCAAACATGTAAAGAACAGATTCAAATTTCTAAGAATTCATGCATTTTCCAATTGACAAATGGGCAAGGGATATGAACAAGTAATTCTCAAATTAAATCAAAACTATTTTAGTCATAGGACAAAATGCTCCAAATCACTATTAATTAGAGAAATACAAATTAAAACTATCCAGAAGTACCAACTTACATCAGTCTGACAGATTAATATTATAAAAAAAGGTAAATGGTAAGTATTGTTTGGAATGTGATGAAATTGGGACACTAATACAATGTTGGTAGAACTATGAACTGATACAACCATTCTGGAATGCAAATTGGAACCATGCCTAATGGGTTATCAAACTGTCCATTCCCTTTAGCCCAGCAATATCACTACTAGGTTTAAGATATCAGATAGAGGTAAGGTACTTACTTGAACAAAAATATTCATAGCAGATCTTTTTGTGGTGGCAAAGAACTTTCAACTGAGGACATGTCCATCAACTGGGGAGTGGCTGAACCACATGTGGTGTATAATCCTTATGGAATAATATTGTGCTACAACAAATAATGAATCAAATGATCAAAAAATTAACTGGAAAGCCTAACATGAAATGATGCAAAGTGAAATGAGCAGAGTCAGGAGAATATTGTACATAATAACAATAGTGTATAATGATCACTATGAATGATTCAACTATTACTAAAAAGGCAAAGATTGAAGACAATTCCAAGGGACTCATGATGAAAAGTTCATTCATTTCCACAGAAGGAGCTGATGGAGTCCAAATGCAGATTGAAACATACCACTCTTTGCTTTATTTCCTCCATGAATTTTCCTCTTGAGGAAGCATTATATGTTTCTTTTCCCCAGCATAAAGAACATGGAAATATTTTGCATTGGATGATAACATAAGTACAAACTATATCATATTTCCTGACTTCTTGATGGGGGAAGAGAAAATTAATTATAAAAAGTTAGAAAATGATTATTAAAATTGTATCAGCATGCAATATGAAAAAAGTAAAATAATACATTTTTAAAAGATATTTACCTGTCTGACCATTCCTGTCTTCCTGTAACATATGCATTTATATTGAGGAGAAGTAACTTTGTAGAGTTTAATACTTTATTTCTGATGTGTTCACAATATTCTAATTTGACTTTTTGCTGACTTTCAAGGGGTGAAACTTTCTGCTTTCCCAAGAAGAAACACATAGCTATCTTATATAACTTTCATGTGAAAAACTTATAGAAAATAAACCAAATCTTCAAAATATTCTAGTTGGAGTTAAATCCACTAACTTGTCAAGAAGAAAATCACAAAATGTGGGCCTAGATATAGAAAATATTGAAAATAAGTATGCAACATAAATACATGTATATATTTTATGTGTATGTATAATAGATATATACACATAGAATTAAAAACCTCATTGCAAGCTTAAAATAGACATGTTTCCTAGTTAGAATAATGTTAATTTTCTCAAATTAGAAATGGAAAGAACTCAGTGAGTTTTTGTTTTCTTCAGGGTTATATAATATTGTAGTTTTCAAATGGAACTTTCACTTTACATCAATAAGAAAACCTTTCATAGAATCATTGAAGTTAAGTTTGTTAAGCTAACTGATCAGAAAGAATTGAGGGAAAGGACTGAAGGGAATAATTACCAATTAAGAAACAGTTTTAAAATAATAAAAACCATTAATGAAATATTCCCACAGAAATATGGTAATCAGAAAAACACTATCACTGATTACTGTTTCGTTAACAGTTAATCTACACCATCTGGTACAATTAAATCTTCAAGGATCAATGATGGCTTAACAAAAGGTATTTTTCCAAAGTGAGTAGTGAGATCAAAAAAGATGTTGGAGAGAAATTAAGGTCTTTAAAGAAAAGCAAAGTAGATGTTTCTTTTCTTAAAATAAATCCCTAAAATGAGACTAACTTTATGTTTGCTGAATCACCTCTAATCTCAGTTTAAAAGTCAATAAATTACAATTTGGAAAGTTTGATCTGAGGAAGAATCATTTTTAAAAAATAAAATGTAATATTTAGCCTCTTAAAAGAGAAGTGATATGCAAAATGCCAGAGAAAATATGTAAACCATCTTTAATCATTCAAAATTGGTGACATCTTGAAAAATACATTAAGTTTTTTTCAATAAAATTCATCGTATTTAAAGCTTCTATTTAAATCACTTTTTTATTTTAATCTGAATTCACTCTGTGCCAAGTCATTTCCAAGAAAATATCATTGCATACAGATTCAGGTTGATATAGGTGACATAAGAAATTTAAACTCTGATAAGTCAGTTTTATTGCCTAATATTGCTTTGGTTTCCAGGGTAAGATGTCCTCACTAATCAGAATCTTGTCTATATAAAGTACATTTAAAAAAATCTTTTAGTTTATAGGAACATGTTTTAATTTTGTGAAAAGTCAGCACTAAAAAAATTACTTTAAAACCAAAAGTTGTATTGATGGCATTATAAATATGCTTAACTATGCTATATAATGTTATGGAATAAATACTGACTTCTCTTAAATTTTAGGCAAAATGGGAAAAAAAGAGGAAAAAATTAAATGACCAAGGAACTCTTAGGCTAGTAAATGCTTAAAATCAATGTCACAAGCAAGCTGAAAGAGAAAATGGGTATCATTTTCTTTTGTTAAGAGGACTGACACTCTATTATGAAGAGATTCCAATCAATATTTCTAATTAAAATGGCAAGTCACTAAAAATCATTTTTAAGACATGCCAACTTTGTGGAACTGGTCTTGAAGTAAGTAGGGAGTAAATTGATAACCTGGGGCAAGTTCATTAACTTATTTGGAGCACTGGGGAACCATTTAGTCTTTCAGAAGGGGTAGTTTAATCAAAAAAGTTTTAAGTACTTCATAAAATACTTCACTTATTTAAATTAATTTAATTGTTGATTGAGGAATTACTCTTTACAACTTTCCCAACACATACTTTCACAATCATCTCACATGAACACCTTATCAAAGTGAAAAGTGACAGAAAAGTACAATCTGTAACAGTGCTATCCAACAAGAATAGGCATTGACTCTAGGATTAGTGAACCTAATGAGTGTCCATAATTTATGAATCCTTTTTTATTCTGTAAGATTAACTTCATGAGAATGTATACTCAAATATCATGAAACATACGTTCAGTTATCGAAATATATGGGGAAGCAAGGTACAGAGCAACATATTAAACTCTAGTAAGGAATTACATAATTGTAATCTACATCATTAAAGACAGCACCCATGTAGTTGGATGGTTAAAGCAAGGGCATCCATTTAAAATTTCTGGTTTTTGTGTTTGATTTCAAGCTGTTAGGAATATATTGTTGTGAAAGACTGAATTTGTAAGAGAAAAATACAGAGGCAAGTGATTTGGATTTCGTGCTAGCCTATTATTTCTTATCTATGTTTTACTGTGCAAGTCACTTAATAAGTTTCCCTCATTTATAAAGAGTTTTGACCAGGGAACTTCCAAATTTTCTTTCTAATTTAAAACTATGATAATTATTTATTCAGTTAGTAAAGTATTAATGGATGTTCCCACTTCATTTTTGGAAGGATTTGAGAATGCTTAAAAGTTTTTTAAAAAGACATGATAAGGAAAGTAAGGGGAAAACAAGAGAAATAGAATCTTTTGGAATAAGAAAGAAAACCATTTTTAGGCATCTTTTTCATGCCATTGAAATACTCTTGCAACATGCTGAAAATCTTCCTTAGTTGTCTATTCTCTTCAACCAAATAAATTTTATTAATAATAAAAATAGAAGGAAAAACAAGTTTAAAAAATGTGTCTAGGACTGGATCTTCATTGGCTAGTTTCTTCTTTACACTGATTTTCTGATTTTTTTTTGTATGTGGGCATGAATTCACACATGTACAAATAGAGGAAATACATTATAATTATTTTATCTCAATTAATATTTTAGATAATCATAAAATTATATTTGTTCCCATATGTTAACTTTTATATTGTGATGACATATTGCATCATTTATTATATTAACATATCAATAATTATGTAATTTGTATATAATATAAATTAATTTTATATGGTATTGAGAGGCAACATGACCTGAAGGAAAGCCTGTCACAAAGCAAGAAAGGTCTGATGTTAAGTCCTATTCATTTTACATATACTGTTTTTTTTATCTAAAATCAATCAAAATCACAGCATTCTAGGGAGCCTTCTAAAGCTACAGATTACAGGGAAACTTCCTTCTTGCACTGGGAAAGGTAGGTTCCTCATTTGGTATTTGATTATGAATGAAACCATAGACCCAGGCTTCCTCCTTTCATATTCTGTAAGATTAACTAATTTTACCTCTATTTGATTCATTTAAAGCATTCTCTTGGATTAAATATCCTGATTATTTGTTATACTTAGATTGTGAATGAAAATTAGAGCATATATTTAATAACCCAGGTCTTAATTCTATATCTTTTAGCATGAAAAGAAATAGTATTAGGGAGAGATCGACCTAGATGTCTTAACTGTTTCTTGAAGTTACCTTAAGATTGATAGGTACTCTTATCATATAAGTTGATGAGTTTTCATTAACTATCACAATTTAAATAGTTGAACTCCTTCGAGATAGCATTCTTTTTATGCTCCTTTGATTCATAAGTAAGAGTGTACAGTTATTCCTGAACAATCTCAGATCTTTTGAAAACTAACAGCATTCTAGCTCAAAATATGAGAAGTTGAAAACATAGTCCATTTTCATTTTATCTTGAAGAAAAATTTCAAAATGACAATATGACATTAGCTTGCAGTTACCCTGAGACAATCACAGATGTGATGATGTTGTTGGAATTATATAGAATTCCTTAACTAAAATAGGTTACCATGACCATTTTTGAAGTTTTATATACTTTTTTTTCAAATATTCATATAGATAAAATAAAACACATACTTAGAATTAAAAAATATCCATAAAACTCCAGTATGGTACTTATGAAACAGTATTTCTACTTTCCCCCTCTTCCTTTTGTTGTGAGAGGGTCTTTTTGACTGTCATTTCTAAATTTTAAACAATACATATGTATTATCTGTCACTTACAATAATAGGATTTTCTGCCAATGTAGAATGATGCAAGTAGAACCAAGAAATTAATATGTACAACCATTCTGACATTGAAAATGGAAATTAAAATAAACATGAAGGAGAATCAAAAAGTGTTAATTATTAAACTGGATCTCAAAGGCTTTTCTCTCCTCTTTTCAGAAGTAGGAGTGGAGGGGTGCACAATATTGTATGTATTATATTGTTGACATATCAGTTGTTTTCTCTTTTTTTTAAACCCTTACCTTTCATCTTGGAATCAATACTGAATATTGGTTCTAAAGCAGAAGAGTGGTAAAGGCTAGGCATGGGTGTTAATTGACTTGCCCAGGGGCAGACAACTGGGAAGTGTCTGAATTCAGATTTGAACCTAGGACCTAATTTATATATTTATTTTTTATATCATCTTTATTTCCCACTATATGAGGAAATACCTCAATATATCTTTCCCACAGTTCAGCCAAACATCCCTAATAGAGTCCAGCAAGGTGGTTCAATAGATAGAGTGATAGGCCTGGCATGAGAAGAACTCAGCTCTATAAGTACATATCTATCTCAGACATTTATTAGCTGTGTGACCCTGTACAAGTCACTGAACCCTATTTGCCTCAGTTTCCTCTGTAAGCTGAGCTAGAGAAGGAAAGGTAATACCACTCCATTATCTTTGCCAAGAAAACTCCAAATGGAGTCATGAAGAGTCAGATGTGACTAAAACACATCAACAAAATTCCATAAAAAACAAGACAATTAAAATGTGAAGAACAAGTTCAGTAAAACTAACCAAGCATCAATCAACACAATGGTACATGTAGTAATATATACTCATAGTTTCCTATCACTGCAAAGAAGAGAGGGTATTGCAATCTAATCTCTTTAGTATTCATCTTGTCCACTAAAATAGTGTTCTCTTTCAATTGTTTATTATTCTTTACATTTCTACTGTTGCAATATTGTATATATGTATCTAAATCTATATCCCAATGCAATTTACTTCCCTTTGCATCAATTCATATGAGAATTAATATGCCATCATTTATTCTTCACATTCATAATTTATTATGGCACAAAGATATTTCATATCAATAATTCATAATATTTTGGTTAACCATTGCCAAATGATATTATTTATATCAATATATAACTATATATGTATTTCATTTTTTTGCTTTTACAATGGCACTTTAAAGAATTCTCTACCCCTTTTCTATATTTGTGAAAGAACTTCATCTGATTTTCTATTAATTCCTCATGATGGAAGCCATACATTTCACATATGTTGAGCCATATCACAGTACATGGATTAAGAAGCTAGTTTAAACAATCTTACAAATCTCTTTTCATCACTCTAGCAGTTCCCATCAAATATAGTGGTCATCCGAAAAAAATATATGTTCTCGGATTTAATGAACATTAGATAATTTAATTTAATTGTTTAAATCAATTCCTATATAATCTATTCCAATATAGTTCTTTTATTCCTTTAACCACTAAAGATATTTGTTTTATTTTTGTCATCTTATTAAATTAAATTTACATCTATTTCTTTAATTACTTTTTATGATAGAAGATCAAAGATGTCTAATAAAACTTTTTTTTTAATTGTGAATGGATCTGTATAAATAATGGCAGAGTTTTGTCAAAATATTATTTTGGGCAAGTCACTTGTCAAAATATTATTTTTCCATTAGCCCTGGCATAGTATGCCATACACAGTAAATACATAATAAATATATGTTTTGAAAATGAGTTATAGGGTGTGTTGTTAAGTCAATAAAATCTTTGAACATAATGAATAGAATTCATATGATCTTTTAAAATAAAACCACATTAATCTCTGAAATTCTCTTATTTGAAGGCAGCTAATTACAGCATTTACACCAAAGTGGAAATCTTGTTAGGCATAAGGAAGTGACTTCAGACATCACCTGATCTATTAACTTGCCTATAAACAAAATTATGTTTAATTATCAAAATTTTGTATCAATTCTATTCTTAGATATTTGGGGCCAAAGGAACTAAGTAACATTCCAAAAATAACCCTAGCTCTAATTAAGCTCATTCTTTTTTATTCATGTACACTATAGTGGGCAAATATTTGGTCATCAGATATTTCTAGCTTACATATTTTTAACTTTATTTTTTACTGTTTTATTCTTTAAACCTCTACCTTTTACTATTTCTTTCTTTAAAGGAAAAAATAAAGTCTTCATTAATATGTTGTATTTATCTATACCACTATATTTCCCACACTGCCTCAGTTATATATTTATTAATATTTCATTGCAAGTTTTTTCCATTACTTCCCTCTATTTTATGCAGATATAAGTGTATGAAATTTAGACATATATGTAATATATATTAGGGTAAAACAAATGTAATATTCTGAAAAGTGTTATGTGTACATAAATCAAAAAAGAAAAGGAAGAGAGAAAATAAGGAGAGAACGAGTAGGGACAGAAAGAAAAAAAGACAGTTTCAAATATAATGTCTATATACATACATATCCAAATGTATACAAATATATACCTGTGTTACATATATTTTCACACACCTTTGGAAGAAATAATAGCAAATATTGTCTTTCAAAAGAGCTACAAAATGCAAAGGTCAGTATTAATTTTGCAAATTCATACTCAAGACATACTGAAAAAGCCTCAAAATACTATTATAAATAGAAATTGATATGTATAAATACATACATACATATGTCTATTTTACATTTGATATACATATGAAAATTCTTGACAATTAGCAACATGGATGTGTATGTATATACATATGTTTTAAAATATACATATTTGTTTCATTTTATACTCATAAACATACTAAAATATTTTAGACTTCATAAACTAATCAAGGAACATATCCACACAGACTATAAACATACATATATATATATACATATATGCATGTGAAGAATGAGAAATATTTATTAATACATTTTAAACCCCAGAATATTAACAATAATATTTGGAAATAATTTATTATAACCTATTCATCTTAATAATGAGGAAACTGAAAGCCAGAGACCTTAATCAATTTTCAATCAATTTTTCCAGTCATAAAAGTATAAGTTATCAGATTGTAATTAGAACATAGATCTTATGACTAAAAATTCAATACTGTTTCAATAATGCATTTGCTTCTTCTTATCGTACATCCTACACACTGTGCAATCCAACTTGTCACCTACAAGTTGTATTCTCTCACCCTTTCCTTTTCTCTTTTTATTTATTAAACACTTAAAATTTTAATATGTTTTCTTATATTTTTCAGTCCATGTTCTTTCTTCCCCCTCCCCAATGATGCAGGTAATATGATATAGGTTGTACATACCTTATAAAATATACATCTCCAAATTCATCATTTTGTGAAACAAAATGCATATTGCTTCCATAAGAAAAATATTCATGGAAGAAATAAAGTGAGTAATGGCATGTTTCAAACTACATTGAGAATTTGTTCCATCTATGGAAGTAGATAGCTTTTTTCATCACAAATCCCTTGGAATTTTCCTTGATACTTGCCTTGTTGATAATAGTTAAGTCATTAACAGTTGATCATCATACACAATATTGTTGGTCATCACACACATACATCTTTCTATGCTTTTTTCTGATATTATTGTTGTCATTTCTTATGGCACATTAATATTCCATAACATTCATATATTACAACTATTTTAGTTATTCCCTTGTTGCTAAACATCCATTAAATTTCCAGTTCCTTGCCACCTCCAATAAATATCTAATATATATCTGTATGGGTAGGTTCTTTCCACTTATCTTTAATCTCTTTGGGTTATAGAACTAGTAGTGGTATTGGTAGGTTAAAGGGTATGCACAGTTTGATAGTACTCTGGGAATGGTTCCACATTGATCTCCAGAACATTTGTATCAGGTGGCATCTCCACCAACAATTATATCAGTGACCCAGTTTTTCCACCTCCCTTCCAAAATTTATCATTTTTTTTGTCATGATAGCCAGTCTAGTGAATGAGAGGTTGTATTTTATTTCTTTAATTAATAGAGTTTTGGAACATTTTTTCCTATGAATAAAGATAGTTTTAATTTCTTTACCTGAGAATTGCCTGCTTATATCCTTTGACCATTAGTCAATTGGGGAACTCTGATCTTTTTTTAAGTTGACTCAGTTACCACTATATTTGAGAAAAGGAGGTTTTATCACAGAAGCCTGCTAAAAAAAGATATTTCCCCCAGTTTTCCTTTTCATCTGGTTTGCATCAATTTTGTCTTTGCAAAAACCTTTAAATTTAAAGTCGTCAGTTATCCATTTTAAACCTCATAATTTTCTCTCTTTTGTTTTGACCTAAATTCTTTCCTTATCCTTTGGTCTGACAGGTAAACTATTTTGTATCCCCCTAATTTACTTATGGACCCTCTTTATTCTCAGTTGAACTCAACTTCTCATCTCTCAGTATTTTCAAGTCTCCAGGTAAATATTAATTTTAATAATCTTTATTAGTGGGACTTGTGAGGAGGAAAAGGAAATAAAAGGCTTGCAAACAGAGAGTAAATAGGAGATTTTGGAAAAAGGGACTTGCCTCATGCCACAGAACTATAAGGACCTATTCTAGAGTGTGGGGAAGATATGAGAGACACACTGACACAGTTGGAGGCTTTTTTTTTTTTTCCTGTCCGTAAGAGAACTTGGAGTGGTAACTTCTAGAGACTTGTTCCTGTCTGAGCCAAGTGGGAGTTTGCCTATCTTTTCACTGTGAAGCTGAAACTATCTATCCTGCTGACCTGGTATCCTGTTGTTGAGATCCTACCAAATCTGTCTCCTAATTTTACCATCTAAGCATGTTCCTGAGTGCTGTGAAGAGAAACTGTAGGCAAGCCAGTAACTGACTGTGGGAAAGGCCTGAAGCCATCTTGGGCCCAGGCCAAAAAGGGTTAAACTCATCAAGAGTTCAAAGCTACTACTCTGATGAACTATATACCTATCCAAACATTATTTGGGAGAATTATTTAGGTCAGGTAGTTATATAGTTGGAGTTCATAGACAGAGAGTGTAGTAAATAGTAAATAGGCAGTCAGAAGATAGGAAGCTGACCTTTTACAAGGCCAGGAAGAAAGTAGGGAGTAGTATCCAGAATTCGAAGAATAGGGATTCCTTTGTTGCTAGTCCTCCCATCCTCCTACATTTGAATAATAATAAACCCTATCTTTGATATTTCTAGACCTTGGTTTAAGAGTCAGACAAAGTTCTGGACCTGGAAGGGTCTGATGGCCCTCTTCTCAATTAGGTGTATCAAGTAATCATCAAACCTTGATATACCAATTCTGTAAACATACATCAATTCTATAAACATACAATCAATATTACTCACATATTTCAGACTCAATTCCTAAGCATTTTTATATTTCATTTAACAAACATTTGCTAAATGGCACTATGCATATTATACTAGGTTTCAGGGACATAAATTCCATTTAGAAATCATTTTCTCATCATTTTGCTTATTCACCTTTCTAAAATGATAACAACTACCTTCCATCCATATGTCAATGATGAAAACAACAGTACCAAAATAATTTTCTTTTCTTTTCTTAGGAAGTCAAAGAATGACAGTAGCTCAGTATTGGGATGGATCTCAGAAGTGATTTAGACTGATATGTACCTGAACAAGATTTTTATCTACAACATATCAATTTTTAGTAATCTAACAGGTCCTGATAGAATCCTTGTAGGGGACATGGAATTCTTTTAGATGTGTTCAATCTCTATTTTCCTCCAATTATTATATATTTATTTCTTAAATTCAACCTAAATATGGGGGCAGCTGGGTGGCACAGTGGATTGAGAGCCAGGCCTAGAGATGGGAGGTCCTAGGTTCAAATCTGGCCTCAGACACTTTCCAGCTGTGTGACCTTGATCAAGTCACTTAACCCCCATTGCCTAGCCCTTACCACTCTTCTGCCTTGTAGCCAATACACAGTATTGACTCCAAGATGGAAGGTAAGGGTTTAAAAAAAAAACTCAACCTAAATATCTTGCTCTGTACCTTCTCTCAGTTCCTCATTCATCACTCTTGGGCCAAACAGAATGAATGTAATGTCTCTTCTTTGTGGGACTCTTTCAAGTCTTTTAAAACTTAGTATTCTCTAATTTGGACTAAATACTTGTAGATTATTCAATAAGTTCTGATGCAGCAAGATTTCAAGATTCATTATTTACCATATTATTTCTATAAAAAATGACTAAAGAATGACAACACAAACCACCAAGACAGAAAAGGCATCTATGCAATGATACAAAATGAAGTGAGCAGAACTAGAAAACAAATAAAAACAAGAACAAAAACAAAAAAAAACATTCTTTAAGGTAATAGCAAAAAAATATGAGAATCAACTGTGAATGACTTAATTTTTATGAGCAATACAAGGTACTAGGACAACTCCAGAGGATGTATGATGAAAAAGGCTATCTACTGCAATTTTAAGGAACTGACAAAGTCTCAATGCAAACTAAAGTATGCCATTCTTCATTTTATTTCGTCCATAATTTTTTCTCTAGTATAAGTGATATTTGATTTCTTTCATAAAGGATGAAAATAGAAATATGTATTGTATGGTAACATATGTACTACCTATATCATATCTGTCATATTCAGAAAGGAGGAAAATTAGGAGGGAAAAAGAGAACATGGATCAAAAAATGCAAGAAAAGATTATTAAAAATTGTACTGGTATAAACTGGAAAAAATCTAAGTATTTCTTTGTGATTACAATTGTTTTGCATACTTGTGTTATTTGCCTCAATGTTTAGATGAATTAATGATTTTAACAAAATAAATATTATTTTCAATGGTGTAGTGCTGAAATCACAGATACCTTTTCATTTTGTTCAAATCTTTCCCACTTCCAAAAATATATTCACCACAGTTTATTTGCCTGACACTGGCAAATTATTTAACTAAGTCAGTAGGAATTGGTATAGGACTCAGGCTTTTGATTTCTTATTTCTTTCTATGTTATAGACTCAATGTCATTGTTAATCACATATTTACTGGATGATATATTTTATTATGAGTTGTGTATAAAATCCCATTGAAATAATACACTTTAGCCTACTCACACTCACAATATGTCTACTATATTACCCTTTGGGTCATCACAATTTCGTTTTTCATATACTGTGATTTGCAGTCACATAGGACAAATAGAAGATTTTTGAGTTTCAAATGTATTTTTTTAATTTTCAGGAATAGCTTGAGATTATTAAAATTTCCAAAAGGTAGAAAGGTACATTTTTATTCCTCCTGTTGAACTTGGAACATACCTTTGTCCACTTTTAAGGTCTGCTAAAGATATAATTACTGATAGACTAACTTGAACTTTCCATCACAAACTAGATGTTTAGTTATATTTCTTCAGAAAGCTTGGCATGATAACCAACCAAGCTAGACTATCTCCAAAATCATAAGAAATAACTCAACAGATAGATGAAAAATGAAATAAACTTGGCAATGTATCTACAGCAATTTATTTTCAACACTGATTCTATTGTGGCCATATTTGTTCTTTAACACCCAATAATCCTGAATGTGTTATATGAGGATCCGATCCTGAAGAAAATGAACTAGGAAAGAACAACTGGGCATGATCATAGCCTGAATTAATCCATACCAGATGATACTCAATTTTGAAAGCATTCAATAATGAATTTCTTTTTTATTCTCTTCAAATTCAATTTTATTAAATGACCTTGTGACTCCTCTAAAATTCAATGTAATTTCATAGTAAGGTGAATATGTTCTGCTAGTGACCAAAAGGCAAAATAACAAAATAACAAAATTAACTGAACTCCAAAGAAATAATAGTGAATTAAGTTAAGAAAATCAATCAAAGTCATTATTTGGCATTAAAGAGAAAGAATTACTGAATTAACTAGAAGCATCTCTCTTATGAAGTTTAATTTTTCACATTTAAAATATTAATTCAAAAGATATCCAAAAGAGAGAGAAACATCAAGTCATTTAGGAACATTGCAGATTTTACCTATTTTTAAAATTGAAAACACTATAGCATTTGTAGACCTATTGATTTCCTTTCTATAAAATTTCTATTAAGGTGATCTATACTTATATGAATATTGTTCTAGAAGGAGACAGTCTTCTGGTAACTATCACCTTCAGTAGATTACAATTTCATGGCTAAGTGACTGAAATGTTTAAAGAATCTAAGACCCTGTTAGGTTTGTTATTTTTTTTAAATGTCTCAAGAAAGTAAATCTTGAATTAAAAGCTTTCTTCCCACAAGGTGTTCACATGCATATATTAAAAAAATACAGAATTCCTTGGACTTTGTATGCACAGTGATTGTGTGTATATATATGTATGTGTTCCATTTTTTATTTTCTCAATACCTTTCCTCATTTTTACATATTTTGTCATTTCTCTTTTGTCTGTATTTACCCACTGGGTCAATTAATTAGCATTTATAAATCTCCTACTCTGTGCCAATCATTGTGCTAATAATACTGGAATTACATAGAAAAGCAAAAGATAATCTTTGCTTTCAAGGAGTTTACAATATGATAGGGGAAATAATATGTAATCAACTTTGTGCAAATAAGACTTTTGGAGAAAAACTGAAGAAAATCAACAGAGGAAAGTCAGTAGATTGAGAGGGATTGGGAACATGAAACAATAGTTGATATTTGAATAAAGCTAAGGGAAACCAAGAAAAGGAGGCAAAAAAAAGAGACATTTCCAAGATTGGAAGACAGCAAGTGAAGTATGTAAATTCAAGAGATAGTAGCTTGTACAAAGATCAAAAGGAGACCAGAATTATAGAAATATGTGGTGGGGAATTAAGTATAAGAAAACTGATAAAGTTGGAAGGGGCTAGGTTTTTGTAGCTTCATAAACTAAAGGAGGGATTAAGGTGTTGTTATGCTCACTTTAGTGTCATATTTATTTAATACAACTAGAAATAAATGGGTTTATTTCATCTGTATCTGTTTTGTTTGTTTCTTTTTGTTTTGTATGTTTGTTTTCTTATTTTTTTTCTAACAGTTCTAAGTGAGCTGTCTCACTTGTTTTGGCAACTTTTATAAAAAAAAAACTTTCTGATGCTTTTTACCTCTAATCATGAATATGAATATTTAAAGGCCTTTCAGACCAAGTATATCAGTAAGAATGACTAGTTTTATTCTCATGAACCCTAATTACACTGCATATCTAAAATTGGGTTATTCTAAATATATGTGTAAATGTGTACCTGAGCATATTCTTTGGTTATACATTTCCAGTTCCTCCATCATTTTATGTGCATTGATACACAAGCTCCCCTACTTTTTTAAGTAACACATAATGTCATGTACTAATGTGAGATTTTGTTATAATCTCTGAAATGGTGGAATGGAAATTAAACATTCCAAGTGAATTTCATATAGTGTTTTAAAATGATTCATAAATAAGAATTGTTATGTGTGATATGGGTATTTCTTTTTAAGATTTATTAACACTAATAAACATGGCAACCAAGTAATAATTTATAACCACTCAATTTGCTATAGTTTTCAGAGGATATGTGAAGTGATACATTCAATTTAATTTAACAGATGATTTTATAACATTACAAAAATTTTAAAGGGGTTACTACTAAGAGAGTTGAAAATATTTATGTGATAATTATATTGATTTTTTCAATGCTAATGGGGTGAATGCAGTTATGAGAGCATAAAAATCTGGGAAAGTCATCTGCTTACTAAGATAATAAAAATTCTTCATTGGTAATATGAAAATGTAATACATACATTAAAGATGAAATAAAACACCCTAAATAAATGAGCAGATCACATTTGATAAAAGACTTAATGGAATATGAAAGACTGAGTGTATGATCTGAAAAACAGGTGAAAAAGTACAACATAGATATATCTTAAAATATTATCATTTAAATAATACCTATAAGATGTATATGGGGAATATGGATATAAGTAGAAACTAAACTTATGATGTCATTGTTATAACTATTTTCCAACTTCCTCTATGAAATTAGGTAAGTAAATTCTCTGAAACTTATAGTCTTAAATAGTAATGAACTCAGTTATTCCTAATTTCAAGATGAATTCTTTATTAACTACTCCATGCTTTCAGATATATGTGTATGAATGTATGTTTATTATACACTCTCTCTGTGTCTATATCTCATATACATAATATAAATATATCTCATGTGCACAAATATATATCTACATTGTGTGTATATATGTGTCACCCATATTGTTTTGACTTTTTCAAGATACTATATTGATTTTCTCAGAAACTTTGTGATATAGTTGCTGTTACCATACTCATTTTATAGATAAGGAAACTGATTCTAAGAGAATTTCCATTATTTTTCAATGGTCACACAACTAGGAAGTATCTGAAGAATGATTCAGAATCACATCTTCCAAACTTTAGGACAAGAACTCTAACCATCATTTCATGCTAATATAAATAAACCTATTTTCATTCGTTGAATTCTATTACATATAATTAAGTGATTTAGTTTGAAAAATATTTAAATTCATAACAATTATTATGAAGTTACAGATGCTCTGTAAAATACTGAAAATAGAGAATGGAGGTTATTAAGGTGCAGGATGGTTCTCTATAAAGGCTGTAGCCAAGGAAAGGGAAAAATATAAGAGAACAAAGATAAATTTCTCTCTGGATCTGCAAAAAGAATAACCTATTCCAATTAGCATAGAGATGATCTAAGCATTTAAATATCAACTGTTGTATATTGGATTCATTTCTGTAGGTATTTCACAAATATCCATAGATGTATACAAAGAATTAATCCTAACTATGTTAATCTGTGAATTACTGTTTTTAACATCTAAATGATAAAAACAATACTACCACAAGTTTTCATTTAAGACATCCAAAATATTTTATAAGGTGACATGAAATTTGACATTGAATGGATAAATATAGTATATATACCAAAATTAAAATCATGACTATTGTTACCTCTACTTCTCAAAGGTTAAAAAATTCTGGATTTCTCTAACTGGTGCCAACAAGTCAGGTGAATAAGGATATATGATTTTGTTACCAAAACTCTTACATACACATTCATAAAATACCACATTTTTTCCTTTCTAAAGTCAGTTTATGAGGGAATGTAGATATTTTTAAGGAGGAAAAAAATAGAGAAGACAAGAAAATAATGGCATGGAATAAATGTCTTGGTCATTATAGGCATAGGTTGTGGGTATTATGATTTGCTGAAAATCCAGAGATTTCCATAAAATTAATAAAATCTATTCAAAGATAAAGTTTTAAATTTTTGCCCATATAAAATATAAGAATAATTTCAAGAATATATGTTCAAGGAATTAAATTCATTTCAAATTATTCCTTTATAAACTATAGTAGTTATATTTATTTCACACTTTTGAAGAATGTGACTGTAGTCATGTAATACAATCATGCAATAAATTAAAAAAAAAACACTAAAGCCCAAGGCTAAATATAATATGTATGGGAATTAAATTTCCATTAAATGTAGTAGTCATTATTTATTAAATAGAGATTTAAAGGGTTTGAAAAATAGTTAGCCAAGTTCTAATAGATAATTTGGGACTTTCAGGTCATACATATGACAAATAAGATAGATTACTATGCATTTTCCTCAATCACTCTCACAACTCCCCAAAATAAAAATTATGGAGAAGAAGTAAATCAATTGCAGCCATCTCTTTTTGCCAAGATATCAAGAATTCTAATGAAGTAACACCTTTATGAATTAATAGCCGAAATGACTAAACTCATTCCAAAGACTCTCACTGACCAGTTTGACCCCACTTCCCTCTATATCTTGGCAGAGCTATACAAAAAGGATTCAGTTTGGTTCTCTATGATTTAATCAGCAGTCTCCTTGCTGCTACAACCACTGCTAGCACATCCCTCTACCTTGCTCTCAGTTTATTTTGTATTGAATTTTTTATTTAATTAATTAATTTAGAATATTTTTCCATGTTTACATGATTCAGGTTCTTTCCCTCCTCTCCCCTCCCCTGCATATCCAACAAGCATTTCCACTGTATTTCACATATATTATTGATCAAGACCTATTTCTATATTATTAATATTTGCATTACGTTGATCGCTTAGAATCTGCATCCCCAATTATATCCCCATCGAACAATGTGATCAAACAGTTGTTTTTCTTCTCTGTTTCTACTTCAGCTGTTCTTCCTCTGGATGTGAATAGTGTTCTATCTTGTAAGTCCCTCCAAATTGTCCTGGATTATTGCATTGCCGCTAATGGAGAAGTCCATTACCTTTGATTGTGCTACAGTGTATCTGTCTCTGGGTATAATGTTCTCCTGATTATGCTTCTTTCATTTTGCTTCAATCCCTGGATGTTGTTCCAGTTCACATAGAATTCCTCCAGTTCATTATTTCCTTGAGCACAATAGTATTCCATCACCAACAGATACCACATTCCCCAGTCTAAGGGCATCCCTCATTTGTACAAATCTTTTCCCTTAATATCTCTTGCCTTCAGTTCATTATTAAGTGTAAATAAGCAATAAAATTAAACTCTTCATCCCATGAAAAAAAGATGGAGGTAAAGGAAAATGAGGCATGCTCTTCTTGAGAGTCCAAACACAGATACTTTTTTGAGGTATAACTCAGCTGGAGAACTAAGCAAAGGGAACAGAGACAGGGCAACAAGATATGGGGAAGAGACTCTGCCAAGCTTGAAAGGCAAATGGCATATAACTTAAACCACTTCTAATCCTACTAAAAGT
Source organism: Monodelphis domestica (assembly GCF_027887165.1). NCBI lineage: Eukaryota > Metazoa > Chordata > Mammalia > Didelphimorphia > Didelphidae > Monodelphis > Monodelphis domestica. The sequence continues at coordinate 363,689,385 of NC_077229.1, forward strand.
CATGTAGCACATAGACTGAGATGAGTAAAAAGTTAATTCACTAGTGACTGAGATCATTTTGCAATACAGACCTCAGAAAACTTGCCATCAATGGGGAAGGGATGAAAGTAAATCAAAGGAGAACATAAAGGTAAAAAATGGTTAGAGTTGCCAAAGATCTTGGATTGAAGAAAAAGAGTAAAAAACTTGAAGACAAGCACATAAACCAACAGAAAATATATTTATAATAGATGGGAAGAGAGATATTCTCTAACATGAAGTGTGGATCTTAATGGCTGTAATCTTCAGGTATTCCTTTTTCAATAATGCCAGAAATTTTGAGTTTTTTGTTTTGGTAGACTTCAAGTTGCCTCAGTTAAAAGAGGCTTCAGAGTGAAGACTTGTATAATTCTGGACAATTTACTTCACCCATTTCCCTTTTTTTTCTCATCTATAACCTGGAAACAATAACACTGACCCTCAAGATTTTTGTGAAGATTAAAGGAGAAAATGAGTATTAAATGTGTAGCACAATGCCTGGCATGTAGTAAGTACTATATAAATTATTTTCCTGTTTCTATCTCTCTTTCACATGCACATGTGTATATACACAAATCCTTATGGTATGTGTGGTATATAGGTATTACAACATAAAATAAGATCTGCTGCTCTATCCATTGTTCACATAGTTCATATATTTTAGTGATTTATAAACAATGCTTATTTAAATATAATAGATTTTTATTTTCTACTCTGAAGTAAAACAAATTTTGTTCACAAATGGTAACTTTAAGTGATATTGACCATCACAGGATAATGATTATATGAACTGGATGATTTGCATCATATTATAAATATATGTTGCAGTTTTGCTGAGGAGGAAAGAATTATGTATAGAAATATTTTTCTGCCTTATTTGGACAATGATTCATTTAATTAAAGTTCTATTTTCATATACTTAAAAGAATATATAATTTACATGTACATTTTTTCAAATATTAGAAAGAATTAAAATATAATTATATAAAGTAAATGGAGATTGTAAAAAGTAAATGAATGGCAAACTCTAGATTCATGAAATTAGCTTCATAAGAAATGTTACTTAGACATTGTTTTTGTTCCCTGTGAAGCAATTAACCTAAAATATAGTGTCACTGTTCAGTTTGTTAGAAGTATAGGAATCAATTAACATAGCAGAAGCACTATAGCTACCTATTTTAATCTCTCCCTCAGTGGACTTTCAAGCTAGGTGATTCATGCACAGTAGATGGCAGACATAACCTTCAACTGATAAGAAAATCCAAGGTTTTAGGACAGAGGACCATATTGAAATTTTTGAAAAAACATGTGTCATCCTTTCTAATTACAAATAAATTCCCTTATCATTGATTATGAATATTCCATGTTCATTTAGACTGCTGACAATATATTCATGGTTTGGGATTTTATACATTCTAGATATAGTTCATACTTTTCCCAAATGGACTTTTTAGTATGCTATTTTCACATTGTCTCATTTTCTAATTAGAATTCAATAAATTCAGCTTTTTTAAATCAGGAAGGCTGTTTCTTGATATTTTCTAGAAACATCAAAATGTTACATTTCTCATTTTTCCATTTTTTATGTAAACATCTCAAGTTCCTTTGAAAATTAATACTAGGGTTTTGCATAAAAATACAAAATGCAAATTTAAAAAATAAAAGCAATACTAGTGTTAGGGAAGTTAGGGGAAAGAAAAGGTACAAAGATTTTTAAAGACAAATGAATTCCAGTTATTGTGCCAATAAAAATGTTTTTAAAGGATTAAAAGTTTACATTATTACTCTTTCCTCATAATTGGGGAAAATATAAAGTACTTTGTACTCTGTATTTCCCAATATGCTTACTACTCGGTAAAAAATGATAAATTTGTTAAATTAAAAAAATTCAGTTTTCAAGTTTCCTAATTCTTCTCACAGCTTATGACAAGTATTCAAATCCTGAAGTAAGAGTTTAGGAATGGAAGATGTTGAAATTAGACAAATTATTTTATCAAATAGACTTTAGAAAGAGTAGTGAGATTTCTCTATTCTGGATCAAAATTTGAATGGAAACTTTTCAGTAAATCCTACATATTTCAACATATGAGTTGAATTCACTGGTGACATAGAATCACATGAAAGAAGGAAGAATATCAATTTATTTTCAAGATACCCTTCATCCCTACCCTGGGTCATAAGCTACATTTCATTTTCAGACACACTGAAAAGCTAACTGGTTTGTCAGTAAAGTACATTGCTAGAGTGTATAATTTGGGAATCCATGAAGCAATTAAACAGTAAAACAGACAAGTGGCAGGGAACTCCTTCAGCTCAGGAGAATGAATTAGAAATGATGTTAACACAGTTAACTTAAACAGAAATCTTAATAGCTTGCTCTGTGGAGGCTTTGGGGAGAGAAATACAAACCTCAGAATGAATGTAAACTGGAAACATACTTAAAATCTAATTAGCATGAAAATAGGGTAACTTGGACTTGTGTCTTCTATTAAAGGAAAACATCGATTATTTAGTCTATTTTAGATCTCCCTTAACAGCATAATAGAATACTAAGTACATCCAGAATGTAAGATGCAGGTGTTCCTACACCTTAAAAAACAATCCCTAAATAAACATATCCAATGTGGTGCAAATAAATATTTTATGTATATACATATATGTTATATATCTACACATACATACATATACAATGGCACATACTACATAGCAGATAAGAGATTACATGGTATATGTATTATGTATGTATATATACAATGCAATCAAGTATATAAAGGGGAAAACTTCACAAACAATGTAATTTTTGAATAGTAATTTCAATTTTGTTTACATTATTTTGTTAATATGAATGCATTTAAAATTTATTTTAAACTATTACATTTTCAATGTAATATTTATTAAGCACTATGAATAATAAAAATTAATGAAGAATAATGCCCTACTAAAGAATTTATAGTAGTTTTAATCATTGTCATCATAAATGTTTTAGTCGTAGTTACAGCAGTAACAGTAGTGTTAGTGTGGTATTAGTAGTGGTGGTGGTGGTAGTAGTAGTATTAGGAGGAGCAGCAGTAATCTTAAATCTCATTTCCATCAGCAATATCATCATCATCTCCTTATATCCAATCCAAGTTCTTAAGATAATACTAAAGAACTTAACATGAAAGAGAAAAAATAGAAAGTGAAAACTTTTCACTTTAATCCAAAGATTATATTAAATCATTGAATACAGGATTACATGCAAATACTTTGGTTACTTTTGGGCAAGACAAATAGAACATGAAATCTTGAGGAAATATATGGCTGAATATGTTGAGACTAACTGGTTTCTTAAATTAAAGGTGAAGGAGAACAGGTTTAAAGAAAATGACCTCTATTCAGTACTAATGTACACTTTTTGAATTACAAAATGTTTGATAAATTGTTCAGAAAATATCAGAATTGTGACAAGGAAATCACTTTAAAAGACTGATATATATTAATTTAAGGTCGCCAAGGAATTCAGCTATGTAATTCCTAAATGAAAACTCAAGTCAGCAGTCAGCCTTTTATGGAGTTTAATTACAAACAGGATGAAGAAAGGTATTAGAGATAGAGAGAGGGAGAAAGGGGAGAGAAGGGAATAGGGCTTAAATACCCCTTCTGTTTAGGCTGGGCCAAAAGGCCCAAGCCCTTAGATAGCTGGGGCAAAGAAAGGAGATCAGTCCCTATTACTCACGTGACCAAAATGGAGAAACAGTCTCAGGGGCCTCCACCTTCTTCTTCCTTTAGAGCAAGTTTCTCAGAGCACCTCTCCAACCACTAAGAGCCAAAACTCTCCAACCAACCACCTCAGTCCTCAGACCCCTCTATCTTTAAGGAAACCATCCAAGTTACCTCCCCTCAGTTCTCACATCTACCAATCACTGTCCATGTCTACCCTGTGCCAATGGTGGCTCTACCTTAACCCAGGACTGCCCAGAGGTCTGTGGCTTTGCACATGTCTGTTGAAGGTCATATTCTCAAATAATTAAATCTTGATCTTTTGCTACAGCCCTTCCTAAATCCTGTTACCCTGAGTAGGGTAGAGATTGGAATAATTAAATTTTGATCTATGCTGCAGCCCTTCCTAAATCCTGTTAGGACTGAGTAGGGTGGAGATTGTAATTTCCAAGACCTGGTTCTGTCATTCCAAGTATCTCTATTGTATCAATTCTAAAATCAATCATGACTCAAAGAAATTCCTGTTCTATGCTTAAGCATAGGTCAAAGCCCTTTCCATTGTTCAGCAAAAGGTTTCTGTCCTAAAGTAATCTTAAGAAGGGAGGAGGAGGAACCTCCCATGCCAATGGGGTTCACATTCCAATAGACTATCACTAAGAAATTTTCCAAGTATGAAATTTCCCAATGGTGAAATTTCCAACATTTATAAGTCTAAGAAATTTTAAGGTTTACAGAATAAAAAAAAATTTCTAGGAACTTAGAACCTATCACCCTGAGATAGCTATAATAAGCTGAATGCTTGTAAATAAAAAATAAAGATTTGATAGATAGTCAATCTTGGAGCATATAATGAATAGGAAAAAACCCTAATTTTTAAAATAAGTACATATAATTTCACCCATAAAGACCAATAACAGGCACAGACCATTGAATCTGTTGGACATAGCTAGAAGTGACATACAAAAGAAGAATTCTAGAAAAGAAATGATATGCAAGAGTAAAATCAAAAGACCTTCCATGGCCTATATGTATATGTCCTCACTCAATACAATATTGATAGAGAAGGTTAAAACAAATAACAGAATTTGTGCATATCTATAATTAGAAGGGCAATTTAGTATCAGCTAAACCATCATTAGAAAGTATAGATATGTTATCTTTAAGGAACTTGGACTTAGTTATCAAGAAAATATATGCCAAGAAAGAGTGTAGAGAGTGAAAAACTTCATTCTTGGTTCTAAAAGTTTAGCACCAGCTGATACATAACAATAAACCTAGTTGTTAGAATTACATATCTAGGCTCCCTGTGTTTAATAGGCTGAAGACAAAATATTTCTTTATTACATATGCAAAAAATCGCAAAATAGTTTGAAGAATTCAACCAATAGTTTGTATTGGAACTAGACAATTAACAGAAATAAGAACATTATTTAATTAGTTATATTCATATTACATTGACATAGTTAAAGAACAGAAATTTTAATAGATCTTGTCTTCCAAAAAATACATAATCTTCAAGTAATATGAGATGTAAATTCTTGAAACCAGAGATAAGGCAAAGATGATCAAAATTATGCAGGCAATAATACTATGAAGACCATATCATTCCTGTTGCCCTTTCTGCTACTATGAAAAGAGGTTAATTTCACTGAACAGTACAAAATAGATTTATTTTTATCCATTTATCCAAAAGTACAGAGAACATGGTGTATAAACTCAGACCCTGAGTTTAATGTAAATAAATCAACAATATGTCATATTCAAAAAAAAGGAAGAAGAAATATATAATCTGTAGGTGAAGCTTCTCTTGAAAGTTCAAAAATAAATATTGTACCCAAAGGCTCACATGAACATAAACTATATTTCCCTCAGGAACAATGGTTGAGTATTTGTAATTCAATTTTCATGGCTACTTTATAGAATATAACTGCTTATAATAATAATGAGCATTAACTATATATCCTATAAATGAGATTTTTATCAGTGAAGCACATCAAAACTATTTTGCCACCATTTTTCCTTTCTACTTTTATTTCCATTGATTGTGTTTGTTCAAAAAACTTTTTAAAATTTTTATTCAATCAAAATTAGCATTTTTCTTCTGTGACCTATTTTTCTATTTTTGGTACTGAATTGTCAACCTATCCTTATATGTGAAAGATAGATATGCTCTTCTTTTCTCTTCCAATCTGTTTAGAATATGACATTTCTAACAAACTTTGATTTATGATGTGAAAGATTGGCTTAAACATAATTTCTGTGAATAACTGAATCACAAGAGTTCAATGTCAGCTACTCATTGTATCATAGGGAAGCTCATATAAGGGCCCACCATGCTGACAAATGAACTTAGTACTAGATCTATAACTAGATTTCTAGATAAACCTGATCAAGTGATAACTAATCAATCTTCTACCTTCCACTTATCTTTTAAAAAAGGGGGATGGACAGGTTGATCACAGGGACCCATACATTTACCCTAGTCTATGATTTGGCTTTTTAAACAAGATTTAACTGTTTTGACTGTGTTTTTTCCCCTCCTTATTCAAGTCTTATTTAAAAGGTGACCTAAGCATTCAAAGTGGGTATCTAGTCCCAATTTACCCAATTGTACTTTTTAGTGATGTTCAGTGATCATCAAGTTTCTAAAGCAGAACTTTAGCTCTTTAAAATGTGGCAGTCTAAAATTCCATTACGACTGTGAATATCCTGTAAGAAGTGAGGCAAAAAGAAACTGTTGTAAACTTTTTGTTGCTATTGAACAAGACATCAATTATATTTTAGTTTGACTTGGCTGCCAACAATTCACTGATTAATGAAGAAGAGGAAATCTAAGATAAAGAGCTTCTGTCCCTGCCTTTCTCCCCATCAGGAAGACCAATAAATCTCAAAAAAAAATTGCTCCTAAATTAGTAACTTTGCAAGAACAATCACCTGCTTAGATATTTTTATTTTGTTGGATATCACTAGCTTTATATGTAAAAAAGTAGAAACCACTTCTAATGAGTGTGAGAATGGGCTATTCTGGGGAATGCGTAAAAGGTGAAAATGAAGTCACAACTGTCCTTTGTGTTTTTGGAAATTCCATAGTGCTTTCCCTGAGCATAAATATTTTCATTGTAATATTTGGCAATCTTTAGGAATTTAGCTGCATGTCTTATGTAGTTATTATCCCAGAATATTCCCAAGTGATACTCTTTTATTATCTGTATAATAATATTATTAAATGACTCTTTTAAAAGCTTTTTTCCTCTTGATAGGAAGAGGTTTTTTTTCTTTTCTTTTCCATAAAAATAAATGTAATTCGAATCTCCAAAGACTAATCTGTTCTTCACATTTTTGAACTCAAGAAGTTCAGCCAGATTCCTAATCTGACAATAAAGTGCTCTCATTCTCTTTCAGTATTGCCTTCTGCTTTGTTAGATTCCCAAAAGACTAGCTCTTTGACATTATTCTGGTCTCAACTTTATTCTATATCCTTATGCAAAGGGGGAAAAAAGCAAAACAAAATAAATAAAAAAGGTCTAACTAAGCACATGATCTCAACATTTCTACCACAGATACTGTCCCTGTAGCTTTTGCATTTAGAACAACTTAATTGACTCATTTTCAAATTTCAACTAAAGCATATATTCTTGCATACATCTAATTATTCCCCACTTCTGCTATTATTTTCACTATAATTATGCTACTTAACTTTGTAGAGTACATAGGGATTCATTTGTATGAAAGATGGCATTTTTAATGAAGGTTCATTGTATTGGATTGTTATGAATAACAGCTCAAGGAGAAGGCTTACATTTACTAATCTGCAGAATTCTTAGCCTTCATCATGCTTATATTTCTCACTGAGAATGATATATAATAATATTGACAGAATATTGGTTCCTAAGATCCTCCTTCAGGATAGTTATCTTTTTTAAGGGAATCATTTTATCCCTTTAAATAATATAATTTGGGGCAATTTATAATTTTGTATACAAACATTTGAAATGGATATGAGCAAATAGACTGGTATCTAACCATAAGCAAGCTACAAAGTTCTGGAAAAGTCCCCAAAATGTATTATTAACTGCTTTTTGTGTGCCTAAGGATTTTGACTTCTACTAAAATCATGCATTAACAACTTTGTATATTTCTTTTTAAATATAAAAGGAAATTAAGTTTCTTGTAGAAAGTAAATTCTCCATCATTCCACAGTAAACAGTTTCCATGGTCATATTCTCTAGGAAAAATGTTTTGTGTAGAGAAGTAACAGGCAAAAATATTATGGATCTGTGAAAGGGCTTAAATGACTCATAACCCCCACTAACTCTATTTTCATTTGGAAGAATGTAATCTATATTCACTAACTGTCATAATGTTTGTTTTTTATACTCAAGGATCATTTCCTAGGTAAAAGTCTGCCTTAATCTCTTTCTGAAGTAAGATAGGTATGCACTACTTCTTGACCTACCTACCAACATAAAAGTTTTTTTCAGTGGAAAATCACATAGCCATGACTGAGAGATTTATTACAATCATAGGACATGATTGCTAATCTGTATTTTAATTTTCTGTTTTTTAAAGTTCTCTTCATTAACAATAACAAAATTATTTTACTTCTATAATTTACTCAACTAAAGTTGAATAAAATTTCAGAATGAAGAGAACAGAAACCTCCATATTCTCAATGGCCTTGAGAATATTTTGTATGCTAGACATAGACCTAATATGGAGTTGTCATAGAGGCACACATATCATGGCAGGAGCTTCTTGGAGACTGACTAGTAACCTATATTTATTGATTCAGCCTCTATGAATACTTCTTGTGCTGAGTAGACAATAAATAATTATAATAATAATTAAACTAAGTTTACATATTATATAGGCAGAGAGAGAGAAAGAGGGACAGGGGAAAGGAGACAGAGAGAGAGTTTACTATGAGTCAGGCACTGTATAAAATCTTTACAATTATTACCTCATAGTTTTACCTTGACATTGGCAGGTAGGTACACTTATCTCTGTGTTCAATGCTCTGTGCCACCTAATTGCTTTAAGATAGCAGTGGGCAGCTAAGGTAAGTTCATTCATCAAACATAAAACTCTACCTGCATAACATGCTGCATTTGATCTCAGTGGTTCTCATAGCAAAATCAAGAGCTCAGGGAAGCTGAGGCTAGGGGTTAGCTATGCTAAGATGGGTTATCATACCCAGGGTAGTAGAAATGGAGCATGAGGCTGTGATTCCCCCTTCATTACGTGCATCTTTCTATAAATGTGCATCGTTTTAGAACTTTAGTCTTTCCTCTGCTGTCATTCCCAGTATAAATGAATACCAGGTACTCTCTAATTGGTCTGTATCTATATATATGTGTGTGTGTGTGTGAACTTACTGTTCACTTTTCAGATTCAGCCATTTGCAGCCAATAAAAATACTCTAGTGATGGCTAACTAGGACAATACTTTGTCATATGAGACATCATTATAAAGAACTGAGTCTCCAGACCTTCAGTTTAGACATTCTCATGTCACTCTTCTGTCTAATCCAGACCTCATTTTCTTTTACTCTGGCAGTCTTGTAAAGGATCAGAACATTTATTCTATCCCTATAGCTCTTATCAAGCACTTTTAGATATGCATGAGGACTTGGGAATTTCTTATCTGATTTTGTCAGTGGGCTTTGTGCTTTTCTTATTTAGGGCCATTGATAAAGCAGTAAAACAAAGGCTATTCTTATATATATATATATATATACCTTGTTGAAGTTCCACTTTCTATAAATACTGTTGCCATCTCTCTGAGGACTGGGGTCAAATCTTTGATTATTTACACACAAAGCAAGACTACCTCTCTGCTGGAGCTCAGTTCCTTATACTTTTGTATCAATCACAAGACATTCTATCTTCAAAAGGGGTGGTTTTTAAAAATTTTATGGATTGATTGATTGATTCATATGTAGCATAATAAATGCTTCTTTAAAGATTTTTATAATTTGTTTGGGGGATATGATTGTTTAAAATTACATCAAAGTTACATCAAAGATTCTTCAGATTCTACATCTATTAGGCCCTTTGACTATGTGGACTCCTCAATGAGTGCTAGAGTTGGAGTAGCACTCCTAAAAAGTCAAAATCTAAAAGGTCATTTTCCTACCACAACTACAAAATGAAACTTAATTTTATGTTATTATGTAATTGTGAAGTCAATTTTTAAATCCACAAATGAGGCATCCTCATTCCTTCCTTCCATCCTTCCTTCCTTCCTTCCTCCCTCCCTTCCTTCCTTCCTTCCTTCCTTCTTTTTCTCTCTCTCTCTTTCTCTCTCTGTTTCTTTCTTTCTTTCTTTCTTTCTTTCTTTCTTTCTTTCTTTCTTTCTTTCTTTCTTTCTTTCTTTCTTTCTTTCTTTCTTCCTTCCTTCCTTCCTTCCTTCCTTCCTTCCTTCCTTCCTTCCTTCCTTCCTTCCTTCCTTCCTTCCTCTTTCTTTCTTTCTTTCATTCACTAATTTTCTTTCTTTCTTCTTTTCACTCTTTCTTTTTTCTTTCTTCCTCTATTTCTCACTTTCCTTCTTTTTCCCTCTTTCTTTCTTCCTTCCTTTCTTTTCTCCTTTCTTCTCTCCTTCCTTCCTTTATTACTTTCTACCTTTCATATTTTCCTTTCATGGTTTTTTATTTGGTCTGTAATTTTGGGGGGACTCACTCTCCTTAGATGGATAAATGAGGGTTGAAGACAGAGAGGAAAGAGTTGATGGAAATGGCTTCCCTCACTGCTCCCTCCCCAGAGTCCCTGAATTACTTGTGGGAGACAAAGTAGAGATCTCCCCTCAGGGAAGACTTCTCTACAAGCAAAGGGAAAGTCTTCATTGAGGGGAGATCCTGCTGGCCCTCAAAGGCAGCAGGGAAGTTTTCTTTATAAGGAGAGATGTATGGGACTTCAATCTGGGTATGCACTGCTTTTGGTTGCTCACAAGCCTCCTCCTCATGTCTTCTTGAAAACTGGCAACAAGATGGAGTCTGCCAATGGGCTTACTTTCTAGATATAAATAAATGAGATTGAATTATCTATCTGACTGCTTGATTAGATTTAATTGTTGATTTAGGCAAAGGGTCTATGTTAGAGGGATTATGGTTACCCTAAATCTCTTTTCTAAATAAAACTCAATCCAGAAGTACAAGGTTTTCTCATACCCAGGGAGAGGGAGAATAGGGAAGAGATCTCCTCACCAAGGGGAGTTCAGTATCTCAATAGCTCATAGAAAGCAAGTATTTGAAGAAATTGGGTTTCTTGACAGGAACCAGCAATGTTTAAAAAAGGAATCCTCCATATTAGGATTTCTGTCAGTGACATAAATCTCCACAGTTGTCTTGAAATGGCCCAGAGAAATAGCTCCTCCTTCCACTCCCTTCTGTGTCTCAGCCCTTAAGACCCCTCTCCTTAGGAGAATTTCCCAGAAGTCTTTGTTCAATTTCCAACTATTGTTCTTGCCTCATAGAACTGTAGATCCTCAACATTCCATTCACCCCCAACAGTCTCTTTCCTACTCCCCATCATTACAGGTCTATTGATTTGTAGTTGGGCTTATTATCTTTGTTCATTTATCTATCTGCTATTCATTCACTAATTCATTTATCCATATAGCATTTTTTTTTAATTTAGTCATGTATTTGTTTGCTTGGTTTTCTTTTTATGTTGTGATTTTTTTCAGTATAGGAGATTCACAGTCAAGAAACTGCTTCCCTTAATAAAAGATCAGCACCTGCTTTTCAAAATAATCTTCAAGAAATGTCTAGAAAACTTATAGGTTAAGGGTCAAATAGATAGTTGTGTTGTAGATGGAATTAAAAGTCAGGTCTTTTCTGACTCCCAGGCTGGATCTCCATTTGTTTTACCATTTGCCTGTCATTGAGGTGAGTAACATTTATTCTTAGTTTAATTAGCATTTATAGTATGAAAAAAATACTGTATATACTATATCTCACCTGATTTTTTTTTAAAACAACTTTGCCACAGTGGGAAAAGAATATGTGTGTATATATATTTAATATATATATGTGTGTGTATTACATATATATTATATATGTACATATATATTTGCATATATGTATAAAACCACAGACTCAAACCCATGTCTAATTCTAAAACTCAGGCTCCTTTCATTAAAATAATCAGGGTACAGAATCATTTAAAATTTTCCTCGTCATCTATTTTTCAACTTCTAATCAATAATACATAACATATCTTTGGGATAAAATGTAGGTCAAAAAGCATAGTGAAACAATATTATAATAAACTATTTTTGCAAAGACAAGTAGGTAACTGTCTCCATTCTGTGATTTCCTTCAATCTTTTCCTACTCTTTCCCCATGAGATTATAGGAACAATACTCTTTCCTTAACCTAATGCAAAAGAGAACAGGCCTGTCTTTTTTAACTTCATATATTTGTATTAGAGAAAGCAATGACGTGTTTGTCTGATCCTTTGTTTGCACAACTTTATACTGCATGAAACTGTAAAAAGTATATACAATAAAAACTCATGACTACTACCACTGTACGGGACTATTATGTGAACACTTTAACTGAATGATCTAGGAAGTTGAAGCAGTTCTTCAGAAAAATTGATTGGTTGATTGACTGAACTGAACATTGACAATGAAAAAACACATGTTTCAAATCCATGTTCTGATTGGTGAATGGCAAGAGAACATGATATGTTTTATGGTCAACCAATAAGCACTTGAAAGAGAGATACACTTTTGCTAATAAAGTTAGCTCCATTTATCTTTGCTGTAAACTCATTAAAAAGGAATTGAACAGTATTTTTTTACTTGTTGAGTTTGTGTCAGTGAAAGCTATTAAATGTACAATTACACTGAAGCAAGCACTGTGGAAGAAAATAAATGTCTGTTGTTTTTTTTTTAATATACCAAATGGAAAAGTCTACTTCTTTTTGGTTGCTGAAACACAGTATCAGCAAAAGGGCTAAGTCATTTAATTTTGAGGATGGTGAAGAGCCTAATTCTTGTTTAAATTTAAGATCAGACTTACATTAATAAATTATTTTCCCCACGAAGAATAATATTAAACATTGGAAATTTTTGAAATATGGGTAAACTATTACCTACCATTAAATTTCCATAATTTTAATTTTTTTAAAAAGATTATGTGTCTATTTTGCTCAGGCTAAAAGTACAATGACTACTCATAGGCATACCCAACTAGTGATAATTTCATGGCTTTAATGGGCTTTGTTTGTAAACTTGGGTCTGTTTTCCTCTTCTCAAGCAACCTGGTAATCCTATACTCAAATCTACTCACAAGGACTCACCATATTATTATTGGACTTTGTGCTATAGATAGCAATGCCTGAACTCAAGCAATCTATCGGCTTCAGTAGCAGGAAGTACCTGCATTTGCCACTATTCTTTGCCACCTTTAATTTCCAAATATATTTTGAAATTTTAAAAAGTGTGTGTAAATATATATGTGTGAGTGTATATGTAAAAATATATATGTATGAAAATCAGTAATCTCCTTTTTTCCCTTTTCCAAGATTTTATGAAGAATTTGGAATATTTTGGGGTGATATAATTGTATTTCATTAATATTACTAAAAATAGTTGACTTAAAAAGGAAAAGGAAAAAAAATTCTCTGGAAGGGTACAGCCCATAGAACAAAAAACAGTAAATAGTAGCTATTCAATACATCCATGTTGATTAAATCATTATTATATATTATGTGACCTTAATTAAGGATATAGTACTTCCTTATTTTTATTTTAGGTTATTTATGTCCATGATCAACCTGTGGTTGTCAGCTATTATTTAGTGAATAAAGTTCAGGGCTTACAGTCAGAATGACATCATGTCAAATCCAGCCTTAGACATTTGCTAACTTTGTGACCCAGAAAAATTCATTTAGTCTCTGTTTCTCTATTTCCTCTGCTATAAAATGAAAATAATAATAGCACCTACTTTCCATGGTAGTTATAAGGATCACACAAGCAAGGCAGAGTTGAAATGATAGAGAAAAAGTAGGGTCCTGCCTAAGTTCTCTGAAATTCCCCTACAAACAACTTTAAAATAATGACTCAAAACAAAATATAGAATATCTTTATCCAATTTCTCCTACTTTGTTTTTGTTCTCCCTTAGAGGAAAAGGTGAGCATTCTCTTTGTCAGAAGTAAAATAACTACTTGTGATGTTAGTAATCATCTTTTCTACCAGGCTTCAGTAACTTTCCCCTAAATCAATGCCTCTCATTAATTTATCCTTTCTCTCTCAATTGTATCTTTCCTTATTGATCTAAAAGTTCACTTCTACCCTTAAAGAAAAATAAATAAAACAAAACAAGGAACTTTTTTCTGGTCTCATCTCTTCAAATGATTATCCTATATGCTCACTCATCTTCACCCTGGATTTTCTAGAGAAAATAATCTAAAATAGTTGCTTCTTATTTTTCCCATTTGTGTAGTTTTCTCCTCTCATAAAATGAGATTTCTTACCCTGTACTTCTGAAACTATTTTTCTTTAACATACCAATTATTTCTTAACTTTATCTTCATGAAAACAGTGTCACTAAATTGTTGCTGTGTGGCATCTCTTTTCTCTCTTCATGATATTAGCAATTCTCCTTGGTTCAATTATCATCATTGTAAATGATACAAAAATCTAAAAATCTAGCTCTACACTTTTGCTGATCCTACTCTTGAGTTGCTGAATGTTGCTGAAGGAACTTAAGAAACCACAGTAATGATTTCATTACAAATCCAGCTATCTCACCTGGACTTCAGCATTGAGGCTCAAGTATTATGTCATCAACTATCAGCTAAATAGTTACACCATGTGTTTTATTAGTATATATAACTCCAAAAAAAACTCCAAAAAAAAAAAACTCCAAAAATAGTATATATTTCTCCAAACCATTGTGGACAGGTTCTCCACTGCAACAAAACTGTTTGGCCTGACTATCAGCCTCAGCAAAACAGAGGTGCTATTCCAACCTGCACCAGGGAGGCCAATGAACCAGCCGTGCATTACAATCGACGGCACGCAGCTTTCTAACGTCAACACTTTCAAGTACCTGGGCAGCACCATCGCCAACGACGGGTCCCTAGACCATGAGATCAATGCCAGGATCCAAAAGGCCAGCCAGGCACTCGGGTGGCTGCGCTGCAAAGTCCTCCAAACCAGAGGTGTAAGCACTGCGAGGAAGCTCAAAGTGTACAACGCAGTGGTCCTCAGCTCACTCCTGTACGGTTGTGAGACATGGACTCCATACCGGAAGTACATGAAACAGCTGGAGCAATTCCACCAACACTCCCTCCGGTCAATCATGAGGATCTGATGGCAGGACCGAATCACCAACCAGGAAGTCCTCGACAGAGCCAACTCCACCAGCATTGAAGTCATGGTCCTCCAAACCCAGCTATGATGATCTGGACACGTCATCCGCATGGACCCACAGCGAATACCAAGACAGGTATTCTATGGTGAACTGTCAGCTGGACTCAGGAAACAAGGCCAACCAAAGAAAAGATTCAAGGATCAGCTAAAGTCCAACTTGAAGTGGGCTGGCATTACACCAAAGCAACTAGAACTGGCTGCCTCTGTCAGAAGCAGCTGGAGAACCCATATTAACTGTGCCGCCACCACCTTTGAAGATGAGCGACGTGGACGTCTTGCCGCTGCACGTGAACACCAACACCAGGCCACAACCGCACCTCCCGTAACAACTGGCATCCCATGCCCCATGTGCCACAAACTCTGCACCTCAGCCTTTGGACTCCAAAGCCACATGAGGGTTCATCAATAGATGATAATGCACAAAGACAAGTGTCATTCTCGGTCACCGAGAGACTACTATATATATAACTCAACATATTCAAAATACAACTCTTCTCTTAATTTCCTCCTCCTTCAAACTTCCCTTTTTACTTTTTACTTTGAATTCACTGTTCCAGTCATCAAACTTATAACCTTATATACATGCTAACTTCTTCCCTTTTCTTCAGTTATCCAATTATCCAATCAGTTAAGACATCCTGTTTATTATATCTCCACAGAGTATGCCAATTTTTCTATGCTCATGTCACTACTTAACTCTAATATTTATTAACTTTTTCTAAGACTATTTCAATAGCCTCCTAATTAGCTGATTTTTTTTCAAATTCCCCCCTTCTAAATCATTTTGATTTTTAAAAATATCTTGGAAATAAATAAAAGGAATAATAAGCATTTTTAATTTATACATTTAAATAACTTTTCACTTGCTTATTCTACATTAGATTCAGATAGCTATTCCAATTTTCTTTCTCAGAAGACTGACTCAAACTGTGACTGTACTATATATAATGATTATCAAGATAATTAAAGCACTGATATATTGTCATGGAATATTAAATTTTGATTGGCTAAAAAAGGCATAATGATTCATTGTACATGCTTATTTCAGTATTATGAAATGCTATCATCTGCTCCACATTTATATGCCTCACATATAAATATGAATATTTATGTTATATTCACTAATGATCCTCAGCACACTATGAATCCATTCTTCTTTGAAACCTGACCTTATAATGAATTCCATACTCTAGTCATCAGTTATACTTGGAATGGAAAATATATATATGTATATAGGGTATATGTTTATGTGTATATAAAAACAGAATAGATATCTAGAGTCAGTCACCCAAAAAAAGCCATTTATTTGAAACACTAAATTTAAACAAAATGATTTTACTACTTTTTCTTACCCATTTAAATAATAAAAAAGAAAAGCACTGCTGATCTATTAAGTTGGTAATGAAAATGGTTTTGCTGAAATCTGTATTTCTTCCCTCAACTTTTTTTTTTCATGGAACCATATGTAATTTTCAAGATCAAGTTGTGATCACTAAAATCAAATAGAGAACAATGAATGTTATATGTTATTTAATTTCCTAAATAGAGAAACTTCATGGATTATCAGGGAAGGAAGGAACACATACTGGTGAGTGGAGTATAATTGCTGAGGGACTTGAATTTTGATGGCTGTGGTCACCCAAAGAAGAGTGGAATCAATGGTTGGCATCCCAGGAAGAAGGGAAAGTGTCTGCTTGCAGTAACAGAACTACTGCGATGGGGCTCTATAACAACACAAGACTTAGCAGCTTTGGCATTATAAGGACAAGGGGCTTGGAACACAATATTTTAAAAAGCAAAGGAACTGTGTTTAAAACAAAAAATAACATTACCCAACAAAGTTGATCAAAATTATATAAGGAAAAGGTGAATATGGAGTTTTGACTATTTTGGGGAGAAATCCAAAATGTAGTAAAAAAAATCATAAGAAGGTAAAGATAAAATGCCAATTATAGGGCACTGGACAAAATCAAATTGTTAACTTTTATTATGGGAAAATGTCTATAACCCTTAAGAATGACATTATTACTTAAATTGTTTGAATGAGCATATATAGATAGAAGATGAGGTCAAGTTGAATAAAAGGGAATGAGCTAAAAATAACAATAAATGGGGGTAAGAAGTGTAAATTTAAAATTTCACAGATCTCACAGAACATGTAAAATGAAACAATGATCTCACATAAAATAGGTGCTAGTAGAAAAACTGTTCTAGACAAGGAGAGGTAGAGGGCTTGTAGTATAAGAATCCTAATGTCATTAGATCTGGATTGAAGAAAGAATATATGCCATTAAAAGGGTAAATGACTTAATATTCCAGAGAAACAAGAAGGATTTTGTTTACTCTGGTTTAATTGTTTTATCATTTTCTTTTTTGTTTGGGATTTACCTTCTATTTAAGAAGAAATCAGGGGGCAGCTGGGTAGCTCAGTGAATTGAGAGCCAGGCCTAGAAATAGGAGGTCCTAGGTTCAAATCTGACCACAGACACTTCCCAGCTGTGTGACCCTGAGCAAGTCACTTAACCCCCATTGCCTAGCCCTTACCACTCTTCTGAAAGTAAGGGTTTTTTTAAAAAAGAAGAAATCTAAGAGAAAAGTATACATTATATCCCCCTTCTAATAGTGAAATTTGTTAGGGGGATCTGTCTTTTTGAGTTAATATGACTTTTAAATAGCCTCACATTTTAGAAGTGGAGATCTTATACAACCATCTCCTATTCTCAAATGCTTAGCTAATATAATATGAAAGTAAGGCAAGTGGAAGTCAATAAAATATGTAGCCTTTAATATCTTTGGGGAGGGGAAGGAGTGGATTTAGAAAAAATCAACACACTTCATGTTCTAAGTTTTTAAATAAGGACAATTTAGAAACATGCAATTTAATTAAGCTCAGACCCCCCCAAAAAACAGATAAATGTATTACATAAAGGGAAAGCTTTTGTGTATTATAAATGTTGAAAACCAAATAATTAAAAATAATAATATATAATATTTACATATAGTACTTACTCTGTCAGGTACTTTGTTTAATGTTTATGATTTATTATTTCATTTGATCCTCACAACAACTCTAAAAGGTAGATGTTATTATTATCCTCATTTTAAAGATAAGGATTGAGGCAAAAGGGGATTAAGTGACTTGCCCAGTGTCATACACCTTCCCAGTGTTTGTGGCCAGATTTGAACTCACTTATTCATAACTGTAGGCCCATAAATTTATTCCACAAAAGATAAAACTATGACATATTGCAGGAAAGGCAGGGAGAGAAAACAAGCAATACTGATGACTTCAATAAACCAGTTCATCAGGTTAAAAAATCTTCAACTATTATCACTGCATGACAGAATCATAGTCGTCAAGGGGAGTCATTTTAGAAATTATTAATTCAGTGGGAAGGAATTCCTGTCCCTGAAGGGTCAAATGATTTGCTCAGGGTGACTGAGGCAGTAGTTAACACAAGTAGGATTCAAACTCAAATCTTTAGATTATAATTCCAATAGTACTACCATATCATTTTTAGAAAACATGAAGTGTTACTTTCTTATAAGTACTATTAAAGGCATAAGACTATATTTTTGGTATTGTATTTCATTGTGGTACATGTCATTAATGTGTTGGATGAAAATCAATGAATGCTTGTGACTTGACAGATTGTAGGTATTACAATATTCACAACATTTTAAAGTCTTTATTATTGTGCATGTTTTAAGATGCTTATTCCTACTTTTAGTCACCTTAATGAGTTGGATTCATAAAACTTGGCTACTACTTCTGATCTGACCTCCAGAGGTAGTTCTGAGGGAGTGAAGTTTAAGTCATATAGCTCATAGGTCCCAACTGATGTGCTTCTTGCCCTCATCTTTTGAGAATAATTAATCAGCCAAACTAAACTTTTAAATATATGTGTATATATATATATATATACATATATATATATATATATATATATATATATATATAAAACAATATGAACATTTGACAGCAAGTACCCATTTAAAAGGCTTTAAGTGCATATGAAGTCTACAGGAAAGTGGGTTCAGTCTTAGAAAGCCTGTGGCAGAAGGCTAACATAGCTTGTGGATGCTAAAAATAGGGGCTTCTCCTCTGTGCTCCTTATAAAGCTATGAATCAGCATCCAATATGCCTTTGGCTCTACATAAGAGCCATTAGTCATTGCTATCCTGGAGGGGTAATGCTAGGACACTGATAGGAAGGGGAGAAGTTAAAAATTCCCCAGAACTTTTGAAGATTGTAAGGTCCTTCTCTGATCAAGGGAAGAGAAAACAAAAGTGAATTCTGTTGAGCTGCTCCCCACCAAGAGACTGTTTGTTCCTTTCTAGAAGTTTAGGTGGTAACTAAAATACTATTTTTTTGTTATTTGCTAGCCCTCTATCTTTTATCTTTAATTCTTTAATCAGTTGAGTTATGAAATGATTTACTCCGTCAATAGTATGTTTATACTTACATAATATTATGGCCAAAATATTGAAATACAGGTAGAAATAATTATTTTTAAAAACCTAGTGAATTGACATTAAAAAAATTGAAGAAGAAACATAAAATAGGAGACACAGCATGACTGTGTAATAAAAAAGATAATGTTTACAAAAATATCAATTGAGATCGAAAATAGATGAGAAAGGAAGCATATAAAAAAATCACACAATTCAAAGTCCCTTCCCTTCCCCTTGATGTCTCCCCTCCTTCCTCTCTCTTTCGAAAATCCCTTCCCTCCCCTTATAAAAAGCAGAGGATTTGGAGGATGGGATTGAATTGGGCCAGTGTCAGTAGGTTGAATGTGGGTTGGGAGGCTAACAGACACTGACCAGGGCATAGCCTGGTCTAAGGTCACACACATACCACTCAGTAAAATGGGAAAGCAGGTTTAATTAAAGAGAATAGGTTAGAAGGATATGGGATAACCCTAAAGCTAACTTTCTAACTAATACCCCAAGGATCTAATGTCTCTTCACAGAGAGACTTCAGAGTGGTTGTTCTACACTAATCCTCTCCTCACTTCCTAAAAAATCCCAGTCCCTATTATAAACTAAAAGCCCCCTTAGCTTGTATTAAGGTGCTGATTTATGTAAGTTTGATAGAGCCCAGGGAATGCCCTGGATCCAAAGAGGACCTAGACCTGTTCTCACAATTATTGCAGATAGTTGGTCAGGATCACCAGATTCTCCTCCAATGAAATATAGCATGCAAGACAGCAAGCAGAACAAGAACAAGGATAGGATCAGCCACTAAAGAAAAGCAGCCACCCTCTCCATATACTTCCTGAGAGACAGCTACCTCAGTACCAGTCTAACCCTTCCTCCAAAATTCCAAAATCTTTCCTGCTGGTCTCATGCCACTCTCCTTTGCAAACTTACATACTTTCCTACTAAAAATTTCCTTATAACACCCTCCACTTCTATTCCCCACCACTACCTTACTCTTTCTTTCTCTTCCATTGAAAATTAATTTTACTGCTACACCATTTGATTTTAATATTAATCTGTAATATTTCCATTCCTGTATAAATCACTCCTCCATTTCTTAGCCTAGCTCAAAAGAGACCTATAATTTTAGGAAATGATTATAATCACATTTCAATCTCTTTCAAGCTCTGGGCTAGAACTTTCTGTTCACCATGTAGTAAACCAGTAAATCAGATATTGTGACAAGTAAAAAAGAAACTAAACCAGAGATATTGTAAATCTTGAAATCTCTCAGACTTGTGAATGTTAAAAATTTCCCCATCAGGGAATTCTTAATTGGAACAAATTCCCTACTGAGAAACATTCCCCATTTTGATGTGAGAACTCGCCAGGATCAGAAATGGGAGGACCTCTACTCTACCCGTACTTAAGACTACTTTAGGAGAGAAAACTCCTTGCTAAACAAAGAAAGTACTTGGATCCATGCTTATGGTGGTGCAAGGAGTTATTTGAGCCAGGCCTGTTTTTAGAATTGATACAATGGGATGCTAGGTACCTAAAAGGGTCAGGCAAGTGTTCTCTTGATGAGATTAGTTGACTCAGCTGTGTTTTCTCTCATTCAGACTTACTGAGGATCTTGGTCGACACAGCAGCATTTTTTCTGATTCAGACTTACTGAGGAGATTGGTCGACTTAGCAGGAATTTAGATGGGCAGTCCTTTGGAAAGTATCTACAGCGATTGGTAGATGTAGGGACTTAGGGGAGGTGACATGGGAGAAAAACGCCTATAGAAGAAAAAGCAGAATCTCTTGAGATATATCCTTTTGGAGAAATCCTTTTCCAGGATCTCTGATGAGGACCGCTTGTGAAGAATCTCTTGAGAGAGGCTCTGGAGAAGGGAAGCTCTTGGAGGACAATCTCTAAGGAGGTCTCCCTGGAGCTCCTCTAAGGAGATTCTGTCCCTCTGGAGGCTCTGGAGAGAGGCCCTTTGGAACAGTCTCTGGCTGGAAGGCTCTCTGGTGAAGTCAGCTGAGATGGAGCTGGCCTGGTGTTACTAGAATCCTTGTTTAGTCAGACCTGGTGATGAGAGTTAAAAAAAAACTGACTGATTTCTCTCTTAAGACTCAGGTCTAGGCCATATTGGCTTGAGGCCCTTCATACTTATTCCTTTTCTTACTCTCTCTCTCTTTCTTTGATTACTCATTGTATTGTTAATTAAGATCTCTATAAAACCCAATTGACTTGGGTATTTGAATAATTGGGAATATTTCCCTGGCAACCACCTTATATTTGATTTAAAACCCAAGACACTGTAGTGAAACATATTTCTGAGGTCAAAATTTACTCACCCTCTCTTATATCTATCACAATTTATATCTTCCACCATTTTAACTCACTACAGTTTAAGACCTCAACCATTTTAAATCTCACAATATCTTCCAAGTAGATCTTCTATGCCAAGATTGTTAGATGTTTCTGGAATCTCATATCCATGCCTCTTCCTCAGATGATTACCACCCTAACCCTATAGATGATATAATTGGGAGGAGATAGGAGGACTTAGCCTACCTTCCAGGGTTGCCTTTTTTTTATCATGGGAATATTCAATATTTTTTCATCAGGAAGACATATCTGGATTTATAGATTGGCCAAGGATACTCTTGAAGTCTCTGGTTACTGAGAAAGACCATTGACCTCAATTTATTTATTATTTACTACACTAAAAATTAATTTATTTTTTATAAATATAATTATCTCTTGGGAGTTCATAGTAATACTTCCATTCCCTTCTCTTCTCTTTCTTGACATCTAAAACTAGAAAGTACTAAAATCTGCCAGTTATGTAGGAATATTCCTGAAGCTTCAGTGATCTTACACTGCATTTTAGTAGAAATACAATAAGTTTATATTTAAATTTAATAACTAAAGAGGGTCAATGATAACCCCTTTAGATGTATAGCTTATGGCATTTAAAGTCCTTTATAGAGATAGCCATGTCAATTTGTAATTGTCAGCAAAAAAGTATGAGTAAATGTTATTCTCTTAAACTTCTGAGCATAGACATTTGTAGCTCATATTTGTAATTCAGACATATTAGGAGGAATTCATTTTTATTATCCCTGTTACACCAACTCAGAGCTATTTCCAAGTCCATTTAAAGAAGAGTGAAGATAATCTGTTACAGATAGTTATCTTAACATATGCAGTGTTACTGAGAATTTTTCGTAAATTATAAGTATATATAAATACAGACATATATTCTGTATATATATATGTCTACATATATGTATGTATATATATATATACATACTTGTGAATGTGACAATCTGAAAATGGTGCTGTCCATATGTTTAATCTATTTTCAGTAATGAGATGAGCAAATCTTTAAAATTTTAGTAAAATTAAGATGTTTAGTATCATAGCAAGGATTCTTCACATACTATTTTCTAATCTCTGTTACATTACTTAAAAATAATAATATTTGACAACTTAAAATTTTCCCTAAGCAGTCCATTTATCATAGTATATGCAATTCTATTTTGACAAGAAATGAGTGTTTATGATACCTTGGAGGAAAAAGACACCAGAAGTTGGGGGGGGGGGGAATTGAAGAATGTAAACCTCAAAATTTCCTTAGACTTATAAATGTTGGAAATTTCACCATTGGGATATTTCATACTTGGAAAATTTCTTACTGATAGTCTATTGGAATGGGAACTCCATTGGCATGGGAGGTTCCTTCTCTTCCCTTCTTAAGATTACTTTAGGACAGAAACCCTTTGCTGAACAATGGAAAGGACTTTGACCTATGCTTAAGCATAGAACAGGAATTTCTTTGAGTCTTGATTGATTTAGAATTGATACAATGGAGATACTTGGAATAAATCTCCACCCTATTCAGTCCTAATAGGATTGAGTAAGGGCTGCAGCCTAGATCAAAATTTAATTTTCCAATCTCTACCATACTCAAGTTAACAGGATTTAGAAAGGGCTGTAGCAAAGGAGTATAGATTTAATCATTTGAAAATATGACCTTCAACAGACATGTGCAAAAGCCAGAAACCTCTGGGCGGTCCTGGGTTAAGCAAGAGCCTCCATTGACAGGGAAATTGATGAAGAGTGATTGGTAGATGTGAGGACTGAGGGGAGGCAACTTGGATGGTGTCCTTAAAGATAGGAGGGTCTGGAGACTGAAGGGGGTAGAGTTTTTTTTGAGCGGTGTGGTTCCTGGGCTCTGAGGAAGCTTGCTCTGAAGGAAGCTGAAGGTGGGGGCCTCTGAGACTGTTTCTCCATTTTTGACACGTGAGTAATAGGGACTGATCTCTTTTCTTTGCCCCAGCTATCTAAGGGCTTGGGCCTTTTGGCCCAGCCTAAACAGAAGGGGTATTTAAGCCTTATTCCCTTCTCTCCCCTTTCTCTCTCTATATATATCTCTAATTCCTTTCTTGCTCCTATTGTAATTAAACTCCAAAAAAGGCTGACGGCTGACTTGAGTTTTTCATTTAGGAATTACATAGCTGATTCCTTGGCGACCTTAAATTAATATATATCAGTCTTTTAAAGTGATTCCCTTGTAACATTGTGGCTGACCACACGGGAGTCTAAAGAATCCTCTCAATAAAACTTTTTCCTTGCCTTTTTACTATACTGTTTCACCACTTAGTCCTTTTTTTTAACAAAAAACTTGGCTTAAAGACACAGCTGCTAGAACACGTGAGTATAAAAAACTTTTTCTCTTTTCTCCTTAAGTTAAATTGGAATCAGCAGTTTTTTCTTTTTCTTCCCTTTAATCTTAAGGGACAGCTGGGTAGCTCAGCGGATTGAGAGCCAGCCCTAGAGGCAGAAGGTCCTGGGTTCAAATCGGACCTCAGATACTTCCCAGCTGTGTGACTCTGATAGACAGAAAACAGCTGTTTTTAAATCTCAGCAACAGGACTCTAAAGTCCTGGCTGGAAGAACTGTTTCTAAATATCCTTTCCCTTAAGGAACAACTTCCTGGATTAGGAAAAAAAAAAACCCTGTGGAAAGTTTGTTGCTTTGCCCTGCTCCCCACGTGTTTTGTGAAATTACAAAATATACATATAAAAATGAGTACTACATTCTTTGACAATTATATGGCAGCTGAAGAAGTAGGGGCATTGAGGAATGAAGGATACCTCCAAATTTTTATATTAATAGGTACTGTCATTTTTGTACTCCTCAATACTATATTTAGAGATGAAAAAATAAAAAATATTGAGGATAAAATAAAACAAAATGAGGATAAAATAAAACAAAATGAGGATAAAATAGAAAATATTGAGGATAAAATAGAAAATGTTGAGGATAAAATAGAAAAAAATGAGGATAAAATAGAAAATATTGAGGATAAAATAGAAAATATTGAGGATAAAATAGAAAAAATTGAGGATACAATAGAAAAAATTGAGGATACAATAGAAAAAATTGAGGATAAAATAGGAAATATTGAGAATAAAATAGAAAAACTTGAGGATAAAATAGGAAATATTGAAAATAAAATAGGAAATATTGAGGATAAAATGGGAGATATGGAAGATAAAATAGGAAAAATTGAGGATAAAATGCAAGCCCAATTAGAAGATCTAAAATGTTTCTTACAGGATCAATGGGCAAACACCCACTCTACCAGAAACAGACCTGTTTCTGAACCTTTGAATGAGGAAATTTCCTTCCCTGAAATAGAGATGGAAAACACCTTCCCTATAGCCCAGTTAACAGACTGCTTCTCTCGTGCAGTGCAAATCTTGTCTGAATTTAATCCCCAAAACCCTTCCCCTGCAATCCCAGCTTCTCATGTTCCTTCTCCTACAGAAAACCAAATTCCAATGCAAGGGAGATCTTGTCCTCCTAGAGAAACCTGTCCTTGTCAAACTGACCCACAGGTGCAAAATTCAACTAGAGGCCTGTTTCCTCTAAGAGAAGTACCTGAAATAGGACGAAATGGGGATGTGGTGACTTTAAGACATAGGATACCGTTTACTCCCCAAGAAATAAATGAATTTACACGAAATATCCCCACATATGAACAAGATCCTTTTCTAGTAACAAAAAAGATGGGAGACATATTTTTTCAATATAATCCGTCTTACAAGGACGTTGAGAGCTTACTACAGGCTTTTTTAAGTGAACGTGAAAAAAATAAAATAATTGCTCATGTCAACAAAACCCGGGGGCGTAATGCAGCACATTGGCCATCTCAGGATCCCGAATGGGACTATAATAATCCTGAGGACTATCTACAACTATACCGTTGTAGAGAGGCCATCCTCACGGCCATGAAGGAATGTGCGGACAGTACAGATAAGTGGATGGAACTGGAAAAAATTAAGCAAAAGGAAAACGAAACACCCTCCAGATTTATGGACAGAATTA
Source organism: Monodelphis domestica (assembly GCF_027887165.1). Lineage (NCBI taxonomy): Eukaryota > Metazoa > Chordata > Mammalia > Didelphimorphia > Didelphidae > Monodelphis > Monodelphis domestica. The sequence continues at coordinate 363,715,304 of NC_077229.1, forward strand.
TCGAGTTTGGGGACAGATACTTAGATTGGGACTTAAATAAAGAGAATAGTTTAAGACAAGTTAGAAGAATCTTTGTAAATAATTCTTGCAAAGTAATTAAAAATTATTTTAAAACACAATGCCCAAGATGGTCAGATATGGACCTTGAAGAATTGCGAAAAACAGCTATATATGTTTTTAAGGGAAACGAAGAAAAGGAGAAAGAGAATAATGATGACATGGAGGAAATGAAGAAAAAAATGAGATGTGTAATAGATAGGATAACTAAATTAGAAAGTGGGCATGATAATGAACCAACGACAATTGCCCCTCTCCAGAAATCCAATTATCAATCCATTACTTGCCACTTCTGTGAGAAGAAGGGCCACAAAATGATGGAATGTAGAACCTTTCTTAAGATGTTTGGAAGGAATACACAGTTTAATAATGGTTTTAGAAATAATAACTATAGAAATTATGATAATGGTTATAGAAACCAAAATTCTAGAAATTATAATAATGACTATGGAAATAACTATAATGAATATAGAAATAAGAGCTTTAGAAACCAGAATTATAGAAATAGGAATTGGGAATTTAATGACAATGCTCAAATTGAAGAAAATTTTAATGATAATACTCAACAATATATGAGAAATGGCGCTCGTCCAAAAATTACTCGAGGTACTAATGACCCTCAGAGAGGTGCCCTTCAGGGGGGTGCCCAAGGAATATCCCAAACACAATGATGGTGCCCGGGGGGGGGGCTGGGGCACAGGAATCAGAGGATACAACCTTTGATTTCCCAGACCCTGATGTCCTACTACCCGTTGTCCCTATCCACTGCCCTCCCCATACTAATGAACCCCATGTTACCTTAAAAGTGGGTAACACCTATTATGATTGTCTATTAGACACCGGAGCTTCCTGGTCTGTATTAAAGAGAACACCTGATTTACAATGTTATTCTATTGGCTCAGAGAATGTAATGGGAGTATCAGGAATAACCCAAAGAGTTAAAAGACTTCCTCCTAGAATGGTGTCTGTAGGACCCCTAGAGGTACAACACTCCTTCCTTTTGATGCCTGACTCCCCTTTAAATTTGCTGGGGAGGGACCTTCTATGCAAACTCAGAGCCCCTGGTATAACTACTGTAGCCTCTAAAGTATGTTCAGCCTGTCCTATTTGCCAGGCATATAACCAACATGCATATCGTGGAAAAGCCTTTGGGGGACGTCCTCTGGCTTACACACCTTTTGAACATCTACAGATAGATTTCATAACAATGCCAAAGGCTGGACGTTATAAATTTTGTCTAGTAATTGTAGATCAACTAACCAGATGGCCAGAAGCATTTCCTACGACCCGAGCCACAGCAGATTTTGTTGCTAAGATACTTTTAAAAGAAATTATCCCTCGTTTTGGCCTACCAGCACGTATTGACTCCGATAGAGGGAGTCATTTTACCGATTCTGTCTTAAATCAAATATATTCTTGCTTGGGGATAACTCCAAAATTCCATGTTCCATATCACCCCCAGAGCTCAGGCCAAGTGGAGAGGATGAATAAAGAACTTAAGACTATGATTGGCAAATTATGCACTGAGACCCATTTAAAATGGCCTGAAATTCTCCCTCTGGCCCTATTTTATCTTAGAAGCAGGCCTAGAGGAGACTTACATATTTCACCATTTGAGATGCTTTTTGGACATCCGCCTATACAGGCTAAGCCTTTCTCCCCGGCTTATACATCGCTATTAGGGGGAGATATTACTATTGCTTCCTATATACAGGAATTACAGCACAAACTACGTGAACTTCATGAATCCGGAGCTGCAGTACAAGCTGGACCATTAGACTTTTCTCTGCATGACCTGAACCCAGGAGATAAAGTTTATATCAAGAATTTCAAGCGAACTGGAGCAACTGAACCTTCATGGGAAGGACCATTCCAAATATTATTAACTACTCCAACATCTATAAAGATTGGAGAAAGAGACTCTTGGATTCACTGCTCACATGTGAAGAAAGCATCTTCTGCTGAGACTGATTAACTCTATCTTATCATATGAATTGTGACTCTATCTTATCATAAGAATTGGAGATAATAATCCATAGACAAATGGATGCTGGTTTTTTTTCTTTCAAGAATATATTGAATTACTGATTTTTTTTCTTATTTTTTCTTATTTCTTTTCTTTTATTTTTTGATCAGAATATTTGATTTTTTTTCTCATTTTTTGTACTGAAGGTACACATAATTAATATTAATATTTTTTTCCCTGCAGTAATACAAGTTAATATATATACTCTTGCTATAATATCAATATATGCCTAAAAGCTTTAAACTATGGGAACCTGCCATTTATTGATAAAATATTATAGGACTGTGATTAATGTTTGTGTCTGATTCCAGGAAAAGGGATAAAAACAAGGAGCACAGACTAAACCTGAATAGTGCCAATAGAGCACACATGAAATATTAAAGTGAGACTCAAGGTTGCGACGCTTAACTTATGTTTAAGTTGTAGGACTTCCTTGTATCTACACTCTTTTCGAAGTACTCAAACAAGTAAAAAGCTTGACTATCATGCTGGCTCCCTATATCTCTGAAGGAAAAAAATCAGACAAGGGAATGACATTTCCCCATCAAAATAGAATTCTAATTCTTTCCTTCTTATATTATGGCAACTTCCTGTAGTCTTGGCTACAAATGGCTAAGTGAAATATTACTGTATTCTGTCCTACATACTTGTGGGATAGAAATTACTTTAAACTGGACCTATACAAGGCCTATTTTGAATTTTTCTTATGTTTTTGATTATTTTTCTATTCTTTTGATAATTGACACATATACCCCCATAACTGAACATTGCATTCTGAGCTAAACTTGATATATTTTTTTAAATACTTACTTCAGGGGGGATTGTATTTTAATTTAAAATCTAAGAATTTTTGAATTTTTTTTTGTTTGAGATTTTATTTTTATAAAAATCCAAGACTTTTGTTTAAAGATTTTACTTTTAAAAAAAAAATTCAAAGACTTTGATTTTGTTTGAGAAAAGATCTTCAGGAAAGAAGCTTGAAACTTTTATATCCAGAGAATGAACTGTTGCAGAAAGATGCCAAAAACCTACACTTCATCAAGAAGATCAAGAATGAACTTTGGATGTGATTGATTGGACTGAACTTTTGATTGAACATTTATTGTAACATTTATGCCAAAAGGGACTGCCCCTAATTTGGCTTTCTGTCAATGCGCCTAGCAAACATTGGTTTTGCTTTCTTTTCTTTCCTATTTCCTCTCTCACTATTCTAATTTCTCTTAGAAAATTGAATATTGTGTATATCTTTAGTTAGAAGTGAATTTAGAACTACAAAATGATTATATTAAATGATCAATTGGGAGACTAGTCTCCCAATGATCATCAGGGGGGATTGTAAACCTCAAAATTTCCTTAGACTTATAAATGTTGGAAATTTCACCATTGGGATATTTCATACTTGGAAAATTTCTTACTGATAGTCTATTGGAATGGGAACTCCATTGGCATGGGAGGTTCCTTCTCTTCCCTTCTTAAGATTACTTTAGGACAGAAACCCTTTGCTGAACAATGGAAAGGACTTTGACCTATGCTTAAGCATAGAACAGGAATTTCTTTGAGTCTTGATTGATTTAGAATTGATACAATGGAGATACTTGGAATAAATCTCCACCCTATTCAGTCCTAATAGGATTGAGTAAGGGCTGCAGCCTAGATCAAAATTTAATTTTCCAATCTCTACCATACTCAAGTTAACAGGATTTAGAAAGGGCTGTAGCAAAGGAGTATAGATTTAATCATTTGAAAATATGACCTTCAACAGACATGTGCAAAAGCCAGAAACCTCTGGGCGGTCCTGGGTTAAGCAAGAGCCTCCATTGACAGGGAAATTGATGAAGAGTGATTGGTAGATGTGAGGACTGAGGGGAGGCAACTTGGATGGTGTCCTTAAAGATAGGAGGGTCTGGAGACTGAAGGGGGTAGAGTTTTTTTTGAGCGGTGTGGTTCCTGGGCTCTGAGGAAGCTTGCTCTGAAGGAAGCTGAAGGTGGGGGCCTCTGAGACTGTTTCTCCATTTTTGACACGTGAGTAATAGGGACTGATCTCTTTTCTTTGCCCCAGCTATCTAAGGGCTTGGGCCTTTTGGCCCAGCCTAAACAGAAGGGGTATTTAAGCCTTATTCCCTTCTCTCCCCTTTCTCTCTCTATATATATCTCTAATTCCTTTCTTGCTCCTATTGTAATTAAACTCCAAAAAAGGCTGACGGCTGACTTGAGTTTTTCATTTAGGAATTACATAGCTGATTCCTTGGCGACCTTAAATTAATATATATCAGTCTTTTAAAGTGATTCCCTTGTAACAAGAACCCATGGGTACTGGCAACTGAGTTGGGGAATACTGAAGAGATAAGGCCAAGAGGGCAAAGTGAGAAACACTCCAAGTCCATTGACCACCTTCCAAATGACCACAGAAAAAAGATGCCTCAAAATGAGATTTGTAATTGCAGAACCAATAGAAGAAGGGATGAAGCAATGCTCCACCCAGAACAGTGTGAGAGATAGCAAGGAGGACTGATCTTACTCTGGAACAAGGAGGTACCACTGAACATGCTTCAGCACAACTTTGATGCAATAGAGTATAAGCAGCAAGAGAGAAAACAGACAACTTTTCTGGCCTCTGCAGAGTAAAAGCAGAAACCAATGCGATAAAGAATAAGCATCATGGGTAGAAAGTGACTGCTGCATAGTCAAGTCAGAACAGAAGTCAGGTGTGAATCAGCTCAGCTATCAGAGGGAAGAACTCAGCCCACTAAGGTGCAGTGAAGAGAATGAGAATCCCTGACCCTTTTAGATATAGTAGAATCACTCAGTATTTAGCCAAAGTAAGTGATCAAGCTGGGGTAATGATTGATTAGCAACTACAAGAATTACAGTAATTATATTGTCTTTAAGTAAACCGAATGTATTTATCTGGTTGCTGTGTTACTTCCCACTAAATATCATTTCTATAACAGGAATTGCCTCGTTTTACTTTTTTTTTGTGTTTCAAGAGATGACTCCCCACACTACTATTGATATAGGCACTTCTTTAATTCATAATGTCATTTGACATTCTACCTGAAAGGAATTTAAGTTCCTTTAAATGTACCTTGTGACACATTTGTGGGAAGGCAAGCATCCTCTAAGCAGAAGACTGGAATTATTCTCTCAGATGGAGCTCTGAGCAGGTACCATTAGAAAAACTATCATTATATTGTAAAATTAATAAAAAACTTAATGTATGCTCTTAAACCTGGGGCAATATCAACTAATACATAAACAAATAGATAGCCAATCTATTGATTATTGATTATTACTTACTTGTTGATTAATACTTATTAATTAATTGATCATTGATAATCTATTGCTTATTGATACCTAATAAAAGACAAATAGCTAAAGCTAAAGAGTTAAGAATTATTTTTCTTTCTTCTCCAATCCCTGTTTAATAAAAATATAAGAATAAACATATGAAGGAGAATGAGTAAATTCTCTGATAAATAATATACCAAACTTTTTTTATTTAGATTACCTTGGTTTATATTTTATTCTTTCTATTTAAACCATTTTTATTAATATGAATGTTTTATATATTTTTCTTTTTTAATTTTTTTCAAGATTATGTGATGATAATTATTAAAAATCATTTTCTGATATTTTGCTATCAGTGTTCTCTCTCTCCCTCCTACCCCTACCTACTTCCTCAATGGCTGGTAATATGATATAAATTGTACATGTCTTATAATATAATTTATATTTCCATGTTCATCTTGTTAAAGAAGACATATATCACATACAATAGAGAAAAAATTTTGAAGAAAATAAAGTATAGAATGTCATGCTTCAATATGCAAATAGTATTATTTTGTACTTCTTTTATTAGAATGCCTCAGCATGGGGGCAGCTGGGTAGCTCAGTGGATTGAGAACCAGGCCTAGAGACTGGAGGTCCTAGGTTCAAATCCGGCCTCAGCCACTTCCTAGCTGTGTGACCCTGGGCAAGACACTTGACCCCCATTGCCTAGCCCTTACCACTCTTCTGCCTTGGAGCCAATACACAGTATTGACTCCAAGACAGAAGGTAAGGGTTTAAAAAAAAATAGAATGCCTCAGCAATCTGTTGTTCATTATTAAACTTACACTACAAAGCTTGGGAACTTCTTCATTATAAATAATCCCTGTCAGACTAGAACATTAGGCAGATAATTTTTTTTCACAGATGCTGATCCAAAGATTAAATACCCATGAAGTAAAATTTAAATTGTGGAAACTAATTTCTTGAATTGTATATAGCATATATTTTCAAGGGAAGAAATTTGATAAGAATAACACAATGTTTATGAAGAATCAACTTCTGCATTTAAGAGTTCAAATACCAAATTATATAAATATTTATACTAGTATGATTATCTTTAAACTACAAAGCCATATGCCAGGAAAAAAAATTTAAAAATGAATAAACAACTACAACTATAACTAGAAGAGTCCAGAGCCAAGTTTAGTAGCTATATTTCTTAATTTTCATGAGATCAAAAGAAAGATTAAGTTTGGTTAAATTGGTTTTGGTTATGGGTTTTCTTTTAAATCTATTTTCATTTCAACAAGTGACAAAGACTTATTTAGAAGGGAATTTCTGCTTACTGGTAGGGGATAACCAATAAGTCCTCCAGTCATCAAATTCACAACTGCCTATATATGTAATAATAACAACAGAATCAACAAAAGTAATAGCATTATCAGCTCATTTACCTTTAACAAATTTCTTGAAATGTATTACTTGAAATATTCTTATGGTGTAAGAAGTTGAAAAAGATGCAATTGAAATTAAGTATTAGAGTCATTACCTGCATTCAAGGGTCCTGACTTTAAGACTAGAACTACTTTTTACACATGCTCTTCCGCTCTCTGTCTTCCTCTCATCTTTTCCCTGTTCCACAAACATCTGAATTCTATTAGCATATAAGTAGCTGAAGTCACTGTTATAAACCTATATCAAGAGAGAGGAAAATATTCTATCTCAAAAAATGTAAAATGGATTATTTTCAGTGACATGTTGACAGATAATTCTCAATCACAACATTAATAATTATAAATTTTAAAGAATTATTTTTGAATATAATTGTATAATTATAGTATAAAATAATTAAAATTCATATATATTTTCTTATCTGAAATTGCTCTGTTTATTGAAGGGATTAAGAAGGAGCCATGTATTATTTTATTCTATTCAAGATCAAGTAAGCAATGAAGAAATAGCTCTGGCAAACTGAAGAAAAACAAACACATACACACACACACGATCACACAACTATATTATATCTGTGTATCCTATAAAAATTGTCAAGTGAACTTACTGCTGAGTGCAATATCAAAATCTATTTTACTATCCCATTTATTTCCTCCCATATCTAATAAGAATGTCCTTTATTTCTCTGGAATTTCATATCCAATGTTGTGGATTTCAATTTCACACCTTGTTATTTAATTCTTCTGATTTTTATTACTTCAGGACCCAGGAGCAAAGTCTGCAACTCTTTAGTACATGAGATCTAAGAGAGGGCATAGATTAGATTTTTTGGCTCTTTCTCTTCAAATATAGAAAAAATAGGGACAAGAGATTATAATTACTTATGTTCAATCTAAGCTTATTCTTAAAAAAAGCATATATTTTGAAGAGCTATAAATGTACATTAAAAATTTTGGAGAGCTACATTAAATAATTTTTAAATATTTTTTCTTCAAGAGAAATACTAAATCCTCAACACATGAAATTATAATTCCATTTTTCCTGTTTCAGAATGCCATGTTGTATTTTAAGAGGAAGTAATATCCTCTTTGATCATTCTGGTAGCAATTCTTTTAGATTTTGGGATTTATGAAAATGTTTCTTTATAAGATTAATGGAGGTTAGAGAAGGATATAATGTATGTCATTTTCAGTATATTACTAGATTAATTTAAATGTTAAATTGAATGAGAAAATAATTCATTGTTTCTTCCAACAAAGATTTATATTTTGTAAAGGCTATTTAATATATAATCAGTAACATTTAACGCAATATCATACAAAAACATATTCAGGATTTTTAGTACAGTCTTCATTTTCAAGAAAAGAAAATATAATTTAAATAATGTTGGGAAAATAATTTTTGATAGATAGTATGCCCAGAATTGAAGATTGGAAAATATAGTCATTATATTAACTTTTCTAAGCAGAGGTGAGTTTATATTATAAGAGTCTAATTAGCAAGTGTTTATCAACTATGAACATCTTTAACAGTATAGGCTATATTTATTTATTTTAAATATCCATGAAGAACCTATTAGTACTAGACTGAAACTATATAAACTATAGAAAAGTAAATATCAAATTATAAACTTCCATATCAGAGAGAACACTCTCACCTATAAAAAGGCAGTTCTACAAAGTAGATAAATGAACAACCTTGGGGTAGAAAGATCTGGGTAACTTAACACATCAGAAATAGAAATTTCTCTGAGTTTGAAAGGTAAAGAAGAATTGTTACTCCAATGAAGTCAGAGGACTGCAAAGAAGCAAAATAACCCTATTGTTTAGGAGGGACCCTACCACGTTTTTTTTGTTTGTTTTTTTTATACCATTACCATCTTTTGCCAATATTTTGCCATAGTAAATAACACTTCCTAAATCCAATAGAAATGAATGTTTCATCTAGGGTAAGACTACCAGGCTTCATAATGTTATAAATTATTAGAGACTGAATTAAAAAAAATGAAATCCAAGGACTTGCTATCTGTTATTTTCCACTCTTTATTAGAACTTAGGTAAAGTCCTTAAATACTCTGACTCTGTAAATAGGATATATAAATACTAAGTTTACCAAGCACAAATCAGTAAATTAAAGGATGATATGAGATAATGAAAAATTTATACAAATTAGGCATTTAATGAATGCTCAATTAATTAACTAAATGGAAAGCACTAAGATATTTAGGTTAGAAATATTTGTTTTCTGTTTTGTATCTTTTCAAAATTCTTGTCTACTGTATATAGTGGTAGTCTCTCGGTGACCGAGAATGACTATTGTCTTTGTGCATTATCATCTATTGATGTACCCTCATGTGGCTTTGAAGTCCAAAGGCTGAGGCACAAAGTTTGTGGCACATGGGGCATGGGATGCCAGTTGTTATGGGAGGTGCGGTTGTGGCCTGGTGTCAGCGTTCACGCGCAGCAGCAAGATGTCGACGCCGCTCACCTTCAAAGATGGTGGAGGCATGGTGAATGTGGGTTCACCAGCTGCTTCTGTCAGAGGCAGCGAGTTCTAGTTGCTTTGGTGAAATGCCAGCCCACTTCAAGTTGGACTTTAGCTGATCCTTGAATCTTTTCTTTGGTCGGCCATGTTTCCTGAGTCCAGCTGACAGTTCACCATAGAATACCTGTCTTGGTATTCGCTGTGGGTCCATGCAGATGACGTGTCCAGACCATCATAGCTGGGTTTTGAGGACCATGACTTCGATGCTGGTGGAGTTGGCTCTGTCGAGGACTTCCTGGTTGGTGATTCGGTCCTGCCACTGGATCCTCATGATTGACCGGAGGGAGCGTTGGTGGAATCGCTCCAACTGCTTCATATGCTTCTGGTATAGTGTCCATGTCTCACAACGATACAGGAGTGAGCTGAGGACCACTGCATTGTACACTTTGAGCTTCATTGCAGTGCTTACACGGCTGTATTGGAGGACTTTGGAGAGCAGCCGCCCGAGTGCCTGGTTGACCTTTTGGATCCTGGCATTAATCTCATGGTCTAGGGACCCGGCATTGGCAATGGTACTGCCCAGGGACTTGAATGTGTTGACTTTAGAAAGCTGTGTGCCGTCGATTGTAATGCACAGCTGGTTCGTTGGCCTCCCTGGTGCAGGTTGGAACAGCACCTCTGTTTTGCTGAGGCTGATAGTAAGGCCAAACAGTTTTGTTGTGGTGGAGAACCTGTCCACAATGGTTTGGAGATGATTTTCTTGGTGGGCCATGAGAGCACAGTCATCTGCAAAGAGAGCTTCCTGGATGAGTCTCTCTGTTGTCTTTTTTTTTTGCAGTCAGGCGGCAAAGGTTGAATAGTGAGCCATCCAGCCGGTATTTGATGTAGAAGCCCAGGTCTAGATCCATCACAGCATGTCGCAATACTTGGGTGAAGTATAGGTTGAATAGCACCAGAGTGAGGACACAGACTTGTTTCATGCCATTGGAGATGTTGAAGGGATCGGGAGTCTCTCCACCAGATAGGACTTCCCCTGTTATGTCGACATGAAAGAGCTGGATCAGTTTGACGAATTTTGCTGGGCAACCGAGCTTGCTGAGGATCACCCACAATGTGTCCCTGTTCACTGTGTTGAACGCCTTTGTCAGGTCTATGAAGACAATGTAGAGACTTAGGTTCTGCTCAAGGCATTTTTCTTGCATTTGCCTCACTGTGAAGACCATGTCGATGGTGCTACGATCTGGTCTGAAGCCACATTGTGATTCAGGCAGGTTCTGCTCTGAAACAGATGACAGGAGTCTGTTGAGTATAACACGGGCAAGAATCTTTCCAGCAGTGGAGAGTAGTGAGATGCCTCTGTAGTTGTCACAGGCTGTTTGTGAGCCTTTGTTCTTGTATAGGGCTATGATGGAGGCATCTCTGAGTACTGGGAGCATACTCTTCCCATATGCTGGTCAGCACTCTGTGGAATGCCTGGAGTGCCTTTCCATTTAAGGCCTTGTACACCTCAGTTGGGATCCCATCTTTACAGGGTGCCTTGCCTGCACTCATTTGTTTAATGCCTTTTTGGATTTCCTCTATTGAAGGAGGGACATCAAGTTGTTCAATGGTGTGGTTTTGGGGGATCTGGTCAAGGGCTCTTTGGTCGACTGAAGAGGGTTGGTTGAGAAGCTGACTGAAGTGTTCTTTCCATCTGTTGCTGATGCCTTTTTTATCTTTTATGAGAGTGTCACCGTCAGAGGATAGCAAGGGAGTGGTAGTGGGTATTAATGGCCCATAGACAGCCTTGAGGGCACTGAAAAATTGTTTGTAGTTTTTCGTATCAGTAAAGGGCTGGATTTCTTCTGCCTTTTTTTCCCACCATCGGTCTTGCATCTTCCTGATCTCATGCTGCGCCGTGGCTTGGAGATACGTGAATCTGTCCTTTTTAGGAGCAGAGTTTGGGTCATTTTGCCACTCCATAAAGGCTTTGTTCTTTTTGCTCAATAGGTCTTCAATAGCAGTGTTGTTCTAGTCAAACCAGTCCTGGTGGTTGCATTGTTTGTGGCCTACGACTGCCTTTGATGTTTCCTTCACTGCGTCTCTGAACTGGTTCCATTTCTCGGTTGAGCTTCCAGTGAGTGGTCCCTTGGCAGACAGCTTGTCATCCAGGCAGGACTGGAATGTTTGCAAATAAGATGGATCTCTAAGATGACTCACATTGTAAAATGCGTGAACTGTCTGGGCGTGTTTTGAATGGCGAGGCTCAATGCGCATTTGGAGAGTCTCTTGAGCCAATTGGTGGTCTGTGCAGCATTCAGCTCCTCTCATGGTTCTGGTGATCTTTACATCCTGGATGTCTCGCCGGCTTATGATGATGTAGTCAATGAGGTGCCACTGTTTTGAACGTGGGTGCATCCACGTTGTTTTATATTTGTTCGCCATTGTGAACACAGTGTTCATGATGGTAAGTTTGGACTCTGAGAATTTGCTGAGTAGCAGTAGGCCTTGTTGTTCATTTTGCCTTCGCCTTGTTTGTCGAGTACTCCTTTCCATCTTTCATGGTTCTGGCCAATGTGGGCATTGAAGTCTCCCAGTAGTATCACCTTGTCATTTGTGGGCACTGAGTGCAGGACAGCACTCAGGTCAGAGTTGAACTGCTCAATGGTCTACTCTGTGCTGGTCAGTGTTGGGGCATATGCGCTGATGATTGTGGCATACTGATCTTTGCTGAGAGGCAAACATATCTTCATGAGCCTCTCGCTGATGCCCACAGGCAAGTCTGGCAGCTGTTTGAGCAAACTGGTCTTGATGGCCAGGCCAACACCATGGATTCTGACTTCATTTGAGGCTCTACCTTTCCAGAAGAAGGTGTATCCAGTGGTGGGTTCGCTGAGTGATCCCTCTTCTGTTAAGGGTGTTTCCCTTAAGGCTGCGATGTTGATGTTATATCGCGCCAGTTCTTTACCAATTAGAGCTGTTCTTCTCTCAGGTCTTTGGGTATTCTCTCTGTCAAGTAATGCCCTGATGTTCCATGCTCCTAGTAGGAGTTTCTTTGTATTTTGTTTCTTTTGATTTCGACCTCTTAAAGGGATGACCCTCCAGCCTCGGTGTGTTGATCGGGTGTTTGTAGGGCAGGCAATGTTTGGGACACCTTTTCTAGTCCCCTCCCTTGATTAGCGTGAGCAGTGCTGTCCTAGAGAGGGCTGCTCAGTCACCCAGGGTGCTGTGGAACGTCCCTGCTGCCCTACAGGGCCGAGCAACCACTAGTCTGTGGGCAGCCTACGTGCAGGATCGTGACTACAACTGCCAGTGGTCACCTCTACCTGTTGCGTCTCCATTCCCCCATCGCCGCAGATCTTGAAGAGGGTGGACAGGGTTAGGATAGATGAGTGTGCACAGAGATACTTGTGTTTGAAAGAGATTTAAGGGGAAAAGTAGATGCACAGAGACACTCCCACTCTCTCGGCGTTGGAATCCTGGGACCAGTGGCACTAAAAGTCATTACGCATGGAGACTTCCTCAGCTGCATTGGATGGTCGTGTTGTCCTTTGTGTTCCAACATGCCCTAAGCACTCTACAGTGCTTTGCTGCGTCACCATTTCAGCTGTTTAACCTTCTTATTGGCTTCTTCTACCTGTTCCGCCAAAGCATTCTTCACATATGTATGCATAATAAATATGTGATTCAGTGAATTATATCAATTCACTTTTAATTTAATGATTTCTATGTGCTTTAGTTGTCTCATCAGTAAAAGGAGTTGGCTGAACAACGCTTCTATTATCTCTTCCAGCTACAAACTATGATGGATTTATCAGGCATTTCAGTATTGCGGATTGACATTTAAATGTCTGATATTTCATGGATTCCTCACATCAGCCATCTCTAACTTACTAACATAGAATGGCATCATTATATAGCTAGACATCTGTTAAAAATAACATTTTATCATAGCCACTCCGGCATCTTCTCATCCACTGTATTTTCCAGTTATGGACCTCTTAATGAGAGGAATCCTCCCACCCCTATTTCTATCTCTACTTTAATCTTCTTCACATTTGTTCCTTTTTCCCATATTTTTTTTAATTAGTCCATCTCATTTAGATTTCTTCCTTCTTTCTATGTATACTTCTTTTCATTGCTTTAATAGTGATTCACTTTTAAATATCAAGTACTCTAGATATCTTGCTTATTTTAGTGCCTTATCTTTTTCAAATATCATAGATATCCTAATTATTTCAACTCTCACCTCCCCAGCTATCAATGTATTCAATTCAACCTTATCACAAACTTTAAGTTTTCACCTTATGTTTTTATGCTTCACTTAAATGTCAAATTTGGTCAACAAGTTTTCTTTTCAGCTCTGGTTTTTTTGGTCAGAAAATCTGAAATAGCTCTATTTCAAGAAAAGCCAATTTATTTTTATCTTGGAGGATTTTGTTCAGTTATTCTAGGTATGTAATTTGAGATTCTAATCCTAGATCCTTTGCCTTTTAGGAATAACATATTCAATGTCTTCAAAGTCCTTTATTGTAGAATATGCTAAATCTTATGTAATCCTAATTGTGGCTCCTCAATATATGAATTGTTTCCTTATGGCAGATTCGGGTGTTTTTTTGTTGGCCTGGAAGTTCTGGAATTTGTTTAGTTTCTCATTCAGGAGGTAATTAGGAGATTCTCTCAATTTCAATTTTTGCCTCTTACTTGTCATAATAATATGGTGTGTAGCCTTTTTTTAAATCATGCTTTCAAATAGACTTATGATTCATAGATTAGTTCTTCTATATCTATTTTCCAGGTCAGTCATTTTTCCAATTAAGTATTTTATATTTTCTTCTATTTTTAATTTGTCTTTTTGATTCCTGAAATTTTATGTTTTCATTAGCTTTCATTTATCCAATTCTAATGTATGTGTTAGGAGGGGTATTTATTTTCTTTAATTTTTTTGTTTCATTTTTCATTTGGCCAGTGCTACTCTTTAAAGACATTTTTCCTCTATTTTTTTTTGCCTCCCTTTACATTTAGTCCATTCCTTTCCTTAGCAAGTAGTTTTCTTCAAGGTATTTTATGACTCACTTTCCTTTTGGCCTATTATAGTTCTTAAGTAGTTGATTTCTTCAGTAATTTTTCCCCAGCTATTGAGATTTTCTGTCAATTCTCTTATTTGTTTTTTTAACTTCTTTTCATTTTCTTTCAGGTGGTCTTTGGTGGCCTGATATCCTTTGAGCCTTTCCTTTGCTATATTTCCTTTTTTTCTTTATTATCCTCTTCTGATGTATTTTGGTCTTCTCTGTCAATAAATAGCTTTCTAAAATCAAGGACTGTTTTGTATTTTGCTTTTTCTTTAAGTTGATTGTTTTTCCCCTATTACCATATATATATATATATATATATATATATATATATGTATATATTCTGAGGTTTTTCTCTATTTCTGGAGTAGGGACCACACTGCTCCATCCTTTCAAACTACTCTTCTCTGGTACTTGGGGTAGGCTGAGCTATCCTTTTTCCTCACTGTGTATCTATCAAGGAGGTGACCCTGATTGCTTGCTCTGGGCACGTTTGCAATTGTTTTGTTGAGCTATATTCAGCATCCCTTACTACCACTTCCCCTGTTATCTTGTGGATTGGTCTTGTCCCTCCTCTGCTGCTTTCCTTCCCCTGCTAAGGGACCTGGGTTAAGGAGGTCCTTGCTATGCTTCCTCAGATATTCTGCTGCCATTTGGAAATAAGGTCCTGATGTTCCACTTTCCCCCATCTACTCCCTTGTAGCTCTAAGGTTCTACTGTCATGTGATTGTGAATGGGATTCTGAAGTTCCAGTTCCCCTACTCTGTACCCTTGTATCCCCGAGGCTTTACTGCCACATGAGAGTTTGTAGGGTTCCTGTCTTCTCTTGATTCTATATTTGTGTGAAGTGGCTCAGTCTGTGTTCCCTCTCATTCTGCAGCTTTGTTGCTTCTGGTGGTCTAAACACATGTTAGGCTGTTCCAATTTATGCTGGTTTTTGTAGATGCCATCCTGCATAGGTTGTTCTCTCCTCTTATCCCAGTGAGAATAGTTTCTCCAGCATTTCTTTGTTTTGAGGCTATTTATTTTAATTATTGTGTGAACACAGTGATCAAGGGAGAAAAGCATCCTTTACTCTGCCATCTCAACTACCAGTATAAAATGGGACCTTATGTCAACTTGACTGTAGTTTCTTGCTACTGGATTTTCTGAAATTTTCTGAATGCTTATTATGTTTTCCCTTTGACAATTAAATTTGGCTTTTGACTATGAAATTCCTGAAACTTTTCCTTTTTAATTCCCTTTAAGAGTCAATTGACAGTTTCTTTCAATCTTCACTTTTCCCTCAGGTTCTAATGTATCTGGGAAATTTTCTTTTATGAAACATATTGCATGCATTTCCCCTTTAATTAATTATGCTTTTAAAGAAATCAAGTTAATCTGAAATGATCTCTTACTGACCTTTATTCTTTATCAATAGTTTTTTAATAAAGGAAGGAAGGAAATATTGAGGTCAAGACAGTGGTATGGTTCTTGGTGTTGAAAAAATTAGAGCAATGGGACAAAAGATCTACATTTAACTTGCCCCAATTTTTACAGAACAAAACAAAATAATAGTTCACTTTTCCAGTGAATAGCAATCATGGAAATCAGTTTGGGAAATCTTTAATGCATGTTTTACATTGCTATTTTCAAAACAAAGTTGAATACATTTTTTTTCCTGAGCCCACAAAACTTAGTACTGGATGTTTTCTCAGAACAAAGTATGCATTTGATTTTTCTTGGCTGTCAAATACCACATAACTGGAAAACATTCTTTAAACTTTTAAAAAGATAACTACTGTTTCAAGTATCAGCATTTCTTTCCTCAAAACTATTTTTTTTAAAATTCTTATGGGACCTTTCTTACTCAAATTCTTGTGTCTTCATTATTTCCTCCTCTCTTTTCATTTTCAGCATACAAATTGTCTTTGGAATTCTCATTCTACAAACAGTGGTAGGTAACATTAATAAAGGATAAAAATAGTGTTTTATTTTTCTTCTTTGCTTTTATTTTCTCCCAACATCATTTGTTGAAGTTGGCAGTGCTGAAGGGATTGATCATCTCTTTTCTATTCTTGGACATCAGGAAACTTTGATTGTTAAAAAAATGGGAAAAATCAAGTAAATCTGCTCAATTTAGAAATTCCCAAGTGGAAAAAAACTGCATAAAGAATTCTCTTATTTAAAATAGTTATGCACTAAACAAGAATATCCAGGGCACCTAGTATGTCTGCTACTGAATTTGATATAATAAAAGCTTAACTACATCTTTTCTGTGGTTATGCACTATTTAAAAAGGAGAGAGTGAGAGAAAGAGACAGACATACAAAGGCAGAGAGACAGAGACAGAGGGACCGACAGACAGAAAAAGACACAGAGAGAGAGATAGAAACAGAGAGATTAGTCCTTGAAAGACAATTTTGAATATCTCTTTCATTTATCAATCTATAAATAGATAAGAATAGAGGAAACTTCCAATGAGAAAATTCCTTCTATCAGTACAGATTAGGTGGGCTGAGCCAAGATGACATCTTGGTAGTAACAAAAGCCAAAACCACTCTGACAATCCTTCCAAACCAATGTTTAAAAAGGACCTCAAGATAACAAGAGTCAAAAACCAACAATAAGACAGAGTTCTGCTTAACACAACTTGAAAGGTAGGCAGAGAGAGTTGATTTTCACCACATAAGAGGAACAAGAATCAAAACTCCACATAGAATAGTACTAGCCAACTCCTTCACTCCCACCCCCAACTATTGCACAAGGTTCCACAACTGGCCACAGAGCAATTTTGGAATCCTGAAAAGCAGGCTAAACCAACAAAAGACCACTTTAGACTCATTTTTTGTAGTCCCAGATCCTGGCACCAGGTCACAGTGATGCCTGGAAGTCAATAACACTGGGCCCTTTCAAGCCTGTGCTAGTGTGGTGAAGTCCTAGCCCCAGAGTAAAATAGCTCACAGTGCCAAACCCTGCAAGCCAGCAGCAGAAGAAACAGAATTTGCAAGAACTTTTCAAAATACCCAGGCCATTGGCAAAAAAAAAAATACTGGGAAAATGTGCAAACAAAAAAAGAAACACTCAACCCTCAAAAATTCCTCTAGGGACAAATGGCAAATCACAGAACCAACAGGGGATGGTAAGATCCAAGTTACCATATGCAAAACTTTTTTTTAAAAAATGGAAGTTCATCCCAAGCTCTGGGAGAACTCAGAAAGGAATTAAAAAGTCAAATAAAACAGAGTGAAAAAAATGGGAAAAAGAAACGAAAGTAATGCAAAAAGAAAATATCAATGCAGTTTAGCATCCCCTCTGAAGCTAGAAGTCAGTTTTAGAGAGACAGAATTCTGAGAGCTTTGGTGACTTCTTCAGGGTCACATAATCAATACATGTCAGAAGCAGAAATGAAATCTCAGACTTCCATGCCTCTAACTTCTGCTTTCTATCTAGAATACTATACCAAACAATTACTATTATAAAATTTCTGAAACAGGTTCATCTTCTATTCAGCAGCATTTTAATAAGCACAGATCTGATGCTTTGATCTCCATACTCAGTTAATTATAGTGGCTCCTGACTCTGCTTGCCACCCAATTTCCTGCAAAACCTAACTTCTTACTATCTTTCTAGTCTTACCCCTCCTTGTACCACATCCCTACATCAACCCAACTACTTTGGCCCCATTTCTATTCCCTTAACAAGATATTCTCTCCTTGTGCTTGAAATACCTTAGGCAGTCTCTCATGTCTGTATTCTTCTCACTCCTTAGTTCTGGCTACTAGCTTCCTTGATTTACTCCAAATCTCAACTAACATGACACTTTCTACGGGAAGATTTTCCCAATTCCTCATAATTCTAGATTCTTCCCACTAATAAATATATTTTGCATATCCTTCATACAGTTTGTGAGCTAAAATCTGTTTACATGTTGTCTTCTCCATTTCATTGTGACCTCTTTGAGGATAGGTATTATCTTTTGCCTTTCTTTGTGTCCCAATCACCTAGCACAGTGATGGCACATAGAGGGTGCTTTATTAATACATAATGACTGGCAAACATGATAAAAATTTTATTTATCATGCTTTGAAAATCAAACACAAATTTGGAGAAAAAACAAATTGTCTTGCTCATTAAAAGTCTGTTAAGATAAAACACTTTGCAATGTTATTTTAGCTTTTTAATGTTTAGGCCTATGAGAAGCCTATGAAGAAAGCAATACAAAATAAGGTTGAAGAAAGTATTTTTTTTCAGAAATTTCTTAATTCTTATAGCAAGAATATGATGAGAGATAAGAGGAACTACTCTAGCTTTCAATACATGAAGAACTGGTATGCTATATTGCACTCTTCTGGTGAGGCTTTCTAGTACCCTTAAGGGATTATGTGGGTGTCTAGTCTTTGTGAAGTAATTTGTTCAAAGGAATCTTTCCTTAAAAGTTGTAGAAAAAATGAATATAAAGCTATCCTGATCTCAAACACCTAAATAATATTATATTCCCCTGAATTGTGTCAGTCTCTGAAGAAGAGCTGCTATTAGATACTATAAAAGAAAAAGATTGAGAAATCAAACTTCTGAGTATATTGACTTTAAAAAGAACCAAGAATCATACATCAGCATCACACTGTTTTGATAGGCAATAAGAACAAAGCTGAGGAGTTCAATAATTTCTGTAGTCTCAAATGCTCACATAGGAACAAGCATTTTAAGTGGATTTTTATCAAACAAAATTTGCAATATTTCACTGCTGTATGACAAGAGTAGTTTGAGAAGTAGTTACAGTCAATTCTTATATTGGATAGGAGCAGAGAATCTTATGTGGCATACTTGTTTTAATAAGAAGCTTTTACAATCCCCTTGAAAAGAGGTCTAATCAATATCTTAAACATAGACTAAGATAAATACAAAATGGGTAAATGACTTAAATATTAAAATTGAAATCACAAAGCAGTTAGGTAAACATAGAATTGTACACATATCAGATCTGTGGGAAAAGTAGAAATTTAAGACAAAGCAAGAGATAGAGAACATTACAAAATGTAAAATGAATGACTTTGATTATATCAATTAAAATTTTTTGTACAAACAAAACCAATGCAACCAAAACTAGAAAGAAAGCAACAAAATGGGGAAAAATGTTTCTATTACAACACTCTATGTCAAAGGTTTAATTTCCAAAATATATAAGGAACTAAATCAAATTTGCAAAAAATCAAGCCATTCTTCAATCAACAAATGGTCAAGAGACAAAAAGAGGAAGTTTTTACATGAAGAAATCAAAACTATCAATAAGGACATGAAAAAAGTGTTCTACATCCATCATTACTAGAGAAATGTAAATATAAGCAACTCTGAGGAACCACCTAATACCTAGCAGATTGGCCAATATGTCAGCAAAGGAAAATGACAAATGCTGGAGGGGATGTGGCAAAATTGGCACACTGATACACTGTTGGTGGAGTTGTAAATTGGTCCGCCCATTCTGGAGGACAATTTGGAATTTTGTGCAAAGGGCTTTAAAAGAATGTTTGCCCTCTCAGTCATGCCACTACTGGTTTTGTGATCCAAAGAGATAACAAGGAAAAAGATTTGCACAAAAATATTCATAGCCATACTTTTTGTGGTGGCAAAAACTGGAAAATGAAGGGTCGTCCATTAATGACTGAACAAATTGTGGTCTCTGATGGTGATGGAATACTATTGTGCTAAATGGAATGATAACTGGAGGAAATCTATGTGAAGTGGAAAAACCTCAAGGAATTGATGCAGGGCAAAAGGATCAGAACCAGGAGAACATTGTACACAGAAACTGATATATTGTGGCACAATCAAATGTAAAGGACTTCTTGACTAGCAGCAATGCAATGATCTGGGACTTTCTAGAGGAACTTATGAGAAAGAATGCTATCCATATACAGAGAAAGAACTGTGAGAGCAGAAATGCAGAAGAAAATATATTATCAATCACATATTTCAATGTAAAATGATTATGGTTTTGATATTAAAAGATCACTATATTGCAAATAAGAATGGCATGGGAATAGGTTTTGAATAATGATGTTTGTATCACTCAGTGGAATTTCTTTTCAACTCCATGAAGGAATAGGGGTGGGAAAAATCATGAATCATGTAACCATGGAAAATATTCTAAATTAAAAAAAATTAAAAAGAAGAGGGATCTAAAATCCCAATGAGACACGAGAGAGGGGTTGGGAGGTAGAAATTATCTGTGTAGAATAAAGAATTTATGTAGGAAATAAAGTAAAAAATGGCATGCTTTAATCTGTAATCAGATTCCAATAGTTCCTTCTTTGGCTATGGTTAGTTTTTTGTTTGTTTGTTTTTACCATAAGTCCTTTGGTGTTATTTTGGAACCTTGTTTTTAGATAATCATTTAATCCTTAATACATGATCATCCAACATATCTTTTACTTTATATACTTATATTACATATATACTGTAGATATAAGGATATATAAGATATACGTTTACTATATACTGTATAATGTATATCCTAGTCCTACTCACTTCACTTTGTATCAGCTGATATAAATCTTTCCAGGTTTTTCTGAACTCTTCCTGTTCATGATTCCTTATGGTTCAATAGTTTTCCATTACAACCATATGCTACAGCTTTTTTCAGCCATTCCCCAGCTGAAGAACATTCCCTTAGTTCCCAATTATTTTCCACTACAAAAATTGCTGCTAAATATTTTTATACAATTTAGGTGTTTTTTCTCCTATCTCTGATTGCTTTGGAATATAGACCCAGTAGTAATATTGCTGGGACAAAAAATTTGCACAAGTATATTGCCTATTTGGATATGTTTGTATACCATTCTCCAGAATGGTTGTATCAATTCATAGATCCATGTGCTAGTGTCCCAATTAGTAACGTTTTACTATTTCCTCCTATAATTCATATAACATCTCCTGTAGGAATGTGGATGCATGCAATTTGGTGCATGTATGCTGAGTATTGATACATTTTCATTGTTTTGGGGGACTTTAAGTCAAGATTTCTTTTTCTCTATTATCTTTTTGTTTAATTTAAATTTTTCCTGATTGCATACCAATACAATTTTTAATGTTCACTTTCAGACATTTTGTGAGATATGCTTTCTCATTCTCTTGCACATTTCCCAACTCCCTAAGAAGGCAGATGATATGATATAAATTGTACATGTATTATCATAAAATTCATATTTGCCTGTGATCATGTTGTTAAATAGTACACTAGTTGTTAAATAGTATTCTAGAGAAAAATCCATGGAGTAAATAAAGTGAAGAACGTTATATTTCAACCTGCATTCAAACTCTATCTGTTGCTTTTGTAGCAGTGGATACAATTTTTGATTATCCTTTTCCATTTGGCCTATTCTTTCCTCAATTGGATCTTGTAACCTTTTTCCAACAGGTCAGTTCTATTTTGTATGTAACTCTTTTCTTCATTGGATTTTTGTGTCTCTTTTTCCAGTTGACCAATTTTGTTTTTTAAGCTAGTTTCTTTTTGCATTTCTTTCTTTCATTTTTCTTCCAACTCTCATATTTGATTAATTTTTGAATTCCTTTTTGAGTTCTTCCAGTACCTGAGACCATTTCCCAATTTTCTATGAAGTTTTGCAAGTGGTTCCTTGGATCTCACTGTACCAAACTGAATTTGTGCCTGCTTTTTTTCTTTGTTTCCATAGAAATTTTTTTGTGGTTAGGAGTTTCTTTTGCTGTTTTCTCATTTTCTCAGCTATTTTTTATCTGTTGACTGGAAGTTCTGAGAATGGCTGATTCCATCTCTTCTGTTGAAGGCTTATAGTAATTAGGGTACTGTGAGCTATTTTGCCTTGATCATGGGGCTTCACTACAGCCTTGAAAGTACCAATAATTATTAACTTTGAGTCCTCACTGTGGGCTGGTGTCGGGGCTTGGGACTTCAAAGGGTTGTTGTGGGGTGCTATTCTGTTGGTTTAGGTCAACTCCTGGCATCCTGAAGTTGCCCTGTGCCCAGTCTCAAAATCTTGTGTAGTAGACAGGGATGATGTGGTTACATTTCCTCTGTCTTTAGTTTTACTTCTGATTCCCCCTGATCACATGAAAATTGACTCCCTCTGCCTACCTTTGCAGTTGTTTTATACAGAGAACCCCTTCACTCTGTCTCCTCTTTTGCTATCTTAGTTTTAGACAAGATATTGAAGAAGGAGAGGGTTTTTTTTGGATATGATCAAAGAAAATAGAAAATTAACAATTGTAATTGAACATAAAAAAGATTATCCTTAAGCTGAAAGATGATATGAGAATTTAAATGTAAAAATATAGGTAATTTT
This sequence comes from Monodelphis domestica, assembly GCF_027887165.1. Lineage (NCBI taxonomy): Eukaryota > Metazoa > Chordata > Mammalia > Didelphimorphia > Didelphidae > Monodelphis > Monodelphis domestica. The sequence continues at coordinate 363,737,941 of NC_077229.1, forward strand.
GAGAAATCAAAATCCAGTGAGGTATTCACAAAATAACTATTTGAAATATAAAAGATGAGTTAAGATAAAGAGTGGGAGCCACAGGAAAAACAAATAAAGGCTGAGTATCAATCATGAACTTGGACAAGTCAACAAAAAAGACAGGCATTGTTAAAGGAGATAAGAAATCAAAATGAATTTTACTAAAAGGAAACATGAATGATTAAATATTAGCATATATGTGTATATATATGAATATGTTCATATATATGTATGTCCATGTGTCTATAGACACACACACACACACACATATATCTTATGTCAGTAGTGGACCAAATTAGAGGGAAAAATTAGAATGAAATATTAATTGTTGGAGACTTCAATGTACCTCTTTTAATCCACACACCAAAAAATTAAAGGTCTTAATTAGCATTTTAGAAAACATATATATATATATATATATATACACACACACACACACAATAAATTTGTGGCTATTACTGAATACAAATAGCAATTAATATTTATTTTTCTTCAAATATTCATGGTAGTACAACAAAAATCAATAATGAGCTAGGGGGTAAAACATCATAAAATACATGCAAAGTAAAAATATTGAATATGTAATTTATTGTTCAAGCTCTAGGCATTTTCACTGACTATTCCCCATACATGGAACATTCTTTAAAATCCCTTTTGGCTTTTGACTTCTCTTCCTACCTTCAATTCCCCCAAAAATATTATTTTTTGTAGGATTTTTCCCAATTCATCTGAACTCCAGAGTTTTCTCCAAGCTAAGTATAATTTATGATATGTATTGAGTTCTTGCATATTATTGTTTGCATTTTGTCTCCCATTGGATTGGGAAACAAATTCAAGAAGACCAGCAATATATTTTACCTTTTTCTGTATCTTCAGTTCCTGGTATATTTTAGGTACTTGATAAATCTTTATAAACTGATTCACTGGCCATAATACAAAAAGAATGATTATGAGTTAAAGGCCTTTTTAGAAAGTGATGAAAGGACAATGTAATAGCAAAAAATTGATGTTAAATAAAGATATCAGAAAAAATAGATGATTTTATCCAAGAAAATTACAAACGTAGGTCAACATATCCAAACTTCTAGAATGAAGCTAAATAATTCTTTTAAGAAAACTGATATTTTGAAAATAATTTTATAAACAAGAGACTAAATAATTTATAGTTTAATTAGAGAAATACCTGGAGAAATAGAAAATGAAAATGTTGAATGCAAAAATAGTAATTCTAAATATAAAAATAACAATTTAAAGAAAGTATTCTAAATAAGTGGCAAAATTTGGAGCTTGTTAATGGAATATGTAAATGTTCAGCTTTTCTATTTTTTTAAAGAGGAAATGGAAATGAAAATTTTCAGTATCAAAACTTGAAAAGAAGAATTTGTGATAAATAATTATGAAATAGAATATTTTTGAAACATTTTTGTCCAATTCTATGATAAGAAACCTGATAACTTATATTAAATTAATAGTCATAAGACTATAGCGTACCTAATTTAACAAGATAAGAAATATAGAAATGAAATATTCTCATATCATGAAAAAAATAGCTGAAGTAAACTCCAAGGCAGAGGGAGAAAATAATAATGCTCAAGTAGATTTATATGTGCATTTTAAAACTTATTTGTAATAAATCTTATTTTATCTTCCCCAATTACATATAAAAATAATTTCCAACATTTTTCAGGGAATATTGAGTCTCAAATTCTCTCTCATCCTCCCTCTTCCAATCCCCTTCCCTAATTTGCCCTCTTTTTTTAACCATTCCCCTTTTCTTACTTACTTCCATTCCTACTTTCCTGTAAGTTAAGATAATTTTCTATGCCTAATTGAATATGTATGTTCTCTCATTGAGCCAAATCTAATGAGAGTAAGATTTGCATGCTCTCTTCCCCAGCTCACTCATTTTCCCTTCCATTGTAAACATTTTTTCATACCTCTTTTTTGTGCGATAATTCACTCCATTCTAGTTGTCCCTCCTTGCAATGCATTTCTCTTTCATATGTCTTTAATTTAATTTTTTATATCCTCCCATAATATTCAACTCACACTCTTATTCTCTGTCTATGTATACTCCTTTTAACTTCCATAATAATGACAAAGATTTTTGGAGTTAGAAGAATTATCTCCCTATCTAGGGAGGTATATACAGTGGTACCTTGATAGACGAGCACCTTAAGTCATGAGCAATTTGAGATATGAACAGTCATTGTCGGAATTTTTTGGTTTAAGGCAAGAGTGGATTTTTAAATCAGAAGCTTCTGCCACTCTCCAGCACATAGCCTTCTGAACATTTTATTTCACAAGTTACACGAGGCTGTCTTGTTTAGTACAATGTTTACCAACCAGGTGAGCATCTATATTGAATTGCTTTCATTTTCTTCTTTATTTTTGTCTTATCAGTTTGGGGGAGCAAATTTATTAACCTATAAGCATGGGTCCTAGAAAATTAGTGCCAAGGGCAGTGCTGAGAAGAAGAGAAAGATAATGTCCATGAAATTAAAGCAAGAAATCATCAAAAAACATGAGTGAGTTGTGGTATTTCTGACTTTCCAAAGGAAAATGATCATAGTCCATTGACAATATGTATGATTTTGAAGCTGAAGGAGTTATTAATTATATGTTCCAAGTGTGGACACCAATGAGACCATCCAGAAAGCCATGGGCTTTCTGGCCTTACAGGGTGCTAAGGAATATAAAAAGGAGAAGAAAGAGAAAGACAAGAAGTGAGGCCAGAAGGGAGAGAGTGCTCAGTCTCCTCTCAGGGAGCTGAAAAGGAAGGGTAGGCTGGGGAGATTGTGTAACAGTTACAACCCAAATAAAGTTTGACGATTAAAAAATTAAAAGACACACCCAGAAAAAGTTGCAATTTGGAGCTGTGTCATGACATTTGTTTCACAGGTTATCTGTTCATGAAGAAAGTCCCCTATCCCCTTATACTTGATTGAATTTTAGTGATAGTGATAGGTTTAAGATAATCAATATTGTTATTCTAAAGTGATTAGTATAAATTCCATTATAATCTTAATACAATCAGTAGAATTAATTATTTTGATAAGTATTTCAAACTAAAGCATAAAAACTGCTTCTAAAGGAATTTCTAACCCCTCCCTAAGTTTGTACTTCCTTTATCATAAGATGTTGACCATCTGAATCTCATGCCCCAAAATGGCACAAACAACCCACCCTTCCCTGTTTGAAAATAGCTATCCTTCCCCTTGGATCAGATGAGCCGAAGGTAATGGTCATCACTAACTGCCCAAATAATGGTATTACTTTCATAACTTAACCTTTAGACTAATATGGGCTTTCCTGAAATGAACTAACCAATCAGTTTTGTGGTTGGGTAACTGTTTCTAAATAAGGTTCATATGATATTATGGCTTCAGATATGCTTCAACCTTGTACAGAAATATTTATTTTGTTACTGCAGTATATAAACCAGGTCTCTGCCTCTGGGCATTATCTCTTGCCATGGGCCAACAAGGTAATGCATGCAAGAGAATGCTTTTATTGGAGGACTTGGCCCTCTTCCAATAAAATCTAACTTTCTACTGTGACTTGGAAAAATTTGGTTGTTTGACTTTATTTACCTAAATTGTGTATATTGAGTTGATGGGTTTCCATTTCATAACATATCAAAATATTCTGGAAGGGAGGAAGAAACAAACTTCCAAGGGAAAAAAAAAAATTTAAATGATCTCTAAGTGATATCAAGGAAAATGTGGCAAAATAGCCAAGATTCAATGAAGAAAATGATAAGTAAAGAAATTCATTTTAGCAATAAAATCACATATCATAAGTAATATGTAAAGTCAATTTTGCATTTAATGTAGCTTTATGTATGTAGAGGGGTGTATGGGGTGTTAAGAGGGGTAGTTTCTTTGGTATGGAGGGCTTGTTATGCCCTCTTAGGGCAGCTTTCCAGCCCCAGACCCTCACCTGACACTCAGCTCTCACTTGTGGCTCCCAGTAGCTGCTAGCATGCGGCAGAGGCCACACCCCAGGCAATGGCTTCGACAGGTGAGCTAAATCTTGTGAGGGTAGCCATCAGGTCATCGACACTTGGTGAACCAGGGCTTTGCTCACCCAGCATGTGAAGAGTGCTTCGGCGGAACAGGTGGAAGAAACCAATAAGAAAGTTCAACGGCTGAGATGGCGATGCAGCAAAGCACTGTGGAGTGCTTAGGGTGTGTTGGAGCACAAAGGACAACACGGCCATCCAATGCAGCTGAGGAAGTCTCCAGGTGTAACGACTTTTTGTACCACTGATCTCAGGCTTCCAAAGCCGAGAGAGTGGGACTGTCTCTGTGCATTGGCTTTTCCACTTAAATCTCCTTCACGCACAAGTGTCTTTGTGCACACTCATCTATCCTAACCCCGACCACCCTCTTCAAGACCTGCAGTGATGGGGGAGTGGTGACGCAACAGGTGGAGGTGACCACTGGCAGTTGTAGTCACGATCCTGCATGTAGGCAGCCCACAGACCAGGGGTCGCTGGGCCCTGTGGGCAGCAGGGGCTTTCGGCAGCATCCTGGGCAACTGAGCAGCCCTCTCTAGGACAGCACTGCTCACCCTAATCAAGGGAGGGGACTAGAAAACACTGTGTTCAGAATGGAGAACAAATATAAAACAACATGGATGCACCCACAATCAAAACAGTGGCATCTCATTGACTACATTATTATACGCCGGGGAGACATCCAGGATGGAAATTGATATGAAGAAATTCCCATAATGGAATATTCCATTTGTGGTGCATTTTTCTTCAGACATTGTTCCAAGAGCACTGAGATTGGCTCTGTGTGGTGTGTGCACATGACTCTGTGTGGTGGCCCTAAGATCTCCTTCTCCCTTGTCCTGATTTAAAACCTGTCCTTTTAAACTACTTTAGTGTTCTGTCTTTTTCCAGGTTCCAGGTTGACATAATTAATGAATGCTGAACAAATAGAAAATCAATGCAAAAAATTGTATTTTAAGTTACTGATTAAGGTTAATGCTAGGTTTTTAGTGAAATGTTAAGCATTTCTGTTATCCACTAAGTCCTCTATGACACTTTGATTCTTCTCCCATTTTTTTCTCAGTCTATATTTCTCAGGGCCAGAATCAAACAATGACACCAGGTGCATTCTTGCCTTGGCATAACAACAGTTAAGCCATTTAAACACAAATCACAGGTCAACTTAGACCAACCATGTCAGCATTGAGAAAAGAGCCCACAGGTCAGCTCAGACCAATTTTGTCAGTTATGAGCAATAGAAAACACCTGCATGAACCACATCCCAGCTGGTCTGGCTCTCTACTGAGTAGATTTTCAATTGCTAAAAACTGACTGTCCCCCTTTTTGTCACTAGGCAAAATTTGCTATTTTGGTTCTGTTGCATACTTCTCTGTTCTTTTTTTTTCACTTCATATATAAAATTAAGGGTTTATCTCACTCTTTTGGGTAAGACTTGAGTATCTCCATGAAACTCCATGTCTCATTTCCTTACCTTGAACCGAAAACAAAAAACATTGGGAATCTTTAAAGAATCTTCTTGGGTACTTAAGAGTTTTTCCTGTGACACATTTGAGTACATGGCCTACAGATAAACACAGATATTTATACTGTCAACCTAAAAATAAAACCAGAACCACCAAAGCAAATACAAAAATATATGTGTTTAATCAGGACAAAGGAGACAATGTCTTTATGATCACACAGAATCAATCCACACACCACACAGAGCCGCCTAGTTCTTAGACTCTAGGAACACTATCTCTAGGGAAAACACCAAAAATGGGAATTTCCATCTAATTAAAGAACTTGAGGTTATATTAATACTTCAGGGTATATATGAAATGAATGACAACTTACTGTTTACATAGAAACTTGGGAAAGAGGTTGTTACTCCAGGATAGGGTATCTGGGAGTGGCCTACATACACTGAGAGAAATTAAGAAGACAAAGAGGTTACTTTAGATTTGGCTATGTACATCATTCCTATTCAGATTGCTCAATATGTGTTTGATAACATTTTCTCTGACTTTCTTCTCATACCTGGAATGTTTTATCCCTTCTCTGTTCCAACTATTTATCTCCATGGCTTCCTTTATATCTCAATTAAAATTCCAATAACTCTAGGAAGACTTTCTTAAAACTTTTTAATTTCAGTTTTTCCCTCCTTTTTTCTTTATTCTTTATCTTGTATATCATTAAATTTTCACATATGTAAGTATATGTTGTCTTTTCCTTTAGACTGCAAGCTCCTTTAAGGCCAGAACTATCTTGTGACTCTTTTTCTTTTATCCTCAAGACTTATCACAGTGTTGGGCACATAGTTGTTGCTTAATAAATGTTTTGTGAATAAACAATCTTTTGCTGATTATATATGGAAGTGTTTTCTAAAATTTATCAAAAAAAATTAAGACAAAAAAATCAAAATGTTGGATGATTGATGTTGGGCTGCTTTTTTTTTTCCTTTATCTGACCCTTTTCAGTATCTCTTAACTGTATAGTTTATCTTTTCCTTTTTTTCTTAAAGTGTTTGAAGAAGCAACAAGATAAGCTTTAAACACAACAAATGAGTAAAGTTTGGATTAGGAAAGTCACATACTATAGTGAAGACAGAATTGTACTTGAAAGTAGAAGACCTAAATTCAATTCCCAAATCTTCCAATTGTTAGTCTATTAATTTTTATAATTTTGGAAGATTAAAGGAAACTGGTAATTATTTTCTATGTAATTGAACTTTTATATTTTATACTGTTTTTATAATATGGATGTTTATGAGAATTAACATATTTCTCATGTATGATTGTGACAGAATGGCAATTTAATAAATGATATGTTAACTCTAGGCTTTTCTGTGGAGATGAAGGGTAGCTACATGATTGAATATTAATTTTTTACCCCCAGGCAAAAGAGGAGTTGATTCTTCTTAGAAGACCCCTAATTCTTTTTTTGAGACCTTGATTTTGGCCACCATGATTTCCACTCATTTTCTCTCTTCCTCTCTGGGATTTAACTGCTTCGATGGTTGTGCATCATTTTCTTCTCTCTATCACTTTCTTTACTCACTAGAGTTGATATTTAATGTTTTTATTATACATATCTAGCCATGAAGATCATTGGGTTCAATTATTCACTTGCAGCAAATGGCTATAAAGTTATTTGGGTTCTTACACATAAAGCATTATTTCAAAAGAGTTAATATAAACAATATAATATGAAATAGTAATAGCTTATTCATCTTCCATTAGTGATAACATAACAATGGGTGAGAAACTGAGATTTTTGCCTCAAACAAGAATGGTAGCTTTATAGCCAGTTAGAACAAAATTAAAAGTTTTCCTTTGGATCACAAATGATAATTGTAACACCCCTGGGAAATTTAAATATTTTGATCAACCACAGATGTTTTAGGTAAGAAGTACAACATTATAAAATTTAAAAAGAATAAATATGAAAATGGTTACATGCCATGTTTACTAATTCTTCAACTGATGAGCATCTCTTTTTTCCATTTTTTCTATCATAAAAGAGTATTGCTATAAATATTTATGTATATATGGACAATTAATTCTTATAAATTGGATTATTTTTTAGATGTCTAGTAATGAAACCTAAGCTTGAAAGTGTAGGGACTTGTTAATCATTTTATTTGCATAATTTCAAATGGAGTTCTAAAATGCTCTGACCAGTTCACAGTTCCACCAACAATGCACATGTCTATTTTCCTATAAGTCTTCTATTACTGACAATTTCCACAATTTTTATATTTGATAATTTTCATGGTGAGGTTAAACATTAATATTTTATTTTTCATATATTATTAAGGGTTTGAGATATTATTTATCTAGTCATCAATAGTTTGCAAAACTTTTGAGAATTGTTTGTTCATATCTCTTGACCACTAATATATTAGGGAATGAATTTTGGATAAATATGTAGATATCAACTATCATAACTATATTTGGCTACCTTTCTATAATTTTTTTAATTATTTCTACATTTACAGCAGACTCATAGAATTTCAATGCATTTCCCCATTTAACTTCTTATACTACATGCAATAATTTTGTTTGTGGAGATTGTTGTATGTAAGTAAAGATAATTGTTTTAGTGTTTTTAATTATCTGTATCCCATATTTGGTTAAAAATAAATCTCTTATGTATAGCTGTGAATAGGTTTTTTTTAAATTTTCTGTTTTAATAATACTGACTTTAAATTTAGAGAATGCTAGTCATCTTTTAATCATAAATTCTGAAAACTTTTTCTCAAGCCCCATTGCACTTCAATTCTTTGTAGTTTTCAATATTTTTAAACCATCAATTCATTCCTTACCAATACTCCTTTTTCTCTGAAATTTTTGTACATCATCTTTTTAGTTATTCTCTTACACCCCTAACTAAATCTCCTCTGTTTAATTTTTTGGCTCATATTCCATATCCTGTCACTTAACTGTAGATTCACCCCAATGAATTGTTCTGGGCACTTTTCTATTTCCATTTTCTTTTCATGAATTTAATTCAGATAGATTCAATTACAGTCTCTATATGGATTACAGTAGATCTATTTGACTTTAATATCTCCCAAGTTCTGCTTCCTAAACATCAACTGCCTATGGAATACTTTGCACTTTCTGTCCTACATATATTTTAAATATAATATGAATAAAACAACTCATATTTTTCAACATACCCACTCTTTTTTTAAACTCCTTCCTTTCTCCAAGTTGGAAATAAAATCTACAGTGACAGAGATATACAGCATTGAAATAATTCTTGACTTTTCCTTCCATTTTACCTTTCATTCCAGTCAAGCTACTTTTAATTCTAATTCTACAACATGAGTTCCCTTCTCTTATATAGCTTAGTTATCCTTCTAATACTCTAGTTTAACCATAAATAATTTCTCAACTAGACTATAAAATAATATCAAATTGATAACCCTACCTAAAATGTACCCCTCTACCCTGTTTTCTATATAGCAACCAATGTAGTATTACAAAAAGCACAAATTTGATCCTCTCACTCATATATTTAGTAAATTTTAGTGACTACATAATCTTTAGAATCAAGTATAAATCCCTTTATTTGGCATTGGTTTACTTTTCTTTCCAACTGAACTGCAATCTATATTTTGAAAATAATATGTTAGTACCATTTATGTATACTATGATTTACTCAAAAGGGCCTTTTTGTTGCTCTTCATATAAAAGAATATTATAATAAGTTTTACATTGTTTGCCAGTCTCCCATCTCATAGAAAGTGTGTTTTCTATTTATATTTTTAGAATTTCTAATTTCTTAGAATCAATTAACCCAATTTGAAGCCACACAAACTTTTCTGATTCTTTTCACACATTCTTAAACCTTTCATGCTTCCCTTCACCTACCATTTCACCTGAGAACCTGCCTCAAATTTTATTGAAAAATCTGAAGTATTTTATCATGAGCTGCCTCATCAATCTTCCCTCATCATGTCACTCTTTCCTCCTCCAGTCAAAGAAAGAAGTGGCCATCCTCATTACCAAGGCTAACTTCTCTTCCTGCTCAATCAATCCCACTACATCCCAACTTTTTCTATAGATTTCCCCCTCTATCTTCTCCACTATCTCACTTATTTTTAATCTCTCTTTAGTTATTAGCTTTTCCCCTAATAACTACAAACATTTCTATACTCAAAAACAAAAACAAGTCACTTCTATCCTTACTAATTATTAGCATATATTTGATCTATCTTTTGTAGTTAAATCCTTGAGGTCATATATAATAAAATTCCCCCTTTTTTAATCTCATTCTCTTTTTTAAACTCCTACAATCGAGCTTCCAACCTTACCAGTCCAGTGAAACTGCTTTCTACAAAATTGCCAATGAACTTCTAACTGACAAAACAAGGTGTTTTTTTTTTTCCCTCAGTTTTCATTCTTCTTGACTTCTCTGCAACTTTTGACACTATGAATCATCCCATCATTCACTCTGATACTTTTTCTCCCTAGGATTTTTTTTTAAATATCATTCTATGACAACTCCTTTTCAGTCTCTTTTGCTGAATTCTCATCCAGGTTGTATCTACTAAGTATTGGTGTCCCACAGGTCTCTGTCATAGATGTTATTTTCTCCTACTATAATGCTTTGTTCACAAAGATTAATTTGGTGACTTCATCAATTCCTATGGATTTTATTATCATCTCTTTATTAATGATTCTTAAATATATGTATATTAACTTCGTTGACTTCTAGTCTGGCATTTTCAGACATCTCAAATTGGATTCCTAATAGAAATCTGAAATAGAACATGTTTAAAAACCTGAATTCATTATCTTTTCCCCCAAACACTATTATGTAATTTCTCTATTATTGTTGAGTGTACCAAACTCCTAGTCTCAGAGCAGGCTTGCAACTCTGGAATCACCCCTACTTTTCACAATCTCTCAGCCCACCTCAAAATCCTATCTATTGCTGAGGATTGTTGATTTTTCCTTTGCTTATTCTCTTGAATACATCTCATTTTCTGCTCTTATATTGTTACCAAACTAGTGCATGCCCTCATTGTTGGACTTTTAGAAAATCCTGCGAGTTGGTTTGCCTGATATGTCTCTACATTTCCAGTGATTTTGTTAAAGTACAAGTCTGACCTCATCACCCCATACTCAAAAGATCTGCAGTAGTTTATCACCTCCAAGATCAAATATAAAATGCTATTTGGAAATGTAGACATTTACAATCTACTTCTCTGCTTTCCAATTTTCTTATTCTTTGTATTAAAAACACCATTCTCTCTGGGCAGAAAAATCTAATGATAGTGCCCTTTTGGTGGCTCCATAAACAAGATTTTCATGTCTCTTCTCCAGGCATTTATTTTGGCAGTGCTGCTTACCTAGAATGCTTTCTCTACTCACATTCACCTTCTATTAAGCCTTGCTTCATCTAAATGTCAATAGAAATCCCACATTCTACAGTAATTTCCCAATATATTTTAATGCTTGTTCCTGTGCTCTGTCAATTATTCATCATTTATCATATATAGTTTGTTCATATGTGTTTGCTTGTTGTCTCCTCCATTAGATTGTGAGCTCCTTGAGAATAAGTAATGTCTTTTGCTTCTTTTTATATCACCATCGCTTAGCCCAATGCAAGGCACATAATAGATGCTTAATAAATGCTTATTGAATGACTGACTTTTCCTAACAGCCACATTTATTTTGTTTATTGTTTTTTAATACATAAAAGTGTATATATCTATCCTGATAAAAGATAACCTCCCTGAAGATAAAGACTAAATCTTTTTCCTTTTAATTTTATATCCAACACATTTCTAGGCTGTAGTAGATATAGTTATTATAGTTAATATTTATTTTTATTAATTATATTAGCAAGTCTTTGTTGATGGCTTTCTTACATTAGCCTAATTTCTGGTTCAAAACTTAGTTACCTAAATTCTTATGAAGAACCTCACTGCTTTCTCTGTATGAGCTCCTATAATTCAATACTACAAGAAAAGTAGGTGAAACACCTGATAGGATTCAGAAAGGTAACTTTTTTGTTACTTCTAGATCATAAAGCTTGGGAGGTCTTCTGAGAGTATAGTGAAGATTTGCTAGTTTCTCTGCTACAACAAAGGTTTTTGAGGGCCTGAACAATCTCCTTTCCCCAAATTAATGACATGAAACATATGTGTTTTTACTCAGAGTAGAAAATCTTAAATTCAGTGACAATAGCTACTAAATCTTAGAAGAAAGGAGGAGGAAGTAATACTTTATTTTTAAGAAATCATGATCCTAAAATAGTGAGGCAATACATTTTTTTCTTTTAAAATCACAAATGACAAAGTATCATAAAAAGGTATGACCGCCAATCTACCAACAGATGGGTGGATAGCTCTCTAAGCTGCTTGCCATTATAAAATAGGGTTTAATTACTGGGGAATAATCATTGAGTTAGTCAATCAAATGGCCCTGCTTTAAGTCAAGACTACTTTTGCCAAGACAAAAGTTAAATTAGCAAATTACTCAATTTAAACACTTATTTCTAATACACTAAAATATCTCAGATTATAAATTAATTAAGTTATTGAGATATGCTTCACTTTATTCCTTTTCCCACTAGCAATTCTAAATTTACTAATCCTATTAAAAAGCATATTGGCATATATAGGATGAATATTTTTCAATGAAAGTTTCTTTGGTAAAATAGAATAATTTTATGAAACATATGGAAGAAAAAAGAAAAATATGTTATCATGGAAAGTATAAATTCTTTGTTTTGGCACATCTTTATAAAAAGCATCAATTTGTCAGTATCTGGAAACAAAGTGTCTAATCATTGGGAAATTACCAAACAAATTTTAGTAGGCAAGTATAATAGAATATTATTGTGCAAAAACAAACAACAAACATAAAGACTTTTAGAGATTCATAAGAAAATGTGTGCCTTAATATTGTTTGGAAAATAGAACAATGACAACTGTGTGAATAATTTCTATAATAATAAAAAAGAACTCTAAAACAAAGCTAAAATGTGAGTAATTATAGGGACAAATTTTAGTTTCTGAGAATATATCAGGAGCCATGCCTTCAATGTTTTATTAGAGAGATAGGAGTTTGTGGATACTTAATGATAAATGATCAGACATAATCACTGTATTCATTGGTTTTCCTTAATTTTTTTTTGTCACAGAGGAGATCCTATTTTATGTTCTTGTGTGTCCTTTTTCTGTGCACACATTGTAAAAGCGAAAATGTGGGTTTCAAGACTGTGAATTGCCAAAACTGTAAAGAAAAATTTTAGCGTCTTGATTTAAATAAAAATATAGTGGTCACCATGGGAAAAATTCCCAAATATGAAAATACCCATGTCATCTGAGTTTTATGGAAATTTTAATTAATACAAATGATGGAATTAAGGAAAGGGAGAGAGAGAGTAGAGAGTAAATAGTATGAAGGGCCTTAAGAGAGACTAGTCAGTCTTTAATAACTCACCACAGGATCGTCCTAAAGCAAAACTCCAGGCCTTCACTGAAATCCTCAACTCCTGAACTGAGTTTAGAGACCCAGGTCCTCCAACTAACTCCAAACTCCAACTAAGTTCAGAGAGCCAGCTCCTCCAAACTAACTCCCCAAGTTCAGAGAGCCAGCTCCTTTTAAAGAGAAATTTCTCTTATGTCACCTTCCCTAAATTTTCACATCTACCAATCACAGTAGACGTTTTCCCCAGGACTGTCCGTTCTTAGTTCACATGTTCTTTTATTATCACCTTCTCTGATTAGATTATATCTTCTGAGTATTTCACATCTCTTTGCTAAGCTTGCCTTTTGTAAGTTGCTTGACCTTTTAGTGCAGTGTTTCTGAACCTTTCTAATGCCGTGACCCCGCAATACAGTTCCTCATGTTGCAGTGACCCCAAACCAAAAAATTATTTTGGTGGCTACTTCAAAACTGTAATTTTGCTACAGATATGATTCAGAATGTAAATACCTGATATGCATTATGTAGTCTCATTGCTACATATTGAGAAGTTCAGAACCACTGTGTTAGTGATTAATTTAACCTTTATAGGTACTTAGCACCCTTTTGTATCAGATCTAAAAACAGACCTAGCTTAAGGTTCTAGCTTTACTATAAGTATGAGTTAGGGACTTTTCATTGTTCCATCAGGAGTTTACAACTTTATCTTCCCCTACAGTACTGTCTGAGCAGGGTGGAGTAATTTTAAAAGTCTTCAATACATTCCTGATCAAGTACCTCCATTGTTTAAAATGGGGAATAGCTTAACCAAATCTTCTAAGGTAAAGTCTGAGCAGTTTTAAAATTCACAACATGCATGCATGAAGGTTTTCATGCATTATATTTGGAAGTCACATATAAAAATGTTACAATAAAATTTGTTAAAACGGATAACTATAAAAGAAACAGCAACAACCAAAATAAAATTTTATGGAATTTCTCCCTAGCAAATTTTCCCCTTCCCAATGTTTCAATGACTATTTCCATTCAGATGACTTTCAATTTGATATATCAATCTCAAATCATTCATTAGAGCTCTAGCCATTCCTTGATAACTGCTTGTGAGACATGTGTATCACAAATTCAGCTAACATAAAAACCAACTCATGATAATTGCCTAATTTCTCCAATTAAAATTTCCCAATTTCTGTTGAAGGTGTTAAACTGTAAATAACACAAAGCTATCAAATAGTCAGAAAAACTAAGTCTTTAATCAGGATAGGGATAAGTCCAGTATTTAGTTCTTTACTCAGAGTCTGGCACCACAACCTTTTCAGGATATAAACCCTGGACTCTGGGGATGTTATCCCTGGGAGTGCCACAACGCTAGATGATGACTCCAAGACACAAAAGAATCTGGGGAAGCTATATACGATTTGGGGAGTTCAGGGGCAGGGAAAGATGATTGACGTCACTATAGCTACAAAGAAAATGGGAGTGTTCAAACTACACTGACAGGATACAAGCTTGGGAAAGGAATCATAGCTAGAGGCTAGGATGTAAGAGAAAGGGCTGCTTACAGTAGATACTAAAGGATGGTTCCTATTCAGGTGTGAATCTTCTTGGGGAAGAGTCTCTGATACAATAAGGGAGACTACCTAAGACAAAGGAGGGTCCTTAGCATATGCTTAGTCCCACCCAAATAGAATGTCATTCACCTAAGGGTCTGCCACTCAGTTTGAAACTGCTAGTCTGGGATTCCCTTCAGGGTGGATTCCCATTGGAACAGGGAACAAGTACATACTTTGGGGTCTCAAACCTATAAGTTAGTCCTGAAACCTGGGATTCAACAGATCCCACTAAGCTGCAAGTTTGGGGTTCCTAGATTCCATGTTGACAAAGGCAACAACTAACCTTCCAGTCTCCCATGTTCTTTATTTTGCATTTATTGTTGATTCTTCTTTTATTCTTCAATTAATTCATTTGACAGTTCTTTTTTTTTTAAACCCTTACTTTCTGCCTTAGAATTTATATTAAATATCATTTCAGAGGCAGAAGGAGTGGTTAGGGTTAGGTAATTGGGATTAAGTGGTTTACCTAGTTACACAGTTACACAGAGGCTAGAAAGCCTCTGAGACTAGATTTGAACTCAGGAGCTCTCATCTCCAGGACTGGCACTCTATCCACTGAGCAACATAGCTGCTTTCATTTGTCAGTTCTTGCTGATTTTATCTCTATGATATCTATCACAATTTCCTTCTTTATAGTCATATTCATGACTCAAATTCAGTCCCTTCATACTTGAGCTGAAGATAAATTATATATTGATATTCTGTATATAATTATATGTAATATATACTAATAAAATAAAATCTAATACTCTATATTTTAGGGTTAAATCTGCCATAATCAATTTTATATAATTTAACTTTAATTTATATCTAAATAATTTTTCTAGGAAAGAGACAGAGACACACACACACAGAGATAGAGCACTCTACAAATGGCCTTAGGCCTCTGTATTTTCTGAGATGTTGCTACTCCAAAATAATTTCAAGAGATATTTATTAAAATCTTGGACAAAGAATTAATCACAATGTATGAAAATAGAGTTCTTAATTAACATTCTGAATATTTTAGTAATAAATCTATTTTCTCCAAGACCACTGAAAAGAGATATAGTAACCATGTCTTAACTGAGAAGGTTAGGTCACATTACCATTGTTTGAGTTTAGGAACAAAGAGAAGCTGATTAATAATCCATTGTCTTCATGGGTAGGAAAGTTAATGATATGAATAAGATAAGGCATTAAATGAAAAAAATTGGGTACTACACTTACTCTCTTCATCTTCCAAGGAGATTTTTCAAGAATTCTGGAAAGGGATTTTGATAATAATTAAAAAAAAAAAACCTTACCTTCCATTTTGGAATCAATAGTGTATATTGGTTTCAAGGTAGAAGAAGTAAGGAGGTTAAACGACCTGCCCAGGGTCACCCAGCTAGGAAGTATCTGAGGTCAGATTTGAACCCAGGACATCCTGTCTCAGGGCCTGACTTTCAATTCACCAAACTACTTAGCTTCCCTCCATAATAATTTTGTAAATTATTTCTTCATAGTTCTAGGGAAACCAAAAAGGGAAATTTTAATACACTCTCATGAATAGATTTGTAAGAGCATCCATATTCCTGAATCTATCCACCACAGATATACTACACATCCAATCCTGCCATATCCCTGCTTAAAAATCTTCAATGTTCCCTATTTTCTTTAGGATGTAGCACTTCCTTAAGTGATTGCCTCTCTCATTCAAATAGAGAACATAATGTGTGTGTAAAATACATGTTACCCTAACACTATAGGCACAGATGTTCTTTTTCCTTTTCCGGTTTCTTCAGGTCTGCTCCCCAACCCCCTTTACTCTCACCACACACACCCAGAGTGTTTGCTAGACTGGTTGTTCAGCAGGGTTGAATGGATCAGCCTGATTATTTAACTCTTACCTTCCAGGACTAAATTTCACACAAATGCATAACTGGATCTTTTTTTTTTCACTACTGTGACTCCATCATCTGGTTTCTGCCTTTACTATCTTCAGTTCCTAGAGTGTGGGTGAACATCTCCAGTATCAGCAAAATTTCAGAGGAAAAATACCTTCAAACTCCCATCACCTGAAAGAGACCCAAGGGGAAAGGCACATGATGATCTGTCCTCAAGAGATGAGTTCTTGTTGCATAGTTATATCCTCTCTCTCCTTCAAGAGTTTACACTCCATAAATATTTCCTGTCTCAACTATCTATCAAAGCTGTCACCAGGCCACCATGTGGTTAACCACAGTAAGTTAATGTCAAACTTTTCTTCTAAAGAGTGAGCATTACCTTGTTCTTAAAACCATTGTAGTCTATTATTTGTATTTGTATTTAGTCTAATCTGTTAAAATTTAAAGTAAATGTCCTTTCTGTGATTTTTAGCAATATAGCTATGTTTGTGTGTGCAAACAGTTGATTAGGAATGTCCTGACCAGTAGCACCAGAACCTTCCCTATACAGCACAAAAATATAAGATATTTGGCCCTGGCATATAAGGCTTTCAAAAATCTTTCACTATCTTTCTACCTCAAATTCATAATTTTTCTTACTATATACTACTTTGTAGACAAGCAAAAAACTAGCTGCTCTGCAAACTTGAAATTTCATTTTTCACCCTTATGTATTTATATATATTAAATATTCACCTCTTTTGTTGTGGATCTTAAAATGCTTTAAAATTTCATGAAGAGGTCAATTACTCCTTTAGAGCTATCTGATTCCCACAATTTTTTTTTAATTTTTCTGTCTCTCCTCCAACCACATTGCATGTATTAAATTACTCCAATAATCTTAGGGAAGTATCATGATTTTAAAAAAAGAGCTCAAAAGCTATCTCCTCCAGAATGCCTACTTTTATCTCTGCTGCTGGTGGTGTTAAACCTAGTAAAGGCACTTTTCATTTATTATGTATTCATCTTATACGTCCTGCTTTATAGCTATTGTCATCTTAATTTGAACATAATAAACTTCTTAAGGGGAGAAAATATCAAGTTTTCTATTTGTATCACTAACACTTAGGATAGTGCCTGGCACATAACGAATAATTCATGAAAGTTTGCTCATTGACTAATTCAGTGAAGAGTACTATTGCAGAAGCAGAGTTGTTAATTATAATATTTTGGATGCAAAGAAAAATAAAGAATACAATTTAAATAATTGAATAGATGGGAGATAAACCACAAATATCCCAATACACTGAATACAAGTAGGATAAAAGGTATGCAATTCCATTGAAAAATCACAGAAAGAAAGATAAGGAACCAAGAAAGAAAGATTACCTCTTTCTCATTTGTCCCTCAACAGTCATTTGCTGGTATATTTAACTTCAAGCTCAGTCAGCTGACATCTAAAATATACAAAGAAAATTTTAGGGATAGAAAATAGAACACTTATCCTACAAATCTGACCAAAAAATTTTCTTTCAGAACATCTTATTAGACTTCATTTGGTTTCTTAAACTTTAGTCTAGGATTTTTGATCAATTTCTTCCCCATCACACTTTGGATACCAGACATAGATGACACTTTTCAAAGCAGAACTTAAAACCCCTTTGTATAGTGTCCTTTCTGTAATTTCCCTAATTATGTTTACTTTAAATTTCCTCATCCAAACTGACTTCTTATATCTTTAATTAGCATACTAACTCAAAATACTTATGGTCAATTCACATAAAAATAAATCCACATTTAAAAATATAAGAAGTACTGTTTAATGAACCAAGAGTTATTGTTACATGCTTTTGAAGAATTTGCCTTTTTATTTATAGCTATGTTTTAGCTAGAGAAGATTGAAAAAAAATACCACAAAACTATATAAATATGATTGATTTTTCTCAGCATGAGTAGGGCTATAGAGACTATTGGCAAGTATTATCCTGCACTTAGGGGTTTTTCTGAAAATCAATGTAATATGAATTATTGCAGGCTTTACTAGAGGGAAAAGCAGATTAATAGAAACCAAATACAACATATCTCAATAAAATTTTATTATACATCCCAGGAAAAATCTCTTGTTATATCTATGAAGTAGGATGCCTTACCTAAATACGACATAAAGCACCCATGAGTTGATATCTGTGAGGGTCAAGTAAAAATGTAGTAATGGTGAAAATATCAAGAAATTAATAGCTATTTTCTTAGTTATTTTCATAGGCATTGCCTATGAATGCATATAAAAGCATATAAAATCTATTGAATACAACCCAATGAAAGTATTTTTTTTATTTTACAATCATACAGCTTTGGATACAATTAAGCCTTCTCCTGTATTTTCCAATACCCTGTGAAAGACAGAAATTCTACAGCATTTGTAAGCTCATTAATAGCATACTTTGGACTGGATCCATTGAATTTATTCTTGTTGATATCATATTATTTCCAGTATTTTTAGCAAACTTCATCTTTTTACTTTCTATATATTTATGTTTAAAATTTAAACTCTTACCTTCCATCTTAGAATCAACATTGTATATTAATTCTAAGGCAGAAGAGCAGGAAAGGCTACAGAATGGTGGTTGTAACTTGCCCATGATCACATAGCTAGGAAGTGTCTGAGGCCAGATTTGAACCTAGGAACTCCCACCTCTAGGCCTGGCTATCAATCCCCTGAGCCACCCAGTTGCCCCCTTTCAACTTTTTTATAGTAATTTCAGGAAAGTTCAGATTTTGGGAGAATTACAACATTGAGAGGAGATATCTTGCAAATGAAAAATGAATGGGGATTATCCTGGAAAATTTTCAGTCAAAGATATTCATTCATCCTTTATTGTCTATCTAGTTCAGAAGAACTTCTTAATTTCCCTATTACTCTTTGCCAGCTAGGTGATACAGATAAGCATTCTACTTCAAGGGACATTGGATACTCCAACTGACAATATACAGCAAAGATCATCATCGTCTTGGCCACAAAGAAAAATTCTCAAGAAGACAAAAGATAGTGAATAGGATTGTCTATATTCCTTTGAAATCCTCTTGCACTCTATTTTAATGTGGTAAGAGAAAAAAATCCAAATTTTTATGTACATGGACAGATTGAGTTTAAAATCTTAAATATCATTTATTTTGTGTAGTTTGCTACACATGGACTTCTAATTATCTTACTCCAAAATATTGTTTTTAATTTTCTCTTTTTCTTTCTCCTTTATATAATGCACTTCATGCTAGAGGAAATCTAGGCAATATGACATAATTGGAATGAGGGAATGGATTTCAAAATCAGTCAGGAGAAGGAGAAAAATAATTTTAAAATGGATACAATGATGGATACAATTTCTAAACTAAAGTACAATCAGACATAGGGACTAGGATTGTTTAAACAAGAAAAGTCAAATGTGATCCACTGACATAATGTAGCCTACAAAACTACCAAATACAGCCCGAAGTAGATTAAATTATAATTTAGAAATGTTTAAAACATAAATTAAAATAAAATATAGATAATATAAATTTATGTTTTTCTAATTCAATAATGAACTCATGTGATCCTTATGTGCACTTTAGTGGCGTCTAATTCATTTTGGAGTTTGATTTACTGGTCTAGAAGACTAAGAATTAGGAGTGACTAGGGGTGACTAGAATTAGTGGTGACAATTCCAATAGCATTTGCATAGGTTTTTTTGGTTTTGTTTTGTTTTGTTTTTTTGCTTACTTTCTCCATACTTTTCAATTCTATTGACTGATTACACTTTGAGTTTATTTTTGCCTCTCATATCCCCTTATACATATTTTCTTGCTTAACTTCCTACCTATCTGAAAACTTATTCTTTTTGTTACAATTTATTTTATATATAATTTAATATGTAGCATAACTAGTATAATACATGGCTTGTTATAAGTTCTACATTATAATAAATATAATTAAATAAAAGGAACAAATTCTCACATTATCTAAGTCCAAAAATCTATGTCTCATTATTTTCCCCCCTCTCTCTAACCCCCACAAGCAAATAATATGATATAAATTGTAATTACATTATCTCATAATACAGATTTCCCTGTTTTTCATGTAAAATAAGACACATATTGCTTACTTTAAAAATTCATTAGAAAATAACATGAAGAATGGTATGTTTCAATATACATTGTTATTCTGTTTCTTCTTTTGGCAGTGGATATCTTTTTTCATCATGACTTGAAGTTGCCCTGGATCTTTGCCTCTTTAAAAATTATGTGTCAAGGAAGTTCATTCTCTCCCCCTCCTGAGTAGCTTGACATGTCCATCAACATTCCTCACATAACAAAGTTATGCCAGCTTTTACATCCATGGAAGTGTTGTACCTCAAAAAAAGTAAGGGGCAGGTCTTTGAGAGGATTTTGGCTTTTGGCTTTGAATAAACATGGGAACAGAACAGGAAGGTAAGGGGAAAAGAGGAAGGGACTGGCAGCCTAGGCAACTCATGGTCAGGTTACTTAGAAGAATGATGATATTTACATCTATGGTTGTCTACCCTTTCTAATAAACTTTATAAAATATATATCTGGGTACAAATGTTAATATAATTCTTATAGTTAAGTCATTCATAGTTGATCATACATTATTTTTGTAACTGTATATGTCTATTCCTGATCATTTCACTTTGCATCATTTCATATTAAATGTTTCCATTATTTCCAATTGTAACTCACTCATCATTTCATACAGTCCAGAAGTATTCCATCATAATCAAATAACACAATTTGTCCAGTCATTCCTTAATTAAAAGACATTCTTTCTGCTTCCAGTTCTTTGCAACCTCATAAAGAGTTGCTATAAATATTTTTGAATACATAGTTTCTTTTTCTTTTCCCTTGACAGTCTAAGGAAAAAACCCAACAATGATATTACTGGGTCAAAAGGTATGCACAGTTTTGTAATTCTTTGAGTATAATTCCAATTTGATCTGCAAAATGGTTGAATCAATTGACAATTCTATCAATAATTTACTAATGAATCTATTTTTCCACAAGTCCTCCAACATTTATCATTTTACCCTTTATTCATTTTAGTCAATCTGAGAGGTACAAGATATCTCACAGTTATTTTGGTTTTATTTCTCTAATCAATAATGATTTAGAGAATTTTTTGATATAGTTACAAATAACTTTGATTTCTTCACTGAAAAAAAAAAATACCTGTTCATACATTTTGACAATTTATCAGTTGGGGAATGGTATTAAACAAATATTTTTCTAAGCAAAAAATAAAGGTGATAAAGGTTCCCAGAGATTCAAGGCTTGGTTCAAAAATTGCAATAAAGTTTTCTTATAATTCTCATAATTGAATAGCATTTTTCATAAGACAGAAAATCAATTAGATTATATTCGTAACTGAATATAAAGAGAACCGAGTATAGATTTAGAACTGAAACACAAGAAGTCAGCATGGTTCATTGAATTCCCACATTTCCCATACATATAGCTGCTAAATAGTTGTTCTTAAAGCACAGAATCGATTATGCCATATCTCCTTCCCCACCTCCAAACTTACATCTATCCACTCAAACTAAAAAAATCTTCAGTGCCTCCTGATTTATACAAACATTTCAGTTGGGAATTTAAAGCTTTTCAAAGTTCATTTACTTTTGCTTAATCAAATTTCTAGTTTCAATGAAAAAGAAAACCTCAATGTTTCCTAATATACAATCCTTTTTCTAAACTTCACAATTATTAGCACTTATACTATCCTGAAATTGATTTTCACCTTTTTAGTATTTGTTATTTATTTAATGGATCACATATTCTAGCATTCCCTTCTAATATAATGTAAAGAACTTGAAGTCAGAAACTATTTTATTTTTGTCTTGTGACACCAATATTTATCACAATAACTTTCACATGGTAGGAACTTGGTAAATGTTCAATTGAAATATTTTCAGTCAGTCAACTAACATTTATTAATCACTTACTAGATATAACATATATGTGTTTACTTGTACATGTGTGTTTTATGTGTATATATGTTTGCATATATGTATATGCATTTATATTCCAGTCCTATGGATACAAATTAAGGCAAAAAGTCCCTGCTGTCAAGAAGTCTCTATTCTAATGATCTGACAATGTGCAAACAAGTATATATAATAAAGATATATTTAAGAAACATTGAGTTTAATCTCAGACACTATGATTAAGGAAAATCAGAAAGATTCTTTCAGAAAGTGAGACATTAACTGAGACTTGAAAGAAGACAAGAAAGCTAGGAAAGACAAATGAGTAGGTAAAGCATTCCAGATATCGGTGGCAGATATTAAAAATGCTTAGATCTGAAAGATGGACTGTTTTGTAAGAGGAACAGCAAGCAGTCCAGTGTTACTGAATTTTAGAATATGTGAGGAGAGAAAGATGCAAGAAAATTAAAAGAGAGGAAGGGCCCAGGTCAATATGAATAATCTAAGTATTATCAACAACACAAAGATCCAGGATGCCTCTAAGAGACAATAAAATAAATAAAAGGATATCCACTGCAATAGAAGAGAGTCCAAATGCAAATTGAAACATACCAATCTTTATGTTATTTCTTCCATAAGATTTTCTGTAATGTAAGCAATGTGTGTGTTTTTTCACAACATAAGGTTCATGGTATTTTATGGTAAAATATGTACAACTTATATGATATTGCCTGTCTTATTGGGAAGGAGAGAGGGGTATAAAGGAGGGAGAGGGAATGAATTGCAAAATGTCATGAAGGGGATATTTTAAAATTGCAGAGATATGTAACTGGGGAAAAATGATCACAAAATAGGTAATTTTAAATTTGATCCTGGAATTCATAGGGAGCTGTTGGAGTTTCCTGAAGTGTAGGTGGATGTAAAATGATTGATCCTATATTTTAGAAAGCTACATTTGATAACTGAACAAAATATATTCAGTGAATCTGTTCAAAACAGGCAAAACTGAAATCCATAGTCTGGAATCCTAGAAGATAACAAAGATAATCAATGTAAAAATTCTCAGAACTGACTCTTATATACTGCGTTTGTTAAATTTGGTAGATGGAAATATTATCTTTCCATTCCAAGACAGTAAATAAGGAAGTCTCAGTTTCACATTGTTCTGATAGAATGACATTGACAGAACAAAATAAAGTCATGTGTATTCTTCTGTGTAGGAACTGGATTTTTCCATTCTCATTTGCCGAGTCTTCATTAAATGTCCTTTCATGTGGCCAGGTATAGTGTTGATGGATGTGAGTGCATGTGTGTGTGTATGTGTATATGATCATTTTTCATATCCTCTATAAAAGACATTAACTGCATATTAATTTATGGAGTATATCTTGATCAAAATTTAGATATACACTAATGTTAGTTATTGATGTATCTATAAGTTATATATTTACAATGCATGCCATTTTCTATGACATTTATATGTGTATATGAATACAAAATTTTGTATATTCTATAAGATTGCTAACAATGCATAATTATGAAAAATGCTTTCTAATTACATGCTATATTATCATGATCTTCTCCACATTTTAGGAGTGATTTCTTCACTTACAAAGAGATTAATTCCGAAAGTAATATTTCATACTTCAAAATTATTGTTCCTTAAATTTGTTTGCCTAATAAAATTAGAAATATACTACTATGGGAAAAACAAATTTTTGAGTTGAAAATATGTACAGTTAAGGTGGTATATTGAACAGTAGTAAACCAATGATGATTACATGAGCAAGGAGCCGTTATTTGCTATAAAAAAGGTTCTAGGATCCTTGGTATGTGCTCATCTCAAAGTTACTTGAATTTTACTGAATCATGGCCATATCATTCCTAGATGTGTTAAATTCTATGAGCTCACAGGACCCTTGTGGACTTTTTTCTTTTAATATTACTTTAAAGCCCTCATAGGAAAGAGTGTATTATCTGTTGTGTTATCTCTGATTGATTGCTGTTTCAGCATTTTCCCATTCCTGTTTTAGAGATGTCATTATTGCTCACACCATGACTGTGTGTATTTAGGGGTTTGGGGTGAGTATCATAAGGCTGTCCCAGTCTTTTTTTTTTGTTATCCCTGCATCTTCTTTCATCCTTCCTTAGGTAACTCTAGTGAGCCTCAGGAACTTATGTTAAGCATTTCAAACAAAAAGGACTCTTTTCACCACAGATTGGCTCATTCAAGAAATCCCTTTATTTCCAGTGACAAACCCTGATGTAGATAGATATTAAAGCAATTCAGTATAGATCTCTTCTTTTACAGATGAGGAATCTTAAGAGGCTAAGTGATGTACCTAGAATATCATGGGAAGTAAATGAAAAAACCCAGAGTGGAATTAATTCTTTGCCTAGTGTTTTTCCTATTATATTAATAACTGATATTTACATAATGTTTTCAGTTTTAGAAAAGACATATTTAATATTTATAACACTTCAGAAAGCACCAAAGATTTTCTTACTATTAAAAATATAAAACTGATACACATGACAAGTATATCTGATTATTTATTTTCCCCCTAAATGACTCCATTATATTTCCCTTACTATTTGTTTAATATTTTTTTTCTTTGCCAAGGTCAGGTCCTCTACCTCTGTCTTAGATTCCATCTCTTTCTTTTTCTTCTGGGAGATTTGAGGTTTTAATTATTTCTTGTCCCTAACTTTTAATCACTCATCCATTGTCAATTTCTTTGCTGCCTACAACCATCTTCAGATCTCTCCCCGTTCTCAAAAACAAAAGAAAACCAAACTAAAAACATTTGATTTGATCTTGCTTTTCCTTTAAGTTATTTTCCTAAATCTCTCCTTTCATTCACAGCCAAACTCCTGGTAAAAATGTATGTCCACTTATTTTTTTTCTTTTCTTACCTCTCACTCAGTTTTATTACTTTGCTTCTAATTATACTATGACCGAAAAGGAATTTTTTCCTAAATTAACATAAATTCTCTAAATTTACAATTTTGTTGTGGTTGTATTTTTGTTGAGTCATTTTCAGTCCCATTAAACTCTTTATTACATCATGTGGGCTTTTAAAGGCATAGACAGTAGAGTGGTTTGCCATTTCCTTTTCTGATTCATCTTGCAGCTGAGGAAGCTGAGGGAAATAGCATTAGATGACTTGTCTAGTTTCAAATAGCCAAGAAGTATCTGAGGCCAGATATCAACTCATGAAGAAGAATCTGCTTAGATCCATGCTCAGCATTATATCATCAGATCATAAACTCTTTACTATTAATTTGTTGAATTATCTTTTTAAAAACCACATCTTTCTTGACTTCTTTAGTCTGACAGAACTGACTACCCTTTCCCTCTATATACTCTATCATTCCTCAGCTTTGGGGACATTATACTCTCATGGTTCTGCCTCTCTGACTTCTCAGCTTTACTAGACTTCCATCTTAATCTCCTACTTATGTTGACAAGTTGGCAATACAGGCAGAGGGATACAG
Organism: Monodelphis domestica; assembly: GCF_027887165.1. Classification (NCBI taxonomy): domain Eukaryota; kingdom Metazoa; phylum Chordata; class Mammalia; order Didelphimorphia; family Didelphidae; genus Monodelphis; species Monodelphis domestica. The sequence continues at coordinate 363,763,843 of NC_077229.1, forward strand.
AAAAAACTGGAGTAAGTCTGAACATGTCATACCCTTCTCAGTTACTTTTAATGACTCTCTATTGCCTTTAAGGAAAAATGCAAGTTCCCTCATGATATATGGCTCCACTCTTTTTAGATATTTCCCACAGTATTAAATTTCAGGTACCCTATGTTTACCATAATAGATATTACCTCATAGATACTTAACAAATATCTGTTGAATTAAAATGAAGAATAAAATTTATAACTGGATTTAAGATTTTCATAGTGTATAATGAACTCATTCCTTGTTTTATATATTGCACTGTGACTTTTTGGATACTGAATTTGCATATAATTTGGAATCTAAATATTGTAAAAATGGAGATTTGAACCCCAGACTTCAATTCCCAGGAGTCCTTGCCACTTCCCAGAATGCCCTATAATCTCACCTGAGATCCCCACCTGGGCCGAGAACAAAATTTGTATTTAAACTGACTGTACCACCTAGTTGGTCTCTCTGCTTCCGATTCTAAGCACACACATCTCTCAAGATGTAGTAAGTGAAATTGAATGGGCTTATCCGCCCTAGAAATATGGTTTATTGAGTTGTATCTTTAATTTCTAATAATCTTTAATAAACCTCCAAAAATATAATACTTTTAGTAGTAGTAATTTAACTGTTACAATATTAATTAGTGTAAATTTTAGTTTTACTCCACCCTGCTTAGTCTTTAGAATTCTAGCAAAAAGGGGAATGTATACACCCCCACTTAAGGATTAGGTGTGGGAGAGGAAGGCCTACGACTGGCATGTGCTAACAAATGACAAATCAGAAACAACTGACTGACCCCCTGGGGTGTCCTAAGCCAAGCTTAATCTACCATTGCTACATATGAGACTCAGGAAGTGATGTAAAGAATTTCCTTTATATTTCACGTCACTTCCTATGAGAGGAATGCTTGGTAGACTTGGCCCTGGAACTCGACCCTGGAGAAGCTCAGTGTGAGACCTCAGACTGCTTTCCTTTTAGAAGGTCACATGGTGAGTTATAAGGCTTTCTCCCGATTCCCTTGGCTTTCTGGAGAGTTCCCTTGGCTGAGGCCTCTGAACTCCTACCTGGCTCAGACTGGGCTGGAGCAGTTCAATTCCTTCTTTCCTCTCTCTCTATCTCTCTCATTCTTGATTTCTTCCTTCTATTATAATTAAACAACCATAAAATTTCATTTTACTTGAGGATTTCATTGGGAGTTAGAATTTAAATCCCTGGCGACCAACTAAAATATATTTAGTCTCAGCCCTAAAATTTACTCTTAACAGAAGTAAAGTTCTTTCTGAATTGATGTCAATTTATGGCACCAAATTAATCTAAACATGATTTATGGGCATTATGAGAGTCATTGGTCTAGAGACTGAAATGTCTTGGTTGATTTTACTTCTTTCAATGGGACAAATGGACATGGGAATTTTATTCTTGTTCCCATCTCATAACATACTAATCGCAGTTTTTCTAATGGTTTTCACTAGAATGCTAGAAGTCATTCACCTTGTAAATTTTATGTGACCTATGGTGAAATATTATGGTATTCTTCTTACTCCCAGACATCCACGCTGGTTTCATATTTTTATTCTATTAATTTGCACTTTAATTAAAATAACAAATGCTAGACATATAGGCTCATCCCCCTAGTCTATCTTCTATTTCCATTATTTAGGAAAACACTACCTTCAATATAGTATAGTTCTAGTCTCTCGGTGACCGAGAATGACTATTGTCTTTGTGCAGTTTCATCTACGGTGTACCCTCATGTGACTTTGAAGTCCAAAGACTGAGGCGCAAAGTTTGTGGCACATGGGACATGGGATGCCAGTTGTTATGGGAGGTGCAGTTGTGGCCTGGTGTTGGCGTTCACGCGCAGTGGCAAGACATCAGCATCTTTCATCTTCAAAGTTGGTGGCAGCATGGTTAATGTGGGTACGCCAGTTGCTTCTGTCAGAGGCAGTGAGTTCTAGTTGCTTTGGTGTAATGCCAAGCCCACACACCAAAGCAACTAGTAGTGTCTAAAACACATATTTATACACACATACACACACACACATACACACACACACACACCTAACCAAGCAGCAAAGAAAAATCCCTTTCTTTGGTATTTTCATGAAGGAAGACTCATTTTTTGCCCTACCAGTGAGAGAGAAAATAGATTATTTGTCTAAGGAGGATTTTTTAAAGTTATACCTAGTTTTAAGTATTTTTATTAAAGAACCATACAATTCAATAAAAAATTAGAATCATTGTTGACATTACCTACTATCACTCCCACCCTTCAACCATCCAATATCCTGAGCCTTTGCATGATCATTCACTTCTATCTCTTCCTCTACTACTAAGAAAGACTCCACTTACACTTTGCTCATTCTCTCATTATCTCTCATTTGTTGTAATAGTCTCCATAATGATCTCCTTACCATGGGACCCTGCTATTCAATTCTTCCATCAAAAAATTGTCTAAATCAGTGATTCTCAACCTTTCTAATGCCATGACCCTGCAATAGAGTTCCTCATGTTGCAGTAACCCCAAACCAAAAAATTATTTTGGTGGCTACTTCAAAAATGTAATTTTGCTACAGTTATGATTCAGAATGTAAATACCTGATACACATTATGTATTCTCATTGCTATAAATCAAACATAATTTAAACATAGTGATTAATCGCAAAAACAATATTTAATTACATGTTGAGAAATATTAATCCAGCAGGAGGCAGCCTGAGCACTGGGGTGGGAGGTAAGTCCTGCCTGGGGTGGGGGTCCACAGACACTGCCTTCTTCTTCCTGTCATCTCCCTCCAGCTCAAGCTGAGGCTTCACTTTTCTGGGGTTACTCAGCTCTGTTATTTGCCCCAGGAGTTATCTGCTCCAGGACTCATTCTTAACCCCTCCGGAGCCAGCGACCAGGTGCTCTTTCTGGGTCTCAGTTTGAGTCCAGTCTCCAGGCAACAGGGTAAATCCATTGCCCCTCATAGGGGGAGGGCTGCTGATAAGTAACTGATATTAGTACAATGTGCGGGCAGCAGGGTCCTTGTTCTTTCCGAGATCTTGCTGTAAAGTAGTGTGATTTCTCAGCCGCTAAAGCCATTGGAAACATATATTTTCCAATGGCTTTAGGTGACCCCTTATGTTTTGGTAGTTTGACCCCTGCTGGGGTCACAACCCATAGGTTGAGAACCACTGGTCTAAATCATAGGTTATCTTGCACAGAAACATCTAGGTTGTTACTAAAGCATAAAATAAAACTATTTAATCTAACATTTGAGATCCTTCACAATCTTGCTATAATTTTCCCTTTCAGATTAGTTTCACATTACTTTTCACAAAACCTATGCTCTAGACAAATTAGAAAACCATCTATTCTCTCAATATAATTCCACCCTTTCCCACCTCCATACTTTTTGTAGGTCACATGTATGCTAGTTTAAATTTATCTTTCCTTTAAAAATCCCAGGTCGAGTCCCAAACTCTTCATTACATTTCCTTGCTTAACCCAATTAAAAGTCATTTATCACTCTTTACACATCTTTTTAATATCTGGCATTAAAGTTCCTTTGCCATGATTGCATCTTACTTGGTGCCATCCTTATTTACATCCCTAGGTTGTTTCCCTTATTATATTCTAGTACACTTGAGGTAGGAATTTCATATTTTGTTTTGTTTTTCATTTCTTTATCTTCACAAGGATATTCACGTGCCTTTCCTATAGTAAATGCTCAATAAATTAGGGTAGAATTAAACTTGATTTCAATTATTCTCAAAGTTGTAGAATCTTTTGATTCTTTGCTAACTTTAAGTTATACTGAAATTCTCTACTCCTTATATTTTGCTATTTGTACTTTGATAATCTATCACAGGATCAACTTGGGTTTTTTTCAGTCTCAGAAAAGAAAGATCTGTTAAAATTTCACTCAAAGATAGATAGATGGATAGATAGATAGATAGATAGATATTAAGGCACAAGACTATTAAATACAGCAGAGGTTTATTAGCTACAGAGTCTTGAAAAGGAATAGTAAATAAAATATTAGATATCAGGTTAGAAAATAACACTGCACTGAATCATCAATATAGCAGCATATATTATGGTTCTTCCAATAGTAGAATTTTTCAAAGTTATTGCAATATGCATGAAATATATAATGCTAAATATGTCTAATCTGTGAAAAATATAGTTTCACTTAATATATTGATGTTATTCAAGAATTTCAAAGAGAAATATCATTCTTGCAAGACAAGATTCATCTTAAGTTAAAAGTTTCTTATACTTACTATTTGAATATACTTAAAGTATTAGGAAATTTATAATTTTTTATACTACCCCCATTTTTATTTATTGGTTTCTCAGAACTGAAATCCTACTCATATTCCTTAATGTAAATTGACAGGAATAGTGGGTTCTTGCAGCTGGAGGAATGAAGTGAAACATATGAGAACTAATATTAAAGTGAAAAGTGTTGAGAGCATCCCTAGCATTAGACTGTTGAATCAGCTTAAGTAAGAAGTCAGAATCTGAACACCAACAGATTAGATATTAAGTGATGAATTCTTAGCTGTGGACACACATGTGAATGAGTCCAATTCTAGATTTCAAGGAGTCAAAATATAACACACATAATTTAAGCATAACTTTTTTAATTATAAGCTCTTCTATCCATCCTTTACATAACTGCTAAAGTGATCATCTTGAAGCAAAGGTCTAAACATGTTATTCAAGTTTGTGTTCCAAACTCATTATTATTTAAAAGAAGACCACTAGAGACTTACAGGATATGTATTTTTTAATATTTTTAATTATTGATTAAGTAGAGATTTGTAAAAATATAACGAAGTTATTAAATATTGGTATTCAAACATATACTCATACACACATGTGCAAATATACACATGTATACACATATGCATGCAGGCATTTTATATGTATATTCATGTTATATGTGTGTTCATATATTTATTTATTTACTTATTTCAATAAAATGTATAATTTTAGCCAGAAACATAAAAGGAACACATAGTCAATCAGAATCAGTTCACTGTTTGCCAAATAATTGCAAGTCTTGCCTCATCCAGACTAACAAGGTGGGTCTGAGTAGCAGCAACTATTGATTAATGCTATTTTTATATTCTAGAAAGAGTAAGTATTTTTTTAATCAATTGCATTGAGACTCCAGGAACTTTTCATAACTGAGTTTTTCAGAGATGCTCACATTATAAGCAGACTTACTTGAAAGTTTCAGACAGAACTTTGTGATAGGCCTGAATCCATAGCTATTTTTGTCCACATGTCTCCCTTTTCCCAATAGAGTCAAGGTCACAGTCTAGATAATACTGAAATAGGAAAAAAATAAATATCAAATAGACCTCAGTTCTATGTAGTCCCTCATCCTACCCCTATTCTTTTCATATTGAGAGTCAAGGAATTTTTAACAAGGGGTGCAACAATCACATTTTAAACTTGATATAATTTTTATTTATATATTTCTTAATGTGAAATATTTACTGAAGAACATGCAATAATACAAGAATGAAATCAATTTTCTTTATATCCCCAGTGCCTACCTCAGTTTCATATAGTATAGATTTTTGCTTATATAAGTAGTTTGCTGAATCCACATAACAAAAATTAAAAATTAGAAATAAAATAAAATCTGTTGTTAAATTAAAGGATATTAAATTGAAATTTTCATAAAGGAATTTATTTGCTCAGGATATATGAACAAAAGGCATGGCAGATTCTATTTTCTATGTGCCCAGAAAAAGTATGACTTTTTTAATGGTACATTTGATCTTTTCTCCTTTAAGTTCTTATAAACATGAGTAGACAAAGTACAATGAAAATAATTGTAGCTAGCATGCCTGTATATCTTACATGGGATGAAGAAATGAAAAAAATCTACAAAGGAATTGACAAAACCTTCCAAAACAAGTCAATAACAATCTTGATACTTACTGATTTCAAAGCAAAGGCAGGCACAGGGGTTGATGATAAAAAAAAAATAGTATGTTAGAAAACATAATGTTTGGTAAAGAAATATGAGAGGGTAATGTTTTACATAACAAATAAGGCTCAGGCCAAAAAGAAGTCCATTAAAAACAAATGTTTATACCTAGCATGGATAATGGAAATCAGAATACACTAGACTCCTATACTTGTAGTTTAATTTACTAATAAAACAAGGGATTGAAAAATGATGGTGAATCTGCAATATCTTTTTAAAGGTAATTAATGTCTAGGTAAATTCAAGATTAAGCATTAAGCACTTTGATGAGTAATTGCATCAGCATAAACCTTTTTATCTTAAGCTCTACCCCTGAAAACTACAGAACTTATCCAAAGTTTATATGGATCTTTATTGCCATGAATATGAAATCTCATCCCTCTGGGTATTCATTCCAAAAATGTTCTCAGTAGCCATCTCAATAACAATCTTTTCTCATCTAGTGAGACTCTTGTCACATATATACAAATGCACTCCTATGGGAATCAATCTAATGAGCCAGAATCCCTTTCAAAAGCTCTTTTGGCATCATCCTACCTCTTTATTCCTGGGTGCACATCTCTAATAATACCCTTTATAGCAATTCTCCAACAGTGATGACAAATTGCTTTTTTTTCAGAATACCAATAACTAGCACTTTAGATTTTACTGCTCTTGGGGAAGTATTTAAGGAGAAAGACAGATGATATTAGAAGCCTGTGGTAACTCATAACAATAGGATTTTTACTTCCAGAAGTATCTTTTACCTATCTTGACATTCTTCCCAACTAGCCTCAGTGTTGCATTTCTTTGCTTCACGCCTGCCCAGAGATTGAATTATTACCACTAATTTAATTTAGTGGAAAAGTTAATTGAAACTTTTATTTGCAGAACAATAGCGCTCAAAGAGAATTACAGAAAGGGTAATTCACATTTTTTGGTCAACAGATGGATAAAAATATAAAAAAGTATTAAAAAGATTAAACAACTATATTATAGTTTTAAAACAGGGAAATATTTTAAAATAATTAATGGTGTACATTGAGAGAAAAATGTCATTAGGCAAGTTTGGAGACAAAGTTGAGAAGCCAGTCTATTTGATTCTCTTTTGAATAGTATGCAAATAAGAATCACATGACACATGGTGAACTAGGGCAATACACTAAATGTACTAAAGGTACACTTGGATGTTGATCTGACTTAGATTCACTAGCAATGTGACCCTGGGTAAATTAATTTTTTTAAGAGACAGTTTCATTTAAAAATGACATTACCTAATGAAATGATTGTGAAAATTAAATTGGATAAAACCTGCAAAATGATTTCAAACCTTAAAAAAGCAATTTAAATATCAGTTATCAGCACAGAAACATTAACATTATTATATATATTATATATAGAATTAAAAATATTAACATTATGATGAATTTATCTGGAACTATGCCTTTTTAGTAATAAGGAATGTATACATAAATAGTTATATATCTATATCCATATATATGTATGTACACATATATATATATATATATACACCTATGTTTCACTTAAATGATCAAGGATAAGATGAATATAAAATATCTGAATTAAATCTTACTAATGGTTTCAAATTTGTTGAAAACAGAGCTATCTTCTTTATAGGTCATATCAAAATTTTTCTTTTCTACACCTGGTATTTTACGTCTGAAGCAATATGTCTTGATCTATACAATATTCTAACCCATTGCCATAGAACTAATATTGTTTTGGGGGGACTTCAGGTGAACTCCAGAACTGGGACAGGTACCCTTTGTAAGAATGCAATAATCCAAAACTTAACTTAAAAATAAAGAGGAATTTATTAATTTGGTAGTAATGTTGAAAAGTCAGGAGACAGGCACAAGAGTGGACACTGCCTCCTAGACTGAATGGATTCTGGGATTTTTATACCCTTCTGACAGCAGGGGCTATGTGACCAAGCATGAGGGAGTGGAATGAGGTTGGGGAGAAGTCTCAGATTTTATCACCTGACTGGAGCTACAGTGATGTTTAGTGTCCCAAAGACATAGGGGCTGGCCAGGCATAGTTTAAGGGACAAGTAGATGTCCTAAATTATAACCCAAAGGTATGAGAGCATAACCAGAAGATGTATATCTGTGTCCGTCTCAAAACTGGGGGGATGGGAGGGAGTTTTAAGGGGAATACTTCTCTTGGGGGGTCTTTCCTTATAGTGAGTCTCTGCTGCACAGTCACCTTTTCCTCTGCATGACAATAATCCAAGGAAGGAAAGGAATTTTACCCCTTTCTATTAGACCTGAAACACTCCTGGAGTTTGGGGTACACTAAGGGAAACCCAGGATCCCATGCCAATATTATATTTGGAATCATAAAAACTAGTTTGAAGACTCATATATCATTTACTAATGATATGACATTAGGTAAGTAACTGCACCTAGCTTTTCCTCACTTTTTTCATTTTCAATGTGAGTTGAATTAGATATCACAAAGTTCTAACACAGTTTTAATTTATAATTTTGTATACATATATAAAAATATAATTTTAATTCCAAAATGTTGAATAGCATTATAACATTTAAACTAATCTATAAATATAAGATTTCTATCTCTTTTGAGTGCAAAAGCTTGACCAATTTGTTAGAGAAACCTCTAATAAAATGACTTTGAAATAGAAAAATAAATTTACTTTTCAATATACAGGTAGTATTTGATATAAAATATTGAGTTGAAAAAATTTTCTAAGTACCTGGTCTCTAAAGTTTCTTTTAATTGATATACTTGTTGGTGATGTTTTTAATTTTTTCCCATTTTTAATTGCCTTCAGTTTTTGGTGCTTTTTGTAGAAAAAAAATTTTAAAACATAAACACGTCATATTCCAATTTGACTGCTTATCACTAAAATTTGTAATTATTATCCCATACAATTTAAAAATTAGTGTATTAACTGTTAATTTATTTTTGTAATCACAATTTAAATATATATATATATAGGTATATAGGTATATGTATAGGTATATAGGTATATATATAGGTATATAGGTATATGTATAGGTATATAGGTATATATATAGGTATATAGGTATATATAGAGAGAGTAAAGAGTGACAGGCCTAGAGTTAGAAAGATCTGAGTTTAAATTCAGACCCAGAACCTTAGTAGCTCTGTGACCTTGACAGTCACTTAACTTTATTTGCCTCAATTTACTTATCTATAAAATGTGTTAGAGAAGGAAATACCAAAACAATCCATTATCTTTGCCAAGAAAATCCCAATTAGGGTCACAAAAAGTCAGTTAGGATTGCAACAACTGAAAAACAGCAATCCCTATATTGTTTCAAAACATCAAGTGAAGGCTGTGAGGTGATTGCCATCCATGAGTCCTTGGGGTGAGAGTGGGATACTGTATGATAAAGAGAAGTTTTCTGGTTGGTGGAGGAACTGCAACTGAATTAGCATGCAAAAGAGACTATATTCCAACATCTTGTCCCTTCATGTCCCTTTTTGTTTTGTTTTTCCTTCCTTGCAGGAACTACTATGAACCAGGACAAGTAAAAAGAAAAGAAGTTGGCTACTTTCCCCCCTACCTGACCACCATATATTTATTAGTGTCTAATTTTTTTCTTCAGAATTTTCCCCCTTATTTTATTTAAATGATTATCTGGAGATAGAATTGTTAAGGTTACAACCTTCTAACATTTTTAAATTCACAGGAGTCATTGGAGGTCCTTTAGAAATTAGTATTGGTAGCAAGAACCACTGGGAATGATATTTAAAGTGTCTTACTCTGCTATAGAGTCATCACAAGAGACAAGTGATTTGCTTTGTTTATCAATGAATTAGTTCCTCAGCTGAGTAACTGGCCCAACTAATCAAGAGAAATTACTAGTCCATCAACAACTGTTCCAGAACTAAATTTGGTAGGGACTCGGTGAAGGCTGAAATGGACTCCCAGGGCCACTAGATATGAGATAATACCTAGCGACAGGATTTCCCTACATATGTATATCATCATTTTGGAAATAAAGAATTAATTTGTGTCTACTTTCTAGGAAGACCTTATTTATCAAAAGGCAACCAGTATTCTAAATTTGTGGGTTGTTTCTGCTAAATCTTCTCAGTATATATCTGTTTCAAAGGATAATCAATTCAAACTGGCTGTCCAGTTTTTTAGGGCATGCTAAAAATGAATTTTATCTCCATAAAACTGAATTCCCCTCAGGTTTGCTTAAATGCAAAATTCTTAGGAAAGGAGTACTATCGTCTCCTGATGAACCTAAACAGTTAGTCTAGTGTGAATTGGCAAGTTGTCCTAGAGGCAGTGATATAAACATAAATACAAACAGATAAAAATTGATCATTTCATCATATTTTATTTCTATTGTTTATAAAAGTAAAATACAAGCTAGACACTGAATGATCTTGAATCAGTTTATCAGAAACTTAACTACCTCCTGCATTTGTCAGAAATATTTTCAAGTTTCAGAAGAAAAAAACAAGTTTGGGGAGTGTTACATCAAGTTAGGGAAATAAATGACAATATTTTACTAGCTAGAAAGCAGTTTTCCTGTGGATACAACAATGAAGAAAAGATAGCCTCCAGGTAGTCTTCTGTAAACATGCATTTTTAATGTCCTAATTAATTTACATTTCAGACTGTCTTCTCCCACAACCATGCACAAAAAGGTACAAATTCCAGGTGGTAGCAGCATCTTGAACATTTTCAGCATTGCTAAAAAATGAGATAAGACTTATTAGAGTACTTAGGCTGCTGGTTTTAATTTACAAGGTGTTACTACTTAAATCCAGCCCCTAAGGGCACTTTCTTAGAAAAGTTGAAAACATTTAGGATCTCTACAAAAAAATGAAGACTAGAACCCCAAATTCATCTAATGGGGAATAAGGAATTTTTAACAGAAGTGGAAAATATTAAATTTTTACTCTGGGTTTTACTCCATCCACAGCAATATATCAATAAATTAAAACAAATAACTGAATTCTATGTTGTGTCTTCCATTTATATATACACTCACTGAATGAGAAGACTTTTTTCACCTTTCTGTGCTCTCCAGCCCTTAGCATAGTACCTTGTTTTTAGTAAGTACCTTAAAATTGGTGACTGACTGAAGCAAGATCCAAGTTTACTTTTTTTTTTTTTTTGCTATATTGAATCATTCAATCATGGAATGGTAAGGAGTGGTATGCCATAATATCCAATAGAATTTCCATATTAACATGTGATCTATGCTAGGGAAACATATTCAATTATTAAATGTGTTTTCTTCATTTTGCGTACATCAGCAATATTGAAGAGGACAGATGAAGGAGGCATTCAGCATAACAGCAGAGATTTTAAAAAATCCTAGTCCTCCACTTTTTTGCACTCTCATTTCAGAATACATTGGAGCTAATATTGTCATGTAGTCAACTGGCCACAGAGAGAATAAGTTACCTCCAAAAACTGCCAAACAAACAAACAAAAAACACTTCATCTTGGGATAAAATTAGAGAGAGAAAGGAAAAAGGTTTGAATACTCCACTTAACTTTACTCTTTGACAATATATGTTCTCCATTCTTGAGAAAAAATCAAGCATATTATGCTCTGTATAAAGTTTCTCAAATCTTTTCAACCAAGCATATTAACATAACCTTCAGAGAATTATAAAGGAGAAAATTCTTCATCTTTATACTTCTTATATTATCATCAAATCAAGGAATAAAGAAGACAATTACTCAGTTGAAGAATATTTTCCCTCAGCAACATTCTGTATAATTTCCATAAAATAGAAGATTTAAAATTTTTTGAGAAAAAATTCAGGAAAAGAAGCTCACTAACTCCTTGAATCTAGAAAATGAACTGTTTGGAGAAAGTGCCAGAAAGATACCTACACTGCATCAGAAGATGCAGAATGAATTTTGGGATGTAATTGATTGAACTGAAGGGAATTGAAGAGATTTATTCTGAAAGTAAACTCTAATGCCAAAGGGGACTGCCCCCTAATTGTTTTTATTTTTGAATGCACCTAGCAAACATTTGTCTCTCTCTTCTATTTCCCTCTTATCTATAACTATTGTAGTTTCCTCTTAGAAAGTACAATATTGTATATACCTTTAGCTAGAATATCTTTAGGGGTATAAACTAGTTATTGTGAAATTAGAAATCTTGTGCCTTTGAACTGCATTTCCCAGGAGCCCACTGACTTCCTGTCTTTTTCATGCTGACATAGACAAGACAAATTGGGGGAAGTTTCATGTCTAGGTCTATTTCCTTCCTGGGTTGGGACACTAGTGAAGCAGGCTATTTAACCATGTAAATTAGCCATGGGCACGTGGTTTTATTTTGTTACTTCTAGTGATTATTAATAAATTGTATAAAATATAATATTAGAAGTTATTATATATTAATTTTAATTTTTACATTATTTTAAGTTATTCCTTGGGGAGACTAGTTTCCCAAAGAATCACAGGGAGGGATCATGAAGATAGGATTATCTATCTGCTTATCTATTTTGAATTAATCAACCAAAAATTTAAACACCCCTATTTAACACCAAGTAAGGGAGTTCCCATGTCACACCCTGTGACAAGGAAATCACTTTAAAAGACTGATATATATTAATTTAAGGTCGCCAAGGAATTCAGCTATATAATTCCTAAATGAAAACTCAAGTCAGCAGTCAATCTTTTATGGAGTTTAATTACAATAGGAGGAAGAAAGGAATTAGAGATAGAGAGAAAAGGGAGAGAAGGGAATAGGGCTTAAATACCCCTTCTGTTTAGGCTGGGCCAAAAGGCCCAAGCCCTTAGATAGCTGGGGCAAAGAAAAGAGATCAGTCCCTATTACTCACGTGACCAAAATGGAGAAACAGTCTCAGAGGCCCCCACCTTCAGCTTCCTTCAGAGCAAGCTTCTCAGAGCACACTCCAACCACTCAGACAAACTCCTCAACCACCACCCTGAGTCTTCAGACCCCTCTCTCTTTAAGGAAACAATCCAAGTTCCCTCCCCTCAGTTCTCACATCTACCAATCACTGTCCATCAATTTCCCTGTGCCAATGGAGGCTCTAGCTTAACTCAGGACCGCCCAGAGGTCTCTGGCTTTGCACATGTCTGTTGAAGGTCATATTTTCAAATAATTAAATCTTTGATCCTTTGCTACAGCCCTTCCTAAATCCTGTTACCCTGAGTAGGGTAGAGATTGGAATAATTAAATTTTGATCTATGCTGCAGCCCTTCCTCAATCCTGTTAGGACTGAGTAGGGTGGAGATTGATTCCAAGTATCTCCATTGTATCAATTCTAAAATCAATCATGACTCAAAGAAATTCCTGTTCTATGCTTAAGCATAGGTCAAAGTCCTTTCCATTGTTCAGCAAAAGGTTTCTGTCCTAAAGTAATCTTAAGAAGGGAGGAGGGGGAAACTCTCATGCCAATGGGGTTCACATTCCAATAGCCAAGACCCACTATCAATAGGAAATTTTTCAAGTATGAAATTTCCCAATGGTGAAATTTCCAACATTTATAAGTCTAAGAAATTTTGAGGTTTACAACCCTAAGGTGGGTGAAAACCCCAGAGGCCACTGACCACCCTTGAGCAGTGCTAAGTTCCTATAAAGGGTAGAAGAGACAGGAAGTGATGTGGGAAAATAACTATACAAAGGCCTGAAATTACTGTCCAAGGAGTCTGAGGCTTGAAGCTTTGGCATTTGACTTGGCCTGGGACTTTGGCTCTTGAACTGCTTCTAGTAAGACTGCTTCTGGATCTTCTCCTTTGGAGTTTGTCTTGCGTAAGTGAGTAGCTGACCCTTCTTTCCTGACTTCTGGAGAGATTAGGTCTGGAGAGGCCTTACAGGAGGCCACATGGGTGGAACCCCATTAACTAGGTTCTCTGGCTAAGGGTTATCAAGACTTGATGGGGTTGCTCTAGACACCTGAGAAACATTTAGTGTGATAGACTAGATATTTTCTCTCCCCTCTTTTTACATTTCTCTACTTTCACTCTTTCCACCTCTTTGTAAATAAACTATGGAAAGTCATTTTAATTGAGCCATAATTTTTTTAAAATTGGTGATTACTGTATTATTTAGAATTCTCATATATTTAGTCAAACCCTAATTTTAATTCCTTATAATTCCAAGTCACTTTAAAAGCTAATTTATTGGAAACAGAATCCTGTCATCATTGGATCTCCCAACATAACTCAGTCACAGAGTAAAGTACATTGGAGAGAGCATTTTGTGTAGAAAAGAAACTAATTGGTATTAGGAAAAATACAAAAGAAAGAAGAAAGAGTTCCTTAACCTGCAAGCTAATTGTGAGAAATAACACACGGATGAACTCACCAAAGCACACTAAAGTTACATAGTAATACAGTGGAGGGAAACAAGTTCTGGTTTGGAGTGAGAAAAACAGAGTTCTCATAACTGAGGAGTGGTGATCAATCAAAATATATCAGATTTAAATCTGAAGTTAAATTAATAGTAAGAATTAACTAAGATAATTCTAATTTCCTTGAGTGTAGGTCATGTTTCATTTTACTCTTTGTATTATTTCCATTTCCTAGTAAGAATTTGGAATATATTAAGTACTCAATAAATACTTATTCAGGGATTTTTTTTTTCTGATTGAAATCTAGGAATGGAGGTTGTAGAGGGAATGAAATACCCCTCAAATGATGAAAGTAATTTGTATGAATGAATTAATCAAAAAGCATATATGAGTACCTCCTTTAGACAGAACTATACTAATCATTGGAGAAACAAGCAGAAGGCAGTCCCTGTTCTAAAGGAGTTCATATTATTTTAATGCATAGATTGGAGATTCTAGATACAAGTCAGTTTTTAAATTTCCTGTGGTCCTCAGGTTGTAGCATCAAAGAAGAAAGTAATGCATCTTTCAAAATATTATTTCTGACCTCCATGAAATGATGGAAAGTGAAGTGAGCCAGGAGAACATTGTACACAGTAAATAAAATAATGTCATAATATTTATCAATGACTCAGCTATTTCTAGCACTACAATGATCCAAGAAAATTCTCAAGACTTGCTGAAAAGTGCCATTTGCCTCCAGAGAAAAACTGATGGAGTCTGAATGTCGACCAAGACATACTTTATTTCACTTTTCTTTCATTATTAGAGTTCTCTTTTACTAAACAGTTAATATGGAAAGATGACTTACATGATTACACATGTAAAATCAATACCAGATTGATTGTTGTCTTGCAGAGGGCAGAGAGGAAGGAAAAGGGTGATAATTTGGCTCAAACTTCAAAAGAATGAAGGTTAAACATTGTCTTTTTTAATGCAGTTTAAATAAAGAGTAAAGAATATATTATCTCCCAAATCACATGCATTTCTGCTGTTAAACAACTTTGGGAGTGGCAAAGACTTAAGAAATGAGAATTTTCTATTTTAAGGTTTAAATAGGTGTTGCTGCTGAGGAACCAATTCTCAGGTTTCATTTCCAAAATGAATGGTTCTTTAGATGATGACTTATATGTTGTTTTTTTTTTTCAGAGTACACCCACCAATGATCTTAGAGGTATTTTTATTACCTAGTCTCTTTGAAGCAAAGTACAAATCAAAGCGATTTCTCCATCTGGACTCAAATTTGAACTCTCTACATCTGGATCTTAGGGGTAGCCATACCAATTGTATGATTTCACTGGACATGTCACTTCCTTTTTCTCCCTGGAGTTATCTTGCACCTTCAATAAGGCTGTCTTGCCTATACAATTAGTGGCAATATGTTAACTGTGACAAAATAATTACCTTGACAATAATAGAATTGGTTTAGGAAATGATAAGGAATGAACATAGAACACTAAAACTTAGAGATACCTTCATCATTATCAAATATGCCTTTCTCTGTTAACAAGCTGAAACCCAGAGAAGTTAAATGAGTTTTTCTAAAGTCATGCAGTTAATGGTATATATAGGGCTAGAGACAAGTCATCTCATTTTTAGGCTACTTATCTTTATTATTATTATTACTATTATTATTATTATTATTATTATTATACCACAGTAAAGAAGAATAGCTGGTAGATACCCTTGGTTGCTAATCTGCTTCTATTTGTTTGTTAAATAGCTGGCATTAATATCCTCCCCATTACCATAAGCACTTGGTTTAAACTATGAGGGGAAAATATATTTTTCATGAAGGCAAAAATATATTTCTTAAAGAAAATAATATTTCTCACCTCTATGAGCAGCAAGGAATTGGAAATAGAATGTAAGGGAATTTGAAAGTGTTAATTAGAACAATTATAACTTGATGGACCTGCTTTGGCATTTAAAATGCCTAAATGAACTTGATGTACCCTTGAAAAATATCTGTTTTGCATCCATAATTTTATGAGTGAATATACAAATTTCTTAGGTTCTTCAACTTTTGACATTTCAAACAAAGGTCATTATGACGATTTATTTCCTGAAATTCCATGACATATATGATCATGAGCCTTTTCAATTTGAAAATTATTGTGCTCAGGGTTCCAATTATATCAGTTAAAAAAGTCCCCACCTTCATTGGTGAATATATTTATAGATTTCCCAGATATTTACAAATTATAGAAAGCTAAACTTTGGCTACTAAACATCATATAAAGCATGTCATAGGATATAGTAGTGAAAGGGACCCTAGAGATTCTTTAGTTCAATTCTCATTTTACACATAAATAAATGTCATGTGCTGGAGAGGTTCTACCAAGCCAAGCAAAGTCACATTGAAAGCTAAATTAATAATCAAGACATACAAACCTCCTGACCTCTTCTCAATTACTGCTTCTTTATTGCTACTGAAATAAGGACTTCTGATTTCCAGTTCATGGAGAAAGGGATTTGTTTACAAGTTCTGCAGCTGGAAGCATAGAAATGCTCATCCACTCAATCTGAGATTATATGAAGCATCAAAAGAGAAACAGTATGGCTTTTTGATACTGATGTGTTCTCCAGCTGTAGCAAAATGCAATTGGAAAAGTCCCTGTTGCAATGAAAATCAGGAGCTGTTTGTGATTGTCCAATTGTTTTTCTTCTCATTGAATAGAGAAATAAATGAAAACAATCTTTTTCCAAAATTATTTTATAGTCACTAAGTAGTCTTTATTTTCAAAATATTGGGAATTTTTAAGCCTTCTTTCAAGTCACAGACATGTTTTGCAAATAAAATGAAGTTTCCGCCATGTAGGTTTCACGGGTCATTTTCAATTCAATAACGAGTCATTGATCCATTCTAAGCAGTAGACATTAACAGCCAACTCTCTTTTTATTAGAAAACTTCTACTCTTGCATTAGTTGTTCTTTATTCCTTATGTATTCTACCAGACTAAGTCTAGGAGGACATGCAGTTAATTCATGGCCTTTCAGTGCCCCCTTGTGTCCAGACTGTCTCTGTCTCAAAATAAGACAGGACTGAGAAGAACATAATACTTCTCATCAATTTCAGGGAATATGCCCCTTTCCCTACATCCTCATTGCCATGTTCTCCCACCTATCTAGACAGTAATGATCATCTTTTTCCCTATTCATGATTTCAAAACAGGATTGTGCATTTATTGAATGTTCAAATTCCTTATTATAGATATTCATATCATGCTGTCCTTGATGCTTACTTAGTTAAACTTAGACAGTCTCAAATCAGTATAATTTCAATAGTTGTGAGAGTTTTGATTGTGTGCTATCTGAGATTGACAATAATTTCTCACTTTGCTTATTCAGTTTCTGTGTCAGCTAAATTTACTTTAATTCCACAGTTCTTTCAAGTTGATTCCTTAATTATGTTTGTTTTAGTGCTTTCCAAAATAACTTAGGCCATTGACTATCTACTTTTAACTCAAAATGTTGATCCCTTTATACAATTAACAACAGTAAGCATAAAGAGATTAAACATTAAAAATAAATGCATCTTAAAACTTGAAAGTAGTATATAGAAACTCAGCAAGTAGTTCTATCTCTGGCCCCTTTCTTTAAGAAAGTAGTTGGGTAAAGTAATGTTTTGATTACTATGATAAACTTAACTTTTCAAAATACTCTGTGAGTGGTAAACATATAGAACATAGATTATTAATTAATCTGTGGAAATAGCACACTTGGCCTAGAGGCATTTCTTTGACAGTTTTACTGGAATTTGAATAAACCAGTGGAAAAACACTACTAAAGGTTTATTTAAGTCTTAACTAAAAGAAAAGTAGGGGGAGAATTCCATAACTAGGATGGAAAAGAGAAGTACTCATTTGCTGATCTCAAAAAGGCAAGCTGGAAGTCCCTAAGACATTTTAAAATGAAGTTCCAATACCTAACTGAAAGTCATTCAATCATGTTAGAATTATCAATATTGTGACTTGTCAGGTCTATAGATCAAGATTTCAAAATTTTATAATAATTCTAGAAGAAACAAAGAATTGAGGAATAGAGGATGAATATTTTGTTTTCTTTTGTTTACGATTGCATTTTTGTTATTTTATTAATTTAATTAAGAGGGAAATTGGACATTCATTCATAAAATTTCCACTAAGCAATTTCAAAATGTATAGTATTTGGTAGATAATTAACGTGACTGATGTAAAAAAAAAGAATATATGGTCTCTAGCCACAAGGTTATAATGGAGAACAAGGCAAAAAGAACTTGCTCTAATGCAATGGCAAAAACAGAAATGTTATAAAAAAGATGATAATAAATGTTGTATTCATTAGAAATGCAGAGAGTACGTGTTTAAATCAATCACTAGACAGATCCATATTATGCAGCTAGTCAGGGAAATACTGAAAGAAATTTGACTCTATCTCAGCCTTGAAAAATGGATATGATTTTCATGTGGGAAAGAGGACAGGGAAATCATTGTACATAGGGAGAATAGGGCCTTCAAAGACAAACAGGCAAAAGAGCATCTTCAGGACTACTAGGTCATTATTCCTGGAGCAAAGAGTGCAGATATGGAAAGAAGGTGATATAGTGGGTTGACATGTGGATACTAAAGGTCAAGTGAGCATCCCTGAGAACAGTTTAGTGAGCCCTTACATCAGAGGTACTAGTAGAGTTCCCAAACCCCATATATGCCTCCTTAATTACAAATGGTGAAACTTGTACTTTAAGTCATTAAATTATTTTTTCAGTACTGAATAGGTAATAGCAAAATTAAGACTAGACAGTACTCAAGTCTCACATCTCTCTATTGATTCTTTTGTTTTATGTTATTATTCAAAATGTTATTCCAAATGATTTTATAATAGTCCTTGATACAAAGGAGAGATATATGAAAGAGCTAAGTTCATTCAGGCGAGTCTTCTAAAGGCAATTCCTTTCTTGAGAGTCCCAGAATTAGGAAAATAAATTAGCAAGCATCAGGAATCCTGATTGTAAAAAGATTTGTTGGTAGTGTCAAAGAAAATACCCAGAATTAAGACAGGAAACCTATCTTGTATGCTCAACTCTACCACTTTCTAAGTGAATGACTTTGAGAAAACCAATATAGAGTCACCAGAAAAATTTGCACTAGATACAGTGTAGAACAAAAATTGTAGATCTTGCTACTGGAAAATGTGTATGGCAGGAATACAAAATAGAGAATAAGGGAAATAATCCTGCTGCTTGCTCCTAACCCTATTATTCTTGTCAGTAAGTTTATTTCCAGGTAAAACTGAGATCATTATTGGAAATAAGGGGGGCCTCATTACCTAGCCTCCACACAATTACTGTGAAGTTTTGTTAGGTGAAGCACCTAAAATAATTTCACAAGAATGAAGAGAAACTTTTAAAATCTGAGTATTATTTCCTAATTTTTCTTACTATACTCATTTCATCCAATTATATTATTTTCTATTATATGTGTCCTCTGGCTAATTTGAGAAAAATAAGGCTCATGATTAATTATTTAGAATGGATTCAGACCCTGCCCAGAGTACTTTAAGTCTGTGATAATTATTCTAGATGTTCCATATTTGTAGATATTAAAGCAAAGCATATGTAATATAATATTCATGATTTATAGTCAAAAAGATTTCTGGGATCCATTACTATAGCTGTCATAATTGATTTCAAAGTATCTGGTTAATGGGTTCTGGAATTCTTGTTATTCAATATATGTTTGTAATGGCATCATGATTTTATAAAGTAAAATGTATATATTTACTCTTTAGAACTTTGAAATTTCAAGTGCTATCCTTCCTCTGGAGATGTTAAAGTAATTTATTTTGTTTGTTGTGCAATTGATATACATATAAACACATTTCTACATAGCTTTATTAATAATTAACATTTTATCCCCTTATTTGGTGTTCTCTATGAAATTTAAGATATATACATATGTTATGTCTGACATAACAAATGGATAAATATATATATATACATATGTGTGTATATATATATATATATATATATATATATATATATACTACCCCTCCCTGAGCACCCCATACACCCCTTCTCAACCGTTGAACTTTCTTATTGGTTTCTTCCGTCTGTTCAGCCGAAGCAGTCTTCACATGCTGGGTGAGCAAAGCCCTGGTTCACCAGGAGTCAACGACCCGATGGCTACCCTCACAAGGTTTGGCCAGCCTGTTGAAGTGTGGCCACTGCCGCATGCTAGCAGCTACTGGGAGCCACAAGTGAGAGCTGGGTGTCAGGTGGGGGTCAGAGGCTGGAGAGCTGCCACAGGAGGGCACAACAAGCCCTCCTTACCAGAGATACTACAATTCGTCAAACTGATCCAGCTCTTTCATGTCGACATGACAGGGGAAGTCCTATCTGGTGGAGAGACTTACGATCACTTCAACATCTCCAATGGTGTCAAACAAGGCTGTGTCCTCGCTCTGGTATTATTCAACCTATTTTTCACCCAAGTATTACGACATGCTGTGATGGACCTAGACCTGGGTGTCTACATCAAATACAGACTGGATGGCTCCCTATTCAACCTTCGGCACTTGACTGCAAAAACAAAGACAACAGAGAGACTCATCTTGGAAGCTCTCTTTGCAGATGACTGTGCTCTCATGGCCCACCAAGAAAATCATCTCCAAACCATTGTGGACAGGTTCTCCACTGCAACAAAACTGTTTGGCCTGACTATCAGCCTCAGCAAAACAGAGGTGCTGTTCCAATCTGCACCAGGAAGGCCAACTAACGAGCAGTGCACTACAATCAACAGCATGCAGCTTTCTAATGTCAACACTTTCAAGTACCTGGGCAGTACCATCACCAACGCCGGGTCCCTAGACCACGAGATTAATGCCAGGATCCAAAAGGTCAGCCAGGCATTCGGGCGGCTACACTGCAAAGTCCTCCAACACAGAGGTGTAAGCACTGTGACAAAGCTCAAAGTGTATAACGCAGTGGTCCTCATCTCACTCCTGTAAGGTTGTGAAACATGGACACTGTACTGGAAGCACATGAAACAGCTGGAGCAAATCCACCAACGCTCCCTCTGATCAATCATGAGGATCCGATAGCAGGACCGAATCACCAACCAGAAAGTTCTTGACAGAGCCAACTCCACCAGCATCGAAGTCATGGTCCTCAAAACCCAGCTATGATGGTCTGGACACATCATCCGCATGGACCCACAGCGAATACCAAGACAGGTATTCTATGGTGAACTGTCAGCTGGACTCAGGAAACAAGGCCGACCAAAGAAAAGATTCAAGGATCACCTAAAGTCCAACTTGAAGTGGGCTGGCATTACACCAAAGCAACTAGAACTTGCTGCCTCTGACAGAAGCAGCTGGCGAACCCACATTAACCATGCCGCCACCACCTTTGAAGATGAGCGAGATCGACGTCTTGCCATTGCGTGTGAACGCTGACACCAGGCCACAACCGCACCTCCCGTAACAACTGGCATCCCATGCCCCATGTGCCACAAACTCTGCGCCTCAGCCTTTGGACTCCAAAGCCAACATGAGGGTACACCATAGATGAAACTGCACAAAGACAATAGTCATTCTCGATCACGGAGAGACTACCACTATATATATATAGTACCACTATTATCACATCATAGCTGGGTTTTGAGGACCATGACTTCGATGCTGGTGGAGTTGGCTCTGTCAACTATATATATATATATATAGTATATATATATATAAAGAGAGAGAGAGAGAGAGAGAGAGAGAGAGAGAGAGAGAGAGAGAGAGAGAGAGAGAGAGAGAGAGAAATGGAAAGAAAGAGAGAATTCCAAATGGAAAATTTTTCATTTGATTCTTACTTGAATGAGCATCTCAAAGCCATCTTCCTGGCACTTGTTATTCATTTTGAGGCAGAAATCCCTCTGTAGACTCATATGCTTTTTGATTATACCTTTGTGTGTTTTCATTGCTCATTGCTTACACTCAATTCAACCAGGACCATTCTTTCATTTTCCTAATTATAACTTCATAGATGTTTCTATCTGTGCCTAAATGCCATAGAAAGTGGGGCTGGATTCCCTTTGATAGTTATCCTAAAACAAGTGATGAAAATATTCCAATTCTGTGTTCTCATTACATAAAATAATTATTGCACTCAAGGATAAGAAAATATTGATCTGGAAGTGAAGATAATGGATAATAAATTGCTATATGCTCAGGAAAATAGTTGAAATTTAGCAGCCTAAAATTCACAATTGATAATTCTAAGATCTCCAGCAATGAAGACTCCAATCCTATCTCTTCTATCATTCTCCAGAAAGTTCTTCATTTTGAAAGATGTTTTTCAGCTCTGGAATTCACATATTAAAAGTGTTCTCAATTTTCATGGCCACTCATTTTGTTTAAATACATCTTTCCCAAACTTCTATTTAAGAAGAATCCAAGTTAGTCCTCTTCATTTATCACCTGGAGACAATCTGGATTCTTCCAATCATGCTGATGTTTTACATATCTCTTCTTCTTCAGTTTGTGTGTGTGTGTGCGTGTGTGTGTGTGTGTGTGTGTGTGTGTGCATGTGTTACCTTTGCCCATATTAATTTCCTGAGGGTAGGGACTGATTATATTTTTGCTTGCATTTGTATTCCTAGTGCTTTGCACAGTGCCCAGCAGACAATAAATCCCTTTTGGCTGACTGTTGACTGACTAATTAGAACCTTTGCTAAAGGGAAAGCATTTCTGATACAGATCAGAGCTGTGATATTCCCTCTATAAAAGGACAAGCTTAAAAGTCACTGTGGGGAGTTTGCAAACCATTATTCCATGTTGGATTTAGGTTGGGTTGGACAATGTATACAACTCTAGTGCATACTCAGCTTTAAGTATTAACTTAATGAATCACTTTTGTGCATTGATTTTCATTTTTCCTATAGAGTGGATTCTGGATTAGTAGAAAATCACTCAATTAAAGAGGTTTTTTTGCTGACTAAAAGTAGAACTGAAATGGGGAAGAGAAATGTATCAAATATTTTCATCTTAGAGTTACTCAAACTCACATAGCAAGTCATCATTCCAGATTTTAAATTTAAAATGATCATGGGAAGACCTGGGGATTTGGTGCCACTGTTCTCAGAATAGCGGTAGACTCTCATGTTTAACTCTGAATTTATATAATCTCCAGGTAATTTCACAGACTATAAAATTAGATGTGGAACAGGGATAAAGGCATCAGTCCTCTCCAACTTAATGTTAAAATCCCCACTAGTTACTTAAGACTAGACTTAATTTTTAGTCCTGAGATTGAAGGCATTACTTCTAGTCATCAGAATTCTTTCACTAGGAGAAAGAAAGGAACACTTTCACTATTACCTTTCAACAAGGTAACAGAGCACAGGAATAAAGAATGTGAATAATGAAGAAGACTATCACAGTTACTATCAACCATTTAATGTGAAATTATTAAATACATATTCTATTTGCTTTTAAAGTTAGTTGACTTTTTGCATTCCAATTTTCTTTGAAATCTGAAAACTCAGCACCATCATATCAATGGATTTAATTTTCTTTTTACATTCTTATGATTGTATTGCCTTTCTCTGCATATCAGGGGTTAATATTAGTGATTTTTTACAGCTATAATTAAACCTCTGGATTAGAAGAACAACTTTCATTTAAAAATAAAATAAAATAGATCCAGGTTATTGTAAAACCAGGGAGAATATTGTAGGATACAAAGATTAATAGAGGGAATAATGGCTTTTAAGGCAGGTGGTTGACTTTGCTGTGCTGTGTAAATAGGTACTGGGCAAAGAAATTGGCTAAATCCCTACAATTCAATTCAACAATAGAACTTATTAAGTATTCCTTAGTATTCAAGCTTTCATAATACTATAGCACCAATTAATTTAAGTGATAATTCCACCCGGGAATAACTGGAAACTCCTGAAATTTCAAATGATGTTCAGTCTCACATCTTATATAATTATATAAGATTATATTATATTATATATATAATACATATATATATATATATATATGTATGACATCTCATTGTAGCACTCCTTCTGAGCACATCCTTCCACGTTGCACTTAGACTGACAGGTTGGGTCCCTAAGGTAAGTTACTACCCTTTCCCTATGGTTTAAGGATTACACAATGGGTTTGTGACTTCTAACACTATTGCTAATGAGCCCTAATCCATTGTGCTACTCAATATGGATCAACCATTTAACCCCCATTAGATTTTACCAGAGAGTATTTACTGAGAAGTTATAACAAGGAGAGTGAAGTAAAGGAAAAAGGGCACAGGACCTCCAACCCATCTGATAAACACATCCTCCAGCTATGCTGCCCAGTCAAACATTTCAGTAGATAGCTGACTGCAGGGTGTTTCAGGACTGTTGCAACATTTCAGAGAAATAACTAGCCATAAAGTGCTCTAGGGTTTAAACAATCATCCAGGTTAAGTAATATTGTGAGGTATATATGTAGGGTCCCAACTCTGGCAGAATGGAACTCCTTTCCTGAGCTTTCCCCTAGCATTCTAGTGATAGCATGCTAGTAATAAAGGCTTTCCCTTGCTTGAATTGCATTGTCTTTGTGTGCTTCTTGGGTGGTGTACAACTTGGACCCTAACAAGAGTTTATAAAACAGCGCCCAACTAAGAGTACAAAATCTGTTGGGCACACTTGAGGTCTCTGTTGAGAGTAGACTCTAGTGCACATGAAGGAAACATTTAGGGCTAAAAAGTAACTCAAATATCCCATCCTGAGGAAAGTCTTTTTTTTTTGCTCCAATCATTTGCTCTGGTAATCAATCTGTTCTCCTCCTGCTTTGCATGACTGCGTAAAAGTTAAAATTAAATCTCAATAAATAAAGTATTATATTTTAGGAGATTTATTAAATGATCATTAAAAGTAAAGGAATAAAAGGGAGACAAAATAAAAACCATGTGCCCATGGCTAATTAGCCTATTCATATCCCTATGCTTTCCACCACCATGCTCTCCATAAAGCCAAAGAGAGCAAAAGTAGGACCACCCACTCAATTTATTCCCTGTCTACAGGAAGTATGTGATATCAGGAAGTCAGTGGGATCCTGAGAAATGTAGTTCTTTTTTAGGGTAACAGATTTCCAATTACAAACCTGCCTCCTTGCTGTGTGTGGTATCTTAGTTAATAAGTCAGCCCATTAATGGAGTCATTTAAACAGGTCACTTGGTCACTGACTTGGCTCTTCTCTGGCCTCATCTATTGGTATTAATATCTCAAGTTGCTAAGGAATCCTCTCTTGGACTCAAATTTGAGATTATGGGCTTACTAGTAACCTTATCATTCCCCTTTCAGGAAGTTATTTTACCTAAGATCAGATAAAAACAAAAGAAATCACATTCACATAAATATGTTAAGATGGAGCAACCCATGTTTTTCCCCTTTGAGAGGGCTCACATCAATTCCTATAGGTCTAGACACCTGACTGATCACTTTTTCAGCCTGCTTTGTTAGATATTCATTTGGGTCACACCCATAGTATTCACCCAGTACTTTGTCCTGGGATGATTTATTTCCTTTTATCCTGTTTGCTTGGGTTGCTCTTTAACTGCCCATTCAATGATTCTCAAATTTATTTATAAACATAACTTCTTTGATGACCTCCAGTCTTGTGAGTAAAGCCATAGGACAGTAAATCTTCATATTCCATCTAGTAGCTGTCACCTTGGAATCTAGAAACCCCTATCTAGAGATCTTGAGAACCCCAAATTTGTAGCAGCATGAGATCTGAAGACCTCAAGTTTGACCTTGTCACATGAGAATTTATCCCAGAGGGAAATCCCAGACATAGAGTTTCAGACCAACAATAAACCTTAAAATACTTTAGTTGGAGCTAGCAGACTCAATCAGATGCTAAGTATCCTTTTTATCCTAAAAGTTCTCTTTTTGTATCAAAGTCCTTTCCCAAGTAGCCCAGTCCTTGGCTGGATCTTTCCCATTTGTGTCCATTGTAAGGCATCAGCCTCTCCCTGATAATCTTGCCTAGAACTCCTCATTTTTTGGTAGCCAATCAAAAGTCAATCTACTATACTACCGTCCTCATTTCCCCAAAAGGCATACAAATTCTTCAATTTTTATGGTTCCTTGGAGCTATCATCTAGAGTAGTGGCACTCCTGGGGATAAGTAGCCAGAGTAGTCAGAACCTTCATGCTCAGTGTGAATAGTTTGGGGATTAGATATTGACTAAAAGGAGGGGAGTAAAGATTATATACAAGCAAATCTGCTCCAGACCAAGTCTCAAAACCCAGAAGATATGACTAACACATCTTTTCTTTCTTCCCTTGTTATACAAAGCTTGGATGAAGTCTGTTAGTACTGATTCTCTGGTATAATTCTTCAATTGCAATGTATTGTAGCCTTCCCATTCCCACCCTTTTCCTTTTTTTACTCTCTTTTTTGTTTGTCCATTACTTTAATTTTTCTAACTGGTTTTATTTAACTAATAGCCATAAGGTATTACTAGGACCATATAATTATTTTAAGTGAAATGATTTTGTAAAGATTTAAATGCTTTCATAAATATCAAATGAGCAATTAGAGATTATTCTAACAACTGAAAACATTTTCTCTTTAAATGTCTTAAATTCCTCAATGTACTTAATTGGCTTTATCTTCCCTTTGTAATTTCACTATAATTTCTACCTAAATAAAAACATTTTGAATTTTTTGCCCAAATCTAAAATCAAAATGATTACTTATTTTTTTAATATATTTGCTAAATCAGTTTATTTTTAAAGTAAAGTAATAGAAAAGTATTCATTCCGATGGTTATATAAGAAGTATCAAAATGAGTGATCATCTTAGTTTTAAAAATATGTAAAACGGAAAAATCCATTCAGAATTATTATAAAATATTTTAAACCATCAGTTGCTACAGTAGTATAAAGTAAATAAAAATGTTTCCTTCAGTCAATTCAGTTGAGAGATGCTGCTAGACAACAGCATTTATAAGTATCTCTCTCTCCCCACCCCACCCCCACACTCTTCTCACTGTCTCATTCTTCCATTTGGACCTAAATTACATTTGTGTGTTACTGCTAGAATACTTCCCACTGAGCAGCCATATGAAATAATTGCTCAGCATGACATGTAAAGGGTGCATTATCAGACTGTTATTTTGGTTCCTTTAGTAGCACAAGTGCACCTGTTACTCAACACAATTAGGATGAGCCATATTGAAGATGATCAAAACAAATAATGAAAAATGATATTGCTTGATTTGGAAAATAAGGTATAATGCCTTAGTCAGTCATTGCCAGAGCTTTGATAGTGATTCTGGGTGACATTAGCATATTTAATGAAAATTGATTTTGTTTATGTATAGTGAAAATGGGTATGCCTTCATAATTGTTGTGCATTGGCTGCTGGTTATTAATTATTACTTTATAATTCACCCAGGACAATTCTACTCAGAGGTAGCATCTGTTTGGCACTGAGGTCCTGCTTAGATTTCATTTTCCTGTTGAATAGAAGTGGATACAGAAATTCAAGTAGCCTATTCAAGGTCACAAAAAAGTTATCTGCCTTGATCAGACCAGGAATCCTGCTAGGCTCACATACTTCCCTTAATGCCAGTTTGCTACTAGAGTCAGTTTATCTGCTTCAATGACAAACAAAGATGTGGAAAAACATGAAGTAAAAAAAAAAAGTCCACAAATACCCATATTAAAAAGCATCTCAAAAAGTATATGCCTAACATAATATATCATTGTAATACCTTAATGTCTCACTGTCCTCTCTTTCTACTCTAATTGCCTGTAGAAAGATTGACTCATTTGTATAGAACCTAATTCTCTAATATGGAGACTTTATGGTACAATGGAAAGAACATAACACTGGGAGGAAGTAGGCCTCAGTTTTAGTCTTTCATTACATTCTCTGTGTAAATTTAGACCAGTTTAATAGAATATAAATTCATTGAGGACAGAAACAATTTTATTTTTGTCATTGTATTTCTAGGAAGAAACAGTATTTTGCTTATAGTAAAATATTAATAAATGCTGGTCAAACATGATTTTAGGGTTCAGTTTTCTCTATTGAAAATGGACTAGATAGTCTCTAAGAGATATGTGATCTCTTTCTCTATTTTGCTTTCTCAGATTTTATCTCTCTCCTCCCTCCATTCTTCTCTCTCTCCCTCTCTCTCTCTCTCTCTCTTTTCCTGTGTGGTATGTGTATGTGCATGCATGCATCTGTTGACTATTCTGAGTGAAGTACTATTAGGATTTTATTATCGAGGAAGAAGTCAATGACCCATTCTTCACCCTCACTTATTCCTGCACTTTGTCAACCAAAATGTTCCAAAAAAGTGAGATGTGATAAAAGCATGATTCTATTTCGAGCAAGAGGCAGGAAGGAGAGAAGCCATCAAGAAAGTAATTATTTATTACTTTTCCCAATTGAGTCATTTTTGAGTCCTCTATCCTGGTTAGTCAGTAAAGAAGGTTAAAAACTATGAAGTAGGCTCAAAAGAAAATAGTTTTGTCCTCAGATAATGAGATGTTTCTATATAAAATATTTATCATGTTGGTTGTGAATAGGTGATAAAAGACTAGCTCATTTATGGACAAAATTTTACAAAACATACACATTAGTCCATTTAACTCTTGCAGTACCCTTATGAGACATATATTAAGAGGAATTTAATTCCTCTTGACAAATTGCAGAGGCATTATTTGATGAAAAATAATATTCAAATTGCAGTCTTTTCCCCCTGTACTACTGATTTTCTAGGGTGTGTGTGTGTGTGTGTGTGTGTGTGTGTGTGTGATATTTACTGGAAATAAAATTATGATCTACCCTTTGTGGTCAAATTGACTTATATTACATTCATTGTTTAGTATTTAGTCAATAATTATACCTGAGTTTTTAAAAAAGTCTATAGAATTAAGTATGGTCTCTTAGATTTTATTATAAAATAGGTGGGAGGGAAAGAAGCAAGGAAGGAAGGAAGAAAGGGAGAAAGGAAGGGAGCAAGGAATGAAAGAAAGAAGGAAGCAAGGAAAGAAATGAGGGAAGAAGGAAAGTGGGGACAAGATAAGGAGATCCATTAGAGTAGAATGAATGCCTTTTTATATTATATGTTTGCCTTTTTTTTCAAACCCTTACATTCCATCTTGAAATCAATACTGTGTATGAATTCCAAGGCAGAAGAATAGTAAGGGCTAGTCCATGGGGGATTAGGTGACTTGCCCAGTGTCACACAGCTGGGAAGTGTCTGAGGCTATATTTGAACCTAGTACTTCCTGTCCCTAGGCCTGGCTTTCTATCCACTAAGCTACCCACCTGCCCCCTAAAATCCACCTTTTCTTTTCACAATGACTAAACCTTTAAAAAGGGATTTAAGGATGTGAGGGGTTGACTTTTCAAATAGTTTTCATAGGAAGCAATGAGGAAAATGATTGAGGTTTCTTAGCTAAGAGTTTTCCATGCCATTGTAAAACTGAAGACAGCAAAAGATTAATCTTATCCTCTTTGACTCTAGAAAGAGCCTAATAGCAATTGAACTTATGAATTGGAGTCTCAGTGCATAACTTCTCTTGGATTCCCTCTTCAATATATATGTATAATGATGATATTAAAATAGAAATGTAGACTGAAAAATTCTTTTCTACCTTTTATTTATGCTTGGGAAAGAATATTTAAAATCCAGACTATTCTTGAAAATGGAAGTTATAGTTATTCAACCTATGGTTTAGTTATTGGAGATGAACTCAAAGGCCAAAAAGAGTTAGATGCAAGTAAACAAAGAAAGTGGTAAATATGAGTGAGGTTTGGAGAAAAAGATGAAACTCTAGTGCTCACTGGGGTGTACGGTTACTTGGGGAGTAGAGAAGAAAAAGAACAGCAGCAGGACCCCATTTGTGCTACCACCTTAAGGAAGCCAAAGGCATTTGAGATGTAGGATAACAAGCAGTAGCTACAGGCAATATCCCTGACTCCTACTGCCATAGCATCCTTCTGATTTTGAGACAGCCTGCAGGCCATAGATAAAAGCAGAAAGAAGCAAACCTTTCAGGCTAGAATATCAGGCTGGCTCATTATGCTGCTGCTTGCAGAGCTGGTCGTCCATGAAAGAAGGAAAGAAAGCCAGGTGAGATGCTTTCATGTGGAACAGTGCAGCTGCAAGGGACTGCTATTCCTGGGTGGCTTTTCTAATTCATCTCTCTGTTCCCAAGTTGTGTGTGTATCAGGATAGGACTCATAAGCTACTTTGTGCTACAAGTTGCTCATGTCTTGTTCACAGAGAACTCTGAAGGTTTGAAGTGATGATAACTGTATCATAAGGTTAGAAACAGCTGGCTACTTGGTAGCATCTTCTGAATTCTTTCCCTACCTTTTTAGACTTGGGTATATGAGATGCTTTGGAACCTTTGCAGTCAGAAGTCAAAGAAAAGTGTTTTCAGCCTTTCTAATTTAAGGTAAAAGTCCAATCCCCCACTGTAGCCAGAACTCAGAGCCATGCTTGCCAGAGATGTGCAGAAGATGAGTGCTCAATGAAAGCAAGCCCCAAAACAGAGTTTGTTCCAGTCCCAAAGCAAAAGCCAGCTCCTCTACTTCCTGAGCTGGCTTTTCAAACTCAGCTACTCCCTTTCAGCCTGGGATTTTTCCCTGGCCAATGGCTGTCACATGTCATACTATCTTTCTCCGTGAGGAAATTACTCAGGGATGCTTGCCAAGAAGGCCTTAGGGATACAGGAATCAGGCCTTCAGAGACTTGACTCTGTGACCTGATGTGTTGAAACTTTTCTGAGATGGACTGAGTTAGAGGTCCTCTAAATCTTTACTTCACACACACTGAATACAGGGATGAGAGGCAATGGCAAACCTATCCCTGTTAATAAAAAGAAAATTAGTGACACCCTGCAAATTCTGAGGATTTTAGCTCCTCCACTGCAACTGGGCCTGTGAATTCAGTAGTAGTGTCCTTTGAAATTTGTGTTAGAGAATCATTAAAGCAGCTTTGGAACTACTACATTAAATTCCTCTGCTTTAAAAGCTATATATAAATGGGACTAGAAATTTTCATATATAGTCCTCTTTTTTCTGTTCTTTGAATATGGAAGTGTTCATATTTGTTAATGTTTATCAAGTTCATTGCAATAAAAGAGAAAAACTAAAGAAACACTAGGAGACAATAGGTTTAGAGGCAGTAGCAATAAAAACAACCTACCACCAACACTTAGTTCAGCCTGAAACAAAAAGCAAAATGGAAAGAAAGCTGGATGTTGTTGCTTGCCATACATATTTTTCTTATTGGAATTCTGTAGATAATTTGGTAAGGATGAGGCATTTATATAGCACAGTCTTGGAAATATTTCATTATATAATTCTCTCTCCATTATATACTCAATGAAGAGTGTATATGATAGATGTTTTGATTGGAGTTCAAACTCTAATGAAATACCTTTTTTTTGTGGATGGTTTCTATTTTGTTTAGCCTTAATAAAAGATCAGGATCATAAGGGGCAAAGGTGAGAGTGAGTTCCTGGTATGGAGGATTCTCTGTGCAAAAGCATTAAGAAGGTACATGGAATGATGCATAAGAAAAGAAAACACAGGCCAGTGTGGCTAAAACATGGAGTGTGAGAAAGACAGGAATATAGACTGTGAAAAAATGTAGCCAAATATAGCCTGGATTCATACTGTGAGAAGTTTTAAATTCCAAAGAGGGGGGAAAACCCACATGTGTATATGTATATATGGCTGTATGGGTCTGTACATGTGTATGTATGTTTTTACCCTAGAGTCAAGAAAGAGGAAGAAAGGAAGCATACATTAATTAAGTACACACTATGTGCCAGGCATTGTGCTCAATGCTTTACAAAGATTTCTTATTTGTTCATCACAATTACCCTTTGAGGTAGATGCTCTTATTATTCCTGTTTACACTTGAGGAAACTGAGGGGAAGAGATTAATTGACTTACCCAGATTCATATAACTAGTAACTGTTGCCTTGGGTCAGATCTAAATGCAAGTATTCCTGACTTTGTGGAAAGCATTCTATCTATTGTGCCACCTGGATAATTAATTTGAACTTCTTTAATAAAAAATGCTATTATGTTGACTACACATTTAGAAAATTAAAGTGTCACCTGTATAAAGGATATATTGGGAAGAGAAGAAATTGGCAGGCAGACAAATATGAAGATTATTATAAAACTTTTGATGAGAGATGATGAGGGCCTGAATTAGGATGGTGGCTGGGCTATATTATGCCACTGGTCAGATGTGAAGAATGAAGGAGAAACAAAATCAAAGGTGACTCCAAGATTGAGATTTTTCATATGAACAAGAGTCATCATATCGATCAATCTTATACTTTTGAAAATAATTTTTGATCATTAATGTAATGCTGACACAGTTTATATTATGTTTGATTTGATATGTATGTGTGTTCTTGTCTAGAATCTTTTAAAATCCGGACTCATCAGTATATCAGTTATACTATTTCTGCAGCCCTTATGACACCTGAAATTTTCACCAAAAATATCTTTTAACAAATATTTATAAATCCACAAGAATATATAGACATTTAATATAAATCATATCATATTATATCTTATCATATGCCATACCACATCATATAATATTATATCATATTCAATGTATGTGTGTTTCTGCATATGGCATTAGTCCAAATGCCAAGATGACCCTTGGACACCAAACACAGAAAACATCATCTGTTTTCCTAGATTCTTGACATTAATCTTCTAAATTACTCTCCTGCCTTGTCTTTTTTTCAATACAATCTTTCTTGCAAACAACTGTCAAAATCAATAAAGATCTGATGGTTTCATTTTCCTATCCATGAATTCATGTATCCCTGTCACCTATACAATCCCATAAAAAACTCTTTCCATAACTGATAATGTTCCTTCCAGCCTAATTTCAACCTTACTTTTCAGTCTTATTACTCATTACTGCCATTCACTAACTCAGTTTAATCA
This sequence comes from Monodelphis domestica, assembly GCF_027887165.1. Lineage (NCBI taxonomy): Eukaryota > Metazoa > Chordata > Mammalia > Didelphimorphia > Didelphidae > Monodelphis > Monodelphis domestica. The sequence goes on from NC_077229.1 coordinate 363,797,165, forward strand.
AACATTCCTGCATTCTATTCATAAAATAATACACTACTTCTCTTTTCTCAGTCTTTGCATTGTCCATTATATGTGGAATGCACTTTGCCACCATCTCTTAGAATCTCTAATTTCCTTGATGACTCAAGTCAAGCTACATCTTCTACATTAAATTATTCCAGATCCCACCTGCCACAGCTAATGTGTTTTTACCTGGAAAAACATTGCTTTTATGACATCTTGCTATAAAATGCATATAAAGTATATCCTCAACACACTCTCAATCAATCTTTTTACTCCTTATCCTCCTTAATGCAGAACAAATAAAAATTAGGATCAAATAGGAAATGAAAGAGATAAATTAGATGATTTCTAAAGTCCTTTCTTGTATGAGATGCTACTCTTACTATTTCAGCATAAATTTCCTTCTTAAGGATGGTCATGATGTGAACTTAAGAAGAATAATTCTTATCCTGGAACAACTGTGCTAGAGAGTATATATGAGAGGAGAAATATCACTACTGAAAAAAATGGTCCTATGTAATTGAATGTCTAAGAGCACTTCAGTAATAATTCTTTAAAGCACAATATACAGAATTGAAACCATACCTGTGGTGGGGGAAAGTAGGACTTTATGCACATGAAAAAGACATCTTTGACCTTATCCTAGCATGAGTTACACCATAAAGGAAACAGAGAACTACTAAATAAACATACAAAGATCACAAAAGAATCAATACTTTTCAAGATGTCACATTTAGGCTTGACTTTTCATTTCATTAAAAATGTAATTGGCAACACACTGTGCAGTTACAAAGCTCATCAGCATTTCCTGTTCATTCCATGAAAGAATCAGATGTTCAAAGAGAGGGAAATTATTGAAGATCATGTTTACACTCTGCTCCCTTATTATGGGAAATGATTATTTGACAAACAAAAGAACTGTGGCTATGAAGAATGTAAGCATTTGTTGACAGATTTAGAAGAGCTTGATTGCACACTATTCCTGTTGGTAGACCAGAAACAGCTGGTTCATTGGGACTCCTGAAAAGCAAGCTTCTAAATCAGTCCTGCCAACTGACTAAGTGGTCCATGTGAAGGAACAGCAGAAATGCAACTGAATAATTCACGTTCAGCAAAACAGATGTCGCAGAGCACTATACACAGAATTATGCCCTGTAGACTCATCTGGTGGGTATATTGAGGGTTAGGATGAGTCTGCTGCTGCCATCTCCAAAGGATGAGAGTATATGTATTAACATACTTCTTCACTCTAGCTTTAGGATGTGGGAATTAGGTCTGTAGGACACCAGAATTTTACTTTTCTCTTAGAATATTTATTCTCTAGAATGCCTTTATTTATAAGGGGGAAGGGGCTCAGAATTCCTGTTGATGGATAACAAGTTTGGATACTTTTAACCCTTTTTTTTTGTCTCATGGAAATTTTCATCTGTCCTTTTCTGAGAAGCACATTATAGGAATATCTCCTTTATCTTGACCTCAGAATATTTACCATTTTGAAAAATCTGGACCTCTCATGTTATTGATTTAGGAAGTGCCCTCTACACATAAAGATCAGCAACTGTTTTACAATTGGCAGTATTGGAGTTACCTTGGTCACTAAAATTTTAAAAGATTTATCTGCATCCACACAGCTACAATTTTTCATAGGTGAGACTTCAGATCAGATCTTCCTGAGTAGATCTAACTCCTCATTCACAATTATATACTGCCTTTGATCTAATTTCCATTATATTTGTCTCTTCTCTCCTTCAAAAGAACGTACAAATTTTGAAGGGAAAAACTGGATGATATTGTGCCTTTTAAATTGCTTTTCACTAAGTAGGCATTTTGAAAATATTTCTCAAATACAAATGGTTTTAGTAACTTCAGTGATCGAGAAGGAGCCAGTTACTTCTATTTTAGACTTCTCCTACATAAGTCATAATATTGGCTCTACTGCTCATTCAAGCTCTAAGGTCATAGACTCCAAGTCTTATATCATAGTCTACAGTCAAATCTTGTTGACATAATGGATTGAACCACATGATTCAGCTCTTTGAGCAAGGGTCTAATTTGAATATTGTCACATCATTCATATCTCCTACTTTAAACAATCAGAACAGATATAACCCTGAGGGAGAATGAATTCTAAGTACCCAAGAGAGCAGAGAGTAAGAAGTACTTGCTTCTTATCTACTTTTATAGAAATGTAACCTAGTATACCAGCAGTCTTCCATGATAATTAGCATATCTGTTGTCTTAAATAGGCAATTGTGGCTCAATGGTTAAGAGAACTGGACCTAGAGTCAGAAAGACCTGAGTCCAAATTCAGTCCAGAATCTTTCTTGTGGTGTGACTGTGAGTAAATCTCTTAACCTCTATATTCCTAGGAGGCAATTATTTGGCTCAGTGAAATAGAGCACAGGGTCTGGAGTTAGGAATATCTGAATTCAAATCCAGCTTTTTCTAGCTTTGTGACACTGTACAAGCCAACTTGCCTGGCAAAAGGATCCCCTGGAGAATGAATTTACAAACCACTCTAGTATCTTTGCTAATAGAACTCCATGGATAGCTATAGACCATAAGGGTGATGAAGAGCTGGTCATGACTAAACCATTTCAACAGCAACAGGATTAAGTGCACAGATTGTCCCTGAAAATAATTAATATATCTATTATCCTGGGGAGAAATGTGTTATTGTCTTTTGTATTTTTACTTACTGTGTTCTTTTTTGGATTGACTTCCTTTGACAGCCTCTAATATCTAATGATAGGCTCTCAATTTTAAATTTCCTATAGCAAATAGGACACATAATGAAGAACTATTTCCTCTCTAATTGGACAACAAACAAGAGAAAGTTGCTTGATGATAAACTAAACTATATGATAAACTGTACTGCTTAGCATGTCAGTCACAAGCATACATATAATAAATATCAAAACAAAGTCACAATAACATACTGCTTTTTCCCTGTTTTTCATTGTACTTATCTATTATCTCCTCCAAAAGAATGTAAACCTTTTGAAGGGAAATGCTAGATGATATTTTGCCTTTATTTATATAAATGGTATTATTATTCATTATTATTAAATGAATGTAATTATTCATTTGAATGAATAATAAAAATTAAGATGTTCTTCCATCAGTAGTATAAGATTTATAACCAAGAAGGGTTGGGGGTAAGGGGATTGGTGAGTCATAAATTACACCCTCTTTTCCTTGTAAAGAATAGACTAGCCTTTTTGGGGAATGCTGAGTGTGGTCCTTTAAAAAATAATCTGGGTAATGTTTGTCTCTGCATTGTTAGGCTGACAATGCTATTTTTGCAATAGGCTGATAAAGCTTGATATCTTGAAGGAGTTATGTGGCAGTATGCTATTAATTAGAGAAGTGATTAAAGGGACCAAAAATATAAGATTGTAAAACAACCCAATGCAATCAACTAGATTATAATATCTTCTTTAAAATCCTTATGACATCATCTTTAGATTCAATTTTGTGACACATAACATCTTTTCTGAAGGTAATATTCCTTAAAAATTGAAGCATTGGTAAGTATTTAATCATACTAATTTTATAACTCCCATTGCAAAACTACATTTAGAAGCTTCCAGTTTCCTCATGTCACTAAAAGAAAAATAATAGATTATATATTATAAAATATCATTAGAATACATAGACTTTTAAATAAAGAAATTATAGAAAATAATACCTTGTGAATGGAATATCCCAAAATACTTTTTCCCTCTATGGCATTAACATTTGCTAAATGCACTAAGGTCAAAGTCCTGATTACTCCAAAGGTCTCTGATGTCATAGATCTAACTTAAGGTTGCTTGGATCTCTCCAGCATGTGAAATTAAAAGAATGAAATTTCCAAAATATCCTTATCTCTATAGTAACCTCTACTAACTTCAAAAATATTTTAAGAGTCTCTGTTATCTTTCCAAAAATAATTTATTCTCCCCCCATCACCAAAAAAAGAAAAGTTTGAGTGAAATATTAATATTTAAGGCAGGATTAAGAAACAAAGCACTCATTTAATGGACAATTTTATATCAATTGTCAGTTACTCCTGCACTACACCAAAATTTTTTATAGTTACAATCACAATTTAAATTAATAAATTGTTTAAATTATAGCCTGAAATAGTATCTACCATAGAGCTGTTATATTTACATTTTCTTTTTTTCATTATGAATAGAAAACTGATCCATGGCATAAAAGCAAATCTTAACACTAGAAGAAAATGAATGAAGAGATATTTATGATACAAAAATGTCATTATGAAGAAACCAAGTGACCATGAGGAAAAATCCAAAATTCAGATACTAACTTCAAACAACTAATAATATTGAGCAATCCTTGTGTCAAAATTTTCTTCTTGTTTTCAAATGTAACTTTTAGTTTCCAGTTACTTACATATTTCTTTGAGTCCATCCAGAAGGAACTCAGAAATATAAAAATATTGCATTTTGCTAAGGGTAGTCACAAGTTCCCTTTAAGAGTGCTCATGTTCTTAACACTTTGGGAGCCAATCAGTGGTCTCTCTGAGGGTGAGGGCTTGCTTCATTTAGATGTGACAATCTGGTTGAGTAATAGAGATGAGAAGCACTGTGTGCTCAGGCCCACATGCATAGGCATCACACAGGGTTCTGCCAAGAGCACGGAGGTTTGTTTATTATATAGGCTGGTGACTCTAAGAATTGGAACAATATTTCTACCCAGATATATATTTTAGAAAGTTTATTAGGAAGGGTAGACAATCATTCCTATAAGTAACCTGACCACGTGGTTGCTAGCCTGCATGTCTCTTCCTCATTCCCTTCACCTGCCTGCCCTGTTCCTGACTTCTTCTTTGTTCTCTTCTTGGTTCTCCCCCTATTCTCTCAAAGCCTTGACTTTTATTGATGTACAGTACATAGAGGGAAGCAAAACTAATGCAACTGTGTTATCTCAGTAACGTTTTATGGGCAGGTGAAATTACTCATCAGGAGGAGGGGATGAACTTCATTGACACATGATTACATACTTCTTTTGCATACAATAAATTTTCTACATATATGTGTTTCCATGGAACTTAACAACAAGATGCCTAGCTTAAGGAAATAGTCAACAAAACATTGTTACTATAGATGAATGAGGTAGACAGGGTAATCTAGAGGTTAGTGCTCCCTGACCTAGGAGAATCATTGTTACTTTTGGTCAGCTTTCACAATCAATAACAATTACTTAGGAGATGGGTAACAAAACATTTCGTACCTAGGTACAACGTTAGAGGACAATTGAATGACCAGATTTGGGGTTTTCCTCAAATGAAAAGTTCTATTTTTCTTGTGTTACTTTACCTGGCACCTGACAATGTTGCCTGATTTCTGTCCATAAACAGAATTCAGTGGAGCGTGTTTTGAAGGAGATTGATGTTCCTGGCTTGCCTGGCTTGTAATGGCTCTGTGAAGAAGGAAAGGAGGAGGCCAATGGGTAGTGAACTCTAGATTTTAATTCTGTGAATGTAATCTTTTAGGGTAATAGTTATAGGGGATTAAGGTGGGATATATGTATATTGATCTTATAAATATTTGCTCTCATATTAATTCTCCTGTATTAAGGAGAGATAAGTAATCATAGCAAGTTGATTAGTGGATGAAGTTGGGAAGAGAAGTCACAGAGGGGAGCCTCAGGTTTGGGGACTGTTTTTCAGACCCCATTTCCCCAGTCCATGACCTTGTCAGCCAGTCAGGGTATGATGGCCTCCAACAATAACATAATTTCTCTCTGATCAAACCTAGAACAATTCCATTTAGGTTATTATGCACAAAGTACAGATTGTGATAATCATAGAGAATCAAGCAATTATCCTCACTTTTCTCTGGTAAGTTATTCTATACTCCCTGGACCCATACACTTTTCATGACTTACAGTATTACCTTAGATGGAACATTTAGAATGAGAATAGGGCAGATTTTATTATTTCATATTTTGTTGTTGTGAACTTCAGTGATCTTTCTTTAGCTATTTCCTTTATTTGGGGGTCTCACCACTCTATAGCTCTTGTTCTACAATCCTGGAAAAGAGTCTGGATCTTTCTCATTTCTCCTACTGTCCACATCTCTTCTGCTCTCATTGTCCCACACTATATTTTTTGCCATCCAACAACCATGCCAACTCTTGAGCAGTTTGACAATATTAATCTAGAATTTCGACAGTAACAGTTATTTATTGCTTTATAAAAATCACATGATTTTAGTGTATTTAAATCTTATGCCCTCTCCATTTCTTAAACAAATTTCAATCCAAGCTAAGATAATTTCTACATCAAAAAGAAATTCATGGGATCAATATCTTTCTTGTTTCGGCAGTTTATGCAATTTGAGCTTCTAAAGCTTTGAGTGTGGTTAAATCTCTCAGCTGTATAGATTGAGAAAAATCAGCATGTAGTCCTGTGAGACTTCACAAGTCTTCTTAATGAATTAGTATGCTAGATATCAATACTAGAGTGTCTAAGTTTTGAGAAAGAATGGTTAATTTTATAGTAATGATAATGAAATAACTTTATAGAGAACTCTCTTACCCAGACATGTACATGTTCATTCTTTCTTTAAAAAGTAATGACAAAGTTGCATCTCTAATTTCCCATAATATTTTAGGAATAAATTTTAAAATGTATTTTTAGCCACAGTGCAGAATATAGATATACACTTTTTAGTTTCAATTATATGAACAATCCAAGAACAATAAGCAGATTTATTATATACTTAGAATCAATCTGTTCCAAGATATTTTGGTGCCATAGTGCACCTATCTTCTCACTTACACTACACTCTTAATGTCTGTTTCTCTATTTCATACCATGTTTACCTTCCAGAAAATAGTGACTTCTCATGATGTTAATATTAAAATTTTCTAGAGACAGTATTTTAATTGATATGTATTTCTTAAATAATTTTAAAAAGTGGATCAGAGAAAGAAAAGGCACCAAGTACTTGTGACTAGATATTCCCTTAGAAATATTTCTTCCAATTTCTGGGTAAACATGGCGGCAAACTAGACATGAGTTGCTTCCTCTCCCCAGCACCCAAAGAAATAGACTACATCAAAAGAACATAAAAATCATCTTTGGAAGAACAGAGGGACTCTATAGTAGGGTGCAGCACTGAAGGTATGTGGGGTTTGAGCATTTCCACACTATAAGAAGGAGAAAAAAGCTTGCACCCAGAAGGGATCTGAACTACCCTCCCCCACCTCAACTATGGAACCAAAGTCAGGACCAGCACACCCACCAGAGACAATGATTGAGCGAGGGACATCTCTGTAGTGAGTGGGGGTCACATCAGGGTCCTTGGGATCTAACTAGGATTTACAGGAATCTACCCCTGAGAGCATTTACACAGGAGACCCCTGTGCACTGGAGAGCACAGACTGCTGGTGCTCTTGCAAACTGTGGATGATGTGGAGATGTAATAACCTGCCTGAGGCAAAAGCCCTGCCACATAACTCCACAGAAAACCTGCCCATCTCACTCAGATTTCTGACTAAAAAGGAAAGGGAAAACCACCAAAGGGATGGCTTATTGTGTGGGGAAATGTTATGTGTAACTCTCAAAATTTTATGCATTAATAATCAGAAGAACCACTCATAGGGAAAGATTGGGGCATTAAGATAATTTGAAGGAAAAAAGGAAGAAAAAGGAAGGGAGGGGATTGATGATGGTACCAAGATATACTTGAAGAAATAGAAATAAATTAAATAGAATAATCTTTCTCACACAAAGATACACACGGGAAGGGAAGGAGAAGAATTATCTTATAAGAAGGAGAGGAAGAGAGCCCTAATTGGTATTAATTAAACCTTACTCTCAGTGAAATCAACTCTGAGAGAGAAGAGCAACTAGATCCATTGGGATCTTGAATTCTATCTTAACCAATAGGGTAATGGAGAAAGGAAAATTAAGGGGGGAGGAGGGAAGAGGGAGTACAAAAAGGAAGAGAAGGAGAGGGGGGAGGGAAAGTAACAGACCTCCCCATAAAACAAGAAGGGAACAAAAAGGGAGGGGCAAGAAAGGGAAGCATAGCAAGGGAGGATACTAGGGGGACTGATTTAAAGCTCCACCACTGGTTTAAAAGGTTGTAGCAAAAGAAGAAAGGTCAGAATTAGGGGAGGATATCAATATGCTGGGGAATTCACAGGTGACAAACATAACTTTGAATGAAAATGGGATGAACTCACCCATAAAACAAAGATGAATAGCAGAATGGATTAGAATCCAAAACCGTACTATATGTTGTCTTAAAGAAAGACACATTAGGCGGTTAGAAACACAAAAGGTCAGAATTAAAGGTTGGAGTAAGACCTTTTGGGCCTCAACTGGCAGAAAGAAGGCAGGAGTTGCAATCATGATATCTGACAAAGCCAAAGCAAAAATACACCTGATTAAAAGGGATAGGGAAGGTAAATACATGCTGATAAAAGTAAGTATAGGCAATGAGGAAATATCCCTAATCAACATGTATGCACTAAATGGTATAGCACCCAAATTTCTAATGGAGAAACTAGGAAAATTGAAGGAGGAAATAGATAGTAAAACTATATTAGTGGGAGACCTGAACCAACCACTATAAAATTTAGATAAAGCAAATCAAATAAGAAATAAGAAATAGGTAAAAGATGTGAATGAAATCTTAGAAAAATTAGAGTTAATAGATATATGGAGAAAAATAAATAGGGACAAATAGGAATACTCCTTCTTTTCAGCAGCACATGGCACATTCACAAAGATTGGCCATACACTAGGTCATAAAAACATGGGATACAAATGCAGAAAAGCAGAAAAAATAAATGCAACCTTTTCAGTTCATAAGGCAATAAAAATAATGATCAGTAAGGTTACATGGAAAGCAACATTAAAAATCAATTGGAAATTAAATAATATGATACTCCAAAATTGGTTAGTTACCAAACAAATCATAGAAATAATTAATAATTTCATTGAAGAAAATGACAATGGTGAGACATCCTTTCAAACCTCATGGAATTCAGTCAAAGCAGTACTCAGAGGAAAATTTATATCCCTGATTGCATATATTAACAAATTAAGGAGGGCAGAGATCAATGAATTGGACATGCAAATCAAAAAACTTGAAAGCAAACAAATTAAAAACCTAAGAAGAAAACCAAATTAGAGATCCTAAAAATTAAGGGAAAATTTAATAAAATCAAAATTGATACAACTATTAAGCTAATAAATGAGACAAGAAGCTGGTACTTGGAAAAACAAACAAAATAGACAAAGTACTGGTCAACCTAATTAAAAAAGGAAAGAATAAATGCAAATTAAGAGTATCATAGAAGAAAAGGGGGACCTTACCTCCAATGAATAAGAAATTAAGGCAATCATCAAAACCTTCTTTGCCCAATTATATGGCAATAAATATGCCAATCTAGGTGATATGGATGAATATTTACAAAAATATAAATTACCTAGACTAACAGAAGAAGAAATAGAAATCTTAAATAATCACATATCAGAACAAGAAATCCAATAGGCCATCAAAGAACTCCTAAGAAAAAAATCCCCAGGGATTGGAATCTAGTGTGGGAGAGATTAGGTTTGGAACAACACCTCAAACCCCACACCAAAATAAACTCAGAATGGGTGAATGACTTGAACATAAAGAAGGAAATTAGGAGTAAATTATGTGAACACAGAATACTATACATGTCAGACCTTTGGTAAGGGAAAGACTTTAAAACCAAGCAAGACTTAGAAAGAGTTACAAAATGTTAAATAAATAATTTCTACTACATGAAATTAAAAAGGTTTTGTACAAACAAAACCAATGTAACTAAAATCAGAAGGGAAGCAACAAATTGGGAAACAATTTAACAAATTATTAAGAAAAACCTCTGACAAACGTCTAATTACTCAAATTTACAAAGAGTTAAATCAATTTTACAAAAAAATGAAGCCATTAAAAATCGACTAGGGACATGAATAGGCAGATTTCAGTTAAAGAAATCAAAGCTATTAATAAGCACAAGAAAAACTGTTCTAAATCTCTTATAATCAGAGAGATGCAAATCAAAACAACTCTGAGGTATCACCTTACACCTAGCAGATTGGCTAACATGACAGTGAAGGAAAATAATGAATGCTGGAGGAGATGTGGCAAAGTCAGGACATTAATTCATTGCTGGTGGAGTTGTCAATCATTCTGGAGGACAATTTGGAACTATGCCCAAGGGACACTAAAACAATGTCTGCCCTTTGTTCCAGCCATAACACTGCTGGGTTTATACCTCAAAGTGATAATAAGGAAAAAGACTTGTACAAGAATATTCATAGCTGCCCTCTTTGTGGTGGCAAAAAAATTGGAAATTGAGGGGATGCCCTTCAATTGGGGAATGGCTGAATAAATTGTGGTATATGTTGGTGATGGAATACTATTGGGCTAAAAGGAATAATAAAATGGAGGAATTACATGGGAACTGGATCAACCTCCAGGAAGTGATGCAGAGCAAAAGGAGCAGAACCAAGAGAACATTGTACACAGAGACTGATACACTGTGGATCAATCGAACATAATGGACTTCTCCATTAGTGTCAATGCAATGTCCCTGAACAAGCTGCAGGGATCTAGGAGAAAAAACACTACCCACAAGCAGAGGACAAATGGTGGGAGTAAAATCACCAAGGAAAGGCAACTGTTTGACTACAGGGGTTGAAGGGATATGATTGAGGAGAGACTCTAAATGAGCACCCTAATGCAAATACCAACAACATGGAAATGTGTTCAGATCAAGGACACATGTAATACCCAGAGGAATCACGCATCAGCCATGGGAGGGGTGGCGGGAGGGGGTGGGGAGTAAAAGAAAATGATCTTAGTTTCCAATGAATAATGTTTGGAAATGACCAAATAAAATAATGTTTAAAAGGAAAATAAAAATAAAAATAGTTGGTCAGTCCACAAAAGAAAGAAAGAAAGAAAGAAAGAAAGAAAGAAAGAAAGAAAGAAAGAAAGAAAGAAAGAAAGAAAGAAAGAAAGAAAGAAAGAAACAAACAAACAAACAAACAAACAAACAAACAAAGAAACAAAGAAAGAAACAAAGAAAGAAACAAAGAAACAAAGAAAGAAACAAAGAAACAAAGAAAGAAACAAAGAAACAAAGAAACAAAGAAACAAAGAAAAAGAAATCTTTCTTCCCTAGCAAGCAATTGTCTGTGCTGGAACTCTAAAAGCTTCCTTCCCCAAGTCAGCTGTGTGTCCACACTCTGGGTACACCAGTGTTCACCTAGCCACTTTCTGACACTATGATTCCAAGGAAAAAGAGACCTAAATCCTTTCCTTAGTCCCATTTTAAGGGACTTGTGATGACACTTTTCAGAATGCCTTTGATTTTGCAGAGTCTCACCTATTTCCAGATCAGAGGCTTATATTCCAGATGGCAGGAATTACATGGGACAAGAGGCAAGCATTTTATAACCACCAGAGGAACAGTAGACTGCTATTGTCCTCCAAGAATGTACATTACTGCCCTATATTATGTAGTATGTTGACAGATAAATCCCCAGAACTTGTTCCTAATTCAGTCAAATGGAGAAACTGAATTACAACCTAACTTAATGTGAGAATGGGATACTTTAAAACCAATATGATACTTCCCCTTTTAAAATTTTAAGTCAGTTGAATTCTCACCTTCCCATTCTGATTCACTGGGAAGAGATATGTTAGTTTTCCCACTCAATCATTCCATATATAAGACTTAAACATTTCAGAATTATCTTACCAGGATACATAAAGGCAGAAAGATATATATTTCATGGAAGGTTTAACTACATTTGGATGGATTTTAATATATTTAAAACGATTGACAGACACATTGTCAAAGATGCATTGAAGGCATTCCCCTTTTTCTGGTACAATGCTTTTGCAATCAAAATAAAATATCAGCACATGAAAAGGAAAATAGTGGATGGAGGACCCAAACCAGACAGTTCAGTTCATTTATCCAAAATATCATTCAGACACAAAGACACTGATTTCTGAAGATATTTTCTATTTCTGTTATCTTTGTAGTCTATCTAGAATCATGATTGTCCTCACACCATTTTCTCTGTGTGATCTGCTTTCTTGGTCTAGCTTAATGATCATATCATTCCCTAAAATTGCTTTAAAAATATTAGCCTATGGACTTTTAGGATAGCTTCACAATCCCCACTCTGAAAGATGAGATACTGCCCAGGATCTAACCCTATATACAATCACCCACATAATTGATGGTAACACAAAAGAATGTTCCAACACAGTAAAAATTATTTTGTAGTAATACTAGGCTTGGTACAAGTTGCATGACTAGGTTAATCATTTAAAATATATTAAATAAGTAACTCAAATAATATATGAATCTCCTTTTCAAAAAATGAGAGAAAAATTTGTAACTTATCTATGGGCTAGAGGAGTCAGCTTATATCCAATAAGTATGTAGGTCAGGAGAAACAATATTGCATTTACACACTATCTGCTGAGACTAAAGAATGTGTTATACCAAAGAAAAAGAGTGATAGAAGTATGATAAAAAGAGAGATGTGATCTCCTATTTTTATTCCTACCCTATACAAGAGCCAAAGGAATAGCAAGCTAGAATCAGAGGGAAATGAGAGTTTTCTCCATAAAAATGAAATGTCCTACAAGATGTGAAGATAGAATTAATTGTCCCCTTGTCTATTTTTAGCTAAACAAAACAAGAACTCAAAGCATCCCTACTTAACACTAAATAAAAGAATTCATGATTCACTTACTAGAATAAGCTCCCACCTCCAAAGTCTACTACCACTCCCCTTAGGCAGTGCTAGGCAAATTGAAAGACTGCAATTGCTTCCTATAAAGTGTGAAAGGGACGGGAAAGGAGGTGGAAAAAGAACTATAAAAAGTTCTGAACTTCCTGAAAGTCCTGAACTTCTTCTTGGGGACCTCTCCTTTGAACTTCTTCTCCTTTGGAGTTTGTATTTGGACACTGTGTTAGTGAGCTGAACTGAAGGAGGAGACTCTTTCCCTGGATCCTGCTTCAGCTTGATGGGTGAGTAGCTGGCCTTCCTTTCCTGGCTTCTGGAGAGATTAGTTTTAGAGATTCCTACCTTGACTTTGGAGGAGGCTGTGTTGATGGAACTCTAGCTGAAAAAACCACTGGACTTCTGGCTGAGGATTACTGGAAAATCCACATGGGGTAAAGGGACATGGGGTTGCCCCTGTGGGGCTGAGCCTCATTCCACTGAAGAAAGCCTGGTAGGCTACATTTTTCCCCTTTCACTCTTTTCAAATATTTGTAAATCAAGCTGCTAAAAATCAATTTGACTTAAGCTATAATATTTTTAAATTGGTGACCACAACATTACTTTAGAATTTTCATATTTAATCAAAACCCTAAATTTTTAATTCTTACAAAGACTAAAAAGAGACATTCCTCAGAATCTTTGTTGAACAATTGCTTTTCCTACATTCCACAAGACCACTTTTGCCACTTTGTCACTAACATATATCACCCCCAATATGACTGTTGACATTTGTTATCATTGGCTTATTAGCACTGAAAAGTGGTTTATTAGCACTCTCTTTCTGGTTTATCTAGAATCAGACTCAAACATCAGTTATAATTCCATAAATTTAATCACCAGTGGTATGCTTCAATAGTCTATATTTTGGGATGTGTCATGTTGTGTAACAATTAAAATAGTGGTAGCCATAAACTGTGGCTATTAAAAGAGTGGTTTCCTTAAACTGTGACTGCAAAGATGTTTTTTATATTAAAAATAAAGTGGTCACCAGGGGAAAATTCCCAAATATGAAATATACCCAAGTCAGCTGGGTTTTTAATGGAGATTTTAATTAATACAAATAAGGAATTAATGAAAGAGAGAGAGTAAGAGGAAACAATGAGAAAAGAGATACGCCAGCCTAAGTTTTTAAACCTTTAAGAGAGAGATAAGTCAGTCTTTTATCCACTCACCACAAGATTTTGTCCCAAGCAAGATTCTAGTGTTCAGAGAGACACCAGTTCAGCTTTGGCCAGCTCAATCTCCAGAAAGAGTTCTCTCAGAGAGTCCCCTTGCTCTCAGCTTCTCATCTCCTTTTAAAAAGAATTTTCTCCTATGTCACCTCCCCTAAGTTCTCACATCTACCAATCACAGTAGACATTTTCCAAAGGACAGACCATTCTTAATTCACACCTGAGTAGGCTAAACTTTTGAGTAATTCACACCTGAGTAGACTAAAATCTCTGAGTAAGTTCTCACCTCTTTGTCCCTTGTAAGTTTACAAGTTGCCTGACCTTTATAGGTACTTAGCATCCTTTTATATTAGATCTAAAAATAGGCCCAGCTTAAGGGTTTTTTGCCTCATTTTAAGTATGGGTTAAGTACTTTTTATTGTTCAGCAAGGAGTTTACAACTTTATCTTCCCCTAAAATATGCTTAAGTAGGGGTGGAGTAGAGTTCCCACATTCCTGATCAAGTACCTTCATCATTTAAATGGGGAATGGTCTTAACCAAATCTTATGAAGTAGGGTCTGAGAATTTTTGAGATTCACAGTTGTCAGGTCTGCTGGGTATGGTAAACTAATCCTCTAATATCCAATATCAAGTATGATTTCATAAGCTCAAATTAAAAATGTACTTAAAATTAAAACAAAATAGAAAAAAAATGAAAAAGATAACTTCCCAAACCCCATTTAACAATGTTAACAGTTAAACATATATATTTTAAAGAAACAGACTGATTACATAAAAATTAATGAAATATATCTCTAAAATGGCCATAATTCTCAGTACACATATACATAAGTTTTCACTTGGTAAAAGTTTGTCATATGTTTTAATAAAACAACTAAGGTAAAGTCTGAAAAAAGATAATAATTTCTAGAATTAAAAAAGATAGTTTGGCTAGAGTTGCTAACAAAGCTGTGCTTTGCAGCCATTAGAGGTTCCACCATTCACCAAATGATGTTGCATGGATCTCAATTACAATTTGTTAAGGGTCATTCATAACTCATTGAAACTCCTGGACACCTGTAACAATTTCCCCTGACATGTAAGAATGAGTACATTGACTAATAAGAGCACAGTTACCCCCAGAAGCCACTGTAATATTTAAATCAGTATCAATAAGTCCAAGTATTAATTTTATACTGTTAGTTGATAATAACTTGAAGTAGAAGGAATAAAAAGGAAATAGAAGTATAAGAATCTAATTATCTAACAAAAATAAGACCATGTTAGTAAGTTCTCCTACCTGGCTCAAAGGCACCTTCCACAGCTGCGATCAGGAGGAAAGAGAAAGAGAGTGTAGAGCTACACAAAACTTAAATCCTCCCTATGTTAACAAATAACATGAGAACGAACATGGGAAGCTGGGATTTAGATTCCTCGGGAGCAAAATATAATTATACACCACCATAAAAATATCAAAGGCTAGTTGGTTTTGCATGACTGTCTTCTCAATATATAATTTAATATAAAATTTGGCAATATATAACTTTCATGAGTTGCAGATTCTGGCAAAGTCTCATTTATATAGAATGAAATTATTGCCCATTTTTAAAACAAAACTCCAATGGAGCTGGTAACAGATTCAGCATTCATAAGGCCCAATGGTCTTGCCTTGGTATAGATTACATTCTATTTGATTAGGGAACTTAATAATCCTTACTCTAGTCATCATAAGAGGGAACACAAGTAGAAAATGCAATATGGCTTACTGCAGAAAATAAAATAGTACCAAATAAAGGTAGCATATTTTTAGCAGAGTAAACTAAATTAAGTTTATCTTAAAAATATCTAATCACAAAAAGATAAGCTAAAAATAAAATCAGAAACAAATACCAAAAATAATAATGCAAAATGAAAACCACAGCTTATAGTATATTTGAGGGGTGGTTAAATCAGTATAGAGAGAGAGGAGAAGAGAGGAGAACCCCCTCCTCAAAAGGGGGTTCAGGGAAGACAGCTCATGTTTAGGGTTGGCTCAAAGAGAGGAGAGGTTTGAAGATTTTCCCTCTTCTGCCTTCCCTCCTTAGCTAAGGCTGTTCTCCCAGATTCACCCTTGTTCCTCTTGTTCCCCCTCCACTATTCAAGACCAAAGGGTCTCCCCTTGATCTGTTCACTCACACTTATTCACAGCTTGGGAAAAGATAACTTTTTAATTTCAACTCAATCAGGATAATACAAAGGAAAACTATCAAGGAAAGAATGGGAGAGAAAAGTGGGGAAGGAGGGTTCCTCTCTATCTAAAGCCCTTTCCCCTCCTCCTCAAGTTTGGGGGGAACTTGGGCCTTGGCAGCCTGAGCCCCCTGAGAGAAAGTCAGGTTGACTCACCCTGGGTTTGGTCCCTTGGCAACAGTTCAGACTCAGGACAACAGGAGCTGAGGTAAAGTTGGAAAGAGATTTAAAATGTCTTTCTCAGGCTTCCTCTTCAAAAGCCTTTTCAATTGGGAAATGTTAGGGGGAAATATTTCCAGTCATCAGCAGTAAAAGTCGGTAACCCTCAGGAGAAAGTCTTTTTCCACCTTCTCTCTTTGGCTTCTCAAACCTGAGAGACCAACTCCTCCACCAGCCAGTCTTCTGTTCCTCAAGATTCCAAACCCTTAGGGTCCCTTTTCCATTGAGGTGATCAGTTTCACATACTCTTCAGCCTGGCACTTTTTCTTTAGTGCCAGCCTCTGTCACAATAGTTAATCAGTGTCAATAGATGACACCAATTTTACATGAGAGCAATAAAGCCAAGTCTATTTTCTCCAAATTTGATGGCAAAGTAGTCAGCAATATTTGGAAGGGAGTTTCTCAAGAAAAATTGAGTCCCTTTCATCTGCTAAAATCTCTTTATATACACCTTGTTTCCAGGATGGAGATCATGGAATGAGAAGTCCAAGGGTCCTTCTCCAGAGTCATGAAGTTCATTTAATGTGACCTATAATTCTCTATATAAGAATCAACAGAGATGTCACCCATTGTAATGTTATATATGCATAGGGTAAAGTTTTGGTCTGAATAGGGGGATGTACAAAAAGCATTTAAAATGGTAAGAAATGTCAAGCTGCCCTAGATCTACTTCAAGTAAAATAGAACTAAGGGGAGAACATCAGGCCACTTCAAATAAGCCTCAATGCATAGTTTGCCAGTTATGGTTTTAAGTTATCTATTGATATATTCAACTTGGTCTGAGGTCTGGGATTGTAAGGTGTATGGTATTTGGGAGTAATTTCCACATAGGAATAAACCTGATAAAGTAGAATCAGTAAAATTAGTTCCCTTATCTGAATCAATGTGTAACAATAACATTTTAGCAAGTTTGGCCTGAGTACCAAGGAGAGAGCTTCTATCTATCTAGTTAGTTGGACTACTATAAAAAGACAAACTTTATAATGTCCAGCTTTAAGTAATACTGATGAAATAAATTTGCAAATCTTCAAAAAGTGTGTAAGTCAGGGGTCACTCAGCAAAAGCCTTTTCATGCAAAGTATACTGATTATCAGCCTGGCAGGTAGGGAAAGTGCCAAGTACATGGGAGGATATATTGGTAATACTTGAGGCCACCAATCCACAATCCCCTGAATACCAAAGCACCTATTCCTGTAAACAGTTAAACCCATTTAATGATAGAAGCTTCTGGGAAGGAAAGGTTTTCCTTCTGAAGAAACACAAACTCCATTAATCTGTTTTTATCTAAACTGCTGCTTCCACTTCCTGTTCATTATAAGACAAAGAAAAATTGGGTTCATCATTAGATATGAGTCAAAGTTAATTCAGTTCCTTCTAAGACTACAAACTTAGCTTCAGTGTCTAACAACTGATCTTGCCTAGAGACAAGGTCAGTCCCTCCTGTATGGGCAGAGCAATGAACAATAGCCAAGGCAGCAGATAAGATTAAGAACAGAGAGGAGTTCTTTAATGATCTATGCATTTATATTGATCTTGCCAGCAGAAATAAAAATATCCCCTCTACATCCAAAGCATCCCAACAGCATGACAGACTCCTGAGTATATATTGAGTCTATAAATTACTTTCTTTAGCTCTTTTCCATACAGTTCACAATGCCATCAATTCAGAACTCTGGGCACTAAAATTTGAAGGTAATGAAGCTACCCAGATGGTATGATGGTCCAGAACAACTTCAACACTGGTATAGCATGTGCTACCCCTCAAAAAAATAACCATCAGTGTAGAGAATTAAAACAGAGTTTTCTATATGTGAATCAGAGAGATCATCACTGGGCTTCTCAACCATGTTCACTACAAATGAACACTTATATGATGGTTCCCCAGAAAGCAAAAAATCAGGATTAAAAACTTTGCAACATTTTAGGGTAATAGTTTCATTCGCTAACTAAGTTGTCTGATACATAGCAAGTCTTTGGTCTGAATGCCTGTGTTCTCTGTCAGAGCAATATTGCCTGAAACTCACATGAGTATTGTGAACCTTAAAAATTCTCAGACCCTACTTCATAAGATTTGATTAAGTCCATTCCCCATTTGGGCACTGAACTCTACTTAGATCAGGAATGTGAGAACTCTACTTCACCTACTTAAGTCTGCCCTAGGGGAAGATAAAGTTGTAAACTCTTTTCTGAACAATGAAAAGTACTTAAACCCATACTTATAATAAGGCAAAAAGTTCTTAAGCTAAGTAGCTATAAAGGTCAAGCAACTTGTGAATTTACAAGGAACAAAGAGCTGAGAAACTTACTCAGAGCTTTCCTGGTGTGAATTACTCAAAAATTTACACCTTCTTAGGTGTGGACTAAGAATGGTCTGTCCTTTGAAAAACGTCTACTGTGATTGGTAGATGGAAGAACTTAGGGGAGGTGACATAGGAGAAAATTCCCTATATAAGGAGATGAGAAATCTGAGAGAAAAAAAAAAAAACATTCTCTAAGGAGGCTGTTGAGAGAGGGTCTCTAAGGAGGCTCTGAAGGGAGGCTGACTCTGGCTGGAACTCCCTCTGAGGAGACTCTGTCCCTCTGAATCCTTGCTTGAACAGATCTTATGGTGAGTGATTAAGGACTGACTGATCTCACTCTGAAGACTCAGGACTAGACCTTTCGGCTAAGGCCCTTCATACTTATTCCTTTCTTATTCTCTCTCATTTTCTTAATTCCACATTTGTATTAATTAATATCTCTATAAAACCCAGTTGACTTGGGCATATTCATAATTGGGAATATTTCCCTGGTGACCACCTTATATATTGAATTAAAAACAAGACACTGTAGTGAAAACATATTTCCTGCGGTCACAATTTTCTCATCCACTCTTTTATCTACAACAATTTAAGTCTTCCACTATTTTAACTCACTACAGTTTATGGCCTTCAACCATTTTAATTATTACAGTATAGACTTTTAAAAGAGAACTAAAGACTATGTCAGAGGCTTTCTCCACAAAAAGCGCTCTGGTTGCCATAGCCCAAAGGCAGGGTGGTGCTCAAAGCAGCCATTGCATCTCACTATAAAGAATAATAGGTTACTGGATATTCTGTGAATACCAAGGCTTAAATAAGACCCCAAAAGCCACTCCCTCTATTCATGTACATAAAATATATATAATATTTTTAAGTCTGGAATTCCTAGAGCAGAATCAGACAAATTGGCCTGTTTCAATTCCATGAGAGCTGGAATTTTTTGAACTGAATTTTTAGTAAGAGCTATGAAAGGTGTGATAATTTCCCTATAATGGAGGCTACATTGTCTATATTATTTTGAGCTGCCACTTAGAGGAAGGAGCAGAGAGTTACTGAATAACTTCAATGCACTTGGGAGAAATAGAACAGGTCATAGCAGTGAAAATAAAACCTAAATATTCCATCTTTGAATGACTCCCACTGTACTTTTGACCTAGAAACCTCATGGCCTCTTCAGTGGAGCTCTAAAAGGAGATGCCTATTATCTTTCTGATGTGTACAGGAAATTATTTAGCAGAAGTTGATCCAGAGTACAGAGTCTAAGTCTGACATCCTGTGGTGTCTGTGTAACAGTTACCATCAGGGTGAGTGATAATGTGGTAGAGCCAATATCACTGTAAGTGTCCCTAGGAATGGGGAAGAGCAGAAGTCATTTTGGTTGAAACTGAGTGAGCAAGGAGGCTCCTTAAACCCCAGTGGAAACACGGTGGGATCTTATTGCTTCCAGACTTGAAATGACTGCCTCTCTAAGTTGTCCAGGAACCTGCTTATCGTGGCTGGTGATCTCTGGTCACCAGCCACACTTCAGTGAAATAGGACCTTAGCCAGTCAAATGAATCAGTTCTAGTTAGTCCTCTGTGTGTGTGTGTGTGTGTGTGTGTTTCTGTCTCTGTCTCTGTCTCTTTATCAATAAATGCTTATAACTCAGGTGCTGAGCCTCAGGACTGCCTTTTATTTGTTACACTGGCATATATCTATATCTGGTGCCATGAAAAGCATGATCATGAACATATAGAACTAAAGTAACATCTTAAAATGGTAATAGTTAATTCCTGCTATGATTTTGAGATAATAAAGTTGGGTTCTCTACATGCTGCTGATCTAATCTAGTCCTTGACCACTCTGAAACTTTCTAGGTAAAAGCAAATTATTTTCCTAGAGTTTATATGGATAAGAAAAGAAAAGACAGCAGAAGAGAAGTATACCACTGTAAAATACATAGTTTAGGTAGGGATTGAGGAGATGATAGCTTCAGGGTTTGGATCCACTGGATGCCTACATATTATAACATTTAAGAGAGTGGTTGGCATAAACTGTGACAGTGAAAATATGGTTTCAAGACAGTATCTTGCATTGTCAAAAATAAAGTGGTGGCCATGGGAAAAATTCCCAAATATTAAATACCCAAGTCAGCTGGGTGTTATGGAGATTTTAATTAACACAAATTAAAGAATTAATGAAAAGGAGAGAGTAAGAGGAAATAATGAGAAAAGGGCTAGGCCAGCCTAGGCCAGCCTAGGCCTGCCTAGGCCTGCCTAGGCTTTAAGCTTTAAGAGAGAGATCAGTCAGTCTTTAATCCACTCACCATAAGATTTGTCCCAAGCACAGATTGTAGTGTTCAGAAAGACCCTCCAGTTTAGTTCCTGAGCTCCACTTCAGCTTCCAAGGCTGAATTCTTCCTTCAGAGGCCTTATGATTTTCCTTTTAAAGAGAATTTTCTCCTATGTCACCTCCCCTAAGTTCTCACATCTACCAATCACAGTAGATGTTTTCCAAAGGACAGACCATTCTTAATTCACACTAAGTAGACTAAACTTTTGAGTAATTTCACACCTCTTTGTTAATGCTTGTCTCTTACAAGTTTGCAAGTTGCCTGACCTTCATAGGTACTTAGCACCTTCCTAAAAATAGACTTAGCTTAAGGGCTTGGCCTCACTATAAGTATGGGTTAAGTACCTTCATTGTTCACTAAGGAGTTTACAACTTTATCTTCCCCTAAAGGATGCTTAAGTATGGGTGGAGAAATGTTAGAGTTCTCACATTCCTGACTAAGTCCCTTCATTGTTTAAAATGGGGAATGGTCTTAACCAAGTCTTCTGAAGTAGGGTCTGAGAATTTCTAAGATTCACAATCCCGTCCTGATGATCATTGGGAGACTAGTCTCCCCATTGATCATTTAACATAATCATCTTGTAGTCCTAAACGCACTTCTAATTACACATGCATACAATATTCAATTTTCTAAGAAGAAATAACAGTAGTGAGGGAGTAAATAGAAGAGAAAGAAAGCAAAACCAATGTTTTACTAGGCACGTTGACAGAAAGCCAAATTAGGGGCAGTCCCTTTTGGCATAAATGTGTCCATTTACCATAAATGTTCAATCAAACTTCAGTTCAATCAACCATATCCAAAGTTCATTCTTGATCTTCTTGATGTAGTGTGGGTTTTTCAGCATCTTTCTGCAATAATACATTCTCTAGATTTAGGAGTTAGCAAGCTTCTTCCTTGAAGATCTTTTCTTTAACAAAATCAAAATCTTGGAATTTTATAAAAATACAATCTCAAACAAAAAAATCAAATATTCTTGGATTAAAATATAATCCCCTCTGAAGTAGGTGTTTAAAAATATCCAGTTCAGCTCAGGATGCAATGTTGAGTCATGGGGTGTATGAGTCAATTATTAAAAGAAGAGAAAAACACAACCAAAAACATAAGGAAAAAAATTTAAATAGTCCCTTGTATAGGTCCAATTTAAAATAATTTCTATCCCACAAGTCTGTAGGACAGAATGCAGTAATATTTCATTTACCCATTTGCAGCCAAGACTACAGGAAGTTGCCATGCCATAAGAAGGAAAAGAATTAGAATTCTATTTTGATAGGGAAGCATCATTCCCTCTTCTGACTTTTTTGTCATTCTCAGGGATATAGAGAGCCAGCATGATACTCAAATTTTGTACTTCTCTGAGTACTTCACAAAGAGTGTAGATACAAGGAAGTCCTACGACTTAACATAAGCATCTCAACCTTGAGTCCACATTATTATTTTATATGTGCTCTTTTTGTAACTATTTAGGTTAAATCTGTGCTCCTTGTTTTTATCCCATTTCTTGGAATCAGATACAAACATTACAGTACCATAATATTTTATCAATAAATGGCATGTTCCCATAGTTTAAAGCTTTTGGGTATGCATTGATATTATAGCAAGTATATATATATATATATATATATATATATATATATATATGTGTGTGTGTGTGTGTGTGTGTGTGTGTGTGTGTGTGTGTGTATGTTAAACTTCTATTACTACAGAAAAATAATATTAATAATATGTTATCTTTAGTACAAGAAATGAAAAAAAAATCAAATATTCTAATAAAAAGAAAAGAAAAGCAATAATAAAGAGGGGGAAAATTCATGAATTCAGTGTGTTCTCAAAACAGCATCCATTTGTCTATGGATTCTTATCTCCAATGCATATGATAGGGTCCAGTCAATCAGTCTCAACAGAAGATGCTTTCTTCACATGTGAGCAATGAATCCAAAAGTTCTTCTCTCCAACCTTTATAGATGTTGGAGTAGTTAACAATATTTGGAATGGTCCTTCCCAGGAAGGCTGAGTTGCTCCAGTATGCTTGAAATTCTTAATATACACTTTGTCTCCTGGGTTCAGGTCATGAAGAGAAAAGACTAGTGGTCTGGCTTGTACCACAGCTCCAGATTCATGAAGTTCACGTAGTTTGTTCTGTAATTCCTATATATAGGAAGCA
Source organism: Monodelphis domestica (assembly GCF_027887165.1). Classification (NCBI taxonomy): domain Eukaryota; kingdom Metazoa; phylum Chordata; class Mammalia; order Didelphimorphia; family Didelphidae; genus Monodelphis; species Monodelphis domestica. The sequence continues at coordinate 363,820,369 of NC_077229.1, forward strand.
ATAGTAGTATCTCCCCCTAATAATGATGTATATGCAGGGAGAAAAGGTTTAGCCTGTATGTCCAAAAAGCATCTCAAATGGTGAGATGTGTAGGTCTCCTCTAGGCCTGCTTCGGAGATAAAATAGGGCCAGAGGGAGAATATCAGGCCATTTTAAATGTATCTCAGTGCATAATTTTCCAATCATAGTTTTAAGTTCTTTGTTCATCCTCTCCACTTGGCCTAAGCTCTGGGGATGATATGGTACATGGAATTTTAGAGTTCTTCCCAAGCAAGAATATATCTAGTTTAGGACAGAATCAGTAAAATGACTTCCTCTATCTGAATCAATACGTGCTAGCAGTCCAAAGAGAGGAATAATTTCCTTTAAAAGTATCTTAACAACAAAATCTGCTGTGGCTTGGGTCTCAGGAAATGCTTCTGGCCATCTGGTCAGTTGATCTACAATGACTAGACAAAATTTATAATGTCCAGCCTTTGGCATTGTTATGAAATCTATCTGTAGATGTTAAAAAGGTGTGTAAGCCAGAGGATGTCCACCAAAATCTTTTCCACGAAATGCATATTGGTTATATGCTTGACATGTAGAGCAGGCTGAACACACTTTAGAGGCTATAGTAGTTATACTAGGGGCTATCCATACTCTCTTGACATAGTCCACGAAGCCCTGGGTGCCAAAATGACCATTTTTATGAATAGATTGGCAAATTTGGTGATATAAACTTCTAGGAAGCAGGGGTTTCCCTTCATATGACACCCATACACCATTAATCTGTTTTGCTTTGAATTTTTTCTTCCATTTTTCCACTTCCTTTTCATTATAGGAAAGTGATAAATTTAAACCACCAGTGGTTGTTAATGCTAAAATCAATTCAGGTCCTTCTATGGCTGCTAACTTTTCAGTGGCATCTGCTCGATCATTTCCTCTAAAGACAGGGTCAGTGCCACCTGTACGGGCAGAGCAATGAACTACAGCTAGGGCTTCATGCAGCTGGAGAGCAGAAAGGACTTCATTAATAAGTTCTGCATTAGCTATAGATTTTCCAGCTGAGGTTAAAAATCCTCTCTGGAGCCATAGCATTCTGACTGAGTGACAAATGCCAAAAGCATATCGAGAATCCATATAAATTGTTGCCTTTTTATCCTTGGCAATTATACAAGCGTGCTTCAGAGCTATGAGTTCTGCTCCTTGAGTGCTAATGTTAGAGGATAATGAAGCTGACCATTCAGTGGCAAATTCTGAGACTAATTCAGCTCCAGTGTAATGTATGCCATCCCTCAGAAAAGAGGAACCATCAGTAAATAAGATCAGATCTGCATTGTCTAAGGCAGTGTCTAAGAGATTATCTCGAGGCTTTTCTGCCATGGACACTAATGTTTCACAGTTGTGTAATGGTTCTCCTGAAGTAGGTAAATCTGGAAGCAAGGTGGCAGGGTTAAGGGTTGTACAGCTTTTCAAGGTAATGTTTTCACTATTTAACAAGGTTATTTCATACCTTGTAATTCTCTGATCTGAGAATGCTTGTCTTCTATGCTTTAGCAACAATGCTTCTACCTCATGTGGGCACATAATTGTTAATGGACTTCCGAATACTAGATCGACAGTTTTTGTCACTAGTAAGGCTGTAGCAGATACTCCTCAAAGACATGGAGGTGCTCCTGCTGCTACTGGGTCCAGTTGGGCAGAATAGTAAACAATTGGGCGCTGAGAAGGTTACAAAGTCTGAGTTAAAACACCAGAAGCTACTCGTCTTTGCTCATGTACATACAAAGTAAATGGCTTGTTGTAATCTGGGATGCCTAGAACAGGGACAGACAGGATAGTCTTTTTTAGCTCTGATAGAGCTGACAAATGTTCAGGCTCTAATTTGAGGGGTTCAGGGACCAAATCCTTTGTTAATGCTATAAGGGGTTTAGTCATTTCCCCATAGCAAGGAATCCATTGTCTGAAAAACCCTGTTCCTAAAATTGCTTTCAACTATTTCTTAGTAGTAGGAGAGCTTAAATTTTGAATATTCTCAATTCATTTTGGAGAAAGATAACAAGCACCACCATTCAGGAGGAATCCCAAATATTCTACTTTAGGGAGACATCACTGAAACTTATCCTTCGATGTTTTATGTCCTCTTTTGTGCAATTCCAAAAGAAGGTGTTTAGTATCTTCCTGACATGTTTCTGCATCTGTTGAAGCCAAGAGTAGGCCATCTACATATTTGATTAATTTACTATTTTTAAATGTTATATTATCTGTGTCTTGGCTCAAAATTTGCTCAAATAAACTTGGGCTTTCCACATAACCCTGTGGCAAATGACTCCATGTATTAAGTGAGCCCTTCTAGGTGCAAAGATATTCCTGGGGTTCTCATGTATAGGTATGGAAAAGAAAGCTGAGCACAAGTCTACTACTGTAAAGTATGTAGCTATGCTAGGAATGGAGGAAATAATAGTATTTATGTTGGAAACTATGGAGTGTCTCTTTATAAAGTGATTATTCACTGCCCTCAGATCCTATACAAATCTATAGAGGTGCTTGCCATCAGACCCTCTTTTTGGTTTTTTAACTGGCAGGATAGGCATGTTATATTCAGATTTGCAAGGGACTATTATTCCCTATTTAATTAATGAGTTAATAACTGGTGTAATACCCTGAATTTCCTCCTTTGAGAGGGGATACTGAGGAATGGAAGGTGGGCTAGATTTAGTTTTTATCTGCACAGGAACAGCAGATTTAAGTAAGCCTATATTGGAAGAAGATGTGGCCCAAAGAGACTCTGATATATCCTTAGGTATTTCAAAAGTGGAAGGCTCTTTTGCCTCCTGGTTTTCCAAGAGAAGTACAGGGAGTAAATTTAAAGATTCCTCTGGTACTTCCAATGTTAAGGAGCCATCTGGGGAACAAGTTATTGTGGCTCTGAGTTTGCATAGAAGATCCCTCCCCAGAAAATTTAAAGGGGAGTCCAGCATGAAAAGAAAGAAACGTTGTACCTCTAGGGGTCCTACAGACACAATCCTAAGGGAAAGCTTTTTTAACTCTTTGGGGTATTCCTGATACTCCAACTACACTTTGTGAGTCAATGGAATAACAATTTGTCAGGTACATTCTTTAATACAGACCTGGTTGCTCCACTGTCTAAGAGACAATCACAATAAGTGTTACCCACCTTTAAGGTAAGATGAGGTTCATTAGTATGGGGAGGGCAGTGGATAGGGACAACAGGTAGTAGGACATCAGGGTCCAGAAAATCAAAGGCTGTATCCTCTGATTCCTGTGCCCCAGTCCCCCCCAGACACCTTTATTGTGTTTTGGATGTTCCTTGGGCACCTCCCTAAAGGGCACCCCTCTGAGGGTCATTAGCCCCTCGACTATTCTTTGGAGAGCACCATTTCTTATATAGTGTTGTTGGGCATTATAATTTTCTTCATTTGGAGCATTGTCATTATTTTCCCAATTCCTATTTCTACAATTTTGGTTTCTAAGGTTCTTATTTCTATAGTCATTATAGTTATTTCCACTATATTCATTATTATAATTTCTAAAATTTTGTAAATTCTGGTTTCTGTGATTATTATCATCATTTCTATAGTTATTATTAAACTGTGTATTTCTTCTGCTCATCTTAAGAAAGGTTCTACATTCCATCATTTTGTGGCCCTTCTTCTCACAGAAGTGGCAGGTTACTGATTTATTCGTGAATTCCCGCAAAGGGGATATAGTCTCTCCCTTATTTTTCAATTGTCTCTTTAACATTTCAATTTCTTTCTTTAAGTCTTCCACTAACATATTGCCTTCCTCAGGTCTTTTTACATGACCTTTATAAACATAGGTTGCTACTCTCCTCAATTCTTCGAGATCCATAGAGTCCCAATCAGGACAGCTAATTTTAAAGTAATCTTTTACCACTAAACAACAATTCTCAATGAATTGCCAACATATTTGCCTAATGTCCCTTTCTCTGGATAAATTAAGGTCCATGTATGTATTTCCTACATCAGTAAGTCTGTTCATAAACTGGGAGGGTGTTTCATCAATCTCTTGTTGGGTTCTTTAAAATTTTGACCTTTTTTCAGGTCTATCAGAGCTAGCTCTCATGGCTGTCAATAATGCTTCTCTGGCCTGGTTTAGTTTTGTGTGATCTAGTTCAACATTTGGGTTCCAATGTGGATCTTCAGTTGGCCAATAATGTCCTTTTTTAACTCGCTTCTGATTAGCCAGAGAGACAATATTGTTTTTTTTTTCTCTTTTTGTTAAAAATGTCGCTAACACATTCTCAACATCCATCCAAATGGGGTCAAAAGTTCTGAATATGTTCTCTAATTTTTTTTTAATAATTAATATTGGTTCTTCCTCAAATGATATAAGATCTTACTTAAATTTATTAAATCCTCAGGGCATCTTTTAGAGGTTTATGATGTTTTACAGATACCAAGTTTCCATTTTTATTAAAAGTGGGTACTTCCCTTAAAGGAAATAAGCTATATGAATGATTTGGTACTCCTGTTTCTGTTTCTAGGCTTCTTGCTCCATTCTCAATGGGGTAGGTATGATAAAGAGAAGAGTTGGGCACACTAAGGGAGAGGGTTTGTTGTCCCATAGTGCCAGAAAGATCAGAAGTAGGGTGGATATGGGAATTGAATTGAGCAGGGTGGGAAGAAGGAGCAAAGGAAGAAGTGTTAGTAACTGGGGGGAATGGTCTTAACCAAGTCTTCTGAAGTAGGGTATGAAAATTTTTAAGATTCACAGTATTAAATGTGAATTAATTGAATGCAAATCTTAGACAAACCAATAAACAGGCTTCTTATTAGGGCCTGACTTGGGTTTTTTAAAAGAAAGAATTGGTGAACAAATTCAGATTTACATGTAATTATTATTATTTGTTCAATCAAAGAATCAATTATTGCTGATATACCTTGAATAGATTCTTTTGATAAAGTGTATCAAGGAATGAAAGGTGAAAGATCATCTTTTGAAGGGGGCATATCAGAAGAATAGGATACCTAGAGAGATTCAGGGAAGTTGGCTAGAATTTCAAAGGCTGCTATCTCCTGATTCTCCATTGGCAGAACTGAAAATAAAGTGAGAGAATCCTCAGGCAATTGTAGGGAAAAGAGCAAATTTACATAATACATCTTTCCCTAAGAAATTAGTAGGGGAGACAGTCATCAGGTGGAATGAGTGTTCTACTAACAGAATGCACTGGATATAAGGTGAGAAGAAAGCTTACAAATATTTTAAGATTACCCTGATGCCCCAACAAAATTTAAAGGCCCAATGGAAGCACATTATGAATGGGACTTTGTCACTAAGACTGAACTGGAATCTGTAATTTCTAATAGATAATTGTAATATGTCCCTACATTTAAGGTTTATGTGAGGCTCTTTATTAAGGGGAGAGAAATAGACTGAGATAATGGAAATAGAATATCATGAGCAAGAAAGGAAAAATCAACACACTCAGTTTTCAAAGCCCCCTTTCCCCATCTCTCACTGTCACAAAATATGATTCCTTTGGCATCTACCACAATGACTATAGTCCCTTTGAGTTACACTATAGTTGACATAAGGAACACCAGGCCTTTTGGAGTCTCTTTAATATATTATTCCAGTTTATATTTCTAAACTCCTGATTATTCCTCCTGAGTGTGATATAATCTGTATCCTTCTCATAAGAAGTGTTAAGAATGCAGAAAGAAGTTAGTATTTTCCCTTCCTCTTATAACACCTCCCCCCTCCAAAAACAAAAACAAAAACAAACAACAACAACAAAAAAAAACCCTTGCCCTCTCCACTTTACATTTCAAAGGACTTGAGTGGTGGAATTGTTCTCTGGAGAAAAAGTGTCTCCAGGATGGCAATTCCCAATGCATCAATTCCTTTATCTTATATGAAAAAGTCCAGATGGAACAAAAGGTGGAAGGAGGGAGGTGGGAAAGAGGGGAAAGAAAATAAAAAAAATTTTTTTAATTTAAAAGTAAATGAAAAATGAAAGTAAGTGTTGGTTTTATGAAAAAATATAATTAAATAGAATTACAACTTGTTCCTTTGATTTAAAAAGATAGATGAAAACCAAATTACTATTATCTAAACTGAAAATAGTGAATGTACCACCAATGAAGATGCAATTAAAGCAATTGTTATGAGCTATTTTGTTCAATTATATCCTAGGAAAATTGATGATCAAAGTGTAAAAGATGGATATTTGCAAAAATCTAAATTGGAGACATTAAGAAAAAAAAGTAAATACAAACTTAAGTAATCCTAATTTAGGAAAAGAAATTGAACAAATCATAAAGAGCTCCCTATGAAAAAAATTCCCAAACTTATTTCATTTAAAATTGAATTCCATCAAACATTTCTGGAACAATCAATCCTAATAACATATAAACTACTTTTAAAAATAGGTAGAAAAAGAGTACTATTCAATTCCTTTTATGATGCATATATGATTTTGATATGCAATCCAAAATGAGAACAAGAGTGAAAGAAAACCATTGACTAATTTCCTTAATGAATATTGTTCCAAAATTTTTAAAGAACATATTAGCAAGGAGATTATTGAAATGTATGATGAATATCATTGAGCATGACCACGGAGGGTTTATATAAAAAATACAGAACTATGAAAGAATTGCACAATAATCCAAAGTCTTAAGTATTCAAGAGGAAAGACTGGTTGAAATTGTGAAAATATATAAAGATAATGTTAGGGGTAAATTTTATGGTTGGACAGAATATATATTTTTCAGTTGGTCTTACATTCAAAATCCCTCAAAATACTCAAGTCAGAATGGAATTTTATGGTGGTTTATTTACAATAGAAGGAAGAATTTAGAATGAGAGAGAAAGAAAGGGGAAAGGGAAGGATAGCTGTCCCAGCCTGGTCTGAACCCAGCAGGAGTTCAGCCAAGGGGCCTCTCCAGAGGATGTTGCCTTCATAAAAAGCCAAGGAAAGAGGGTCTGAAGAGATGGGCCTATACAGAGGCTGTTGCCTCCAGAAAAGACAAGGAAAGGGGAGTGAGCCTTATAATTCACCACATGATTGTTAAGGGAAGCAGTCTGAGGTCTCATGCTTGAGCTCCTCAACAGTCAAGTTCCACTGCCAAGTCCCTCACACAGGAAGTGACACCAAACATAAAGGCAGTTATTTACATCACTTCCTGTGTCTCACATCTACCAATGGTGGTTTAAGCTTGGCTTAGGAGAGTTCAGGGGATTAGTCAGTTGTTTCTGCTTTGTCACTTATTAGCACATGCCAGTCACAGGCCATCCTCTCCCACACCTGTTACTTAAGTGGGGGTGTATACATTCCTGGTGGCTAAAATTCTAAAGACTAAGCAGGGTGTAGCAATTCTAAAATTCACAATAATATTGAATGAGAACTGTGAAAAGGTCATCCAATTTAAATGGGGGTGAAACTGTTGACAACCTTTGAGAAAACATTTTTAGAAGAGTACTAGAGTTGAAATCCAGATAAGAAGGAGGTATATGATTCTAAGAACGTAAAGAACTGGAGGCATTGTTTGCAAATGAATTTATAAGTTCAAAAATAAAGGTAAAAGACATTTAGAAAAATGGTAGATAGGTCAAATAAAAGTACTTTTTATGAAGGAGTAAATTTGGATATGTTTGTAGACAAAAAGAATGGATTTATACGTAGAGAGAGACTGAATGTGAGGAGGAAATTATATATGGAATAAATTAATATATAACATAAAGGAATACCTCAAAGCATAGTCTGTTGAAAAGATTCACTATTTGTATGGATATGGAACTAGATGACCACCGATAACTCTGGTAACTAAGTCTATAAGTCAATAGTTCTGCCTACTATGATGATATTTTATAGAATTTTTATTGCATTTAATTAAAATTTTATGTAGTTTTTCACTGAGTTAAGGGATTTAAATTTCCACTTAATTGCTAGTTTTTATTTGCTTTATTTGCTTACTAGCTAAATACCACTATTTTTTCAATCATTCAAAATTCATGCAAATCAGCAGAATTCAAACATTAACAAAAGGAACATGATTCATTAATGTGAAAGTGACTTCAGTGTTGTAATTATCAGTTTTGAAATGGAAGTGATATTACAATCTCTATACTGACATCTAAATGTCTCTTGCACAACAAGAGATTTTTAAAAATCGACATCAATATAAACATTGGAGCCAGTTTTATTTGACCATTATTTTTTGCTTTATTTGAAGAATATTAGGCATATAGTAGAAATTACAAAAATATTTTGAAATTGAATTTGTTACAAGCCTAAAAATAACTAATTGTTGATTTTAAGGCAGAAAATAAGAATAAAAAGTCAAGTAGTAACTCAATAAACATTTTTGGTGAGGTTATTTTTTTAATTAATTAATCAATTTAGGATATTTTTCCATAGTTACATGATTCATTTCCTTCCTCTCTTCCCTTCCTGCTCCCTGAGCTGATGAGCAATTCCATTAGGTTATACATATATCATTGTTCAAAACATATTTCCATATTATTCATATTTTTAATAGAGATCATTTGACATCATAATGCCCAGTTATATATATACCCATTGAACCATGTGTTTGAACATGTGCTTTTTCTTCTGTGTTTCTACTCCCACAGGTCTTTCTCTGGATGTGGATTGCATTCTCTTTCATAAGTCCCTCGAGATTGTCCTGGATCATTGCATGGTTATTAGTAAAGTAATCCATTACACATCTAATTGTGCCACAGTGTATCACTTTCTGTGTACAATGTTCTCCTGGTTCTGATCCTTTTTTTCTGCATCAATGTCTGAAGGTCTTTCCAATTCACATGGAATTCCTCTAGTTCATTATTCCTTTCACCACAATAATATTCCATCACTTTCAGATACAACAAATTTTTTAGCTATTCCTCAATTAATGGACACAATCTCATTTTCCAATTTTTTGCTATTACAAAGAGTGCAGTTATAAATATTTTTGTACAGGTATTTTTCTCTATTGTATCTTTGGGGTACAATCCCAGCAGTGGTATTGATGAATTAAAGGGCAGGAATTCTTTTAAATCCTTTGGGGTATAGTTCCAAATTGTGCTCCAATAACTTTAAATCAATTCACAACTCCATCAGTATCCCAATTTTGCCATGACCACTCCACCATTTATGACGTTCCTTTGCTTTCATATTAGCCAATCTGCTAGGTGTGAGATGGTAACTCAGAGTTGTTTGGATTTGCATTTTTCTAATTATGAGAGATTTATAACACTTTTTCATGTGTTTATTGATAGTTTTGAATTATTCATCTGAAAACTGCCTATTCATGTCCCTTGCCCATTTATCAATTGAGGAATGACTTGATTTTTTTGTAAAATTGACTTAGATCCTTATAAATTTGAGAAATTAGACCTTTGTCAGAGTTAAAAGACTGCAGAAAGTTATCACAAGGATTATTCACTATGATCAGGTGGGATTTATACCATGAATGCAAGAATGGTTTAATATTAGGAAAACTATCCATCTAATTGACCATATTAATGATCAAACCAACAGAAATCACATGATTAATTTAATAGATGCAGAAAAAGCCTTTGACAAAATACAATACCCATTCCTATTGAAAACATTAGAAGTATCAGAATTAATAGGCCTTTCCTAAAAATAATAAACAGTCTATATTTAAAACCAACAGCAAGTATCATGTGCAATGGGGATAAGTTAGAAAACTCCCCAATAAGATTAGGAGTGAAGCAAGGTTGACCATTATCACCTCTATTATTTGTGCTAGAAATGCTAGCAGTAGCAATTAGAGAAGAAAAAGGAGCTGAAGGGATTAAAGTAGACAATGAGGAGACTAAATTATCACTCTTTATAGGTGACATGAAAAATCAACTAAAAAGCTAGTGGAAATAACCAACAACTTTAGCAAAGTTTCAAGATAAAAATAAACCCACACAAATCATCAGCATTTCTATATATTTATGGCAAAATTTAGCATCAAGAATTAAAAAGAGAAATTCCATTTAAAATCACCCTAGGCAATATAAAATATCTAGCAATCATTTTGCTAAGATAAACACAGAAATTATATGAACACAACTACAAAACGCTTTCTACACAATTAAAATTAGATCTAAATGATCAGAAAATATTAATTACTCATGGGTAGGATGACATAATATAATAAAAATGATAATCTTACCCAAATTAATTTATCTATTCTGTACCATACTTATCAAACTACCAATATACTTTTTATAGAATTAGAAAAAAATTATAACAAATTCATTTGGAAGAACAAAAAATCAAGAATATCAAAGGACCTAATGAAAAAAAAATGCGAAGGATGGAGTCCTAGCAGTACCAGATCTTAAACTGTACTTTAAAACAGTTGTCATCTAAATAATATGGTGTTCACTAAGAGAAAGAAGGGTGGATATGTGGAATAGACTTAAGGTAAATGACCTCAGCAAAATAGTATACAATAAACCCAAAGATCCTAGCTTTTGGGACAAGAATCCACTATTTGAAAAAAACTGCTGGGAAAATTGAAAAACAGTATAGGAGAGATTGGGTTTAGATCAACATCTCACACTCTATACCAAGGCAAATTCAGAATGGGTTTTAACAGGTAAAAGAGTGCTTGGCATAAACTGTTACTCATAAAAGAGTGGTTGCCTTAAACTTTGACTGCAAAGATATGTTTTTTATATTAAAAATAAAGCGGTCGCCAGGGAAAAATTCCCAAATATGGAATATACCCAACTCAGCTGGGTTTTTATGGAGATTTAAATTAATACAAATAAGGAATTAATGAAAGAGAGAGAGTAAGAGGAAGCAATGAGAAAAGGGGTAGGCCAGCCCAGGCCAGCCTAGGCCAGTCTCGGCCCAAGCCCTAAGCAAGATCAGTCAGTCTTTAATCCACTCACCACAAGATTTGTCCCAAGCAAGATTCTAGTGTTCAGAGAGACCCAGCTACTCCAACTAGTCTGAGCTCCAATTCAGCTTTGGCAAACTGAATTAAGTTCAGCCACCAAGCCCTTCAAGGAAGCTCTGGCAAGCTGCCTCTCTCCAATTCAGTTTTGGTAAACTGACAGACCATTCTTAATTCACACCTGAGTAGACTAAACTTTTGAGTAAATTCACACCTGAGTAGACTAAAACCTCTGAGTAAGTTCTCACCTCTTTGCCACTTACAAAGGACAGACCATTCTTAATTCACACCTGAGTGGACTAAACTTTTAAGTAATTCACACCTGAATAGACTAAAACCTCTGAGTAAGTTCTAACCTCTTTGCCACTTGCAAGTTTACAAGTTGTCTGACCTTTATAGGTACTTAGCACCCTTTTGTATTAGATCTAAAAATAGGCACAGCTTAAGGGCTTTTGCCTTTCTATAAGTATGAGTTAAGTACTTTTCATTGTTCAGCAAGGAATTTACAACTTTATCTTCCCCTAAGGCATGCTTAAGTATGGGTGAAGTAGAGGTCTCACATTCCTGATCTAAGTCCCTTCATTGTTTAAAATGGGGAATGCTCTTAACCAAGTGTTCTGAAGTAGGGTCTGAGAATTTTTTAACATTCACAAGTTTGAGAAATTTTAAGATGCACAGGGTAAATGACTTAAATATTAAGAGGGAAATGATAAGTAAATTAGGTGTACATAAAATAGTATCCCTGTCTGATCTGTGGGAAAGGAATGAATTTAAGACCAAGCAAGAGATAGAGAATATTACAAAAAGTAAAATGAATAATATTGATGACATTAAACTTAAAAAAAGTATTATATAAACAAAATAAATGCAAAACAAATGAGAAAAGAAGCAACCAATTGAGAGAAAATCTTTATAATAAACATTTTAATTGCTTTTAATGAGTCAAATAGTCAATTAAATGTTCAGGATAAAAAGAAAGGCAAAAGATAATCCTTTTTCTCAAGGAGCACAAATTTTTGATAGAACAAACATTAGCCATTTGAAATTATATATATATATATATATATATATATATATATATATATAATGGACAAGCCTAGAGATATAGCAAAATAAGATATAAACCATCCCAAATAACAATATTGTGCTGTTTCACACTAGATGCTTATCCTCAATACATGCACTGTCTATCTTAGAAAGGTAGGATATCACCCGATTAGAAATAGAATGACTTTTATCCTTATATTCTTCACTGATTTGATATCTCACTCTAGATTCTGATAAAGTTGTAAGTGACTAATACTGAGCAAGAAAACTCATAAATTTTGAGCCAATGCTTCAAGATGGCATTAGAACCGAATACTGCACACCATTCACAATCTTGTACCACTTAAAAATCATTACTTTGGTCTTTTCTTTGCTTCCATACAATGATCATTCTCTCTGGTTCCATGAACTCCAGTAGTTGATTTTGAATTATTTGTTATATAATTAATAAGCCTCAAAAACAAATTTAAGCTTTTTGATTATATGAAAGTTAAATTTGTTTTAATGCATACAATGACATTAGAAATTTTGAATCCCTTCAAGTTTCCATCACTTGTCTTTGTCAATTCATTTCCATCTTTTTTTGTTCCTATAAGGTCCTTGTCCTTGTACTTTTGCTTTTTAAACTTGGTATTATTTCAATAAAATTTTTCCATATGTTTTATATTTCTCATTAACTTCCATTTTAGTTGCATCATAGTATGTTCCTTTGGATTCTATTGGTTTTTGTCTTCATAGAAAAAAATCACTTTTTTCTTGGAATTAAAAATCTGATTGTATAATGTAATCATGTAATGTTAGTAAATCATTTAACTTATTTGAAGCTGTTCTGTCATTTATAAAATGGAAATACCAATTTGTGTTAAATCTACCCCATAAGGTTTTTGTCAGGATAACATGAGATTAATTTATATTCTATCATAGAATCTTAGCTCTGGAAAAAAATCTTAGAGAGGCAATATTAACTAATATTCACAGCAAGTGCAAATGAGACAATTGAGACACAAATATTATTGATTTGTTCAAAGTCACTTAAAAAGTTATTGGCCAAACTCAACTTTAGAACTCAAGTTTCTAAACTCCCAATGTAGAGAAAGAAAAATGCTAAAGTAATTTGTGAAATCTGTAAAACATTGTACAAATATAAGGCATTATTACTAAGACTTCTACCTTCAGTTTGAGCTTTAGATTAAGGATTAGAGTAGACATATTCAATACTACTTTTTGTCCATTGAACTGTTCTCTCAGGTAAACAGAGATAGTCAAATGGAAATTGTGCTGCTGATATTATCAGTTCACAAGGCAAATACTTATATACCTACGGTGTGTCTTCAGAAAATATTACAATTGAGTTAAGCAAACATAGTTCTTTGCTCTCTTAGAGATTAAATTCTATTATGGATAATAGTGACAAGGACAACCAAAGTCAAGGATAAGCCTTTGCAAAAAAAAATAAAATAAAAAAAAAACTAGACAAATCTCCATGAATAGTGTAGATTTAGAAGTATCTACATAAGTATACTATTATTTGGAGGTATTAAAACAGCTTCCAAGTATTGTAAACAGAATTTATCTACTTAAAGAATATATGTTCTATGGTCAATAAAATCAACTGGTTAGTAAACTACTGGAGTTTGGATTTTCAGAAAACTAAAGCATTAAAATGTCAATATCTCCAGTTCTCTCAAGCTGAGAGTTTTGAATTGATCAAAAATGATTCATTTTCATTGAAAGTCACTTAAGCAACTACACAATGTTTTGAAAATAAAAGTCTTATATTGAAGTATAATAATTCTTAATATCTACAAAAATGTAGCATTTCTTTCATTTTTCATTCCTTTATTCTAACATTCATTCAAAAATTATTGGAAACTTATTGCACGGACAAGACTTTATAGGAGATACAAAGATGTAACCCTTGCCCTGAAAGGAAAATAAAAACATACATCAGCACAAATAACTATAATACATTGTAGACTGAGATAAATGTCATGAGAGGTACAAGAGATAGCAAAATTTAAGGCACATAGTCTTGGATTGAAAACACAAGAAATAGGTTTTTGAATTTCAGATGTTCCATAATTACCTCTATGACTTGGTAAGTTAATTATATCCCTTTCCCCCACATTTCATTGTCTTCTAAAGTGAAAGAGATATGAGAGGTAAGCTCTACATTTTCTTAAGATATGATCCTACCAAAAATTATAGGAGAGTGGTGCAAAACTGAAATAGAAATGGAAATCTTTAAGCCATATATTAGTATTCCTGTAAGCATATACTGAAAATCTTGTAATAACATTATCTATGCTCTTTTGCATTTTTATTTATTTTGTTAAAATTTCCTTTCTTGTGTTTCACATTTCTGTTGCAGAAAATGAGGAAGTATGGATTTCTTGCACTGGAGAGAAAAGATGTCAAAAAGTCATGGCTTAATAATTTTAGAGATACTATCTGGGGTATGCTGGAGCTTATTTGGGAAAACTGGTTGTTAAATTTTCATTATTGTCACTTAAACCTCAGAAATTGGCAAATAATGGACATCATTGTTAGATTCATTATTTTATTGATGGTCTAGATTTTTTTAAAATGATAGAGAAAATGTTAAAAAGGTAGATTAAAATTTAAAATATATAATGCATATGGTTTTTCCTCCTCCCCTAAGAATCAAATTATTAATTATTTATCATCATGCCACTGGATCATTAGAACCTTGAAGTCACCAAGTTCAGTCATCTCATTGTATATTCAGGGGAGCTTAAGCCAAGAGAGATCAAGAGACATTTGAACTTAATTAGCAAATATTTATTAACTGTTTACTATGTGCTAGAAACTGTGGTAAATGGGAGGTATTAAAAAAAAAAAGGTATGCATAGCCATAACCTTCAAGTCCTAGTGCTACTTTTATATTGTGTGGTTGTCAACAATATGGAAATGACTGTAGAAGATATATAAGAGGAAGTCACTATTAACAGGAGGTTTGAGGGGTGTGGTTGCTTGGGATAGAACCAGGAAAAACCTACATAAATGGAATTTAATCTGAGTCATCAAACAAGTAACAGGATAAAAAGCTATCCACTACTAGAGAAAGAACTGATGGAATATGAATGCAAATTGAAACATCCTATTCTTCACTTTAGTTACACCATGCATTTTTCTGTAGTGTAAATACCATATGTCTTTATTCACAACATGGAGAACATGGAAAAAGGTATTGTATTAATAACACGTGTATATTCTATATCAATCATATTGCCTTGGAGAAGAACAAAATGTGGGAGGGGAAAAACATCAATCACAAAAAGTCACAAAACAAATATTAAAAATTGCATCAATGTGAAAATTGGAAAAAAGCTTTTTTTTTCAAAAAATAAAGTAATATAAATAATGGCTATGTTAGAATTTGAACCCAGGTTTTCCAGATTTCACATAAATCACTCTATTATACTAGGCTCAAAAAAGATTTTAATTTAATATTAGATTAAAAGGAGTAGAGACAGAAGAGAATCATATCCTTGGTATGAACAGAATGAATAAAGGGATGAAATTATAAATGCATAAGAAATAGGTAAGGATAGTAAATAATCCTGTTTGGTCATGGGTTATGGAAGATGAAAGAGATTAATAAAAGATAAATATGGAAAGGAGGTTAGTACTATGGTTCCTCATAAGATGAACTTGATGCTATAACCTGGAAAATAAAAAAAAATATGCTTTTGTTACTTTCACTCTCTGATGGTTTCCCTCTATCATTCCTAAGCAACTCAGTCTTCTTTGCTGGATCATCAACTATATTATGCTCAGTAATTATACATAAGGTGAAAAGTCTTTTCCATGTGTTGCATGGCTATTTGATTGTCTGACTTAAAAGGAGGCAGATTATTAATCTCTAGTCTATTATTTTCTTACTCTTAAAAAGGGATACTAATTTCTGTCAGGAGAGGAAACAGGAAGTTGGGACCAGTATCTACTATACTGTCCTCCAAAAGATAAATATATAGGGGACAGCTGAATGGCTCAGTGGATTGAGAGCCAGATGCAGAGATGGAAAGTCCTGGGTTAAAATCTGACCTCAGACACTTTCTGGCTGAGTGACCCTGGGCAAGTCACTTAACCTCCATTACCTAGCCCTTACCACTCTTCTGCCTTAGAATCAATGCACATGGAAAGTAAGGGTTTTTAAAGGAGAGATGAATGTATAAAGATAGAATTATACTTCTCTGATTCCTTAAGTATTGTTAATCTAGGGAAGACAAATTTTAGGATTAAGCTAAATTATTACTGCTATTTCATTACTGAAGGAACATTGGATTCCAAGCTTTATATTGAAGATTTGACCTTTGTCTCACCAAATATCAGTATATAACTGAATTGCCACATAAACATTGTCCAATGAATCTACTATTTGATAAAAACTGCTGGGAAAATTGAATGGGAGAAGTATGGGAGAGATTAGCTTTGGATCAACATCTCACACCTTATACCAAGATAAACTCAGACTGGGTGAATGACCTGAGTATAAAGAAGGAAACTATAAGAAAATTAGGTGAACACAAAATAGTATACATGTCAGATCTTTGGGAAAGGAAAGACTTTAATAACAAGCAAGAGCTAGAAAAAAATCACAAAATATAAAATCAATAATTTTGATCACATCAAATTAAAAAGGTTTTGTGCAAACAAAACTAATGTATCCAAATTTAGAAGGGAAGCAACAAATTGGAAAACAATCTTCATAACAAAAGCCTCTGACAAAGGTCTAATTACTGCAAAAGATAATTTTATCATTGTGATCTAAAATATATTCATTATTGGTCACCATGGATATCCCAAATTAAAAAAAATACCCAAGTTAGCTGGAAACTTATGGTCATTTAATTAATATAGTGGAAAGAAATTAAGAAGAAGGGAGAAGGAAAAGGTGTAGGATTTCTCCCACCTGGCTAGTGCAAGGGGGAAGATTAGAGGTTCGAGGAAGATAAGGTTTTGTTGAGTAAAGGAGGAAGGAAACAGCCTGAACGCCAAGAGGGATCAACCAAGATGCCTGAACCTGAATTAGCTCAAGGGCAATCTCACCACCAAACCCAGACAAATAGCTGCCACCACGCCAAGATATTGGAATGCTTATCACACTGCCAGACAGAGTCACCTCTCTGAGGAAAAAGACAGGTGAGAGGAAGTCCTGTGAAAAAAAACCTAGATGATTTTATCTCCCTTTTATGCCTCTCCTCTGCACTAACCATAGCCTAAGTTTGACTAAGGACAACCCAGCAGTCTGTCAACTTTTTCTGATTTGTCAATTTCTCTATCAAAGGCCATCCTCCTAAACACTCAATAGTCAAGCATGGTTACAGACATTCCTGATTTTGTTAGGCTAAGCATCTTCATTGTTACAAATCAGGAGATAGCTAAATACAATCTTCACATTACCCAAATTTATAAAGAACTAAACCAATTGTACAAGAAATCAAGCTAGTCTCCAATTGATAAATGGGCACAGACATGAATAGGCAATTTTCAGTTAATAAGCACATGAAAAAATGTTCTAAATCTCTTATAATCAGAGAAAAGCAAATCAAAACAACTCTGAGGTATCACCTCACACCTAGCAGATTGGCTAACTTGACAGCAATGGAAAGTAATGAATGCTGGAGGGGATGTGGCAAAGTCAGCAATGGCTGGTGGAGTTGTGAATTGATCCAACCATGCTGGAGGGCAATTTGGAACTATGCCCAAAGGGTGATAAAAGACTGTCTTCCCTTTCATCCAGCCATAACACTGCTGGGTTTGTACCTCAAAGAGATAATAAGGAAAAAGACTTGTACAAGAATATTCATAGCAGCACTCTTTGTGATGGCAAAAAATTGGAAGAGGGGATGCCCTTTAATTCGGAAATGGCTGAACAAATTGTGGTATATGTTATGTTGGTGATAGAATACTATTGTGCTCAAAGGAATAATAAAGTGGAGGAATTTCATAGGAACTGGAACTTGCTCCAGGAATTGATGCAGAGTGAGAGGAGCAGAACCAGGAGAACATTGTACACAGAGATTGATGAACTATGTATAATTGAATGCAATGTACTTCTCCATTAGTGGCAATGCAGCGATCCTGAACTACATGGAGGAATCTACAAGAAAAACTACCCTCCACATGCAGAGGAAAAACTGGGAGTAGAAACACAGAAGGGGGATATGACTTGGGAGGTAGACTCTAAATGAACATCCTAATGTAAACACCAACAACATGGAAATAGTTTCTGATCAAGGACACAAGTAATACCCAATGAAATTGCGAGTCAGCTGCAGGAACAGTGGGGGGAGGGGAGGGGAGGAAATAATGTCATTATTGTAACTGAGGAATAATGTTCTAAACTGACTAAATAAATTAATTTAAAAAAAAAAGAAATTTGTATGCTATACCTTTTGGTGCATACATGTTGATTACTGATATTTCCTCATTGTCTATACTGCCATTTATCAGGATGTAGTTACCTTCCCAATCCCTTTTGATCAGGTCTATTTTTGCTTTGCTTTGTCAGATATGATTGCAACTCCTGCCTTCTTTCTATCACTTGAGGCCCAATAGGTTTTGCTCCAACTTTTAATTCTTACCTTGTGAGTGTCTACCCTCCTCAAGTGTGTTCCTTCCAGACAACATATGGTAGGATTTTGATATCTAATGCACTCTCCTATTTGTTTTCATTTTATGAGTGAGTTCATCCCAGTCACATTCAAAGTTATGTTTGCCACTTGTGTATGCCCCAGCATTTTAATATCCTCTCCTAGTTCTGTCCTTTCTTGTTTTGCTATATCTTTTTAAACCAGTTTTTTGCTTTTGATCATTCCCCTTAATCCCTGTCCTTAATAAGCTTCCCTTTCTGGCCCCTCCCTTTTTGTTCCCTTCTTGTTTTTTTAGCATCTGTTAAGCATCTCTTTTCCTCCCTTTTTCTTACTCTTTTTCCCTCTAAACCCCTTAGTTTTCCCTTCTTACTTTCCCTGTAGGGTAAGATAGAATTCAATACCCCAACAGATCTAGATGCTCTTCCCTCTCAGAATTGATTTCACGGAGAGTAAGGTTTAAATATTACCTATTAGCACTCTCTTCCTCTCCTTCTTATGAGAGAATTCTTCCATTCTCCTTACCATGTATATCTTTGTGTGATAAAGATTATCTATTTTACTTATTCAAGTATCTCTTGGTGCCATTTTTGATTCCCCCCTCCCTTTTTCTTTTTGCATATTATCTTATAGCACTTATTACTTTAATCTCTTCCTGTGAATGATTCCTTTAATTACTATAATAGTGAATATAATTTTTGAGAGTTACAAATAACATTTTCTCCATATACTAACATAAATAATTTGATCTTATTGAAGCCCTTAAAGAAGAAAGTTTGAATAAAAAAAATTCCCCTTTTCCCTCTCTTTCTTATTTATCTTTTCATGTTTCTCTTGATCTTTGCGTTTGAATATCCAACCTTCCACTTAGTTCTGATCTTTTCTTTACAAATACTTGGACATCTTCTATTTTATTGAATGTCCATACTTTCCCCTGGAAGTATATGGGCAGTTTTGATGGATAGGGGTTCCTAGGTGCATTTATTTGTATTTCTTCTTCTATTTCCACTGTAGCCTGAGTTTTTCCTTCATAAAAATTATCCAGGCTCAACCCCTTCTTCTTGTTTTTCTTGGTATTGGGAAGTTGTTCCTGGCCAATGTTTGCCATTACTGTGGTGGTTTTCCCTTCCCTTTACAGTTCGAAATCTGAGTTAAATGAGCTGTTAAATGGAGTTAAATGGAGCAAAGGAGCAAGGATTTTGGCCAAGGCCAGCTCTTGAGTCTCTTCCACAATTTTCTGCCCCTGCTGGTGCCCATGGTCTTTGCTCCTCAGACTACTAGGAGCTTAGGTCTAGTTTCTCCCAGAGGTAGGTCCTCGGTGGTCTCAGTCAGCTGCCAAGGACCCAGAGGTGCCCCTCACTCCCTCCAGAGCGCCTCTCACTCACTCACTGATTCTAGCATGCGCTGACTCTGACTGTGGCTCCATAGGTGGGGTGGGGAAGGGTAGATCACCTCCTGTTTTGGTGGGAGCTTTTTCACCCCCTTATAGTGTGGAAATGCCCAAACCCCATGTACTTTCAATGCTGTGCCCTACTCTAGAGTTCCTGTGTTCATATGAATTTGGGTGTTTTGGGCTTTTTGAGGTAATCTGTATTGGTAGGTGGTGAGGAGAGGAAAAGTCCTACGTCTAGACTGCCACCATGCTTACCCAGAAGTACCCAAAGCCTCCTTTCTATACATTATGCCACCTTACATCTCATGATTAGGAAAACAAAAATATAATTAATTAATTATATTTGAAATGTAAATCAATGTATACTGTTATTATATAACTTAATAACTATTTTGATTATTTTAACTAGTATTGAGTTGTTTACTAATGGAAAAGTAAAGAATGGTCAGCTCAAACAAAACAAAGTGGATGTGGTTCTAGACTATAAAGTATTTATAAGAATCTGGAGTCTAAAAAGTTCATAATATATCATGTTGAATTTTAGGATTGATAAAAATAAATTATACCATATGAGATTAAGACCAAATTCTATTATGATATATTCATTTCCCCATATATTCCTCATATACTATTCTTGAGAATTTTACTATCAGTTTTTAAACTCAAAGCCAAATGTATCAAAATGGGAATTTTATAAAGTAAAGGAAGTGAAGCGGCTGTGTATTGATTTTTGTTTTAAATAAACAGTTTGAAGCTCAAAGTCATCATTCAATCCCTCTTTTGTTCCATCTCCCTTTGATTTTTGGACAATAGGAAAGGAAAGCTGTCTGGCTATTCTTGAGATAGTGACAAAGAATACACTCTCTTATCTCTTATTCTCTTAAATGGCTCTATTTTTCTTTAGCACTAAGATGAGAGACTGCAGTAGCCAAAATACCATTTATTCACCTGTATGACTGCCATCACACTTGTAAAAAGTTATTATTTATCTATTGTGAGTCATGATTAATACTATTTCCCCTTCTTAGTGGAAGGGGTCTGTATCATAGAGGGTAAACAGTTTCTTTTCTTTGTCTCCTTTGGTCTTTTTAGGTCCATTCTCAACTGCCTCAGATCTAGGAACTGTATTCAGAAAAGTATGAAGTCTCCTTGACCCTTGAAGTCATGGAAAAAATAAGTAATTTATGAAACTTGACAAAATATAGAAAGATAGTATAAATCTAGAGAGGAGAATCAGCAAATAAATAAAAAATAAACATGAAATTTGATGCGGTACATCATTTGACCCATCGATACGTCTTCAGCCTCTAGGGAATTAAGTAAAAAACAGCTTGATGACTTCTAGAAATTTTCAAATAAACAGCAGGATACTAACACATCATACTCTTTGGTTGACTGTGAAGAATATAAATAGCAGGATGTCATCTGGATACTAGTGGGAAATCATACCATTGTGTCTGATGACTTCACAAAACAAAAGAAGTGTGTTTTGAACAACTTAATACATGGGGATGGAGGAGCAGTTGTATCACACCACTTTCAGTCACTTGTCTGGGAGAAAGACACTAAGATTGAAAACTAGCTATAAACTCCAGCTGAGTAACTCATTGACAATGTAGTTAAGGGCAATGCTAAATGTGTTTTCCTTTTTGTTCTTTGTGTTGTATTTCTATTGCACCACAGTGGAATAGTTTAACATCACTCCTTATTATCATTCTCCAACTTTACTTAACGTACACAAACTAAGCAGGGACATTTCCAAAAATCATATTGAAGTAAACTTTTAAATTCAGTCTATTACACATGACAGGCATTTTGTACTAACCTTGATATTTTTCTTCCTTTCCTAATATACTTTTTAACACTACCTTCCTCTTTAATATAATCCTAATATCAAGAGAGCTAGATAATGTCTAATTATCTGGCAGTCTAGCAAGTATCATTTTTCTTAGAAAAAAGAAAAGACATTTTGATGTTCTTCATTCATGATCATTATAATGGAATTGTAGATCATTTTATAAAGGAGATTAAAAAGACCTTAGAAATGATATAGCCTAAACCTATTCCATAGTCAGGAAAACAGAAGAAAAGATCATTGGTTTGACCAAAGCTTCCTCGAAGGGCAAAAGTTTTATTACTCTCATTCTAACAAAGTCAAATTTATCTATATTTATATAAGCACCTATATTCATACTTTTTGAGTTAATTGATTATAATTACATGCATACTTTTACCTTACTGTATTAAAGAAAATGATTGCATGACACATTAAGACTTTAAAAAGCACTTAAAATATTCTCTTTTTTAATTCTTGAAAATACCTTATTGTTTAACAGATGAAGACCAGAGGCAAACAGGATTAAGTGAATTGCCATGGTCACACAACAAGTAAGTGTCTGAGACCTGATTTGAACACAGGCTTCCTGATTTCAGGCCAAATGCTCTATAAACTATATCCCTTAGTTATCCCCATACTCTGCAAGATAGATGTTAAGAATATCCCCATTTTAAATATGAGGAAAAAGAGATTAAATAGCTTATTCATGGTCACTGGGTAAATATCAAAGACCAGATTCAAACTCCAGTTTTCTTGCCTTCAAGTCTAATACCATTTTTACTTTGTCAATCAAGTAATAGCATTTATTAAGCAATTCTACTGTGCAAGACATTTTACAATGGGATCAGTATATGAAAAAAGGCAATACAATATTAATTGATATATAATAAAAACATATGCATGTATGTAATTTCATATGTACATATACTATATATAGGATATATAAATGAAGCTTGTCTCATGTATCATTGTAATAGTTAAGAAATTTATGTTGATATGATTATCTCATAATGAATATTAATATTTGGATGTATCCTTAACCCACGGAATAAGGACCCCATCCTATTATACAATTTTTATATCTTTAAAATTTCATATTTGAAGAATGGGAAAGATGATTGAAATCTTGGAGAAATCAAGTTCATCATCTTTATTCAATAAGGGTAGCAAGGTGCCTCAACAGCTAGAGATACGGGGTTAGAGATAGGAGGTCCTGGGTTCAAATATGGTTTCAGAAACTTCCTAACTATGTGACTCTGGGAAAGTCACTTAACTCCAAATGCCTAACACTTATCACATTTCTGCTTTGGAATCAACACTTAGTAACAATTCTAAGACAGTGGAAAGGATTTGTTTGTTCATTTGTTTTTTTTTTAATCCTCAAATTTTAAAGGTGAAGAATAAAAGGAGGTATAAAGAGAAATAAAACAATACAACAAAAGTCACATAAACTTATTGTGAAAAATGTCAGTATCAAAAAATCTAGCCATTCCCCAATCAATAAATGGTAAAGGGACATGAATAGGCAGTTTTCACAGGATGAAACACAAACAAAAACAAAACCAAAAAAAACTAACAACAAGCACATGAAAAAGTGTTATAAATCCCTCCTGATTAGAGAAGTGCAAATTAAAACAACTCTGAGGTTGAGACATTGTGGTATGGGTGAATATAATGGACTTTTCTACCAACAGCAATACAATGATTCAGGACAATCCAGAGGAATTTATGAGAAAGAATGCTATCCACATCCAGAGAAAGAACTGTGGGAGCAGAAAAGCAGGAAAAAAAATCATATGATTAATCACATAGTGAGATAGGGATGTGATGAGGGTTTTAATGTTAAAGGATTGCTGTACTGCAAATATGAATTTCATGGAAATAAGTTTTGAACAATGATACATATATAACCCTTTGGAACTGCTTGTCAGATTTGGGAGGGGGGTAGAGAATGTGGTGGTGTTGGATCATGAATCATGTAACCATGGGAAAATAGTCTTAATAAAAATTTTAAAACATGTCAGTTTCAAAATCTCCTGAATGTCTTTCAAATACTATGTGTTTAAATAGAATATGGTTTCTTTATTCAGAAAATTAAAGAAAAATCAGAATCAGAGATTCTTAGGGTTTGAGGACATTTCAGAGGCCAAGAGTTCAACTCTGTCTCCAGTATGAAGTCTCTTTACTACATTCCAAACAAGCAAACATATAATACCTGTTAGAAGACAAATCCCTACTAAGGGATAGCCCACTTTCTCCAGAGGCAGTCAAAAGCATTTCTGCTCAGGTAAATTGTTTTAGACATCCTTTCTTTTATTGAGCTGAGATATTTTTCCTTGTAGCTTAAATTCACTAGTCTAGTTCTTTGCATTTGAGCAAAGCAAAATAAATCTAGCCTTTCTTTTTTCATGTCAACATTTCATTTATCTGAAGAGAATTATAATTCCTCTGTTAATACACTACTACTTACTAAACTACCTTGAGGAATTTAGTTAATCCGTACTCTCAAATTTACCTTTAAAAGTAAGAATAATATGTGCTCTATCTACCTCATAGGGTTGTATAGAGTAAATGATACAATACAATAATGTACTCTGGAAACTGGAAATCCCTATACATACATGAGATATTTTTGTGATGGTATATCTCTATGTTTTAGTGAGTGATGTATGAAAAGTGTCTATGGTTCCTTATGAACATGTTACAATGAAGTAAGCCAAATTAGAAGAGATTCTTTCTCAATCAGCTACTTTGAACATGGTAACACAAATATAGTATATTCTATTTCTCTTTAAAAAGTGCCTCACTTTTTCCTTTTTTTTTTAATTTTCTCTGTCATATTGGCTTGTTGAGAATGTAAGGGAATAGATGATTTATGTCTCAGCTCAGGGAAAGTCAAGGGACAGATAAGAGTATAAGAAGTATTGAGGATTATATTTAAGTATAGTTTTAGAAAATGACCTTCAAAATGGAAGACATTCTCAGAAATACAATAACTAGCAATGCTTTCAACTAAAGACATTCTTACAGATTATGTCATGCACATTGTACCCCCAGAAACTCAGGCAAACTATTATCAGGGAAATTCCTTTATTCCCTTACATCCTTGGGACTCCTAGCCTAAAACATCCAATGACCCCTATAGGATCCTGAGATGACTTCCCTCCTTTTACATTCCTTTAGATTTAAGATGGACAGAGAGATTCACCTCCAGGCTAGACCTCAATTCTATTGGGCTGTATCTTAGACATCTGTCTGTTCCATAAAACCAAAGAATCTTTTATGAGGATCATTGCCTGTGTCTCCAGGCAGACCCCAGTCAGATGACCAAACCCCTGACCAAATGCCTAAGGGTTTACTAATCTAGAGTCGTGTCCACACCATGACATAGCATATTGTAAAGAATATAAAATCCCCAGAATTGATATTGTCTGGGGGTTTTCAATCCATGCTATCCTCCCAAATAGCAGCTTTCCATCTTGCTGTTCCACTTGCATTATCCTCCTGGCCATTCTCAACATTACTTTCTAAATTAACAAATTTCTCTTTTTATTTTTAAGCTAAGTTTTGGAGTCTTGCATTCTTGCAGAAAGGTATTCTTCCCAAACCCCAGGGATGCACCTATTTACCCCCAAAACAATTATATTTTTATTTTTAGATTCTTTTTAACAGGAAAAAATGTCACACAATATTAGAGGATAATAACCAAAAGTGATCAAACCATCAAGAATAATTAGAATCTAAGACACTTTCCTGTAAGAAGAAATGACAGTAGAAGTGATTTAGCAATCCCACCTCTTAATTTTAGTGCACTCTCAGCAGGATTAAGGATTTCTGATGGTTAATAATTGTCAAGACAAAAAAAATATGACAGAGCAACATAATAAAAATATTAGCTTGCACACACACACACACACACATATATATAGATGTATAGATATATAATTATGCCCACATTTAAAAAATCATACAACTTTCCAATTATATCTCTAAATTTTGTTTTTATATTAGTCAATCTAAAAGTAAATTAAGCAGAAGATCAAAACATATAGTGAAATAACTTTTTGGCTGCTTGGTCACCAAATCCTAGATTTGAAAGGCCCTATAGAGGTTATTTAGTCTTACCTCTAACAGGAACATGAATCCCATCTACAAAATAACAAAAAAGTAAACATCTCGCATCTGTCTAAAGGAACTCAGTATCCCCTGAGGCAGATCATTATATTTAAGTTATCTTTAGTGGAAATATTTCCTAATATTAAGTCAGTTCTGCTTCCCTAATACATCTCTCCATGTGTCCTATTTCTATTTCTGGAGGAAAGGCAGAATAAATCATATCCATCTTCAAAATAATTTTGTTTCATATAAATATGATAAAAAACTTTAGTACTATGATTTAATAAAATGAAAATTACACTAAGACTTTTCTTCTGTCTTATCTCCTTCAGGTTGAACAGCCTTTGTTCTTTTGACTGTACCTTACATAGTTTGGTTTCCTTTCCCCTCACTATCATAACCATGCTTTATTTTCTTAAGTCCTTTTTTTCCAGATTATATATCTATAAGAATTTTAATGATCATTTCCTGACATGTTATAGTCCTTGTGCTCTCCTTCCCACCCATCCCAGGGTATCAGATACTATTGTTCTGTCCAGTTCAGGTTCATATTCCAAGGAGGAGACACACATGGTAATGCAATACATGAGGTACTTTATTCAAGCTATAGCTTGGGCCTCCACAAGAAGTGGGAGACCCCCAGCATTGTATGGGCCTGGTTTATATAGAGGGCTAGGGGTGGGGGGTTGTCTTGAGAATCAGGCACCAGAAGTGAAGACACATCAATCTTAGTCCCAGATGCTTCCTTTTAATATATGGTCTGGCTGGTGCCCTAGGTCAGGTCAGTGAACATATGGTCTTGAGATAACATATCCTTATGGCAGTACATAAATAAGAATATGTCATTTTTATTTCTTGGGACAAGGGGCCCATTAGGGTATCTTCTGGAAGGCCATAATAACATTCTGCACTTCCTTTAGGACAATGAGGAATCCTACTCATGGGGACAGTGTCCTCATAGGGGCATGGATGTTATTTAGGGGCCGGTATTTCTGCCTTAGGACCATGAGCTGGTCTGTGTTAATGTGCTACTTTGCAAAGCCATAAGTCTATTGATAATACATGGGCCAAAGGTAAGCAAGATAATGAGGATAAAGAGGGGGCCTAATAAAGTGGAAATGAGGGTTGTCAGACACGGGGATTTGTGAAAGAGCTGCTCATACCAGGATTTCTGGGCCTCGCGTTCTTTCTTCCTGATGCCCAGGCCTTCTTGTAGTTTTATCATGGAATCTCTAACTAGACCTGTGTGGTCTGCATAAAAACAGCATTCTAATCCTAAAGCAGTGGAGAGTCCACCCTACTGGAGGAATAAAAGATCTAGCCCTCTCTGATAAAGACCCTCGCTGTTATAGAGTAAGACCTTTGGAAAAACAGTGGTTGCAGTCTAAGGAGCCTTTAGCTACATGGGGGTTAAATCTGAGGATGCACACAACCATTGGGCACCTTTGAGTGGGAGAAGGAATAATAGTTTGCACAAGTTTCTGGGGGTACAATGCCCATGTCATCTCCCTCCTCTCCAAATATCTAGGTTAAAGGGGCAATGGTCTCAATATTCTGTAGCTTCTTCACAGCTGAGAATGGTTGTAGAGCTGTCCCTGTCTATTGTCAGGAGAGAGGTATTGACTGTAGGCAATGTCCAGGGCTTCAGGCTGATATAGTCTCAGAGGTGATAGTGGTATCTGGATGACTCCCATGAGTGCTTCTACCCTAGAAGCAACTAGAGAAGTGACAAGGTTACAATGGAAGGTTCACATATCCCACAGGGGAGTAGCCAAAACTTGAACAGGGAGGGAAAGACTGTGGATACAGGGTCTTTAGGGGCATGTCCTCAGTGAATGCCTGGGTCTGAGGTAGATGGGACCTCCTTGGAGATCTGAAGGATGTCTATCCACTGCTTCTCCTGATTGGCAGACAGGTCACAAGGGGGGAGAGTCAGCCCCTCAGATAGAAGTGTAAAAACCAGGACTGGGGCAAAAATTAGAAAACCAGATAGAAATAGAGAAAATTAGTACAATAGTAATTGATTTTACACATTTGCATTTGGGTATCTTAGCCAACAGACTTCATCTTCAGAAATCATCTTCTGACAGGAATAAGTCCCTTTAGGATATCTTATTCCTAAGTTGTTTGCACAGTTGGTATGTGATGTCTCTGTTAAATAATATCCTTTTTTCAAGGTACACATTAACTATAAACATCTATAAACACTTGAGTAACAATATTTTACAGATGAATTCCTTTACCCCAGATTCTGGGGGAAATTCAAGAAAGCTTTGAGCTATATATTCAAGCTCAAAATCCAAACTTCAACCGTGGTGAATTAAGGCTACAAATACAAGCCATCTATTAATAAACTTCACCTGCTTTTCAAAGTATGTTCCCTAAAAATTTAAGAATTTTCAATTATTAACCTAAAAGGTTGTTTAAGGAATTGGAAACATTAATTTTACAATTTGCATCATGTGCTGATTATGGGAATTTGTCACAAAGGAAAAGGCAGACAGGGAAAATATTTCCTTATGTCCCAAAGGACACACAGTGAGGGCTTCACGTATAGGCCAAAGCTATAACTGGCTTGTGCCATCATTGTATTACTCAAGGATACAGCCTAGATGGTCAGAAAAAGTTCATTCACAGGTGAGCCCAAAATATGCCTCTATAACCATCCCAGGACATTCTCTTTTCTTTGTGTACTTTTGTCACCATTAGGTCCCAGTAGCCTCCTTTTCCCTCAAAAGACAAGTTTCATCCATTTCAGCTGAGAGAAATTCTGCTCATCAGCAGTCCAGAAACAAATTTCCATACCCTCAAACAAACCTTTTATATACCTACAAGGCTGATCACTCAGTTATTCTTATGTATTTTGGCAATAATTTACATAACACACTTTAGTCACAAAACCTGAAATAAAGAATATGAATGCTGAATTGAGTAGCTCCATAATAATATAAGTCAGAGCTGTATCATCTCTTGGACCTAGGCCAGCTGAAAGACTTAAGACAAGGCCATACAGGAATCACTTCATGGTAACTGTCCAGAGAAATTAAAGAATCATTATGTGATTTTTTCCAACAACACATACATTAATTTTGGAAATTATCCCTAGGTAAAGGATCCGATTATAAGAGTAGAACATCAGTCTCTTCTCTTTGACCTCCCTATGGGTCTCCTTCTCCCCCCCTTTCAAAACCCTCTGCTTAAAAAGCAGAGCAAGACTTCCATTCTTCCTTCCGTTGGTGTCATTTCAATTGCTAATTGGTAACCCAAATAATTCTGATTTAAAGGATTGCATCATTGAAACACTGCATCTTTAGCTCATCAATTATAAGTTTCAGTTCATAGTACAAATTGGTAAACTGAGGTAACCACTGAGTATTGAACAAAATCTATGGTACAGTCATGTTTACAATGAGATTTTGTTTACATCCAAACAATACTTAAAAACACGTTTTAGCAGCAACTCACATAACAATCGTAAAATTCTGAGCAAGTATTTTTCACATATATGCCATTTTTAATGTCCTACCCACTCCTTTGCTACTGTTTGCAACATATATCATTATGCAGATCAAAATGTAAACAAAATAGCAACCAACATATTCCCAAAATTCATATGAGGTAACTTATCAATTACATATCACTTAATTCATTTTATCATTCTGGACATGGAATGTTTGCATTAAGATTCCACAACTTCGAACAGGCTTCTTGGTCAGACAGGGCTGGCAATGTTTCCTTGATTGAGAATTTAAAACCTCCAAAATATACTCATCTTTAAGTTCTATCACACAGTAGTTGTCAAATTGGTACTCCTCTCAAACCTCTGTCTAAAGTAGAATAGAACCTCCAGTTTAGTTTTCTTTTAACACAAAACATTGCCACATACCTGATTACATTCCATCAACATTATTCCAATTCATAATTTTTTGCATCTATTTCATACAAGAATTCATAGAATCAATAAGTATCTCTATCCATTACTTTTATTTCTTCTGGCTTCTCTTTACCATTATTGTAATTAGAGGAAAGGTACTGTACTGAATTGCATTTAATCCTCATGACACCCCTTCTTGATTTCAGGGCTGGTAAAATTTGTCTTGTTAAGGACATACAGTTTTCATATCATATACCCTTAACCTATTTAAGTAGACAACTTAATTCTCTTCATAGTACAAATGCATATATTTTGTATTCACTCCATTACTTTCCAGGAATTTGTATCTGAATACATATTCATCCCTAGATAATAAATTCCTTCCTATACATTGTGCACATTAAAAAATTCATATAATCTTAGTCAAAGACAACATCGTTTAGAAATTCCCTCTTTTGTAAAATACCAAATTCTTAGTACTTGTATTATTAAATCCCATGCACAGATTAACCACTTTAAAAACTTCTTGTGTGTCATATGATTTCTTGTTCCTAGTTCTGACAGCACGTACATTAAAATAACATTTGATTCGAAAAAAAATCCCAAATTTAAATTCTAGAATAAGTTCTCAACAACATAACAACTTTTTCTGGATGACTTTTATATCTCTAAAGTAGCCGGAACAATTTCTGTCCTTATAGAATAAAACATTCCCTCTCTGTTTCAGACTTGCAATCTATCACATTTAGACAATTCTCAAATTCACTGAAACCATTATTCATTGTAAGATCTAACAAAACCAACTTATAACCATGAGTTTTGTTGTGCTCAATAAAATCTGGCTAACATTTCACATTTAACTGACAAACAGTTACCACAATATGTGAAATTACATTTGTACCATATCAAAATCATTAGCTATCCTCCCAAGCTTACAAAGACAATGATAAACAGAAACATCCCCAAAGTAGGGGTGTCTCACCAGTTGACTTTCTGTTCAGAATCAACCCTCTTCCTCCCTTCAGTAGAGGAGTAAGGCAGATCTGATCAATGAACTGATAGCTTCCTGGTAGAGATTTTGGGCTCGAACCTTAAAGATGGAGAAGTGAGCCAAAACCAAATATAAGGGGTTAGATGTTTGTTGGCCCATAATAACATTATGTTTCTTCACTATGAAATAGGTTCTACATATGTTATTGTGGGGTAGTTTTAGGGGGTTCGAGATTTTCTAACTATGCATTATCATACAATACATATTTTCATGTTCATCATGTGAAAGAAGACAAGTATCACTTACTCTACTGAAAAATCCATGGAGAAAAAAGAGAGGAATAGAACTCTTCAATATGCATTCAGGTTTTCTCAATTCCTTTTATGACTAAACAAGTAGCTTTTATTTTTCATGAATTTCTTAGAACTGTCCTGGATCCTTGCATTGCTGATAATAATTGTCATTTACAGTTGATCATCATATTTTGTGGCTGTTACTGTGAACACATTCTCCTAGTTCTGCTTCCTTCACTATGCATCACTTCATTTAAGTATTTCCAGGTTTTATTTTGTTTTATTATCATCTTATTCATCATTCCTTGTGGCACAATGGATTCCATTACAATCATATATTACTGCTTATTTAGTAATTCTCCAGTTGATAGACATCCCTTCAGGTTCCAGTTCTTTGCCATTGCAAAATATTGTTTTCATCTCTATTGGAGATCTTCAGGATATGAACTTAGTAATGGTATTGCTGGGTAAAAAAAGAAGTTTGGATGGGGTTCTAAATTGCTTTCCAAAAAGGTCATAGTAGTTCATTGCTCCTTCTAATGAATATTTTCCTTTTAACAAAATTTGGTTAATAGAAAGGTAATATAATGATTCTCACCTGTGTGACCCTCATCACATAGGTATAAAGTGGGGTGGATAGGTTGCTGGACCACATCCTAATTAGTTTTTGTCAATTTGAAATGTCTTGAGACATTCCAACTATTATCAGGGAAACTCCCTTGCTCCCTTACATCCTCGTGACTCTGAGCCTAAAAACATTCAATGACCCCTCTAGGCTCCTGAGATGATTATCCTCCTTTGATCATCCTCTAGATTTAAGATGGACAGAGAGATGTACCTCCAGGCTACACCTCAATCCTATCAGGCTACATCTCAGACATCTGTTTGTTCCCTAAAATTAAAGAATCTTTATGTCCCCAGGCAGATGATCACCCCCACTTCACCAAATGCCTGGGTTGCTAACACTCTCTGTTGTAAAAAGTATAAAATCCCCAGAACTGATGTCTTCAGGGGAAACAGCTTTTCCATTCATGCTGTCCTCCCAAGGAACTGCTCCCCATCTTGCTGTTCCACCTTGCTATCTTCCTGGCCATTCTTAACATTACTTTCTAAATTAATAAATCTCTTTTTTGTTTTTAAGCTAAGTTTTGGAGTCTTGCATCCTTGCAAAAAGCTATCCTTCCTTGATCCCCAGGGGTACATATCCACACCCCACAAGAGAAACTATTCTACCTCGATGAGTGATTCCTTTTCTGATAAGTAAAATGGAAGGTTAGTAGAAGTTCCCTTCCTGTTCCTAACAATCAGATCTTCCATGAGTTAGAATTATATGTCCTTTCTGTTTGTCCACTTTGGATCAAGTTAAAAGTATTGTTTTGTTTGTGTTTATTGTGAGTTAACATAGATAACTCCAGATAACTGACCTAGAGAGAGATAGAGGAAGAAGATAAGAGTATATTACTGAAGTGAAATGCATTTTTGAAGAGGCATTTTTCCCATAATAAACTGGGTTTCATGATGCTATTCACTATGGAAAGTGTCTACTTGTCTAGAGTAATTTTCCTTTTGTGGGAGCAATCTTTCGATGAAAACTTCATTCTTGTGAAGTTTTGTTTTTTGCTCTAACCCTACAATATTTAAAAAAAAATAGATTCAGTCAATTTCTATCTCTTACACTTATATGAATTTGTGTGTTAGTGAAGTTGTTCAATTAAAAGTGGAAAGAAAAAACTTGAATTTCAAAT
Source organism: Monodelphis domestica (assembly GCF_027887165.1). Taxonomy (NCBI): domain Eukaryota; kingdom Metazoa; phylum Chordata; class Mammalia; order Didelphimorphia; family Didelphidae; genus Monodelphis; species Monodelphis domestica. Next base: position 363,853,177 of record NC_077229.1, read on the forward strand.
AGCAAAAAAAAAAAGGATGAGGGAGAGGTGTATTTCAAAATAAGCCAGATTCCCCCCTCCCCCCTTCTCCTCTAGCAGACTCAACTTCTGTAAATTACTGTAAATTACCTGGCTAGAATATAAAAAACTTGACTTGGACTTTTAAAAGCCTTTCTCTGGGTTCAGACAAGAAGCAAAAATGACTTGGCCTTAAAAGCTCAATCAGTTAGTTTTTTGTCTTCCAAGTGAGCCTCAGGGTATTATGAGGGGAAGAGAGGGGAGGAGGCAATGCTCTGCTCTTGAAGGTTGTTTTCACCCTTTATTCTGTGATGATTAAAATAGTGGAATACATAAACTGTTGCAGATAAAAGAGTTTGAGCCTTAAATTGTGACTGCAGAAACTATGGTTTCAAGACAGTGTCTTGTTTTTAAATCAATATATAAGGTGGTTGCCAGGGAAAAATTCCCAATTATTAAAATATACCCAAGTCAGCTGGGTTTTATAGAGATATTAATTAATACAAATGAGGAATTAAAAAAAGGGAGAGAGAGAGAAAAGGGAAATAATGAGAAAAGGATAGGCTGGCCCAGGCCAGCCCTGGCCAACCTAGGCCCAAGCCCTAAGAGAAAGACAGTCCTTTATCCACTCACCACAAGATTTGTCCAAGCAAAGATTCTAGTGTTCAGAGGGACAGAATCTCCTCAGAGGGAGTTCCAGCTGGAGTTTCTGCTCTCAGTTTCTCCTCTCCTTTTAAAGGGAATTTTCTCCTATGTCTCCTCCCCTAGGTTCTCACGTTTTTCAAAGGACAGACCATTCTTAATTCACACCTGAGTAGATTTTAAATTTTTGAGTAATTCATGCTTGAGTAAGTTCTCACCTCTTTGCTCCTTGTAAATTCACAAGTTGCCTGACCTTTATAGGTACTTAACACCCTTTTGTATTAGATCTAAAAATAGGTACAGCTTAAGAACTTTTGTCTTACTATAAGTATGGGTTTAAGTATCTTTCATTGTTCAGCAAGGAGTTTCTTCCCCTAAAGCAGGCTTAAGTAGGGGTGGAGTAGAGATCTCATATTCCTGATCTAAGTAGCTTCACTGCCCAAATGGGGAATGATCTTAACCAAACCTTATGAAGTAGGGTCTGAGAATTTTTAAGGTTCACACTCCCCCCTGACGATCATTGGGAGACTAGTCTCCCCATTGATCATTTAACATAATCATCTTGTACTCCTAAATACACTTCTAACTATAGATATACACAATATTCAATTTTCTAAGAGGAAATTAGAGTAGTGAGGGAGGAAATAAAAAAAAGAAAGAAAGCAAAACCAGTGTTTTGCTCGGCGCATTGACAGAAAGCCAAATTAGGGGCAGTTCCTTTTGGCATAAATGTTTACAATTACAATAAATGTTCAATCAAAGTTCAGTTCAATCAACCATATCCAAAGTTCATTCTTGATCTTCTTGATGTAGTGTGGATTTTCTGGCATCTTTCTGCAACAGTTCTTTCTCTGGATATTCTCTGGATTTAGAAATTAGCAAGCTTCTTCCTTGAAGATCTTTTCTCAAACAAAAATCAAAATCTTGGATTTTTATAAAAATGCAATCTCAAACAAAAAAATTATTCCTGGATTTTAAATTAAAATACAATCCCCCAGGAAATAAGTGTTAAAAAACATCCAGTTCAGCTCAGAATACAATGTTGAGTTATGGGGGTCTATGAGTCAATTATCAAAAGAAGAGAAAAAACAACCAAAAACATAAGGGAAAAAAATTCAAAATAGGCCTTTGTATAGGTCCAGTTTAAAGTAGTTTCTGTCCATAAGTCTGTAGGACAGAATGAAGTAATATTTCACTTACCCATTTGTAGCCAATACTACAGGAAGTTGCCATAATATAAGAAGAATAAAATTAGAATTCTATTTTGATAGGGAAGCGTAATTCCCTCATTTGATTTTTGACATTCTCAGGGATATAGGGAGCCAGCATGATAGTCAAATTTTGTACTTGTCTGAGTACTTCGCAAAAAGTGTAGATACAAGGAAGTGCTATGACTTAACATATGTCAAGCGTCACAACCTCGAGTCTCACATTAGTATTTCCTATATTCCCTTTTTGGCACTTTTCAGATTAAGTCTGGGCACCTTATTTTCATCCCATTTTCTGGCATCAAACATTATCATTAATCACAGTCCCATAACATTTTATCAATAAATGGCAGGTTCCCGTAGTTTAAAGCTTTTGAGTATGCATTGATATTATAGCAAGTATATATATATAATATGTATATGTATGTATTAAACTTCTATTACTGCAGAAAAATAATATTAATTGTATGTACCTTTAGTATAAGCAATGAGAAAAAATCAAATATTCTAATTAAAATAAAAGAAAAGCAATAATAAAAATTAAGGAAAAAAAAAAGAATCCAATGCATTCCTGTGGTTCTTTCAAATTTTGACCATTTTTCAGGCCTATCAGAGCAAGCTCTCATGGCTGTCAATAATGCTTTTCTGGCCTGGTTTAGTTTTGTGTGATCTATTTCAACATTGGGGTTCCAATGTGGATCTTCAGTTGGCCAATAATTTCCTTTTTTGCCTTGTGTTTGATTAGCCACAGTGACGATATTATTTTTTTCTCTCTTTGTGAAAAATGCTTCTAATAAATTCTCAACATCCATCCAAGTGGGGTCAAAAGTTCTGAATATGTTCTCTATTTTTTTTATAATTAATATTGGTTCTTCCTCAAATAATGGCATATCTTCCTTCAATTTATTTAAATCCTCAGGGCTAAAAGGTGCATGATGTTTCACAGATACCAAGTTTCCGTTTTTATTAAAAGTGGGTACTTCCCTTAAAGGAAATAAGCTATCTGAATTATTTGGTACTCCTGTTTCTAGGCTTCTTGCTCCATTCTCAGTGGGGTAAGTATGAGAAATAGAAGAGTTGGGCACACTGAGGGAAAGGGTTTGTTGGTGTCCCATAGTGTCAGAAAGATCAGAAGTAGGAAATATCTGAGAATTGAATTGAGCAGGGTGGGAAGGAGGAGCAAAGGAAGAAGTGTGAGGGTTGGAGGAATCAGTAAGGTGTGAAGTGGAGGCATTAGGATCAGAAGCATGGGTGGGGTGTGTACTTAGACTTGATTTTGTAGGGTTGGAAGCATGGGTGTGGTGTATACTTAGAGTTGAGGGTGTGGGGTTGAAAACATGAGTAGTGGTGTTAAGGTCCGGGATTTCACCCACCACCAAGGAGGACAGCGGACAATGCAACCAGGCAAGGAATAAGGTCGTTTATTATGGAACTGATAAGCGCATCAGTGGGTATCTGATCAGTGGGTAACCTCTGCTATCAGAGTTCCGAGCTGCTTCTGACAGGTTGGGGTTTAAATACTTTTCAGCATGTATGACTCTTATCTGCTTCCTACTATTCTTGGAACTTTGACAATTTTATGTTATTGGGGTCTTCCTGGCCTTTATCTGGTAGCTACTGCAGCTGGGGTTTGGCATGTTTATTGGGGTCTTCCTAACTTCCAAGACTAGCGAGCTTGTTAAGGTTTTCCTGTATTTTCAAGGCTGGTCATTTTGGCCGCCCTCATTCCCAACTTCTTTTTTCTTTTAGGGGGCAGAAGGAAGGCCTGCCCACTGGGGCAGCTCGTGGCTCTTGGTAGTGGCTAGGGGTTGGTATTGTTGTCGAAGAGCCAACACCTGGATGGCATCCAACTAGTCTTTCACGAACCAAACAAGGAGGTTAAAAATACTGGGGCCAAATGTCAATAGTAGGGTTAAGATTATAAGAGGTCCTATAAAGGACGTGACTAGGGTGGTGAGCCAGGGAGAAGAGTTGAAAAGGTGGGCGTACCAGGGGCTGGCAGTCTCTCTCTCCTTCTGCTGGGCTTCTAGACCTTCACATAGCTTGCTCAGGGAGTCCCTAATTATTTCCCAGTGTTTAACATAGAAGCAGCATCCTTCCCCCCAAACTGCACAGAGGCCCCCCTCCTTAAGGAAGAGGATGTCTAAGCCTCATCAGTTTTGAAGTACAACCTCAGCTAAGGAGGCAGGGGATTTCTCAAGGAAGTTAATGGTGGATTCCAGCCTAACTATATCCTCATCGACCGCCATGGGAGGTGTTGGTACCCCTGAGCTTGTGTGGCAATTTCTTTATCTGAGAAATGCCAGTTCATATCATTTAACCATGTATGAATATTTGAAATATTACACTTCCCCTGCCTTTTCCTCTGTAGTCTCCCAAGCCTGGAATGTTCTTTCTTTTCATCTCCATCTCCTGGTTAACCTCAAATGTTAGCTAAAATCCTAACTTCTGTAATAAACTTTTCTCACTGACTGGAATATTTACAATGATTGTAATCTACTATGTCTTGAGGAAAGGCATTTCACATTTGGATTACTCTGATGTCTCAGATGTTATTTTTGTTTGTGTTCCCCCATTCTTCAATGTACCATGTTTCAAGTACATATCTTATTCTCTACAATATATAGCCATTTATCTTGGCTTTACCTTTTGTTGCTAAACAAAAAACAAAGACAAAACAAAACAAAAACCCTAAAACATGTTCCATGCAGCAGTTTTTTAAATGATTGAAAAGAAATATCTGAATGCTAATGTATTTTCTTTGCCAAGTTAACCACTCTATTCAACTAATCCTCATATGTGTTGTATTATGTTTGCTTTTCTCTGCAAATGTTTCAATTTTGTGATGTATTTGCTTAAATTCAACAACAACCACAAAACACACACACACACACACACAATACCTATGGTGGGCTCTGACTAGCACAGAAAAAATTAAAAAAAAATTTCACTTTCTCTGGACTCTATGCTTCTCTTAATTAAGCCTAAAATAAGATTAACTTTTCTGGCCTCATTGTCTAGTTATTAAATCATACACACATATTCTTTGCCAAAATATTGGCTGGCTGGCACATTACAGCAGATGATATCTTTGGTTCAGAAGAGATAAAGGGAAGAACAAAGACTATGAAAACTTCATTAAAATGTTAAATTTGAATTGAGTGACAGAATCCTACATGAATAAGAAAGATGAATCAATGAGTCTAATGCACCATATGATAGCAAGAAAAAGATAGGTAAAATCAGAAAGGAAACTGAAAGAAAAGATTAGAAAACAGCTATATCAAGACATCTGGGTAGGCTGATACTTTGACTATGGAAATTCCAGAGGCACCACTCTAGAGACTGAAAAGAGGAGTTTGATGGAATTATAATAGCAAATCAGAAGTCTTAAAGAATAGCCAAAAGCATTCGGAAACAATCTTCATAAAAACCTCTGACTAAGGTCTAATTACTCAAATTTACAAAGAGCTAAATCAATTGTACAAAAAATCAAGCCATTCTCCTATTGACAAATGGGCAAGGGACATGAACAGGCAGTTCTCAGCCAAAGAAATCAAAACTATCAATAAGCACATGAAAAAGTGTTCTACATCTCTTATAATCAGAGAGATACAAATTAAAACAACTCTGAGGTATCACCTCACACCTAGCAGATTGGCTAACATGACAGCTATGGAAAGTAATGAATGCTGGAGGGGATGTGGCAAAGTAGGGACACTAATTCATTGCTGGTGGAGTTGTGAATTGATCCAACCATTCTGGAGGGCAATTTGGAACTATGCCCAAAGGGTGATAAAAGACTGTCTTCCCTTTCATCCAGCCATAGCACTGCTGGGTTTGTACCCCAAAGAGATAATAAGGAAAAAGACTTGTACAAGAATATTCATAGCAGCACTGTTTGTGGTGGCCAAAAATTGGAAAATGAGGGGATGCCCTTCAATTGGGGAATGGCTGGACAAATTGTGGTATATGTTGGTGATAGAATACTGTTGTGCTAAAAGGAATAATAAAGTGGAGGAATCCATGGAGTCTGGAACAACCTCAAGGAAGTGATGCAGAGCGAAAGGAGCAGAACCAGGAAAACATTGTATATAGAGACTGATACACTGGGGTACAATCGAAGGTAATGGACTTCTCCATTAGTTTCAATGCAGTGTCCCTGAACAATCTGCAGGGATCTAAAAAACACTACCCACAAGCAGAGGACAAATGGTGGGAGTAAAAATACCACGGAAAAGCAACTGCTTGACTACAGGGGTGGAGGGGATATGACTGAGGAGAGACTCTAAATGAATACTCTAATGCAAATACCAACAACATGGAAATGGGTTTGAATCAAGAACACATGTGATACCCAGTGGAAATCGCGTGCTATGGGAGAGCTGTTGTTGGAGGAAGGGAAGAAAAGAAAATGATCTTTGTTTCCAATGAATAATGTTTGGAAATGACCAAATAAAATAATGTTAACAAAAAAAGAATAGCCAAAAGCAAATGAATTTCATTTGAACAACAAATGCTATAATGTCTCAGTAGAAGAGTAATTATATTATATTCTTATTTAATAAATATATATATATATATAGTGTCATTTGAAAATTACATTTCAATGAACTTTTCATTAAAATTATTTATATTGGAAATTATTTATATATATATATGGAAGGAAGGAAAATGGAACAAAAAGATTTGAGTTATATGAAGTAGCTTCCCAGCAGCCTCACTTGGACCTCATCATTCTTACTTTTTCCACCATTTCAGTTGCTTAGGAGAGCCAACACTCTTGAGGGCTGAACAAAAATCATAGTGCTTCAAAACATAGCTTCCCTGGAGGATTTTTAACAGAGCATATAGAAATAGAAGGTGGAATGAGTCATAGGGTGCCCTAGGAGTGGGTCAGACTAGAATAATAAGTAATTTCTTACTTAACTAAAGATAGAGACTTGGAACAAACCTCAGGAAAGAAAAATAAAAGATAGGGAAAGTCCTATTAGGTTAAGTGAGTTTAAAAGGCCTACTTTTAGATTTGGGGTTCTCTGTTCATCTTTTCTTATCAGGTATATAATTAATGTAATAACTGTAAAAACTAAATTAGTTTTTCTCTACTAACAGAATTATATTTAGAGTTTTATTAAAGATTATTAGAAATCAAGGATAAAGAAAATAAAAAAATAAGAAGCACGTGTTCAAGACACATAGCCCATTCACAGCCACTCACATCTTGCCTGTGTGTCCTTAGAAGTGGAAGCCGAGAGGCCAAAGTAGGCAGAGAGTCAGTTTAAATACAAATTGTGTTCTTGGGCCAGGTGAGGACTAAAGAGGGGATTTTAGGGAATTCTGGGAACTACCAAGGTCTTCTGGGGATTGAAGTCTGGGGTTCAAATCTCCATTTTTACATAACCTTCAGCCTAAGACCAAACTCATGGAATTTTTTCTTTTGGTAGGGGGAGGCTCTATAGCTATGACTTATAAGAAGAAGCTTTTTTGTATTGATATACTGGTCAATAATTGTGCCCTTATATTTTTCTTAAGTAATATATCTTCTCTGCTCTAAAGGCTTAAGGAAACTAAACAGCATTTTTCTATTGCAAACCCTCTAATGTGTTCTTTTAGTGCTCACAGCAATTGTCAACAATAGCCTTACATTCTGTAACAATCATTGGATTTACACAACATTTCAGTAATATAGCAAATCAAATTTTGATTTGGCCATTTTTCAGAGTCCATTAAATCTTAAATTATCTATCCTCATCTTGTTCTCCACTTAAGTTATTTCTGTAAATAGATAATGCATGTGTTCAAATTTTTTTCAGCCTTTTCATTTATTCAAATATATCTTAACATTCATTGAATCATTTAATCTTCTTTGCTCCATTCCAATTTTAGGGCAATTAAAAATTGGGTAAGTTATTTTTTTTTTAATTTCTATTTTTCGGGAGGCAGAGTCAATATGGCAGCATAGAGGCAGCAAAAGTTCAGACCTCTGAAAACCCTTCCTCACCAATTAAAAACAAAATGCTTCTAGGGAACTGAAAACCAAATCTAACAGGACAGAGCTAAAGAACCTCCCTACTGAACACAACTTAAAAGGTACACACCCAAAAGGCCTAAATTTGAGGACACTTAAGTTTAAGGGGAAGGAAGAGGAAGGTCCCAGGACCTCTCCCCCACCTAAAGTACTGAGTCTCCAGCAGTGGCTGGAATCTCTAGGTGGGCAAAGGTGCTAGTGTGGAGGGAGTACTTTGCTGGCAAAACTGTGCCAGGATTTGGGCTTTGAATGCAGGTGTTCAGGAGACAGCTAGAGGAGAAGCTCAGAGAAGGTAGCCCAATCACAGTCAATTGCCCCCCTTTTTTTTCCTGGGGTTTTAGCTTCAGGACAAATCCAGCTCTACAAGAAAAACTCTGCCTTGACTTAATCTTATCAAGCCTTCACAGGGCAGGGAAGATCAAGCTCCAACACCCCTCCCCCACAGAGTGCTCTGAGAGCCTTGCTAATCAAGCTCCATGAGTAAAGACTGCAATTACTACAGAACACCTTAATAATAAGGTGGGATTCCCAGTTCCTTTTCAGCTTCTGCTGACAGATGGGGAAGACCTGACATCAGAATTCAACCTGACCAATCAGCAGAGCAGAGAAGAAATCCCTTCAGGGAACAAAAGCCCAAACACACAGATTGAGCACATAATGACAGGAGCAAAACTACAGGCAACTACAAGGGGAAAAGAAGGGGCAAATATGAGGATACAACAGAAAAAGAAAAAAGAAATTACAATCAACAGCTTCTATCCAGGGCATTTAGGAAGAGCAAATGAAACAGAGGAGGATCAAGGAACACCAAGCAAAAACACAGAAACTCCAGCAAATTGAACACAGGCTTTGGAAGAACTCAAAACACAATTCAAAACACAATTAAGAGAGGCTGAAGAGAACTGTGAAAAAAAAAACTTATCAAGCAAAATAAGTCATCTGGAAACAGAGGCACTTGAACTAAAATGAGAAAATAGTGTCTTGAAATCCAAAATTAATCAGCTTGAGAATGAGGCAAAGAAAATGAAAGATAACATCCAAAGAAATTCAGAGCAGAAGGAGAAGGATGACCAAAGAGCCAGGGATGAAATCCAGTCTTTGAAAACCAGAATACAACAATTAGAAGTAAGCAACCTCACAAGGCAGCAGGAAATTATAAAACAAAACCAAAAGAATGAACGAATTGATGAAAATATAAAACATCTCATTAACAAAATGGAAGATCTAGAGAATCGTTCCAGGAGAGACGACTTAAGAATCATTGGTCTACCAGAAGATCATGACAAAAGAAAAAGTCTGGACATCATACTACAGGAAAATTGTTCCAATGTTCTGGAACAAGAAGCAAAAGTGGAGATTGAGAGAATCCACAGATCACCTCCTGTACTTAATCTCTGACAACAACCAGGAATGTTATAGCCAAATTCAAGAACTACCAGAGAAAGGAAAAAAAATATCATAAGCTATCAAGAAGAAGTCATCCAGATACCATGGAACTACAGTGAGGATAACAAAGGATCTGGCTGCATCTACACTGAATGAACAAAAGGCATGGAATATGATATGCTGAAAAGCAAGGGAATTAAGTCTACAACCAAGAATCAACTACCCAGAAAAACTGACTATATTCTTGCAGGGGAAAGTATGGTCATTTAATAAAGTAGAAGACTTCCAAGCATTCATAAAGAAAAGACTAGACCTGAACAGAAAATTTGATCCCCAAACACAGAACTCAAGAGAATCATCAAAAGGTAATTAAGAAAGGGGGGAAAAAACAAACCAAACTAAAACAAAAAAAAATTTTAAGGCACCCAATAAGTTAAAATGATATGTATCCCTACAAGAAAAGAGGATATTGGTAACTCTTAAAAAATGTTATTATGACCTGGGTAACTAAAAGAATTATAGTAAGAGGGAACAGGAACAAACTGTATAGGATGAAATGCCAAGACATAAATATGTATATAGACATATGTATGCATAAATTTGTATATATATATATAACTAGAGTTGAAAAAAGAGTTTAGTACTAAGAGAAATGGGAAAAGAAAAAAATGGAGTAAATTTATATATCATAAAATAGTGCATGGCATGAATTGGGGAGAACACCAATACACTGGAAGGGTAAAGAGGTTGGAGATAGGAAATGCTCAATTCTTACATGCATTGAAATTGATTCAAAAAGAGAACAATCAAATCTATTGGGGCAGAGTATTGATTTGGCTCCTATAGAGAAGTAGAAGGGTAACAAATGGACTGGTGGGGAGGGAAGCAATACAAGGAAGGGAGAGGGTGGGGTAGTTTAAAAAGACCATAAAGAAAATAAGAGTGGAATAAGAGGGGAGGGGGGTAGAAAGGGAAGTAAAATAAGGGTGGGAATTAGGGTGACTGATTAAAACAAAACACTGATGTAGAAGGAAATAATGAAAAAATAAAGGGCAAGACTAGAAGTCCATAACTCTGAATATGAATGGAATGCTGGAGGGCATGTGGCAAAGTTGGGATATTAATGAATTTCTAGGGGAGATATGAACTGATCCAAACATTCTGGAGGGCAATTTCAAACTATGCCCAAAAGGCACTAAAAGATGGTCTTCCCTTTGATTCATCCATAACACTACTGTGTTTGATTACATCAAATTAAAAAGGTTTTGTACAAACAAAACCAATGCAACCAAAATTAGAAGGGAAGCAACAAACTGGGAAACAATCTTCATAACAAAAACCTCTGACAGTCTACTCAAATTTATAAAGAGCTAAATCAATTGTACAAAAATATCAAGCCATTCCCTAATTGATAAATGGGCAAGTGACATGAATAGACAATTTTCAGTTAAAGAAATCAAAATGATTAATAAGCACATGAAAAAGTGTTCTAAATCTCTTATAATCATAGAGATGCAAATCAAAACAACTCTGAGGTATTACCTTACACCTAGAACATTGGTTAACATGATAACAAAGGAAAGTAATGAATGATGGAGGGGATGTGGAAAAGTTGGGACATTAATGCATTGCTAGTGGAGTTGTGAATTGATCCACCCATTCTGGAGGACAATTTGGAACTATGCTCAAAGGATGCTAAAAGACTGCCTGCCCTTTGATCCAGTCATAGCATTTCTGGGTTTGTACCCCAAAGAGATAATAAGGAAAAAGACTTATACAAAAATATTTATTGCCATGCTCTTTGTGGTGGCTCTGTAACCAGAGACTGATACACTGTGATACAATCAAATGTAATGGACTTCTTCATTAGTGGCAATGCAGTGATCCTGAACAACTTGGAGGTATCTATGAGAAAGAACACTATCCACATTCAGAGGAAAAACTATGGGAGTAGAAATACCAAAGAAAACAACTGCTTTATTATATGGGTCAATGGGGATAGTGCAAACATCAACAACATGGAAATAGATTCTGATCAAGGACCCATGTAAAACCCAATGGAATTGTGGGTTGCCTAGGGGAAGGGAGAGAGGGAGGGGAGAGAGAGAAAGAATATGGTTCTTGTAACAAAGGAATAAGGTTGTAAATTGATGAAATAACATTTTCTAAAAATAAAGAAAATAATTTTCTAATTTTTCCTCAAACATTCCAATTTTATTCATTATGCTTTGCTACTTTTTTGTTCTTCTTCACCTCCTTCTCTATCCTCCCCCTTCTTCTTCTTGTTCTCTTTCTCCTCCTGTTCTTGTTCTTGTTCCCCTCCTCCTTCTTCTCTTTACCCCTCTCTTTCTCTTGTAGTGATATCAAAAAGGATATCAATCCAAGAATGGGCTGCTCTATGATTTCAACTTTTTACTATTCTTGTTAAGTTTCACTACTGCCTGTGTCTGCCCATGATGGGGTTAGTTCCATCTCTGATCCTTATGGACAGGATGAAAAATTTTTTTCTTGGTAAAGAGGCTTTTGAAAAAATAAAGCACAAAATAGACCAATATATATATATATATATATATATATATAATATTACATATATGTTTTTACATGCAATTAAATAGTGAATTTGAGAGAAATTCTATATTCTATTTTAATAATTTAGACTGTTTAAAATATTTGTTTCAGTAACTCTTACTTCAAAGTCATTCTATGTAAATTGTTACAATGACATTGTACCACATAATTTGGAATCTTTCATTTAGAAAAGTCCCTATATGACTTCCTATCCAATATGGGAATCTTATCTATATTATGATTTTAAAACACTTCCAGTGATGAAGCACTTACTAATTTATTAAATAATCTCTAAATAACCCTGATTTCCTCCTTTATATATTGTTTATAAACTATGTATATTGTTTATTGATTTATATTCTAGAAAATAGTGATTATATCCCACTTTAAATGAACTATATTTTCCAAAATACTGTTTCTTATGGAATTTAAAACTTTAATATAAAATTTATTAAAAATAAAACTTAAGTAAAGTAACAAATTAAATTAAATTTATATATCTTGATAATTCTACTTGTTGATATATGTGTGCATATTTACATAAATGGATACCATTTATGTATGTATGTATATATATAATGGCTTTAAAAGAAAAATAATTTAATCAATATACACAATTATTTATAATTTTTATAATAAAATTCAATTTCTTCTGGTTATATAAACTTTCCAGATAGTTACAGATTAAAAGACTTTTACATCAAAGATTAAGTTTCATATCTGGGAAATGAAAAAAATCAGATTTTCTCTACACTTAACTAGAACATAGCAAACTAGTTCTGAATTAACCCATCTCATTAAATTTCCCTGATCAACAAAGGACATCATCTCTTTAAAATTTAACATCTAAATATTAGATAATTACATATGTTTTCTCATAGATTTTTCTCTTTGTCCATCTTATACTATTATTAAGTATCAGAGGCAGGATTTGTAATCAGATCATCTTGACTACAAGTCAAGGATTCTGTTATGTCATTTTTCCTTTTTAAAATCTTTAAGTAAAGACATATATTTTTATTTATTTGAATGAAATAACTTAAAATATCTCTAAGCTCTTTCCTAACTTCTTTAATAGAACATATAGAACATGATAACTTTTTTTTCACTATCATAAGCCCTAGTTTTATGCTGATAAATAAAAATTTATTACTCTATATGTCTCCCAGAGTTGAATGTTTTGTCTCAAATTTCTCTAGACAACATGGTCAGTGAGATGGGATAATATAACATAATCATGTACTCATGAACATTTCTACCAGTTTCTGATATAGATGCAAAGGTCTTTATCTTCAAGGGTATCGGTATCTGAAGCTTAGAATATTCTAATATGTAGCCTTAAATATTGGTTTGTGTAATTCGGAACTAGCTTGCTATGTTCTAGTTAAGTCTAGAGAAAATGTTTTTTTTTTTCATTCAAATGCTAAATATTTTCTGTTTTATGCCATTTGATTTTATGTCAGAATTAAAATTGTTTTTGTTGTTCAGTTATATAAAAATATTCATGAATACACGGACCATCTTGTCCATGGGGTTTTCTTGGCAAAGATACTGGAGTGATTTGCGAATTACTTCTTCAATGGATTGAGGCAAACAGAATTCAAGCAACTTGCCCAGGGTTACACAGATAGTATTGTATGAGGCTGAATTTGAACTCTGGTTTTCCTAACTCCAGGCCCAGTGCTTAATCCATTGAGATATCTAACATCCTCCAAAATCTCCCTCTGTATTGATTAAGAATTTGTTCACACTTTAGGCCTTATATAATAACATTGGTTTCTAGAGATAATTTTAGGGTTGTGAATTAAAATCTAAATTTATTGGTTGCCAGGGGAAAATACCAAATAAAATTCCCAAGTCTGTCTGGAATTTTATGGTAATTTTAATTAATATAGAGGGAAGGGTTTTAAGGAGAATGAGGGAAGAGGGTATAGGATTTCTCCCACCTGGCCTGTGCCAGGGGGAGTTCAAGATCTCCACCACTAGGTCTCTGAAGGAGATTAGAGGCTACTAAGAGGATAAAGTTGGGAAGGTAAAGGAAGAAAAACTCAGTCAGAAACTCAGCACTGAACCAGACAATAGCTATAGCCACAACAAGATGCTGAATGGCCCAGCCAGCTGCCACCAGCCACCTCTCTGCCATCAATGGTACTGGAGAGAGGAAGTGAGCCAAATATATAGAATTTTACTCTTGTGTCCCCTTCTCTAAATTTTCATGTGTACCAATCACATGAGAGGCTTTTCTCCAGGACTGTCCATTCTTTAGTTCTCATCTTCTTTGATTAGATTATATCTTTTGAGTCACTTAACACTTCTTTGTTAAGTTCACCTTTTGTTCGTTACTTAACCTTTTTGTTAGCTTTCAAAGCTAACCATAACCCACACACACATTTTCCACAGTTCTTGCACCTTACTCTGCCCCATCCTAACATGTACTCTTCAATCAAATGGGTCTTGTCTCTTTGCTATTCATTAAATGAGACACTATTTTTTAACTCCGGAAATTTTCTGATTGTCCACCATTTCTATAATGCTCTCCCTCCTCATCTCTGTCTCACAGATTCCCTGGCCTACTTCAAATCTCAGCTAAAATCCTGCATTCTAATCTCTCTTAATACTAGTACCTCCCTTCTATCTATTATTTTCTATTTATCCTGTAAAAAACTTGTTGGTACATAGTTGTTTGCATGCTGTATCCTCCAGTTGATTGTGAGCTGCTTAAAGTCAGTGTCTTTTTTGCCTCTCTTTATATCCACAGCATAGTGCCTATCACATACTAGATATTATACACACACACACACACACACATATATATATATATATATGTTTACTAACTCACTGACTCAATTAGCAGTATTTTAAAATGCCCAATAGTACTGTTTAGTTTAATACAGATAAGTGGAGGGAAGAGATAATAAGGGTAATCCCAGTTTCAATATCTATGATTCAAAAGAAGTTGGGAGTATAAAATCCAAGTGTTTGACTTAGGTTAAGGTGGAAATAAATAAAAGTGAAGCCACAGTGAACACTCATAGAGAATATGAATTTATACAACTATATTAAGGCAGAAATCAGTGACACTGTTCATAGGAGAATATACATCAGAAAAGATAGAGCAAAGGAGTGTTTTCAATGGGCATGAGGTAATTCAGATCAATGAAGAGACTGTTTTGGATCTCATCAAAGGGGAAATTCCCCAAATTCTCTAGAGTAGCAAGCTGGAGATAGGGAAATGATAAAGACCACCTATTACTCTCCTGTTTTCCCAAAATTGTTTTCTTTTTCAGTCAATCATCCTGAAGTGAGATTGGACTCTTCTATCTTTTCTCTTCAAGTTGAAAGCTACAAACACCTGAAATGATGAGATATGAAGAAATTTCTCATTAAAAGAGATACCAAAGGTGGTATGTAAGAAAACTAAAGTTCTTACCTCTTACCACATCATTTCACCCTTTATTCAGTCCAAGATTTCATTCCCATCAATAGAGTCCAAAACCAATGGTTATTGGGATGAGGGTTACATTAGTAATAGGTAATAAAAGGCTGAGGATCAAGAAATATAATTCTCATAATACCACTGTGTGACCACTGTACATTCTATAAGTTTTTGGAGTTACAGGGAAGAGCTGAATGTCAGATAGTCACAAAAAGTGGATGTTTCCCTGAAAAGGAACTCTGCAAGTCCTCACATGGGATGTTCTACTCTTTCTTGAACACCCATAAATCTTGGTGCATTGAATAGAATGCTAGGCCTCATATTCCTTAATTAAAATTAGGCTTCAGATACTATTAGTGTGGCACTGGGTATGTCACTTAATCATGTTTACTCAGTTAATTATTGGGAAAATGAACAGGCAATGGAAATAGAAAACTATTCCAGTATTTTTGCCAAGAAAAAAAAATGAAGGATCAAACATGACTGAAATTGGGGACTCAAATTCTATCTTATCCTACAGGGAAGTTGAGAGGGAAAAAACAAGGGGGGTAGTGTGGCACAGAGTAGCAAAAGGGAGGGAAAAAGAGGGGAGAGGGAATTTAATAGACCCTAAAGAAAAATAAGAGGGGAATAAGAAGAAAGGGGTTGAGATAGGATGTAAAATAAGGGTGGGGGTAGAGGGAATGATTAAAAGCAAAATACTTGTTTAGAAGGAAATAGCAGGAAAAGAAAGGGCTGGCCTAGAAGAGGAATCCAAAATTATGGGGAATACCCAGGTTATAATCATGACTCTGAACGTGAAAGGGATGAACTTATCAATAAAATGAAAACAAATAGCAGAGTGGATTAGAAACCAAAATCCTATATGTTGTTTAAAAGAAACACAGATGAGGCAGGTAGGCACACACAGGGTAAAGTTAAGAAGCTGTAGCAAAATGTATTGGGCATCAACTGAGAAAAATAAGACAGAAGTCTCAAACATGATATCTAGCAAAGCCAAAGTAAAAATAGATATGATTAAAATAGATAGGGAAAGTAATTACATCCTAATGAAAGGCAGTATAGACAATGAAGAAATTGCAGTACTCAACTTGTATGCACCAAATTGTATAGCTTCCAAATATTTAAAGGAGAAACTATTGCATTTTAAGAAGGAAATAAATAGTAAAAATTATACTAGTGGGAGACCTGAACATTCTTCTATTAGATCTAGAGAAATCAAAACAAAAAATAAGTAAGAAAGAGGTAAGAGGATGTGAATGAAATCTTAGAAAAATTAGAGTTAATAGATATATGGAAATAAAATAAATAGGGACAAAAAAGGATACACCTTCTTTTTAGCAACACATGGTACGTTGACAAAGAATGACTATGTACTAGGGTATAAAAACATTGCAAACAAATTCAAAAAAGCAGAAATAAAAAATGCAAACTTTTCAGATCATACTGCAATAAAATAATAATTAGTTAGGGTACATGAAGAGTCAAATAAAAATAAATTAGAGATTAAATAATATGATTCTCCAAATATCATAGAAACAATTAATAATTTCATTGAAGAGAAGGATGATGAGGAGACATCATATCAAAATCTATGGGATGCAGCCTAAGCATTACTAAGGGGAAAATTTATATCCCTGAATGCATATATTAACAAATCATAAAGGGAAGAAGTCAATGAATTGGGCACGCAAATTAAAAAACTAGAAAGAGAACAAATGAACAATCCCTTGATAAAAACTAAATTAGAAATGCTAAAAATTAAAGGAAAAATTTGCCACTGGCAAGGTTCAGCCTTACTTGTGACTCTAAGTGTTCCTAACAGATGGCGAAGGTTTAGTCAAGAGAATAACAAACAGAAGACAGCTGTATATTTTAAGGCCACAGACATGCTTTGCATCTGATAGCAGCTCTGCCATCCCCAGACCTGATGTTTATTTTTATACCCATTTTTGGGCACATAGATACATTACTGAACACACATGTCTAAATAGAGACAATTTGAAAAGTGATACATTAATTTTTAACAAATCACTTGATTAACATTCTATATTCTTACATTGTGAAAATAGATACTTAACAGAATAAAAGTTTCACACAAGATAAATGATTTAATCATAGGCAGATTAATTTCCTCATTATGCTGTGAGGAGCTTGAGCTTACAAACAATCAAGGAAACTTACTTACTGTTTTTAATAAAAATAAATAACCAAATCAGAAATTCTTTAAGACAATTCAACAATCATATCTTTGAGGCTGAGAGGTACTGGGAACACAATTCAGATTTCATATTAGAATGGTCATTTTTTAGAGTTAACTAGAGAGTTTCTGACTGGTGAATTACTGGTTTGTGAAATCAAGTCACTGAAGCATGTTGAAGCTTGGTGTACCTGTATGATTTTTATGGGCCTTTATTATTGATTTGTATGCTATCTTCATGAGAATAAGTTTCTGTGAGTGGGAAAGTTCTGGGCTTGGCTTGTAGGAATAGTTTTATTGGGAATAATGTACCTAAGTAGAAGTTAACCCATGGGATTCTTTTGAGATTGGGCTTGAGGGTTTGATCTTTTGATGTTTTTGGGAAATAGAGTACAGGTATTTTGCTCTTGTAGTATTCCTTCTGAGGTTAGGGGGAATAGCAATAATGTCAATTCCATATGTAAGGGATGTTAATGGGAGAGGTCATACAAAGGGCACTGAGTGGGCAATCGCATCTTGCCTGCCAAGGGCCACTCTATGACCTCCTTAGCTACAATGAGTGACTTTGTCAAGACATCATGGCCTGATGGCTCCCAGCAGAAATTAATAAAATTGAAGGTGAAAGAAGTATTGAATTAATAAATAAGACTAGGAGCTGGTACTTTGAAAGAACAAATAAAATGGATAAAGTACTGATTAATCTAATAAAAAAGGAAAGAAGGAAAGCAATGAAAAGGAAATTAAGGTGATTATTAAGAACTATTTGCCCAATTATATGGCAATAAATATGGCAATCTAGGGGATATGGATGAATATTAACAAAAATATAAATTGCCTAGATTAATAGAAGAAGAAATAGAATACCTAAAGAACCCCATATTAGAAAAAGAAATTGAACAAGTCATCAAAGAACTACCTAAGAAAAAACCCTCAGTCAGATTTATTCACAAGTGAATTCTATCAAACATTTAAAGAACAACTAATCCCAATTCTATACAAACTATTTTACAAAATAAACCAAAAATGGAGTTCTACCAAATTCCTTTTATGACACAAATGTTAAATTTAATTGTGGTTGAGACTGAAATATATTATTATGTGGTCGCCAGGGATTTAATTTCTAAATCCCAAAATGAATTACTAAAGTAAATTGAATTTATGTTAGTTCATTTACAATAGAGGGTGGTATTAAGGAATGAGAGAGAGAGAGAGAGAGAGAGAGAGAGAGAGAGAGAGAGAGAGAGAGAGAGAGAGAAGAGAGAGAATGAATTCTGGCTTCTTCTGAAATCACCAGGGGAAGAGAAAAGCAGGGTCACTAAATCAGCCTTTCATTCACCAATGGTTATAGTCTAAATGGAAAGAAGTCTGGGTGTCTGTCTTCAGGTCACTCCTCAAGGGTCTGTCTTCTAGTCTCTCCTCAGAGTCAAATCCTCCTCCAACTTGAAACTAGAAGTAAATATCTCTGGAATTGAATCTCTCTTCTTCTGCCCTCTGGTCTTCTTTTAAAAGTTCTTTTTCTCTTGTGTCACCTCCCCTAAATTTCACATCTACCAATCATAGCAGATGATTTTTTCCAGGACTGCCCACTCTTTAGTTCACACCTTCTTTGGCTAGATTATATCTTTTGGGTTAATTAACACTTTTTTTTGTTTAGTTAACCTTTTGTAGTTACTTAATACCTTTTTTGGTTAGTTCACCTTTTGTAGTTAAAATGGGTAGATCTACCTAAAATAATGAGTCATCATATTTTGGGGATTAAAATCTAAAAATAGATTGTGGATTACAATTCAATCTTCCAAATAAAGGAAGAGTTAAGTATCTTTATTGTTATAATCAGGAGACAGTCAAATCCAATCTCAACACAAATATGGTACTTATTCCAAAGTAAGGCTGTTCAACAACAGAGTAAGAAAACTATAGACCAATCTCCTTAATGAACAAAGATGCAAAAATCTTAAATAAAATATAGCAAAAAGGCTCCACCAAGTGATCATGAGGATTATTTTTTATGATCAGGTGGGATTTTTATCAGGAATGCAAGAGTGGTTTAATATTAGGAAAACCATCCATATAATTGACTATATTAAGAACCAAAGAAATAGAAATTACATGGTTATCAGAATTGATGCATAAAAAGCCTTTCATAAAAGGCCACACTCATTCTTATTGAACACACTAGAAAGTATATGAATAGAAGGACCTTTTCTAAAAATAATAAAAGGTATATATTTAAAACCATTAGCAAGCATCATCTACAATGTGGATAAATTAGAAACCTTCCCAATAAGACCTAGAGTAAAAAAAAGAATGCTCATTATTACCTCTATTATTTAACATTGTACTAGAAACACTAGCAGTAGCAATTAGAGAAGAAAAAGGAATTGAAAGTATTAAAACAGGCAATGAGGAGACTAAATTATCACCTTTTGAAGATGATATGATGGTCTACTTAAAGAACCCTAGAGAATCAACTAAAAAAATAATGAAAATAATCAATAATTTTAGTAAAGTTGCAGGATACAAAATACACCCACATAAATCATCAGCATTTCCATATATTTACAACATATCTCAGCAGCAAGAGTTAGAAACAGAAATTCCATTTAAATTCACTCCAGACAAAATAAAATATTTAGGAATCTAATTGCCAAGATAAACACAATGATTATATGGAATAAAACTACAAAAAACTTTCCACACAATCAAAATTAGATCCCCAAAATTGGAAAATATTAATTGTCCATGGGTAGGATAAGCTAACATAATAGAAATGACAATCTTCCCCAAATTAATTTACTTATTCAGTGCCATACCTACCAAACTATCTAGAAAGAATTAGCCACCCAACACCAAGAAAAGCAAGAAGAAGGGGATGACTTTGGACACATTTTATGGAGTGAAAATAAAAAATACAGAGGAAATCAAAGAGGGAACACAAACAGATACTCCAAAATATTCCAAAAGAAATGGAAATTCTCCACAAGCTCATGAAGAATTTAAATTGGAAATTATAAAAAAGATGGAAGCTTTCTGGCAGGAAAAATGGGAAATAGTGCAAAAGGAACTCAGAAATTTGAGGGACCAAAATACATAAATGCAGAAATAGCTTGAAGCCTCAAAAAGCAGGATAGACCAAACTGAAAAGGAAAACCAGTCTTTAAAGGCCATAATCAGGCAACTGGCAGATAATGATCTTGGAAAAGACCAAGAATTAATAAAGCAAAGTCAAAAGACTAAGGAATTAGAAGATAACATAAAATATCTCACTGACAACGTGACAGACCTGGAAAAAGGAGGAAGGAGAGATAATCTGAGAATCATTGGTTTACCAGAAAAACCAGAAATAAACAGTAATCTGGATATCATAATACAAGATATCATCAAAGAAAACTGCCCAGAGATTCTAGAACAAGGGGACAAAAGAGCAATTAAAAGAGTTCACAGAACACCCTCCACACTAAATCTCCAAAAGACAACTGCCAGGAATGTTATTGCCAAAATCCAAAGCTTCCAAGCAAAAGAAAAAAATCTTACATGAAGCCAGAAAAAGACAATTTAGATATAAAGGAATACCAATCAAAGTCACACAGGACCTAGCAATTTCCACTCTGATAAACCATAAAGCATGGAAAATGGGATTCAGAAAGGCAAGAGAGATGGGTCTTCAACCAAGAATCAGCTATCCACTAAAAGTGACTATAGACTTCCAGGGGAAAGTATGGGCATTCAAGAAAATGTAATATTTCCAAGTATTTGTAAAGAAAAGACGAGAGCTCTGTGGAAAGTTTGACTTCCAAACACAAAGAGCAAGAGAAACATGAAAAGGTAAATATAAAGGAAAGGGAAAAGGAGAAAAATGTTATCTTTTTTTTTTTATTCAAACTCTCTTCTATAAGGACTACATTTATGTCAAATTATACATAATAATATATGGGGAAAATGTAATGTGTAACTCTCAAAATTATATGCATCATTAGAGTAGTAAGAAAAATCATGCATAGGGAAAGTTTGCGGCATCAAGGTGATATGGAGAAAGGGGAGGAAAGAAAGAAAAAGGGAGGGTGGGAATCATTGAGGGTGCTAAGATATATTCTATGAAATAGAAAAAAAAAACCTAAATAGAAGAATCTTTCTCACAGAAAGATACAAAATGGAAGGGGAGGGGAAGAATTCTCCTATAAGAAGGAGAGGAAAAGAGTTTTTACTTAAACCTTACTCTCAGTGAAATCAACTCTGAGAGGGAAGACCACTTAGATCCATTGTGATCTTGAATTCTATCTTATTCAACAGGGTAAGGGAGAAGGGAAAACCAAAGAGAGGGTAGAGGGGGAGGGAACACAAAAAGGGAGGGAAGGAGAGGGGGAACAGTAGGGAACAAAAATGGAGGGACTAGAAAGAGAAGCATATCAAGGGAGGGGACTAGGGTGACAGATTTAAAGTAAATCACTGACTTAAAAGGTTATAGCTAAAGAAGAACAGTCAGAATTAGGGGAGGATATCAAAATGCCAGGGAATCCACAAGTGACAATCATAACTTTGAATGTGAATGGGATAAACTCACCAATAAAACATGAATAGCAGAATTGATTAGAATCTAAATCCCTACCATATGTTGTCTTCAAGAAACGCACATGAAGTGAGTAGATACTCACAAGGTCAGAATGAAAGGATGGAGTAAGACCTTTTGGGCCTAAACTGATAGAAAGAAGGCAGGAGTTGAAATCATGATATCTGAGAAAACCAAAGCAAAAATAGACCTGATTAAATGGGATAGGGAAGGCAAATATATTTTGTTAAAAGGGACTATAGACAATGAGGAAATATCACTAATCAACATGTATGCACCAAATGGTATAGCACCCAATAGACAATAAAACCATAATAGTGGGAGATCTGAACCAACCACTATCAAATTTTGATAAATCTTATCAAAAAATAAATAAGAAAGAGGTAAAAAACTGAATGAAATCTTAGAAAAAATAATGCTAATGGACATATGGAGAAAAATAAATAGGGACAAAAAGGAATACACCTTCTTCTCAGTACCACATGGCACATTCACAAATATTGACCATACACTAGGTCACAGAAACATGGCATACAAATACAGAAAAGCAGAAATAATAAATGCAGCCTTTTCAGATCATAAGGCAATAAAAATAATGATCAGTAAGGTTACATAGAGAGCCAAATCAAAAATTAATTGGAAATTAAATATTATGATACTCCAAAATTAGTTAGAGAACAAATCATAGAAACAATTAATAATGTCATTGACAAAAATGACAATGGTGAGACATCCTTCCAAACCTCATGGGATGCAGTCAAAGCAGTACTCAGAGGAAAATTCATATCCCTGAGTGCATATATTAACAAACTAGGGAGGGCAGAGATCAAAGAATTGGAAATGCAAATAAAAAAACTTGAAAGAGAACAAATTAAAAACCCCCAGAAGAAAACCAAACTAGAGATCCTAAAAACAAAGGAAGAAATTAAAAAAATCGAACGTGATAGAACGATTGAACTAATAAATAAGACTTGAAACTGGTACTTTGAGAAAACAAACAAAATGGACAAAGTATTGGTCAATTTAATTTAAAAAAGGAAAGAGGAAAATCAAATTAACAGCATCAAAGATGAAAAGGGGGAACTCACCTCCAATGAAGAGGAAATTAAGGCGATCATTAAAATTATTTTGTCCTATTATATGGCAATAAATATACTAAGAAATTGGAAAACAATCTTAATAACAAAAACCTCAGACAAAGGTCTAATTACTCAAATTCATAAAAAGCTAAATCAATTGTACAAAAAAATCAAGCCATTCTTCAATTGATAAATGGGCAAGGGACATGAACAGGCAGTTTTAAGTCAAAGAAATCAAAACTATTATTAAGGATATGAAAAAGTGCTCTAAATCTCTTATAATCAGAGAGATGCAAATCAAAATAACTCTGAGGTATCACCTCACACCTAGCAGTTTGGCTAACATGACAGCAAAGGAAAGTAATGAGTGCTAGAGGGGATGTGGCAAAGTAGGGGCACTAATTCATTGCTGTTGGAGTTGTAAATTGATCCAACCATTCTGGAGGGCAATTTGGAACTATGCCCATAGGGAGCTAAAAGACTGTCTGCCTTTTGATCCTGCCATAGCACTGCTGGGTTTGTACCCCAAAGAGATAATAAGGAAAAAGACTTGCACAAGAATATCCGTAGCTGCTCTCTTTGTGTTGGCCAAAAATTGGAAAATGAGGGTATGCCCTTCAATTAGAGAATGGCTGAACAAATTGTGGTATATGTTGGTGATGGAATACTATTGGGCTAAAAGGAATAATAAAGTGGAGGAATTCCATGGAGACTGGAACAACCTCCAGGAAGTGATGCAGAGTAAAAGGAGCAGAACCAGAAAACATCATACACAGAGTTTGAAACACTGTGGTACAATAAAATGTAATGGACTTCTGCATTAATGTCAATACAATGTCCTTGAACATTCCTTAGGCATCTAGAAGAAAAAATACTAGCCACAAGCAGAGGAGAAATTATGGGAGTAAAAACACCAAGGAAAAGCGTCTGCTTGACTATAGGGGTTGAGGGGATATGACTCGGGAGAAACTCTAAATGAACACCTGAAGGCAAATACCAAAAACATGAAAATGGGTTCGAATCAAGGACACATGTGATACCCAGTGGAATCATGCATCAGCAATGGAGAGATAGTGGGAGGGGGGTAGGAAAAGGAAATTATCTTTGTTTCCAAGGAATAATGTGTGAAAATGACCAAATAAAATAATGTTTAAAAAAGAAAAAAAACTGTCTGCCCTTTGATCCAGCCATATGATTAATGAGTTTATATCCCAAAGAGATAATAAGGAAAAAGACTTGTACAAAAATATTTATAGCTGTGCTCTTTGTGGTGGCAAAATTGGAAAATGTGGGAATGTCCTTCAACCTGGAGAATGGCTGAACAAATTGTGGTATCTGATGGTGATGGAACACTATTGTGCTGAAAGGAATAATGAACTGGAGGAATTCCATATGAACTGGAATGACCTCCAGGAATTGATGCAGAGTGAAAAGAAGAGCAGAACCAGGAGAACATTATACACAGAGATTGATACACTGTGGAATAATGAAATATAATGGACTTCTCTACTAGCAGAAATACAATGATCCAGGACAATTCTGAACGATGAATGAGAAAGAACATTAACCATATCCAGAAAAAGAACTGTGGGAGTATGAAAAAAAAAACTGTTTGATCACTTGGTTTGATGGGAATATGATTGGGAATGTATACTCTAAATGATGACACTATTATAAATATTAATAATATGGAAATAGGTCTTGATAAATGACAGATGTAAAACCCAGTAGGGAAAAATATTCTAAATTGTTTAAGTAGATAGACTTAAAAGAACCCTAAAATGAGATAGTATTGCAACTAATTTTTTTTGTATATTAAAACTTGTACTAAAGTGGAAAGTAAAATTCCCTAGAATAAAGTTTGAGTTTGTAGACAATCTTAGATATGATTGAGAAACAGACTAGAAGAATTAAGCAACTTGAAGACAGTAAAATGAATTTCATTATGCTGAAATAAAAATAATCTGTGAAGTTTTCAGGAAATACATAAATAAATTAAAAATTTTCATTAGAATCACAAATAATAGAGACCAGGAGGCTTTGCAATTGATAATATATTTAATTTGTAGGATATGTCAGTGATTTCTTAGTCCAAAGTTAATTTTAAATGGCATGATCAATTTTTGAAAACATTACCTTAATTTAGGATATTTGAATTTATAAAAGGTCATGATGAGAGAGGATTTTGCCAGAAAATACTATGGAACATTGAGGAACAAAAAAGAATTTGTATGCAGGGGGTTCTCAGAATTCAATGGTCGCTGATGGGGATTGCTCTGGGAACTCAGGGAGCTCTTGGACTCTGAGGAGAGAGCCAGCCCTGAGACCCTCTACTTCAGGACATGGAAAGGAAACCATTCCTTTGAGGATTTTCACCAAATCCAGAGATCTTCTGAGACCTGCAAGTCATTCCTGTCACAATGAGAAAAGTAGGACCTATGTGGGACTTGATGGAACTGCTCCATTTGCCTTCACGGCTAGCCTTGAGGGTGGACATGATTACTTGGTCCTAAAGCCTGACCTCTCATCTTTGGAAACTGTTACCTAGAGACTTATAATTTTGTGGATTTAGGCTGCAATTAGCCAGCAAAAAAGGGAAATACCAGAGAGGGTTTTCAAGCTACCTCAATTTTAGCCAAGCGATGAAGGCACTTGGCTTTGAAAGACTTTTTCACTATTTAGAGAAACCTCTTAACCCTCTTTTCTGACCCCATCTCTGTTATACTTCATTTAAATAACTAGCCCTATAACAAGGAGCAGTAATAATAAAATGGAAATTGGTGAGTCTGGTTCAAATCCTGGAGAGAGAGACTGGGTCAAACAAAACCTCCTTGTCACACATCTTGACCCCCCCCCCTTTCAGGTTAGCAGTCTGTCTCAGAGGAGAACACTTTAGATAGGCCAGGTCAAGCAAAATTCCTAGCCAATCATCTATACCACCTCCTAAGCTGTTTATCTTCCTTTGTCACAGTTTGCTGTGCTATCTATGGCCCATGGGCCAAATGCAGCCACCCCCAGGCCATTTATCTGCCCCCCCACCACACTTCTGAAAGGGGCAAATTTCATTGGTGGTTAGTGAGAGAAACACTGTATGTGGCGGTGCCTCAAAGCATGGTGTTGCTCACCTGCAGTACTACTGCCGGTGACATAATTCTTTGTGTGGTGCCCCCTTCTAAGAGTAACTGAATGAGAACTAGCCACTGCACTATCATCCAGAAAAACAAAGATCAAAAGAAAACTACAATCCCTTTCTGATTTCTTAAAAGATCCCACCACATCATGATCAGAGCTTTCTCTCTACAACTACCCTTTCAAGCCATTTTATCTTTTCACATATTTTTCTCAAATAATGGGTAACTAGGGACTGCTTTAGCAAGAGTAACATTTGAAATCTGGCACATTTTTACCTCTTAGTTTTATCTTCACTGATTAAATTTCTTCACCAGAGTTAAAGACCAGTTTATGTCCATCTAATGCAGTCTTTTTTAAAACTCTTACCTTTCATCGTGTACTCTACTGTTGTCAGGAATACCTCAACCAGTCTGTAAATAATCCAACAAGCAAATCTCCAAGCCAGTAACAGGTATATTGAGAGAGACCCATGTATCTCAGGAACACTGGGCCATTAGATTTTCCTTATGATCTAAGACCAGTGAATAAGGAATTTTCTCAGTTATATACCATACTATTTACTCTTTTCTAGTCCTCCAGAGGAAAGACACTCCCCCAGCTAGCCCCTACATGATCTTTATGGTAAAGAACTGCCTTATATGATTATCTTCCATCTTCCAGAGGACAAATAATCTACATATGCCAAAGGAAACTTCCTCTTAGGGTCTTCCCCAGTACAGGACTTCTGTGTATGCTCAGAAGGGGCACAAACCTTTAACCCAGTGGACATGACCTTCAGCTCAGACTCCACATACCATATTACAAATGCTGGTGTGCAATATGTTACAAAAAGGGGAAATTATTGAAATTACAGTTAATATGAAGTAACAGAGAAAATTAGTCAAATATATTACATTCAATTTGCTATATAACATTGTAAAATATAATTATTATAATCATTCCTTAATATTGCAGATTAATCAAGAGGTCATGGATTTTCATTCTCTTCACTGTACATTGGTTCTAAAATAGAAGAGTGATAGAGGTTAGGGAATGGAGGTTAAGTGACTTGCTAAGCGTCACAAAGCTAGGAAGTATTCCTGATCATATTTAAACTCAGAATTTCCTGTCTATACGACTGGCCTGAAACACCACAGAACCACATAGATGCCGCCTAATGAAGTCTTTAGGAGGCAGCTAGGTGAATCAGCGGATAGACTGTTGGAAAGACCAAAATTCAGAGCAGTACTTAGAGACTTCTTAGCTGTATGATGATGGGCAAGTCACTTAACTTCTAATTGTCTGATAAAAGGATCCATTGTATTATCTTTGCCAAGTATCGTTACCAAGAAATCATCATTAATAGCTAAGGTTCGTGGGGTCATGAAGGGAAGAACAAAACTGAATGCCAGAAAAACAATATTGTCCTTATGTTATATTAAAAGTGCATTAAAAACTCTAATATACTATCTTTTATTATAATAAATTGTTATCCAAAATATTTCTTACCTGAGTCAAATATTCAACTTTAGTTTCATCCTCATTTCCTTTCTCATTAATTCTTTATATCCAATTAATTGCCCAAACTCTTAATTTCTTTCTTTACATTTTTTTAAATATTTTTCTTCTTTCTACTTATAAGTGTTATACTAATTCAGGTATTTATAATTTTTCATATAGCCTACTATGATGCATTTCAAAGAACTACCTTCCTAAAGTCTCTCCTTTATCTAAATTTTACACTCTATTTTCAAAATGATTTTCCTAAATATTATCTCTGGTCATGTCATTCTCCCTAACTAAAATCTAATGATTTCCTTTTATGTTTAGATTCCAATATAAGTCCTTCGGTTTAAAATTTAAAGCTCTTTTGAATCTGGCCCATTCCTTTCTTTTCAGGCTTTAGTCTACAGCCATACCACCCTGAACGGGCCCAATCTCATCTTTTTAGACTTTATTTTTAAACAAAAATTACTTCTAAACACACTGGGATTTTTTTAAACAATATTTTATTTGGTCATTTCAAAACATTATTCATTGGAGACAAAGATCATTTTCTTTTCCTCCCTCCCTCCCCATAGCCAATGCACGATTCCACTGGGTTTCACATGTATACTTGATTTGAACCCATTTCCATGTTGTTGGTATTTTCATTAGAGTGTTCATTTAGAGTCTATCCTCAGACATGTCCCCATAATCCCTGAAGTCAAGCAGTTGCTTTTCCTCGGGATTTTTACTCCCACAGTTTGTCCTCTGCTTGTGGATAGTGTTTTTTTTTCCCTAGATCCCTGCAGATTGTTCAGGGACATTGCATTGACACTAATGGAGAAGTCCATTATACTCGATTGTACCACAGTGTATCAATCTCTGTGTATAATGTTTTCCTGGTTCTGCTCCTTTTGCTCTGCATCACTTCCTGGAGGTTGTTCCAGTCTCCATTGAATTCCTCCAATTAATTATTCCTTTTAGCACAGTAGTATTCCATCACCAACATATACCACAATTTGTTCAGCCATTCTCTAATTGAAGGGCATACCCTCATTTTCCAATTTTTGGCCACCACAAAGAGCGCAGCTATGAATATTCTTATACAAGTCTTTTTCCTTATTATTTCTTTGAGGTACAAACCCAGCAGTGCTATTTCTGGATCAAAAGGCAGACATCTTTTATCGCCCTTTGGGCATAGCTCCAAATTGCCCTCCAGAATGGTTGAATCAATTCACAACCCCACCAGCAATGAATTAATGTCCCAACTTTGCCACATCCCCTCCAGCATTCATTACTTTCCTTTGCTGTCATGTTGTCCAATCTGCTTGGTGTGAGGTGATACTTCAGAATTGTTTTGATTTGCATCTCTCTGATTATAAGAGATTTAGAGCACTTTTTCGTGTGCTTATTAATAGTTTTGATTTTTTGACTTAAAACTGCCTATTCATGTCCCTTGCCCATTTATCAATTGAAGAATGGCTTGATTTTTTTGTATAATTGATTTAGCTTTTTATAAATTTGAGTAATTAGACCTTTGTCTGAGGTTTTTGTTATAAAGATTGTTTTCCAATTTGTTGCTTCCCTTCGCAATTTGGTTACATTGGTTTTGTTTGTACAAAAGCTTTTTAATTTGATGTAGTCAAAATTATTTATTTCACATTTTGTGACTCTTTCTAAGTCTTGCTTGGTTTTAAAGTCTTTCCCTTCCCAAAGGTCTGACATGTATACTATTCTGTGTTTGCCTAATTTACTTATATTTTCCTTCTTTATGTTCAAGTCATTCAACAGTTTTGAATTTATCTTGGTGTAGGGTGTGAGGTGTTGATCCAAACATAATTTCTCCCACACTGCCTTCCAATTTTCCCTGCAGTTTTTATCGAATAGTGGATTTTTGTCCCAAAAGCTGGGATCTTTGGGTTTATCATATACTGTATTGCTGAGGTTACTTGCCCTAAGTCTATTCCACTGATCCTCCTTTCTGTCTCTTAGCCAGTACCAAATTGTTTTGATGACTGCTGTTTTGTAATATAGTTTGAGATCTGGGACTACAAGGCCCCATTCCTTTGAATTTATTTTCATGATTTCCCTAAATCAATTATACAAAAAAATCAAGGATATCCTTGATCTTTTGTTCTTCCAAATGAACTTTGTTATGTTTTTTTTTTTTCTAAATCAGTGAAGAAATTTTTTGGAAGTTCAATGGGTATGGCACTAAATAGATAAATAAGTTTAGGTAGGATGTTCATTTTTATTATATTGGCTCATCCTACCCATGGGCATTTAATGTTTTGCCAATTGCTCAAGTCTAGTTTTAGTTGTGTGGAGAGTGTTTTGTAGTTGTCTTCATATAGTTCCTGTGTTTTTCTCAGGAGATAGATTCCTAGGTATTTTATTTTGTCTAAGGTGATTTTGAATGGGAATTCTCTTTCTAGTTTTTGCTGCTGAGCTGTTCTGGAGATATAGAGAAATGCTGATGACTTATGCGGGTTTATTTTGTATTCTGAAACTTTGCTAAAGTTGTTGATTATTTTGAATAGCTTTTTGGTTGATTTTCTAGGATTCTTTAAGTAGACCATCATGTCATCCACAAAGAGCAATAACTTGGTCTCCTCCTTGCCTATTTTAATGCCTTCAATTTCTTTTTCGTCTCATTGCTACTGCTAGTGTTTCTAGTACAATGTCAAATAATAGAGGTGATAATGGGCATCCTTGTTTTACTCCTATCTTATTGGGAATACACCTAGTTTATATTGCAGATGATATTAGCTGATGATTTTCGATATATACTGTTTATTATTTTTAGGAATGACCATTCTATTCCTATACTTTCTAGTGTTTTTAATAGGAATGGGTGTTTTATTTTATCAAAGGCTTTTTCTGCATCTATTGAAATAATCATGTGATTTTTGTTGGTTTGCTTGTTGATATGGTCAATTATGTGGATGATTTTCTTAACATTGTACCAGCCCTGCATCCCTGGTATAAATTCTACTTGATCATGGTGGATGACTCTTATGATCACTTGCTGGAGTCTTTTTGCTAGTATCCTCTTTAGGATTTGTGCATCTATATTCATTAGGGAGATTGGTCTATAATTTTCTTTCTCTGTTTTTGACCTGCCTGGTTTTGGAATTAGTACCATGTTTGTGTCATAAAAGGAGTTTGGTAGAACTTCCTCTTTGCTTTTTATGTCAAATAGTTTGTATAGTATTGTGATTATCTGTTCTTTGATGTTTGATAGAATTCACTTGTGAATCCATCTGGCCCTGGGGACTTTTTCTTAGGGAGTTCTTTGATGGCCTTTTGGATTTCTTTTTCTGATATGGGATTATTTAAGAATTCTATTTCTTCTTCTGTTAGTCTAGGCAGTTTATATTTTTGTATATACTTGTCCATATTGCCTAGATTAGTATATTTATTGCCATATAATTGGGCAAAGTAATTTTTAATAATTGCCTTAATTTCCTCTCCATTGGATGTGTTTCCCCTTTTCATCTTTGATACTGTTAATTTGGTTTTCTTCTTTCCTTTTTTAAATTAGATCGACAAGTTCTTTGTCTATTTTTTTTTGTTTTTTCAAAGTACCAGCTTCTAGTCTTATTTATTAGTTTAATTGTTCTATCACTTTTGATTTTATTAATTTTTCCCTTAATTTTTAGGATCTCTAGTTTGGTTTTCTTCTGGGGGTTTTTAATTTGTTCTCTTTCAAATTTTTTGATTTGCATTTCCAATTTTTTGATCTCTGCCCTACCTAGTTTGTTAATATATGCACTCAGGGATATGAATTTACCTCTGATTACTGCTTTGGCTGCATCCCATAAAGTCTGAAGGGATGTCTCACCATTGTCATTCTCTTTGATGAAATTATTAATTGTTTCTATGATTTGTTTTCTAACTAACCGATTTTGGAGTATCATATTATTTAATTTCCAATTAATTTTTGATTTGGTTTTCCATGTACCCTTACTGATAATTATTGTTATTGTCTTGTGATCTGAAAAAGATACATTTATTATTTCTGCGTTTCTGTATTTGTATGCCATGTTTCTGTGACCTAGTGTATGGTCAATTTTTATGAATGAGCCATGTGGTACTGAGAAGAAGGTGTATTCTTTCTTGTTCCTATTTATTTTTCTCTATATGTCTATTAACTCTAATTTTTCTAAGATTTCATTCACTTCTTTTACCTCCCTCTTATTTATTTTTTATAAGATTTATCAAAATTTAATAGTGGTTGGTTCAAATCTCCCACTAATATGGTTTTACTGTCTATTTCATCCTTAAATTCTCCTAGTTTCTCCATTAGAAATTTGGGTGCTATACTATTTAGTGCATACATGTTGATTAGTGATATTTCCTCATTATCTAAAGTCCCTTTTAACAAAATATAGTTACCTTCCATATCCCTTTTAATCAGGTCTATTTTTGCTTTGGCTTTGTCAGATATCATGATTATAACTCCTGCATTCTTTCTATCAGTTGATTCCCAGAAAGTCTTACTCCATCCTTTAATTCTGACCTTGTGTCTACCTGCCTCATGTGTGTTTCTTGAAGACAACATATGGTAGGGTTTTGGATTCTAATCCATTCTGCTATTCATCTACGTTTTATGGGTGAGTTCATCTCATTCACATTCAAAGTTATGATTGTCATTTGTGGACTCCCTGGCATTTTGATATCCTCCCCTAATTCTGACCATTCTTCTTTAGCTATAACCTTTTAAGCCAGTGATTTACTTTAAATCAGTCCCCCTAGTCCCCTCCCTTGATATGTTTCCCTCTCTAGCCCCTCCCTTTTTATTCCCTCCTCCTTACCCCCTTGGTTTTCCCTTTTCCCTTACCCTGTTGGAAAGATAGAATTCAAGATCTCAGTGGATTTGGATGCTCTTCCCTCTCAGAGTTGATTTCACTGAGAGTAAGGTTTAAGTAAAAACTCTCTTCCTCTCCATCTTATAGGAGAATTCTTCCCCTCCCCTTCCATTTTGTATCTTTCTGTGAGAAAGATTCTTCTATTTAGGTCCCCCCCCCTATTTCTTGGATTATATCTTAGTAACATCAATGATTCCCCCCTCCCTTTTTCTTTCTATCCCCCCTTTCTTCATATCATCTTGATGCCCCAAATGTTCCCTATGCATGATTCATCTTACTACTCTAATGATGCATATAATTTTTGAGAGTTACACATTACATTTTCCCCACATATTAATATACATAAATTGATATAAATGTAGTCCTTATAGAAGATAGATTGAATAAAAGAAAAAGATAACATTTTTCTCCTTTTCCCTTTCCTTCATATTTACCTTTTCATTTATTCCATGCTCTTTGTTTTTTGACATCAAACTTTCCACAGAGCTCTGGTCTTTTCTTTGCAAAACCTTGGAAATCTTCTATTTTGTTGAATGCCCATACTTTCCCCTGGAAGTCTATAGTCAGTTTTGATGGATAGCTGATTCTTGGTTGAAGACCCATCTCTCTTGCCTTTCTAAATACCATGTTCCATGCCTTATGGTCTATCAGAGTGGAAATTGCTAGGTCCTGTGTGACCCTGATTGGTATTCCTTTATATCTAAATTGTCTTTTTCTGGCTTCTTTTAAGGTTTTTTCTTTTGCTTGAAAGATTTGGAATTTGGCAATTACATTCCTGGGGATTGTCTTTTGGGGATTTAGTGTAGAGGATGTTCTGTGAACTCTTTCAATGTCTTTACTGTCCCCTTGTTCTACAATCTCTGGGCAGTTTTCCTTGATGATATCTTGTATTATGAGGTCGAGATTATTATTTATTTATGGTTTTTCTGGTAGACAAATTATTCTCAAATTGTCTCTCATTCCTCTATTTTCCAGGTCTATCACCTTGTCAGTGAGATGTTTTATGTTATCTTCTAATTTCTTGGTCTTTTGGCTTTGCTTTATTAATTCTTGCTCTTTTTTAAGATCATTGTCTTCAAGTTGCCTGATACTGACCTTTAAAACCTGGTTTTCCTTTTCAGTTTGGTCACACTGTTTCTGTAGTTGCATTTTTTAGTGTTTCAGATTGTTGATTTCCTTTTGCATTATTTCCCACTTTTCCTGCCAGAAGGCTTCCATCTTTTTGATCATTTCTAATTTAAATTCTTCAAGAGTTTGTGAAGAGTTTCCATTTCCTTGGCGGGTTTCGTAGCATTTGCTTGTGTTTCCTCCTCTATCTCCTCTGTATTTTGTATTTTTGCTCCATAAAATGTGTCCAAAGTCACCTCCTTCTTCTTGCTTTTCTTGGTGTTTGGAGGCTTTTGTACTACTGTACTGTTGGCCATCTCTATCTGAGTGAGTAGCACTGGCTATTTGTGTATCTGTCTGATGGTCCAAGGCTTTAGCCCCAGGCTGATTGTCCTTTCTCTGCAGCTGTTCTGTCTTCCCAGGGAGGCCCAGAGACTGCCCTCTTCTGCCTGCCTGTGTTTTGGGTGTTACTGCTCTCAGTTCCCTCCAGTTGCTTCTCTGCTGCCTTACTTCCACACTCTGAGCCTGGCACAGTACTGTCCCCAAGGTACCTCAATGCCTTTACTGGCCCTGAGGTTTCTGTTCTTTCAGAAGACCATGCACTCTAAGGGTGGAGGGGTCATGGCCTCCCTGAGCTCTAAGGGCTTCTAATGGGATTAAGTTCAGCTGGGTTGGTCTGAATGAGCCCCAAAGCAAAGGAAACCTCCTCTGCAGTCTGTGTTAGATGCTTTGAGGCTGGCCGAGGTTACTTTCAAGGTAAGCCCTTTGCCCTTTGGAGCAAACCCTTTGCAGGCCCTGAGGTTTCTGTCCTTTCAGAAGCTCTGATGACTCCTGATGGGATTAGGTTCAGCAGGACTGAATGTACCCTGAAGCACGAATCTGCTCAGATGGAAGCAGGAACCCACTCAGATGGAAGGACCCAGCCAGGAGGCTACAGGCTCCCCCCATCTCTCTCTGTTTCCCTGCCATCTGTGTGGGGGCCCCCGAGACTGGCCCAGGTTGCTTTCAAGGTGCATCCTTCAGAATAGCCTGCCCTGAGGCCATTTTGCTTGCCCTGAGGATCCAGCTGCTGCTGTGGGCTCAGCTCTCTGGGTTGGGGGGAGGGGTCCTGGGACCTTCCTTCTACCTTCTTCTTAGATCCAAGTGATCTAGGATTCTGGCTTTCAGGGGGTTTACCTTTTGATCAGAGTCCAGAAGGAGGATTCCCCGGGTCTGTCCTGTTGTTCAGTTTGAACTTCAGTGCTCTAGGAGCATTCAGTTTGTGATCAGTAAGGAAGGGTTTTCCAAGGTCTGAACTTTTGCTGCCTCTAAGCCGCCATCATGACCAGAAATCCACACTGGGATTTTTTAAAAAATGACCCTTACCTTTTTTTCTAGTATCAACTCTAAGGGAGAAGATCAAAAGCTAGGCAAATGGCGGTTAAATGACTTGCCCAGAGTCACACAAAGCTCATAAATATCTAAGGACATATGAATCCATGTCCTCCTGTTTCCAGGCCTGGCATTCTTTTATTCCATTTGAATTAATTTATTTATTCAATTCAGAACATTATTCCTTGGTTACAATAATCACATTATTTTCCTCCCTTCCCTCCACCCACTCTTTCCACAACCAAGTCGCCATTTCATTGGGTATTACTTGTGTCCTTGATCAGAACCCATTTCCATGTTGTGGTTTACACTAGGGTATTCATTCAGAGTCTACATCTCCAACCATATCCCTTCAACCCATGTATTCAAGCAGTTGTTTTTCTTCGGTGTTTTTATTCCCACTGTGTTTCCTCTGTATATCGATAGTGGTTTTCCTCATAGGTTTCTCCAAGTTGTTTAGGGTCATTGCATTGCCACTAATGGAGAAGTCCATTACACTTGATTGTACCATAGTGTATCAGTCTCTGGTTACAGTGTTTTCCTGGCTCTGTTCCTCTCACTCTGCATCAATTCCTGGAGGTTGTTATGGTACCCATGGAATTCTTCCACTTTATTATTCCTTTTAGCAAAATATACACCAACATATACCACAATTTGTTCAGCCATTCCCCAATTGAAGGGCATCCCCTCATTTTCCAGTTTTTTTTGCCACCACAAAGAGCTCAGCTATGAATATTCTGGTACATGTCTTTTCCCTTATTATCTCTTTGGGGTACAAACCCAGTAGTGCTATGTCTGGATCAAAGGACAGACAGTCTTTTAGCACCCTTTGGGCATAGTTCCAAATTGCCCTCTAGAATGATTGGATCAATTGACAACTCCACCAGTAATGAATTAATATCCCAACTTTGCCACATTCCTTCCAGAATTTATTACTTTCCTTTGTTGCCATGTTAACCAATCTGCTAGGTGTGAGGTCATACCTCAGAGTTATTTTGATTTGCATTTCTCTGATTATAAGAGATTTAGAATACTTTTTCATGTCTTTATTAATAGTTTTGATTTCTTTAACTGAAAATTGCCCATTCATGTCCCTTGCTCATCTATTAATTGAAGAATGGCTTGATTTTTTCTACAACTGGTTTAGCTCTTTATAAATTTGAGTAATTAGACCTTTGTCAGAGGGTTTTGTAATGAAGATTGTTTCCTAATTTGTTGCTTCCCTTCTCAGGCCTGACATTCTAACCAATGTGCTACCTAGGTTTTCCCTGCCCCCCCCTTTGGAATATTTAATGTTAGTCACATACAATATCTCATAGCAAATCTCCATGTCTTTCCACAGGTTGCTCCCTATGAATAGAATTCTTCTTTCTCTGCATATGACTCTCAGATTTAGATTCAACTAAAATATTTTCTCTCCTAAGTAGCCCTTTTGGGTCTATAGAGTTTCAAGTGACTTCCTGCCTTCCCCTTCAATGCTACTTTCCATTCATTTTGTATTTATCTTGTAGTCACCATTTACATTCATGAACTCTCCTAGTTACAATTTAAACTTCTAAAAGAAATGAATTGTTTTTAATTTTTCTTTGTATCTCTAGGGATTGGCATTAGGCTTGACACATATTAAACATTTTATGCACTTAGCCAAGTTTGACCTATATACCATTTTACCAGGAGATTCAATTTCATTTAAAAATATCAAATTAAAATATGTTTATTCATAAGGGATTTCTGTGCTATCATATTATTAACTGATTGACTATATTAAATGACAAAGTTAAAGCATTTGTTCTTGTAGGAAGTAAGAACCAATTTAATAGATATTGAATTTAATTGTACAGAAAGTGTCTTATATCTATCTATACACATTGTTTGGTTGCATAATTAAGATTAATATCTTAATTATGTAAATAAGGAAAAACACATAGATATCACAACTAAAGAGCACATTTTACCTTCTAGTCTTATTTTCTTTGATTGCATATGTAAGTTCTTTGCCACTAAAATTTTCTTTATGTCACCTGAAAGATGCATTATCCAAAAAGAAAGCCAGAGCAAAGTAAATCAATATATCAAAAAAATTCTCATTTAATCCTTGTGAGCAAGCCATGATTAGTATAATAACCATCATACAAAAAGAAAACAAATTTTCTTCTTTTTTTTTAAATAAAAAACAACTGTGGAGTTTGTATCCAACTCTTCTATTTTATCTTTCCACTCTATTTTGGTCCAAACTCAAATAAAAGGATCAATGTGTGATTTCCCAAGGCTAAAATAATAAGGAGATCAATATAGTACAAACTCTAATCTTAAGACCTCTCAGACTATGTGGACACAGGATAGCCACGTTGATCACTGTGCTAGAATCTCTAGTCAATTGATTGTTTTATATGTTGTTAATACAGCTTAACTGACTTGTTTTTCAGGGAATTGAGTGCTTGTTTAATTCAATGACCTAAATCGACATTTATTTTAATGGAATATAGACATCCTGAATTAATCACACAACCATAGTTGTCAGAACTCAAAGAAACGTTGGTTTAAAAAAAATATTGTGGCCAGGGGACTTCATTTCCCAGCATTCTTTACTCTTCCCGGATCCCGTTGTCTTGAGTCCCTGTGCTGTGCCCTTGAGTGGGTTTATTTATAAATGTGCTGAAACCCATGCTGTGGGGGTGCTTTTGCATGTTGGGACTTTTGCTTTGGCTTGAGTGCAGCAGATGTGGGTCTCTGGCTGTTTGCTCTGTTCCCTCTGCTGAAGGAACTCCATTCTCTCTCACTTTGTTGTTATTAAATCCTATATATTTACATTCTTGGAGTATTCATTTATTTTCAGTCTTACAGAAACTTTAGAGAACATATACTTCCTGAAATTCCCCAGTGTGTTTGTTTTAAATTAGTGAGAGAGACAGTGAGTGAGTAAGAGAGAGAGAAAAAGACAGAGAAGACTAGGAGGAGAAGGAGGGAACTGCAGGGAGGAAGAGGGGTGGAAGGTAGCAAGAGGGAAATAAAATGAGAAGAGAAAAAAAGAGAGGAAATCTTGGAGAGACCAACAAGACAGACAGACAGACTCTAGACATATCCTAATGAGGGAAGATAAAAGAAATAGTCAGAAAGGACTGGCCATAGTTTTGGGAGGAAAAGCAGTGGAGATCTAGTTCCAGCGAAATGAGCTCACCAATTAGAACTCAAAGTTCCAGTGAGTCAAAGTTGAGGGATGGGTGGGGTGGGATGGATTGGGGTGAGAAGGGAGGAAGGGAAGGTAGTTATGGGAATATTAGTATTGTATTGGGGTTAAAGTATCCAGATAGCTAGGAAGGGACTTCGGTATAGTGACTTTTCCAAGGACACATTATGAATTCTAGGCAGAAGTGGGACAATAATACACTACAATACTGCTGAAACTCTCTGCATCTTTAGGTGTCAGAATACCCTCAAAATCTAAGACAAAGTTTAATTGCCATCATTGAAGAGGGATCTTAACCAGAATCTATTGAGCAAGGGAAGGATAATACCAATCAGACAAGCATAGTGAGAAACTAAACACATTTAGAGACAGAAAATACACAATATTTACTTGGGCCCTAGTATTTTCTTGCTTGAAGATGTCTATATATAAAGTAGGCATTGAATTGGAGGAAAATAATCTCTTTTCCTTAATTTTGTCAAAGCAAGCACAATCCTCCAAGAGAACCATTAACACGTTTTTTTTTTAAGGTGATCTCCTGGCACAATTTAACCTAAGGATAAGATATGAGAATAATTCATTGAGAAAAGAATTACAGAAAATAGATGGAGCTGTGGGAGGAAATTAGGAAATACTAGAGTGGCTAAGAAAAAAGAATCAAATTGCAATATTATAATGAAGATGAGTGGGAAAGTCAAGCTATCTAGTAGCAGAGCTATTCAAATATACTGAAAAAAGGCCAAGAACCCTAGGAGCAGGGAAAATGAGTGAGAGTCAAAAGTACTGAATACCAGCTTAAGTGAAAAGAGAGACATGTGGAGAAGATGTACTAATATTTGGTTTTCTTCCCAAAGAAAATTTTAAAAACTGAATGGTATTTAATGTAAGCAATGGTACAATACTCCTCTTTTTGAAGATATTGAGGATGAAAATGGTATTTTTTTCAGTTCAGTCTTCTCCTCTTTTTGAATCTTATTTATTTTTATTTCTTCAGGGTGTAAGAAAGGAGATATAGAGATGAGCATCCAGAAGGGAATTAAGGACTCCAGTAGAGTACAGCTTGGCAGGTGGGTTTATTTAGTTACAACTTCATTATGAGTTGATGGTGCCAGGAATAGATATCAGTCAGACAAGTTGCCCTGTCAAGCTGATCAGGAGCATTCTGTCATTTATAGTGTCCCTAGTTTACTCCATGCCTCAAAGCAGGCCAATAGCATAATTCTGGCGATTTTTTAGGAAGTCCTGTTAAATTTTATATTTAAAGAGAAAGTTATTTTCATTCAAGCTATCTGCAATGCACTGCCATGCCAAGAAAACTGGTATGCTTCACTAAGACATAGAAAGTGTTGCTTGTTTTTTTTTAACCTTTACCTTCTGTTATAGAATCAATACTGTGTATTGGTTCAAAGGCAAAAGAACAGTAAGGGTGAGGCAATGGAGGTTAAGTAACTGCCCCATAATGAAGCAACTGTAAAGTACCTGAGGCCAGATATGAACCCAGGGCTTCCTGTCTCTAGGCTTGGCTAGCAACCTACTTAAACCCCAAGCTATCCCCCTTCCCCCAGCAACATTTCATCCCAAATGAGGTTTCCTTATTTTTCCCATGAAATGAATATGAGAAATTTTTTAAGCTGTCTTTTTAAAATCTATTTTCCTCAGCTAATTAATATGATAATTTAAGCAACCTTTTTAGAGACAAGTATTTACACATTAATTAGCTATTGAAAAGTGAAAATACATTTGCTCTATATAGTATTTGATGGGGCAATTCGATTTTATTTTCAAAGAAAACATTAAATTAAAACATATATGTTCATAAGATTGCTGTGCTATCAGAAAGTGAAGCATTTATTGGAAAGAATAATGTGCATGGCCTTATGAATGCTATTATTCTAAATAATTGGATATGTTAATATGAAATAAAATGATATAATTAACTAAAATGTATGGGTGATAGATTCTGAGAGGTAAAACTCTAACTGTATGAATGTGTGTGTGTGTGTGTGTGTGTCTGTGGGAGAGACAGAGACAGAGATAGACAGAGTGAGAGAAAGTCAGAGAAAGAGACAGAGACAGAGACAAACAGAAACAGACAGATATATAATCTGAAGAAGTCAAGAAATTCTGAAGTATTGTTAATATAATATTCTTGTAGAATGCAACAAGATTTTCTATTATCTTGATTTTGATAATTTGTTCTAAACAATTTAATTTCTGTATTTCCTTTTATTTTCATTGGACTCCTTAAGTAGTCCTTTTATTGGCTGAGGCTAGACCTATATAACATGGATTATTTGAATATGGATCCCCAAGAGTTTAGGAATCCAATGGTGTATGAAATTTCAATGGTACAATTCATAATAAGGCGTAGAAAACTTTTTTTATCTCTTTTAGAGTCTCATGGAAAACAATGTGGGCTAATGTTCCAACTAGGCTAATATGAAAAAGGATGAAAAGATTTGCAACTTGCAAAACTGTTGCAAAAACTGAGAAATGCAAACTTTAGGGATGACTGACAGTAGCATGTGACCAAGGGTCACATGGGAGTCTGAGCATTGGGATCTGGCAACATTCTATGCCCAATGGTAGTTTTCTTCTGAGTTTGCTCTCCTGGAAGGACCTTGAAGAGGATTTTGCCTATGATCAATGGAGGAAGGAGTTTTTTCTGGATCTGGCTGCTGGCAGCATGAGTCTGGACTTACTTGTACATCTAACAACATAAGATCTTGGCCCTATTTGATTTGTAATCCTTGTGTGAGATTGGGATATTTGGGAAATTAATGTTCTACTTTAGTAATATAGTTTAGTTAGTTATAATCTTTTAAATCAGCGGTTCTCAACCTCTCAATTTGTAGCAATGAGAATACATAATGCATATCAGGTATTTACATTCTGAATCATAACTGTAGCAAAATTACAGTTTTGAAGTAGCCACCAATAGAATTTTTTGGTTTGGGGTCACTGTAACATGAGGAAATGTATTGTGGGGTCACGGCATTAGAAAGGTTGAGAACCACTGTTTTAAATTAAGTATAAGAATAAGTATATTCCTAAACCATTATTAATTTCCTACCCTTCCAAAACAAAAAATCAGAATTTATTTATATGTTTTCCTCTAGTGTTTCCCTTACCCCAAATCCTACCATAACAGTTTGGCTGAGCCAGCTAGGTTGAAAAGTCTGTTTATTGTATAGTTATTTTTTTTAAGTATAAGTCAACATTCTACTCTGTATTTAGCTAGCTAGGAGTTTAGGTGGTTAGCCACATGGAATTTTATGGGCCTGGCTTGCTGAAGAGGGTTAGTAAAGCTGTACCACAGACCCCCAGCAGCCATCTTGGAGCAGCCATCTTGAGAAAAAAACTGTTTTTGAATTTTGAAATTTCTTTTTTTTTCTTTGTTATATGTACAAGTTACACTGTAATAATATTGTTATTTCTAATAATTGTGCAATGGAAGCTGGCATGTCAGTAGACATGTTTAGCAATATGCTAGTGATGTTTTTCAACTATTTGATGTACATTGAATATTTTATATTTGTGTTATTCCCTAGTTACTGCCATGATGTTTTTACTATGGATTGTCTGAAATCATTGATGAGTTTAAAGCTTGCTGTGATCTGTGGATGTATTGTTTATAAGGCTCATGCATCTGTGTGCCTTTGTGTTCAGCATCTTAAAGATCTGGTAACCTAGTTCCAAAGGGATTCTGACATAAAGATGATGGTTATACAAATGAAAACTCAACTGGATACACTCAAGCACTTTATAAACATGAATATGAATCAAGGTTTTGCACATGATAACAACAAGTTAAACACTAATTGGAAAAATTTAAATAGGCTAAAAAAAGAAGCAGCAGCAGAAATAGTTAATTTATGCCCCCTGAAAGATATGCCAGTGGTTAAACAAAATGAAGTCCATAAAGTAAAGATGCATAAGAGATTTTCTCCAGAGGACCTTGAATCCATCCAACGGAGGACCCAAAATTTCAATGATGAACCTAATAAAGTAATTGAAGAGATGCATAGGGCAATTGATTTGTATGATCCTGATTTCAGTGATTTTGCCCTACTGATGAAAGAGATCTTGACAAAGAGAGAAAGAACCAAATCTATACAGGAGACAAGAACAGATCCTTTATTGCAATCTTGGTCAGAAGACTTAAAGTTGGATACATCTGATGAGGGGGTTTATGATACATTAGTAGAACCAAGAGATGCAATCCTGAAGGTAATGGGGATATATACCAAAAAGCCCAATTCATGGTCAAAATTTGAGGCTATAAAACAGAAGATCTCTGAAGCTCCTGCGGTTTTCCTGGAAAGGATAACCGAGGCAGCTGAAACTTTATTAGGGATGGATCCACTGGAAGAATACTCAATTACACACATTAAGAGTGTCTTTGCAAAGAATGCGGTTCCAAAGATAAGATAATTTTTTTAAAACAAATTGCCCTGACTGGGAAGAGTTAGATCTTGATGACTTATGGAGAAAAGCCACATATTTGACTAATGACTTGAAGGATAAAAATGATGAGAGGGATATCATTGTTGAGGACTTAAAACAGAAATTAAAGGAAACTGAAATGAAGGACAGAGTCAGCGAAATTAAAGAAATAAAGGCTTTGGCTTCATTGAGATCTGTACAGGCAAGGTATAATAATAACAATTATAAGCCAAATGAGAGGAGATCAGGCCCTAGGAGCTTTTTCCTGTGTGATCATATTGGACACCTGTATAGGGACTGCAGATTTAGGAATCAGGTTAGAAGACAATTAAATAATGGGTTTAATAGATACAATAAGTGGAATAGTAATAATAATTATAATAATCAGAGATGGAATATTAATAATAGCAATAATCAAAATAGGTATACTAATCAATGTCAAAATTCCTGTTGCCAGGGACAACAAGCGTTAGATCTAAAAACTATGCAGTCTTGTGTAAATGCTGGAGCTAGGCCTAAATACAGCCAAGTTGTAAAGAGTGACCAGAGTAAGAATGCTACTGCCTTATGAACGTTTCCACTGGGAACACATGAGAATGAATTAAGAAATGAGTGTTATATAATTAAAAATGAGTTGAGGATAGATGAAATTGGGAGTAATAAAAATAGAATATATGATGACACAAATGAATTAATTGAATCAAAGGAGGATATAATTGGTGTAAATTATTATACAAAGAAAGAATGTTGTAATATAAATTTAATAGAAAATCCTAATTAATGTAGCATAAGAGAAATTAAAGAAGAATATACACTAAATAATAATAATGAAATTGTAAATGGGAAAAATGATACTAAGATGGAGAATTTAAGGACCAATGAGAGTAATATAAAAGCTGATGATGTAAAATCCTGGGAAAGTCATGTAATTCAAGCAGACGTAGACTTGGATGGACAGGAAATGACTAAGGTTTGTACTGATGTTACTGTGCTTGCACCAATTCTTGAAACCTTCCAACCTCCAAATAGCACTGAACCCTATGTTTCTGTAACTATAGGGTATCAGATATATGATCTTTTGGTGGATACTGGAGCCAGTAAGTAAATCAGTTTTGCAAAGTCTTCCTAAAGCCTATAAAACTATGGAAGTATGGAAGTGATTGGCACTACTGGAAAACCAGAGACAGTAGCAAAACTACAACCTCAAATGATTACCTTAGATCCAATAACTATGGAGCATGCATTTCTTTGTATTCCAGAATGTCCAATGAACCTTCTCAGGAGGGACTTGCTTTGTAAATTTCGAGCAATGATTCAATGTACTGAAACTGGGGATATATCATTACAACTCCCAGAAGAATCTCTGAAAGCTTTTCTATTATTGTTCTTAGATTCAGTCAGTGCAGAGAATGAGTTTAATTCCATGTATCCTATTCCTGAGGATATACCAGAAGATTTATGGACAAAGTCTTCCACAGATGTAGGCCTATTGAAATCAGCTAATCCAGTAATAGTGAGAACAAAGGAAGGACCATTTCCTTGTGTTCCTTAATACCCTTTGAGTAAATAAGCCATAGATGGAATAAGACCTATTATTGAGTCTCTAGTTTAACAAAGGATCATAAAACTGTGTTTTTCAAATTACAATACTCCCATACTGCCAATAAAGAAATAAAAGCTTGATCAAGATGGCAGAATCGTCTATAGATTCATACTGGATTTGAGTGCTGTAAATGATCATGCAATTAAGACTCATCCTATAGTACAAAGTCCAGCTGCTATAATCTCATCCATTCCAAGTCAAGGAAGATATTTCATTGTGGTAGATTTATGTTCAGCATTTTTCTCAATACCAATTCATAAGGATTCTCATAAGATCTTTGCTTTCACATGGGACAGTACCCAGTGGACTTTCACTTGTCTTCCACAGGGTTACTGTGATAGCCTGAGCCAATTTCCTCAATTTTTGAACAAAGACCTTAAAACAATATCATTCAAGGAAAGTAAAATAGTGCATTTTGTAGATGATTTCCTTCTAGCATCTCCATATGCTAAAGTGTGTTTAAGAGATAGCAAGATTCTTTTGATTAAATTATATAAACGTGGATATAAAATC
Organism: Monodelphis domestica; assembly: GCF_027887165.1. Taxonomy (NCBI): domain Eukaryota; kingdom Metazoa; phylum Chordata; class Mammalia; order Didelphimorphia; family Didelphidae; genus Monodelphis; species Monodelphis domestica. The sequence continues at coordinate 363,897,982 of NC_077229.1, forward strand.
TCTAAGGCAAAACTTCAGTGGGTTTTGCCTCATGTAGAATATCTTGGCCTGGTGTTGTCAGAAGGTTCTAGAAGTATCACTCAGAAAAGAATAGCTGATATCCAGAAATTTAGTGCACCTAAAATCAAGAAGCAAATCAGAGCCATTCTTGGGACAACTGGTTTTTGTAGACAGTGGATACCTGGATATAGTAAAATTACTAAATGTTTAACAGATCTAACCAGGAATACAGAACCAAAAACTCAAACCTGAACTCTGCAAGTCTTAAATAAGCTTAAGGAAGTGATTTTATCTGCAAAAGGTCTTAGAATCCCAAACTATACTAAACCTTTTCAACTATTTGTGAATGAGACCAAAGGTACTGCATCTGGTGTACTGACACAGACTTTAGGACAAAGTTATCATCCAATTGGATACTATAATTATCAGTCATATCCAATTGTCACTGGTACAGTTCCTTATTTAAGGGGTGTAGCTGCTATAGCTATATTAGTTCAGAAGTCATCAGATTTAGTTTTGGGATGTCCATTGACAGTATTTTGTTCAAATAGAAGCACTAATGAGGAAAATATGTACTCAAGCTTATTCGGACAAATGAATATCTAAGTATGAAATTATACTTCTAGGTAGTGAAAACATCACATTGAAAAGGTGTAGTGTATTAAAACCAGCTACACTTTTTCCTGATTTGCCAAAGAATGGTGAACCATTACATGAATGTTTAAATATAGTAGATCTAGTGGATATGCCAAGGATGGATTCAAAAGACACTCCAATCAAAAATCCAGATTTGGTTTCATTCACAGATGGATCTTCATATTTGTGTAATGGAATTAGGTGTAAAGGTGCTGCAGTTGTCACAGAATTTGAGACACTGTGGTATGGATCATTACCTAGTTACCTTAATTCTCATAGTACAGAGATGATCACTTCAAAGCAGCCATTTCTTCTGACTGCTAGTAAAAGTTCAAATATTTACACAGATTCTCATTATGCTTTTTCTATTTGTCATGCTACAGGAAAGATCTGGAAACAATGAGGTTTCATTACTGCATCGGGAAGACTAATTGCTCATGCAGAAATAATAACTGAGTTGTTGGATGCTATCCAGAATCCTAAACAGCTAGTGGTAATCCATTGTAAAAGTCATACTAATAAAAGAGATTTAGTTGCTAAAGGAAATCATAGAGCTAATATAACTACAATATTTGTGACCAGAAATGCCCCAGTACATATTATGAACTTATCAACTATAGAATCTGATGATCTAGAGAAATCTTAAGTAGATTCAGAAATACAGAAATGGAAAGAGAAGTTTAGAGCAAGAAAAGAACATGGTATATGGTTAACAGATACTGGAAATCCACTGTTACCAAAAGACCTGTATACCTATTTGTTTCAAGCCATTCACACAAAAGGTCATTTTGGTACTCAAGCTGTAATTGACACTGTAAAGAGACAATGGGTTGCTCCTGGAATAAGTACTGTAGCAAATAAGATCTACTCAAGCTGTTCTGTTTGCCAAAAATTCAATCAAGGAGCATTCGGACAGAAAGTTTAGGTGGTAGACCTTTAGCATATTGTCCATTTGAGAGTCTGCAGATTAATTATATCAGCATGCCAAAAGCTGGAAGATACAAGTTTTGCTTGGTAATTGTTGATAGATTAACCAACTGGCCTGAAGCTTTTCCATCAAATAGAAATACAGTTAGCTTTGTGGTGAAAGTGTTGATTAAGGAAATTAAACCTAGATTTGGAGTACCATTAACAATAGACTAGGATAAAGGATAACATTTCACTCCAGAAATCCCGAAATGAGTCTATGAGAATCTAGGAATAACACCAAAATATCATGTGCCTTATCATCCACAAAGTTCAGGGCAAGTGGAGCATGTGAATAAGGAAATAAAGACAATGGTGGGAAAGCTGTGTGCTGAAACTCATCTCAAATGGCCAGAGACTCTTCCCTAGCTTTGTTTTACTTATATACAAGGCTAAGAGCAGATTTACATATATCATCCTATGAAATGCTCTTTGGACATACTCCACTACAAGCAAAAACTTGTAGTCATTTATCTTGGGAGGAGATTGTCAATTTGCTTTCTACTTAAGTGCTTTACAACAAAGACAAAAAGAATTACATGATATGAGAGTATTAATTCAAACTGGTCCTTTGGATTATTCTTTTCATAATTATGAACCAGGAGATATGGTATATGTAAAAATTTTGCTAAAGCATCAGCAACACAGGAAACTTGGTGAAGTCCTTACACTGTTGTGTTAATTTCTCCATCTTCAGTAAAAGTTTTAGTTAGAGATTCCTAGTTTCATTGTTCACATATAAAATTAGCACATGGTATAAATAATAAAAATGTTCAAATCACTGAAGAAGAAAATGAAGAAGAGATTGCAGAAAGATAGTCAAATTGAGTCTATAGTCAAAAAGATCAGTAAGGAGAGGACCATTCCTGTGGAAGAGGATAGAAGAGGACAATGCAGATGAAGAGGAGAATTCAGGAATTAATGGACATTGATAAAAGACTGAAAATTTATAAATTTAAAAGACTTTGTGAAATTTGCAATGAAGAAGATAACAGGATAAATGGACTAATGAATTTATATGTTGGGTAATGTGTTATAGTAAATAATAAGATAACATTTATTCACATACAAACAAATATATTTACTACTATGGAGTTTCAGAAGGATATTCAAAGAGGAGGTGAGAAGAGAAAGGTTCAAAGTATGAGTAAGTATGTTGCATAAAATAGTAACATAACTCTTACATAACAGTAAACCTGACATTTAAATATCAAAACAACAAGACATAGCAAAAGTAACAGCATAGTAAAACATAAACATAAAATATGAACATGATTAAGTTACATTGAATCATTACTTTAATGAGTGAAACAATGTATAGTTAGGGTACTAATAGTGTTATGATTAGCTATAGATATGTTATTTACTAACAAAATGTAATTACATAGATTTAGTTCAGGTATAGAAATTTATTTAGGAGAAGTATTTTGAAGGTAGGAATTAGTTAGGTAAAATTAAGTAATATAAGATAAGAAAATTAGATACTGACATACTACATCATACATTACACAGCACAAACAATATCTGACATCACCTATCAAACAAAATTATAAATAAATTTGTAAATATATATAAATAGGGTCTATAATAGGATTGTAAATGAATTGCATTATAGTGTATGTTTACATGTAAACTATGTGTAAACATGAAGTGTACATAAGTGTGTATATGTGCATATTTATAGCATGCATGTATTTATTTTATGTATGTACTATATGTATATATGTAAATTATGTAAATAGCTCACTAATATCTATTGTTACATGTATTTGAATAAGTGACTTTAATGTTTGGTTTGATTATCATTGTAAAACTTATGCAATGTTGTGTTTATTATAATTTTCAAAAAATTTTTCTCTATATTTAATGTTAAGATTTGGTAATAGTAGTACAATGTGCTGTTTTAGCTATTACAGGTATTTTAAGTTTGATGTTTGCATGGAAGTTATGTTCATATTTTGTTTGATGTTATTTGCTATTTTGATTTTGCTTCTGTTTGACCTTTGTACTTGTTCATTACTACATTTTCCTTTTCCTTTTTCCTTGTTAAAATTCCTTAGAATAGGTTAGTGTTTGTTAGAGTAAGATAGTTGAGTGTAGGTTGTTTGTTATTTTGGGTAGATTTCTTAGTTTAGGTAACTGGTAAGTATTTTAGATTGGGCACACATTCAAAAACAGTGTTTCCAAGAGGAATTTTGGTTCGTGCAAAAGTGGGGAATGTGATAAAAGATGAAAAGGTTTGCAACTTGCAAAACTGTTGCAAAAACTGGGAAATGCAAACCTTAGGGAATGATTGATAGTAGCATATGACCAAGGGTCACATGGGAGCCTGAGCCTTGGGATCTGGCAACATTCTATGCCCAAAAGTGGTTTCCTTCTCAAAGTCTACTTTGCTGGAATGACTTCGTCTACTCTCCTGGAATGACCTTGTAGAGGATTTTGCCTATGATCAATGGAGGAAGGAGTTTTTCTGGATCTGGCTGTTGGCAGCCTCAGTCTGGACTTACTTGGACATCTAACAACATAAGATCCTTGCCCTATTTGATTTGGACTCCTGGTGTGAGATTGGGATATATGGGAAGTTAATGTTCTATTTTAGTAATATAGCTTAATTAGTTATAATCTTTTAAATTAAGTATAAGAATAAGTATATACTGGGGGCAGCTGCGTAGCTCAGTGGATTGAGAGCCAGGCCTAGAGATAGGAGGTCCTAGGTTCAAATCTGGCCTCAGACACTTCTCAGCTGTGTGACCCTGGCCAAGTCACTGACCCCCGTTGCCTAGCCCTTACCACTCTTCTGCCTTGGAGCCAATACACAGTATTGACTCCAAGATGGAAGGTAAGGGTTATTAAAAAAAAAAAAAGTATATTCCTAAACTGTTATTTCTTTCCTACCCTTCCCAAACAAAAATTCAGAATTTATTTATATGTTTAGCCTGGTTCAACACATCTTTCCTGAGTAGCCTATTTTTTTTAATAGCTGAAAATAGGGACCTAGAAAGAATTCAACCTGTGAAACTAGGCACAACTCTAAGATGTTATCTCCCTTCACATTTACTGGAATTAACATTGCTTCTAATAAGGTTCTCCTGTATTCTATAGTATAAACAAGGATTTCCCAATTTTTTTTTCTTGAAGACCACAAGAAAATTCAGTATGTTTTGGAGGGGAGAATGAGAGTTTGAGATATACTGTGATCAAGATAGGATTTATTAGAGGAGCCAAGATGGAAGGGTATTTGTAGGCTGAAAGGAAGGAACAAGTACAAAGGAACTAAAAACAAATGAGAAAAATAATGTGTTTGGCATTTAATTATTTCTCAATTTTTGTTGTGCCATAAAACCGATTATCTGTCCATATATGCTGACCAAATGCATCATTTTTTAATCTGACAAAAATTTCTTTGGAAGTGGTAGTAGAAAAATGATGAACTTTTAATTATATCAACAATAGGTAACCTACAAATAAAGAAGAAAAAAAACAAATCAATAGCAACACCTTTGGATCTCTATTGTTTGTACTCCTTCCTTTTGTGTTCCCAGTAAGAACTTATGTGATTCCAAACTCTGAATGAAGATTAGTTTGATTTTATATTGTTAAGTATGTTAAGGCTTTTCATTGTTATGGAATCTTTATATATTTCAGAGGAAATATACAATTTTATTCTTAAATAATTTTTTATGTTTGTGAAGATTTTGAGATTCAGTCAGTATAGTATAAAACTTTAATATTTATACTTTGAGGATAAATTATGTTGCAATATGATACAATTAAAAGCCCACTTTATGTGAATACAAATGATATAGAAATAAAAAGATGAATACAGGCAGCAAAAATAAAACAAAAAATGTACAGCAGAAAAAAAGTGTTAATGTAATTTGGATTTGCTAGGTGGTACTAAATGATATTTATGTATTTTCAATACAAACTTGGGACAATTAGAACATTTCCCTGTGCTTCTGGTTCTGAGTAGGAGAAAAATGTTTACCCTTACAAAGGCATTTCTTTGTTATAAATGATTGTGATTAACATTTTAACAGTAAGGAAGACTGCTTTTCTTTTTTATTGTCTATGTGGCTATGACTGCTTGCTCTCATCACTTTGAGTACTGAAGGTTGTATCCTTCTTCTATGGACTTTGAAATGAAACTGACCCTATGTTCTTGCCATTAATAGCATCATTTATTGAACTATGGATTGTACTTTCCTGATTATACTAGTAGCAAAGGCCAAAAATAATATTTCCATAAATTCACATGCCAGAACTCCTCAATGTTGATGACCTTGGGGATCTACTTTTAACTAATCCAGGGTAGAAAGGTACAGGTGCCAATTTAGATTTCTTGGGGAGCTGCCAGTTGCAAGTATCATTTTGATAATTCTCTAACATAGAGTACCTAAGAGTTCTGATTTTATCTTTTGAGAGCTAATAATTATATCCACTTTAATTCTGAAGAGCTACTTTCTCACAATAGAGAAATACAACATCTTATTAACACTTTGTCATACATGTTGAACTTCTTCATATCTGTAAAATATTTATAGCACCGATGACATATGACTCAAGAAAGATAAAACTTATTTTAATTCCTTTAATCAACAAGCATTAAGTACCTGTGTTCCTAACATGGGGAATACCAAGAAAAATGAGGTGGGTAATAGTTCTATACATCAAAGAGCTTACATTTTAATTCATCACTACTATGCAACTCCTATTCATCTTTAATTTGTAAATTATGCCACTTAGATTTAAATATATATACATATATATGTTATTTCTTTTTAAAGTATGTGCCCCCCAAAAGCCATCTTTCTTTACTATTACATTTTTATGTTAATGTATATAACATAAATGTATATATTATAAATTATAAATATTCATTAGTATGGAAAACTTACTTTGCTTAATTTTAGAAACTGAAAGTACTTTAAACCTAGTAGATATAAGATCAAAGACTCATAAATTTGGAGCTAGATGATACTTTAGAGGATGTCCATTGCAATGCCTTCCTTTGATAGTTGTGGAAACTGAAGGCCTAATTGGGTAAGGGACTCTCTCAAGGCCACAAAGGAAATAATAGACAGATCTAGAATTTGAACCAAGGTCCTCTATTTCTGCACCATCTTGATCACACTGCTCTACCATTTTATTAACTCAGTCAGTTATGTCCAATGCTGCCTTATCTATATCTCCTGGATCCTCTGGGCATCTTCAAATTTCTCTAAACTTCTATCTTCCTTTCCTATTTCTCCTTAGTTACCTTGCCTTCTTTCTGTGTATTATTTCCAATTCATCCTTCATATAGGCTGCTTGAAAGTAATTATTTGTATATTGTCTCCTCCATTAGATTGTGAGCTAAATAAGAACAGGAACTGCCTTTCTTTTCCTTGTATCTCCAGTGCTCAGCACAATATTAATAGCAATAACAAAAAAACCAATGATGGCAAAAACAAGAATAAGCATTTACATGGTCCTTTCATGTTGTTAAGTGCTGGGGATTTCACCTGTATAAGCACTTCCATTCCTAACATAAATTTCTTTGCTTTATTAGACAAAATTTTGAGATTACTGATCTATTAACAATAAAAAACAGTCCATTTCTATCATATTTGAAACTTTCCCATTATTGACAGGTAACTTCTGTCCTAAGATAAAGGACTTTGATTGAGGGGCAGGGGAAGGGAGATAAATAACATAAGAAATAAAATAGTTTGTTCTTTTAAATTGAAAGGATTATTTCTTTTTTAGTAGACTAATACAAATCACCTTATCTCCCTGTTCCTAAAGGAAAGGAGTGGATTTAGGGATGAATGAGCCAGGTAGACTGTTTTATATCTAAAATATCTTCTAACTCTAAGATTCTATAATATTTTTCTTTGTTTTGTGGTATGGGTGCTTTCATATTGTAATGATACTATATATTTGAAAGTAAGAATAATTAATAATAATAATAATTAACATTTATATAGCACTTACTACTTGCCAAGCAATGTGTTAAGAATTTGTACAAATATTTTCTTATTTGTTCCTCACAACAACCCCCACGATATAGGTGTTATTATTATCCCAATTTTCAATTGAGGAAACTAGGGCAGGAAGAGGTTAAGTAATTCCTGCAAGGACATAAAATATATAAGCTTTCATAAAATGGCTCTGAAGGAATCGTGGCTACCTTTAGTACACTAGAATTCAAATCCCTAAAAGAACACTTATATCAAATCTCTTCCATATTCTCTTCCTTACACTGACTGCCTTCCTCCTCCACTCCATCCCAATCCCCATTCCTATTCCATTTACCGTTATACCTCTCCATTGTAATATTTGTCCATGTGATTTCTGTGCCACTTATTAAAGTGTAATTGAAATATTATTCCCCCCTGCCACCATGATTTTCGTGGTGAGTACTAAAAGAACCCAAAGAATAAGATGTCTGTCACTAGTTAATAACTATAAAAATTAATTAACAATTAGGAAAATAATAATGATTTCACTTTCTACCAACATTTTACTTTGTATACACCACTATTTATATTGAATCAATAGAATTTAAGCTCTGAAGGTGAACAAAGTTTTGTCCTTTGTCTTTGTATTCCCTAACCCGTATGACACACTAATTGGCATATAGGCAATTAATTAATCAATTAATAACTGCTTATTAATTGATTAATTGATTGCTACATACATATGAAATTATTTCTAACAACATAATAAATGATTTAGAAATTGAAAAATATATGTGCACATATACATAACTGTTATTATAATTATGAATACCCAATTTATATATGTATATATATATTTGCTGTATATGAAGTTAATAAAATTTGTTCAATGAATTTATGAATTACTTTGTGCTTTAATTGTTTTGAGATATCTTACATTATTCTCTCTCTTTTAGAATGGATAAAGAAAACTTGTTGATAGATTACATATGTAATTGCCCTCATAAAAATAAAAACATGATATGTATCTTAGATATGCTATCCTGTAAATAGCCACAAGATATAGAGATAAATAGATGATAGAGAGACATATACGTGTATGTGTATATACACATAGATACCAAAAGCTATACATATTTCCAAAAATATTTTTCACACAGATATATACATATTTAACCATTTTGATATGGTAATTTAATTGATGAATATAAATGCATATTAATTATCTATTCCCATATGGGTTTTTTCTTTTTATTTGATAGTTCATTAAGATTAAATGTGTTCTGAAAATTGAAACATTTGTTGTCTTTGGATTACAAAGTATAAAATCAGAATAGAAAAAAAAGGTCTACATTTTTTTAAACTAAAAAAATCTGTCATTGCCAGAATCATGAGTGTTCCCAAGCCGACCCTAACAGCTGAAATTCTGAGAGTGGCTGTTCTCCAAGCAGAATACTTCATGTAAATTTCCCCAGATGAAAATATTCAAAAATAGCTGGGATGTCTGGTTAACATTTGAGTAACCTCATAGGCAGCCAGCACATATCCTCTTTCCTCTCCAAAGTGGCACTTTATAGAAAGGTAACTCAAAATTTCTGTAACTCCATAGAAACAGTGATGTAAAGTACAATTTTCACTTTTCTTAAAAATTCAATTCAATTAATTTCTGTTTAGTGACATTTAACACTCTTCATTACCTGATCCTTTCCTATTTTTGCATTTTTAAATTTTAATTTAAATAATAAATTAAAAGTCTTAAATTTTATTCATCTTGCACTTTATAATATAGTTGTACTGTACTTCTTATAGTTTTCTTTTTCCCTAAAAACTCTCTCATCTGCAGGCTTTGAACTAGCTATTCCCTTTGCGTGGAATGCCTTCCTTCCTCACTTTTACTGCTTTTCCCCCCAGCTTCCTTCAAATCACATTTCTAAGCCTAACTTTTGTGGTAGGCCTTTGCTGCCCCAGGCTCATTGATTCATGACTCCCCTTTCAGATTACCTTACAACTAATCAGTATTTAACTTGTATGTAGGGAGTTCTTGACATCTTGTATCCCTTACAAGAATGTATACTCTTTTTTGGACAGGACTGGTTTTGGTTTATTTTCTTTTTTGTTTTGCCTTTTTTTAAAAATCCACAACACTTAGCTCAATGACTGACATAAATACTTCATAAATTCTTGATGACTGATCACCTACAATTTGCAAGACATTGTGCTAAATACTCAGGATATTTCTGAAGTTTTAAATAAATGCTAGACACAAGAAATGAATCAGATTTAAGTTACTCAGGATCATAGAGGAATTCAGGGCCTGATAATGATCTTATGTTTTATCATTCTGTGTCCTGGCCAAGTTCTTTATCCACTTTTCAATCTACCTGTCTTTAAATAAGAGTGAAAAATTACATTTGGAAGTAAAAAAGGAAACAGAAAACTGTGGAATGATTATTCTTTATTTATAACTGATTCCAAACTTATTGAGTGATCATCTAAATGAAAAATCATTAACTGTATACATGTGTGTATATGTATATTATACATATACATATATATGTATTTATGTAGAAATTCTCTGAGTGACAGAGATCTGTCTTTCCCCATTCAGGTCAAGTTTAACATTATTGTCAATTACCTGAATAAAGTTAAATAAGATATGTATATCAAATGCATCTGTCAAAGAGCCATGAAGGATAATTACTACAGTGGCTGAAAGAGTCAGAATCAAAAATTATGAAACAAGGAGAATTCCTGGGAGTGTAGTGAAGATAGTGTAGTTAAAGAAAGTACTCAGTTGAGCTCTTATAACACTCCCTTCCAAACAACTTTAAAATAATTCTTCAAATCAAATACTCAAATGTTAGAGTTATCACAATAGCATTTCTTACTTTTAATTTAATTTAATTAATTTTAATTGATAAATTAAGATATCCTGATCTAGTCAAGTGATTCACCAATTAAAAGACCCTAACTCTATAGGCATAGATCTATATATACCACTTGTGAGCTTACTACTCATACCCTCCCCTGGATAAGCCAAGACATCTTTGATTGGTAAATAGCCACTGAGTATTCGAAGGGTTCTTTAGTTGTAACCTAGGGGTTCAGTCTTTCAGTATAGAGAGGGGGAAAGAGTGGAGAACCTTCCCTTTAAAAGTGGGGTTCAGGGGAGACAGCTGATGTTTAAGGTTGGCTCAGAGAGAGGCGAGGGGGTTTGAAGATTTTCCTCCTTCTTCCTTCCCTCTTTAGCTAAGGCTGCTCTCCCGTTTGTCCCTCTCGTCCCCCCTCCACTATTTGAGACTAAAGGGTCTCCCCTTGATCTATTCACTCACACTTGATTCACAGCTTGGGGAAAAGATAAGTATTTGAAGGTTAATGCAATCTGGATAATACAAAGGAATAACTAGCAGGGAAAGAATGGGAGAGAAAAGTGGGGAAAAGGGGGTCCCTGTCTCTATCTAAACCCTTTCCCCTCCCTCCTTGAGTTTGGGGGGAACTCAGGCCTTGGCAGCCTGAGCCCCCTGAGAGAAAGTCAGGTTGATTCACCCTGGGTTTGTCCCCTTGGTCATAGTTCGGACTCAGGGAAACAGGAGTCGAAGTAAAGCCAGACAGATTTTAAAATGTCTTTCTCAGGTTGCCTCTTCAAAAATCTTTTCAATTGGGAAATTTTGGGGGGAAAGATTTCCAGTCACAGTCAGAAAAATGGGTAACCATCAGGAGAAAGTCTTTTTTCTACCTTCTCTCTTTGTCTTCTCAAGACCGAGAGTACAACTCCTCTACCAGCCAGAATATTCTGCTCCTCAAGGTTCCAATCTCCTGGGGCCCCTCCCTCATCAAAGTGATCAGTTCCACACACTCTTTAGCCTGGCACTTTTCTAATGTGCCAGCTTCTGTCACAAGGTGGACTTAAGTACTTTAGCTCAATTATAATTTCTTCACTAATGTGTGTCCTTGCTGGAACCCAGAAGATGACAGCATATCTTGTTATCAGTCATTTGACCCAACCACTATACTTTAAGTAGATCAAAGTTTAGCATGTCTGATCAGCCTCAGTCTTTCAGTTGGGTGAGGGTTTACAATGGCCTGTTAGTTCTTTCCTTAAAACTTTGAACCTTTCAATATTAAAATAAGGAACGTTCTTAACTAAATCTGATAACATGATAGGGAAACTTGGGTGCCTCAAATTTTGCATCAGGATGTTTCAGTCTGACCTTGGGAAGTTCAAGGGGGAAATGATTCCACAATAAAAATCACAATTCAATATTAATTTTCTAAAGAGCCAAAAAAATATGAGAAAAGAATGAGAAATTCTTCATGCCTAAAACAATCTAGGAGTTTGGAAATAGAGATCTGTGATATGAAAGTCAAGGCTGTCCTGGATCCTAGATGAATGGAACACCAGTGATGGGAGTAGGTGATGATGTCAGAAGCAGAAGCATGTTTGGGAATCCTCAAGGCAAAAATGCTAAGGGTATCTGGCAACCGATCAGAAAGAAGTTACAAGGCTCTTCTGTGCTAATACTGGATAAAGGATCATATGATATTTGGCAACTCCATTGTCTATACAAATTTCTAAGTCATAGTTGAAGAATAGAGAGGGACATGTTTGTCAAGAAGGAATAGAAGCACTGAGAATCAGAATCTCTTCTAGTCTCATGAATCAGGGACCCTGACAAATATTATAACCTCTGGTGAAAGAAAGAATACTTCTCCTAAGGAGATGTATTAATTATAAAAACTAAGTTCCCCTAATAAATTTCTTGTTTTTCAAATATATACAGAATTTATGAAATCTGTAAGCATACAAGTAATTCTCCAAATGGATAAATTACCAAAATAGGGAATTTTTTAGAAAAAGAAATTAAAACTATCTATAATTATAGACATGAAGAATGCTCTAAATCTCTAGCATTTAAAGACATTAAATTAATATAATATCTATTTATTATTAAATCAGCTATGAGTTACTATTAGATTGGCTAGTAAAGCAGAAAAAGAATATGACTAATGTTGGAATGGGCATGAGAAATCTGTGCCACTAAAACACTGGTCTGAAGTTTTGAATTTATCCAGCATTCTTCAGAGTAATTTGTAACTATGACCAAAGGGCTATAAAACTATATGTTCTCTGATTTATTTATTTAATCATTGATTAGTAATTATTATTGATTAATATGTATAATTATTAAGCTGAAACTTATTGATTGATCTGATTTTGTTTTAGGAGATTGTTTCAACTATAAGTAGATTTAAAAGCTGAGTTGAATCAACTTTAATATTTAGGATCAATATTAACTAATAAATTAGAAGCAGAAAAATTAAAAATGATGAGTACATCTTTGTAAGAATAAGAATAAATACTAGTTTAAGTTAGAATGTATGGGCTTAAATTATCCACTCTTATAGTTGGCTGCTGAAGGGAGACTTCTCTTTTCAATAGTACCAACAGTATCAAGTTCTTGAAACCACAAAGTTCCCCTGACATATCCACACTGTGAGAATTGGCAATAATGGAAAAATTAGAAGTAAGAAGGCCCAGGAATCACCCTGGTCATAATGTTCTGACTTATCAAAAAAAAAAAAAAAAGATCTCTCACAATTTTTTCTATGACTTGCAAGCCCATGTTACTTTTGTCAAAAACACCTGTAAACCTTCCCACATATCTGTAAGTTCTTTTTATCTGTAAATTAACTGCTATAAATCATCTATTTGTCTCAGACCGAACTAGATGCATCTTCACATCCACTGACTTTGTATGCCTTAAAAATATATCAAAGACAGTGTCCTCAGAAGATTTACCTTCAATCTTTTCTTTACATAACCAAGCAATACCAACAAATTTAAAAGAAGAAAATTATGTATATATACAAAAATATAACAGCTTTTTTCTGATAACAAAGAATAAGTGTTTGAGGGGAGTGGCTGAAGAACATATGATATGTGATTGTGATGGAATAAGATTGTAGTATAAGAAATAAATACCAGGATGTTTACAGAAAAATATCTGTAAATAATTGCATGAACTGATACAAAATGAGGTAAACAGAACAGGAGAACAGTGAATGGGGATATATGAAGGAACCTAAAGACAAAATAGATCCACTGAGGAAAAAGCATCCATAAAAGTCATGCTTATGTGTTTCTCTGGGATTTCATGTCACAGACTGGATCTCAAAATAGCAACTTAAAAGTATTGTCTAGTTAGACATCTGAAAAATTCTTTCATAAAATCCTTGAGTTGTTCATTATTTTGATTACCAAAGAAGCTTTTTCAATGTCATGACCAAATGACCTGGACTCTCTTTTTTCCTGATTCCTGTAAACATCCATGTTATTGTCAGTATTCCTCAATTGCTTGCATTTTTAGAATAACTTTAGAAATGCTTTGGGTATAGTATTTTCATAAAGAATATTCTGTGAGAAAGATATGCCTCTTACATGATACAATGCTTATACTGTACTTTCTATAAAATACTTTCTCTTTGTCATAATAAATGGAAGACTTAGGGGGCAGCTGGGTAGCTCAGTGGATTGAGAGCCAGTCCTAGAGACAGGAGGTCCTAGGTTCAAATCTGGCCTCAGCCACTTCCTAGTTGTGTGACCCTGGGCAAGTCACTTGACCCCCATTGCCTAGCCCTTACCACTCTTCTGCCTTGGAGCCAATACACAGTATTGACTCCAAGACGGAAGGTAAGGGTTTAAAAAAATAAATAAATGGAAGACTTAGCCACAATTTCTTTATTCTGTGTGTTTTGCCCACTCAGCTTACCTCTCCCAGTCATTCATGTGCTTGTTCTTTATCTTTCTATTTTTCTTTCTATCACTATCTTTCCCTTACAAGGAGCTGGCCTCCCTGTTAAGCTGACTCTCTCTCTCTCTTCCCCCCCCCCCCTCTCTCTCTCTTTCTCTCTCTCTCCAGCTGTAATGATGGTCTTAATCTCAGACCCGGGCCTCATATACATTCATTCATCACCTACCACTCTATCAAAAGTGTACATAGTACCAGCAACACTTTATCGGGCTCAATCATGAATAATTTAGTTATTGTTAGCAATACAATAATCTGAAACAATTCCTAAGGATGTATGCTGAAAAATTCTATCTACCTCCAGAGAAATAAATGAGAATGAATCTAATTGCATAATGAAGCAATTCTTTTTATTTTTATTTTTTTTATTTGAGCATTTCCAAACATTATTCACTGGAGACAAAGATCATTTTCTTTTCCTCCCCCCCCCCATGTGGCAAAGTAGGAACATTAATTGATTGTTGGTGGAGTTGTAAATTTATCCAACCATTCTGGAGGGCAATTTGGAACTATGCCCAAAGGGCGATAAAAGATTGTCTGCCCTTTGATCCAGCCATAGCACTGATGGGTTTGTAACCCAAAGAGACAATAAGTAAAAAGACTTGTACAAGAATATTCATAGCTGTACTCTTTGTGGTGGCCAAAAATTGGAAAATGAGGGGATGCCCTTCAATTGGGGAATGGCTGAACAAATTGTGGTATATGTTGATGATGGAATAGTATTGGGCTAAGAGGAATAATAAAGTGGAGGAATTCCATGGAGACTGGAACAACCTCCAGGAAGTGATGCAGAGCGAGAGGAGCAGAACCAGGAAAACATTGTACACAGAGACTGATACACTGAGGTACAATCGAACATAATGGACTTCTCCATTAGTGGCAATGCAATGTCCCTGAACAATCTGCAGGGATCTAGGAGAAAAACACTATCCACAAGCAGAGGACCAACTGTGGGAGTAATTCCCACAGTATATTCAATGTTGCTCATGCCCAATAGGCAATGTCTTATCTCCATGCTTTTACACTGAATTTCTCTCATATTTGGAATGTATTTTCTCTACCCTTTTATTACTTAGATTATCTTTGTTGACTCCAAGATTCTTCTGAAATGCCCTGGAACCTTCTACTCATCTCTCATACTGTTAAAAAGCTGCCTTGTACTCATATTGTAATCAATACACATCTATGTATGCATCAAGTCTTCCCCCTCACCTCCTTAGAATATAAGATCCTTTAAGAGTTGCTTCATTTTTTTCCTGCATTTAGTCACATAGTAGAGTGCTGAGTCAATTCTTTTGCTGAGTGATTTCTTTTATTTATCCAGAGACAAAATGACATAATAGCATGGGCCTGGAGGCCAAGAGATTGGGATTAATTTTTATAGTGTTACAATGGACAATTTATTTAACCATTCTGAACTTTGAGTTCTTCCTCTTTTAAATGAAGATGTAGTTTTAATGATTAATTAAGTTTCTTACAACTTAGAAAATCTATAATTTTATAATGTGCAACATTTCATCATTATGGCAATGATAAATTAATATGTTTTTAATCATTCTCTTAGCATATATATGTTAAACAACTCAAGCATTGGGTACTGTAACAAGCATTAGTGTAATAAAGGCAAAAATGGGTGAGATAACATGTGTATATTAAAATAAATAATTAATGAATAGAAGATAATCTGGTAAGGAAAGACAATACAAACTGATGAGATAAGGAAAAAAAGATTGATATCACAGGTGGTGCTAGAACTGAGATTTTAAAGAAACCAAGTTTTCAGAGTAAGATATGAAAAAAAAACATGTATTCCAGACAAAGAAAAATACTTCATAAAGAATGATAGTTAATAGACTGTCATGTGTAAAGAATATCAATGAAGATAATTTCACTGGACCATATATAGAATAAGGAATGATAATACATAACATGGCAAAAGGTCAATTTTTGGACATTAAATTTAAATTAGGTGCATATTAAAGTAGTATAAAAATTAATAGTCATTTTAGTTCTCCATTTAATATTTTGTGGTTGCACACCATTGTCACTAAAATTTTATATACTGAGCAAGTGATAAATTAAAATAGTATGAATAAATTCCAAGTCATCTTATCTAATAAGTTAAGTAGGAAGGATATTTTAACCTTCATAAATACTAAGATTATCTATCCTGTGTTTTCATGACTTTCTATCTGCTTTATTCTTCCTTTTCCTTGCAAGGTCCTCATGATTTTCCATCCTATGCACATGATTATTAGGGTTTTTTCTTGAACACTTTTCTCTTTTTGCTGCTTGGTATTCTGATTTGATCCTTGTGGGTTCAACTATTATCTTTATGCAGCCAAATCTCAGATTTTAATATCCTTCCCTGGGATCCTTATTGAAGTACAGTCAACAACTGCATGTTAAATATATCTTATTATATGTTCTCTAATTAAATATATCCCAAAATAGGATTCATTATCTGTCACACAACCCTATCCTTCAATTCCTTCATTTTATTAATTTACTCATATCCTTTGAAGTCAATATAATTAGAATAGTTTTCCAGGTACTCTATCAAAATTCATTCTTTTTTTTTTCTTTTTCCTTCTTTTTTATAAACAAATATTTGCCAGGTTTTTCTAAATTCTATACCATCTCTCATTTCTACTCTTCTATCTATTCTCAGGCCATTTTAGCTTAGCATTTCATCACTTCTCACTTGGTCTACTATAATAGCCTTCTAATCATACTCCTTATATCCATTCTCATCTTTCTTCTGCCAATCTTCCACACAGATGTCTAACTAATCATTTTAAACCACTGTCTAATTCTTTCTATTTTATTCACAGACTCAGAAGTTCCAGTATCTCCTTTATGCCTTTGGGATGAAATATAAACCACTCTGGCTTTGAAGCCCTTCACAATATGACATCAGTCTTCCTTTTCAAGCTTTACGACATATACTTTTCTCACACTATATTCAATCCAGTGCCCTACTTGTTCCCCATATCTAACATTCCATACCACATATGTATACCTTTGCACAAGCTTTCTATTTTCTTTGGAATTTATTTCCTCCTTATTTCTGCCTTCAAATCCCTAGCTTTTTTAAAATGCAGCTTAAGTTGTATTTTCTATAGGAAATCAGTAAGGAATCTAAGTAGTTAGGTGGCACAGCATATAGAACAGTACATCTGGACTCATGAAATACTGTCTTCACACACCTATTATCTTGGCAAGTCACAACCTCTTTTTGTCTCAGTTTTGTTAATCTCTAAAATGGAGATAATAATAGCATTTATATCTCAAGGTTATTGGGGGATTAAATGAGATAGTAACTATAAAGACTTAGTAAGTGCATAGAACCTAATAATCATTATTTAAATGTTAGATATTACTATTATTAGTTTCTTCCAGTTACTAGTATCCTTTTGGAGAAATTATTTCACATATTTTATCTAGTATTACATTTTATATGTTTATATCTACAAGTACAATATAAGATCATTGAGGAAAGGAACAGATTTGTTTCATGTCTTGGTATCCATTGCACCTAAAACAATATCTGGTACATATGACAATAGAGAGGATTAGAGTAGCAAGTTGTAATGGGAATTGAGTGAACCTCACTGACTCCATCTTGTGACTCAATTCTAAAGCTAGTTAATTTTTTCTATTAATTTATTCTTCTAATGCTTTTTCTATTCACTTACAGGTTTAATCTATTTTTTTTGTTGGGGGAGGGAGGTTCAATTGTAGGTTCTGAATGAGGATTTTGTTCCATTATTTGAACCTAGTCCTGTTTAGCTGGGATGCTGGATCACCTCTACCTCCAGCTTAAAGACCCTTAACTAAGAATCTTGGTTAAATTCACCAGAAACTCCATCAGATTCTAAGGTTGATACAAGGAATTTTCTCACAATATACATTTCAAGAAACACATAGGTCTTATTTGAAAACTGGCCCATTTTTAATGAAGCAAATATTGTTTCAATACTCTTTTGACTCTTCACAGGCACTTGGAGAGAGTGAGACACCCCTTTCTTTGATTTCAGGTAATTATAACATTTCAATCTTCTCAAAATATGGAAATGCCCAATCTTTCCTGTCATTAAATATTATATTGTTTCCTTTTATTTAATAGACCTAATTTGATTAACTTTTTAACACATGAAAATCTGTCTCCATCTATATTCAAAATCCAGTGCTAAAACAGGAAAAGTACTATTCCTAATTTGTTAGACTATTGTTATGCATTGCTTAATAAATTATTACCTTTGGAAGCTCAAATCTTTTTTTTTCCTCTCTCATTTTAACTTTCAGCTACCATGCACAGTAGGTGCTTAAAATATTTTTAAATAAATTAGTTTACATTAAATTATAACATATTCTTTTTTTGATTCAAAACATTTGATAGTATATTATTCAAAGCTGAGTTACTATTCTGAGAGCTCTTGTTCCTCTATGTCTAAAGAATTTACTCTACCATCTAATGTCCCTTGAATTAAATTCCTCTTTCTATTTGTACATAGAAAAGACCAATTAATTTAGTATATTTTAATCATCTCTCAAATTCTCTAGTACAGATTGTGTAGCAAATAATTTATCATATTTCCAGCTGAAGGTGAAAGATAGAATAAATGACCCTTTAAAATTAGACTTGAAAGGTGACTTTAAAGGCTTAAGGGACTGTCCAATTCACTGAGGGTAGCTGACTTAGAAGTCAATTATGAAAATCTCATACAGTTATCTTATCTGATATTAATTCCTTGGAAACTTTCAAAACAAAAATGACGTATCTATTTAGAGAAGAACTTTTGAATTTTTGAGATTGTGTAAGTCTGACCATTTTTGGTTTGGGTCCTGATTGAAGATGATAACAAAGAGTTATTATAATATTTATTTTTAAAAGCCACTTTTTCCAGATTGAAAATATTAAAATATTTTTGACTTCCATAGCTAAGCTTTACATCTATAGATCTTACACTTCTATCATTGCCAACAATATAATTCTCATCAATTAGTAAAACACTCCTCGAAGAAGCAATTAAACCCAACTTTGTGACTTCCCCTTTTATGTATTTTGTCCAATTCAATGAGGGATAATAGGAAGAAAATGAGGAGCCTAAGGGATGTTCAAAAGGGCATACTGCTCTGTTTCCCAGTTTTCTCTAGTTTCTGTCATCAATCATAGGATTGAAATTACTCCCAGAACAGCTGCCAGGCAGAGGCAAACTGCCAATGGCCAGAGTCTGGCGTGCAAGTATTGCTCTCCATTTTTACTCTTGGGGTGCACCAGAGCTTGTCAGGTACCTTGAACAGCTGGCAGATGCTGAGAGCCTTAGCCAAGTACATTTTTGTACTTGCTTTCCTCTCCCAAATATCTTCTCATACTCCTCATCATACTCTTTCATATACTCCCATTAGAAGAAGAATTACAATTTTACCAAAGCATTACATTGATTTTACACAAAATGAATAGTCACCTTCTTAAACTTTGTAAACTATTATGTAGTTTTTGTGGTGTATATTCAAAACCTATTCTAGTCTCCATTCTCACCTACTTTCCAATAAATGAAAGTTAAACCTATTAGGAAGTATCTAACCTTGTAAGCATGGCTAGATGAAAGTATTCTGATGAATGAATAATTTAAGAAATCCAGAAAATGTTGTCTCCAATATGCCCATGTCTCTCCCATCATAAATAAAAGCCTTACAATCTAACTTCAACCACAATCAACAATGAAACATTCTTCCTTTTGGTACAAAGATAGTTGATAATTGGAGTGAAATATTACACAAGATGTCAAGCTTCTTTTGTAGTTGTTGCTGTTGTGGCTTATAATACTCAACTCTTTTATCTTTTGAGAAATGGTTATCAGAAACATAAGAGTTAATTGAAAAACAACTAATATAAAACAACCAAAATAATCAAAGTCATTATGATGTTCAGTTTCCTTTTCTCTTTGAAAAATATATATTGAACATAAAAAATACCAAAAAACAAATATTTCTGTTTATTAAGGACAAAATAAAGATGATTTTTATGATATCACAAATTCCCACTAGATGCAGTCTTTTCCCTTGTTCAAACTACATAATTATTTTAACATATTCACTTCAAAACTACCCTAATCATCACTTTCTCTTTGAACATTCTATTATCTCCTAAAGGCTTTTGAATGCTTCATTGTTGCTGCTTTCTATTTTATTATTTTTTAGCCTACAGTCAGTAACTCCTCTCTTCCCTCAATTCTATACCCCACACTCAATTAATTGATCAATAAATATTTATCAAGTGTCTAATTTATGCCAGGAACTATGCTAAGTGCTAAAGATACAAAAAGAGGCTACAGTCAATTATGGCCATCAAAGAGCTTACCATCCAAGCATAGAGACAATGTGCAAATGAATGTATGCAAAACAAGCTATGTGCACAATAAAAAGGAAATAGTTAATGAAGTGAATGCAATAGAGTTAAAAGTAAAAAGGTTGGAAAGCCCTTCTGTATAAGCCAAATTTTGAGGGGTGGAAATGGTAAATAGGCCAGCATTAGGTAAAGCTGACAATTTTTAATTCAATTTTTCTAGTCACTTCCTCACATCATATTAAGTGAGTAGTGAAGTCTTTTAAAATAGCTGTTTAAACACCCAGAAGCCTATTGAATTTCACTGATGTTTCAGTACAATACGAATATGACATAATTCCTTGGGCCAACTGTATTCATGGTTGTTTCTACAACTCCCAGTTTAGCCACATATCTCTTACTTTGTTATTCATCCATTTCCATAAGATGGGTAGGTAAGACAGAAACTGACTTATCTTTGAGAAAGGTAAAATAGTAAGGTAGTAAAGTAGTGAAATAATAACATAGTAAAGTAGTTAAATAATAAATTGATAAAATAGTCTATGGGTAATATCTTGACTTCAATATGAATTGGATTTAAGTGTGGCAGATTTGCATCCAGTCAGCAGCTTCACTCTCTCTTCCAAAGTCATCAAAGTCTATTGGCAAGATCAAACTCAAGATGACTACTCATGGCCTGGGATGCTATGGATCACCTTGACATATTTAATTCCTCTCTGATCAGACTCTAAACACTCTATAATTCCTGCATTAGCTACCTTCATGTTGTTAGAACAAATTGATCACATCTACCCATTCTACTGGGAGAAGTCTTCATTCTTTGGGGGTAGACATAATCCTAACTTATCAATGAATTTGAATCCTTTGTTTATACTCAAATAGGTTTAACAATTTCCCCAAATTGTTTTACAAGAGTGTGACAACTGAGCATGCTATAGTTTCTTGGAGCAAGAAGTGAAACTTGAATGAAAAGTACTTTCCAAAGATGTATAAGTGGTCCTGAAAAGGAATTCATAAGACCTCATACCAGTAAGGTATAAATCCTCCACAAATATCATATACACCTCAGTTCCAAGGATAAAGTGATAATCACACTCTTTGTCAACCATCACTATGAAGGAGGCAAGGAACATTGTTTGAAAAAAGACTGCTATAATAAAAGGAAAAACAGTATAGGAGAAACTAGGCACAACCAACACCTAATGCCATATATTAAGATAGAGTCAAAATGGATACATGATTTATAAATAAGAGTGATACTATTAAAAGTTATAGGAACATGGAATAGTTTACTTGGCTGACTTATGGATAAGGGATAACCTTATTATCAAACAGGACATTGAAAATATTATGAGATACAAAATAGATGACTTTGATTACATTAAAATAAAAATATTTTGAACAAGCAAAACCAATCCAATCAAGATTAGAATTAAATCAAGAAAGACTTCATTTCTCAATTATAATCAAGTCAAATGTATAAGACTACAAAGCTTTCTCCAAATACCAACTGCTAAAATTATATAAGACCATTCTGAGATATAGAAAATAAAACTATTCTTGGGTAAAAATGCCTAAAATCATTACTAGGTAGACATAGAAATTAAAACAACTCTGAAGTACCACTTCACACCTATCAGACTGGTTAATATTAGAGAAAAGGAAAATAATTAATATTGGAGGGATGTGGAAAATTTAGGACAATTCTATACTACTAATGGAATTGTGAACTAATACAAACTCTTTGGTGAGCAATTTAAAACATGCACCAAGGACTATCAAACTGTGCATATACTTTGACCAGTACTAGTTCTCCATCTCAAAGAGATCAAAGATAGGGAAACGGGCCTAATTATTATTTAGAGCAGCAATTTTGTGGTGGCAAACCTGGAAACTGATGTGTTGTCCATTAACAGGGAAATAGCTGAACAAGTTGTGGTATATAATTGCCACAGAATAAATTTTGCTCCATAAGAAATAGAAAACAAAATGACAACAAAAATTTTGGACTTATATGAAGTGATGCAAAGTAAAATGAGCTGAATCAGAACATTTTGCATAGTTACATCAATAATTTAGGATGATCAACTGTGAGTGATTTAACTACTATCAGCAATGCTCATCCATGACAAATCCAAGGAACTCATGATGAAAAAGGATATCTACCATGATGGAAGGAATTGATAGTATCTAAATCCATTTGAAGTATATCATTCTTCACTTTATTTCCTCAATGAAATCTTCTCTAGTGTGATATGTACCTTCTTTCATAACATGATGAACATGAACATTATCACCTCTATTATTTGACATTGTTCTAGAAACACTAGCAGTAGCAATTGGAGAAGAAAAAGAAATTGAAAGTATTAAAATAGGCAGAGGAAACTAACCTATCACTCTTTGCAGATGATATGATGGTCTACTTGAAGAAACCTAGAGAATCAACTAAAAGCTAGTGGAAATAATTCACACCTTTAGGAAAGTTTCTGGATAAAAGATAAACCCACATAAATCATCAGCATTTCTATATATTTCAACACAAGTTAGAAAGAGAAATTCCATTTAAAATCACCATAGATTTGGTTTTCCATGTACCATTACTAATCATTATTTTTATTGCCTTGTGATCTGAGAAGGCTGCATTCATTATTTCTGGTTTTTTGCATTTGTGTGCTATGTTTCTGTGACCTAATGTATGGTCAATTTTTGTGAATGTGCTATGTGGTGCTGAGAAGAAGGTGTATTCCTTTTTATCCCTATTTATTTTTCTCCATATGTCTATTAATTCTAATTTTTCTAAGATTTCATTCACTTCTTTTACCTCTTTCTTATTTATTTTTTTATTTGATTTATCTAAATTTGATAATGGTTGGTTTAAGTCTCCCACTAGTATGGTTTTATTGTCTATTTCTTCCTTCAATTCGCCTAGTTTCTCCATTAGAAATTTGGGTGCTATATTATTTGGTGCATACATGTTGATTAATGATATTTCCTCATTGTCTAGAGTCCCTTTTAACAAAATATAATTACCTTCCCTATCCCTTTTGATCAGGTCTATTTTTGCATTGGCTTTATCAGATATCATGATTACCACTCCTGCCTTCTTTCTATCAGTTGAGGCCCAGAAGGTCTTACTCCATCCTTTAATTCTGACCTTGTGGGTGTCAACCCGCCTCATGTGTGTTTCTTGAAGACAACATATGGTAGGGTTTTGGATTCTAATCCATTCTGCTATTCGTCTATGTTTTATGGGTGAGTTCATCCCATTCATGTTCAAAGTTATGATTGTCATTTGTGGACTCCCTGGCATTTTGATTGCCTTCCCTAATTCTAACCTTTTCTTCTTCGGCTCTACCTTTTAGTCCAGTGATTTACTTTGAATCAGTGCCCCTTGTCCCCTCCCTTGATGTTTCCCTTTTTAGTCCCTACCTTTTTCTTCCCTCCCCCTCCCCCCTCTCTTTCCCTCCCTTTTTGTTCTCCCTCTCCCCCTCCCCCCCTTGGTTTTCCCTTCTCCTTACCCTTGTTGGGTAAGATAGAATTCAAGATCCCAATGGATCTGGATGTTTTTCCCTCTCAGAGTTGATTTCCCTGAGATTGAGGTTTAAGTAAACCCCCCCCTCTCTTCCTCTCCTTCTTATAGGAGTTTTCTTCCCCTCCCCTTCCCACGTGAATCTTTGTGTGAGGACCATTATTCTATTTGGTCTTTCTTTACCCCCTATTTATACATTACATTTTCCCCACATGTTAGTATACATAGATTGATATAAATGTAGTCCTTATAGAAGAGAGTTTGAGTAAAAGAAGAAGATAACATTTTTCCCCTTTCCTTAATATTTACCTTTTCAGGTATTCCTTGCTCTTTGATTTTCGGTATCAAACTTTCCACAGAGCTCTGGTCTTTTCTTTGCAAAAAAGTTGGAAGTCTTCTATTTTGTTGAATGCCCATACTTTCCCTTGGAAGTATATAGTCAGTTTTGCTGGGTAGCTGGGTGATGGAGTACTATTGTGCTAAAAGGAATAATAAAGTGGAGAAGTTCCATGGAGACTGGAACAACCTCCAGGAAGTGATGCAGAGCGAGAGGAGCAGAACCAGGAGAACATTGTACACAGAGACTAATACACTGTGGTATAATCGAACGTAATGGACTTCTCCATTAGTGGCGGTGTAATGTCCCTGAACAACTTGCAGGGATCCAGGAGAAAAAAACACCATTCATAAGCAAAGGATAAACTATGGGAGTGGAAAAAGCAACTGCCTGAATACAGAGGTTGAGGGGACATGACAGAGGATAGACTCTAAATGAACACTCTAATGCAAATACTATCAACAAAGCAATGGGTTCAAATCAAGAAAACATCTAATGCCCAGTGGACTTACGCGTCGGCTATGGGGGGTGGGGGGGAGGAAAAGAAAATGATCTATGTCTTTAACGAACAATGCTTGGAAATGATGAAATAAAATATATTTAAAAAAAAACAAAAAAAAACAAATAAAATCACCCTAGACAATATAAAATATTTAGGAATCTATTTTCCAAGACAAACACAGGAATTATATGAACAAAATTACAAAACACTTTCCACACAACTAAAACTAGATCTAAATAATTGGAAAAACATTAATTGCTCATGGGTAGGATGAGCTAATATAATAATAAAGATACTTAACCAAAGACTGAGGTTGTTCAATTTTCTCCTGGTTCTTCTAATTTTATTTTGTTTCAGTTCATATAAGACTTTCCAGGTTTTTTTGAGCTCCTCATGCTTGTCATTTCTGATAGCACAATAATATTCCATTACAATTATATACTTTAACTTACTCAGGCATTCATCAATTTGTGGCTATCCCCTCACTTTCCAGTTCTTTGCCCCACCATCATAAAACAGTGTTGTCTTAAATATTTCGTACATATAGATTTTTCTTCTTTCTGTTTTTTTTGCTGTCTTTGGAATATATAGTATTATTATTGATGGATCAATGGATAAATACTCTTATAGTCCTGTAGGTGTAGGTTCAAATTGCTCTCCAGAATAGATTAATCAGCTCACAATTCCCTCAATGGGCCATTAGTGTCTCAACTTTACCATATCCCCTCCAATTTTTGCCATTTTCCTTTACTGTCATAAAGACCAACCCGATAGTTAGGTGGTAGTATCTCAAAGTTATTTTAATTTGGATTTCTCTAATAGTGATTAAAAGCTATATGTCTCTTTTCTGTTTTTCTTTCTTCTTTTTAAAAAAAACTTTATTTAGAATATTTTTTCATGGTTTCATGATTCATGATTCTGACCTCCCCCCTTTAGTCCCCCTCCTGGAACTGACAAGCAATTCCATTGGATTATACATGTATCATTGTTCAAAACCTATTTCCAAGTTATTCATATTTACAATAGAGTAATATTTTAACATCAAAACCCTAATCATATTCTCATCAAAGTATATGATAGACCATATGTTTTCCTTCTGTGTTTTTACTCCCACCATTCTATCACTAAATGTGGATAGCTTTCTTTCTTATGAATTCCTCTGGATTGTCCTGGGTAATTGCATTGCTGCTAGCAGAAAATTCTATTACATTCAATTCTGCTATAATGTATTAGTCTCTGTGTAAAATGTTCTCCTGGTTCTGTTCCTTTTGCTCTGCATCAATTCCTGGAGGTCTTTCCAGCTCAAATGTAATTCTTCCAGTTTATTATTACTTTCAGCATAATAATATTCCATCACCATCAGATACCACAATTTTTTCAGCCATTCCCCAGTTGATGGACATCCCCTCATTTTCCAGTTTTTTTTTGCCACCACAAAGAGCACAGTTTTACATATTTTTTACAAGACTTTTTCCTTATTATCTCTTTGGGGTACAAATCCAACAGTGGCTTGGATGTGTCAAAGGGTAAGCATTATTTTAAAGCTCTTTGAGTAGAGTTCCAAATGGCCCTTTAGAATGGTTGAAGCAATTCAAAAGTCCACCGGCAGTGTATAAGTGTTCTAATTCTGCCACATTCCCTCCAACATTTATCACTTTCCTTTGCTGTCATATTGGCCCATCTGCTATGTGTAAGATTATACCTGGGAGTTGTTTTAATTTGCATTTCTCTAATCAGGAGAGATTTAGGAAACTTTTTCATGTGCTTATTCATGTGAAAACTGCTTACTTTGTCCCTTGACAATTTGTCAATTGGGAAATGGCTTGCCAATTGTAATTTTTAACACAAGATTTTCTTAAGTGAATTTTTGAACCTCCTTTTTTATTTGGTCAATTCTACTTTGTGAAAAAGTATTTTTCCTTAGTCAATTTTTATGTATCTTTGTCCATAGAGCCCATTTCAACTTTCAAGTATTTCATCTCTTCAGTGAATTGTTATATATCTTTTACCATTTGGAAAATTGTGCTTTTTAAAGAGTTCTTCTCTTCATTGGATTTTTGAGCCTCTTTCATGAATTGTCTATTCTGCTTTTTATTGTATTAATTTCTTCAGCAATTGTTTTTGTGTGTCTCCTTTAACAAGATGTTGACTCTTTGTTCATGGTTTCCCTTTTACACTCATTTTTCCCCAATGTTTTCCACCTCTCTTCTTTGACTTTCCAAATTTTTTTTGAGCTCTTTCACTAATTGATTTTGGGCTTGAGAACAATTTATATTTTTATGGAGAAATTGGATGCAGTAATATTGGTATTGTTGTCTTCTTCTGAGATTGTATTTTGATTTTCTCTGTCAGCAAAATAACTTTCTAAGTTGAGTTTCTTTTTCTGTTGTTTGCTCATTTCTCAGTCTTTTTCTTTTCTTTCAATCAAGAAAAAAAAACAGTTAAAGTTGGGCTCTGTAACTGTGGTGAAAGAGTCCTGTTCCAAGTTTCAGGTTTTTTGTGCTGCTGCCTTCAGACCTAGCTCTGGGGATCTCTGTGCTTTCAGGTTTTCCAAGGTAGTTTGATGTAAGTGGAGGTGTGCTTAATATACTCCAGACCTGTGTTCTAGTTGGAGGGTAACCTCACACCTTTTTCCCCCTTGGAACAGCATCCCCTGATTCCCCATGGCCACAAGTGTTGATGTCTGATAGCGTTCTTCCTCATCCTGAGATAGCTCCTCAAGTCTGCAAACTAATTCTGTGTATGGGCAATGAGACAAGAGTCTTTCACCTAGAGGCAGCAAAGGGACTGCTATAGTCTTCTTCTCAGCCATTATCTGATCTCCCCTTATTATCTGTTTCTGAGAGCCCCAGAAGCCTTTATTCCTGTGTTAGCTGTGCTCAAGGCCTATTGCTGTGATGGCACCTGTTCTCACACACTTGTGCTACTCTTCCATCCTGGTACACTAGACACATTTATGCCTTCAAATTTGTTTTGGGCTGGAAAATTACTTCACCTTATCTTTTTGTGGGTTACACTCTCCAGAATTCATACTAAGGCAATATAACATCATTTTTGGAGGGTAATTTGGTAGAGATCAGATGTGTACCCTTTCTGCCATCTTTACTCTGCCCTACCCTCCACCTCATATTTCTTTTCTCAAAACTGTCTACAAACCAGTTATTGCTTTCATGTTATTTTTATTGTATAAAGACACTTAGGAAGAATGGGACACCTCTTTTTTCTGAATTCAAAGTGTTTATTTACCTATTTGTTTTTCCTGCTCCCAACTTGGTAAGTCCCCAATTTTCATCCAATTAGAAATCTGATAATTAATGTAGTATTGCTTTCTTTTAGTTAATTGCTCTTATTTAACTAATTGTTTTGAATGTATAAGCATTTGTCTCCCTGTGCAATGGTCTTGTAATAAGCTTAGGATGGGGCCTGGTTTCAATTTGTTAAGCAATTGCTTTTCATTTCCTACTAAATCAATAAATTCCAAAGATTGAACTTTTTATTCCTCAATTATTTCATCTTTCACTCATTACACTATATACCAGCTTAGATAATGAAATAAAGTAGTAGGGAGAAATGTGAAGAACAAATACAAATAAATGCAATATCACTAAAGAAGTTTAATCTCTTTATATTCTGATTTGAGGAAATTATGTGTCATTCTGAACCCTATCACCATTGACATCATAGAGGTCTGTCTAATTTGAAAGAGGGACTAAGAGTCATTCTCTTGTTTCTGTGTAATCTTGAAATGGATGAAAAGAGTAAAATTTTGGGTAAAAGGAAAGTAAAAGGTAGGTTATAAAATGTCTCACATATTGGAGTGTGCAAGAAATTTCTACAAATTTTAAAGTATTAAACAAGAGGCTGACACTTAAACATTCTCATTTGAACTGAATAAAGAGGTGAATATATATACACACACAGTTCATCACAAGTGGAAAGTATGAATAAAATTAGTGAAACCTATTTGACTATATATAATATGTACAGTGTGTTACAAAGACTACTGGCCTTGATCTCAGAAGCTCTGAGTTCAATTTCTTGCTGTGAAATTTACATATCTTATTTTAAAAAGAATAAAAATTATTTTAAAAATCAGTAAAGTAAGTTTTTGTTTCCCCACCTGACAGGGTCATTGTGAAGAAAATGCATTGCAAACATGTGTATAGACATGAGCTATAATTATTATCTGTAAAATGAGTAGGATAGACAAAATAATTTTGGATGTCCCTTCCAATTCTAGAATGGTGTACTTCCATGTGCAAGTATTTTGACACAATTTTGTAGCAATTGTCCCCTAAACTATATAAATATGCATAAATTGCTATTTCTTTCTTTAGAAAAAGCAAAAAGCATAAATATTGTCATATTTAAGCTTGAAATAAATCATAATTGTTATAAGAAATTAAATTTTATTTATTTTGCAAAATGTCACATGCAAATATATTTTGAAATGTAATTATATAAAGTATGAAATTTTATATAAACTTTTTAAATCTAGAATTGTAACAAAATGAAATATTTGTGTATAAAAACAAACTAAATTTTAGCAATTGAAATTTTATCTTCTAAGAAAATATTTTAATATGATAATTACACAGGTTTTTCTTTATTATCATTATGATGCACTCTAATTACAAACTTCTGTTACTTTGATCCTACCAAATATTGTGTATTTTCTTTTTTTGTGTGATTTCTTATTCCCATTATTGAATTTTAATCTAAGCTCTGAAAATTTATGAACTACCAGAATAAAGGAATACCAGAATAACCTTTGTTGGAGTGCTGCTTCATCTAACATAATTAGTTTGTCATTGTGAATTTATAGGGCATTGTATGATATTGAAATTTTTCTTTCTTCCATAAGAGCTATACTGTCTTGAAATTAAATATGCCAAATAATAAATCTCCTTTCCAAAGCATTGTAAAATTGGTTTCAGACATTTTTATTGCAGTGGAACTGTGAGCACTATTAAGTTAAGATTTATATGCTTGACATAATTGCCCATTAAAATGAGTGGGAGATATTGTTCAGGAAGATCACCAAATTTAAACCATAAATGATGTATCGAGGAATAATCTCTTCCAGCATGTTTTCCTAGAAATGAAAACCTACAGACCAATCCTTTTACAAAGGTTATGTTCCATTTCATAGTTGTGTACAAATGATAGCCAAAAAAAAAAAAATAAGCACATGCAATACTCTGACATGGGCCATTTGGTATTTGAGGTTGTTCTAAAAAGTTGTCTAAATATACATTTTTTATTAATTTATTAAATTGCTGCATGATTTATCATGTATGAGGAAAATGAGAAATGCTACATCAACTGCACAACCAATGTTTAGAAAGTTCTTAAATTTGACCATAAATATTTTAATAGTAATGATTATTAAAGTGAAATTAAGATATGGAGAAAAGCCACAGCTAAAGGTAGTTCTACATAGAAGAAGACATGCTCTATTGGACTAAGAAGACAAATTCTCACAAATTAGCAATGATTTGATCTTGGACAAATTGTCTAACCACTTGGAGCCCAAATTTCCTTCTCTATAAAATGGGAATATTGACAAAATTATCTCTATGCTATTTTCAGTCTGAATATTTATGATTCTAAATTCAATTTTATAAAATATTGACAAGTTTCTATTCACATGTCATACTAATTTTTAGAGTCCTTTCTTTACAATGATCTTCTGTTGATAAAAATGTAAGCCTTATCATCCTTTACAAAATGAGAAATCAAAGATAGGATATCTGAAGCAATTTTTCCAGGTTGAATCATCGTCTTGTAAGTGGAATACTTGCAAGTGAACCATGGTCTGTCTGTGACTGAAATGTAGAATTCTCATCAGAATATCACACTACCTGGGGACAACTGGGTAGCTCAGTGGACTGAGAGTCAGGCCTAGAGACAGGAGGTCCTAGGTTTAAAACTGGCCTCAGACACTTCCCAGATGTGTGACCCTGGGAAAGTCACTTAACACCCATTGCCTATTAAAAAAAAGCACATCACACTATTTCTCACATATCCCACACTCTCACATTTAAGTCTTATGTGTAATAAATTCTAGTTTTAATCATTAAAGTGTCAGTACATTTAATTGTGAAAAGGGAAGGAATAAGAATTTACAAGTGATTAGAGTTGAAGATACTTTAGGAACAAGGGGCCCAAATTGATTGTTTATCTGTGGTAATTGTTGCTTTTATTTCAAGGAAATTTTCTCTTCTTAATGAATCAAATAAATATTGTCATAACCAAAACTACTTTCCTTATATATGTACCAGGTTCATAAATAGTTTTCAAATTAAGTAGACATGGAAAAATTATCTGTGGCTTGCAGAAGTTGCTTGAGACATGATAATATTAGCCAATGCTATTTTTCTATAATCAGACATATGTGTACCTCCTTCTTTCTCCTTGAAATAAAAAAAGATATCTGCAAAAAATCTTCTTTTTCCACACATAATTTCCAAAGTCTAATAAGTCATAGAATATAACATTATTTTATTGTTTCCTTTTAGATTCAAAATTGGATTTATTTTAGATCTTGTTATTTTTTAAATTTTCTAAATTTTCACATTCCAGTATCTGATATTGACCAAATATGTATACATTTCTCCATCTAGCTTTTCTACATTGCTTTATCATGCAGACTAAAAAGTAAATAATGCAATATATGTGTATATATATATGTGTGTGTGTGTATATATATATATATGTATATATATATATATATATAAGCTTATAACAATAGAATACTATGACTATAGAAGTAACTACATGAAATAACATCTTTGGAGAGCTTCAACAAAATCTCTACCAAAGCTAGAATTAATTTAGGGAATAAAACAAAATAAAATTCAAGAATAAATCTATTTTTCCCTCAAATGGATTAATTTTCTGAAAAGGAAAAAAGTTACTTTTACGTATTGAAATAAGGGTTTATTTTGTTGAGTGTATGTTCCTGAATACAGAATTTTAAAAGAATATCTAGTTCTCATAGCAATGAGTTGACCTTTCTTCACTGCTGACCACTGGACTGAAAGTTGGCTCCAGGGCTCAAGATACTACTAATAATAGACAGTAGGAAGTCCTAATGTAAGAACAGAATATTAAGCAAGTCCATAGGTTTTAAGTAATGGTTCTTCCATTAACTCATTGTTTTTAGTTTGATGAAATCATGTATTATCTCTGAACATCAATTTCCTTATCTATAAAATAAATATATTAAACTATATTTCCTAGTTCTATAATTTTTCCAACTTCATGAAGGGGAATCCAGACATATGCTGTATGCCAGAATGTATATTGTGGCATATATTTGTATTGTAAAATTTGAATTAATATCCAATAATTCCAAGTATTATATTTTATAAGATTCATTAGTAATCTCTTGAAGTAGAAGAAATAAAAGAACAAAGTATAAGCCTGATTAAAGCCACATGAGTAAAATTCTCCTGCCTGACTCTCCCCCAACCACCACCAGCCACATTCCTGGGAGCAGAGAGTAAGGGCAGAACTACCCTCAAACTTTATCTCCAAAATATAAGGACGTAATGTAAAAATGAAGATGGGAAGTTGGAAAAGAGATTTCTGGGACAGAAAATTCTAATTACACAGTATTACATTCATTTATGTCCCATCCAATTTTTCATAATCAACTTCATATTATAACTCTTTTCATGACTATGAACACTGAAGGTATTTGGCAGAGGTAATCCAGGAGTTCATTCATTTTTAAATTGCAAAAATATACTAACTCATATGTCCTATCCACTTTAGAAATAATTAAATTGGCCTCAAGGCAAAATCCATAAATTTATTTGTATTTATTAAGCACTTTTATACAGGTTTTTTAAAAATCTTTTTTAAAGGTCAATTTTGAAACAAATTAATATCATCTGACTTCAATGAATACAAGGCTAATGCTGTGATGAAAACTTATTAGCAGAGATGCCAAAAAATAAAACCAACTCTCTAAGCCAAAAAGATATATGTTTATTGAGAGAGGGATCCAATCTTACAATAAAGCCAGACTCTGATGAAGTGCCCTTGTGAGTGCCCTCATTATAAATCTAAAAATCTCATTGTTCTTTATAGAAGTTTGTTGAGTGACAAGTGTGTGCCTCATGTCTGAGTAACAAGGTTTCTTGAGTATCAGTAAAAATGAAAGAAAAGGGATAAATGAAGTACAAGATACTTGGGTATGCTTGATGCACAAAGAACGATGGTGTTTGAGAAATGGACTTCAGGTTAAACTGTCTGAACAAAAATACCAAGGACACATTCATTGGATAAAATATTAATGAAATCATAATGGATTGAATAATGTTACTTAACTTATGCTAACATTGCTTAACTATTGTTGATTGGAAAATGGAGGGAAAAAGGTAGGGAAAAAAGGTAGCAGGGGTCCCCCCCTGCTCCGGTAGCCCAATAGGGAAATTGACCAAGATTTTCCTTCTGTATATAATTATGCTAGGGTTAGTTTTAAATTGAATTAAGTCAGACTTTAGGGATAGCCAGTTAGGTTTATTGGGTCAGGAAAATAAAGCTTTTGGAAGACTACAGAAAATTAGATCTCTCTCAGGTATGCAGGGACCAAAAGCTATTATCCAGGGCAAGTCTCTTCTCTAGAAAAGGTGCCAAAACTTGCACTTCTCTCTTATTTTTATATCTTCTCAGACATCTCCCAAAAAGGAAGTAGAATGTGTCTGAAGAAGTTGGGGTAGAGGGTCCTGGGAGATGTAGTCTCCCAGGATTCAGAGTTATTTTAAAATGCACATTCTGCCCTCTGGTTCTTTGGGAGATTAGTCTCCCCAATGGATCAAACAAAGACAAATAAATTTACAATCAAAATAAAATATACATCAATACAAGGGGAAAGTAACAACAAATTTTAAAACAAAATAAAATTAAACATTTGGCACTTTTTTACAATGAAATCAGGGACAGTCCTCTTCTTCACAACAATATATATATAGGAAATATATCAATTTTTGACAAAAGAAATGAATTTTTTTAAACCCCCCAATGTTCAACTTTTTTCACCCAGGTTTTTAACTCACAGGATCTCCTGGAGTAGTGTGCAATATCCATGTGGTCTCCATGGCATCACCATCTGGATTCCAGGAGGCAGCAAATTTCTTTTCTGAAAATGACTTAAAAATTTTCTCTCATATGAAATAAAAACACCTTCCCTCCTGAGGAGGATATTAAAAAAAACATTGAAATCACACTCAGAAGACATGTCTGAGGCATGAGGCATATGAATCACTGCCAATTAAATAAACTATTGAATGAAATTTCTAAACATCCAATCCTAAATTTTATATGAAAAAATTCTAAATAAGAAAAAATTCAAAATTACAACAGGACTTTGAATAATGCCCAATGAAAGTAATCCATGTCCAACATAATGCACTTACCCATTCACTAGCCATGACCTCAGTCAACCATCACAACAAGAAATTTAGAAAAAGCGACTAGATTTTTATTCCTTGGTCAGATATATTTCCTCTTTTGTTGCTTCTTCTCAGGGATAGGATATGGAGCCAGAATAGCCAATTATTGGGTACTTGATATAAATTTCACAACCTTGATTTTCACACTAGGTTCAAGTCCTTTTTTTTTATTGGTGTAGAAATTTCAAAATGTCTCAGCAATCCTAGCAGCACTGGTTTCTCTTTTTGACCTGTGTTCTCTTTTGGCACCATTCAGCTTTAAATACGTGTTTCTGTGGCACTATGTACATATCCATGTTTCCATTTCTTCAAATGAGACATATGTACTAAGTCCCATAATATTTAAATACTAATGGTAGTTTTTGTAGTCCAAGGCTTTTGGGGCTGGCAGTTACAGTTAGAACTAATGGACATAGTAAACCTACACTAATGTAATAACCTAAAATCTTTCAATTAACGTAGATGACATGCGCTTAGGAAAACTAAATTGCACATGTAATTATGTGAAATGTGCTACAATTTCAAATATATATGTATATATGTATATATATATATCCTATAATTAGTGAAAATCAAAAATATTTTATAATTAGTGTCACTTTAAAGAGGGGTAGAATATAAAGGTTCTTACTCAAGAATTTAGATGTATTTTCTCTTACCTTAGCCATGCTCCACAGTGTGAGTGCAAATGAGGTATAAAACCAATAATGCATTGAAATAAATACAATAATTTTTTCACAAAAAGGAGTCACAAAATGCAAATCAAGTCAATGCAGGCCATTAATACAGGTCAACAATATAGGCTTTTCTGTGGGGTAATATATGTTCAAATCTTCAAAATACACAAAAGTCACAAAATGCAAGTTTTTCAAATACAAGTTGTTATAGATTTCCTTAAACGCACAAATATAGATGAGTCAAATATTGGATGGCACAAATCTATTAAGGGGTTAGACAAGTTCTTCTTCTTTGCTATGTTTAAGGGAGACAAACATCAAAGGGTTAATAGCAACCAAACAATGAAAGTAATATAGTTTTAAGGGGTGCCACATTCTGCCCCACATGAAGGGGCATTAGCACCCTGACCAGTTCATGGACAAGCTCCACTTAAGAGATATTGTTGTGGTATCATTTGGTTTGAGTTATCTGCCTGATTCATGTTCCCAGAATTATCATTCCTGAAAGTATTCCTGTTAATATTCTGATAGTTGTTGTTCCTGAAGTTATTGTTTCCATAGTTGTTGTTCCTGAAATTATTATTATCATTATTATTCCAGTGAGTATTATTCCTGATTGCCTGGAATAGATTTCTACAACCCATCATTATGTGGCCCTTCTCATAGAAGTGGCATGTCAAGGATTGAAATTTAGATTCTCAGAGAGGGGCAAGTGATATTGATGTAATATCACAGCCTCTTTCCTGTTTATTTTTTCATGTAAAGTTTTCAGATCCTTTGTATGGTTTCCAATAAATCATTAGTTTCTCCCATTTTTTTTTTCTGCATGTCCTTTTGAGACATACACAGCAGTCGTTCTCAACTCTTCCACATCCATTTCTGGCCATTTTGGACGATATGTTTTAAAATAGTCTTGGACCACCCTGCAAGAATTATTAACAAACTGACACTGAATTTTTCTAATATCTCTGTTGGTAGAAAGGTCCAGATCCAGGTACTGACCTCCCAGCTAAATGAGCCGATCCATGAATTGGGAGGGGGGGGGGATCATCATTAGATTGTGTAAGGCAGTCAAATTTTTGTCCAAACATCTCGTCTTTCAGTACATTTTCACATTGCCTTCAGATTGGCTTCCCTTGCATTGTTTAATTGTAAGTATTATGCAGGAACATTATACTCACAATGAGGATCTTGAGGTGGCCTGTGTACTGCATTGCACCCTCGGGCTTTGTTAACCTGAGAGATGATGTTATATCTCTCATGTTCTGTTAGAAAAGCCTGAAGTAATTTTTCAACATCCTCATAGGAAGGATCATACTGGAAGAATATACCAGCCATCTTTTTTATTACAGTTATCAGTTCTTTTTTAAAGCTAGACATATCTCTTTTAAATTATTTTATGTCCTGGAGATGTGAAAGGAATATGTTGTCTTAAATTTACCTCCCAAGTTCATCCTATTATGGGCACTTCCCTTAAGGGGAAAATAAAATCACAGAACTCAGTCTGTGTTCTTTGTTTCTTTTGATTCGTTTGCATGCCAACCGAGGCAGTATGAGTAGGAACTGGCATGTTCTTTGTTTGCAAGCTTACTGAGGCAGTTTGAGGTTTTCTTGGGGCTGATATTGGTTGTGGGCTGGTAGAAGGGACAGGACATTATGGGGCATCAGGAGAAGAATCAGGGAAGTCAGAAGGAGGAGGGGAGGGGGTTGCCAGGAGGTACACAACACAAAAAAGAAGTTTTTCCACCTGAGACATCTCAAAAGGATTTCTCTAACTGATTTTGTACTGCTGTTTGTATTTTGGCTGGCATTTTCCAATTTGCAGCCTTTTGCATCTTAACATTAAGAATTAGGAGCAGCAGATTTCGTATCACTATTGTAAAAATGAGAGAAAAGGGTAGAGAAAGGAAGTTAGGGGGAGTCATCCCCCCCAACTCCCATAGCTTGATAGGGAAATTGACCAGGCTTTTCCTTCTGTCTATAACTATGCTAGGGATAATTTTAAATTGAATGAAGTCAGACTTTAAGGATAACCAGTTAGGTTTATTGGGCCAGGAAAATAAAGGTTTTAGAAGGCTACAGAAAATTAGATCTCCTGCAGGTATGCAGGGAACAAAAGCTCTTATCCAGGGCAATGCTCTTCTCTAGAAAAGGCACCAAAAACTGGTGCTTCTCCCTTCTTTTTATATCTTCTCAGACACCTCCCGCAAAGGAAGTGGAGATGTAGTCTCCCAGTATTGAGCCATTTTAAAATTCACACTATACTAGTATTATAATTTTGATTAAATCAAGACTGATGCTTATAATGAAAATAATCAGAAAGAAAAGTGGTAGGGGATTTCACATTCACAATTCTTTTACAATATCTAACGTGAAAGAGAATAACTTCACACTTCTTTTAAAGTTGTAAAGACTGAATACAAAAATGATTAAAATAAATTCCCACTCATAAAATATGAATTTATTTTAAATTTTCTATCTCAGAAAGTTGAATTGTAGCCAAATTATTACCTAAATATATAACTGATACATTTATATTTTCATAACATTATTATCACAATGTTCAAGTGGATGTTTGACTTGATCACTTGAGAATTCTTCTGACATTTTTTGTGATCGTTGAAATTGTTATGCATATAGAGTAATGTTAAAATATAATATATGAAGATGTCCCCATGCAGATGGCAGAAGATGTCCCCAGACAAATAGAAACCATGAGTAAAAATTGCCAGAAGGTTTCTTTTTTGGTTATTATAACTATGGACTCACTAATGGTTTAGAGTTATTTAAAAAAAGATGGGTTGTCATGGGGGTGAGTCTTCTAACACTGATGACCTTGAAGGAAAGAATGGATGACTGATCACTTTTTATAGATCTTGTAAAAGACTCTAGTTGGAGATAGGTTTGGACAACTTCTTAGACACTTTATTAAATCTGTTCTTCTAGGATAATAGAAACAATTGTATTTTTTCCCCGAGTGAGAGGGAAATCAAATTTAGCTATAGAAATCATAAAAAATAATTCTTATGCATAATTTCTTCATGTTTAAGCTATTTCTCCTTCTATATGTCTACATACTTAAGCTGTTTCTTATTCTATGATTCAATTGATTAATGATTTAATGTATGTTACATACTCTGCATCAGAATCATCCATGGCCAGACAGTTTGTGTTGTTCTTATCCCTGTTTATTTGTTAATACATTATTAAATATTGAAAATTGTAGCATTTCAGGTCTTGATGAAATCAACAAAATGTTGTATGCAAACAGTAACACCTACCAAACTCATCATTTCTAGACAATTTGTTTCCTATGTTTATTTTGAATAGCTAAGCCTCCATGACAATGACAATTAACTTTCACCTTGCTAACTACACATTGTTCTCCTTGTTGTATGTAATGTAGATTCACAGATGACCACTGAACAAAGCTCTTCTGAGCCTTAATCAATGAATTCAATTTAATCTTGGCTCTTATAAAAGATACAATTTGGAGAAGTACCTTTAAAGTCATTACTCTTTTTAAGTCATTACTTTTTTTAAGTCATTTAAACTTTTCTTGTAATCACTGGAAGTCACTTTAAGCTATATGCTTATTATCCTATGAAACAAATGATTCAGTGGGACAATAGATTTTTTGTTCCTCACAGTTAATTTTGGGCCTACAAAATCATAAAATCTCAAATTAGAAGAATTATCAGATTAGTTTGTATAACAACATACATGAAAAAATTCAAAATGCTTCATCAGCAATCATTTAGATTTTTCCTGAAAACAAATGACATCCATAGATACGAGAATCATCTTAGTTTACATTTTTTCAGTTATGTCTCTATATAAAATTCACTATTTCAACATTTGATTTAAGTAGATAAGTTTTATTTAAATAGATGAATTGGAGCTGAAAACAATTTTTATCATCTTTTTCCTTTCCTTAAATGTAATTACCTTGAATTGAATGAATGTAAAAAAAATGAATTAATTGAATTAATCTATCCAATTAATAATTTGGCTATATATTGTAAGGGTTAAATGGTAAGATTTTGACAAAGTGAGGAGAGCAGTTGGATAAAACAGTTTAATTTGAGAAGTACAGATAGAAAATAGAAAAGGAGGAAAGGGAGATTATTATTCTAATAGCCTATTAGATTACATAGATTATATGTAATCTATAAGGAATAAAGAATACCTAGATTCCTAATACTATCTAGATTTCTTTTTTTATTTTATTTAGTCAATTTAGGACATTATTCCTTGGTTAAAAGAATCAGATTCTATCCCTCCCTCCTCTAAACCCAACCTTCCCAAAGGCCATGTGTAATTCCACTGAGTATTACTTGCATCCTTGATCAGAATCTATGTCCATGTTGTTGATGTGTGCACTAGGATGTTCATTTAGATTCTATATCCCCAATCATATCCCCCTCAACCCATGTACTCAAGCAGTTGTATTTCTTCAGTATTTCTACTCCCACAGTTTTTCCTGTGAATGAGTATAGTGTTCTTTCTCATAGATTTTTCCATGTTATTCAGGATCACTGCATTGCCACTAATGAAGAAGTCCATTACATTCAATTGTACAACAGTGTGTCAGTCTTTGTGTACAATGTTCTCCTGGTTCTGCTTTCACTCTGCATAAATTTCTGAAGGTCATTCCAGTTCTCATGGAATTCCTCCAGGATTTTATTTCTTTGAGCACAATAACATTCCATCACCAACATACACCACAATTTGTTCAGTCATTCCCCTATTGGAGGGCATCCTCTCATTTCCCAATATTTTGCTACTACAAAAGGTGCAGCTATAAATATTGTTGTGCCTATATTTTTCCTTATTATCTCTTTGGCATACAGTCCCAGCAGTGTTATGGCTGGATCAAAGGGCAGATAGTCTTTTAGTGCCCTTTGGGCATAGTTCCAAATTGCCCTCCAGAATAGTTGGATCAATTCACAACTCCACCAGCAATGCAGTAATGTCCCAACTTTGCCACATCCCCTCCAGCATTCATTACTTTCCTTTGCTGTCATGTTAGCCAATCTGCTAGGTGTGAAGTGATACCTCAGAGTTGTTTTGATTTGCATTTCTCTGATTATAAGAGATTTAGAACACTTTTCATGTGCTTATTAGTAGTTTTGACTTATTTAACAAAAATTGCCTATTCATGTCCCTTTATAAATTTGAGTAATTAGACCTTTGTCAGAGGTTTTTCTTATAAAGATTGTTTCCCAATTTACTTCCCATCTAATTTTAGTTGCATTGGTTTTGTTTGTACAAAACCTTTTTAATTTGATGTAATCAAAATTATTTATTTTACATTTTGTAATTTTTTTTCTAACTCTTGCTTGGTTTTAAAATCTTTCCTTTCCCAAAGATCTTACATGTAAACTATTTGGTGTTCACCTAATTGACTTATAGTTTCCTTCTTTATGTTCAAGTCATTCACCCATTTTGAATTTATCTTGGTGTAGGATGTGAGGTGTTGATCCAAACCTAATTTCTCCCACACTGCCTTCCAATTTTCCCAGCAGTTTTTATCGAATAGTGGATTTTTGTACCAAAAGCTGGGATCTTTGGGTTTATCATATACTGTCTTGCTGAGGTTACTTGCCCCAAGTCTATTCTACTGATCCTCCTTTCTGTCTCTTAGCCAGTACCATATTGTTTTGATGACCATTGCTTTATAGTATAGTTTGAGATCTAGCACTACAAGGCCACCTTCCTTCAGTTTTTTTTTCTCATTTCCATGGATATCCTTGATCGTTTGTTCTTCCAAATTAACTTTGTTATGTTTTTTTTTCTAATTCATTAAAAAAGTTTTTTGGTAGTTCAATAAGTATGGCACTAAATAAGTAAATAAGCTTGGGTAGGATGGTCATTTTTATTATGTTAGCTCATCCTACCCATGAGCAGTTAATGTTTTTCCAATTGTTTATATCTCTGAATTTTAAAACTACTCCACGCTACTCAGGCCATTCTTTAGAAGATCTGATTTAGCTATTTCCTGATTAGTAACAATGGAGATGCTTGATTTAACAGAATCAAGTCTTGGGAACTATACATTTCTCTACCCTACTTAGTTTAACAAGGTTAGGATGCCTGCACCATACTCAAAGATTTAATTATCTGAGGAAATGGCCTTCACAGACATGTGCAGAAAAACCCCTGGGGTGTCCCAAGTCAAGCAAAGCTATCATTTGTACAGATGAGAAACAGGAAAGTGACATAAAACCATCTATATAAGACAATCCCTTGCTCTCTCTCCCTCTTTCCCCAGAGAGGAGACTCTGGCTGGCAGCCTGCTAAGCATTCCAACATCTTGGTATGGTGGCAGCTATTGTCTGGGTTTGACAGTGAGTTTGCCCTTGAACTGATTCAGGTTCAGACATCTTGCTTGAGCCCTTTGGAGTTCAGGTTGAGTCTTTCCTCCTTACTCTTCAAAACCTTATCTTCCTAAAGCCTCTGGTCTTCGTCCTGGCACTAGCCAGGTGGGAGAAATCCTACACCCTTTTCCTTCTTACTTCTTCTTAATTTCTTAAATTTCCAGTTGCCTTGGCTATATTTCTTTTATATTTGGGATGTCCATGACAACCAAATAATTAACATAGTTTAGCTCACAATGCTAAATTATCCTTACATATCTACTTTTAATTGTGTGGAAAGTGTTTTATAGTTTTGTTCATATAGTTCCTATGTTTATCTCAGGAGATAGATTCCAAAATAATTTATATTGTCTAAGGTGATATTAAATGAAATTTCTCTTTCTAATTCTTACTTCTGAGAACTGTTGGAGATATATAGAAATGCTGATGACTTATATTGGTATATATTGTATCCTGCAACTTTGCTAAAGTTGTTAATAATTTGCACTAGCTTTTTAGTTGATCCTCTAGGATTCTTAAAGTAAACCAGCATATCATCTGCAAAGAGTGATAGCTTGGATTCCTCATTGCCAATTTTTTACCTATCTTCAATTTCTTTTCCTTCTCTAATTGCTACTGCTAATGTTTCTAGTACAATGTTGAATAATAGAAGTGATAATGGGCATCCTTGTTTCTCTTCTGATCTTATTGGGAATACATCTAGCTCATCCCCATTGAAGATGATGTTTGCTGATTGTTTTAGATAAGTACTGTTTCTTCTTTTTAGGAAAAGACCTTCTATTCCTATACTTTCTAGTGTTTTCAACAGGAATGAATGTTACATTGTGTCAAAGGCTTTTTCTATGTCTATTGAGATAATCATGGGATTTTTATTGGTTTCTTTGTTCATATGGCCAATTATGTGGATGGTTTTCCCAATATTGAACCATCCTTGCATTTCTGGTATAAATCCCACTTGATCATAATGAATCACCCTCATGATCACTTCCTGGTTGTTTTTTTGTTTGTTTGTTTGTTTTGCTAGTATTCTATTTAAGAGTTTAACATCTATGTTCATTAGGGAGATTGGTCTGTAGTTTTTTTCATCTGTTTTTGACCTCCTGGCTTCAGAATCAGTACCATATTTGTGTCATAAAAGTAATTTGGTAGAACTCCCTTTTTGCTTATTATGTTAAATAGTTTCTATAGTATTGGGATTAGCTGTTCATTGAATGTATGATAGAATTTACTCATGAAAACATAAGTCCCTGGGGATTTTTTTCTTAGGGAATTCTTTGATGGCCTATTGGATTTCTTTTTCTGATATGGGATAATTTAGGAATTCTATTTATTCTTCTGTTTATCTATGCAGTTCATATTTTTGTAAGTATTCATCCATATCACCTAGATTCTCATATTTATTGTGATATAATTGGGCAAAATAGTTTTTAATGATTGCCTTAATTTTCTCTTCATTGGAGGTGAGGTCTCGCTTTTCATCTATGATACTGCTAATTTGGTTTTCTTTCATTTTTTATTAGATCATCCAGCACTTTGTCTATTTTGTTTGTTTCTTTGTTTTTCAAAATACTAGCTTCTATTCTTATTTATAGTTCAATAGTTCTTTCACTTTTGATTTTATTAATTTCTTCCTTAATTTTTAGGATCTCTAATTAAGTTTTCATCTGGAGATTTTTGATTTGTTTGCTTTCAAGTTTTTTTTTTTATTTGCATGTCTAATTCATTGACCTCTACCCTCCCTAATTTGTTAATATATGAACTCAAGGATAAAAATTTTCTCCTGAGTACTGCTTTGGCTCCATCCCATAGATTTTGAAAGGATGTCTCATCATTGCCATTTTCTTCAATGGAAATATTAATTGTTTCATTGTTTCTATG
Source organism: Monodelphis domestica (assembly GCF_027887165.1). NCBI lineage: Eukaryota > Metazoa > Chordata > Mammalia > Didelphimorphia > Didelphidae > Monodelphis > Monodelphis domestica. Next base: position 363,941,454 of record NC_077229.1, read on the forward strand.
ATTTGTTTTCTAACTAACTGATTTTGGAGAATCATATTATTTAATTTACAATTAATTTTTGGTTTGCCTCTTCATGTACCCTGTGACAAGGAAATCACTTTAAAAGACTGATATATATTAATTTAAGGTCGCCAAGGAATTCAGGTATGTAATTCCTAAATGAAAACTCAAGTCAGCAGTCAACCTTTTATGGAGTTTTTAATTACAAACAGGAGGAAGAAAGGTATTAGAGAGAGAGAGACAGACAGAGAGAGAGAGAGAAATAGAGACAGAGAGACAGAGAGAGACAGAGAGACAGAGAGAGACAGAGAGAGAGAGACAGAGAGAGAGACAGAGAGAGAGAGACAGAGAGACAGAGAGAGAGACAGAGAGAGACAGAGAGAGAGACAGAGAGAGAGAGAAAGGGGAGAGAAGGGAATAGGGCTTAAATACCCCCTCTGTTTAGGCTGGGCCAAAAGTCCCAAGCCCTTAGATAGCTGAGGCAAAGAAAAGAGATCAGTCCCTATCACTCATGTGACCAAAATGGAGTAACAGTCTCAGGGGCCTCCACCTCCAGCCTCCTTCAGAGCAAGCCTTCCTCTCAGACCTCTCCAGGAGCTCTCCCTCCAGGACCTCTCTCCTCTCAGACTCCTTCAGAGCAAAACTTCTCAGAGCACAACCTCTCAGAGCAAAAAATTCCTCCTCTGTCCTCAGACCCCATTATCTTTAAGTCAACAATCTAAGTCCCCTCCCCTCATTTCTCACATCTACCAATCACTGTCCATGTCTTCCCTGTGCCAATGGTGGCTCTAGGTTAACCCAGGACTGCCCAGAGGTCTGCCCCTTTGCACATGTCTGTTGAAGGTCATATTCTCAAATAATTAAATCTTGATCCTTGCTGCAGCCCTTCCTAAATCCTTTTACTCTGAGTAGGTTGGAGATTGTAGTTTCAAGACCTGGTTCTGTCATTCCAAGTATCTCTATTGTATCAATTCTAAAATCAATCATGACTCAAAGAACTTCCTGTTCTATGCTTAAGCATAGGTCAAAGACCTTTCCATTGTTTAGCAAAAGGCTTCTGTCCTAAATTAGTCTTAGGTAGGGAGGAGAAGGATCCTCCCATGCCAAGGGGGTTCACATTCCAATAGAGTTCTTATTATCAGTAGGAAATTTTTTCCAGTATGAGATTTCCCAATGGGGAAATTTCCAACATTCATAAATCTAAGAAATTTTAAGGTTTACAACCCTCACTGATTATTATTTTCTTGCATTTGATCTGAAAAGTTTGCATTTATTATTTCTGCTTTTCTGCATTTGTTTGCCAGGTTTTTATGTCCTAGGACATGGTCAATCTTTGTGAATTTAGCATGTGCTGCTGAAAAGAATGTGTATTCCTTTTTTTCCCTATTTATTTTGCTTCACATATCTATTAACTCTATTTTTTTCTGCAATTTAATTCACATCTCTTACCTCTTTCTTAGTTATTTTTTATTTGATTTATCTAAATATGATAGTAGTAAGTTCAGGTCTCCCACTAGTATTGTTTTACTATTTATTTCCTCCTTCAATTCCACTAGTTTCTCCTTTAGAAATTTGGATGCTATGCCATTTGGTGCATACATGTTATTTACTAATATTTCCTCATTGTTTATACTGCCTTTTATCAGAATGTAGTTACCTTCCCTATCCCTTATAATCAGATCTATTTTTGCTTTGGTTTTGTCAGATATCATGTTTGCAACTCCTGCCTTCTTTCTATTAGTTTATGCACAATAGGTTTTGTTCCAACCTTTAATTCTAACCTTGAGAGTGTCTACCTGCCTCAAGTATGTTTCTTGCAAACAACATATGATAGGATTTTAATTTCTAATCTATTCTCCTATTTGTTTTCATTTTATGGGTGAGTTCATTGCATTCATGTTCAAAGTTATGATTGCCATTTGTGTATTCCCCAACATTTTTATATCCTTTCATAGTTCTTTTCTTTCTTCTTTTGCAATATCCTTTTAAAACAGTGTTTTGCTTTTGATCAGTCACCCTAATTCCTACCCTTAATAAGCTTCCTTTTCTGCCCTCTCACTTTTTGTTCCCTTCTTGTTTTTTTAGGGTCTATTAAGTTCCCTACCCTCTCTCTTTCCCTCCCTTTTTCTACTCCTTGCCCCCCTAAACCCTGTAGTTTTCCCTTCTTACTTTCCCTGTAGGGTAAGATAGATTGCAATACCCCAATGCATTTAGATGCTCTTCCCTCTCAGAATTGATTTCACTGAGAGTAAGGTTTAAGTATTATTAATTAGCACTCTCTTCCTCTTGTTCTTATAAGAGTATTCTTCCCTTCCCTTACCATGTATATCTCTCTGTGTTTATCCTATGTTATTTATTTATTCAATATCTCTTGGTGCCATTTTTGATTCCCTTTTTCTTTTGTTGCCTATCATCTTATAGTACTCATTACCCCAATCTCTTCCTGTGAATGATTCCTCCAATTACTATTATAGTGAATATAATTTTTGAGTTACAAATAACATTTTCCCCATATATATATATAAATATATAATATATATATAAATATATAAATATATATATATATATAAATATATAAATAAAAATATAAATATAATAATATATATATATAATATATATATAATTTGATCTAATTGTAGCCCTTAAAGAAGATAGTTTGAATAAAAATACATTTTCCCTCTTTTCCTCTCTTTCTTATTTACATTTTCATGTTTTTCTTGATCTTTGTGTTTGGATATCAAACTTTCCACTTAGTTCTGGTCTTTTATTTACATATACTTAGACATATATTTTGTTGAATGCCCATACTTTGCCCTGAAAGTATATAGTCAATTTTGGTGAATAGGTGATCTTTGGTTAAAGGCCCAATTCTCTGGCCTTTCTGAATATCATATTCCAAGCCTTGCAGCCCTTTAGTGTGGAAGCTGCCAGATATTGTGTAATCCTGATTTTTGCTCCTTGATATCTGAATTTTCTCTTTTTGGCTTCTTATTAAATTTTCTCCTTAGCTTAGAAGCTCTTGAATTTCACAATTGCATTCCTGGGAGTTGTCTTTTTAAGGATTTAGTGTAAAGCATGTTCTATGAACTCTTTTAATGTCTATTTCCCCCCTTGTTCAAGAACATCAGCTAAGTTTTCTTGGATCTTTTCTTGTAGTATGATATCAAGATGTATGTTTATTTTTTGGTTTTCAGGTAGATCAATGATTCTCAAAATGTCTCTTAGTGTTCTGTTTTCCTGATCTGTCATATTTTCAGTGAGATATTTTATGTTTTCTTCTATTTTGTCAGTATTTTGACTTTGTATTATTAATTCTTGCTGTTTTGCAAGATCATTGGTTTCCAGTTGCCTGATTCTGGTCCTTAAGGCCTGGTTTTCTGTTATAATCTTTTTATTTTCTACTATAATCTTTTGAATTTCCTTTTTGGTTTGGTCTATCTTGCTTTACATGGCTTCCAGCTGTTTCTCTGATTGGGATTTCTTGTTCTTTAAATTGTTATTTTCTTTTTTAACTATTTCCCACTTTTCTTGCCAGAAGGCTTCCATTTTTTTGATAAGCTCCAATTAAAATTCTTCAAAAGTTTGTGGAAAATTTCCATTTTGGGGGGAAAGTTTTGGTGCATTTATTTGTATTTTCTCTATAGCCTGTGTTTTTTGTCTGTAAAAATTATCTGGGGTCAACCCCTTCTTCTTTTTTTTGGTGTTGGGAAGCTGTTGTTCCTGTGTACTATTTGCCATCACTGTGGTGGTTTTTTTTTCTCTTTTTTTTCAGTCAGAAATATGATTGTGATGGGAAGGCTCTCTGTGTATGGAGCTAAGGAGCAAGGATTTTGAGTGAGGCCAGCTCTGGAGTCTCTGCCATTTCCACTGTTTGCTGCCCCTCTCTGTGCTATCTCTCCATATGGGCACCCACAGACTGAGCCCCTCAGCCTGCTGGGGCCTCAGGTCTAGCTGCTCTCAGGGGTAGGTCCTCAGTGCTCTCAGTTAGCTGCCAAGGACCCAGTCATACCCCTCACTTGCTCCAGAGGTTCACCTTGTTCAGTCACTGATTCTAGCGAGCCCTGGCTCTGACTCTGGCTCCATAGGTGGGGTGGAGGAGGGAGGACCAGCTTGCATTTTGGTGAAAACTTTTTCACCCCTTATTATGTGGAAATGCCCAAATACCAAGTACCTTCAGTGCTTCACCCTACTGTAGAGTCCCTTCATTCATATGAATTTTGGTGGGGTTTTTTTTGGCTTTTTTGAGGTAGTCTGTATTGGCAGATGTTTAGGAGAGGAAGAGTCCTGTGTCTAGACTACTGCTATGCTTACCTGGATGTCTCTCTATCAACCTCTATCTAGATTTCTAAAACCCTACTTTTAACTGTCTTCTGAGAACAGGTTCTTCTTGCCTGTGTGAATACTGAAATTTCTCAGACTTGTGAATGTTAAAAAAATCCCCCATTGGGACTATTCCCTATTTTAAACAGTGAAGCTACTTAGATCTAAAATGTGAGAACTCTACTTAGATCAGAAATGCGAGACCTCTACTCCACCAGCACTTAAGCCTTCTTTAGGGGAGAAAACTCCTTGCTGAACAATGAAAAGTACTTAAACCCATACTTAATCCATGCCTATGTTTAGAAAGGGGTGCTAAGTACCTATAAAGGTCAGGAAACTTGTGAATTTACAAGGAGCAAAGAGGTGAAAACTTACTCAGGGATTCTAGTCTACTCTGGTGTAAATTACTCAAAAGTTCACACCTCCTTAGGTGGGAACTAAGAATGGTCTGTCCTTTGAAAAACATCTACTGTGATTGGTAGATGTAAGAATTTAGGGGAGGTGACAAAGGAGAAAATCCCCTTTAAAAGGAGAGGAAAAGCTCTCTCTGGAAACAGTCAGCTGGGAAAGGCTGCCTTGAAGGGTCTCTCTCGAGATTCTCTCGGGGACATTTCAGATTGAAGGATTGAGCTGGTGAAGTCCGCTGAGATGATGCTGGCCTGGTGTCACTAGAATCCTTGCTTGGACAGATCTTGTGGTGAGTGATTTAGATATAAGGACTGACTGATCTTTTCTTTTAGGGCTTAGACCTGTGTTGGCCAGGGCTGCCTGAGCTGGCCTATTCTTTTCTAATTTATTTCCTTTCTCTCTCTCTCTCTCTCTTTCTTTGATTCCTGATTGTATTAATTAATTAAATTCTCTATAAACCCAGTTGACTTGGGTATATTCATAATTGGGAATATTTCCCTGGCGACCACCTTATATTTGATTTAAAACAAGACACTGTAGTGGAAACATAATTTCTGCGGTCATAATTTACTTACCCACTCTTTTATCTACTACAATATAAGCCTTCAACCATTTTAACTCTTACAGTTTATGAGGTATATACCATTTAACTACTACAGTTTATGGCTCCCACTCTTTTAAATCTTACACCTGGCAAGACCAGTTCTATCTAACCTACAATATCTAAAATTGATTCATTATCTACTTATCTTCCTAAATAATCAGACATTTACCACCCATGGACTCCTTCAATCAGTTTCTATACTCCATCTGTTAGTAGCCAACTGCCCCTTGCCTAAGAAACAGACCTCTTGCTATCTCAAGTTCTAAAGGAAAAAGAGCCCCAACTGCCAGTGTTCCTTCCTTACCTCTCTCTTCATCTCCTTGATAATGGAATCTTCAGCTTTGGCTTACTGACACTTGTCAGTTTTGCTCTACTTAGAAATGCTGCTCTCTTGTCTCTTAACAAGAAAGAGTGAGATATTAAGAAAATCCTTTAAGAATACAAACAGTTGTTTCTCAAATTATATTTATTTTCAGTCAATTCCTAATAGCAGAGTGTTGGTGAGAGTCAAATGAAACCACCCCATACATATTTTCTTATGAGATCTTAACTGGATGAGAAAACTCTTAAATCAATCAAGAAATCTCACCTTATTTATAAGTCCTTCACTCTTTTAATTATTAACAATTTATCTCACACTTGGTTTATTTATACATAGCTTTTTCATGTTGTATATCACCCTTTGAGTGCCTCAAGGGCAGAGAATGTCTTTTGTCTTTATTTGTATCTCCAAAGCTTACAAAGTGAATGTTATATTATAGGGGTTTACTAAATGTTTATTGAGACTGGCTAATTCAAAGATCTTTTATTTAATGTCAGAAGTTTTCAATTCACTATACTTTTGTTTGATATTGTGTTTGGTCAAGCTGAGGTTACTTGGCCAAATACTAGTGATGAATAACAAATATTCATGTGTTAACAAGGAAGATATTCAGAAATTTGAGTTAATTTGGAGTATCAAATTTGCCTTGATCAATTCTTCCCAAACCAACATGTCTTTTACTAAAGGGGAGCTTCCAATGTGGAGAGTGTAATAAGAAATTTAATTAATTAACTTTTATTAATTTTGTTCATTAACATTTTAAATTGAAACTATAGTCAAAGATAGCCCCAGTTATTTTCTGATGTGAATAAATCTGTAGGATATGTTAATTTTAAGAGTAAATGAATATAGTAAGGTGTGTTAAAATATGATACAATAAAAATAGAAATAATATTAAAAGTTTATGCAATTCTGAATACGTCTATATTTCATTTTACGTTGCCTTATGCTCTGGAATTTGTCATATAAAGACTCCAATCCCCTAGACCTTCAGTTTCATGATGAAGAATCCTGAGAAAAGGAGGGAGGAAATGGTGAATTCCTTAGTTAAAATCACTGTTCAAGAACTCTTCAAGAATTACCATTCAGATTCATAATTTATCAGTCTTACCCATCATCACTATTGACAATCCTGTTTAGTACCCATAGTTCAAATATGATAAAATAGTATTAAATCACCACTTATGCTTATAAAAATATATAAGTTCTAAGACTCAGGGTCTTGGATCATAGTGGGTGTTTATAGTCCTTGGACTTCAGCTTTCATAAAAAAGTCAGTCCATCTCAGAGATTTTGCCCAGTATTTTATTCTTTTAAAAAAGAGTACAGAAGATGCTAGACACTCAACTTTCTACTGGTGTACTAAATAACATCTAAAGATGAACTGGTGGCAGTGGGTACATGATCAGAAGACAACAATAGGATTCCTGGAAGCCCAATGGAAATGTTACACCATGCCTAAAGAAGACTTCTTAAACACCCCACATATGAAATAAGAGGACTTTGGATTATCAAGATCTATGAGTTACTCCCTTTCCTCATGTGCTTTCTGAGCTTCACTCTGGATTTTACATATACTTTGGGGATAATGAATCATAGACTTTAACAGGAGGATATTTTGCCGTTGTAAATGCCCTTTAAATATGAATAAGATTGACTGTATTTATAAATGACAATTTCTTGAGGGGGGTGAGGGATGGAAGGATAGCAGCCATGAAACATACCAGATAATGACATTTGTAAAAGATACTACATTGTTCCTTAAGAGTACTCCTAGAATACTGAGTTCAATATTTAGGTAAGTTATGGGGTTGCAATTTACTTGAGGAGGACTAATTAGGAATAGAATTCCTGAATTTAGTTGGGTTAAGTTAAATTTAGCCAGTTTTATTTTTCAGATATTTTTTAGTGCTCATTTTCAGAAAAAAAATGTTCATGATAGAGCAGATCAAAATTTCTTCAATATATTGAACTATTTTTTTCTTGTGAGTTCTTGATCCTTAACTATATGATTCAACACATCTATTTTTGATTATCCAGTGATAACCACTTTTGTTTGTATTGAATCAAGGTACTTCTGCTTTATTGGTTTAATCACATCAATTTATTTGAGAGATTTCTTGTGACTTGGAATTATCTTCATGGTGCTTTATTTACTTACATCATAAGCCCTTCAAAAGGATAGGTCCCAAGTATCCCATTATATGAGATATCATTTTGTTGTTGTTAATAAAATTGTATGCACAAACTCCATTATTTTCCACTCCAAGATGAACCTATGAGTAACCCATTCATTTAGTCCCAACTTCCTTATCTCTTCTCCTTTTCTTTCTGATGAAAATGGGATTATCAATAAAGATCAATTCCTAATAGTAGTATATTGAACTTCCTCATAAAACTCTCTGGTTATTATCTCATAGTTGAGTAAATTCTTCATTCACTCATTCAATTATTCATTCATACAAACAATCAACAACCATTCATTAAGTACCTGTTAATGCTAGGCACTGGCTTCAATGCAGGAAACATTAGAGATTTTTGTCTGCCCTATCCAGAATAAAAAATCATATTTGAGCAATTCATTAGGTAATTACTTTCTCTTTACATAGACAAATAAATTTAACATTTAAGTATATACATTTTTGATGTCCAAACATTGTTTGTAAATTGCAAAATCAGTGATTCTTTTTTGAATCTTGACTTTTTTTTCTATCTGAAGCTAAATAAGTGTGTTTGGTATGAACAGGTGGGAGTGGCTGTTTTTGTCATGGTTGAAAGTCATGCTTATCAGACCATAAACGCAAATTAAAAACTACATTTTACAATTTTAGTCACTACATTGACTTTGCAAACTGGCAGCTGGTAACATCCAAAGGGATGCTGCCAACATTCTAATGCTCATTAATTTTTTCCAGGAAAAAAAAAAAAAGCTTTGCTGCCATTTTACTAGGTCCGTTAACATTGGTCAAATGGCCAAAAGGCATTCTGAAAACAAAACAAATTTCAAAATCAGTATGAGTGAAAAGAAATATTTTAAGAATTTGTTAGCAAAGGAATTTCCTGGGCTTTACTATGAAAATGTTTCCTGTAACCAATTACACAGGTTCATATGGTTCAAAACATGTCAAGGAAGATTCACTTAGTCATGGATTCAATTTAAATGTTTTTGTGGAATTCTCAAAGAAATCAAACTCATTCAATATCTTCTAAATTCAGATTTAACAATGTGTGTTGAATGCTTAGTATTTAAATTCAAGAAATTGAAGGCAGAAATCATGAAATAAATGATTTGAATGAAATATAATTGAATCTTCTCCATTTTCATTCTTCCATGTTTGTGCTTATTAGTCTATATTTATTTTTTCAACTTGGGTTTCTGGAAGTGTATACATATTTCTGAAATATAGTATTTACAGTTAAAAAACAAATTTGCATTACTGTTAATCCTTCTTAAACATTCAATGTATATCTTGATGAGCCTAAAGTTCATGTGAAAATGTTCTCACAAAGCATACAGGAATATCTTAGCCCTGTATCTCATGGAGTTATCTCTGTGTTCAACTTTATATTAACTTATATAATAATTAAAAAAGTGGAAGCCATAAACTGTTGCAGATATAAGAGTGGTTGTTAAAATTGTGACTGCAGAAAATATGGTTTCAAGACAGTGTCTTGTTTTAAAATCAAATATAAGGTGGTCGCCAGGGAAAAATTCCCAATTATTAAATATACCCAAGTCAGCTGAGTTTTATAGAGATTTTTAATTTATACAAATGAGGAATTAAAGAAAAGGAGAGAGAGAGAGAAAAGAAATAATGAGAAAAAAGACAGGCCGGCTCAGGCCAGCCTGGCCAGCCCAGGCTCAAGCCCTAAGAGAAAGATCAGTCAGTCTTTTATCCACTCACCATAAGATTTTTCCAAGCAAGGATTCTAATGTTCAGAGAGACACCAGTTCAGCTTCCTCCAATTCAGCTTTCCTAGCTGACTTTCCCGAGAGAGAGACCCCAGAGGGACAGAGTCTCCTCAGAGGGAGCTCCAGTGAGCGTGTCTGCTTTCAGTTTTTCCTCTCCTTTTAAAGGGAATTTTCTTCTATGTCTCCTCCCCTAAGTTCTCACATCTACCAATCACAGTAGACATTTTCCAAAGGACAGACCATTCTTAATTCACACCTAAGAAGGCTTGAACTTTTGATTAAATTCATGCTTGAAAAACTTCTGAGTAAGTTTCTCACCTTTTTACTCCTTGTAAATTCACAAGTTGCCTGACCTTTATAGGTACTTAGCACCCTTTTGTATTAGATCTAAAAATAGGCACAGCTTAAGAACTTTTGCCTTACTATAAGTATGGGTTTAAGTATTTTTCATTGTTCAACAAGGAGTTTCTTCCCCTAAAGCAGGCTTAAGTAGGGGTGGAATAGAGGTCTCATATTCCTGATCTAAGTTCCTTCATTGTTTAAAATGGGGAATGGTCTTAACCAAATCTTATGAAGTAGGGTCTGAGAATTTTTATGATTCACACTTATAACAATTCGTAAATGTTTGTCTCCTTACTCCCTTGCAATATATAAACAATGTGTTTCTTACTTATATTGGCATTTCTCAGTGGTTCCAGGTGGGATAGGGAAAGCACCTTGTTCTCTTTTCAATTTTTTCTCCATTCTCTATTTTTTCCCAGGACAATTGAATCTGGTAAGTTCAACTTCTTGGTGCCATTTACCATACCATATAGAAAATGGAAGTACAGTCCCAGTGTCAACATCTTCTAACTCATTTACTTAAATACTGAGAAAGGATTTGTTGTAGTCATTTCTACATACATATTCAGGTATAGTTGCCATAAATCTTATTGTCTTTTCCTATTTGAAATCTTTGATGCATGCATCCTCTGTGAAAGGAATATACTCTGTAAATTCAGCAGATTAAAAAAAACATCATTCAATTAAAAGACTGGACACATAATTATTTGGATAAATTCATGGAAATAAAAAATGTTCAATTTTTACCATTCAAAAGCCTCACTATCCAAGGTGGTAGTTATAGACCTACTTGTTTTCCTGTTAACAAGTTTAATAGGAAATAAGGAAAGAAAGAAGTTGCCATTATTCATTACAGGTTTTTTTTTTCAACTATAATCCAGTGAGATGTCTGGTATAAATAGCAACATTCCATTTCACAGAATGGAGAAAACAGGTTCAGAGAGTCTAGGTGACTTGTTCAAATTTCTTTAGCTAATATGTTTCAGAATCATGCCTGAAGCATAGGTTTTCTGATCCCAGTTTGCTGTTCTTGGTACTGAAATGAGAATAAAATTCCAGTGGGCAGAGATATGATAATGATTATCAACAATTTGCAGTGAGGAGAGTGAATTCCATTATTCTCATTACTTGGAAAGACAAGAAAAAATAATCAAGTCAAGAAATTATGATTTGAATTGGGGAAAGTCTGGAAGAAAGGATATTAAATCTTTACAAAGTTGCCATATAATATACTATATGATAATTATGTATATTTAAATTCAGTCCTAAGCAGGAGTGTGCTAGATTCAGCGCAAATTGACTTCTGAGGACCAATTGTTAAATTTCAGTGTTTGGATTATACCATTAGAATTGCAGATTCTACAAATCAGGGCTCCATGTGTTGTTTTGTTGTTTGTCAACATACAATAGTGACAGAGAAAAAGTCCTGTGCATACATTTTTCCACTTAAGAGTGAGATCTTAAGCACTTACCAGTAAATGACTGATCCTTTGTGACACTTCCAGATTTCCTCATCTATAAAATAGAAATGTTCCTCCCTAGGCTTGTAGGAGGAAAAAATGAAATATTATTTGTAAAGATCTTTACAGACCTTAAAGTGCTTTATAAACACCAGCTAGATAAGGTTACTAAAAGAAAATTAGTGTTGCCAGAGGTTTGGAGCTTCACAAAAAATGACATATTTCAGAATCCTACAAAATATGGATTTGTTATGGAAAATGCATATTTATTTAGAACCACAACAGAAATATATATATATATATATATATATATATATATATATTTCTTTCAGATTAAAGGTAAACTATCTTCAGGACTAGTTTTACAAGTAAGTGAAAGAAAAAAACAAATTCATGACACAATGTTGATAGAGATGAGTCATTGACCTTCATACTTGGCATAAAACATCTCCTACACCAGAACAATACTCATTTATGCTGGCACAGATTCATTCCTAGAAGTTAAAGAAGTGTGTTTCCATGACAGGCTTATTAAAATTAAAATAACTTTGTATAGACTATCTAAATAATACATACTATCTTAAAATAAGCTAGGTATTAAAAACAAACAAATTTTAACTATATAGACAATGTACTTTTACAGTAAGGGTTCTTCAACTAGGGTGTATGGATTTTATTTTTAATATTTGATAATTGTCTTTGATATAATTGGTTTTCTCTGTAATTCCCTATATTTCATCTTCTATATTTAAGAACATTTTAAACTGAGAAGATTTGGTTTTACCATATTGATTCACTTTTATAATAGACTTTGTTTTGTAGGCATAAATTATTTCCTTGACCTCTGTACTGATTCTTTAATTCCTAGAAACTCCAAGGAATATCACACACCAAAGTCTATTAGGTAAAAAGGGAGATTATGACATTATTCTATTAAATAAATAATAATTAAATTATAGCAGATGCACCTTTCCATTCCTCTTAAGAAACATTACAGAAGGTCTATCTTAACCAAGCAGAACTTGATTTCTTCTTTAGTGGGGGAAAGGGGGGAACAAGACCAATACATGACTATCCACAATCACTCAGGGATGGGGAAAGGTTGAGAGTTTCAACAGACTTATTGGTAAAATGGATCTGAACCATTGGAGACTATATTTTTCGGGACTCTCTACCTGAACTTCCACAGACAAATCCTACTTCCTTTTTGGGAGGTGTCTGAGAAAGTAAAAAAGAAGAGAGAAGCAGGGGTTTTGGCACCTTTTCCAGAGAATTAGAGGAGAACCTTTTCTGAAGAAAGTCCCAGGAAAGAACCCTTGGTCCCTGAATTGCTGATGGAGGTCAAATTTTCTCTAGCTTTGTCAAACCTTTATTTTCCTGATCCAAATAACCCTATCTAACTATTGTTAGAGTCTGGCTTGTTTTAATTTAATTCCCTACCATAATTATAGCTAAAAAGAAAGCCTGGTCAATATCCCTATCAGAGGAAAGGGGTAACTCCTGGCTACCTTCCTTTCCCTTCTTTTTGCCTCCAAATTTCCCTTCAACATTGACTATTCACCAATTAGATATGTCTTAAAATACCCAAAGGAGTGACTGAATCTTTCCTTCTATTCCTTTCCTCCTTCCCTTCCTTCCTTCCTTTTATTCCTTCTTCCTTCCCTCGATCCTTCCTTTTCTCTTGTAAAACAAACTAACAACATGGCAAATTACTTTCTCTCTCTCCCTCTACCACTCTACCCCATTTCAAATCATTGTCTACTCCATAACTTAGAATGTTAGCTAGTTACTCATTCTTTAAACTGTGATATTGAATTATTTCATTAATGATTTGAATGAGCATAAAGAATCCCAGATAGAGCATCTATTTTCAAAATCAAGTAATTGAACCTCTCCAAATATGAGAATCTTGATTCTTAAAATGGCCATGCATTCTTGCACTATCTATTCCATAGTGATGTTTTGATGGAAAGTATTTGGGAGACCTTGTATATGAATTCACTAAATTGATGGTGATGATAATGACAAAAATGATTATGTTTATCTATCCTCTTGTTAATGAGGATTTACATGTTATGTTCAAATGGAATAATTTACATTGATAATGTAGATACTCACCACTAACTTCCATTTGCAAGAATGAAGTAAAACATTCTCCTTAAGAAAGACAAATTGTTTTTCAAGATACATATTAAAAACACTTTAAAATAGATATAAGTGGACTTTTCTTAGAATAATAAAAATATAAAATATGCATAAAACCATCATCAAACATTATCTGTAACAAGGATAAGTTAGAAGCCTTTCAAGCCAGGAATGAAACAAGGAAACCCATTTTCACCAATATTGCCTAATATCACATTAGAAATGGTGGTAATAATGTGAATTTTAGATTTACTCCACCCTGCTTAGTCTTTAGAATGTTAGCAACCAAAAATGTATACACCCCCACTAAAGGATTAACTGTCAGAAGAATGGCCTATGACCGACAAGTGCTAGCAAGTGACAAATCAGAAACAAATTACTGACACCCTGGGCTGTCGTAAGCCAAGTTTAAGCCACCATTGGTGCATGTGAGACACAAGAAGTGATGTAAAGAACTGCCTTTATATTTCACATCACTTCTGTGAGAGGGACTTTGGTGCCTTTTTTTTTGCTGTGATTCTTGACTTCGATGGTGGAGACCTGAGACTGCTTCCCTTAGGTGACCACATGGTGAGTGTTAAGGCTGAATCCTCTTTCTCTGGCTTTCTGAAGGCACCAGCCTCCAAGGAGGACCCTCATCTTGGAGGAAGCCTCATGACTGTAAGCCGAGTTAGACTTAATCTTTTGGGAAGGCCCCTTGGCTGAGGCCTCTGAACTCTCCCTGGCTTAGAACAGGCCAGAATAGATCTTCTAACCTTTTCCCTCTTTCTCCCTCATTCTTAATTTCTTCCTTCTATTGTCAATAAACCATCATAAAATTCTATTCTGACTTGAGTATTTCATTGGGATTTAGAATTTAAGTCCCTGGAGATGATTAAATAATATATTTAGTCTCAACCCTAAAAATTTACCCTTAACAATTGCAATAAAAATAAATTGAAGGAATCACATAGGCAAAGAAATAATAAAATATTTTCATAGATCATATGATAGTATACATGAGAAATCCTAGAAATTCATCTAAGATTAATTAAAACTAGCAATAATTTTAGCAAAGTTGCAAGAGATATAATAAACTCTCATAAATTATCAATATTTCTATGTAGTCCTAAAAAGGTCCTACAAAAAGAGATAATATGAGATTACTCATTTAAAATAGTGCTAGAGAAAGAGTGAGGTAGTTCAGTAGAAAAAAAAGTCAGGTATTCAGATAGGACAGGCTCATCTCAAATATGGCTTAAGATATTTCCTAGCTGTGTGACTCTGTACAAGTCACTTAAACACAATTGCTTAGCACTTAGGACTCTTCTAGTTTTGGAACCAATATTTGGTATCAATGCTACAACAAAAGGCAAGTTTTAAAAATGAACTAACCATAGATAGAATAAAATACCTAGAAGAATCTCTGCCAATATAGTCCCAGGAGCTTCATTAAATTGATTTAAAAATCCTTTTTATAAAATAAATTTAGATTTAAATAATTGGAGAGATATTAATGATTCATAAGGGGGCATAGCTAATATAATTGGAAATTCCTACCAAAACTAATAATCTAATTATTTAAATCCAACCCAATGAAATTACCAAAAAATATTTTATTAAACAAGAAAAAATAAAATTCATTTGGAAGAAAAAAGTGATGAATATAAAAGAAATTAATAAAAAATCTAAAAGAGATCTAGCAGTACTAAATTTTAAACAATATTATAAAGGAGGAGCAGTGTCAACACTATTTACTACTAGCTTAGAAATAACAAAGCAGATTAGTGGAAGTGAAGAGACATAAAACAGTACAAAAAGAATTATAGTAACTTTGTGTTTAACAAAATTAAAGATCCAAGATTTTGGAATACTAATTCATTATTTGGTAAAAATCATTGGGAAAACATGAAAGCAGACTGGCAGAAATAGGTTTAGACAAGTATCTTACATCATTTCCTAATATAATATCAAAATGAATATATAATCTAGGTATGAAGAGAGATATGATAAATAAATTAGAAAAACAGAGTACATATTACACCTCAGATTCATGGATAGTGTGGAAATGAGAAATTGGGAAAGGTTTGCAGTGGAGCTGGAATAGCTGGGACTGCTGACCTGTCATTCAAAAGAGAACATTCTGTTTGGTGGAATGTAACCAGGAGAAATGGTTGGAGGGAGTATCTGACCAGCTGAAGTCTGGAGTCTCTTGGCTTTTGAGAAAGAAAGGAAGAAGGTCTCTTTAGCCTTGAAGACAGAAAGGAGTCTGAGGTCTCTTGGCTTTTGAGACAGAAGGAAAGATGGACAATGTCCAGATATCTCTGATTGCTCTGCTGTGATATGGTGACTGAACTTCCAGACCTATCAGCCTATTTTCCCAAAATGAACTATATTTCATCATCTTCCAGCCCTCTTTCCTTCCATTTCCCTATCTTTCCCTATCAAAGAATCTATATACTCTAAAATATCTCTGTGGTGCCAAAGAACTAGGAATTGAGGAGCTGACTACCATTTGAGTAATGGCTAAACAATCTATGGCATATGATTCTGATGGAAGACTATTGAACTTTAAGAGATGATGAAAAGGTCAATGTTTTGTTAAAGCATGGAAAGACTTACAGGAAATTTAGTGAAATGAACAGAAGAAAGAAAATTATATACAGACAGAAACATATTGCTTGAAGAATGAATTGAGTATGTCAGCCTCCAGGTAAAGAACTGAAAATAAAAATAAACAAGATATATATATATATAAATATATATATATATATATACATATATATATACACACATACATACATATATACACATATACATACAACTGTGCATATACATATATATTTATCTCTGTGTGTGTGTGTCTTTGTGTATGTGTGATGGCAAATGGTGACTTTCCTAGTGTGGGGAGGACAGGAAGGGAAGGAGATACCTGGCAATTTTACTATAACAAATAAATAAAATTTTAAAAGAGACATTGCCTACTACTACATTGTTAGTAAATTCTGTGTAATATAAAATATTTCTCTCTCAAAAGAAATATGAAATATGAAAGATAGAGTTATTACAGGATGATATAGGAACTTCCAAAGAACATTTCTTTTAATTTTTTTAAGTTTTGGAAATTTTTATTTAATTAATTAATTTAAAATATTTCTCCACAGTTACAAAATTCCTGTTCTTTCCCTCCCCTATTGTAAAAATGGAGATTTGAACCCCGGACTTCAATTCTCAAAATTCCTTGTAGCTCCCAGAATTCACTATGACCCCACCTGAATTCCCACCTGGGCCGAGAACAGAAATTGTATTTAAGTTGACTCTCTGTCTACTTCTTGTCTCTTGGCACCCACTTCTAGAGACATGCAACTCCCAAGATGTAGTAAATGAAATTAAATCAGCCTTTTGGCCCTCCTAGCCTTGTGCTTTCTTATTTTGTATTTTCTTTATTTCTTAATATTTAATAAACCTCATAATAATATAATACTTTTAGCAGAGGAATGAAATTTTAATCTTAACAACTTGGCAACCCAGATGGGACAAAAAACTCTCAATTTATTTAAAAAAATAGATAGCCTAGATAATGATTTTTAAGCCACGTTTCTCCAAGATGCTTTTTTAAGAAAACTATCTTGATCAGTTCCTACCTGCAGCCATCCACTTTGGACTTTCTTGATTTAATATTGCTCACCTGGTCCCAGCCCTTCCCACCCACCCAGCGCGACCTGGCCTGGCTTGGCTAGATCCTGCTGCCTGCTCCTGTTGCCTGCAATCCAGACCTTTTTGACACAGGTCTCATTCATCTTCCTTGTATCCACACTCATGAAAATATTTGCAGATGAGTACCCCAAACTTGACTCCTACTTGGCTTCTATAATCTAGTACCTCTTCTGTCTTTCATAGTGTGGAAAATTTTCTGTAGTCCTGGCTACTGACTACATAAATGCATAAGTGCTTAGATCATTTTAATTGGGCCCTGATTCAAGGACCTGTTATAGATTTAATTTTGCTTTACTTGAAATTTTTACACATAAGACTTTGATATTCTATATTTTTATCCAGAAATTTTCTTTTTTATTTGAATTTTTCTGATGTCTTTTTCATTTCTCTTACCAATTGATTCATATACCTCATAACTCAGCCATGCATCCCTAAATGATCCTATGTTTTTCAATCACCCTCTTCACAGGGAAATGTAAAAATGTTATTATTTTAAATTGCAAAGTTTAAATTCCTTTTAAGAAGAATTTTAGGTTAAGAAACATGCTACCTCTCTAAATCCAGAAATTGAACTGTTTGGAGAAGACACCATGAAGATGCCTCCAGACCACAAGCTGCATGAGAAGATCAAAAATGAACTTTGGGTGTGTTTGATTGAACATTTATTTGTATGTATACTTTCATGACAAAGGGGACTGCCTCTTTAACTGATTTTTTGTCAATGCATCTAGCAATTATTGGTTTTCTTCCTTTTTCTTCTTATCCTCAAATTATTGTAATCTTCAAGTTGATTGTTTTCATGATCCTTTTGTGTGTAGCTGAGCTATAGTAGAGTATTAAATCATGTAAAATGCAATTTGGAGCAATTGAGTAACTAAAAGTTTAAAGTTATTTGAGGGGTGCTTCAATATAAGTATTGAAATACTCTAGTCTAAGAGATAAAGTTGGAAAACAATGAGCCAAATACTCAATTCTTTGAGGAGGAAGGATGTTACCTAGAGACTTGCAGAGAATAACCACATCAATTAAATTAAGTGATAAATTTTGATAGAATGAATTTAACAAAAAGAGTAACATAGATAAATGATGATAATAAAAGGAGAGTTAGGATATGACAATGAGGAGAAAGGAGTGTCTTGATTACCTCCACTAGGCTCCCAAAAGTAGGGCAAAGTGGAAATGTATTATGAAAGATGTAACTATTACATTGGAATGCAAATAAATGAAAAGGATGTGAATGAAAGAGGTATGCAATGAAATGTGTTAGTTAATGAATGGGAGTTGCAAAGAGACTTTCCAAAAGATAAAATGGGAGACAGTCAATTTGTTGAATGAAATCATGATAACTTATGCTCTAGTAAATTTGAGGAAATTCCAAACTCATTGGATGATCTGCTTTCAGCAGCATGAGAGCCCCAGAAGAATTACAGGCAGATGTAATTATCCATAATAAATATACTATTCTTCCATGAAAGGCTTTTGATTAGTTTTTTGAATTGTTCAACTATTTCCTCCTTTCAGATTGGTTGTCTATAGTTTACTCTCACAACAATACCAATTCTTTTTCCCTCTTTTTGACTGAACCTAATTATTTTCTTCCAAGCTTTTCCCCTGCAGTTTCTGGATTTTCTCACAAATGTAGCTGATACATGTACAATGAGAATCCATACATACTATTATTTATCTGTTCACTTCATCCCAAAAAATAGGTATGTCCAGTAAAGCAATTCTTTTTCAGGTAGAGAACCAATAATTTCTAGTGATAGACTCTTACTTTAATTTTAAAATTAACAATCAGTTATTTGATTTTGAAAAAACCCAGTAGATTTAGGTAATCATTTTCTATATTGAATGATGGTTATATATCAATCTTTCAGTCATCAGACAGATAGATAAATAGCTAGCTAGCTCCTCGCTTTCTTAGATGTTAATCTTTTTAAATTTCTGGATACAACCTTTATCTGAATCTTTGGAACATGGTAGGCTTAGGTGTTCTTTTTATCTCTGTCAATAATTAGTGGTTTTTAAGTCAATCATTTTAACTTTTTAGAGATTTATTTTCCTCAGCTTTAAAAACAGGTAGTTGAAAAAAATGTCTCTTCTAGCTTTAAGTATTCTATGATTCGTGGATTTTAGATATGATTCTACTTCCTCAAATTAAATTCAAACAGGTAATTAGATTAATTGAACAAATCAAAATCAGTAATGGCAATGCTGGGTCCTGCCCCATTCCACTTCCCCCAGAACAATTGACATGCCCCGCCCTGCCCAGAGACTGAGTGCCATGCCCTGCCACACTGCTTTGATCTGGCCCCAACCTTACCCCACACAAGCAAGGGAGAGAAGCACTCCCATTGAACTGCATGGTAGAGGGACAGGGGAAGTGAGGAATATCTTCAAGTACCTGGAGAGGAGGAAGAGAATAGCTCTGCCCCAAATCCATCTGATTTTCTAGTAATGAACTCTGGCAGATGACTGCAGTTGCAGCCAAAGAGAGGGTTCTGTGTGCCATCACTGACATGTGTGCCATACATTTGTCATCAACAGTCTAGAGACCATCCAAAATTTTTCTTCCTTAATCATACTTTTACTATTCTCGATGATTCTGTAACCATAATTTTGTTAAAGTTCTGAAATTTATTTTGTCTCTTAAATAGAGGAAAACAATGGAGTTAGGAAGAATTTCTTTTAAAATATTGAGCCCTATCCCTATTTTCTCTGATTTCTATATTATCTCATGTGGTGATTTTAATAGTTAAAAAATTAGGGGAGACTGAGGCAGGTAGAAATTAGTTTCTCTCTGCAAGGAGTATTATATTATATGAGGTTTATTAAAGGTTAAAGATTAAAGAAAATACAGAATAAGAAAGCACATGCCTAGGCCAGAGAGGCCTAGTCAGGATAACCTCACATCATGAAAGAGACACTTCTGCTCCAAAACGGAAGTCCAAAATAGCCCCAAAAGCCTTTCCAATCATGTTAAATACTTCATCTCGCTCTCGCCCCAAGTGAGGTTTGCAGTGAGATTACAAAGCATTCTGGGGAAGTGGAGCAAGGGCTTCTGGGGATTGAAATCCTGGATTCGAGTTTATTTTTTACATTTTTCCACGTCAACTTAAAGATTACAATAATGTGAGGATAAGAGGGGGAAAAAACCCAATACTTGCTGGTTGCATTTACAAAAAGTCAGTTAGGGGGCAATTCCCTTTGGCAAAAAATTATACATACAAATAAATGTTCAATCAACCACACCCAAACTTCATTTTTTGTGCACTTGTGGTCTGGAGCTTCTTCATGGTATCTTCTCCAGCAGTTCAGTTTCTGGATTCAGGGAGGCATCATCTTTCTTCACCTAAAATTCTTCTCAAAATGATTTTAAACTTTGCAATTTAAATAACAATATATTTTTTTTTACATTTCCTCATGTTGTGGGTGATTGAAAAATACAGGATCACTTAGGGATGCATGACAGAGGTATGAGGTATATGAATCAATTGGCAAGAGATATTAAAAAGATATCAGAAAATCCCAATAAAAAAGTAAAATTTCTGGATGAAAATATAGACTATCAAAGTCTTATGTGTAAAAATTCCAAGTAAAAAAAATAAATCTATAACAGGTCCTTGAATCAAGGCCCAATTAAAATGACAGAAGAAATGATGCATTTACCCAGTCAGTAGCCAGGACTACAGAAAGGTACCATAATATAAAAGGCAGAAAAGGGACCAGATTATAGAAGCTAAATAGGAGCCAAGTTTGGGGATACTTGTCTGTGAGTATTTTCAGAGTGAGTGTGGACACAAGGAAAGCCTATGTCATAACAATATGTTAAACACAGTAACCTTAAGTCTTCACACTAGGTTCAAGACTTTTGTATTGGCCTAGAAGTGCATCAATCCATCCTGGATTGGCTTTTCTTTGGCCCTGTGCAATGGCTCTGTTGTGTATATCTTGTCCTGGAATCAGACAGAATTATTAAGCAAAGTCCCATAATTTATTTTAAGTAATTAGTGGTATCATTTTTATAGTCACAAGCTTTTTGGGGTATGCATTGGCAAATGTATCTTAAACTTATAGTACTGAAAAGTAAAAAAGTTAAAGAAAATCTTAATACTGGTGTCATGTGCTTGAAATTAAAAAAAGAGAGAAAAATTAAAAAAACACTGAAATAGTATATTGCACATGCAAGAAAAGTATAATAATAAAAATCTTTAAAAAATTAAAAAATATAGCTTATAATCATTGACACTCTGTGTCTGCTAAGAAAATATAAAAGGCAAGGCTTTCTCACCAAAAATGAGATCCATTTCCTCTTCATGCCTGGCCATGATCTACTGTGAGTTGAATGAAAATGAATTGAACAAGGTAACAATTTTTCATTTTTAAAAATACAGTAGTACAAATATGTAGTTATCTCAATAGCCCAATTAATTACAATAGCAAACAAACACTATCATATTTCACATAAGTTGCTGTATGGCATTTTTTTAAAAGCCTATGAATTGATAAATATTTGTCACAAGTTTTTACAAATGTAGCAAATCTTTCAACCTTGGTAATAAACACTTTTAAACAAAGTAAATCTCATCTTGGGTTAAGAACATAATCAAGAAATCTATATATCATTCTGGTGGAAGTAAAATAGTGAGCTGAAGAGTATAAATGAGAGGTGCTCCTTTTTTGGAGTCTTTTTAGGGGTACAAATGCCCTGAGATTAACTGCCCAACTTCCATTCACATATTTAGAAATGCGGGAAGGTTGGGGGTTATAAAATGTATTTCACTTCAGCTAGAATTGGTCTGATACCTTGTGTTAAGGGCAGGCAAAAATAACCAGAGATTGTTAAAAAAAATTTTCAAAAATCATATTTAAAAAACCCTTAAAATCATTTGAGATATTTAGCACATTAAATTTTCCAAAGGTTGTTATAGCAATTGTAACCAGTTCTGAAGTCCATCTATCCTCTATGTGACAATTTACAAAGGCAAAATTAGAAAAGCTGTTTTTTCTTAATTACGATTATATTTTTTCAATATATGGTTATAGGGGGAAAGCAACAGAATTTAGCAGTAGTCAAAACTCAGTACATTCAAAATAAATTCAATCAACCTTCAGTGTAACAGAATAATATTAAATGCAGTTAAAATCACAAAGTTAAACCTTAAACAAAGCAAGCAATAAAATGAGATAGAATACAGAGATTTGTATAAACCATTGGAGTCTGAAATGCCTTAAAATTATAGCCTCTAGTCTCTTCAAAGTTCTTTAGGTGTGGGTTTTTGTTGTTGTTGTTGTTGTTTTTGTTTTCAATTATCCATTTAAATGTCTATTGTCGAAGACAGAGTGGTAAGGGCTAAGCAATGGGGTTCAAGGGACCCATCCAGGGCCCCACAGCTGGGAAGTATCTGAGGCCAGATTTTAACCCAGGACCTCATGTCTTTAGGCCTGACTCTTAGTTTGCTGAGAAGCAGAGTTTTTTCCCCAAAGTTAGCTAAAAGGAAGGAAAGTGAAGTCAATAAAATTACCAGAACAGTCAAAATGTATCCTTTTAAATTTCCCATTGCTTTTAAGTTCCTGTTTGGAAAAGTCTGTTTATTTCTCTTTTCTCTCTCCCCTCCTACACTCTGATCCCCCCATGTGGTCAATACCCCTTAGCCTAAGGGAAAATTACCCGTTCTCCTTTCCCTCTTGTCTCTCCCCTCTGCCCACATGGCCAATACCCCTGTGTTTTTTTCCAGCTGGTTTTTTATCCTGAAGAAACTGGAACTGCTACCAGCAGCCTCGGTTCTGGGGCTGGGGCTGGGGCTGGGGCAATGAGGGGTCTGGGTTGGAGGCCAGTGTCTGCTGGATTGGGATAAACTGAGGAGGGAGAGAGGTCAGGATCAGGGGCTGCAGGCAGGAGCTGATCAAGATGGTCTTCTAAAAAAGCATCTTGAAGAAACGTGGCTTAAAAAATCATTATCTAGGTTATCCTTAAAAAAAAATGAGAATCTTTTCTCCCATTAGGTCGCCAACTTTAATAGTTTAAAATTTAGGGGAGACTGAGGCAGGTAGAAATTAGTTTCTCTCTGCAAGGAGTATTATATTATATGAGGTTTATTAAAGGTTAAAGATTAAAGAAAATACAGAATAAGAAAGCACATGCCTAGGCCAGAGAGGCCTAGACAGGATAACCTCGCATCATGAAAGAGACGCGTCTGCTCCAAAACGGAAGTCCAAAATAGCCCCAAAAGCCTTTCCAATCATGTTAAATACTTCATCTTGCTCTTGCCCCAAGTGAGGTTTTCAGTGAGATTACAAAGCATTCTGGGGAAGTGGAGCAAGGGTTTCTGGGGATTGAAGTCCTGGATTTGAGTCTATTTTTTACATGATCTCATCAACAACTGTGGATTCTTTTCTCTTTTTTTTTCTTATACTTTTCTTAAACCCTTATCTTCCGTCTTAGAATCTACATATTGGTTCCAAGGCAGAAGAGCAGTAAAGCCTAAGTAATAGGGTTAAGTAACTTGCCCAGGGCCAAAAAACTAGGAAGTATCTGAGGTCAGATTTGAATCTAGGACCTCCCATCTCTAGGCCCGGCTTTCAATCCACTGAGACACACACCTGCCCTCATTTATTATTCACAAATCTACTTATCAATCTCTAACCTTTCTACTGTCATCCAGGTTAGCATCTCCAACCCTGCTAGTCAATTCACTTCAGTTCCTACCACTCACTTCAAGGATCAAATACAATATCCTCATGTGGGCATACAAAACCATTTATAACCTAAAAATCAGTCTAATTGGAAACTTTTTTTTTAAACTATATGTACTGTAGTTAACAAAAATTAAACTTAATATGTCAAAAATGATTTTTTTCGTATTTAAGTTGAAACCTTCTTTTCCAGCCATCGTCCCTATTAGTGAGGAGGCCAGTGCCAAACTCTGTCTTTCAGTCTTTCAAGCAACCAACTGGAATGTCATCCTTGAGTCCTCACTGTCTACCATTCCACCAAATAAAAACTATTGTCAAGGCTCCTCATTTTCACCTTTGCAACTTTTCTCAAATTCATCCCTTTCTCTCTTCTGGCATTGCAACTATTTTGATTGAGGTCTTCACTTCATTCCTGGACTGTAACTATTCCCTGATGGTGGGTTTGTCTTAATTAAGTCTCTTCCCATTCCAATCAAACCTTCTTTCAGCCACCAAAGTGATTTTCCTAAAGCACAAATACAACCATGACATTGAACTACTCAATAAACTTCAGTGGTTACTTTTCAACCCCATGACTGAATACAAGATTCTCTGCTAAGGATTAAAAGATCTTCATAACAAAAACCCCTCAAACAATTCTTGTTTGTTTACATCTTACTCTGAACAACATATTCTTTGATCTAGTTACAATGGTGTTTTTGCTCTTCTATTATCAAGGAATTCATCTCATTTTCTCACTTTCTTTTTTTAAATAATTATTTAATTAATTTAGAATATTTTCCCATGGTTACATGATTCATTTTCTTTCCCTCCCGCCTACCAGAGCTGATGTGCAATTCCATTGGGTTTTACACCTATCATTGTTCAAAACCTATTTCCATTTTATTCATATTTTCAATAGAGGAATAATTTAAAAGCAACATCCCCAAACATATCTCTAATGAACCATGAGATCAGTCATATGTTTTTCTTCTGCATTTCTACTCCCACAGTTCTTCATCTTATTTTTGCCTCTTTAACGTTCAAGAATGTTTTCCATCCTCATCTCTGCCCTCTGGCTTCCTTTAAGTCACAAATAAAATTCTGGCCTTTCTCACTCCTTAATTAAAATGGCTTCCTTCTCTTTCTTATCTCCTATATATACTGTATGTAGTTTCAGTATATATATTTTTGTTAATGGTTTCCCATGAAGTTGTAAGCTCTTTGAGGTTAGAGACTGTCTTTTGTTTTAATTTTTATATCCCCCTGCTTGGCACATAGTGTTTAATAATGTACCTAACACATTTGATATTACATATAATAAGTTTAATAAATATTAGTTGCTTTATAATATTTTTCACTTTAAAAATATATGAAGTTTCCTCTTAATATTGTCTAGTACTTTTTATTAATTAGGAATCCATAGAATTTATAATTTTCATCTCATAAAATCTTAGTTCCTTTACATGGAAAGATATCTTAATGATTTTGAAACACAAAATTTAATAGTTCCATACCTAAAAAATGAAAAGAAAAGAAAAAAAATGCTTTTCAACAAAAGTTTTTTTTGAGTCTCTTCTGGAGTGATTTATTTCTTTACCCTACAAAATCAATATTTGTCTACCAACTTATAATTTGTAAGTTGGTCATATTTTCAGTCTAATTAAAGGGTCCTTTTTGATGCTTAAGTTGATACTACTCTGACTAATTAATATAGTAGTGTATTTCATACTTCACTTGTTTTGTCCAAGTGAAGCATTTGAAACCTAAGACAAGAAACCAACTGAAATATACTTGAAACATTTTGGCAGACTTAAAAGATTAAAATATTCTTATCATTAAATTCTATTCCTAATCTCCTTATTTAATTGGAATATTAGCATTTGAAATTTGGAAATTAACTTGCAGTCATTGAACATTATACTCTTGAGTTTTGGGGAAGAAGAGCATTATAATTATCTTTACCATTGCATAGTTGGAAGATCATCACATTCTCCCTCCCCAAATTTCAGAATAAATCTCTCTCTCTCTCTCTCTCTCTCACTCTCTCTCTCTCTCTCTCTCTCTCTCTCTCTTTCTCTCTCTCTCTCTCTCTGTCTGTCTCTCTCTCTTTGTCTCTGTCTCTGTCTGTCTGTCTGTCTGTCTCTCTCAATCTCTCAATTTTCATTTATTATTACTTTCAGTAGCACCATTACTCAAGGTCTTCAATATTCTTTAAACTTCGTGTTGCCTGGGATTGCCATCTCCATCCCTTTTTTTTTTATTAATTCAGTTACCAGTGTCAACATGGAAATAGAGATCCCCAGTTTATTTAGTTTTAGTGTAGAAACCCCAGGTTTTGACCTTGTCACAGGAGAGGTTTCCCCCTGAGGGAAGGTCCCTCTTCACCAGACAGGGAACTTCCTGGTAGTTTGGGTGGGAACAGCTAATCCCATCCAATATTAAACATCCCTTTTGTCCCAATGGTTTCTTCCCCCTAGGCTAAGGTCCATGACCAAGGTGACCTAACCCTAGGCTGAGTCTTTCCCTTTTGTGTCCATTGTGGGGCATCAGCCCCTCACTATTATTCCTGTCTGGAGCTCTTCATTTTCCTTTCTCACCATTGTAAAGTCAATCAACTGTCCCTCTAATCCTAAAGCCCCCAGGTCATCTAGAGTGGTATATAGGTTCCCTAAGTTCTTTTGTTCCTTGGAGTCCATCTAGAGTCGGTGGCACTCCCAGGGGCTGGTGACCAGGGTGTCTTGACTCTGTGCAGTCTTGGAAAGCAGCTCTGTTGTTGTATTAGTAGCGCTAACCCCTTTTCCCTTGATTAAAGAGTGATTTTTGATTATTTTATAGTTCTGTGTTTTTTCTAGTTGACACCAGTAATGCTTCTCTCTATTATATTGCTGAAATTCATTTCACCTTTTATATCCCACCATCACCACTTTTATACAGGCTTCCATTAATAACTTCTTAGTTGGTTATAATTACCTTTTTCTTGAAATATGTTTTATTTTGCCAAAATATGACTATTTATTGATGCTTTTTGTCTTTAGATTAAATTAATTCTAATTACTTCAGAACATATCATATTATCTAGCCATGAGAAACAAGCAAATATAGTGAACACATTGGATGGTGAATATGCTATCTTAGTGATCCCCTATTTCTATTGTAAGGATGTAGATATGTTTCATTGCTTTGGCTCCAATGATGAATGGGGGGGGGAATCTTAATTAAAATTATTCATATTATAGTTTCCCTTTAGTGATATTTTATAATAATGCACTAATAAATATTCCTGCTTCTCCTTTATTTCATCTTCAAATGATTTATCATGCCTATACCAGCATAATCTTTCTTCTTTCATCTTCCCAAATACCTTATGTTTCTTTCTTAATTGGGCAATGACCAGACAGTTTTTCATGGAATTTAAAGTCCTCCAAATTCTGGTATCATAATCTAAAGAAAGCATCATTGTGAAAATTATGAGTTGTTCCTAGTACAGACTACAGTTTCCTGTCTCCAAATCTGTCAGTTAAAATGTGGAAGGTGAGTTATAAAGGTAAAAATTTATGACATTTAAGAACAAATTTAATATAGGCAATAAGAGAAATTGAGGAGTGAGGAGGATACCTAAAGAATAAGCCTGAATAACTGAAGATGGCACTGTGCTGCAGTATAAAAACAAATATTGAACTACTGGAGGGTTGGGAAGAGAAGTTAAGTTATAGAAATGTTTAGATTAAAGAATCTACAAGATATCTAGATATATAAGAGGCATCTGGAGTTTTGAGATTGAAGGTAAGGAAAGAAGTTAGGTAGGGATGAACAGATCTAATATTTATTTGTATACTTATGTTAATTACATCTATGGAAACTGATGAGAGAACCAAGGGAAATAATGAGAAGGAAGAAAATAGGACACAGGGCAAACTGAGTTTTGTAACACTCAAAAATTGTGTGTTAAAGCCTCCACAGAGGTTAAGATATATTAGAATGAAGAAAAGATATTAGATTTGGCAACTAATACATTATCAGTAACTGGTACCAATATTTTTAGTTCAATATTGTTCAGAAGTCAAATTAATGAAAGTTAAGAAGAAAGAGGAAAGGAGATGGAGATGTTGATTTCAACTAGCTTTCTCAAAGAATTTGGTCAAAAACTGAAAAGAGATACATGACAATAACTATAGTCAATGGATGACCAGTAAGGTTTTATTTGTTTGTTTTTTGGATCGAACATATATAGCTGTGTTCAGTGGCAGCAAAGTAGTAGATGATAAACAGGGAGAAAGTGAGGCAAGGTTATCAGCTGAGAGGGGAGTTTGAGATTTTAAATAGAGATTTAGAAAAATAAAAAAAAATCACGTGTGGATACAATAGTTTTTCAATTAGGGAGGTATGAAAAAAAAGATTTCATCACTTTAATGAAAGTTAAGTTGAAATGTCGTAATGTAAGTTCTTAATAGACACAGGGGACATAATTTTATCTTTGGTTTTGTTTTAAGTTTCATTTTGTACCACATGTATAGGAGCAAAGACAAATGATGTAAGAGATATCCCAAGACTAAGATTTTACATGGCAAGATCAGTGATAGCATGATGGGGTGAAAATGGAAAAGGAAAGTGACTGTATAAAGAGCAGGTATAATGTCCTGTAAAAAATTGAAGGGTGGAGAGGTGAAACAATATAGTGAGGATTAAATGCATTTTAGGTGCCTTAAAGAAAAGTGAGCAGTGAAATGACTACAGATTACTATCAAGAACATGGAAGTACAACACCTATGGGTAAGGACATATGATTATTTCTAAATATTGCTGAAGTGAGGTAGAGTAAAAATGGAGAATATGAAAGTTGGGAGGTATGGGGATTCCCTTAATTGAAATCTGATAAGGAGAGGCTGGATAATTAACTTCTAGATAGATTATGTGGTATATTACTTTAGTGTTTGGGTTGGAAAATATAGCAACTGGTATTTATTTCCACTCTTAAATTCTGTTATTTACTACTTTATTTCTGCCTTTGTGGTTGTGATATTATAATATAAACAAATATTACTATCAGATAAATCAAATTATGTAATGAGTGAGAAAAGACTGACAGGAGCAGATAGTTAGAGCTGGAATGAACCTTAAACTCTTTCATTATTTATTTAGACTTAAAAAAATTATTTTATTTTATTTTCCCCTATTTATGGTTAAAACAATTTCCAGCATTTTTCATTTTTCTTTTTTTTTTAATTTAGAATACTTTTTCATGGTTACATGATTCATGATTCTCCCCACACTCTCTTTCCTCCCCCTCCTGAAGGTGACAAGCAGTTCTACTGGATTATACATGTATCATTGTTCAAAACCCATTTCCATGTTATTCATATCTGTTGTAGAGTGATCTTTTAACATCAAAACACATGTCATATCCCTATCAAACTATGTGGTTGATCATATATTTTTCTTTTGCATTTCCTTCTAACTTCCCTAATAATGATAAAGTTCTTTGGATTTGAAGAATTATCTCCCCATGTAGGGATGTAGACAGTTTAAACTTATGGAATGGCTTTATTATATCTCTTTCCTATTTACATTTTTATGCTTTTCTTGAGTTTTGTATTTGAAAGTCAAATTTTCCATTGAGCTCCAGTATTTTTGTCAAGAATATTTGAAAGTCTTTTATTTAATTGAATAACCATTTTTCCTATAAAATATTATGCTCAATTTTGCTGAGAAAATGATTCTGGGTTGAGGTCCTAGGTCTTTTGCCCTTCGGAATATCATATTCCAGGACCTCTTATTCTTTCATGTAGAAGCTACTAAATCTTGTTTATCCTGACTTTGGCTCCATAATATTTCAATTGTTTCTTTTTGGCTGCTACCAATATTTTCTTCTTTACCTGAAAGTTCTGGAATTTGGCTATAATATTCCTGGAAATTATCCTTTTGGGATCTCTTTAAGGAAGTGACTGATGGATTTTTTTATATATATTTTGTCCTCTGGTTATGGAATATTAAGGCAGATTTCCTTGATGATTGACTAAAGATAGTGCTTAAACTTTTTTTGTGTGTGATATGGGATTTTAAATTTAATTTTTTCTATATTTTATTTTATTTCAAAAATAAATTTCTACAAAAGTTTTCCAAAGTTATAGGATTCATGTTTTCCCTCCCTTCTTTTCTCCTCCCTCTCAGAGTTGAAAAACAATTCAATCTGTGTTAACATGTGTTATCGTGCAAAACATATACTCATATTATTCATTTTTATAAGTGATTAATCTTATAAAACCAAAACCCCAAATCATATAAACAAACAAATGATAAATAATATGTTTCCATCTTCATTTATATTCCAACAGTTCTTTCTATATATTTTTTCATTTTATTATATTTTTTACATTTTTTTCCTTTATATTCTTTTAATAACAAATTTGATCATGGCTTTTTGGAAATACAATAATACTTAGATTACTTCTCTTGAATTTATTTTCCAGGTCAGTTATTTTTTCAATGAGAAATATCACATTTTATTCTGCTTTTTTCCCCATTCTTTTGACTTTCTTGCTTGATTACTTATGGAGTCCTAGCTTATGCTTGAACAATTGTAATTTTTAAGACATAATTTTCTTGAGTGAGCTTTTGAACCTCCTTTTCCATTTGGACAATTATATGAGTTCTCTTCATTGGATTTTTGTGCCTTTTTGTACCAATTGACCTATTCTGTTTAAGGAATTAATTTCTTCAGTATTTTTTATGCCTCCTTTAAACAGCTGACTTTTTGCATGATTTTCCTGTATCACTCTCATTTCTGAACACAATTTTTCTTTGACCTCTTTTGTATGATTTTTAAAATTCTTTTAGAACTCTTCCATTAGTTGTGATTTTTTTTTGTCTTGAGAACAATTTATATATTTCTTGGAGACTTTGAATATATCAGTATTAGTAGTGTTGTCTTCTGAGTTTATGTTTTTATTTCCCTTTGACCAAAATAGTTTTCTATTTTGAATTCCTTTTTTGTTATTTTCTTATTTCTAGCCATTTTTTCTTTTAATTAAAAATAATCTGTTAAAGTTGGGCTTTGTAACTGTGGTGGAGGTGACATTGTCCAAGTTTCAGATTCCTTGTGAAGCTTCCTTCAGAGCTGAATATGGAAATTTATCAGTTCTTCCAAGGTAGTATGATTCAAGGAGAAGTGTGGTTAATACTCTCCAAACCTACTTCTAGTCTGCAGATAACCATCAGCACTTTTCTCTGGCTACAAACTATGACCAGTGTCCCCTGCAGGAACAAGCATTGGTGTGTGCTAGTGATCCTCGTCTCTCTGAAAGACCACCCTAGCACTGATTGACTTCTGGATCTGCATATGAGAAATGCAACAAAAGTTTTGCATCCAATATCAGCAAAGGGACCCCTATAATATCTTTGGATATAGTTGTTTGACTCCTTTACTATCTGTAGCTGAGAGCTCTGGAAGCCTTTATTGTTTCTTCAGCTATGCCCAGTGCTTTGTGATTCACCTCCATTCCTATATCCTACATTCTTTCTACAGGCCTTCTAAGTTGTTTTATCCTGAAAAATAACTTCACCCTATCTATTTATGGGTTACACTACTCCAGAATTTGTTCTAAAGGGTTATATCATAGATTTTTGGAAGGTAATTTGGTAGAGATCAGATTGGTTTGTATATATTCTCTGCCCTTCAGCATTCCTTCCAAAAGAGATTCATTTGTTTAGACTTTTGAGCTGTTTCCTTTTTTTTCAAGCAAGGAAACTGGTAACAAAGAGATGTTATGAACCTTGGCAAAAGAGAGAGATGGTCTATAACTGATGATGAACCTTTGGCATCTGTGCCAAAGAGGGCAAGCAGAGTGTTCTCTATGGGCATGTGAACTACCGCACACCAGATTTCATTATTAGAAAGGCAGAGAGACTCAGTTGGAGCTGTTCCTTTCTAACTCTCCACCACACCTGAGGACATTCCTTACTTCATCTGCCCCTCTGATAAGAAACCCAATGGGAGCTCACAGGGGGTAATATGAGTGTCTTGTAGATAGAAGAACTGGAGAGGAAATGAGTGTTCAGGCCACTCCCCTCCCTCTCTCTATGCATGCTGAGGACATTCTTCACTTCAACTTCCTCTCTGCCCAGCAGCCCAATGGGAGCTCTTTCTCCCTTCCCTGTGTGGGTTAAGGTGGGGTAGGCAGGGAACAGCACATGGCCTCTAAAAGGTTTGCCATCACTGTTTTATAAATGCTTAATAAAAGAAGGAAAAACAAAAACTTGGTGGAAAATAATGTGTTGGGGGGCGGGACTGGGGAAATAGACAACAATTTGTGCAAATCTTTGTAAATATAAGATAAAAAGTTATAAAAATGAGATTAAAAATTAGGTCAAAAGAAAAACCAAGGTTATAGACCAGTTCACCTACAAACTAGGATTAGTAAAGAGGAATCCTTGAAATTAAAGCTTGTCATAGAAGTTGAAGTTTGATTATGTAAGATCTTTATTGGAATTTGGATATTCTTCCAGAGCAATTGGGAATTATTAGACTTTAGAACAGGAAAATTAAATGGTGATACCCCTATGTTAGAAAATGTATTTTGGCAGTCAAATGAAGGACATAATTTGAAACTGAGGTCATATGATAAAGAAGTGATATATAAAGTAATAAAATGTATTTTAGGTACAATTAAGACATTATTAACAATGTTGAAAATTTAAAATAGAAACTTACACATCAAATGTTCAAAACTCACTATGAAGAATCACATTATATGAAGTACAAATGTTATCACTATTCTTAGCCATTCAATTTTATTCAGGTGCTTTCTTTCTCCCTCATGAAATTAGGCAGTTTGCTGTAATAATTAAATATTCTAGAGATTCTTAAACTTAATAAAAAATGTAAACCACTCAAAGGAATCTCATTTCTGCATTTTTTATGGTTTCATTTCCATAACTGAAGTGATGTCTGTTAGACTCAATTTATCAGAAATGTATCATAATTTCTGGCCAAAAAAAAAAGTTTCACATCTTGAAATTAAAAAAAAAAATAACTTACAATCTGAATGAGAGGTAGGGTTACAAAAACTTTTATCTCCAAAATGTAAGGACTCTCATGTGGATGAAAGTGTGATTCTGGGAAATGGATTCCTAGGATACAGATTCTAATTACACACTATTAGTTTGCTTTCTTGACCCAAGCATTAATCTCTAATCCACATTAATGAATGAATTAATGAATGAATTAAAAACCATTAATCATTTTCTATGTGTCAATAAGCCCTGGGGATAGAAATGCGGAAAGAAAAATATCCCCTATCAATAAGAATTCATATTACAATAGACAAGATAACATAGAGAGTGAAAAGAAGTAGTTAAGGTAGACTAATATGTTCTGAAAAATCATAGGAATGCTGTGTAATGTCATATGTAGATAACAAACACTAATTGAGGGTTTAATATATTCAAGGCACTCTAATAAGCATTCCTGATGCAAAGAAATACTTTTTTTGAAAAAGGGTTTCTACTTCTGGAAAGAAGCCAACAGAAAGAGGGAAATTGAAAGAACTTTCCAGACTTGGAGGAACAGCTTGTGAGAAGGAAAACAGTTGGGTGATATACTGTCAGTGCAAAGAAGAAAAAGGCTAGTGGGCCTGAATAATAGCATATATAATGGGAGTAAAAGTGTAACACGACTGACAAAGTCAGAGAGGCCTTTTAATGTCAAACAAAACAATCTGTATTTGATCCTGAAGATAGTAGAGAGTTACTGGATTATTGAATCAGAAGGAGTGTACTGGACTGGTCAGAATTATGTTAGGATGATTAGTTTGGCAACTGAGTGGAGCATGGATTATGGTAAGGAGAGATGAGACAAGGAGACCAACCAGAAGGCTATAAGCAAAAGTCCAAGTTGGAGGTAATGAGAGAATGAAGTAGGATGGTGACTGTGTGAGTGTAAAGAATAATATTCAGATGAGAGAGTTAGTGAATTTAGAAACAAAACTTGGCAACAGAGTATACACATGTGCAACGAATATGAAAATGGAGTAAATTATACTGAAGTTAAAGCCTGGGTGGAGGGTAGTGATAATGAGGTATATAATAATAGAGAGTTTCAGAATAGAAAGAAGCATGTTTGAGACTAGAATTGATTAGATATGATAAATTATAACCATTCATTCATTCATAGTAAGTGTTTATTATTCATTTTTCATTCCTTTCTTTAATGATGTCTGATGTCTGACCAATACAGAGAACAGGACTGATACCACACTCTTTCTCAATATTATTAATTTTTGAGAAACACTAATACAATATTAGCTGGCATATTACCCTCCTTTAAAATTATAGAATTTTAGAGTTGAAAGGAAAAATAGGACTGCCTAGGTCAACCTATCACATCAAAAAAAAAAACTCATTATAAACACATTTAGGGTCATCCAGCATTTTCTCCATGACAGTCATTATTTTTCTCTGAAATACACTTAAATTAACTACTGAAACCTCTAGTTACCATTTATGTTTCCCTCATGATTATTTGGAAGTCCACAGCAAACCTCGAATTATTTCAGTGAAATGATTGTCTTCTTGCCCATCCCATTTATTACAATAGCAAATCTGTTTTTTTACTTAAATTTAAGATATAATTCTTTGGTATATTCAATTGTTATTAAAATCATCCTTATTTTTTAAACTGTTCACAAATTTTTGGCTCTTAAATCACCTTGTCATCAATCATATTTATTATTCCTTCATGTCTGTGTTGTATTATAATTCCTGAAGTCATTGATACAAATGTTAAAGGAACTGAATGAAGCACATATCCTCAGAACACTTTGCCAAAGTCCTCAGTACAATTTGCACTGACCCAATCACTTGACCACTTTAAAATCCACCTGACACTATCATACAACCTCTATCTCTTTATTTTTCCCAAGAAGAGCATGAACGACTTTGTCAAATGTCTTTATGAAATACAGATTAAACTATTCCTATGGCAATCCCTTTATCTACTAGTCTAGTAACTCTGTCAAAAAAGGAAACAAGGTCAGTCTGGCATGACCTGTTCTTGATAAAGTTAGGCTGGCTCTTTGTGATAACCATTTTCTTTTCTATCTCTTCAGTAAGTCTCATTTTGACATTCTATTCTGGAATTGTTGCAGGAATTGAAGTTAAGCTCACTATACTATAGTTGTCAGACTTTCCTTTCTTACCTATTTCGATAATTTAGGTAGACTTTAAGTCAGCAGGTTTTATAACAAATGTTTCTCTAAGAGGCTCCTAATATACAAATTCATGAGAATATTAATAGATACTTCTCCCTTTACTCCTTTATAAACTCTGTACCTAGATGTAAATATATTCTTGGTGAAAATAATAGTCATTTTAATTGTGATTTTAAGGAAGATTCACAAGATGACATTTCATGGCAATAGGCAATTGTCTAATCAATTCAATATAAAGAATATTAATTGCATTAATCAAAGTAATATAAAAATAGAGGTAGAGTGTGTCACAAAACAACATGGCACTATTTCTCCTTATATTCTGAAATCCTTCATGTTGATGACATAAAGTGGCCTTCATCATTATTTTCCACTCTGAAAACAATTACAAGGACTTTATGGTTTTAGTTAGAATTGTTTCCCTAGGGAAATTATCGTTCATATATACCACCAACCCTATGTTCTCCATTTTCTTCTCCTCAAGGCTTGGAAATTATCCTATTCTTATGTTGGGCTGTTATGTAATTAAAACAGGACATATATTAGAATATTTCTGCTGCTGCTTCCACATATCCTCTTGATCATGCTATTAAATTCCTCATTCCCAGAACTCTTTCATACCCTACCTACCACCACCTTCATCAACCCACATGCCTTAAAAATTAAAGGTAATTGATTAATTAAAAAAAGATTGTCTATAATCCTTAACTTTGTTTCCATCACCCACTTCTAAAAATATTTAAGAATATTACTCAATTCTAGGGAGATTTGAGTGTAAATTCCTAGACATATTTTGTTTTATTTTATTATTCATTCATTATTTTTACTTGATAAGGTTGAATTAGACTACTGTTGATATTGCTTTATTTCTATGAAATTATCAATAATACATCCAGGGTATTGTTGAAAATAAAAAGTTACATTGTTTCCAGGATTATAAAATGATGTCTAACATTTTAATCTAAGCAAATTTAGGAATCCACTTTAGGCAAAAATCTGAGTGTGTGTGTATATATATATATATATATATATATATATATATATATATATATATATATATATATATATGGATTGTTTTTATTTTATGTGTTCATGGCCTGGGGGGAGGAAGGCCTTTCACAAATTTGGTGGAATGGCTCAGATTTATAGTTATAACATCTACGTTTGAACCAATTAGATTGATATGGGTAGCTGTCCCATAGAGCAAATCTCTTCAAGGTGAGAATGAACTGGGTTTTAGAGCCTACCTCTGGCACATCATGTTTATCTTACTATTGACAAATCAAACAACTTAGTGTCCTATGCTGCTCACTTAATCAAATACTATATACACTGAAGTGAACAGAAATAGGACATTGTACAATGATCAACTCGCAATGAAATTTTCATTATCAATAATGCAAGGGTCTAAGACAACTCCAAGGGTCTCATGAAAAAAGGGCTATTTTCCTTTACAGAAAGAATTTAGTAGGTCTGTATTCAGATTGAAGCATACCATTCTTCACTTTATTTCCTCCATCAATTTTACTGTACTAGAAATGATGTGTCTTCTTTCACAACATGATTAACATGGAAATATGTATTATGTGATAGTACTTATACAACCTATATCCTATTACCTATGGTCTTGGGGAGGCAAGAGAGTTTTGAAGAAGAGAGAGAATATGGATCACAAAATGTTGGAAAATTATTAATGAAAGTATCAATATATAATATTGAAAAATAAAAATTAATTTTAAAAAGAAAGGGAAAATACTTTACAAAATATTTGCTTTCTGAATAAATAGAGAGAATTTACTAAAATGGAAATTCCTAATATGAATGAAATATATATATATATATAAAATATCATAGGTCCAGGTATATATATATATAAATATATATATATATATATATATATACATAAATACAAACATGCACATATACAAACATGTGTGTATGTATGCCAACTCAATTTGTCTCCTAAAAGTTTTCCACTGGACATAATTAGTGAATCAGATAGCTTGCCCAATGTAGAGAATATTGGACTTGTATTCAGGAAGGTCTAGTTTCCAAATCTTCCTCAGATACTCTCTTGGTGACTATCTTGCAAGTTAACTTATATCTGACTCAATTTCCTCAACTGTAAGAGTACCTGCTTCAAAGCATTTTCAAAGATCAAATAAAATAATCTATGTTAAATTCTATCCATGTCTTTAAACATTATGTAATTGCTAACTTTTATTAATGCAACTAATTAAACTTGTGCACCAATATTTGTTGAATTGAATTAAATAAAATGGAATAGTCAAACTATT
Source organism: Monodelphis domestica (assembly GCF_027887165.1). Taxonomy (NCBI): domain Eukaryota; kingdom Metazoa; phylum Chordata; class Mammalia; order Didelphimorphia; family Didelphidae; genus Monodelphis; species Monodelphis domestica. The sequence goes on from NC_077229.1 coordinate 363,978,843, forward strand.
TGTGGTTTATATTTTTTTGATGACTAATCTCTTGGGTCACTAATCAAAATTCTGAAAAACTTTGTCTATGTGATAACTAATAGCTCCTATGTGGAATCATGTTGTTGTTGTTGTTATTTTAATCAAATGAGAAGTATAGAGAGATCACATACTGAGCTTGAGTCTGACACCATCATCATTATGCTATCTGATTAATGTCCCTAAGATATCTATGACCCCTGGGAGAATTGCAAGTCTAATAGGTTTGAAGCCTTTCTACTTATTTAGTGTGTCATGGGGAAATGTGCATTGGTGATCTTAGCCTCAATGTGTGCTAATATAAATTTCCGTGATTAAATATTAATTCTTATGGTTAATTAATGACTAAAAATCTTGAAGCACTTAATTAAAGTTATATATTACAAAATATGAGTATATATTTATACATATGACTTCAAGATACAAAGTATATATCTTTCTGGATGGGTAGTTGTAATTATAGGAATCTATGTGCTTTGGGGTTAAATATAACTCTTATGTTTTTAGAGATATGTGAGCCAATAATCAAGGTGTATTATATATAAAGAGTTGTTAACTGTTACAAAATTCCTTAATGCTACAGTCATGTGATGTGATGTTATGAGTTGTGTCATATTGTAGGTTTGAATCACTTCGTGAAATATAAGTTGTTCAGGAAGTTATTTTTTAATCAAGTAATCAATAAGTTTATATGAAACACTTAAAGTTCCAGTCACTCTGCTAGGCACTAGGAATACAAAGAAAGGCAAATATTGTTCATTTCCTCAAGGAACTCACATTCTAAATAGTAGGCAAAATGCCAACAACTATGCACATACAAAGTATATAACAAATCATTATAACCTCAGTGGGAATATACTATTTTTGAAAGGGACAGGGAAAATCTTGTGGAAAGCAATATTTTAACTAAGAAGGAAGTCAAAAGTAGAGTTTAAGAACCATAACATGCCAGGCAAATTGGGAGGAAGGAGAGACAACCAAAGTAAATACAGAAAGTCAGGAGATGGAGTGTCTTGTGTGAGGAATTGCAAGATGGCCAGTGTCACAAGATTACAGAGTATTTGTAGGGAAATGAAATGTGAGAAGACTGAAAAAGTCAGGAAGGAGGTATGTTATCAAGGAATTGAAAAGTAAAACAGTTTTTGAAATATGAACCAGGAGCTACTAAGAAGCCCCTGTATTTTACTGAGTAAATGACTTGGTCAAACACCTATGCTTTAGCAAAATAAATTAGAAAACTGAATGAAAGCTAGAATGGAGTAGAGAGGGAATCAAGGTAGGGAGACCAACTAGTTCAATTTTGTATGAGTCCAGATAAATGTGATGATGGCCTGTGTCAGGGTAGTGGCAGTATCAGAAGAGACCAAAAAAAGAGAGTCACTTATGAATAATGCTACAAAGGCAGAATTAATAATACTGATTAGATGAAGTGAAAAGGGGAGTACAGGTGGTGAGAGAAAATAAAGAGGGGAGCATTACATGGCTTGAATTTCTATGCCTAGAATAATCATGGTGCTCTCAATAGGAAAATTAGGACAAAGTGAAGGGAAGAAGACAATGAATTAAGTTTTGAATGTATTGATTTGTAGATGTCTGTGAGACATCCAACTTGAAATGATACATAGGGAGTTAGAAATAGGAGAGTGGATATTAGGAGAGAGGTTAATTATGGATAAATGAATCTAAGAACCAACCACAGAGATATATTTGAACCCAGGGATTCTGATGTGCATAATTGAAAACGTTACCTTAAAAAAAGTACTACATTTCCTGAGAGCCCACCAATTATTTACTTCCTGTAGACAGAGGATATTCAAGGACAGGGAGAATCCCACTCTTCTTGGGCTTGCAGCCGCAGAGATATTGGTTAGTGGGAATTTTAAAAATGGCTAACCAATCATGGGCATGTGGTTTTTATTTTGTACCCTCTTTATTCCTTGATTTCTAATGATCCTTAATAACAATCTGTAAAATATAATATTCTATTATTAGAGATTTAATTTTTACAGATGAGATCACTAAAGAAATAAGAGAAGAGAGATCCCAAATTAAAGGACATTCATGTTTAGTGAAGACCATCTGAATGATGATCTAACAAAAGAGGCAGATAAAGAACAGTCACGTAAGCAAGGAGAGTACCAAGAAAGAACAGATCATTAAAACTCCAGAGATAAGTAGGTATCAAGGAGAATAGGGTGATTCACTGGTTGTAATTAATACTCTATAGAGAGGTCAAGAGGAAAGGATATTGAGAAAATATCATGAGATTTCTCAGTTAGATTGTTGGTAACTCTTGGTGGTGGTGGTGGGGAACAAAACAATTTTTCACTGAATAATGACAGAAACCTGACTCATCAGTTAAGAAAGGGAGATGAAAGCAAGTGGAGACACAGATAGTAAATAGGTAACTCAAGAAGTCTGGTCATGAAAGAATGAAGAAATACACAGAGTGGGGGGGGGTAGGGAGAAAGAATGAGATTTACATAATTGAGATTGAGGATCATTGAGATAGCGAAAATCTGTCTGAAATCATTTTTCAGTAATATGGTAACCACTGAAAAATTATTTCAGAAAGATTGTCAGTATTTATTGAAGGAAGGAGAAAAACACATTTCAAAGGACTCTTCTTCCACATCTAATATTGTTCATAGGTTCGATTCACAATTGGCAGAAATAGGTGAAGACAGTCCAGGAAAGACTTTATAGAAGCAAGAGCAAGTCTGGTAAGGGAAGGTCCTCATTAGAAAAAAAAAGTGTCCTTTTGTTCCTGAAAAACCATGAGGGCAAATGCAAAAGTTAACAGCATTGATATTGTATTATTCAGTCACTTAGTAGACTGAGGAGCAGAAGAGAAGACAGTCAAACAGGATGGATGCATATTGTATTATTTAGTAAGATAGAGGACAAAGGCTGTCAGGCTGAATCTTAGGCTTCTTCAGAAACTGAGGTTACAGGTTATCGAAGGCAATGTACCAGTGAATGAGGGACTATTGGGAAGTTCTTTTTTTTTCCATTTGCTTTTTTTTCCCATTTGAATAATTTTATTTAGTCAATTTAGAACATTATTTCTTGGTTACAATAATCACAGTATTTCCCTCCCTCCCCTCAATCCACTCTTCCCACAGCCAACACACAATTTAAATTGAGTATTACTTGTGTCTTTGATCAGAGCCTATTTCCACATTGTTCTTTACACTAGGATGTTCATTTAGTCTACATACCCAACCATATCCCTTTGACCCATGTATTCAAGCAGTTGTTTTTCTTCAGTGTTTTTACTCCAGCAGTGTTTCTCCTGGTTCTGCTCCTCTCACTCTGCATCACTTCATGGAGGTTGTTCCAGTCCCCATGGAACTCCTCCACTTTATTATTCCTTTGAGCACAATTTCACCACCAACATATAACACAATTTGTTTAGCCATTCCCCAATTGAAGGGCATCCCCTCATTTTCCAATTTTTGGCCACCACAAAGAGCAAGGCTATGAATATTTTTGTACATGTCTTTTTCCTTATTATTTCTTTGGGGTACAAACCCAGCAGTGCTATGGCTGGATCAAAGGACAGATGGTCTTTTATCACCCTTTGGGGGTTCCAAATTGCCCTCCAGAATGGTTGGATCAATTCACAACTCCACCAGCAATGATTTAATGTCCCAACCTTGCCACATCCCCTCCAGCATTCATTACTTTCCTTTGCTGTCATATTAGCCAATCTGCTAGGTGTGAAGTGATACCTCAGAGTTGTTTTGATTTGTATTTCTCGGATTATAAGAGATTTAGAACACTTTTTCATGTGCTTATTAAGAGTTTTGATTTCTTTAGACTCACTGTGCAGCCAATCAGGACCTGATATACTTCTGATTTGTTTAGGCAAACTTGAGTTAATTTTTTTTAGTCAATGTAGAGTCCTGGGTACTAAGTGTATTCTGTGTTTTGAATTGTTCATTTCCTTAATTGGATATACTTGCCATATAAAATTATTTGTATGATCTGTTAGGAAGGCTTCTATTCTTTTTCTAATTATACCCAGTATAACATTATATAAAATTAAAGAAATAAACTTTAATTTTGCCCATGTATGTGTGTCTAAGTGTATGTGTATGTGTGTGTATGTATTTACATTGTTGATGGGAAAGTGACCAGACAACTCATATGTAAAACTATTTCATGTCTTTAACTCCAAATTTCATGGTTTTCTACCCCAGAGAACATCAACTCTAATATGTAAAACTATTACAGAAATGTGTCTCCAATTCCCTATTGCTGACAATTTAATATCCATAATTCTATAAATCCACCCTTAAATGATCAAATAAATTAAAATTATCAAATCTTATCCTAACAGAATTACCTTTAATTAGAATTGTCAACCCTCAGAGCATATTATGAACAAAATAGTTTCTGTGAAACAAGGTATCCTATTAGTAAATAAGATTATAGATTTTGAGTAGGTAGGCATTTTCATTATCATCTTTAAATAACACATTAATTTTCTTAATGAGTAATTGAGGCAGCCTAGTGAAGTGACTTACCCATGATGCCTCAAGTCAGAATTAGTACAGCTAATATTAGAACCAAGTTTATACAACTCCAAAACTAGTGCTTTTTTCCATTATACCATACTGCCCCTCTCCTCTGGATGAGCAAAAATAATGTATTCTTTCAATCCTATTCCATATTCAATTGAGGGGCTACACCTTATCACCATATATTGTCTATACATGCAAAATCTAAATCAACTGAAATGTAATCAGGAAAACAATATATATATATATTATATATATATATAATATATATATATAGTTAGTTAGTTAGTTAGTTAGTTAGTGGTAGTCTCTCGATGACCGAGAATGACAATTGTCTTTGTGTAGTTTCATCTATGGTGTACCCTCATGTGGCTTTGAAGTCCAAAGGCTGAGGCGCAAAGTTTGTGGCACATGGGGCATGGGACACCAGTTGTTATGGGAGGTGCGGTTGTGGCCTGGTGTCGGCCTTCATATATATATATATGAAACATATATATATATATATATATATATATATGTTTCAGAGAAGCCCCAATTCATTCCTTGTTACCATTTATTCAGACAAATCCACTGGAATTTCAGGAAGATTTTACCCCTGATTTCATTGAAGCATTTTATTGTTTCTGAAATTTGCCACTCTTTAAGACTTGGAGAATCAGAATCCTAATGTTATTTTTAACTTCTCATATTTTCTTCTGAAAACATGATAGCCCTGGTATATTGTATGATACACATTTATACAAAAGACTTAAAATAAATATTTCCATATAATTATACAAAAAAGGTATAATATCGAAATACAAATGTTTTTTAAATGGACTTTTGACTGAAGGTTGCTGCCAGGTCCCTTAAAGAAAATATAAAGCATGTTAAATGTGGAAACATTTCCAGATTCTTTACAATGTTTTCTATATCTTGGTGAATATAGTTCCATTCCCCTTTAACTTTCTTCCTCATCTGACAATCATCACCATTTCTGTACTCTAGGCTTTGGTCTGTTTTTGATGTTATGTACTTCTCTATCCCATATATATACACTTTCTGTCTTGTTCATGCTTCTATTCCCATCTTCTCTGTCCTGGTATACTTAAGCAATATTTAACTTTAGAGTTTAACATTTTTTTTCTTTAGTTTGTCCTGTTTCTGAAGGTAAGTAGTACTTTGTCCAGATGGAACTAACCTATGTGCAAAGTTTCTTACCCACACCTCCTCTGCTGACAGACTACTAAAATTCCAACTGAGAAACTATTTCCCTTCAACAGAATAGCAAATTTCTTTCTTCAACATATGTGATAACCGAATAAGAGATTATAAAATTTCAAGGTTTGATTCTCTTCCAAATAACCTTGAAAACATCAACTTATAGTGTAGGTACTATGTATTATATAATATGTTTTTCTTCAATAAATTATACATAAAGCATACCAGTGTTTGACCTCAGATAGTTAAAAACAGAGACTAGACAATATGTTATTGAGAGAGATCTCATGAAAAGAACAGATTTTATTTACCTATTGATACTTTCTATCTTTTGAAAAGAGAAAAAAATAAGATGTTCATATATTTTCCCTATAGATTAAGCAGCCATCACCTCTTACTTCTTTCCTGTAATGGTTTAAATATTGGTTTTATGCTAAATGTGAGAATTCTTTTTTTTCAAAGAAAGAGTATTGCATTATTTTAATACATATCAAATATTTGAAACAACTTTTGCCTTATTCGTAACTTGATCAATTATAGAATTCTCATTATGATACATGCATTCTAATCTACTTATTCACCAATTCTTCAAATACTTATCAACCTTCCTTCTAACAATAATTATTCTAGTATCAGCTAACAATTTATTCCAACTATTTATTGGATGAGAATTGATTTAGGACTTGAAGGTATGAAATATAGAAAAAATGAATGAATTATATGAAATCCAATGAACATTTGAGTTCCAATTCACACAAGATATTGTGTCAGGGGTTGTGGGATATAATGACAATTGAGACCAGATCCCTGAACCAAGGAGAATACAGTTTAGTAGAAGAGATAAGATAAATGCACAAATGGAAATAATATACAATCATTGTTTTGTTTGCTTTATCTTTCTATAATTATACTCAGTTCAATTACATACTGTCATTTGCCATTGAATCCTTTATGCTTCTCACTTGGATGATGTTTCCAGCCTCTGACTTGTATTATTTCACTATCCATCTTATTCTTTGCTGTTGATGAGATTCTAGTTGCTAGTACAGAAGGTCACAATGAGGTAGTTATTGGTTCTGAAATATTCATTTTATTATATCTCAATTGAGTCCTCTCTGATGTAAGCTATCCTTTTACTATTTATGATTGACTATCCATCACACTCATCTCAGTAATTTGGCCATACACTTTTCTTAAAGTCTTTGTTCTCTCCTAAAACACTGCCATTTACTAGTCAAGTTCCACTTATCCAATATTTCATTCCTCAAAATTTCTAACAGCTCTTCTACTTTCTTCCAATTTTTAAGGAAAATAGTAATATTTGCTTAGGCAAAATAATTCCCATTAAATGTACCCTGATTCTTGTAAGAGGGAAATTACGAGGCTAACTATAAATTAATAATTTTATTAAAACAAAAGTAAAAGGGGAAAATGATGGAAAAATCACAAGAGAAAAATGTATAGATTACTTCCCTTATTGCTCCATTTAGCTTGCTAATCTGTGGCCATCATTAGGGCCCTCTAGCCACACTCACATGAACATTCAGCCAGCAACAAACATGGAAGAGAAGAGAGTGAAATCTGTTATTGCCTCAGTTTTGTCAAAATTTTCTCCACCAACTAACTCTCAAACATCACATCTCAGGAGTCAACTATGGCTTTCTATTTTGCCTGGCTACCCAGAGGTCATTCCAGGGAGCAGTGCACGGAATATCATCCTGCCCCTTTCTCATTATCTCTTGATCTTTGCTACCATTTTCTAGCTGCTATTCTATCCTCCTGACTCAAATCACCCAATGATTTTCTTCACACAATCAAGTTCAGGTACACTACAGGCAATTGACAGGAATTGACATCACCTGTGAAAGGTGGAAGGGTAAATCTCCTTTGCACAATATAATCCCCTCTCACCTTCTCCAAGAGTTTGTCCAATGGACATTTTGTTTGTCTATGTCCTTCCCCCTACCATTTTTTATGTTTACCTGATTTATTTATTTTTTTCCACATTAAAAATTATTTTATTTGGTCATTTCCAAACATTATTCATTGGAAACAAAAATCATTTTCTTTTCCTACCCCCCCCAACTCTCCCATAGCTGACGCATGATTCCACTGGGTATCACATGTGTTCTTGGTTCAAACCCATTTCCATGTTGTTGGTATCTGCTTTGGTGTGTTCATTTAGAGTCTCTCCTCAGTCATATCCCCTCCCCCCCTGTAGTCAAGCAGTTGCTTTTCCTCGGTATTTTTACGCCCATAGTTTATCCTCTGCTTATGGATAGTGTTTTTTAGATCACTGCAGATTGTTCAGGGGCATTACATTGACACTAATGGAGAAATACATTACCTTCGATTGTACAACAGAGTATCAGTCTCTGTGTATAATGTTTTCCTGGTTCAGCTCCTTTCGCTCTGCATCACTTCTTGGAGGTTGTTCCAGTCTCCATGAAATTCCTCTACTTTATTATTCCTTTTAGCACAATAGTATTCCATCACCAACATATACCACAATTTGTTCAGCCATTCCCCCATTGAAGGGCATCCCCTCATTTTCCAAATTTTGGCCACCATAAAGAGTGCAGCTTGGAATATTCTTGTACATGTTTTTTTTCCTTATTATTTCTTTGGGATACAAACCCAGCAGTGCTATAGCTGGATCAAAGGGCAGATAGTCTTTTATCACCTTTTGGGCATAGTTCCAAATTGCCCTCCAGAATGGTTGGATCAATTCACAACTCCACCAGCAATGAATTAATGTCCCTACCTTGCCATATCCCCTCCAGCATTAGTTACTTTCCATAGCTGTCATGTTAGCCAATCTGCTAGGTGTGAAGTGATACCTCAGAGTTGTTTTGATTTGTATTTCTCTGATTTTAAGAGATGTAGAGCACTTTTTCATGTGCTTATTAATATTTTTAATTTGTTTGTCTGAGAGCTGCCTGTTCATGTCCTTTGCCCATTGGTCAATTGGAGAATGGCTTGATTTTTTGTACAATTGATGGAGCTCTTTGTAAATTTGAGTAATTAAACGTTTGTCAGAGGTTTTTATGAAGATTGTTTCCCAATTTTTTGCTTTCCTTCTGATTTTAGTTACATTGGTTTTCTTTGTCCAAAACCTTTTTAACTTGATGTATTCAAGATTATTTAATTTGCATTTTGTGACTCTTTCTAAGTCTTGCTTAGTTTTAAAGTCTTTCCCTTCCCAAAGGTCTGACAAGTATACTATTCTGTGTTTGCCAAATTTTCTTATAGTTTCCTTCTTTATGTTCAAGTCATTCACCCATTTTGAATTTATCTTGGTGTATGGTGGGAGGTGTTGATCTAAAGCTAATCTCTCCCACACTGTCCTCCAATTTTCCCAGCAGTTTTTATGAAATAGTGGATTTTTGTCCCAAAAGCTGGGATCTTTGGGTTTGTCATATACTGTCTTGCTGAGGTCACTTACCCCGAGTCTATTCCACTGATCCTCCTTTCTGTCTCTTAGCCAGTACCAAATTGTTTTGATGACCGCTGCTTTATAATATAGTCTGAGATCTGGGACTGCAAGGCCCCCTTCCTTTGCTTTTTTTTTTCATTATTTCCCTGGATATCCTTGATCCTTTGTTCTTCCAAATAAACTTTGTTATGTTTTTTTCTAAATCAGTAAAAAAATTTTTGGAAGTTCCATGGGTACGGCACTAAATAGATAGATGAGTTTGGGTAGGATGGTCATTTTTATTATATTGGCTCATGCTACCCATGAGCAGTTAATATTTTTCCAATTGTTCAAGTCTAGTTTTAGTTGTGTGGTGAGTGTTTTGTAGTTGTGTTCATAAAGTTCCTGTGTTTGTCTCAGGAGATAGATTCCTAAGTATTTTATTTTGTCTAAGGTAATTTTGGATGGGATTTCTCTTTCTAGTTCTTGCTGCTGAGCTGTGTTGGAAATATATAGAAATGCTGATGACTTACATGGGTTTATTTTGTATCCTGCAACTTTGCTAAAGTTGTTGATTATTTTGAATAGCTTTTTGGTTGATTTTCTAGGATTCTTTAAGTAGACCATCATGTCATCTGCAAAGAGTGATAACTTGGTCTCCTCCTTGCCTATTTCAATGCCTTCATTTTCTTTTTCTTCTCTAATTGCTACTGCTAGTGTTTCTAGTACAATGTCAAATAATAGAGGTGATAAGGGGCATCCTTGTTTCACTCCTGATCTTAATGGGTATGTATCTAGTTTATCCCCATTGCAGATGATATTAGTTGATGGTTTTAGATATGTAGTGTTTATTATTTTTAGGAATGACCCTTCTATTCCTACACTTTCTAGTGTTTTTAATTGGAATGGGTGTTGTATTTTATCAAAGGCTTTTTCTGCATCTATTGAAATAATCATGTGATTTTTGTTGGTTTGCTTGTTGATGTGGTCCATTATGTGGATGGTTTTCCTAATATTGAACCAGCCCTGCATCCCTGGTATAAATCCTACTTGATCTTGGTGAATGACTCTTCTGATCACTTGCTGGAGTCTTTTGCTAGCATCCTATTTAAGATTTTTGCATCTGTATTCATTAGGGATATTGGTCTATAATTTTCTTTCTCTGTTTTTGGCTTGCCTGGCTTTGGAATTAGTACCATATTTGTGTCATAAAAGGAATTTGGTAGAACTCTCTCTTTGCTTATTATGTTGAATAGTTTGTATAGTATTGGGGTTAGTTGTTCTTTGAATGTTTGATAGAATTCACTTGTGAATCCATCAGGCCCTGGGGATCTTTTCTTAGGAAGTTCTTTGATGGCCTGTTGGATTTCTTTTTCTGATATGGGATTATTTAAGAAATCTATTTCTTCTTCTGTTAGTTGAGGCAATTTATATTTTCATAAATATTCATTCATATCACCTAGGTTGGTATATTTATTGCCATATAGTTGGGCAAAGTAGTTTTTAATTATTGCCTTAATTTCCTCTTCGTTGGAGGTGAGGTCCCCCTTTTCATCTTTGATGCTGTTAATTTGCCTTTCTTCTTTCCTTTTTTTAATTAGATTGGCCAGTACTTTGTCTCTTTTGTCTGTTTTTTCAAAGTACCAGGGTCTAGTTTTATTTATTAGCTCAATAGTTCTATCACTTTCGATTTTATTAATTTTTCCCTTAATTTTTAGGATCTCTAGTTTGGTTTTCTTCTGGGGGGGGGGTTAATTTGTTCATTCTCAAGTTTTTAGATTTGCGTTTCCAATTCTTTGGTTGCTGCCCTGCCTAATTTGTTAATATATGCACTCAGGTATATGAATTTTCCTCTAAGTACTGCTTTGGCTACATCCCATAAGGTGTTTTTTTTTTTTTAATATATTTTATTTGATCATTTCCAAGCATAATTCGTTAAAGACATAGATCATTTTCTTTTCCTCCCCCCCACCCCCCATAGCCGATGCGTAAGTCCACTGGGTATTAGATGTTTTCTTGATTTGAACCCATTGCTTTGTTGATAGTATTTGCATTTGAGTGTTCATTTAAAGTCTATCCTCTGTCATGTCCCCTCAACCTCTGTATTCAGGCAGTTGCTTTTTCTCGGTGTTTCCACTCCCATAGTTTATCCTTTGCTTATGAATGGTGTTTTTTTTCTCCTGGATCCCTGAAAGTTGTTCAGGGACATTACACCGCCCCTAATGTAGAAGTCCATTACGTTCGATTATACCACAGCGTATTAGTCTCTGTGTACAATGTTTCCTGGTTCTGCTCCTCTCGCTCTGCATCACTTCCTGGAGGTTGTTCCAGTCTCCATGGAACTTCTCCACTTTATTATTCCTTTGAGCACAATAGTATTCCATCACCAACATATACCACAGTTTGTTCAGCCATTCCCCAATTGATGGGCATCCCCTCGTTTTCCAGTTTTGGGCCACCACAAAGAGCGCAGCTATGAATATTTTTGTACAAGTCTTTGTGTCCATTATCTCTTTGGGGTACAGACCCAGCAGTGCTATGGCTGGGTCAAAGGGTAAATATTCTTTTGTCGCCCTTTGGGCATAGTTCCAAATTGCCCTCCAGAATGGTTGGATCAGTTCACAACTCCACCAGCAATGAATTAATGTCCCTACTTTGCCACATCCCCTCCAGCATTCATTACTTTCCTTTGCTGTTATGTTAGCCAATCTGCTAGGTGTGAGGTGATACCTCAGAGTTGTTTTGATTTGCATCTCTCTGATTATAAGAGATGTAGAACACTTCTTCATGTGCTTGTTAATAGTTTTGATTTCTTTATCTGAGAACTGCCTATCCATTTCCCTTGCCCATTTATCAATTGGAGAATGGCTTGATTTTTTGTACAATTGATTTAGCTCATTATAAATATGAGTAATTAAACCGTTGTCAGAGGTTTCTATGAAGATTTTTTCCCAATTTGTTGTTTCCCTTCTGATTTTAGTTATATTGGTTTTGTTTGTACAAAAGCTTTTTAGTTTGATGTAGTCAAAATTATTTATTTTACATTTTGTGATTCTTTCTATATCTTGCTTGGTTTTAAAGCCTTTCCCCTCCCAAAGGTCTGACATGTATACTATTCTGTGTTTACCCAATTTACTTATGGTTTCCTTCTTTATGTTTAAGTCACTCACCCATTTTGAATTTATCTTGGTGTAGGGTGTGAGGTGTTGATCTATTCCTAGTCTCTCCCACACTGTCTTCCAATTTTCCCAGCAGTTTTTATCGAATAGTGGATTTTTGTCCCCAAAGCTGGGATCTTTGGGTTTATCGTATACTGTCTTGCTGAGGTCGTTTTCCCCCAGTCTATTCAACTGATCTTCCTTTCTGTTTCTTAGCCAGTACCAAATTGTTTTGATGACTGCTGCTTTGTAATATAGTTTTAGGTCAGGGACTGCAAGGCCCTAACCATATGTGTTTTTTTTCATTATTTCCCTGGATATCCTTGATCTTTTGTTCTTCCAAATGAACTTTGTTATGGTTTTTTCTAAATCAGTGAAGAAGTATTTTGGTAGTTCAATGGGTATGGCACTAAATAGATAAATAAGTTTGGGTAGGATGGTCATTTTTATTATATTGGCTCGTCCTATCCATGAGCAGTTAATGTTTTTCCATTTGTTCAAGTCTAGTTTTAGTTGTGTGGCGAGTGTTTTGTAGTTGTGTTCATATAGTTCCTGTGTTTGTCTTGGGAGATAGATTCCTAGGTATTTTATTTTGTCTAAGGTGATTTTGAATGGGATTTCTCTTTCTAGTTCTTGCTGCTGAGCTGTGTTGGAGATATATAGAAAAGCTGATGATTTATGTGGGTTTATTTTGTATCCTGCAACTTTGCTAAAGTTGTTGATTATTTCAATTAGCTTTTTGGTTGAATCTCTAGGATTCTTTAAGTAGACCATCATGTCATCCGTAAAGAGTGATAACTTGGTCTCCTCCTTGCCTATTCTGATGCCTTCAATTTCTTTATCTTCTCTAATTGCTACTGCTAGTGTTTCTAGTACAATGTCAAATAGTAGAGGTGATAATGGGCATCCTTGTTTCACTCCTGATCTTATTGGGAATGCATCTAGTTTATCCCCATTGCAGATGATATTAGCTGTTGGTTTTAGATATATACTGTTTATTATTTTTAGGAATGACCCTTCTATTCCTATGCTTTCTAGTGTTTTTAATAGGAATGGGTGTTGTATTTTATCAAAGGCTTTTTCTGCATCTATTGAAATAATCATGTGGTTCTTGCTAGTTTGCTTGTTGATGTGGTCAATTATGTGGATGGTTTTCCTAATGTTGAACCAGCCCTGCATCCCTGGTATGAATCCTACTTGATCATGGTGAATGATCCTTCTGATCACTTGCTGGAGTCTTTTTGCTAGTATCCTATTTAAAATTTTTGCATCTATATTCATTAGGGAGATTGGTCTATAGTTTTCTTTCTCTGTTTTTGACCTGCCTGGTTTTGGAATCAGTACCATGTTTGTGACGTAAAAGGAGTTTGGTAGAACTCCCTCTTTGCTTATTATGTCAAATAGTTTGTATAGTATTGGGGTTAACTGTTCTCTGAATGTTTGATAGAATTCACAGGTGAATCCATCAGGCCCTGGGGATTTTTTCTTAGGAAGTTCTTTGATGGCTTGATGGATTTCAATTTCTGATATGGGATTATTTAAGAATTCTATTTCCTCTTCTGTTAGTCTAGGCAGTTTGTATTTTTGTATATATTCATCCATTTCTCCTAAATTGGTGTATTTATTGCCATATAATTGGGCAAAGTAATTTCTAATGATTGCCTTAATTTCCTCCTCATTGGAGGTGCTGTCCCCCTTTTCATCTTTAATGCTGTGAATTTGCTTTTCTTCCTTCCTTTTTTTAATTAGATTGACCAGTACTTTGTCTATTTTGTTTGTTTTTTCAAAGTACCAGCTTCTTGTCTTATTTATTAAATCAATAGTTCTATCACTTTCGATTTTATTAATTTCTCCCTTAATTTTTAGGATTTCTAATTTGGTTTTCTGCTGGGGGTTTTTAATTTGATCGCTTTCGAGTTTTTTCAATTGCATTTCCAATTGATTGATCTCTGCTCTCCCTTGTTTGTTAATATGAGCTTTCAGGGATATGAATTTGCCTCTGATTACCGCTTTGGCTGCATCCCAAAAGGTTTGAAAGGATGTTTTGCCATTGTCATTTTCCTTGATGAAATTCTTAATTGTTTCTATGATTTCTTCTTTAGCTAAACGGTTTTGGAGTATCATATTGTTTAATTTCCAATTGGTTTTAGATTTGGTTTTCCATGTACCATTACTAATCATTATTTTTATTGCCTTGTGATCTGAGAAGGCTGCATTCATTATTTCTGCTTTTTTGCATTTGTGTGCTATGTTTCTGTGACCTAATGTATGGTCAATTTTTGTGTATGTGCCATGTAGTGCTGAGAAGAAGGTGTATTCCTTTTTATCCCTATTTATTTTTCTCCATATGTCTATTAATTCTAATTTTTCTAAGATTTCATTCACTTCTTTTACCTCATTCTTATTTATTTTTTGATTTGATTTATCTAAATTTGATAATGGTTGGTTTAAGTCTCCCACTAGTATGGTTTTATTGTCTATTTCTTCCTTCAATTCTCCTAGTTTCTCCATTAGAAATTTGGGTGTTATATTATTTGGTGCATACATGTTGATTAATGATATTTCCTCATTGTCTAGAGTCCCTTTTAACAAAATATAATTACCTTCCCTATCCCTTTTGATCAGGTCTATTTTTGCATTGGCTTTATCAGATATCATGATTACCACTCCTGCCTTCTTTCTATCAGTTGAGGCCCAGAAGGTCTTACTCCATCCTTTAATTCTGACCTTGTGGGTGTCAACCCGCCTCATGTGTGTTTCTTGAAGACAACATATGGTAGGGTTTTGGATTCTAATCCATTCAGCTATTCGTCTACGTTTTATGGGTGAGTTCATCCCATTCACGTTCAAAGTTATGATTGTCATTTGTGGACTCCCTGGCATTTTGATTGCCTTCCCTAATTCTAACCTTTTCTTCTTCGGCTCTACCTTTTAGTCCAGTGATTTACTTTGAATCAGTCCCCCTTGTCCCCTCCCTTGATGTTTCCCTTTTTAGTCCCTCCCTTTTTGTTCCCTCCCCCTTCCCCCTCTCTTTCCCTCCCTTTTTGTTCTCCCTCTCCCCCTCCCCCCCTTGGTTTTCCCTTCTCCTTACCCTTGTTGGGTAAGATAGAATTCAAGATCCCAATGGATCTGGATGTTTTTCCCTCTCAGAGTTGATTTCCCTGAGATTGAGGTTTAAGTAAACCCCCCCCCTCTTCCTCTCCTTCTTATAGGAGTTTTCTTCCCCTCCCCTTCCCCTGTGAATCTTTGTGTGAGAACCATTATTCTATTTGGTCTTTCTTTACCCCCTATTTATACATTACATTTTCCCCACATATTAGTATACATAGGTTGATATAAATGTAGTCCTTATAGAAGAGAGTTTGAGTAAAAGAAGATAACATATTTCCCCTTTCCTTAATATTTACCTTTTCAGGTATTCCTTGCTCTTTGATTTTCGGTATCAAACTTTCCACAGAGCTCTGGTCTTTTCTTTGCAAAAAGTTGGAAGTCTTCTATTTTGTTGAATGCCCATACTTTCCCTTGGAAGTATATAGTCAGTTTTGCTGGGTAGCTGATTCTTGGTTGGAGACCCAGCTCTCTTGCCTTTCTGAAGATCATGTTCCATGCCTTACGATCATTCAGCGTAGAACTTGCAAGGTCTTGTGTGACCCTGATTGGCATTCCTTTATATCTAAATTGTCTTTTTCTGGCTTCCTGTAGGATTTTTTCTTTTGTTTGATAGCTTTGGAATTTGGCAATTACATTCCTGGGAGTTGTCTTTTGGGGGTTTAGTGTAGAAGGTGTTCTGTGAGCTCTGTCAGTGGCTGTATTGCCCCCTTGTTCTAGAATCTCTGGGCAATTTTCTTTGATTATATCTTGTATCACCATGTCCAGTTTGGTGTTTATTTCTGGCTTTTCTGGGAGTCCAATTATTCTTAAATTTTCTCTTCTCCCCCTGTTTTCCAGATCTATCACCTTGTCGGTGAGATATTTTATGTTCTCTTCTAATTTCTTGGTGTTTTGGCTTTGCTTTATTAGTTCTTGCTTTAAAGCCTGGTTTTCTTTTACAGTTTGGTCAAACTGGTTTTGTAGATGCGTGAATTTCTTTTGCATCATTTCCCACTTTTCCTCCCAGAGGGCTTCCATCTTTTTGGTCCTTTCTGATTCAAATTCTTCATGGGTTTGTGGAGAGTTTCTATTTCCTTTGGAAGATTTTGGAGAATTTTCTTGTATATCTTCTTCTATCTGCTCTGTATTTTGTATTTTGGCTCCATAGAATGTGTCCAGAGTCGCCCCTTTCTTCTTATTTTTCTTGGTATTTTGGGGCTTCTGTGCTTCTGTGGAGTTTGTCATCTCTGAACGTGTAGGATTGGCTTTTCTTGTCTTTGTCTGGTGATCAGAAGCTTTAGTCCTGGGCAGATGTTGGTTCTATGAGCTTTCCCTGGGTTAAACTGAATATGCCTCACTGGAACTGGAATGGAAGGGTCGGACCACGAGGCCACACTCTCCCCCTGGCTCGATTTCCGGAAGTTGCCTTCAGAATCCCTGGCCGTGAGGCTGTTTCGTCGGCCTGCGGGGGGATGGGCTGCCGCTTCCCCAAGCTCTGAGAGCACAGACTTTCACTGAGACTTGGATAGCAGGATCCAGCCGGTGAGGCTGTCTTGCCCGCCCTGAGGGTTGCTGTTGTTTTGACCAGCTCTCTGCAGCGGAGGCCCCAGGCAGTAACTTTCACCCGGACCAACCGGCTCTTTGCAGCGGAGGCCCCAGGCAGTAACTTTCACCCGGACCGACCGGCTCTTTGACCGACTGGCTCTTTGCAGCGGAAGCCCCAGGCAGTAACTTTCACCCGGACTGGGACTTGGGTAGAAGACCCTGAGGGTTGTTGTTCCTCAGACCCTGCTCTCTGAGCCCGGCGCGGCTGCCGCTTCCGGGAGCCTTGGACTCTGCACTCCTACCCCTGAGGTCCGAGTGATCTCGGGTTCTGGCTTTTAGGGGGAGCCGTACCTTTTGAACCGGGTCCAGGTCCAGGAGGAGGGTTCCCAGGGTCTGTGCTGTTGATCGTTTTGAATTTCGGCGCCTTAGGAGCTTCTAGTTTGAGATCGGTCGGGAAGGGTTTTCCGGAGATCTGAACTTCAGCTTTCTCTAAGCCGCCATCTTAACTGGAAGTCCTCCCATAAGGTTTTAAAGGATGTCTCACCATTGTCATTTTCCTCAATGAAATTATTAATTGTTTCTGTGATTTTTTCTCGAAAAGTTTGCATTTATTATTTCTGCTCTCATGAATTTGAGTGTGATGTTTCTGTGACCTAGTGTATGATCTATTTTTATGAATGTGCCATGTGGTGCTGAAAAGAAGGTTTATTCCTTTTTGTCCCAATTTATTTTTCTCCATATGTCTATTAACTCTAATTTTTCTAAGAATTCATTCACCTCTTTTACCTCTTCCTCATTTAGTTTTTGGTTTGATTTATCTAAATTTGATAGTGGTTGGTTCAAGTCTCCCACTAATATGGTTTTATTGTCTATATCCTCCTTCAATTCTCCTAGTTTTTCCATTAAAAAATTTGAATGTTATACCATTTGGTGCATACATGTTGATTAGTGATATTTCCTCATTGTCTATATTCCCTTTTAACAGAATGTATTTACCTTCCCTATCCCTTTTGATCAGGTCTATTATTGCTTTGTCTTTGTCAGATATCATGATTGCTACTCCTGCCTTCTTTCTATCAGTTGAGGCCCAAAATGACTTACTCCATCCTTTAAATCTAACCTTGTGAGTATCAACCCACCTCATATGTGTTTCTTGAAGACCACAAATGGTAGGGTTTGGGGTTCTAATCCAATCTGCTATTTGTCTACGTTTTATGGGTGAGTTCATCCCATTCACATTCAAAATTATGATTGTCACTTGTGGATACCCTGGCATTTTGATATCTTCCCCTTGTTCTGACCTTTCTTCCCTAGCTATATCCTTTTGAACCAGTGATTTACTTTAGGTCAGTCCCCCTAGTCCCCTCCCTTGGTATGCTTCCCTGTCTAGCCTGTCCCTTTTTGTGTTCCCTTCCCCTCCCAAATCTCCTTCCCTCCCTTTGTATACTCCCGCCCCTCTCCCCCTCTTTAATTTTCCTTTCTTTCTTACCCTGTTGGATAGGATAGAATTCAGGATCCCACTGGATCTAGATGTTCTTCCCTCTCAGATTTGATTTCACTGAGAGTAAGGTTTAAGTAATTCCACTTCACGATCTCTTCCTCTCCCCATATGAGAGTTCTTCCCCTCCCCTTCCCATGTGTATCCTTGTATGGGTAAGATTATTCTGTTTAGTCCCCCCCCCCTATTTCTTGAAGAAAGTCTTAGTATTATCGATGATTCCCCCCTCCCTTTTTCTTTCTTTGCCCCCCTTTCACCCTCTTCTTGATGCCCCAATCTTTCTCTATGCATGATTCTTCTAACTACTCTTATGATGTATACAAGTTTTGAGAGTTACACAATATATTTTCCCCCCATATTAATATATATAATTTGATGTAAATGTGGTCCTCATAGAAGAGAGTTTGACTTAAAGAAAACGATAAGATTTATCTCCTTTTCCCTTTCTTTCATATGTACTTTTTCATGTTTCCCTCGCTTTCTGTGCTTGGATATCGAATTTTCCACAGAGCTCTGGTCTGTTCTTAGCAAATGCTTGGAAATCTTCTATTTTGTTGAATGCCCATACTTTCCCCTGGAAGTATATAGTCAGTTTTGCTGGGTAGTTGATTCTTGGTTGTAGACCCAGCTCTCTTGCCTTTCTAAATATCATGTTCCATGCTTTGCAGTCTCTTAGTGTGTTAGCTGCTAAGTCCTGTGTGATGCTTATGGGAGTCCACCTATATCTGAAGCTCCTCTTCTTGACTTCTTGTAGGATTTTCTCCTTTTCTTGGAAACTCTTAAATTTGGCGATTACATTCATGGGGGTTTTCTTTTGGGTATTTAGTATAGAGGATGTTCTATGAACCCTTTCTATTTCTATTTTGTCGCCTTGCTCTAGAATATGTGGGCAATTTTCTTCTATAATCTCCTTTAGAATAGCATTAAGGTTTTTGTTTATCTCTTGTTTCTCGGGGAGACCAATAATTCTTAGGTTGTCTCTTCTTCCTCTGTTTTCCAAGTCTGTGACCTTTTCAATGAGATATTTCATGTTTTCTTCTAATTCATTAATTTTTTGGCTTTGCTTTATTGATTCTTGCTGTTTTGTAATCTCACTGTCTTCCAAGAATTTGCTTAATTCTGGTCATTAGAGACTGGTTTTGCATTTCAGCTTTGTCTGTCCTTTTATTAGATGCTTTCAGCTCTTTCTCCTATTTTGAAGTCTTATCTATCAGACTGCTGCTCCCTTTCTCCCATTTTTTTTCCAGAAGGTTTCCATCTTTTTGGGTAAGCTCCAGTTTGAGATCTTCCATAGCTTGTGGTTTTTCCCCACTTTCTTCTTGGAGTCTTGATTTTGGGTCATGTGAGTCATTCCTTTGATGGTTTTATTCCCCTTTCCTCTTTGGTCTGGGGTCTGGGTGATATGGGCGGGTTTTCTATGAATTTAGGTTGCCTCAGACTAGTTCTTCCCAGCCTCCGAGGTTTCTTAGAGTGCAGGGCCCCATGCTTAGCCCAACCGCCCAGGAGTTCAGCGCAGCCTGCCCCTGGGTTCAGCTCTGCCCAGGTGCTCAATGCAACTGCCACAGTGTTCAGCTCCACTTCCCCCTGTGCTCAACGCAGGATTCTCCCGTGAAGCCTCCCTGACAGGTCACTTCCTAGCAGTCTTTAGATCCCAAAGACCCTGGTGTGCCCCCCCCAGAGGGAGACGTTCCTCACTCACTAGCTGTCCCAGTGAGCACTCTGATAGCTTGCTCTTGTTTGGTGGGAGAAGTGGGGGGAAGGGTGGCTCAGTTCACGTTTTTGTGCAAGCTTTTCCTCCTTCTTATAGTGTGGAAATGTTCAAACCCCATGTACCTTTGTTTCTGCGGGGTACTGTAGAGTCCCTCCTTTCTTCCAAAGGTGATTTTTATGCTCTTTTGAGGTAGTCTATTTTGTTTGGTGCTGGGGAGAGGAAGCTAGTCGTGTCTAGATTGCAGCCATGTTTACCCAGAAGTTCTAAATGTGAGAATTCTAAAGTAATATTTTGGTCGCTGACTTAAAATACTAAACCTTAAGTCAAAATTACTGAGCAGCTTTATTTTACAATGGCTTAGAAAAGAGTGAAAGTGGGAAATGTAAGAGAGAGAAAGTACTACCTAGCTACAAATGCCCTAAATTTATTCTTGATGTCGCCAGACTACATATGTCAATCTGAAAGTGAATCTCACCAGAATACAAAATTCTAATAAGTGTGGATGAGAGAGTTAGAGAATGCATTGCAAGGACTTAGTTTGCAGGAAAACATCATGCAGGAAGAAAATAGAATTCTGCTGTCAACAGGGGATGGGCTAGAACCCCTAGGCAAGAAAAGTAGATCATCAGTTAGAGATGGGGTTCTTCTCTCTATTGAACTTGAAAAGAGAGGAGCATCTTGCTGAGCTCAACCTGCTGTGATCCCTCATCTATCTGAAGAAAATCAGATTAACCATCACTTTGTCAGTAGTGGATAGAAACTTTTTTCCCTTTGGGAAAGAGAAGAGACTATCCACCCAAGAAATTTTTAACTGATGTCTATAGTAAATGTATACCTCTCTATATCATGAAAATACAATAGCCTGACTCTATAATCTTACCAAGGACTCAGGTCCCCAGACCTGAGCCCTCAACCCCTCTGGGAAATTTAGGTTAAAATAGAAATTAGGGATTTCCTAATTTTCATTCTACCCTAAACCTACCATTCCTAACTACCAAAAAGAATAAATAGATCTCATTAATCCAGAAGAAACTGAAATCTCATTCATCTAATATCTAAGGGGATCAGGATAATAGCTATCAGGGGAAGAAACCAGAAACCAGAGACTTAAGGGGATTTCCTTCTTATCTTTCAGCTCTGGACCTTGATCAAATCTCTCACCTTCCCTTGAGTTGCTCTACCCAAGAGAGGAAGTATTGTTTCTTTTTATCCATCCCCCCTCTCTCTCTTAGACCTTTCAAGCTTTGGTTCCTGATTCTCTGCTAGTACAATAGGAAGCCAAAATCCAAAGAGCCAGGAGATGCTGAAGAATCAGTGGAGAAACTTCAATGCACAGGAGGCTAAGACCACCAAGAATCTCACCAGAACTCACCCTGAAGGGAATGTCCCACTGAAGCACCAATGAGCAGAGAAGATCTCCTCACCAAAAATCCAAGGAAGGAATTACTCCATACAACACCACAGAATCCAAGGGAAGTATCTCTTCAAAGCACCAAGGCAGGAATGACTTTAAGCCAGAATATACAAAGAGAGAAGAAGAAGTCTGGAATCAAGGAAGCCATGACCTTTTCATAGTCCCTTTTCCACATCTCTTCCTATCTCTTCCCCTCTTCACAGGAACCAATCACTGCTTCTAAACTGCTTAGCCCAATCCAAAACTTGTCAGTCCCTTTTGGGGGTGAGAGTTTCTGACTTGTGAACTCTCCCACCTAGTGACTGGTCAAGTATTAAATAGCAGTTTTTTCAGTTTTTGATTGATTAAACTAAAGGTTGCTGATTGGTTGAATTAGAAATAAAAAAGAGTGATAATTTTATCTTCACATTCCCTAGAAATAATTTTTGACAAATATCTTTAACAAATACAAAATAAAACACTTTATAGTTTGGGGCTAAATTTTACAATATTGATGACAAGACAATGAGATAGTAACACATTATGAAAATTTTTAAAAATCAGTTGAAAGGTGTTAGTTGTCAGAAATTAAAATAGCAAGTATATTTGTGCATGAAACTAGTACAAATAATAAAGAAATAGGAAATTATGAATGTTGCTCTTCTTCACCTGCAATTGTACAAGCACCATATTTGATTCCAGGTATCTCATTTATTCATGTAATATTATGATGAAGTACAAATTGAACTTGAAATAAAAACATCAAAAGCAGATAGACCAGAACAGACAGACATGCAAGAAATTATTGTGAAAGCCAACACAAATTTGTAAGCACTAAAGAATTATTTTTTTATAATATCTTGGTTAAAAAGAACAGCAAGATAATATTGTGGAAAGAACAGATTATGAAATCAAAATCTCTGTGTTTAAATCATAATTTCAATATTTAATAATTGTCTCAACTTGAAAAAATAATTTGATATCTCTAGAACTTATTTTTATCAGCTGTAAATTATAGGAGTTGGATTAGATGCCAAATGAAGATATTTCCAATTCCAGTTCTACATTGCTAAGATTCTGAAAGATTAATAGGTGAAGAGTGGAATCATAAGCAGTATTCTCACAAAAAAACATTATTTAGAATATCAACAATTCTCATATTTTTCATCATTCAAATGTATATATATATATATTTATCAAGTGAAAATTTGAGAAAGGAACAAGTAGGTTTTTATAAAAGATTTTCTGTAGCAAATTATACTTTCATAGCATAATGAAATGTATAGAGAATATGACCACTTTATATTCTCTATTGTATGGTTTTTTACAATGAATTTGATTCAGTAGATTAAAATCACATCTTTCATGATTCTCTTATAACATGGAATCTCCCATGCATTTAATAAGATTATATATATTTCTTCAATAGATGTAATCACACTGATAACTATGTTCAATGATCTAGTGAACAATACAAAATGAAACATAAATCAGGGACATATAATAAAATGTAAGATTTAAATTAATACTCAATAACTACAAGTATTATATTTTATAAAGTTTAATAATAATCACTTGAAGTAGAAGAAATAAAAAGACCAAAACTAAAACTTGAGTAAAAAATATCTGAGTAAAATTCTCCTGCCTCTCATCCCACCTTCACAACCACATTTCCCAGAGAACAGAGAGGGCAGAGCTACAAAAAACTTTTTATCTTCCCTATGTTAGCACAGCACCTAACATGGATACATAATTGGGATACTAGGAAGGATAGTCCTGGGGAGCAAGATCCTAATTACACACTAAATATTGAATAGTGTTCAGTAGTGACATGATAGAAAAAGAGTCTGAATGAAAGACACATTCTTTATAGATAATATCATTGATATTTCTGTGGACTATAAGAAATCCCAGAATATTTAAAGGGACTATTAAATTGGTCTTTAAATGAGTCATAATCTCTAAAATGTGATGAACCTAATAATTAACATAGGGACAAGAAATACTAGTTGGGTAATATTCAGAATTATCTTGCAATATTTTAATGCTGAAAGTGGTTAAGTATTTGATGATTGCTCATCATACAATATTGCTATTACTGTGTAAAATGTTTTCTTCATTCAGCTTATTTCACTCTGCATCTGTAGATGTAAGATATTTTCATATTTTTCTGAAATCATCTTGCTCATCATTTCTTATACCCCAACGGTATTCCATCACCATCATATACCTTGATATTTTCAGCCATTCCCTGAATAATCAATATCTCCTCAATTTCCAATTCTTTGCCAAAACAAAAGGGACAGTTATAAGTATTTAAGTCTCCTCCTCCCCCTTTTAAATCTTTTTGGGACACAGACCTAGTAGTGCTATTACTAGGTCAAAGAGTATGTCTGGTTTTATAAACCATTCAGAAGAGTTCTGAAATGTCCTCTAGAATGGTTAGATCAATTCACAACTCCACCAACAATGCATTATTGCCCCAATTTTGCCAAAACCCATCCAATATTTAGCATTTTTATTTACTGTCATATTGGCCAATCTGCTATGTGTGAGGTGGTCCCTCAAAATTGTTTTCATTTGCATTTCTTTAATCAAGAGTGATTTAAAACATTTTATGTGATTATTAATAGTTTTGATTTCCTTATATGAAATCAGTTTGCTCATATCCTTTGACCATTTGTCAATTGGGATTTGATTCAATTCTCTATATATTTGTAAATGAGATCTTTATCAGAGAAATTTGCTATAAAAATTTCATTCCTAGTTTGTTTTTTTCCCTTTTTAATATTTATTTCTTTGGCTTCGTTTGTATGAAAGGTTTTAACTTTAACATAATCAAAATTATTCATTTTGTATCTCATAATTTTCTCTATATCTTGCTTAGTGATAAATGCTTCTCTTCTCCAAAGATCTGACAGTAAAATAGTCTATGTTCCTTTAATCTGCTTATGGTGTTGCACTTTATGTCTAAATCATATACCCATTTTGAACATATCTTGGTATAGGGCCATGTTGGTGAATCAATGGCATGCATACTGGAGGGGGTTGCTCCCTTTCCCCTCTCCACATGTACTTGAGGACATTTCTGATGTCACTCATACCTCTGTCCAGCAGCCCAATGGGAGTTCTTCCTCCCTCCCCTGTCTAAAATAAAGTAGGTGGGAGGGGTGGCTCACATGTGCAATGAGGATTGTGATTTGGGCACTCAGTATCTAAAAGGTTCACCATCACTAGTATAGGGTGTAAGATATTGGTCTATGCTTAGTTTCTGCCATATTTTTTTTCCAGTTTTACCAGCAGTTTTTGTCAAATACTGAGTTTTTGTCCCCTAAACTGGTATCTTTGTGTTTATCAAACAATACATTATTATTGGTATTTACCTCTCTCTGTATATCATATATCTAATCTACTGCATTGGTCTACCAATATATTTCTTTGCCAGTACCAGCTTGTTTCAGTGATTACTGTTTTATAGTTCAATTTAAAACCTACTACTGTTAGGCCATTTAGCTTCGCATTTTACACCAAAGGAACTAGAACTTGCTGCCTCTGACAGAAACAGCTGGCAAACCCACATTAAACATGCCGCCTCCACCTTTGAAGATGAACGACGTTGACATCTTGCCACTGCACATGAACGCCGACACCAGGCCACAACCACACCTCCCGTAACAACTAGAGTCCCATGCCCCATATGCCACAAACTTTGCGCCTCAGTCTTTGGACTTCAAAGCCACATGAGGGTACATCAATAGATGATAATGCACAAAGACAATTGTCATTCTTGGTGACTGAGAGACTACCACTACTACTACTACTTTCCCCATTAATTCTCTTGATATTTTTGGCCTTCTGTTCTTCTCAGATGAATTTTGTTATTTTTTCCTCGCTTCTTAAACTTGTTTTTGCTAGTTTGATGGCTATGGCACTGAATAAATGAAATTGTCATTTTATTATGTTAGCTCAGACTAACCATGAGAAATTAATATTCATATAATTCTTTAGATCTGACTTTACTTGTAAGAAAAGCATTTTGTAATTATGTTCATATAATTCTTATGTTTGTCTTATCCAGTAGATTCTCTGGTATTTTTTATGTCTAGAATGATTTTAAAATGATTTTTTCTTTCTACATTTTGCTCCTAGACTTTGTTAAAAATATATAGAAATGTTGATGATTTTTGTGGCTTTATTTTGCATAATGAAACTGCTAAAGTTATTAATTATTTCAAATAATTTTAGTTGATTCTTGGGGATTCTGAAATCAAACTGTTAAGTTATTTAAAAATAGTTTAGTTTCCTCATTGCATAACAATTTCTTCATTTTTTTTTCCTTTTCTTATTGCTAAAGCTAGTGTTTTGAATACAACATTAAATAATCGTATTGATGATGGGCTTCTTTTCATCACCTGATCTTACTGGGAATGTTTCTAACTTATTCCCATTGCAGATGATACATATTGATGGTTTTTAACACATACTGATTATCATTTTGAGGAAAAGTCCATTTGTTTTTAAGCTTTCTGATGTTTTTAACAGGAATGAAATTGAATTTTGTCAAAGGCCTTTTATGTATCTATTAAATAATCACATGATTTCTCTTAGTTTTGTTATTGATGTGGTTAATTATGCTGAGAGTTTTCTAATATTAAAGAAACTCTGCATTCTTGATATAAATCTATCTGTTCATAGTGAATGATCCTTGTGATAGAATGCTACAGTCTCCTTCCTAGTTAGGATTTTATTTAAACGTTTTGCACCTATATTCATTAAGGAAATTGATCTATAATTTTCTTTCTCAGTTTTTGCTATACATGGCTTAGGTATCAGAACAATATTTCTGCCAGAAAGAGAATTTGTAGGACTACTTTTTTGCCCATTTCCCCTAATAATTTATATAGTATTGGTATTAATTTTCCTTTAAGTGATTGAGAGAATTTAATTGTGAATTCATCTGGCCCTGGGGATTTTTTTAAGGCAGTTCATTGGTGGTTTGTTTTGTAACTTTCCCTGTGATAGGGTTATTTAAATATTTTATGTCCTTTTATGTTAATGTGGGCAATTTATATTTTTGTAAATATTTATCTATTTCGAGTTGTCAGATTAACTGGCATATACTGTAGAAAAAATATTTCCTAGTGCTTGTTTTAATTTCTTCTTCATTGGAAGTTAATTATACTTTTTATTTTTCATACTAATCATTTTATTTTCTTCTTTCCTTTTAATTCAAATTAACCAAAGCTCCATTTTATTTACTTTTTCATAAAAACAACTCCTCATATTATTTATGAGTTCTCTTGTTCTATTACTTTCAATTTTATAAATGTCTCCTTTGATTTTTTAGGTGTTCTAATTTAGTCTTTAATTGGGGATTTTTCATTTGTTCTTTCAGTAGTTTTTTAATAGTTGAATTCTGAATTTATAGATCTGTTTTTCTCTATTTTATTGACATAAGCTTTTAGAGTTATAAAATTTCCCCTAAGTACTTTTTAATTTATATCATATAAATTTTTATACAGTGTCACATTGTTGTCATATTCATTAATTAAATTATTATCTGTTTCTATAATTTATTCTGGATCTAACCCCTTTTTTAAAATTACATTATTTGGATTCCAATTAATTTTTAAATTTGTCTTTCCATGGACCTTTATTGATTAAGAATTTTTTTGCATTATGATCTGAAAAGAACATATTTACTACATGTCCTTTTCTATATTTCATTGTGAAGTTTGTAATGTCCTAATAGAAGGTCAGTTTTTTTTGTAGGTGTCATATATTGCTGAAAAGAAGATATATTCCTTTTGGTTCCCATTCAAATTCCTCCAGAGATTTATTAGGTCTAGTTTTTCTAAAATTACATTTATCTCAAACTTTTTTCTTATTTAATTTTTGGGGTAGATTCATCTCTTTATGCAAGGGAAAAGTTGAGATCCCCTACTAGTATGATTTTAGTCTCCTTCCTCCTGTAGCTCATTTAATTTCTCCTTAAAAATTTAGATGTTATACTAGCTGGTGCATATCTGTTTAGTATTTATATTACTTCATTGTCTATAGTACTTTTTAGCAAATTACTTTGCTTTAGTATTTTTTTCTGAGACCATGTTTGCTACCCTTGCTATTTTTTAAACTTGAATGAATACATAGCAAATTATGCTCCAGTCCTTTACCTTCACTCTCTCTGTATCTCCTACTTAAATGGTTTTTCTTAAAAATCAATATATCATAGAATTCTAGTTTCTAGTCCACCCCGCTCTCCATTTACTTTTCATTGGTGAGTTCATCCTATTTCCATTCACAGTTATGTTTACTGTGTATTCTCCTTCATTTTTTTCCTGATTTTGATCCCACTCTTTCTCTCTCCTTTTACTCTGTCCCTCCTCCCAAGAATGTTCCCTTTAACCACTACTTCCCCCATATCACCTCTCTATTCTATTAAACTGTCTACCCTTTTTTAAATTCCCCTCCCACTTCTTTATAAGGTAAGATGGGTTTCTATATCCAAATGAATAAAATTGTTATTCATCCCCTAAACAAATTCCAATAGAGTAAGTTTTAAGCATATGTCTTCACTACGCTCATCCTTCTCTTCACTCTGATAGTTGTTGTATACCACTCTAGGTGAGGTAATTTACCCTAATATTCCTCTCCTTTTCCTTTTCTTTCAGTTCAATTCATTTTTTTAAAATATATTTTATTTGATCATTTCCAAGCATTATTCGTTAAAGACATAGATCATTTTCTTTTCCTCCCCCCACCCCCCATAGCCGACGCGTAAGTTCACTGGGCATTAGATGTTTTCTTGATTTGAACCCATTGCTTTGTTGATAGTATTTGCATTAGAGTGTTCATTTAGAGTCTATCCTCTGTCATGTCCCCTCAACCTCTGTATTCAGGCAGTTGCTTTTTCTCGGTGTTTCCACTCCCATAGTTTATCCTTTGCTTATGAATGGTGTTTTTTTCTCCTGGATCCCTGCAAGTTGTTCAGGGACATTACACCACTACTAATGGAGAAGTCCATTACATTCGATTATACCACAGTGTATTAGTCTCTGTGTACAATGTTCTCCTGGTTCTGCTCCTCTCGCTCTGCATCACTTCCTGGAGGTTGTTCCAGTCTCCATGGAACTTCTCCACTTTATTATTCCTTTTAGCACAATAGTACTCCATCACCAACATATACCACAGTTTGTTCAGCCATTCCCCAATTGATGGGCATCCCCTCGTTTTCCAGTTTTGGGCCACCACAAAGAGCGCAGCTATGAATATTTTTGTACAAGTCTTTGTGTCCATTATCTCTTTGGGGTACAGACCCAGCAGTGCTATGGCTGGGTCAAAGGGTAGATATTCTTTTGTCGCCCTTTGGGCATAGTTCCAAATTGCCCTCCAGAATGGTTGGATCAGTTCACAGCTCCACCGGCAATGAATTGATGTCCCTGCTTTGCCACATCCCCTCCAGATTCATTAATTTCCTTTGCTGTTATGTTAGCCAATCTGCTAGGTGTGAGGTGATACCTCAGAGTTGTTTTGATTTGCATCTCTCTGATTATAAGAGATGTAGAACACTTCTTCATGTGCTTGTTAATAGTTTTGATTTCTTTATCTGAGAACTGCCTATCCATTTCCCTTGCCCATTTATCAATTGGAGAATGGCTTGATTTTTTGTACAATTGATTTAGCTCATTATAAATATGAGTAATTAAACCTTTGTCAGAGGTTTCTATGAAGATTTTTTCCCAATTTGTTGTTTCCCTTCTGATTTTAGTTATATTGGTTTTGTTTGTACAAAAGCTTTTTAGTTTGATGTAGTCAAAATTATTTATTTTACATTTTGTGATTCTTTCTATATCTTGCTTGGTTTTAAAGCCTTTCCCCTCCCAAAGGTCTGACATGTATACTATTCTGTGTTTACCCAATTTACTTATGGTTTCCTTCTTTATGTTTAAGTCACTCACCCATTTTGAATTTATCTTGGTGTAGGGTGTGAGGTGTTGATCTATTCCTAGTCTCTCCCACACTGTCTTCCAATTTTCCCAGCAGTTTTTATCGAATAGTGGATTTTTGTCCCCAAAGCTGGGATCTTTGGGTTTATCGTATACTGTCTTGCTGAGGTCGCTTTCCCCCAGTCTATTCAACTGATCTTCCTTTCTGTTTCTTAGCCAGTACCAAATTGTTTTGATGACTGCTGCTTTGTAATATAGTTTTAGGTCAGGGACTGCAAGGCCCTAACCATATGTGTTTTTTTTTTTCATTATTTCCCTGGATATCCTTGATCTTTTGTTCTTCCAAATGAACTTTGTTATGGTTTTTTCTAAATCAGTGAAGAAGTATTTTGGTAGTTCAATGGGTATGGCACTAAATAGATAAATAAGTTTGGGTAGGATGGTCATTTTTATTATATTGGCTCGTCCTATCCATGAGCAGTTAATGTTTTTCCATTTGTTCAAGTCTAGTTTTAGTTGTGTGGCGAGTGTTTTGTAGTTGTGTTCATATAGTTCCTGTGTTTGTCTTGGGAGGTAGATTCCTAGGTATTTTATTTTGTCTAAGGTGATTTTGAATGGGATTTCTCTTTCTAGTTCTTGCTGCTGAGCTGTGTTGGAGATATATAGAAAAGCTGATGATTTATGTGGGTTTATTTTGTATCCTGCAACTTTGCTAAAGTTGTTGATTATTTCAATTAGCTTTTTGGTTGAATCTCTAGGATTCTTTAAGTAGACAATCATGTCATCCGCAAAGAGTTATAACTTGGTCTCCTCCTTGCCTATTTTGATGCCTTCAATTCCTTTATCTTCTCTAATTGCTACTGCTAGTGTTTCTAGTACAATGTCAAATAGTAGAGGTGATAATGGGCATCCTTGTTTCACTCCTGATCTTATTGGGAATGCATCTAGTTTATCCCCATTGCAGATGATATTAGCTGTTGGTTTTATATATATACTGTTTATTATTTTTAGGAATGACCCTTCTATTCCTACACTTTCTAGTGTTTTTAATAGGAATGGGTGTTGTATTTTATCAAAGGCTTTTTCTGCATCTATTGAGATAATCATGTGGTTCTTGCTAGTTTGCTTGTTGATGTGGTCAATTATGTGGATGGTTTTCCTAATGTTGAACCAGCCCTGCATCCCTGGTATGAATCCTACTTGATCATGGTTAATGATCCTTCTGATCACTTGCTGGAGTCTTTTTGCTAGTATCCTATTTAAGATTTTTGCATCTATATTCATCAGGGAGATTGGCCTATAGTTTTCTTTCTCTGTT
This sequence comes from Monodelphis domestica, assembly GCF_027887165.1. Classification (NCBI taxonomy): domain Eukaryota; kingdom Metazoa; phylum Chordata; class Mammalia; order Didelphimorphia; family Didelphidae; genus Monodelphis; species Monodelphis domestica. Next base: position 364,009,661 of record NC_077229.1, read on the forward strand.
TTTGACCTGCCTGGTTTTGGAATCAGTACCATGTTTGTGTCGTAAAAGGAGTTTGGTAGAACTCCCTCTTTGCTTATTATGTCAAATAGTTTGTATAGTATTGGGATTAACTGTTCTCTGAATGTTTGATAGAATTCACAGGTGAATCCATCAGGCCCTGGGGATTTTTTCTTAGGAAGTTCTTTGATGGCTTGATGGATTTCAATTTCTGATATGGGATTATTTAAGAATTCTATTTCCTCTTCTGTTAGTCTAGGCAGTTTGTATTTTTGTATATATTCATCCATTTCTCCTAAATTGGTGTATTTATTGCCATATAATTGGGCAAAGTAATTTCTAATGATTGCCTTAATTTCCTCCTCATTGCAAAATATAATTACCTTCCCTATCCCTTTTGATCAGGTCTATTTTTGCATTGGCTTTATCAGATATCATGATTACCACTCCTGCCTTATTTCTATCAGTTGAGGCCCAGAAGGTCTTACTCCATCCTTTAATTCTGACCTTGTGGGTGTCAACCCGCCTCATGTGTGTTTCTTGAAGACAACATATGGTAGGGTTTTGGATTCTAATCCATTCTGCTATTCGTCTACGTTTTATGGGTGAGTTCATCCCATTCACGTTCAAAGTTATGATTGTCATTTGTGGACTCCCTGGCATTTTGATTGCCTTCCCTAATTCTAACCTTTTCTTCTTCGGCTCTACCTTTTAGTCCAGTGATTTACTTTGAATCAGTCCCCCTTGTCCCATCCCTTGATGTTTCCCTTTTTAGTCCCTCCCTTTTTGTTCCCTCCCCCTTCCCCCTCTCTTTCCCTCCCTTTTTGTTCTCCTTCTCCCCCTACCCCCCTTGGTTTTCCCTTCTCCTTACCCTTGTTGGGTAAGATAGAATTCAAGATCCCAATGGATCTGGATGTTTTTCCCTCTCAGAGTTGATTTCCCTGATATTGAGGTTTAAGTAAACCCCTCCCTCTCTTCCTCTCCTTCTTATAGGAGTTTTCTTCCCCTCCCCTTCCCATGTGAATCTTTGTGTGAGAACCATTATTCTATTTGGTCTTTCTTTACCCCCTATTTATACATTACATTTTCCCCACATGTTAGTATACATAGATTGATATAAATGTAGTCCTTATAGAAGAGAGTTTGAGTAAAAGAAGAAGATAACATTTTTCCCCTTTCCTTAATATTTACCTTTTCAGGTATTCCTTGCTCTTTGATTTTCGGTATCAAACTTTCCACAGAGCTCTGGTCTTTTCTTTGCAAAAAAGTTGGAAGTCTTCTATTTTGTTGAATGCCCATACTTTCCCTTGGAAGTATATAGTCAGTTTTGCTGGGTAGCTGATTCTTGGTTGGAGACCCAGCTCTCTTGCCTTTCTGAAGATCATGTTCCATGCCTTACGATCATTCAGCGTAGAACTTGCAAGGTCTTGTGTGACCCTGATTGGCATTCCTTTATATCTAAATTGTCTTTTTCTGGCTTCCTGTAGGATTTTTTCTTTTGTTTGATAGCTTTGGAATTTGGCAATTACATTCCTGGGAGTTGTCTTTTGGGGGTTTAGTGTAGAAGGTGTTCTGTGAGCTCTGTCAGTGGCTGTATTGCCCCCTTGTTCTAGAATCTCTGGGCAATTTTCTTTGATTATATCTTGTATCACCATGTCCAGTTTGGTGTTTATTTCTGGCTTTTCTGGGAGTCCAATTATTCTTAAATTCTCTCTTCTCCCTCTATTTTCCAGATCTATCACCTTGTCGGTGAGATATTTTATGTTCTCTTCTAATTTCTTGGTGTTTTGGCTTTGCTTTATTAGTTCTTGCTTTAAAGCCTGGTTTTCTTTTACAGTTTGGTCAAACTGGTTTTGTAGATGCGTGAATTTCTTTTGCATTATTTCCCACTTTTCCTCCCAGAGGGCTTCCATCTTTTTGGTCATTTCTGATTCAAATTCTTCATGGGTTTGTGGAGAGTTTCTATTTCCTTTGGAAGATTTTGGAGCATTTTCTTGTATATCTTCTTCTATCTGCTCTGTATTTTGTATTTTGGCTCCATAGAATGTGTCCAAAGTCGCCCCTTTCTTCTTATTTTTCTTGGTATTTTGGGGCTTCTGTGCTTCTGTGGAGTTTGCCATCTCTGAATGTGGAGGATTAGCTTTTCTTATCTCTGTCTGGTGTTCAGAGGCTTTAGTCCTGGGCAGATGTTGGTTCTATGAGCTTTCCCTGGGTTAAACTGAATATGCCTCACTGGAACTGGAATGGAAGGGTCGGACCACGAGGCCACACTCTCCCCCCGGCTCGCTTTCTGGAAGTTGCCTTCAGAATCGCTGGCCGTGAGGCTGTTTCGTCGGCCTGCGGGGGGATGGGCTGCAGCTTCCCCAAGCTCCAAGGGCAAGGACTTTCACTGAGACTTGGATAGCAGGATCCAGCCCGTGAGGCTGTCTTGCCCCTCCTGAGGGTTGCTGTTGTTTCGACCAGCTCTCTGCAGCTGGAGCCCCAGGCAGTAACTTTCACTGGGATTCGGGTAGAAGGCCCTGAGGGTTGTTGTTCCGAGGACCCTGCTCTCTGAGCCCGGCCGGGCTGCGGCTTCCGGGAGCCTTGGACTCTGCGCTCCTACCCCTGAGGTCCGAGTGATCTCGGGTTCTGGCTTTTGAGGGGAGCCGTACCTTTTGAACCGGGTCCAGGTCCAGGAGGAGGGTTCCCAGGGTCTGTGCTGTTGATCGTTTTGAATTTCGGCGCCTTAGGATCTTATAGTTTGAGATCGGTCGGGAAGGGTTTTCCGGAGATCTGAACTTTAGCCTTCTCTAAGCCGCCATCTTAACCGGAAGTCCCTCAATTCATTTTTTATGTGCTTTATGTACAGAATTCAAATATGGAAGCCTGTGAATAGACTTCTATCTTGATCAAACCACTTTAGAGGCATTGCAATTTTTCAATGAGCCATCCATTGATGTGAAAAATTACAAACATATGGGAAAATTAACTTAATCCAGACATTTTTGTAAGAAAAAAAGAAAAACTGGACCATCATTCTGAGCTTGGACTGACTAAATTTGTGGGCAGATATAGTTAGTAGTCTCATCACACTCAGTCTGTGATGAAAGACATCTCATGGCTATTTATGGTTTTGTTTTATTTTGTTTTGTTTTTTAAATATAATGTAAATATAATATAAATATAATATTGAAAATATAAATCATAGATTAACAAGCATACATATTCAAATATGTTAGCTAATTATTGATAAATTCCAGTATAATTTCAAGCAGTATATTGATCTTCTAATTAATACCTTCTGACAATAATTCTTAAGATTAAACTTAAAGAAAAATAGTCATCTCTTCTCTCTTAGTTAAAATCTGAAAATAATGTTAGTGAAATAAATTCTTAGAAAAGGAAATACAATCCCTACTTTTACAATTGACTCTATGATTTTTGCTGTTATCTTTATCCAAAATCAGTATATAGTAAAGCTGTGTACTTACCACTCCAAGGTTGATAACAGGATAACTCTTTTTCCCACCTATCACTGCTTATACACAGCTAATTAACAATGAGGACCACCTTTTCCAATATCCTAGTTACAGCTATGACCTAAAAAGGTTTTATGAGATTACTTCATTTTATAGAATATGATATAAATACAGTAATTATAATTTCATCTTTTCATATATCACAGAAGTAGACAGATAGAAAATCTTATAATTTCATCATCATCTTGGGTCATAGAGGAAATTTAATGAGTCCAAAAAGCCTTTGTGTTGTGCTATTATATTTGAATGATCTCAAGAAAAGAATGGAATGGATAGGAAAGAATAATTTACTGATAGAGATGGGTAGAGGGGAAAATGGGATAAATTTTGTCATATGAATGAGATGCAGAAAAGAATAAGAGTTTAAAAAACAAGGAGGCACTAGGGAGGGGAGGAGATAATATTAGAATCTTAATTCCTTCTTAACTGGTTAAAAGATGAGAAAATACACATGTGCACCATTGGGAACATGAATATTTATTATTGAACAAAGAAATGAGAAGGGAAGAGTATAAGGGAAAGGGAATTAATAAGAATGAAGTGAGGCATCAATATGAATCAAAATACACCCAAAAGGGGAAAAGTAGGACATGAGGAGAAATATTAGGCAATAGGATCAGAAGAAATACATAGAACTCATAAATGTGAGTGTGAATGAGATGAACTCACTTATAATTCAGAAAAGGGTAGCAGAATAATTAGAAAACACAATTCAATGAAATACAGTTTACAAGAAACACACTTGAAACATAAACAGAGTTAAAATGAGATGAAGCAGAAACTATTACACTCTAGCAGAAATAAGGAAGAAAGGGATAATAATCAAGATCTCAAAAAAAGCAAAAATAGATCTAAATTAAAGTGATAAGAAAGTAATATAGCCAACATCATCTTAATTTGTATTTGATGATATAACAAAATATGAGGCATTTACCATAAATTGAAATTTAACAAAGCAGAATGATTTACTTTTCTTTATTCATGAAGGATATGTAATAAAGGTATGATGATAGTTAGATTCTCTTGGGACTAAAATTCTTTGGAGACTATATCTTGATTTATATTTATTTATTAACTAATTTTTTAAAATTAGTTAGTGAAAGAAAAGCAAGCAGCCATATGTGGCCCTTCAGAAGCCTCCCCCTCAGTCAATTTTTGACTCTGCTGTTACTCTCCTACCTCCCTCCCCTGAGCCAGCTGTGTGACCACACACGCTATGGACATCCAGTGTTCTGCACACACACACTCTCTCTCTCTCTCTCTCTCTCTCTCTCTCTCTCTCTCTCTCTCTCTCTCTCTCTCTCTCTCTCTCTCTCTCTCTCCATGATTCTTATTCAAACGAGAGCTACCTCTTTTCCCCAAATCCTCTTTAAGCTACTTATGACATTACTTTTCTGAGTTCCTCTGATTTAGTGGACTCTTACCCCAGTGTCTGAATCAGAGGTGGATCTTCCAGATAATACAAGTCATGTGGGATAAGGGGCAAGTGTCTTCCAGGCACAAAAGAGCCAGGATTGCTCTGGGTTCCAAGCAGAGTACACATCTGTCCCCTCCTATATATTAAGTAGTTTGTTGACAGATAAGCACCAGGCTTTCTTCTTTAATTAATTTTAATGAAATTCTTTTAAATCTTTACAAGGGTGAGACAAAATTTCCACCTAATTCAATTAGAGAAAGGGCTATTTTCATACTCATCATGAAACTTTCCCCTTTTGAACATTAAAATTTAGGTTGCCAAGAAAAAGGTTAGAGTCTATTTTTAAGGTTTCATATTGTCAGGAAAACATTAATTGCTCATGGGGTAAGATGAGCTAATATCATAAAAATGGCAATTTTACCTAAACTAATTAACTTATTCAGTGCCATACCTATAAGACAACCAAAAAGCCTTGTTTATAGAATTAGAAAAACAAATATAACAAAGTTTGTCGAAGAAGAAAAGATCAAGAATATCAAGGGAACTAAAGAAAAAATGTGAAGGAAGGGGGGCTGGCAATATCAGATCTTAAGCAGTATTACAAAGCAGTGATCATCAAAACAATATGGTACTGACTGAAAAAATAGTGGATCAATGAAAAAGACAATGAAAAGGTACAATAAATTCTTATTCTTAATATCAATATATATAGTTATTCAGGGGTGTATGGGGTGTTCAGGGAGGGGTAGTATCTCTGGCATCTCTGGTATGGAAGGCTTGTCATGCACTCCTAGGGTAGCTCTCCATCCTCTGACCCCCACCTGACATCCAGCTCTCACTTCTGGCTCCCAGTAGCTGCTAGGCAGCGGCCACACCCCGGGCAACGGCTTCAACAGGCCAGCTAAATCTTGTGAGGGTAGCCATTGGGTTGTTGACCCCTGGTGAAACAGGGCTTTGCTCACTCAGCATGTGAAGACTGCTTCAGCAGAACAGGCAGAAGAAACCAATAAGAAGGTTCAAGGGCTGAGATGGAGACGCAGCAAACCACTGTGGAGTGCTTAGGGCGTGTTGGAGCACAAAAGACAACACAGCCATCCAATGCAGCTGAGGAAGTCTCCAGGTGTAACGACTTTTCGTACCACTAGACCCAGGCTTCTAACGCTGAGAGAGAGGGCCTGTCTCTGTGCATCGACTTTTCCACTTAAATCTCTTTAACGCACAAGTATCTTTGTGCACACTCATCTATCCTAACCCCGTCAACCCTCAAGACCTGAGACAATGGGGGAGTGGTGACTCAACAGGTGGAGGTGACCACTGGCAGTTGTAGTCACAATCCTGCACGTAGGCGGCCCAGACAAGTGGTTGCTCAGCCCTGTGGGCAGCAGGGATGTTCGGCAGCATCCTGGGCGACTGAGCAGCCCTCTCTAGGACAGCACTGCTCACCCTAATCAAGAGAGGGACTAGAAAAGGTGTCCCAAATATTGCCTGCCCTACAAACACCCGGTCAGCACACCATGGCTGGTGGGTCATCCACTTTAAGCAGTTGAAATCAAAGAAAAAATACAAAGAAACTCCTACTAGGAGCATGGAACATCAGGACATTACTTGACAGAGAAAATACCCCAAGACGTGCGAGAAGAACAGCTCTAATCGGTAAAGAACTGGCGCGATATAACATCGACATTGCAGCCCTAAGTGAAACACGCTTACCAGAAGAGGGATCACTCAGCGAACCCACCACTGGATACACCTTCTTCTGGAAAGGTAGACCGACAAATGAAGACAGAATCCACGGTGTTGGCCTGTCTATCAAGACGAGTTTGCTCAAACAGCTGCCAGACTTGCCTGTGGGAATTAGTGAGAAGCTCATGAAGATCCGTTTGCCTCTCAGCAAAGACCGGTATGCCACAATCATCAGTGCATATGCCCCTATACTGACCAGCACAGAGGAGACCATCGAGCAGTTCTACTCAGACCTGAGTGCCGTCCTGCACTCAGTGCCCACAAATGACCAGCTGATACTACTGGGAGGCTTCAACGCCCTCATTGGCCAGGACCATGAAAGATGGAAAGGAGTGCTCAGCAAATACGGCATAGGCAAAATGAACAACAACGGCCTACTGATACTCAGTAAATGCTCAGAGTTCAAACTCACCATCACAAATACTGTGTTCAGAATGGTGAACAAATATAAAACAACGTGGATGCACCCATGATCAAAACAGTAGCATCTCATTGATACATCATTGTATGATGGCGTGACATCCATAATGTACAGATCACCAGAGCCATGAGAGGAGCTGAATGCTGGACAGACCATGGATTGGTTAGAGAGACTCTTCAAATGCGCATTGAGCCTCGCCATCCAAAATGCACCCAGACAGTTCACTCATTTTATGTGAGTCTTCTTAGAGACCCATCTTATTTGCAAACATTCCAGTCCTGCCTGGACGACAAGCTGTCTGCCAAGGGACCACTCACTGGAAGCTCAACCGAGAAATGGAACCAGTTCAGAGACACAGTGAAGGAAACATCAAAGGCAGTCCTAGGCCCCAAACAACGCAACCACCAGGACTGGTTCGACAAGAACAACACTGCTATTGAAGTCCTATTGAGCAAAAAGAACAAAGCCTTTATGGAGTGGCAAAATAACCCAAACTCTGATCCTAAAAAGGACAGATTCAAGTCTCTCCAAGCCATGGCGCAGTGTGAGATCAGGAAGATGCAAGACCGCCTTCCACTACTATCTCTGTTTTGAGTCTCCAGCCCTCCTATAGCCCTCAACCAAACCCACCTGCCATTCTGAGCCATTTTTTCCCCTGGAAAGTGAGACCCCCCCCACCAATACTTTTGATCCCTCCTACCACCCCATGTGGGTTTTGAGCCTTTGCTAGCCATTTTTCCATTCAATGTTTCTCAGGAAAAATGCTATCACAAAGCATGCTTGAAACTCTGAAACAACAGTTTGAGTTGGTAGGACTAAAAAGTGAAGTTTGGATCTACTTAATTCTTTTCCTGGGAGTTTTTATTTTCATTGGAGATCTCCCACTTTATTTCCTTCTCCTCTAGTATATGCTACAAGTTAGACTGCTTAAATGACAAACCAACCTGAAATATTTTGAAAAAATTCTAAATGTATTAACTGTTCTCAACATGAAGGGTGGAGATTCTGCTCTGTGCTTCTATGAGAAAATTCAGAGATCTGACAAAAACTGAAAATGGATGATAAATACTGGGGGAAGGGAAGGAAACTTTAAAAAAGATCTGGAAGTTTATTGTTTGCTAACTCTTGAGTTTATTCTCCTATAATAGAGAACAAGTTTAATTGAATTGGGGAAAAAAATTGACTGCACTGCCTGCCTGTACCTTTTCATTTGCTTATGTTATTGTATTTACTGATTGCTTTAAGGTTTAAATTTTTAAAGCTTATTTGTTTTAATCTAATCAATATCTTTCTGTAATATTGAATAAGTTTAAGCTACTATGTTGTGCCTATATTCATCTTTAATTTGTACCTTTATCTTTGTTGAAAAGCAAAATATCATTGTATAAGCCCATGAACATCTTGCCCAAACCCTTGTCACTAGGTCCATAGAAGATCATATGTTGCCTTCATTAATTGTGACATAGATGATGATCAATTGATTTCAACAAAACTGGTTACAATCTGTGAATTTTTAAATCTCCATCTTGCTTGGTCTAGCACCCAGGATTGTGCACACCCACACTACATGGGCATGTGCTAGTCAATGGCAAATCAGAAATAACTAACTGCCCACTTGGGCTATCCTAAGCCAAGCTTGAGCAACCATTGGCCCTTGTGAGGCACAGGAAGTTACGTGGAAAGCAGCCTCTGGAATTCGCTCACTTCCTGTGGACAGGGCGAGATGCGAGTTCGTGCTAGGAGCTTGAGCAGGGTGGAGGCAAGCAGACAGCTTCCCTTCAGATCTGTCACGTGAGTCAAGGACTGATTCCTTCTCTACCTTGGCCCTTTGGGCCTAATTTCCCTCTGACCAGAGGTTGAGTAACCCCTTTCCCTTTTCTCCTCTCTACTTCTCTCCCTCTCCATTTTCTTACTCCCATTGTGATTAAACCACAATAAATTCCTTTCTGACTTGAATGTTTCATTTTAGGAATTTCATAAGTAAATTCCTTGGTGGCCATAGTTTTAATATTATAATAACCTTCAAAGGTGGAATTTTCACTACAATAATTGGCAGACCTCAAAGGTTTATTGAGTTCCCTCAATAAATTTCCTGAATTTTCTTGCCTTTTCACCCCACTTCCTCCTCACTCAGTCAGTCTTTTTACCTCCTAACTTGGCTTAAAGATACAGTTGCCAAAACAGGTGAGTATAAAACTCCTTTTCTCTCTTCTCTTTTCTCCTTAATTTAAATTGGGGTCAGCAGGTTTTTTTCATCTCCTCCTCCTCCCTTTAATTTTAAGTGGATGACTGGGTTGCTCAGTGGATTGAGAGCCAGGCTAGGCTTATCTAATCAACTGATTAGCAGCAAGGAAACTCTGGAGAATGGAGCTCTTAGGATCTCTTACCCTGCAACAAAAACAGCTGAGTACAGCTAGGGAGCCAACTTAAAACCCATTTTCCTGTTTTCCTGGCCTTTCTAGTCTTATGAAATTTAAGTGGGCTTTGCTCAAGGAAGATAGCAGATGGTCCTAGCAGTTTTAGCCTGAGGGCTAAAGCCGATTGCTGGGATCCTCCCATATACACACTTTGTAAAAGAAGGAGTTTTAGCTCTACCCTTTGTTTATAGCCTATTCACTCCTAATCAGCCCCTTTTCATACAGCCTCTGCTACCCCGCATAAGGCTTTGTCTGGTTTCATCTAATTGTGACCCCTCCCAGAAGCTTAATAAGGAGAATTTACAACAGAATAGGCCCTTGGCAGTAGACAGTAAAAAGAGCCACCTACTGACAAGAAGAAAAAGTTACAGGCAACTTAGTAAAAGTAATTGACTTTAAAAAAATAAAAATAAAAATAAAAAATAAAAAATAAAAAAAAGAAGGAAGAAAAAATGTGGCTCTAGCCAGTACATGATTTGCTTAGAAATTGGCTTATAAGTTCAATAACCAAGTCCATAGGATTCCTAGTAGTATTCCTACAGGATGGTTTTTCTCAGACACTATAAGTCTCTTCGTGACCCTTGCATTCCTCTTCCTTGGGATTGTACTTGTTGTAGTTGTAATAATATACCTAATCTCCTCTAAGAGAGAACACTTGCTTGTTCCTTTTATTAATCAACAAATTAAGGAACAAAATACTTTTATTAATCAATAAATTATGGAACACAATACTTTTATTGATCAATGAATTACGGAACAAAATACTTTTATTAATCAACGATTGGTGGAACAGGAGGAAATTATGGAGGAAAAATGGGGAGAGATAAAAACTTTCCTGCAAAACATTAAAAGAGAGTTAAGAATATCCCGCAATAGAAGTGATTTATCTCTCCATTCCCCATCATTATCAGATTCCCTGACCTACCCTGCCCAAAACAATTTGGCTCAAATAGCAGCCCCCTCACACCAACCAGCTCCTCCCCCTCCTGACCACCCAGCCCCTCCCTCTGTCTCCATTCCTGCCCCTCCCACCCTGGCCCTCCCCCCTGTCTCCATTCCTGCCCCTCCCCCTGACATTCCTGCCCCTTCCTCCCTGACCCCTCCCCCCATCCATGCCTCCTACCCTGTCCCTTCAGCTCTGCCCCCCATTCATGCCCCTCCCACCCTGGTCCCTTCCCCTGTCCATGCCTCTTATCCTGACCCCTCAGCCCTGCGCCCCATTAATGCCCCTCCTGTCCCAGGCCCACCCCCACCCCATGCTCCCTGCCCTGCCCCTCCCATCCCTTTAGTCTGCCCCATACATCATACCCTGTCCCCTCAGCCCTGCCCCCCCGTTCATGCCCCTGCCACCCTGGTCCCACCCCTAACCTATGCTCCCTGCCCTGCCCCTGTTGATCCTGTCCCCTTAGTCCCTCCCCATGTGTCTTACCCTGCCCCCTCAGCCCTGCCCCCTGTTCTCCTGGCCCTTCCCCCTGCCCTTCTCCCCACCCATGGTCATGCTCCCATCCCCAACCCTCATGCCCCGACACCCAATAATCCTAACCCTTTCCCTTCTCTTACCTACCCCACTGAAAACAGAGCAAGTAGCCTAGAAACTGTAACACCAGATTATTTAGACAGAAGTTTATTTCCATTGAGGGAAGTATCCACCTTTAATAAAGACGGGAATTTGGTATCTGTAAGACACTATACACCTTTTAAACCTGACAATTTAGAAAAATTCAAGCACAATGTTCCATCATTTGAGGCAGAACCAGTATTGATGATAGAAAAATTAGAGAATATATTCAGAAACTTTGACCCTTCTTGGTTGGATGTGGAAAATTTGTTAGATATATTTCTGACAAAGAGAGAGAAAAATGTCATCTCTCTAGCTAATAAGAAAAGTGGTAGAGGAGCTCATCATTGGCCAACAGTAGATCCACTGTGGAACCCCAATGTTGTACAAGATCACACAAAACTAGCCCTGTCCAGAGAAGCATTATTAAGAGTCATAAGAGACTGCTCTGATAGCCCTGATATATGGTAAAAATTTGAAAGGTCCCGACAGGAAATTGATGAGACCCCTCCCACTTTATGGATAGACTTATTGACGTAGGAAATACATATATGGACCTTAATTTGACCAGAGAAAAAGCCATTAAACATATATGCAAACAATTCATTAGGAATTGTTGTTCAGTAGTAAAAGACTACTTTGAAACTAGCTGTCCCAACTGGGAGTCTTTGGACCTCGAAGAACTGAGGAAAATAGCAACATATGTCTATAAGGGTGATACAAAAAAACCTGAGACACACAATACATCAGTGGCAGACTTAAAAAAAGAAATTGAAAGAATGATAAAGGAACAATTGAAAATTAAGGGAGAGACCATGACCCCTTTGTAGGAATCCATAGATAAATCATTAACATACCCCTTGATATGCTCTTTCTGTGGGAAGAGAGGTCATGCAATGATAGTCTGTAGGAGCTGGCTACGGAAAAATGGAAATAATAACACCTTTAGGAATAATAACTATAGGAACCACAATGCCAATAAAAATAATGACAGTGCTCAAAATGCAGAAAATGATAATACCCAACACAATGCCCAAAACAATATATAAGAAATGGCGCTCGGCCACGCTACACTCAGGGTGAACACCCCCAACAGCATGGAGGGCCCCATAAAACTGCCCAAGCATCTTTATGAAGGTGTGAATGGGGGGGGGGGTGAGTGCCTTGGAATCAAAGAATGAAACCTTTGATTTTCCAGACCCTGATATTTTAATGCTAATAATCCCTATACATTCCCCCACAAACAGTAAGGAACCTCATGTCACTTTAAAGGTAGGAAATTCATACTATGACTGTCTTTTAGACACTGGATCATCTAGGTCAGTTTTAGTAAGCAAACCAGATGAGAAATGTGATTCTATTGGCTCCCTAAATGTAGTAGGTGTTTCAGGAAAACCATTAAAGGTCCCAAAACTTTCTCCTTGCATGGTACACGTGGGGCCCCTAACTGCTGAACATTCTTTTTCTTTTAATGCCTGGATCCCCCACAAATTTGCTGGGGAGAGATTTACTAGGTAAATTACAAAGCCACAATAATGTGTGCCCCAGATGGCTCTCTCTCCTTAGAAGTGCCCAAGGAAACCTTAAATTTACTCCCTGTATTTCTCTCAGAGAGCCAGGAGGCAAAGGAGCATCCTACCTTTGAAATACCTACAGATATACCAGAGTCTCTTTGGGCCACATCTTCTACTGATGTAGGCTTACTTAAATCAGCTGCTCCTATGCAAATAAAAACCAAATCCTACCCACCTCCTTGCATTCCTCAGTATCCTCTCTCCAAGGAGGCAACAGAGGGCATTACCCCAATAATAAACTCATTAATTGACCAAGGAATAATTTTCCCTTGTAAATCTGAATACAACATGCCCATCCTGCCCATTAAAAAAACAAAAAGGGGGCCCGATGGCAAACACCTCTATAGATTCATACAGGATTTGAGGGCTGTGAACAATCACATTATAAAGAGACACTCCGTAGTTCCCAATATCAATATATTATTTCTTCTATTCCTAGCACAGCTACATACTTGACGGTAGTAGACTTATGATCAGCCTTCTTTTCCATACCCATACATGAGAACTTGAGGCATATTTTTGCTTTCACCTGGAATGGCACCCAATATTCCTGGAGTCGTTTGCCCCAGGGTTATGTAGAAAGTCCGACCTTATTTGCACAAATTTTGGGACAAGATACAGATAATATAAAATTTAAAAGCAGCAAATTAATAAAATACATAGATGACCTAGTCTTGGCTTTCACAGATGCAGAAGCATGTCCGGAAGAGAGTAAACACCTTCTTTTGGAATTGCACAAAAATGGTATGTAATAATTTAACTCTTCAGTTTAATTTACTTCCACCAGAACAATTTAGATTTCTTTGCAATGTTCTAAACCCAAATAAATTTTACTTTGCTTAAAAATATCTTTGCCAAGGTTGAAAGATTTGATATATCTGTAAAAATTGTAAAATGGCAATGGTTGTAATCTATATTTTTTTAATTTTTAAAATTTTTTATTATTGTTTTCCTTACATGTGCAATATGGTATTTGATTTTTAATTTTTTCTCTCCTTTTTGTTTTTGAAACATGTCAACAATATTGAGAAAATTTTTAACATTTTTGATTTTGCAGTAATATAGGTTTAAAATACATTTGCTCTAATGTCAATGCATGCCCCCAAAGCTTTAGACTATAAAAATGATGCCATTGATTATTTAAAAATTATGGTACTTTGCTTAATGATTCTGCCTGATTCCAGAAGAAGGGAATAACAAAAGAGCCATTATACAGTGCAAAAGACCAAAAAGTCAAATAAACAAACAAAAAATGATCAAACTAATACAGGTAGGAATGACAAACTTCTAAGCCAATAGAAAAGGACTTGAACATAATGTGAGACTTGAAGTTGTGGCAATAGATATATGTTAAGACACAGGACACCTTGTATTACACTCCTTGTGAAATACTCTCAGACAAGTACCAAAGTTTGGCTATCATCTTTGCTCCCCCTATCCCTGAGAGTGAAGGTAAAATCAGACCAGAGAATGACACTTCCCTAATACACAAAAATCTAGTCCCTTTTCTGACTTTCATAATATAGCAAACTTTCTGTAGTCTTGGCTACTGACTGGGTAAGTGCATAATTGCTTAAATCATTTTTAATTGGGTCCTGGTTTAAGAACTTGTTATAGATTTGTTTTTTTCCCCTTTACTTAGAGTTTTTTATACATAAGACTTTGATATTTTATATTTTATCCACAAGTTATTTTTTTTTCTGTTTGGATTTTTTGTTCTTTTGAATTTTATTTTGCAAATTCATTCATATACCTCATAATTCAGCCATATATTCCTTTTGGATTCCTATATTTATCCCTGTATACACCTCAAGGGGGAATGCATTATTATTCACCTGGGGGGGGGCTATGATATTATTTGAACTTTCATTTAAATTTGAGCAATTTTAGGATAAGAAACTTGCTACCTCCCAGGATCCAGAAGACACCATGAATATGCCTGCAGAGAATACATGCTGCACCAGAAGCTCCAGAGTGAACTTTGAGATATGAATTGGACTATGGGGGTTTTAAATGCCTTTGTTTTGAATATATACTCTTATACCAAAGGGGACTGCCCCCAAAGTAATTTTTGTCAACCTAATAATCATTGATTTTGTTATTTTTTCCTTTTATCCACAAATTATTTCAAATTATAAATCATGTGTTTCCATGATCCTTTAGAGGATACAGAATCCTTTCCCCTTTTCCTGTGTCCTCACATTTTGCATGATGGTAATTAAGTGGGATGTAACTCCTCCCATGCTCCCTTTCACTTGGGAACAGGTTAAGTTCAGGTGCTTCCTTTTATTTAGTTATTATCAATAAAACTTTTTAAATATGATATTTAGTTATTGAATATTAATTTTAAAATCCACAGTATTTAGTGATAATACATATATAATGCTGTGGAATTACTTGTCAGCTCTGGAAGAGGTGAAGGGAAAAGGAGAGAGAAAGAAAAGAAATAATGTAACCATGGAAAAGTGCTTAAATAAAAAAAAAATTTAAAATAAAAATATTACATTCTCTGGATATTATCTTTCTTTTATCTAGCTAAAACATGTTATAGTTTCTATATTCTTTGAAAAAATGTTGAGGTCAGAGGAAGAAATAATAAAACTAAGATTAAGGACCCTCAGTTTATGCTTATTAAATAAAAGCATACAATATACTGTAAACCTCAAAATTCCTTAGACTTATAAATGTTGGAAATTTCACCATTGGGATATTTCATACTTGGAAAATTTCTTACTGATAGTCTATTGGAATGGGAACCCCATTGGCATGGGAGGTTCCTTCTCTTCCCTTCTTAAGATTACTTTAGGACAGAAAACCTTTTGCTGAACAATGGAAAGGACTTTGACCTATGCTTAAGCATAGAACAGGAATATCTTTGAGTCTTGATTGATTTTAGAATTGATACAATGGAGATACTTGGAATAAATCTCCACCCTATTCAGTCCTAATAGTATTGAGTAAGGGCTGCAGCCTAGATCAAAATTTAATTATTCCAATCTCTACCATACTCAAGTTAACAGGATTTAGAAAGGGCTGTAACAAAGGAGTAAAGATTTAATCATTTGAAAAATATGACCTTCAACAGACATGTGCAAAAGCCAGAAACCTCTGGGCGGTCCTGGGTTAAGCGAGAGCCTCCATTGACAGGGAAATTGATGAAGAGTGATTGGTAGATGTGAGGACTGAGGGGAGGCAACTTGGATGGTTTCCTTAAAGATAGGAGGGTCTGGAGACTCGAGGAGGTGGTGGAGTTTTTGGTCGGTGTGGTTCCTGGGCTCTGAGGAAGCTTGCTCTGAAGGAGGCTGAAGGTGGGGGCCTCTGAGACTGTTTCTCCATTTTGGACACGTGAGTAATAGGGACTGATCTCTTTTCTTTGCCCCAGCTATCTAAGGGCTTGGGCCTTTTGGCCCAGCCTAAACAGAAGGGGTATTTAAGCCCTATTCCCTTCTCTCCCCTTTCTCTCTCTCTATATATCTCTAATTCCTTTCTTGCTCCTATTGTAATTAAACTCCAAAAAAGGCTGACGGCTGACTTGAGTTTTTCATTTAGGAATTACATAGCTGATTCCTTGGCGACCTTAAATTAATATATATCAGTCTTTTAAAGTGATTCCCTTGTAACAATACTATATACTAACTATTTCAGAATTTGAATAGAATTTTAGAAAAATTAAAAATCACCACTCTGGTGAATATTGAGTGGAAATAGGAAGGATTATGCATTTTGTAAAGGCCAATTAAAAAATCAGCCAATTTAATAGAATAAAAACTCAAAAAAGAAAAACATGTAGAAAAATCAAATAGATACTTATCTTAGAATGCAATAAAAATAAGTAAGGGTCTTTGAAACATGATTTCACACTAATTATAAACTATCTAGCTTGATCCTGAAGAATGCAGGAATCAAAAAACAAACAATAAATAAATTTCCTAAGCATATTGACAACATTAAGAAAGACATAAAAATATTTGTGAGTTGTAATCAAAATATTACTTAGAAGGAAATTTACATCTTCTCAATAAAAGAAAAAATGAGCAACTGAATGAATTGTGAATGCATGCTGCCTTCCTAAGACCAACATTATGGAAAGTATGGAAAATACGAACACAATAACAAAACCCTTTTCACAAAAAGTCATAATAATATCATTGGATGATCATTAATTGTTCAACCACAGGCTGTCTTTATAATAAATATTCAAATATGATCTAAATTAATTTGTTTATTCAAAGCTAGATAAAAATAACAAAGCTCATCTAGAGAAACAAAAAGTAAAGAATATCAAGAAAATCAGTGAGAAAAAATGGGAAGGAAGGCAGTTAATAGGAACATATCTCAAATTATATTACAAAACTGAAAGCATTAAAACAATCTGGTGAAACACCTAGGAGGCTTAGTACCCAGAGAGTCAGACCTAGAGACCAGAAGTCCTGATTTCAAATTTGGCCGCTGACATTTCCTGGGCATTTCCTATATGACCCTGGGCAAGTCACTTAACCCTAGTTGTCCAACCCTTATTATTCTTCTACCTTGGAAGTGATACTTATTTAGTCTAAGTTTGAAGATAAGAGTTTTAAGGGAAAAATTGATAGTGGGAAAGAAACATAAGTGTTAGTCAGTGGTACAGATTAGATATATAATATACCAAAGACATCTCAATGATTGGGGGAAAAATTCATTGTTTAATAAAAGCTGTTCGGAAAATTAGTAAGTTGTGCGGCAGAAACCAGTTGAAGACCAATATCTCAATTGGCATATTTAGATTAACTCAAAAAGGGATATGACTTAAACAGAAGTATAGCATTAACAAAATAATGGAACATTGAAGAAATTCCATTTTAGATCTATGGTTAGGAGAAAATAAATGATAACATAAACAATAGAATGGCTCCCATCAAGTAAAGTTTCAATTAAATCAAAGAAAAATATTTTTGGTCAAAGAAAACAAATATAACTAAAACTAGGAAAAGAAAGTTGGAAACTTGGAAAATATGTATAGCAAGTGTTTTTGATAAAGTTCTCACTTTGTATGTATGTATCTTTGTGTATGTGTGTGTGTGTGTAACAACTAAATTCACAATAAATGTTCAACAATTTACAAGTGGTCAAGGGATATGAATAGATCACTTTCAGAGGAAGAAATATAAGCCATTGATACATATATGCAAATCACATAAATCATTAATGATTAGAAAAATACTACGTAAGACAACCCAGGAAACTGATTCCCACAATAATGACTAAGATGAAAATGCTGGAGGGGATATAAGTAAACAGGAATAGTTCTGCATTGCTTGTTGGAGCCACGGGCAAATCATTCTGGATATCAATTTAGAACTATGACTCAACAATACTGTTATTTCATATAGACATCAAAGAAAGAGTTAAAGGACCCATATTTACAAAAATATTAATAGTAGTTCTTTTGGGGGTAAAATAAATTGTAATATGAGGGGATGCCCAATCACCAGGAAAAGGCTAAATGTAGTTGAATATTATTACACTGCAAGATATAATGAAAGAAATGATTTCAGAAAAAAATACCTGAGAAGACTTTTATGAATTAGTATAAAGCCATAGTGGCAAATCTATGACAAATGTATCAGCACTGATAGGCATAGTCATTTTTGATGGCACACGGCTGCATGCAGGCTCAGCATGTCTCAGGCCTGGGAGCCTCCAGGGGAGCCATGTGCCTGCAGACATGGCTATGGCAATACCCCAACCCAACCCTTGGGGGAGGGCTGCTCCATGTGCCAGGAAGCTAGGGTTCGTGGGGCTTCCACTGGGGTTGTGAGGAAATATACATGGGAAAGGAGCGTGCCCAGAGCAGCTCACAGTGGTGCTCTTGTGGTACCCCTGAGCCAACCATCTGGGGAAGGGAGGGGTGGGGCCAAGCCAGCCAGAAGACTGGATGGGACTCCAGCCCACATGCAATGGAAGAGTGCCTGGAACGAATTAACAGACACTTTTAGCACCGTGAAAATATATAGCAATGGCTTTATTCACATTTTTTCCCTCGATGTACTTTTGTGAGACCTTATTCTCAGTGTTAAATAATATAAAATTCAAAAAAAGAAACATATAGATTGACAGATGAAGCTAGTAGTGCTTGCTTGGGCTTGAAGTATACAAAATACCATACTTCAATTGAAGATTTAGCTACTGAAATTCAGAAACAAAAAAACTCACTAATAGTCAGGTTAGTTAAAGTAGTCCCCCAATCCCTCATTTATCTTAGTTCATGGCACCCCATACAAGTTATATCATATCAAGACCAACAAAAGAAACAAACTGGCAGATGAATAAATAAGTCACTAAGCAGGAAAGTTAAATAAATATTTTTTTAGTTTATTAAATACAGTTTTATATATATGTATATATATATATATTAGAATTATGCATTTTTATTTTTTAAACTATAAATATCATGAAATTATGGGTTTTTTCTCAAAGTGATACACCATCCAAGTTATGCTAAGTGTTTTGGTGAATTTTGACACACTGAGCTCAAAAGGTTGACCATCACTACTATAGAAGTGAAGTGAGCAGAACCCAGAGTACAAACTATACAGCAGTATTATAAAGATAATGAAATTTAAAAGCCCTAATAATTTTGAGCAAGGAAATGAACAATTACAGTTTCAAAGGACTCATGAAGTATGCTATCCATCTCCAGACAGAGAACTGTTGAACTTAAAATGCAGATTAAAGAGTATGTTTATTATTATTACTTTGTTTTTGGCCCTGACCAAGTACACTATTTTGATATGCATGTATTTACATATTTGTAATAGGTTTTGTTTTTCTTTGCTTGTCAATAGGTGGTGGTGGAGGAAGAGAAAGAGTGGATTTTGAACTGAAAATAAAATAAAATTGAATAAAATGAATAAAAGTATACTACATTTTTATTTTTATAATTAGAAATGTTTTCATTTATTGATCATTTACTCCATAGCTATTATTTAAAAACAATGTATAAAGTATTAGGGGATCACATTAAAATGATGTCATCCTTGCTCTTAAAGTATTTATAATCTTTTATAAAAGATAAGTTTTAAAAGAATAACCACGACATGTAAGAGTGAAAAATGCCACTCAAATATTTCAAGTCAAGAAACAAAACAGGAATAAATGTTATTTACTAGAATATTCTATTTTATTTCTCTAGTAATTACTCTTTTTCCTTATCACTTTCCATCTTTCTTCCCTTACACAGTTTTTCATTGATAAGATTGCCATCTCATCACTTCTCTTATTATCTACATTAAGCTTTCTTTTATTCACCCATTTTTTAATGGCCTTTAAAGTCACTAAGTCTAATTGAAGATTCATCACAACAAAATTAAACAGCACTATTTTGACTATAACAGGCTTTAATCATACTCTTCAAGTTCAGTATAATTGGATTTAAGTGAAAATCTATGGAATCAACATTGTGGTTCACATATTTATCTTAATCCTTTGATTTTTCACATTTTTTATTGTTGTATTTTTAAATTGTATTTTTAAGTATTTTTCCAAGCTTACATGATTCATGTTATCTCTCTTCCCTCTTCTCTCTCCTCTACTGGAGTTGACAAGCAATTCCACTGGGTTATACATGTGTTATCACTCAATAACTATTTCCATATCATTCCTTTTGGTAATAAGCTTTTAAATACCAAACCCCCACATCCAATACACATATAAACAAATGAAAAATGAAACATTTTCCTTCTGTGTTTCATCTACCATAGTCCTTTGTCTTGATGTGGATAACATTCTTTCTCATAAGTCCCTCGAGATTGTCCTGGATCATTGCATTGTTATTAGTAGCAAAGTCGATTACATTTGATAATGCCATAATGTTTCATTTCCTATGTACAATGTTCTCCTGGTTCTACTCACTTCACTCCATATCAGTTCATGGAAGTATTTCTAGTTTTTATAGATATCAAGCAGTTTATCATTCCTTCTAGCACAATAAATAGTATTCCTTCAAACATCATATGCCCCATTTTGTTCAGCCATTTCCCAATAATCCCTCATTTTCCATTTTTTGACACTTCAAAGAGTGTGGCTAAAATATATATTTATACAATTTTTTTTTATCTCTTTCAGGTACAAACCTAGTACTAGTATTGCTGGATCAAAATAGTGAAATACAAGTTTGGTAAATCAGCATAACTAATACAGATATTTTAATGATAAATATTACTATGTAATTGCTATGAAACTACTATTAAAATTATCAAAGCTTATAATTTATTTAAAATCTGGAAGTCATGCAACTTGTTGTGTAATAGAAACCCACCAAATCAATATAGAGGATTTAGGTAAAGAAAATAAAAAAGTCAAATTTCTCCAAGTCAAGGTAGAAAAGTAGATTTTATTGGAAGAAGGCCAAGTACTCCAATAAAAGCTTTCTGTTGTATGTATTATTACATTGTTGAACCCCAGCAAGAGGTAATGCCCAGAGGCAGAGACCTGGTTTATATACTGGGACAGTAACAAAATGAATATTTCCATACAAGATTGATGACATATCACAAGGCATAGCTTCATATAAACCTTATTTAGGAATAGTTACCCAACTACAAAGCTGATTAGTTAATTCATTTTGGAAAGCTCATATTAATCTAAAGGTCAAAACAGAAGGCAATACCCTTATTTAGGCAGATAGTGATGACCATTACCTCAGACTCATCTGATGTGGGAGGAAGGGTGACTATTTCCAAACACAGAAGGGTGCCTGGTGTTTGCACCATATTTGGACATGAGTTACAGATGGTCAGCATTTTATGATAAAGGTAAAACAAACTTAGGGAAGGGTTAGAAATCCTCTTAGAAGCAGTTTTTTATGCTTTAGTTAGAAGTCCTCATAAAAATCACGAATTCTATTGATTATATTAAGATTATAATGGAATTTATACTAATCGCTTTAGAATCACAACATTTTTTATCTTAAACCCATCACTATTACTAAAATACAATCAAGTATAAGGGGTTAGGGGTCTTTCTTCCCGACAAACTGATATAGCTACAGCATCTTTAGTTATAAAAAGGCTGTAATAGAATATTGAGTTCATTTAGTGAAGAAAAAATCTTGAGTTGAGGCAAATCATCTTTAATACTATAAGCTATTCTTTCTATACTTTTAAGGATTTTACTGAGGTACATGGATTATTACATTAATTATTATTTTATGAAGTATACATAAAGTACTACATCAGAAACATGGTAAAATGACATATTAACAAAATCATAAAATGAATATATTGAATTAAGAATCAGATTTAGTCTTTAAATAAAGGTTAAAAATGAGATGATCTTCATCTTTCTTCACAGCTATAACAACAACTTCAGATGAAAAATAACAGAGCAGCTGTTGTTGCTAACAATTTTTCCAATTAGACATTATAAAGAAATATCAACCTGACTTAGTAACACTATGAAAATAATCTGAAGTGAAACATTAGCACATAAAAGAGAAACAATAAATGGCAGTACATTTAAAAATGAGTACTAACAAATTAAAAACACAAATACTATATAAATTAAATAGGTAAGTGTTCTGTAATGTGTTGGAGTCTTATTCTTTCTGGGGACCAGCTCCAGAGGAGGGAGTCAGAATGAGGCGTCTTTCTTTGCCTAAGACAATTTAGGAAGTCTGTGACACTGGGTAGGGGGCTCACATGGAGTACATTCTCTGTCAACATAATGGTAGACTTTGAAAGCAACTATGAGAGCAGCATTGGAAACTTTGGGACCTCTTAGCCCACAGATTAAAAGTGACTTGAACAACTGGTCAGGAGGATATTAAAGAGGCATTTTTGGTGGAATGGACATAGAACCAAGCTCTGATTGGCAGTTCTATTGCCCATGTGATATTCTGAGTTCCAGAGGATAAAGGAGCATTTGTGGTTGGAGACAAGGGCATAGTGATCTTGGTCATGATTGCAGGGAAGAGATGAGTGTTAGCAGTGTTTATGGCTGAAGAAGAAAAGGGGACCTGGTCATTGTTCCAGGGCTAAATGGAACATAACTTATAGCTGCAGGAGAGCAATGTTCCATTCATGAGTAAAGACCAGAAAACATAGCAAGAGAGCAGTGACCACACTTCTCTCTAGATCACACCAACTTAGAAGCAGTGAAAAATGGACTCTTCTCCAGAGTTACTTCTGAAAACAATAGTATAAAAACATTTGAAGCTTACGATAGTGTCTCACTACCACCAGGTAAGCAGAGCACAAGTATATCATATAATTCAAAGTAAAAAATAGGCTGGAAAAAATGAGCAAATATACCAAGAACAAAAAGTTGATCATAAAAAACTAATATGCAGTATGGCAAGGTGTTTCAGTGGATTGAGAGCCAGGCCTAGAAATAGGTGGTCCTGGATTTAAATTGGACTAAAACACTTCCCATGCATTCTTAGATAAGTCATTTAGTTCACATTACCTGGCCCTTACTACTCTTCTGCCTTGGAACCAATATACAATATTGGTCATAAGGCAAAATGTGAAAGTTTATTTAAAAAAAAAACTATTTTCACAAAAAAAGACGAAAATACAAACTGAAAGAAAGTGGTGTGAAAATATGTTCAAGCAAAGCATCAAAGGAAAAATTTTAATTGGACACAAGTCAAAAATATATATCTGGAAAAATTAGATTAGAGTTGTAGAAGAAAAATTAGGAAAAGAAATGAGTGATGCAAGAAAATTAGCAGAATGGAATTAACACATTTGGTAAAAGAGGCACTAGGGGGCAGCTGGGTAGCTCAGTGGATTGAGAGCCAGTCCTAGAGACGGGAGGTCCTGGTTCAAATCTGGCCTCAGACACTTCCCAGCTGTGTGACCCTGGGCAAGTCACTTGACCCCCATTGCCTAGCCCTTAACACTCTTCTGCCTTGGAGCTAATACACAGTATTGACTCCAAGATGGAAGGTAAGGGTTTAAAAAAAAAAAAAGAGGCACTAAAACAAGGTAGAAAAAAATCTTTAAAAAGAAAATTGACAAAACGGTAAGACAGACACAAAATTTTATCAAATAAAATAATTCAACAAATAGAATAGATGAAATGTAAAAGGTTATATAAGAATTATCTGAAGAAAAGAACTTCCTAAAAAACAGAATTGGCCAAACAGAAAAGAAAAAGAGATAAAAAACTCATTGAAAAAAATTCCTTCAAAATTATAATCAGGCAAGTGGAAGATAATTACTCTATGGGACCTCAAGAAACAATGAAACAAAATATAAAAATATAAAATATAAAATATTTCATCAGAAAAATATCTTACCGAGAAAATAGATTGAAGAGAGATCACTTTAGAATTATTGAACTCCTTGAAAGCCATAATCCATAAACAGAGCCTGTGCTTCATGTTTCTTTAAATTATAAAGGATACTTATTATAACACTTGAGGTTGATATGGTAAAATAAATCAAAAGGATCCACCAATCACCTACTGAAAATGATCCAAAATGAAAAATTTTAGAACTACTTCAGCCAATTCCCACAAATCCTAGGTCACACAGAAAATATTGTAAGTAGTCATTGAGCAGCATTTTAGGTACTGTTGAGTGACAATGAGGATCACACAAGATTTAACAACTTAAAAATAAAGCATCCTAGGACTTATAAGAGGATATCCCAGAGGGCAAAGGACTGGGGATTATAATAAAAAAATCATATTTCCAGCAAAACTGATATCATTCTTTGGATTTAAGTAGATATTTAGAGCATTTTCAAGCAATCCTATTTATTCAAATGTAAGATTAGAGAGATTCATAAAAAGGTAAAGATGAAAGAAAAACAAGGGACTCAATAAGATTAAAGTATTTACAAAGTAATATGGGAAGATGATATGTGAATCTACAAAGAATGTTTTCATTATTATGGAAGTTGGAAGGAGACTACATAGACAGAGGGGATGGGAAGAATTTATTTTTATTGAGATGATCTCAAAAAATAAAGGAATAAAAAAAAAGAATGCAATAGGAGTAGTGGGAAGGAGAATAATAATTCCTTCATAAAAGAAGCCCTCAAGAGAGAGTTTTTTATAAAGGAGGATAAAATTAGTGAGTAGTGGGCAGAACTTGAATGTCCCTCCCACTGGAATTTTTCAAAGTTAAGAATATATACTCTCTCAGTTGGGCATAGAAATCTCTAATAGGGAAATAGGAGAGGGAAAGGAATAGAGAAAGGAAAAATAATAGGGGACGCAAATTAAGGAGGACGAAGATCAGAAGCAAAACAGATTCTTGGGGAAGGACAGAATTAAAAATGAGAGAGGCGAATAAAGACAAATAAATCACATGAGGAAAATACATAACTAGTAATCATGATAAGGAATGTGATTGCAGTGAATTCACCCATAAAATAGAAGTATTTAGCAAAATCGATTTGAAACAAGAATCCAACAATATGTTTAGAAGAAACGGAATTGAAACAGATTTTCACAGAGTTAAAAAGAAAGAATTAAAGAAAAATTTATTATGCTGCAGTTGAAGTTAAAAAAGCAGAGATAGCAATCATGATCTCAGAAAAAAGGAAGGAGAAAGCAAAATAAAATATATAACAAAAAGTGATAGTCAAGGAAACTACATTTTGCTAAAAGGTGTTATAATCAATGAAGCAATATGACAAAAAATTACTCGTTTGAGAAAGGCCTAATTTATCAAATATATAGATAACTTGGTCAAATTTATAAAATCAGAGACATTCTCTAATTGATAAATTGCCAAAAGATATGAATAAATAGTTTTCAGTAGAGGAAATCAAACTATCTTTATCTATCTGAAAAAATGCAGGAGCAGCTAAATGGCTCAGTGGATTGAGAGCCAGGCCTAGAGACAGGAAGGTTCAAATCTAGGTTCAGACATTTCCTAGCTGTGTGACCCCAAGCAAGTCACATAACCACCATTGCCTAGCAGTCCTTATTGCTATTCTGCCTTAGAACCAATAGGGTTTTTATAAAACACTTTTATTCTTTATTTGAAAATATTAAAATAATAACGTTATTTTATAAATAATTAAAACACTACTTCACACCTATCAGAAATGATAATGCTAGAAGACATGTGGAAATTGGAAGTATAATTTTCTAAAAGTCAAATAAAAATATCACCCAGTACACTGTGATAAATCAGTCTGCTAATAATCTAGATAACTACATTAGGAAAGAAATAAACATTTATTAAGTTTTTAATATGTACTAGGTTCTGTGATTTACTAATATCTCATCTGATCTTTGGAACTCCCTGTGGAGGTAGTTTCTTATAATCTCCAATTGTATAGTTGAGGAAGCTAAAGCAAATGAGTGTTAGTGACTTGCCAAAGGTAAAACATTATGTACATGTTTCAGGATCAGTTTTATTACTGGTTGAGCCCCAGTTGCCCAGTAGCCTCTAATTAGTAGATTAGTAGGACTCAATTATACAAAAAACAAGAATACTGGTTTCTATAAGAGCTAAAGACAATAACATATAAATAAACCCTAGTAAACTAGGAGTAACTTATACTAGCTCCCATTTCATTTAAATCTTTATAAATGAATTATAACTTCAAGAAAAATGAAAAAAAATCTTTTTGTAATAGGATGACAGCAAATAATCATTCTTAGAAAGGAGATGGAAGGAAAAATAAAGATATAACTAGTTCCTTCTGTCTCTAATAATATGTGAAAATAGAGAGAAGATACCTAAAGATTAAACTAGGTCATTTTAAATATTGGGGGAAAGAATCTAATTAATTGGTGAGAGAAGCATGATAGCTCTACTTTCCAAGGGAAAACATAGATATCCATGCTGTAGCTGTCAAAATTCAAGCTTTTCATTACTGAAACATGGTGTGAAAGTGTAAGAAATAACAGTAAACCAGTGTTGTAAATTAGATAAAAAATGCTGAGCTATAAATACTTTTACCTTTATCCTCTGCTTCCAAATCACGATCATTAGATAAATTATCTGCATAGTCTGTCAGCCAATCCCTCCCAATATAAAACATAAGATGAAGGCGACTTTTCTTTTCACCTTTATCTTATAAGACACATTTCTGAATATTTTGCTACATAATAAAATAAAAGCAAATGTCTTAGGAAGGTAGTACTTTGTGTAATATGAGTTCTGCCTCATGCTTATAATTTGAATGTCTATTAGCAATGGAGCGATTATACAGAGACAATTTAAGAATGAACAGATTTTTAACTAAATAAACTGTATGAACATTTTTGTCATTGAAATAGCTTTTGAACTTTTATATTACAAAAAAGAAAAGAAATCTGAAATCTCAAGAGATTCTTGAAATACAAATTGTTAAAACTACTGTGTTTAAATTGACCATAAAATACCTTTCAACTCTAAACATACAAACAATGATATCTTTCCACTTCAAAGAACAGAATCATTTCTTTTCTAAGCTCTAATAGGTATCTCTAATTCATTATGTTCATGGAAGGTAGTATATTCAGTTAGTGCAATCTCATGCACATACTTAATTCTGGATGACTTCATCACAAATATTAATAATGGATGGCAAACTTAAAAGAAACAAAAGGACCTATTTCTCCAGATATTTACTTTTCTAAAGTATCAATTAGGGATATAGCAAAAAAAATTAAAAAGCCATTAAATATTTCCTTTTTGAAAACCATCTTGTTTTAGTAAAATGATCAGTGCTCATCAACCATAACTTTAAAATCCTAATCCCAAAGCTTATTTGTATGACACTCTCTTTTCACTGTTGGAGATCAATGGGGAACAAGGTAGTGTGAATGGGAGACAGAAGTGCTCTTCTTTCAAGTATCTTCAGTCTTCCCAGGCTTCTTGAGTCTCTTTGGGCTCCACACTGCAAGTACTTCTAGTCAGCTTTAAGAGAGAAGATGGATGAAGTTTATCTCTCTTCTCATCATTGAACAGAGAGTAAGACTTTGAAAAGCCAGAATAAGAGAATTTAACAGTTTCTATCATGCCCCTATTCTTTATCAATAATGATGTATGGGGAAAGTTTTCTTTATTTAAATATTGGACTATCTCTCTTGCTCAATAAGTTACCACTTTCGCATGGGAAAACTGCACTCTATATAGGTTAGTATATATTTTCCTAAATATACTTTCTCTTACATCTGCTATGCACAGTGTAATAATTAAAATAGTGGAAGACTTAAATTGTGGCAGATAAAAGAGTTGGAGCCTTAAATTGTGACTGCAGAAAATATGGTTTCAAGACAGTGTCTTGTTTTTAAATCAAATATAAGGTGATCACCAGGGAAAAATTCCCAATTATTTAATATACCAAAGTCAGCTGGGTTTTATAGAGATTTTAATTAATACAAATGAGGAATTAAGGAAAGAGAGAAAGAGAGAAAAAGGGAATAATGAGAAAAGGATAGTCCAGCCCAGGGCAGACCTGGCCAACCCAGGCCCAAGCACTAAGAGAAAGATCAGTCAGTCCTTTATCCACTCACCACAAGATTTGTCCAAGCAAAGATTCTAGTGTTCAGAGAGAGACTAGCTCAGCTTTGGCCAGCTGCCATCTCCAGAGAGTGTACTTCTGAGATAGTCCCCAAGAGAGTCCAGAGGGACAGAGTCTCCTCAGAGGGAGCTTGAGTGAGAGAGTCCTTCTGAGACTGTTTTCCGACTCAGTTTCTCATCTCCTTTTAAAGGGAATTTTCTCCTATGTCACCTCCCCTAAGTTCCCACATTTACCAATCACAGTAGACATTTTCCAAAGGACAGACCATTCTTAGTTCACACCTAAGAAGGCTTAAACTTTTGATTAAGTTCACACCAGAAAACCTCTTAGTAAGTTTCTTACCTCTTTGCTCCTTGTAAATTCACAAGTTGCCTGACCATTATAGGTACTTAGCACCCTTTTGTATTAGATCTAAAAAGAGGCACAGCTTAAGAACTTTTGTCTAACTATAAGTATGGGTTTAAGTATTTTTCATTGTTCAGCAAGGAGTTTCTTCCCCTAAAGCAGGCTTAAGTAGGGGTGGAGTAGAGGTCTTCACATTCCGGATCTAAGTAGAGGTCTCACATTCCTGATCTAAGTTCCTTCACTGCCCAAATGGGGAATAGTCTTAACCAAACCTTATGAAGTAGGGTCTGAGAATTTTTAACGTTCACAACAGTCAAAACTTAGAGAAATCAATTCAAACTGGATATCTTTCCAAAATAAATTTACATTTATCACACCCAAATGAATATAGTTGTGATGAAGAAGGGGCATTCTGGAATATGTCTTCTGAAATAAAAGCTACAAGGATAGGGGGCAGCTGGGTAGTTCAGTGAATTAAAAACCAACCCTAGAGATGACACTTCCCAGCTGTGTGACCCTGGGCAAGTCACTTAACCCCCATTGCCTAGCCCTTACCACTCTTCTGCCTTGGAGCCAATATTGGCTCCAAAACAGAAGGTAAGGGTTTAAAAAAAGCTACAAGGGTAATTTTAAAATACACTAAAACAACTGTTTTCATCAGTGAAAGATGGAGACAGAGTCAACTCCATGGGCAAAAATAGAAAGAAAGAGAATTTCAGGAGATAATTCTGCATATTGTCTATATAATGGGTTCACAGTTTTAGGAATTTGTTAAGTATTACAATATTACTTGTTGCTTCTATAAGAAAATGGGGAAAATATTTTGTATGTATGCAAGACTGATGTGTCATTATAATGTATACAAATCTATAGAATGGGCTTAAACTGAAAGAATCTATATAGAATAGATTGGAATTAAAAGTGAAGCATTTTAACTGATAATTATTTTCAAATCATGTTGTATGTGTGAAACTGCTGATTCTAAGAAAGTAACTTTGTACCTAGCTTTTTTTCTCCATGTGGATAATGAGTCAAAAAAAGGTAAAAGTTTTAGCTTTTTCAAAAGCCTTTCCCTCAGTCAGATGCTTGTTGATGAGTAAAAACTGTCTCCTTATGATATAGTTTAAACTAGTAAGCAAATAACACAGTTAAGCTTTTACTCTAAGTAAAGAAAACATTATATTCTGAACACTTTATCCTTTTCCCAGTAAGTAGGCCTCAATTTCAGATTTTGACTGCTTCAGCAAAAGTATTGGTTTTAGAGTCCTTTAGAGTCCTGTCTATTGAAATGCATCCTAGTTTCCTTAGCTGAACAGTAGCCATTCTTAGCCATTCTTGTCTTAAATATTCAAAGCAAGTTATCATCATCTGAAAGCTCTGAATTTGCCCAGATAAGAATGGATGGATTGAGAATTCAACCTGTATCCATTTTGCATTTGGAATGGCATTCACATTTAATTTCAAATAGCTTTAAGTTTTTGACCTCATTATTCAAAAAAATCCAGTGCCTTCCTATTTCTATCAATATAAAGAAATCTTCATATTAATCAAATCATTTCATAGTCTTGCCTCCTCATATTTTTCAGTCTTCTTTCTTCTTTTTTGTTTTCTGCTCTTAACTTGATCTCCCCTCCAATATGTACTCTTTCTGTCTCTGATTCTTTTGATCTCTCTGCCTCTGGCTCTATTTCTCTCAGAATAACTGCAGTTAACTGAAAACTGAAGGGATATCCATCAATTTAGGGAATGGTTCAACAAGTATTGGTTTGATTATAATGGAAGATTATTTTTCCATAAGAAATGGTGAACAAAACAACCACAAAAAATCCTTGAAAAACTTACATGAAGTGATGCAAAATGAATTGAGGAGAACCAGGAAAACATTGTATAGAATAAGAGCAATAATGTAGTATGATCAACTGTCAATGATTTAACTATTATCAACAATCAAGGAATCTAGGATAATCACAAAAGACTCATGATGAAAAGAGAATATCCATTGTCATAGAAAGAACTTATAGTGTGAATGAAGATTGAAGCATTCCATTCTTTAGTTTATTTTCTCCATGGAAGCAATATGCATCTTCTTTCACAATATTATGAACATAGAAATACAGATTGTGTAATAATCCATTCATAATCTATATTGTGTTACCTTCCATCTTGGGGAAAATTGGGTGATGGGAGGGAAGGAGAGAACATTGATCACAAAATGACTGAAAACAATAATTCAAAATTTATAGTGTCATGTAAAAAGTAAAAATAAAAAGAAATGTTCAGTTTTCAGATTGCCATAAGAAAAGAAAAGGTGTAGGAAATAAGAAGAGATTTAAGTAAAATTGTGGATCATAATTAGTAATTAAATGTAAAAATTTTCATCTAATTCAATGTAGATAATTTAGATAACCCTTGCAACCATTAATTATTGAAAGTTTAAACCCCACTAACAAAAAGTAGCCCAGATTACTGCCCAGATTTTTAGTTATACCCAAGATTAAAAGAAGTAGGTTTGTTTGGGTGGTAGAAGTGAAAAGTAAACAAAGAAAAGTCAGCAGAAACTAAAATGGGTATACCTAAAGTTTGGAAGAAACAAAGAACAATACCTATGATTATATATCTTGACTTATCAACTGCCATATCAGCTCTTCAGGCAAACTTTAATTGAATATTGATTCCTTTAAAGATTTGCCCCAGGTGTGAGTTGTAAAGAGAAAGAGAAAAATGTTCCCCCTTGCCCATTGTGCAGGCACAATAAGTTAGCTGTAGTCTTCATAAGGATGGGGAAGAAACAAGCCTTATTTCACTTAAATTGTTCATAGAGATTATTATACTATGTTTATATTTAATTGGAGGAATAACCCTAAACTAGCATAGCTGCTTTATTTAGGGAAGAGAAAGAGAGATATCAATCATTATAAAAATGCTTTTTTTTAAATCCCTTACCTTCCGTCTTAGAGTCAATACTGTGTATTGGCTCCAAGGCAGAAGAGTGGTAAGGGCTAGGCAAAGGGGGTCAAGTGACATGCTCAGGGTCACACAGCTGGGAAATGTCTGAGGCCAGATTTGAACCTAGGAACTCCCATCTCTAGGCCTGGCTCTCAATCCACTGAGCCACCCAGCTGCCCCCTAAAAATGCTTTTGATGAAGATACTCATTTGGTATATGTGCAATTGAGGTAGAATTTTGATTCTTAGAACTTGCAATTAAGGTAGAATTTTGATTCTTAGAATTTGGAAAAGCTGCAAGAAATAGTGAGAAAGTATAAACATTTAAATTATTTCCTCTATCTAAGAAACATATCCATTTCACTTTACTTTTAGTGTTATAACAATTGTACATAAAGAATGAGGACTTCATAGCTGTAGGAAAAAAGTTACATTGGGGATTCTAAA
Organism: Monodelphis domestica; assembly: GCF_027887165.1. Classification (NCBI taxonomy): domain Eukaryota; kingdom Metazoa; phylum Chordata; class Mammalia; order Didelphimorphia; family Didelphidae; genus Monodelphis; species Monodelphis domestica. Next base: position 364,041,499 of record NC_077229.1, read on the forward strand.
ACTTAAAAAGATCCCACATTTATCAGAGCTGTGTAAACCTTAAAATTTCTTAGACTTATGAATGTTGGAAATTTCCCCATTGGGAAATTTCATACTGGAAAAAATATCCTATGGATAGTAAGAACTCTATTGGAATGTGAAACCCCTTGGCATGGGAGGATCCTTCTCCTCCCTACTTAAGACTACTTTAGAACAGAAACCTTTTGCTAAACAATGGAAAGGGCTTTGACCTATACTTAAGCATAGAACAGGAAGTTCTTTGAGTCTTGATTGATTTTAGAATTGATACAATAGAGATACTTGGAATGACAGAACCAGGTCTTGGAACTTACAATCTCCACCCTTCTCAGAGTAACAGGATTTAGGAAGGGCTGCAACAAAGATCAAGATTTAATTATTTGAGAATATGACCTTCAACAGACATGTGCAAAGGGGGGAAGACCTCTGGGCAGTCCTGAGTTAAGCTAGAGCCACCATTGGCACAGGGGAGACATGGACAGTGATTGGTAGATGTGAGAACTGAGGGGAGGGGACTTAGATTGTTGACTTAAAGATAATGGGGTCTGAGGACAGAGGAGGAGTTTTTTGCTCTGAGAGGTTTTGCTCTGAGGAGGTTTTGCTCTGAGGAGTTTTTTGCTCTGGGAGGTTTTGCTCTGAAGGAGTCTGGAGGTGGAGGCCCCTGAGACTGTTTCTCCATTTTGGTCACGTGAGTGACTGATCTCTTTTCTTTGCCTCAGCTATCTAAGGGCTTGGGCATTTTGTCCCAGCCAAAACAGATGGGGTATTTAAGCCCTATTCCCTTCTCTCCCCTTCTCTCTCTCTCTCTCTCTCTCTCTCTCTCTCTCTCTCTCTCTCTCTCTCTCTCTCTCTCTCTCTCTCTCTCTTACCTTTCTTCCTCCTGTTTGTAATTAAAAACTCCATAAAAGGTTGACTGCTGACTTGAGTTTTCATTTAGGAATTACATAGCTGAATTCCTTGGCGATTTTAAATTAATATATATCAGTCTTTTAAAGTGATTTCCATGTCACAGCTGTTAGAAAGATGAAGCCTACTTCTATAGGAACAAATAAGTCCTCTATCAAAAACATATATTGTTCTTTAGTCTCCAGTGAAAGAGAACCTATTATCACTCAGGAAACCCCATTGAAATGCTAATTCATGTTGTTATTGTTATTGTCATTTCCAACATTAAACTGAAACCTCTATTTACCATCATTTTACAAATGACTCCAAGTTATGTCCTTTGGGGTTAAGCAAAAGAAATCTAATCACTCTTACATATGATGGGTTTTCAATATGATGGGGTTTCAAATACTTGAAGATAATTATTAGCATACAAACAAAAATAGTATCTTTTTAAGGATAAATTTACCCAGTCTTTTTTTTCTGTCATTTAACATAATCTCTATTTATTTTGTTCTCATCCTCTGCTTTCATTTTAATTAATCATTGTCATTCCAAAAATTTGAATTGAGCACATGAATCCATTCAGATGGTGTGAGAACAGAAAGCAATGAAAGTATTTTCTACTTAGTTCTAGATATTTTTTAATGTTCTAGATAACTTTTTTAAGTTCTAGATATCTTTTAATGAAGTCATGTTGTGTTAGCATGATATCAGTACTATGTCACACCTTCATTTATTCTAAATTTATTGAATAAAACAATAGTCTTTGATTTTCAAACAAATATTCCCTACCCATTACAATCTATATTGTATAGACCTAGAAGAGAAGCTTTTGGAGGAAAGATAGGGTTTGTTTTTGCATTTCTGAAAGACTTTCATATGCAAGAGGGGTAATAAATAGAGTCCTGTCAAAGTATAAATGAGCTCAAGAAGCTGTATTTTACTTCCCAAATCACTCCCAACCAATTTCATCCAATAGAAAAAAAAATGACTCATAGATGTAGGTTCTATTTTTATAACTATTTGACACTAAAGAATGTGAAGCAGACAGAGGTTAAGTCATTTGCTCAGACTCACAGAACTAGTTAAGTATCTGAGATATTTTAACATGACTTCCTGACTACAGGTAAAATCTTCTATACAATAGAAGAGATACCTAGCAGTATCTAGATTGGCTTTTAGATTGGTTGTAAGCTATGATGAAAAATAGGTATGTCTAAGCTAAGGAATTAATTCCTCCAGGAAGCAGATTTCTGTTGGATCTGGGAAGGAAAAATCAAATATCACTGATTAGTTATGCAGGATTTGGGTACTATTTACTCATGAAAATTTTATTTAGGCCTAATAATTAAAGGAAATCATTAAAGTTTCTGTGATCACCTAATGGAACATATCACAATAACTATTCCCAAAAGCAAGCTAGGGTCATCATAGATAGGAAGATAATCTATATAGAAAGCAATATCAAACAAGTATGGAATACATTAGTCCATGATTCTCTAATTTTTTCTCTTTGCTTGCTTCTTCAACCTAACTTAAATTAAGTCTGGTTAGTTAGAGAGTTCCCACAAATATCCATTTTTACTACAACTCACTCTTTCATTGTTCCAGAAGTGACCTTCAGAGTGATAATATTATTCTACTTTGTAACATCTGAGACCAGAGAGAGATATGTATAAAAATTAGCAAAGATGACACCATTAACACAATCAGAACATCTACTAAATGGAAAACCAAGCTAAAATAACTAGAATGGAACATTTCATTTGTAAACTAGATAAATAATATCCTCCTAATGCATACAGTGTTTGTTTGGTAGAAACTAGGAATGAATGCATTAAGTTAAAGCATAGAAGAACATGAGGAACATGTTTAGGCATGATATTTTCTTGAGTGACTCTGGACCATGGAACCTGTCAGGTTGGAGTCAAAAGTAAGAAGCTTAAGGACAAAGGCAATACACAGATGATGGTTCAGTCAAAGCAAGGGAAATTAGCAAACGATCAGATTTCTGGCAGATGCTTGCTTTTGACAAAATTGTGTGGGGATTCTCAATGTTAAAGAAGCCTAATTTAGCTAAAAGGGGCATGTATATAAATAGGAGAAATTATTTTAAACATTTTAATACAAGAATATCTTATTTGCCTAAAAAGGTACTTCTATACTTTCTGTCTGTAGTTCTGCAAATGTTTACTTGAATGAAGAGTTTCTAAAGCCCGCTATGTCAAACTGAAGTTTAAAAAATTGGTCACCAATTCTTACATAAGAATCCATGAAAGCTGCATAATGTCTTAGTTTTAAAATACAATATTATCTATCTATAGAAATAAAGATATGTGATCCTTTTGTTGGATTAACAATTTTTATTACTCATTGGATACTAAAACTATCCAGGGACCCTCTATTTTAAAGTCAGCTTTCTAAGATATTAGACTCTTTAAATAAATATAATTCCACATATTATATTCCTCTTTCCATGTTAAAAGCCACTAAATTTCTTTGATGTCAGTTGTAATAATTTGTGACTCTTGAATAGCATATTTAAAATATAACAGGTACATTTTGTTTGTTATTCTCTTCTTTTTTTTAAATCCTTATCTTCCATTTTAGACTCAATACAGTGCATTGGTTTCAAGGCGGAAGAGTGGAAAGGGCTAGGCAATGGGGGTTAAATGACTTGCCAGAGGTCACATGGCCCGTAAGTGTCTGAGGCCAGGTTTGAACCTAGGACATTCCATGTATGGGCCTGACTCTGAATCTACTAAGAAACCCAGCTACCCCTCATTTCTCTCATGATAAGTTTTGCAATAAGCTTACCAATTCTAAGATATTATTATCTTTTACCCTACTCATCATCAAGATAATTATTAAAAACCTATGCTAAGCAGAAATCCACCTAGGTTTCAGTCACTTCCAACAATTACTTAACAGGTCCCATTGTTTGATTCTTTATTACAAAATTTCCATTTACTGACTTTCCATCAAGGTAATAAATACTAATGTAGTTATTGAGTCTGAAAAGGATAATGAATATGAGCCAAAGCCAAATTGAAATCAGGAATTTGGCAATCATGAAGTCACAGTGACTATAATCTTAGTATTTAATACCCTGTAGATTTGTGGCAATCAAATGACAGGTCAAAGGCTATATTATATAGATACCTGACATCATAATTAATGTATTTAAAAATATTAAAAGCAAAACTAACTCAGTCTCAAGTCTCACTCTACCAAAAATACACCACTGCTAAAGATTTTCTGTTTTCTCTACAGATATTGGTGCTGATAAAATATGAAGGAAGTCTCACTTACAGTTATAATTTAAAACCATTTTCCATTGTCTTGGATATGGTCTCATATGATATGTTTTCAAATGAATCTGCCTTGAATATTGAGGTTATGTTAGACTCTTCTTAAAATTCTTAGTGATGTGGTTATAATGACTTATAGCCACCCTTTTGGTGTGCACTTACTATTAAAGGGTGGAAAATAATGAGATCACCACTTGAGCCTCTACAATCAGTCCCTCACTTGCTGAAGAGTAATGAGTATCTGAGCACATATATTCTAACTCCCAATTCATTTGTCTTTCTACTATCTCATGCTTTTTATTCTTGTTCAGTAACAATTAGTGATTTAGAAATGACACTTACAGATAGAAATGTTTAGTTGACTAAGAATACTGGTAGACATTTTTGTTTGTTTTACTTTTAACTTGATGCTAATAATGAATGGTTATACTATGGCATACTTTCCTTTCTTTAAAAATAAAACATCTCTGGAATTTTAATCACTTGTCACCACAATGGACTGAACTGATGTTTATATTATTTTAATAAATTGTAAGGCAATTTGTGAGAATTGGGAGAAGCAGAATAAACAAAAAAAAATAGACCAAAAAATTAGGATTCATGTTTTGTAGTAATCATTTTAACTATCAGAAACCATCAGCAACAATTTTAATTAGTAGATAAGAAGAGCAGGAGGCAAAGCCCCAGGTGATTACAAGGACTGAACTGGTAATGAAATCGACAAGTAATACTAATATCATAATAACAGTACTTTTGTGGTGAACTTTCATTCCCAAGGGCTCAGAGTTCTTCATAAACATTAATTAGAATGTGAAGGAAGCATAATACATGCTTTATAGATTGAAACTTGAAACATTTTACAAACATCACAGAGCAAGGAAGACATGGGGATTGACAACAGAATCTTGGAAGCTACACTTTAATCCCTCTGGGCTAGCCATGTCAAGGGCTGACTCCCATATGTTATTTAATTTGATGTTTTCTTCCTTTAAATTTTTAAATGAAAATATAAAACTCCCCCCTGACACACCCCACACCTATCACCACCAGCTTAATTTTTTTTAAATAATCCCTTTGAGGAGATTTTAGCTTAAATCTTTTTTTTTTGCTTTTCTTTTTTTTGACATGTAGAAGGAAAATTTGTTATCAGCATATATACTAACTTCAGCTAGTCTCTTCTTTAGAATAATAAGAATGAGTTATGGAGAGCACATTTCAATAATTCTTGTTCCCAAAACTACTCCCCAAATAATTAGATGTTTTTTCAAATTTGAACTGTTTAAATATGGCAGTAATGATAGGTACAAGGAATTTGTAAGGAAACTAAATCTGTTTTGTGTAAAGTATGTCCATATTATGTTTTTACATTGTTCTTTAGTTTTATGTGAGGCCAGCAAAAAGGACCTGATTTAAAAAGAAACATTTGAATCTGGGAGTAAAAAAGATATCAATATTCTAAGACAGCTTTCTGAGAACATTAACATAAATATATTCATTCAATTTTTAGATAGCTGAGCACTCAAAACAACAGGATAATTGGGAGCAAATACTCCAAAATTCCTTTCATCTAATTGTAATCAAAATTGAATATTATTTTTTTAATTAATATATTTTATTTGATCATTTACAAGCATTATTCATTAAGGACATAGCTCATTTTCTTTTCCTCCCCCCACCCCCCATAGCTGACACGTAAATCCACTGGGCATTACATGTTTCTTGATTTGAACCCATTGCTTTGTTGATAATATTTGTATTAGAGTGTTCATTTAGAGTCTCTCCTCTGTCATGTCCCCTCAACCGCTGTATTCAGTCAGTTGCTTTTCCTTGAATATTATTTTTATCTGTCAGTATTTGGAAGAAAATGTACAGCAAATTCTTATTTGTAATAGCAATATGCATAGCTATTCAGAACTCAAAGATAAATAATGATATTTTGGCTTAAGGAGAGGAATCAACTTAAAAAATATAAACCATGATATGCTACAACTGAGTCCTATTAGCATAGTACCTGAAGAAGGCTATTCACAATTATTTTTTTTACTAGAGGAAGCATCAATGGTAAATAATGAGAGAATAAGGAATAAAGATGAGAAAAGGGAGAAGCTAGTCTGGAAAGAAAAATAACAAAGCATTCAGTAGTGGCTTAGATTGGTTTCAATATTTTGAATTGTTTTTAAAATATTCCTGATCTTATTGGGAATGCATCTAGTTTATCACCATTTCAGATGATGTTAGCTGATGGTTTTAGGTATATACTGTTTATTATTTTTAGGAAAGACCCTTCTATTCCTATGCTTTCTAGTGTTTTCAATAGGAATGGGTGTTGAATTTTATCAAAGGCTTTTTCTGCATTTATTGAAATAATTATGTGATTTTTGTTGGTTTGCTTTTTGATATGATCAATTATGTGGATGGTTTTAGTAATATTGAACCAGGCCTGGATTCCTGGTATGAAACCAATTTGATCATAGTGAATGACCCTCCTGATCACTTGCTGGAGTCTTTTTTCTAGTATCCTATTTAGGATTTTTGCACCTATATTCATTAGGGAGATTGGTCTATAGTTTTCTTTTTTCATTTTTGATCTGCCTGGTTTTGGAATCAGTACCATGTTTGTGTCATGAAAGGAATTTGGTAGAACTCCCTCTTTACTTATTATGTTAAATAGTTTTTATAGTATTGGGATTAGCTGTTCTTTGAATGTTTGATAGAATTCACTTGTGAATCCATTAGGCCCTGGAGATTTTTTCTTAGGGAGTTCTTTGATGGTCTGTTGGATTTCTTTTTCTGATATGGGATTACTTAAGAATTATATTTCTTCTTCTGTTAGTCTAGGTAATTTATATTTTTGAAAATATTCATCCATATTGCCTAGATTGGTATATTTATTGCCATATAATTGGGCAAAGTAGTTTTTAATGATTGCCTTGATTTCCTATTCATTTGAGGTGAGTTCCCCCTTTTCATCTTTGATGCTGTTAATTTGCTTTTCTTTTTTCCTTTTTTAAATTAGATTGACCAGTACTTTGTCTATTTTGTTTGTTTTCTCAAAGTACCAGCTTCTAGTCTTATTTATTAGTTCAATGGTTCTATCAATTTCAATTTTATTAATTTCTCACTTAGTTTTTAGGATCTTTAGTTTGGTTTTCTTCTGGGGGTTTTTAATTTGTTCACTTTCAAGTTTTTTTATTTGCATTTCCAATTTATTGATCTCTGTCCTCCCTAATTTGTTAATATATGCATTCAGGGATATGAGTTTTCCTCTGAGTACTGCTTTGGCTGCATCCCATAAAGTTTGAATATTTAACATTGTACTAGAAACATTAGCAGTAGCAATTAGAGAAGAAAAAGAAATTGAAGGAATTAAAATAGGCAATGAGGAGACCAAGTTATAACTCTTTGTGGATGATATGATGGTCTACTTAAATAATCCTAGAGAATCAACAAAAAAGCTAGTCTAAATAATCAACAACTTTAGCAAAGTTGCAGGATACAAAATAAACCCACATAAATCATCAGCATTCCTATATATTTCCAACACATCTCAGCAGAAAGAATTAGAAAGAGAAATCCCATTCAAAATCACCTTAGACAAAATAAAATACTTAGGAATCTATCTGCTGAGACAGACACAGGAACTATATGAACACAACAACAAAACACTCTCCACACAATTAAAACTAGACTTGAGCTATTGGAAAAACATTAACTGCTCATGGGTAGGACGAGCCAATAAAATAAAAATTAACATCCTACCCAAATTGATCTATCTATTTAGTGCCATGCCCATTGAACTTCTAAAATTTTTTTTTCACTGAATTAGAAAAAAAAAGTAACAAAGTTCATTTGGAAGGACAAAGGATCAAGGATATCCACGGAAATAATGGAAAAAAATACAAAGGAATGGGGCCTTGCAGTCCCAGATCTCAAACTATACTATAAAGCAGTGGTCATCAAAACAATTTGGTACTGGCTAAGAGACAGAAAGGAGGATCAGTGGAATAGACTTTGGGTAAATGACCTCAGCAAGACAGTCTATGACAAACTCAAAGACCTCAGCTTTTGGGACAAAAATCCATTATTTGGCAAAAACTGCCAGGAAAACTGGGAAGGCAGTGTGGCAGAGACTAGGTCTGGATCAACACCTCACACCCTACACCAAGATAAACTCAAAATGGGTTAATGACCTGAACATAAAGAAGGAAACTATAAGTAAATTAGGTGAACACAGAATAGTATACATGTCAGACCTTTGGGAACGGAAAGACATTAAAACCAAGCAAGACATAGAAAGCGTCACAAAATACAAAATAAATAATTTTGATTACATCAAATTAAAAAGGTTTTGTACAAACAAAACCAATGTAATCAAAATTAGAAGGGAAACAACGAATTGGGAAACGATCTTCATAACAAAAACCTCTGATAAAAGTCTAATTGCTCAAATTTATAAAGAGCTAAAGCAATTGTACAAAAAATCAAGCCTTTCCCCAATTGATAAATGGGCAAGGGACATGGATAGGCAGTTTTCAGACACCTCACACCCAGAAGACTGGCTAACATGAAAGTGAAAGAAAGTAATGAATGCTGGAGAGGATATGGCAAAGTCGGAACATTAACACACTGCCAGGGGAGTTGTGAAATGATCCAACCATTCTGGAGGGCAATTTGGAACTATGCCCAAAGAGCAATAAAAGAGTGTCTGCCCTTTGATCCAGCTATAGCACTGCTAGGTTTGTACCCCCAAAGTTTCAATAAGGAAAATACTTGTATTCATAGCTGTTCTCTTTGTGGTGACCAAAAATTGGAAAATGAGGGGATGCCTTTCAGGCCAGGAAGTGATGCAGAGTGAAAGGAGCAGAACCAGGAAAACATTGTACACAGAGACTGATACCCTGTGGTACAATCAAAGTTAATGGATTTCTCCATTAGGGTCATTGCAATGTCCCTGAACAATCTGCAGGGACCAAGGAGGAAAAAAACACTACCCACAAGCAAAGGACAAATGGTGGGAGTAAGAACAGGGAGGAAGGACAACAGCTTGACTACAGGGGTGGAGGGGATATGAAAGAGGAGAGACTCTGAATGAACACCCTACTATGGAAACCAATAGCATGGAAATGGGCTCCATTTGAGGAAGTATGTGATACCCAGAGGAATTGCATATCACCAATGGGAGGGGTGGGGGAAGGGGGAGGAAAAAAAAGGTTATCTTTGTTTCTAATGAATAACATTGGAAAATGACCAAATAAAATAATCGCTTAAAAAATATTACACAAAGCATTCGTTGTGGAATTTAAAGCAGTTCTTCCAATGTTTGAGTTTGAATATATAAATACTTATTTATTATTTTAATTAATTAAAAGACATTTAAGAATATTCATTACTTTAAATATATTAAATGACTGACATGAAGAAGTCATCTTTCTTACCTACTGATGTCCGAAGTTGAGGGAGAAGAGGATTAGTATAGTAATATGAATCTAAAAATCTAGTTTACTGTAGTAACTAGTACATACAAAATAAAAATGAAAATAGTTCTTGTTTCAAAAATCCTTATATTATACTCTATCATTTTCAGAGAGGTATAACCAGAAGGCAGATGACCAGGAAAGAAAAAGCCTTGAAAGTGATGAGAATCATCTTACACCTGTGAGGAAATATTTTATTACTGTGAATAAAAGACAACAATGACAATAAGAAAATTTAAAAAGTGAATAGCCTCCACCATTTGTCACTTAATATTTGTCTGCTCTGCTCTTCAAATTTTTCTAGGGAATATCACCTGGTGTCTCTTTTTTTCCATATCATATTTTTACATTTCATCTTTTTACAAAACTCAAATCCCAGGCTCAGTAGAATGCAAAGTTTTTAATCACATTGTTAAGATTATACACTTCAGCATAGGTTGATTATATTGTTGATTTTTTATTTTTATAATTTAAATGTATGTTATGAATTATATATATAATTAAGTATAAATACATTTATATATTATATAATATTTGTAACTTATATATTACTTATATAATATATAAATTGTTTAGAAAGATAGCAAAGATGAATTCCTAGCAAATTTGTTTTATGACATGAATATGGTGCTGATACCTAAGCCAGAAGGAGCAAAAACAAGAAAGAAAACTATAGACCACTTTCCCTAGTGAATATTGATGCAGAAATTAAAATTAAAATCTTACAAGGAGATTACAGCAATATATGATCATAATCATTCACTATGACCAGGTGGGATTTTTTCCAGGAATGCAGAGATGATTCAATATTAAGAAAAGGACAAGTATAATTGACCATATTAATAAAAAAGCCAACAGAATTCATATGACTATCTCAGTAGAGGCAGAAAAAGCTCCTTGGAAAATACAATATGAATTTCTATTAAAAAAAATAGAGAAAATAAGAATAAATGGAGTTTCATCCAATGATAAGGAATATCTAACTGAAACTATCAAAGAGCAAGCGTTATCTGTAATGGGAATAAGCTAAAAGATTTCCCAATAAGATCAGGCATGAAGGAAAGGTGCCCATTATCAATATTGTACTAGAAATGCTAAGTTTAACATTAAGTGGATAAAAGAAATTAGAATTAGAGTAAGCAGTAAGTAAACAAAGTTATCACTCCGCAGTTGATATGATGGCATACATTGATAATCCTTGAGAATCAACTAAGAACTCTTTGCAATAGTTAACTTTAGCCCATTGAAGGTTATAAAAGTACACATATAAAAGTACACATATAAAAGTAAGTACACAGTAAACTAGATGATTTAAACTAGAAAAATAAGACTTGATATCTACCCTAAATTAATTTATTCATTCACTGGTTGATTTATTCACCAGATACTAACTAAATTCCTCCAAATTCCATTTTTTTGGATGACTAAATGAAATTTTTAAAAAGATTGGACTTAATCCCTACCATCAAAAAATTTACATCTAGAAAGAGAAATAACTTTTAAAAACTAATCTGAAAAAGTCAGTATGTAACAAATTTATTAATAGTTATAAAAAATTTGCAACAGTGATCAGGAGGGGGACTATAACCTCTGATCATACTTGACAAGAATATAGAAACTAATTAACAACATTTTTGTTATTCCATGTGATGTTTATTATGAGGACAATAGAACTTCAAAAAGTTAGAAATTGTAACCAGGAAAGTATTTTTTGAAGAGCATAATTAAGAGTTCCCTAGGAAAAATCGTTATTTTCATAGTGTTGAAATTAAGGGGAAAGATGTTTTCTGATGAAAAAAATATTATGACAAAATTCTCAGATGAAAGAATGAACATATATTATGAATAATATTAAAGAAATTGCCCAATCATGATTACTAAGTCTTATATAGACGTACTTCAATATCTACAAAGTTCTTTCCTAACAATAACCCAGAGCCTGGGAGGTAATTGTAACAACCAGTGATATTGGTGGCCTTTTGAGGAAATGGTACTAGAAGAACCTGTGGTTCTAAGATGTTGAAGTGAGGAAGAACAAATTATATGCATCAGGCACAGCACATGGAATGTTCTGTATAGGAATAAGCAAATAGATCAATTACAAAGGAATATAGAATATATAATGTGGAGTAATATATAATCATACTGGAAAGTATTATATAGAATTTTAAGTACTAATTCCATTTATATTTTATCCTAGAAATGTTACAGAATTAATTAAAATTCTTTAAGAGTTATGTGGTCCAGCTCATTTACTGGAAATATCACTTTGTTTGGTGAATGCTGAATTGAGAAAACAAAAAATTACAAACAGGAAGACTCATTAGGAGAGTACTATGATAGTCCAGCATTATGTCACAAAGGCTTGATTTAAGGTAGCTATATTGCAAGCTGATAAAAGTGGATAGATTTAATTCCATTATTTAGGTAGGGATGCATTGCAGGTAAGATTTTGCAATTGGCCATATGTGAAAGGTGAAGAAAAGGAAAAGAAAAGCAGGGAGGAATTGAAATTGCAAATCAGGGTAATCATAAGAATGTCAGTACCCTTTAGAGCTATAGAAAACCTATGATATATATAGGTTAATAAAAAAAATACCCAGCCTGACTGGGGAAGAAAAATATTGCATAATTTTAATTTAATTTAATTTCAATGCTGTAGAGTTCTTTTATAATTTTATGTATACGTGGAATATGTCTTTAAGGCCTATGCTTTTTCAGCAATATGGATGATATCACAAAGGCAATGTGATCATTTTAACCCTAAATATGAGATGTCTTTAAAAATTATAATAAATAAACTTATGAATTTCCTGAAATGAAAACATTTTATAGCAAACTTTAATGAAGTGAAGACACTATAATGGTTCACACTGTATGTATCACTAAGAACTATAGAGCAATACTCATTTTCATACTACACAAAGGCTATAATTTCATAGTTCTAGAGATAAATACTATGTTTAGAAAAGTAATGAGTATAAATTATCAATGTGGAATGAATGAATCATTATAGCTTTTATTTCATGAATGCCCTAGCAATTCAAGGTGTTTTAGAGTTATTATTCTCTCCCACACATGGTTATAATCAGGATATCTAAGTTAGCACACACATGTATATGTGTACACAAGCACATACTCTTTCCAAATTAAAATAAAAATGATGCAATTTTCCAACACTATATTTGGCATAAAATCTAGCATTTGTTTATAAGCCACAATATATTTAAGAAAACACATAACCATACTCATACAATTGCTTAGTGTATACAATGGCTTGGATGAGAAAACCTTTTGAGACTATGAATTATATTGGAGGAAGAAAAATCCACGGAGATTAAATCACAAATAGAACAGAAAATTATCATAATTCAAAGGAACAGAGGATCCAATAAAATAATTATCACATTACTATGTAATTACATAGTAATAATATTAGCTGTTATTATATGAAAAATACTAATAATAGTAAAATGTGAGTAAAATGAATTATGACCAAAAAATTAGCCAAAGAAAACAAACTTGGGAATATTTTGAAATGGTGGTTACTTATGTATTTTGGAATACTGATTTGTGGACATAATTCTTTATCTATTTTCATTTAAACTGTGAAATTTTTGAGAGAGAAGAATAACATTCTTGCCTTCAGTTTTACAATAAAATCTAACTCATCTGCACATTTATTCAGAGTCCTTGACACTTCTTGACTATCAAGCAAGAAAACTTATTTCAAAATCTTTCACAGAAATTTGAAACAATTGGAAATAGAACGGAGAAAAAAATCAGTAAAAATAAAAATGGTTATAGGAATATAGAAAAATAGGTTATGGGAATAATTATCAAAATATAGTGTGAATGGAACAAATTGATCTGACCTCAGGTGTCACAAAGAAAGAGCACTGGATTTGGAAGGAGAAAACATGAATTCAAATAGTCACTCTGCTTCTTATTGTGTTTGACCTTGGCCTCTTCACAACTCCCTCTTGTTCCTATCTCTTTAAGTGAAAATGAGAGAAATTGATCAGATGATATTTTTAGGTTCCTCCAAGTTATAATATTACTGTCTCATAAGAAAGAGTATATTCATAGGATTTGAGCATTTGAACTTTGATTATTTTGAGTATTGTTCATTTTACTGTACATTTCATGTCTTATTTTCTAAATGAATATAACCCTTACTTTGAAAACAAAGGTTCTTAAAAAATTATTTAAATTTTCACATCTGATTCTAGTTTCCTTATATGAAGGATAACATAGGCAATGTAAACAGGGCGTTATAAATGATAACATAATGTCTGAAAATTAATTAAAGTATTACTAAATGATTCAATATAATCCATCCCATAAAGAAAAAACTCAATAAATATTAACTTACATCATACACAATTGAACTTCTTACCTTAAGCAGGATTCTTCTATTTCTAAGATTTGCATAATTCTATCAATTCATAATCAAACTAATATAATTCCTAATCTCAGAACACTCAAAATAAATAATAGCAAAACTAACTTAATTATCTCTCTGTCTCTATCTTTGATTAGTCTGTCTCTGTTTTTGTTTCTGTCTCTCTGTCTCATTTTGTCTATCTGTCTATCTCTATTTCTCTCATTTTCAAAGTTTTTTCTTGCCCATTTTGTCAAGCTATGTTACAATTATATTGTTCAAATTTACCTACTATTTTGTTGATAATTCATTATTGCTCCTCTTCCTATGCAAGCTGAGGGATTTTATTTCCTTTGATATTCCTGAAATAATATTGCTTCTTTCTTTTACATTTTTAGTATTTTTTCCTAAAAAGATTTCCCCTAATCCTTCTGTTACTTTTCTTTGAAACAGGTGTTAAAATTAATTTCTTGCTTTGTTTCTCTTGGGATGTTTTTCTTTAAGTTCCATTTATGCAATCTCAAAAGGAAATGTTAGATGTATAAAATGTTAGAGCTGGAAAGTTTCTCTGAAATTATCAAGTTTAATCCCTTCATTTAGAAGTCAATCAACTATTATTTATTAAGAGCCATTTGGGTGCCAGATCTTGTGCTAAGAACTAAGGATTAAAAGAAAGATAAAAAAAGACTCTTTGTCTCCAATAAGGTCAAATTGTTTATATTCCTATATGGAAAATGTTATTTGTAGAACTCAAAAATTATATTCACTCTTATATTAGTTAGAATAACTATTCATAGATAGAGGTCGGGATACTAAGAGGTTTAAGATGATAAGCAAAAAAGAAAAAAGGAAATGTGGAGAAGAGAAGATGGCATGAAGAGAAACTTGAAGGAATAAGAAAAATAGGAAAATTTATAACACATAAATAGGTGCATGAGAGGAGAAGGGGAAGAATACTACTAAAAAAAGGAGAGAAAAGGAGTACTTATAGGTAATACTTAAACTTCACTCTCAGTGGAATCAATTCTAAGAGAGACAAGTATCTAGATCCATTGGGATTTAAAATTCTATCTTAGCATACAATAAAGTTGAGAGGAAAAATGAAGGGAGGGAGTAGGCCAGGGAGTACTAAAAGGGAAAGAAGAAGGGGGGAGGATAAAATTCGATAGACCCTGAAGAAAAATAAGACAGGAATAACATGGGAGGGGGTGGAAAGGAAAATAAAATAAGAGGGGACATTAGGGGAATGATTAAAAACAAAACATTGATATAGAAGGAAATCATGAGAGAAGAAAGGGAATGACTAGGAGAGGAAATCTACATGATGGAGAATACACAGGTGTTAACCATAACTCTGAATGTGAATGGGATGAACTCACCCATAAAATGGAAGCAAATAGTAGAGTGGATTAGAAACCAATATCCTACCCTTTGTTGTGTATAAGAAACACACATAAGGCAGATAGATACACAGAGGTTAAAGATAAAAGGATGGAGCAAAATGTATTTGGCACCAACTAAGAAAAAGAAGGCAGGAGTTTTAATCATGATATCTGACAAAGCCTAAGAAAAATAAATATAATTAAAAGAGATAGAGAAAGTAATTACATCCTGATAAAAGGCAATATAGAGAATAAGGAAATATCAGTACTCAACATGTATGCACCAAATGCTATAGCATTTAAATTTTTAAAGAAGAATCTATTGGAGCTTAAAAAGGAAATAGAATGAAACTATCATGATGGGAGACATGAACCTGCCTCTATCAGATCTCGATAAGTCAAACCAAAAAATAAGCAATAAAAAAGTAAATAATGTAAATGAAACCTTAGAAAAATTTGAGTTAATAGATATATGGAGAAAAATAAATAGGAATAAAAAGGAAAACACCTAATTTTCAACAGAACACAGTATATTCACAAAGATTTATCATGTACAAGGGCATAAAACATGGCAAACAAGTACAAAAGAGCAGAAATTATGAATGCAACATGTTCATATGATAATGCAATAAATATAATAATTAGTAAGTATACATGGAGAGGCAAATAAAAAATTCATTGGAAATTAAATAATATTATTCCCCCAAAATTGGTTATTTAAAGAACAAATCATAGAAATAATTAATAATTTCTCTGAAGAGAATGACAATGATGAGAATCATATCAAAATCTATAGGATACAGTCAAAGCAGTACTCAGCAGGAAATTTATGTCCTTGAGTGCATACCT
Organism: Monodelphis domestica; assembly: GCF_027887165.1. NCBI lineage: Eukaryota > Metazoa > Chordata > Mammalia > Didelphimorphia > Didelphidae > Monodelphis > Monodelphis domestica. The sequence continues at coordinate 364,057,805 of NC_077229.1, forward strand.
TAAAAATTTTGGGAAGGGAAAGTCAATGAATGGGGCATGCAAATTAAAAAACTAGAAAGAACAAATAAAAAAACAGATAAAAAATCAATTAGAAATCCTAAAAATTAAAGGAGAAATTAATATAATTGAAAGTGAAAGAACTATTGAATTATTAAATAAGACTAAAAGCTGGTACTTTGAAAAATAAAATAGATAAAATACTGGATAATCTAATAAAAATTTAAAGAAGAAAATCAAATTAACAGTATCAAAGATGAAAAGGGATACCTCACTTCTAATGAAAGGGAAATTAAGGCAATAATCAAAAATTATTTTGCCCAGTTATTTAGCAACAAATATGACAATCTAGGTGATACAGATGAATATTTACAAAAATATTAATTGCATAGATTAACAGAAGAAGGAAAAGAATACACAAATAATGCTATATCAGAAAAAGACATTAAACAAGCCATCAATGAACTCCCTAAGAAAAAATCCCAATGTGCTGATGGATTCAGAAGTGAATTCTATCAAACATTCAAAGAATGACTATTCCCAATACTATACAAACTATTTGATATAATAAACAAAGGAGTTCTACCAAATTCCTTTAATGACACAAATATGGTACTGATTCCAAAGCCAGGCAAATCAAAAACAGAGAAAGAAAACTACAGACCACTCTCCCTAATGAACATAGATGCAAAAATCTTAAGTACAATACGGGCAAAAAGACTCCAGCAAGTGATTGTGGGGGTTATTCATTATGATCAGGTCAGAATTACACCAGGAATACAAGGAAGGTTCAATAGTAGGAAAAGTATTCACATAATTGACCATATCAAAAAGAAAACCAACAAAAAATCACATGATTATTTCAATAGACAGAGAAAAAATCTTTGACAACACTCATTTCTATTGAAAACACTAGAAAGTATAGGAATAGAAGGACCTTTCCTAAAAATAATAAACAGTATATGTTTAAAACTATCTCCAAACATCATCTGCAATGGGGATAAATTAGAAGCTTTACCAGTAAGATCAGGAGTGAAAGAAGGATGCTCATTATCACCTTTATTATTTAACAATGTCCTAGAAATACTAGCAGTAGCAATTAGGGAAGAAAGAGAAATTGAAGGTATTAAAATAGGCAATGAGGAGACCAAGCTATCACATCATTTGATATGATTGTCTACTTAAATATACTAGAGAATCAACTAAAAAGCTAATGGAAATAATCAACAAGTTTAGCAAAGTTGCAGAATATAAAATAAATGCACGTAAATCATCAGCATTTCTATATATTTCCAACACATATAGGCAGTGAGAATTAGAAAGAAAAATTACATTTAAAATCACCCTAGACAGTATAAAATACTTGGTAATCTATCTGCCAAGATGAACATAGTAATTATATAAACAAAACTACAAAACACTTTTCACACAATTAAAACTAGATCTAAACAATTGGAAAAAAACATTAACTGCTCATGGGCAGAACCAGCAAGCATAATGAAAATTACAGTCCTATCCGAATTAATTTACTTATTTAGTGCCATGGCTATCAAAGTACTGAGAGAAACTTTTATTGTGAATTAGAAAAAAGTGTAGCAAAGTAAATTTGGAAGAACAAAAGATCAAGAATATCAAGGGAAATAGTGAAAAAGATGTCAAGGGGGGCCTAGAATTACCAGATTTTATTTTATTTTAATTATTTATTTTAATTTTATTTCATCAATTTAGAACATTATTCCTTGGTTACAAAAATCATATGTTTTCCCTCCCTCCCTTCCCCCACCTCTCCCATAACCAATGTGAAATTCCATTGGATATTACATGTGTCCTTGATCAGAAACTATTTCCATGTTGTTGATGTTTGGACTAGGATGATCATTTAGAGTCTACATCCCTAATCATAACCCCCTCAAACCATGCAATCAAGAAGTTATTTTTATTCTGTGTTTCTACTCCCAGTTTATCCTCTGGATATAGATAGTGTTCTTTCTCGTAGGTCCCTCAGAGTTATTCAGGATCATTGCATTCCACTAATGGAGAAGTCCAAATTATTTGATTGTACTACAGTGTAGCAGTCTCTGTATATAAGGTTCTGCTGGTTCTGATCCTCTCACTCTGCATGAATTCCAGGAGGTCATTCCAGTTCACATGGAATTCCTCCAGTTTTTTTATTACTTTGAGAACAATAGTATTCCATCACCAACATAAACCCCAATTTGTTTAGCCATTCCCCAATTGAAGACCATCCCCTCATTTTCCAATTTTTTCCACCCAAAGCTAAGAATATTCTTGTACATGTCTTTTGTCTTATTATCTCTTTGGGGTACAAACCCAGCAGTGCTATGGTTGGTCAAAGGGTAGGCAGTCTTTTAAAGCCCTTTGGGCATAGTTCCAAAATGCCTTCAGAATGGTTGGATCAATTCACAACTCCCCTGACAGTGCATTAATGTCCCAACTTTGCCACATCCCCTGCAGCATTCATTACTTTCCTTTGCTGTCATATTAGCCAATCTGCTAGATGTGAGGTAATACCTCAGAGTTGTTTTGATTTGTATATATCTGATTATAAGAGATTTAGAACACTTTTTCATGTGTTCATTAATAGTTTTGATTTCTTTAACTAAAAATTGCCTATTCATGTCCCTTGTCCATTCAACAATTGGAGATTGGCTTGATTTTTTGTACAATTGATTTAGCTCTTCATAAATTTGAGTAATTAGACCTTTGTCAGAGGTTTTTGTTATGAAGATTGTTTCCCAATTTGTTGCTTCTCTTCTAATTTTGGTTGCATTGGTTCTGTTTGTACAATAACTTAAATTTAATGTAATCAAAATTATTTATTTTACATTTTGTGATTTTTTTCTAACTCTTGCTTGGTCTTAAAATCCTTCCCTTCCCTAAGATCTGACATGAATACTATTCTGTGTTCACCTAATTTATTTATAGTTTCCCTCTTTATATTCAAGTCATTCACCCATTATGAGTTCATCATGGTGTACAGTGCAAGATGTTGATCGAACCCCAATCTCTCCCATACTGTCTTTTTTTGTAATTTTCCCAACAGTTTTTTCAAATAGTGGACATTGGTCCTAAAAGCTGGGTTCTTTTGGCTTATCAAACACTGTCTTGCTAAGGTCACTTACAACAAATCTATTCCACTGATCCTCCTTTCTTTCTCTCAGCCAGGACCATATTGTCTTGATGACCACTGCTTTATAGTAGAGTTGAAGATCTGCTACTGCAAGGCCCCCTTCCTTCACATTTTTTTTCATTATTTCCTTGGATATTCTTGATCTTTGATCCTCCAAATGAACCTTGTTATGTTTTTTTTTTCTAATTCATAAAAAGAGTTTTTTGGTAATTCAATGAGTATGCACTAAATAGGCAAATAAGTTTGGGTAGGATGATCATCATTTTTATTATGTTAGCTTGTCTTACCCATTAGCAGTAAATGTTTTTCCAGTTGTTTAGTTCAAGTTGTAATTGTATGGAAAATGTTTTGTAATTGTTCATATAGTTCCTGTGTTTGTCTGAGCAGATAGATTCCTAAGTATTTTATATTATCTAGGGTGATTTTAAATGGAAGTTCTCTTTCTAATTCTTGCTGCTGAGATGTGTTGGAGATATATAGAAATGCTGATACTTATGTCTGTTTATTTTGTATCCTGCAACTTTGACAAAGTTGCTGATTATTTCCATTAGCTTTTTAGTTGATTCTCTAGGGTTCTTTAAGTAGACCATCATATGATCTGCAAAGAGTGATAGTTTGGTCTCCTCACTGCCAATTTTAGTACCTTCAATATCTTTTTTCTTCTCTAATTGCTACTGCTAGTGTTTCTAGTACAATGTTAAATAATAGAGGTGATAATGGGCATCCCTGTTTCACTCCTTGTCCTTTTGGGAATGCATTTAGTTTATCCCCATTGCAGATGATGTTGGTTGATGGTTTTAAATAAATACTGTTTATTATTTTTGGGAAATGCCCTTCTATCCATATACTTTCTAGTGTTTTCAATAGGAATGAGTGTCAAAAGGCTTTTTTGTCAAAGGCTTTTTCTGCATCTATTGAGATAATCATGTGATTTTTGTCAGTTTGCTTGTTGTTGGGTTGATTATGTGGATGGTTTTCTTCATTTTGAATCATCCTTGCATTCCTGGTATAAATCCCACCTGATCATAGTGAATAACTCTCGTGATGACTTGCTGGAGTCTTTCTGCTAGTATTGTATTTAAGATTTTTGCATCTATGTTCATTAAGGAGATTGGTCCAATTTAAATTCTTCAAGAGCTTGTGGTCAATTTCCATTTTTGGGAAGGTTTTGGTGTATTTATTTGTATTTCCTCTTCTGCTATTTCCTGGATTTTTCCTCTGTAAAAATGATCCAGGATCAACTCCTTCCTCTTGTTTTTCTTGGTGTTGAGAAGTTGTTCCTGAGCACTGCTTGCCATAGCTATGGTGGTTTTTCCTTCCCTTTCCAATCAGAAATCTGAGTGAGGAATGCAGGTTCTCTGTGTATGGAGCTTAGGAGGGAGGATTGTGCCTGAGGCCAGCTCTCAAGTCTGCAGTTTCTGCTGTTTTTTGCCCTTCTCTGTGCTATCTCCCCATGGGCACCCATGGTCTGAGCTCTTCAGTCTGCTAGGGTTTCAGTTTAGGTGCTCTCTGGGGGTAGTTCTTTTGTGGTCTTAGCTGCCAAGGACCTAAAGGTTCCCCTCACTTGCTCTAGAGGTTCCCCTCACTCACTGACTCTAGTGCACTAGCTCTGACTGTGGCTCTGTAAGTGGGGTGGGGAAGGGCAGATCAGCTCGTGTTTTGGTGGGAGATTTTTCACCCACTTATGGTGTGGAAATGCCCAATTCCCACATAACTTCAATGTTGCGTCCTACTGTAGAGTCCCTTCATTCATATGAATTTGATTTTTTTTGGTCTTTTGAGGTAGTCTATATCAATAGTTGGTGAGGAGAGGAAGAAGAGTCCTGTGTCTAGAATGCCGCCATATTTACATGGAAGTTCTCATTACTAGATTTTAAACTGTACTATAAATCTGTGATCATCAAAATAATATGGTGCTGTTTAAGAGTCAGAAGGGAGAATCAGTCAAACAGACTTGGGGTAAATGACCTCAGCAAGACAGTCTATGATAAATCCAAAGATCCTAACTTTTGGAAAAAAAATCCACTATTTGACAAAAACTGCTTGGAAAATAGTATGGGAGAGATTAGGCTTATATCAACATCTCACAGCCTCCACCAAGATAAATTCAGAATAGGTGAATGACTTGAATATAAAGAAGGAAGCTCTAAGTAAATTAAGTGATCATAGAATAGCATACCTGTCAGATGTATGGGAAAGAAAAGATTTTAAGACCAAGCAAGAGTTGAAAAATTTTACAAAATGTAAAATAAATAATTTTGATTACATTAAATTAAAAAGGCTTTGCACAAACAAAACCAATGCAATCAAAATAAGAATAGAAGCAACAAATTGGGAAAATATCTTTATAACCAAAACCTCTGACAAAGGTCTAATCACTCAAATATATAAGGAGCTAAATCAATTGTACTAAAAAAGCAAGCCATTCCTCAGTTGATAAATGGGAAAGGGACATAAATGGGCAATTTTCTGATAAAGAAATCAAAGCTATCAATAAGCACATGAAAAAAGCTTTCTAAATCTCTTATAATTAGAGAATTGCAAATCAAAGCAACCCTGAGGTACCAACCAAACCTAGCAGATTGACTAACTTGACAGCAAAGAAGAGTAATAAATGTTGGAGGTGATGTGGCAAAATTGGGACATTAATGCATTGCTGGTGCAGTTGCAAATTGATTCAACCATTTTGGATGTCAATTTGGAACTATGCCCAAAGGGCTTTAAAAGACTGCCTGCCCTTTGATCCTGCCATAGCACTGCTGGGTTCATGCCCCCCAAAGAGCTAAGGAAAAAGACTTATACAAAAATATTTATCGCCATGCTCTTTGTAGTGGCAAAAAAAAAATGGAAACTTAGGGGATGCCCTTCATTTGGGGAATGGATGAACAAATTATGGTATCTGTTGATGATGGAATATTATTTTGAAAAGAAGAAATAATGAACTGGAGGAATTCCATATGAACTGGAATGACCTCCAAGAATTGATGCAGAGTAGAAGGAGATGAAACAGGAGAACTTTATGCACAGAGATGGATACACTGGCACACTCAAATGTAATGGACTTCTCTACTAGCAACAATGCAAAAATTCAGGACAATTTTGAAGGATCTATGAGAAAGAGTGCTATTCACATCCAGAGAAAGAACTGTGAGAGTAGAAATGCAGAAGAAAAACAACTACTTGGTCACATGAGTAGATGGGGTTATGATTGGGGATATAGACTCTAAATGATCATCCCAGTACAAAAACTAATAACATGGAAACAGATCTTGATCAACGACACATATAAAAATCAGTGGAATTGAGTGTTGGCTACAGGAGGGTTGTGGGAGGAAGGGAGGAAAAGAACATGAATCATGTAGCCATGGAAAAATATTCTAAATCAATTAATTAAATAACATTTTCTATATTATATATATATATGTATGTATATGTAATATCAGGGCCATTTTCTCTCCCAGATATATTTTTCCTGTTTAGATTATTTTTTTACAATGAAATATTTCATATTTTCTTCTATTTTTAGAAAATTTTGGATGACTTTGTTTCTTGATGTCTCATAAAGTCATTAGCTTCCACTTGCTCAATTCTGATTTTTAAGGAACTATTTTCATCAGTTCACTTTGAAACCTCCTTATCCATGAGATAAATTATACTTTTACTGAATTCTTTTCTTCATTGTATTTTTGGATTCTTTTTACATTTGTTCAGTTATATTTTTTTAAGAAATCATTTTCTTCTATGAATATTTGTACCTCTATGCATTTTGACAATTCTGCTTTTTAAAGTATTCTTTTCTATAGTATTCTTGGACCTCCTATTTCAATCTTTTGACTCTTGCTTTTACTTTTAACTTCAATTTTCCATATTACTTTCTTATTTGATTTTTTAAAAATCCTTTTTGAGTTCTTCCAGGGTCTGATACCAGGTACCATTATTCTTTGAAGTTTTGTACGTAACTTCTTTGATCTCATTGTGTTCTTCTGAGTTTGTGTCTTACTCTTCCTTGTCTCCATAATATTATTTTCCCAGTCTTTTTCTTCCCTATTATTTTCATCTTAAAAGTGTGTTCTATTCTCAGTGTAGAAGAGCCATTCCATCAAACTTCACTTTTTCCTTGCTGCTACTCTTAGCTCTATTCTGAATGTCTACTCTAAGATAGTATGATAGCCTATCGACTAATAGCTCTGGAAGCCATGTCCCACTGATGATTTAGTTTCCTTCAGGGCCTTTTGGACCTTGTAAGGCCCAGGATATTGACCACCACATTATTAAGGGGGTCTTGGCTTCTCCTTAAATTTTCACCAGCCAGGTTCATTGGTGGCTACCTTGATTTGTCCTAAAAAGGACAGATTCAAGTCTCACCAAGCCACAGAGCAGTGTGAGATCAGGAAGATGCAAGACCGATGGTGGGGGAAAAAAGGCAGAAGAAATCCAGCGCTTTGCTGATACAAAAAAAAAAAAAAAACTACAAAAAATTTTTCAGTGCCCTCAAGAATGTCTATGGGCCATTTAAAACCCACCACCACTTCCTTGCTATCCTCTGACAGTGACACTCTCATAAAAGATAAAAAAAGGCATCAGCAACAGGTGGAAAGATCACTTCAGTCAGCTTCTCAACTGACCCTCTTCAGTCGACCAAAGCGTCCTTGACCAGATCCCCCAAAACCTTACCACTGAACAACTTGATGTCCCTCCTTCAATAGAGGAAGTCCAAAAAGCCATTAAACAAATGAGTGCAGGCACTCCAGGCATTCCACATAGTGCTGACCAGCATATGGGAAGAGGAAGACATGTCCCCAGAAATCAGAGATGCCTCCATCATAGCCCTATACAAGAACAAAGGCGCAGGAGCAGCCTGTGACAACTACAGAGGCATCTCACTACACTCCACTGCTGGAAAGATCCTCGCCCATGTTATACTCAACAGACTCCTGTCATCTGTTTCAGAGCAGAACCTGCCTGAATCCCAATGTGGCTTCCAACCATCATTTTTTTTAGAGGGTACATGAATATATGATAATGCACAAAGACAATCGTCATTCTCGGTAACCGAGAGACTACCACTATACTATACCTTGATTTGGGGCTTGGAGACTCACTGCAAACCTGCACTTTAGTAAGTATCTGTGGGAGAACTGTGATACTTTCTTAGTCTGTGTTTCAGAATCTCAGTGTTGGCTTGGGTATGGAATCTGAACCTTAAGCAGCAGGGGAGATTTGGGGTGAGGGGCTTGCTATTGTCTTGTGACATTGCATATTAATCCTATGTCTTAAATATTTTGTATTTTGTAGATAATGATATATACATATGTACTGATATATGTATATGTATATATGTATATATACAGCTTGAATTCTTCATATAAACTCTATGAATAAATGTTCTAATTCTACATAGGAGAAAAACTTATTATAGTTATCTAATAAATTATCAAGTAATCAACAATGTGCTCACAAATGCTTAACAATTTGCTATTTGAGAAAAAAAATATGCAAACAATACACTTTGGTATATTCTCCATAAACATTTTTTCTTTATCATATTCTTAAGTCTATACCATTAACAAAACAATATCTTAAGCCCTGATTTTTTTAATTTTACCAGTTCTGAGGTACAAAAGCTGACAATTAAAATTTAATAGTTGGCTCTTTCAACCAAGATAAACTGATTCCAGTTTGCCACAGTTGATCAAATTTAATTCTTTTGGCCCCCATTCATGCTTCATCACTTTTGTTGCTGAATTATTCTGCTTCCTCACAAAAGACTTTGAGTTTCTGTTATTTTGACAGAATAAAATTCAGGTCAATAGACTGTTCTGTTTCCTTAGGTTCTGTATTGTCTGATGTTCAGTCTTTCCAGTCATATTTGATTCTTTGTGACCGTATTTGAAGTTTTCTTGACAAAGATATTTGAGTGTATTGCCATTCCCATCTCCAGCTAATTTTATAGATAAAGTCATTAAGGCAAATAGGGTTAGGTGGTTTTCCCATGCCAAAGACTATCTGAAACCAGATTTAAACTCAGGAATATGAATCTTCTTGATTTCAGGATTGGCACACTTTCACACTTCTTCTACCCAGCAAGAATATCAGGGATTATCCCAAATGTCACAAAACATTATTCAGTATCAAAATCTACAATCATTTGTGCTGTTTTGCACGGTGCTTTAGAATGTTTTAGAGTCTTTAATGAAAACTTTTAAATGCCAGGATACATATGAATCATCCTTCATAGATTTTTCAAACTTCAATTTGAAAGCTGTGCTACACCATAGCATAAATAAGTGGTCAATAGTGTGATTAGCACATGATGTATATGTGAGGGGAGCATATGTTAACATTAAAGGTCTCTTGAGAAACCCGAAGCAAGAAAAATATAGCTGCCTTGTTAGTGATGGTCAGAAAACAATGTTTTTTCTAATCCCACAATGATTTTTATATATATCAAGTATTGGTGTTTTATTTGTGAATGATTAGGAGTAGGTGGGAATAGAAAGGGGAAAATATTTTTATTCATTTGATTTTAAATGAGAGAATTGGTAACAGGAAATTATGGTTCCATACTGTTGGAAACCAAGGATAAAGACAGAAAAATATGATGGAAATCAATTATCATCAAATACTAGAAAATAAATCATTTTATTAGTACAACAAAATATTTTTGTGTCAACATGGCATTCATTATATTTAGCTGTTCTTTGCATTTTTATTTATTAAAGGACAAAATCATGATAATATTGGCTAGTCTATGTTTAATAGTTTAATGTATAGGCACAACCATATTTTCCATTCAGGGAAATCTAATAATATAATATCATTAATTTTAAGGTTTTCCTAATAAAACCCATTTTCAAAATTGATGGTTATTTCTCTTTTAATTTCCAGAGTTAAAATATTTGCTTTTACTTAGAAATCCATATAGGCCTTTACTAAAGAAATATCTGGTTTTATTTGTGAAGAAGACATCTACTAATTCAAATCAAGGGCTCTTTATCATTGTATATTATTAAATGGTAGTATAGCATTTGAAAACTTTTGTAAGTAGCTGTGCAGGTTCTATTAGTTAAAAAAGAGATAAATTCAAATCTGAAATGTTATAATAAGTTATGTATATGTTTAATTATGTATATTACAGTTGGAAAGTATGAATCACTAACATGCATAGTGTATGATGGGAATAAAGGAGAACCTCTGGGTTGATGTTATAGTAGTAGTCTCTCAGTAACCAAGGATGACAATTGTCTTTGTGCAGTTTCATCTATGATAGATGAGTGTGCACAAAGACACTTGTGCGTGAAGTAGGTTTAAGTGGAAAAGTCAATGCACAGAGACAGTCCCACTCTCTCGGCATTGGAAGCCTGGGTCCAGTGGCACGAAAAGTCATTACACCTGGAGACTTCCTCAGCTGCATTGGATGGCCGTGTTGTCCTTTGTGCTCCAACACGCCCTAAGCACTCCACAGTGCTTTGCTGCGTCACCATCTCAGCCGTTGAACCTTTTTATTGGTTTCTTCCGCCTGTTCCACCGAAGTAGTCTTCACATGCTGTGTGAGCAAAGCCCTGGTTCACCAGGGGTCGACAACCCGATGGCTACTCTCACAAGGTTTAGCCTGCCTGTGGAAGCAGTTGCCCAGGGTGTGGCCACTGCCGCATGCTAGCAGCTACTAGGAGCCACAAGTGAGAGCTGGGTGTCAGATGGGGGTCAGAGGCTGGAGAGCTGCCCTAGAAGGGCATGACAAGCCCTCCGTACCAGAGATACTACCCCTCCCTGAACACCCCATACACCCCAATGTTATAATGGTTAGTTTAAGTAAACTAGTGAACTAACTCCCAGAGAAACCCCTTCCCTACCTGAGTGGAGAGCTAATGGCTGCTCTCTGTCTCAGCCTAGATCTCTAAAGGTGTCTTGAAGGAGAAGCAGATTGTCCCAGATCAGAGATCACTTTAGGAAATTAGTATGTATTGGTTGGCTAGGGATTTTGTGTAACTTAGCTCTTCCTTAGATGAACCCTTTCTCTAAATAGATCTGCAGAGGAAAACGAGTAATGGGCTCCTAAGATTTGACTATTTCTGAGGACTAAGAAAGATTTCTCTCCTAAAGCTCCTTCTTTCAATACCCCTTCACCCTTTCAGTAATATCAGATTATGTATGTATATATTTCAAAGATGGTTTATTAATACAACTAGCAAGGGAAAGATTTAGGAATGTAAAAATGGAGATTTTGAACCTTAGACTTCAATCCCCAGAAGTCCTTGGTATTTCCCAGAATTCCCTATAATCTCACCTGAGTCCCCAGATTTGTGATATCACAATTGGTATTTAACTGGCAGTAATGCCTCCCTCTCTCTCTTCCATTCCATTGCAATGATGTAGTAAGTAAGATAAGCATGGGGGGTTCTGAATTGGCTAATCAGTCATGGGCACGTGAGTTATTATTTTGTATCTTCTTTATTCCTTGATTTCTAATAATCCTTAATAAACCTCATATATATAATATTTTATTATTACTAGATATAATTTAAATTTTACAGGAATGAGGTAATCAGAAGGTCGCTAAGCTAACTCTTCAGACCAGACTTGAGTCCCTGGCTTTGGCCACTAGCCAGAATCAGTCTGGAAACAAGTTGTTCATTTCTCCTATGCTATACTAACTTAAATTAAATGTCTAAGTAGTAGCTAAAGTCTTGAGGTTAAGATGTTACAGAAACTGATGTTTTATCTTCTGGTCAGACTCACAGACTGTCCTCCAGTCCTTGAGCTAATCTGAAATATTTTATCTGACCACAAAGTTCTTGACAAGATGAGATTCAATACTGTTCAGAGACACCAGAGATGTAGAAGTCAATTTGGGGAATCAGATGGGATTCACAATCCAGAGCTCCAGCAAAGCTGTTTCACCCCCCCCCTCCAAGTCTCAGAATTGAACCTCCTTCATCAGTTGAAAATCCTTCCCAGCATCACTCTGCAACATTCTGCATCCCAGTCTGTCAATCATTCTTTTGCTGTGTTCCATCCCCACTCTTTATTAACCTCTACTCCTACAATAGATAACTGATTGGTTAATTAAATGAGAATGATTCTCACCTGACTATTGTGTGTGTGTGGTTGGTTAATCAAGGGACAAACTAAGCCCCCTGACTTTAGAAGTATTATCATATAATCAGATTATTTATTTAATTGTGAAAAATTAAAACAGGATGAATAATCCAATTGGAAGAAAATAACTATTATCAAATAACAGTCACAGATCTTGTGAAAAATTTTTGCACATAAACATAATTTTTCTATATTCAAGGATTAGTTTATCTACATTCAACAAATGTCAGACTGTGTATCTCTTCATCCAATATAGAGGGAAAATATTTTCACTACTTCTTATATCAATGAGGTATTGTTTTTGTGGTTTTGACACAATTGGCTAACTTTTTCAAACAGGGTAATTGAGAGTCATAGGAGCTGTGAAAGAGTGTAGGAAAATGCTGAGAACTTCAAGCTATATCTGTAGAAAGAAAAATGAGTTGCATGTGTTTTAAAACTCACTAGACTATGGGTACATAAATGTGCCCACAGTGGTTTGTCCATAAAAATATTTGATTTGCTAGTGCATTATAGTATTTAACTGTAGAATCTAGTTTCAGATGAAATGCTCACATAATACTTTATAAGAATACTTTATCTTCCTTACTAGTATATAATCTCAAAGGTGAAAACTACCAATTAATTTTATATAAATGTTGTGGTACATATTTCAATTGCATTAGGCATTGAGCAAATTAGGAGATGAAATTGCATGTGGATGAGCACACCCATTATTCTCTAAAGATACTTTTAAGAATTTAAAATAAATCTAAAACAAAAAAATATTGCACATAGTTCTGTCTTATACTCAGAGAACAAACAGTATTGTGGGATCAAAGTGAATGACTTTAAAGCAGCTGATAGTGCTTTTGTGATTCATGAAAAACTGTTTTGTAAATGTCAAAACAATAGATGTCACTATGTTTTTTATTACTGCTGTTTTCTTATATCTATCTAATAGAGTTCAGATAGAATTTGTTCTGGAATAAGGTTTTTGATCTTACTGTGGTTCTTTTTCACTTATAGTTTGGCAGAATATGAAATAAGCTCAAAATATCATTATTAACATAATATTATTCTCATATTAATGGAAATAAGAAGGATAGGGGGAGAAACATATGAGTGAGGATAAGGAAGGAGAAAGTGAAAAAGAAGAATGGAGAAAAGAAAAAGGAGGGAGAAAAAGATGAAGGAAAAGGAAGGGAAGGAGAAAGGAGGTGACATTGCCAAAGTTCTTCAAATGTTGATGAAAGATGAAAGACATCAGGAAATATTATGAAATGTTTGAAGATGAAATACTTCTAGTGTTTACAGCTGTGGAATCCTTTTTTCTCTGGGCCATAATATTTCTAATTCCATAGATCTATAAATCTAATAGCTCTTTAAGAACCTGGTATCTCATATATGCATATGCATGTGTTTATGTATATATGTGTACACATATGTATGTATTTTTATATGCTCATGTTGATTTCTCTATTACAATGTACATTCTTTGAATTTATGGATTATTCCTCTGAGAATTTAGTAAAGTTTCTAGCATACAATAGTTATTGGATGATTCTTATGCACTAGTTGATGCAACATTATCATTCTTTTGTTACTTTATATTTATTAAACTTCAGTGATATGCAAAATAATGTAATTTTCTCAGGAGTAGCATAAAATTATGAAATATCCACACTGTAACATGCTATAAAAATGGAAAATTTAACCTTGTTCAAATATATCTCATCTTCTTAAACTTATATCCTTTTTGGACTTTTTGGATTACTTGATTTTACTCTTTATTCCATGTGAAGTAGATCCAGTTTTTTTATCCTGATGATCAAAGATTATCAAATCCTTTTTCTTTGTTGGTTTTATAAACGAATTAAAGATAAATTATTTATTGAATAAGCTATCTAATCACTACAATTCAAGGGACCTTGGATTTAGAACTCCGTGCACAAATTTTGCCATAATAGTGTCACATAAATAATCATGAAATATGTCACTGTCTGGCTGAACTGTTAGCATTAAGTCATCCAGGGTCAAGTTTAATTGATTTTTATACCATGATTGAGTGACTTGATTTTGACTGGCAGCTTGGTCAGCCAGGGACCAAGCAATGCTGGAACACTCACTGAAAGATATTGAATACTTCTTCCTTATTTCTTCCTCCCCATCTACAATTCAACTTCAGGGATGAATGTAAATTACTACAATTAAGTTCAATAGTTAAAACACACAAATCTAAGATTATCTAGTTAAATACCTATTGTTAAACAACATCTGTTGTTAAACATTCTGAATGTATCTGAGAATGCTGTATAAGTAACCTGAAAGCTCAAATCATGGAAATTAAACAAAGTTGATGAAAATTTTGGATACAATAAAAGATGGAGAATATTAGGACTCGGAATTAAATATTTCTAGTTTACAACTAACACTTCAGAAAAAAAAATATTTATAAGTTGGCATATATGCAGGCCTGGAGATCCTGTCATAAGTATACCCTAGGGATATTTAGGTTAGAGAAGAGAAGCCTGAGTGAGGATATTATATGCATCTTCAATTTTTTTGTTATTTTTTTAAGTTCTATGATGTGAAAGTGGTAATATAGTTGTTCTCTTTGGTCTCAGAAGCCATAACTAACAGCAATGGTTGAAAATTACAAGTTTCTTTGTTCTCAGAACACAGAGCTACCCCAAATTGTTATGGTTTACCTTGCCAATAATAGGCTCTCTCCATGTCTTCATGTAAAAGAGAGAGGATCACATATCTATTAAATTATAATCAATTCTTGTTTGAGTAATGCTTGAACAAAATTTCATTATTTAATTCTTAGCTGATATGAACAGACTCCAAAATCTAAAGTATCCTCTTGGTTTAGTGAATATGTTAAAGTACATCACACTTTCTTTCAGTACTTTATATTCTAGACTAGAATCTAGCGTGTCTTGAATTTGTGAGATGACAGAGCAAATCACCCCTATTCTAATTAGGTCATAGGGCAAATGCAAGATTTTGAGAAGATATTATTTTATTCTTTGTGGAGTTCTTACCTGGATTTCATTCATTTCTTTTATTCCTGCTTTTTAAATTTTGTAGCATGTATAACCTATCACAAAATTCTTATTGTAGGTTTAAGCTTAAATGATTTTTAAAAAGCAGTATTTATGCTACAATCGGTGTAATTATGATGGTGATGATGATGATAGCTAACACTGATATGGGACTTATGATATGCCCAGCACTGTACTATGTACTTTACAATTATCATCTCATTTCACAACAACATTATAGCAAAATTAGCATACTGTTCAAAGGTTTATCTTAATTATCCTATTTCTACTCTTTCCATTGTTCACTTTAACAATACATACAGAAATAACAAAATAAAACTATCAAAATTTACCAGAAAATTATAAGTTCCTCCAAAACTGGTTTTCAAAGCAAACCAATTAAAAAACTGCACACATGTTAAAAACAAACTTGACAAAATTGCAGAATAAGAAACAATACAATCTAAACGCATCTGGGGAAGACTCTTTTGTCCATATAAATCAGCACATCTACTTTCAAATTGGCAAATCCTCGACATATACACTTTATTTTGATTTCCTATTGTGGGAAAGTAGAATTGGGATTATTAACAATCTCTTCTATTTGGAAATATTATTTTCTGGGAAAAAGGTAAAAAATATATTGTTTCAGGCTTATTATGCTGTATGTTAAAAAAGCTGCGCAGTTTTTTAAATGATCTGAATTTGCACATACTAGGACCTAACTTGTGCTCAGATTTCCATGTTCAATTTATTTAACTAAAGTAGAACATATCCAAATGAAGAACTTATCACTTGCTCCTAGATAGGTATTTCCATCATTGATGAAGTACTTAGTATTTCATATGACCTGCATATTGATGTAATGGCCAACTATGTAATTTGATAAAGAAGCATTATAAATGTTTTAGTGTTCTTACTAACACAGATAACATTGCATAGTACTAAGGAAACTGAACTGTCTAATGAAATATTATAAGTGAAGCCTCTCAGTAGAATTTTATAAAGTTATTATCTTTCCTTCTGTTTCTCCTGACAATAGCTTACAGAAATCATCTATACAAGAGACAATAGCACATTTTTTCTGACACCTGTAGGGTTTTCAGCAGCTGTTTGGAAAGATAGTATTGTCAGGACAGCATAAGGCAGTTATGATCTCGATTGCCCTGGGTAAATAAAGATGTCACTTCATATGCAAAATTCCTCCCTAGCAATAATTTTACTATTAGTTCAACTGAAAAGCATTTTTTTCTTGGTAACTTATAAAGGAGCAACAAAAGAATAACAAAGATCTTATATTTGATATATAAAGTCAATTTCTCTATAGGTGATAACTACTAGAGAGGATGTGTAGAGATAAAAAATTGACATTCTAAAAATTTTGAATTGAACTTATACATATTCCCTCTTTATCCCTTTCTATCTCTTTCTCTTTGCATCTCTCTTCCCGGTCTTCTCTCTTTCTTTCTCTCTGTCTCTCTTCCATCTTTCTCTCTCCCCACCTCTCACTGTCTTTCTGTCTCTCTCTACCTCCCTCCCCAACTTCTTTCTTATTTGATCATCAACCAGTCATGGATATTTCAAGATAAGGTATTTTTTCTAGATTATCTCCTTCTATTAATCATGTTAAAGTTCCAGAAAAAAAATGAATATTTTTTTCAACCCAATCCACTAGAAAAATGAATAAGATAATAAATGAGAAATGAGAAACTATTATTCCATTATTTCCTCCTTTGTGAACAGAGAGTTTGCTATTAACATTCAGGATAGAAAAAGATTAAGAGCAATTTTTACCATATATAAGGGAGTAAAGAAAAATGAGATATCAACAGCTTGTAAAATACCTCCTTTCTTGTTTCAAACTTTGGAGATAGATGCATGGTATCTTTTCATGTATTAGACCAATTCTTATTCCTTTTTAAATGCTCTGACCAAACATTCAGGGTGACTGGAATTTTTCATAATGATAGCAGCTAATGGAGGGTACAGGAAGATTATATCAATTCAATCAGATAATTAGTCAGTTGGTCAAGAAATATTTAAGTACCTATTATTTTCCACTTATTGTGAAAAGTAATGGAGATACAAGAAGAGGCAAAAGACAGTCTCTTTGCTCAAGAATCTCACTATCTAAAGGGGGAGACAGGAAGCAAACAAATATATACCATAAAGAAGGCTTTAAGGATAAATAGGGTATAATTTAGAGATGAAAGGAGTAGAGAAAGGATTCCAGGAGTTCTCTCTCCTTTACTTAATATCAAAGCATTTAACCCTCATCTGAACTTGTATTTTCTCATTTTAATTATACTATATACATATCTTCTCTTCTCTTTGTATGGCCAGCTCATAAATCTGCTCTTTATTTATTTTATTGATATGTTATTAGCAACAGATATTTCCCCTAAATACAGCTTTGGCTGCATCCCATAAATTTTCAAAGTTGTCTCTTCATTGACATTTTCTAAAATTTAATTGTTAATTATCTTTTATGACTTTTTCTTTCTCACTCATTCTTGAGAGATTATTTTTAATTAATTTTTATTCTTTACTTCAGTTAACTTTTGTTTATTATAATTTTATTGCATTAAATGTGTTTAATATTTAATATTTCTACTTTTCTAAATTTGGTTGTAAAGTTTCATGCACTATTAAATGGTCAATTTATGTAAAGGTATAATGTAATGCTGAGAAAAAAAAGTGTAACTTTTTTTCTATTTCCATTCAGTTTTCTCCAGAGGTCTACTATAGCTTAACTTTTAAAAAGTTTTATTTACCTTAACTTGTCTTATTTTTTAGTTAGATTTGTCCACTTCTGAAAGGAGAAGATTGATGTCTCCCACTAGTAACATTTTATGTCTATTTCTTCCTATATCTCATGTAAATTGCCCTTTGGGAATATTGATACTATGCCATTTGGTGAATGTGTATTTAGTATTGATATTGCTTCATTGTCTATGTTCTCCCTCCCAACACGCAACTACAGGTGAGAATATTTAATGAAAGCAATAAATAAATAAGATGTTATTTGAAATAAATTCTTTCCCTGCCCCTTAGAATTTATGTTAATGCCACTTTTAAATAAATTCAGTATCTAAAATTATTAGTAAATACACATATATCAACTTATGTGAAAATATGTGACATTATCAAGAAACAAACAAACAAAGATGTTAAGGAGAAGCAAAGCATCAAAAGGAATTTTTTAAATTATTAAATTTTGTTTGGGTTTGATAGGGAGAATAAACATGTACTAAGGTAGACATAAGGCAATCAGTTGGTGATCCTGAGGAAGCCTGTAGAAAGTATATGTGCTCAGAGGAACATAATAAATACATTTACCTCTTCTGTTTGCAAAAGCTATGAAGACCTGCAAGGGACTCTTGAATTCTTTTCTACTTATTTTGTTTTAAGCATTGTTAATGCCTTTCCCTATAACATCACGTTCATTTCTAGATAAAGTTCTCCTCGCTCCCTTACTGGTAGCCTTCTCATGTAACAAAGAAGAAAATAAGCAAAAACAAAGGAAACATTCACTGATCAACTGATTCTGACAGTCTTTAATATCTTACACAACTGTCCCCTCAACTTCAAATACTAATCTCTAATTAAAGGAAGGAAACCCCAATTTTCATCTTGTCTCTGGGGCAACAAAGATACTAAATTTAACTTTATTTCATTATTCTTTTAATTTACATTGTTGTCATAATTAATGTGTATATTTTTCTAATCCTGCTTGCCTTATTTTGCATCAGACCATGCAAGTTTTTACCAGTTTTTTTTCTAATTTACTCATCCTTACTAACTCATGTTTTACAATAATATATTAATACATTAATAAACCACAATTCACACAGCCATTTCCCAGTACATGGTCATCTACCTATTTTCTGATTTCTTTAAAGATCTCAGCATGATTTCAGAGTAAGACACACGTCACCTACTAAATTGTTGCCAGAACATCCTTCCCCTATGTGAAAGAACAAGGTATCCACTAGCAAGAACCTTCATAGGCTTCATAGATTTGAATGACTCTCAGATTCCCAGTCTAACCCTTTAGGTTCTTGTCAGTTTTTATGTTATAACTTTTGATTTGAGGGGCTTCTGGGGACATGATGTACATTAAAACCTTAACAATTAAATTTTGGAAAAGAGATGAATTTAATATGGAGTCTCAGTGAGGGCATTACTAGATCTCTAAAAGGTATATCAATTGTCATTTAGTAATATTACATGCTGAATTTGGATTATATAGATGCTCAAATATTTATTCAGAAATAGTCAAGGAATATCTTGAATGAAATTTGTGTGAGCCATTTATTTTATTTATAGCAGTATTTCCCAAACTAACATTTTTGAATCCCTGCTTGTATGTCCATAGAATAAGGGTTTTCTGAAATTTTTTATCCTAGGTAAATTTCCTTTATTCAATATTAAATTTTAAATTAAATATTAAGAAATACATATATGAAGGTTATTACTTTTGTCACATTTCAATATGAAAATATGGGCTTATATTAATATATTTTGGCCACAACCACAACTTTTTTATGCCTAATTATGTGCTTGGCACAGACGGAATTATTCTAACACTCCTTTATCACATTGTATAGGGACTATCAATATTTTTAATCCCCAGAATATTGAAGAGATTTCCATATTAGTTTGGAAAATACTGATGGTAACCATCATTAGTCCTTGCTACAGATATTTTAGAATTAATTTGGATATTGTTTGGTATTCTTGGATTGTTGTTTTGATGATCTGAAAACTGAAGTTAAGATTAATATGTTTTAATTGAGACACTGAAAAGAAGATTCCTGATGAGATATAAATTGGACTATCTGACCTCTGATAAATGATTGGACAGCTAGTCAAATAAACAGCATATTAGCTTGCAGGGAAAAGTAAAAAGGAAACAAACTACTCTCTGAAGGCAATGTAAAAGATGTAGACACACTGCAGATCTCTCAGTCTTAAAATTTAAAAACTCACATTAATTTCACAATTCCACAATCCAGTGAATTGGTGTGTGAGTTATATACTGTATAGCTAGTGCTATAATTTTATTTTAGTACTGGATTATAAACTGTCTCCATTTTGGATATAGCTGGTAGTGTGAAAGTTAGATAATTTGAAAAGAAATGCTGCCTTTAAATCTTTAATTATTTGAGATGAAATATAACTTCTAAAATTATAAATTAAATTTCATTGGGAAGTAGACTATATTTTATAATTTAGCACCTATTACCTATGTATCCTGGGATAAATCATTTAACCACACTGAGACTCAAATTCCATATCTGTAAAATGTGGAAAGTAAATTAATTAACCTCTGAAGTCAATTTTAACTTTATATCTAGAATATAATCATTCCCTACAAATCTTTAATGAATATTTCACTGGTAACATATCTGGTCAGAAATGATTTCACCAATGTGTGTTGCCAATACTTACACATGACCCAGCTGTATCTAAGGCAGAACTTGGGCCTATGTATTCTTAATTCCATGTATTTTACTTCAGCCATTCTATAATGTTGCATTGAAATATCATTGTAGAACAGAAAACTTACAAGAACAGATTGCCCAAACACTTTCAATGACAAGATAAGACTAAGAATAGAAGTCATGGGACATATTGTTGAAAAATAATTATAGATTTTGAAGTATAATATTTTAAGGTTTGTTTTTTTTTTCTCTGAGCCAACAAATAGGCAACTTAGGTTAGGAGATAGATGTCAATGTCTGGAGTCAAGAAAAACCTGGATTCAAGTTGTACCCAGAAAAAAAAATTTCTGACAAGATAATCAATCACCTAAACTCTTGTAGTCCTAAGTAATAATGACAATAGATCTCAGATTTTATGCAAGGACCCTTGGGAATCTCCTATACCATTTTTGAAGGTCTACATAATCAATACTTTTCATAATGTCATATTTTCATTATAATGTCTTAAATTACCATAATATATGAATATATATGTGTGAATATATGTGTAAACATATATGTTCATTTACATATATGTATGTATATATGAAGTAGGTATAACCCAAATAACAAAAATTATCTGAATGTATCATCCATAATTTTTAATAGTGTAAAGGTGTTTTGACAACAAAACAATTGGGAACTATTCCTTTAAATGTATAAATTATAGATAAGTTATAGCAATTAGAACTGGTAGTTTCAAGAATACTTCCAGATTCCAACATGTATCATTTCCTCAATGAAGTAGCAACTACTACATTCAACAGAATAAATGACCAGGTACCTTCACCCCATTAAGTTATTCAATGCAAACTCTTAGATGCCTTGAGAGCATCAAAAATAAAAAAACAAACTTCCATACCATAAATTTCATATATTCCATATATTATATTATTATTTCATATATTATATAAACAACATCAACTTCTAAACTTCTATTAAAAAAGAAAGAAAATAAAATCCAAAGTCGTTTGACATTTCATGTTCAAACTGTGAAGGCTCACTGATTTTGAAAAAGACTGAAGTTGATTGCAACCACATTAAAGTCTCTATGCTATATACTCTACAGTCATCTAACTGACAGCAAACTGATTCATATGCCTCAAATCTTAGTCAAATTCTGAGATTCAGGAGTGTTTCAATTCAAACATGTCATTCATATTTTGGGAAAATACAAGCAAAAAAAGTCACAAAGTCTTCCCCTTCTATTCATTTTCATAAGAATCATTGTCAGGGACAGGTATCTATTTTCAAGAATTTAATGTTTTCATCAAAGTTTATTCATCCTGAAAGCATCTGGAAAATCAGTTAGATACTATGAGTAATTTTATACTCATTAATAAAAAATGCTTTAAGACTAATGTAAATTGGGGATGTGATTCTGTAATGAGTAAAATGGGTTTCTTGATTATTTGATCCCTAAAATACTTCATTTAGATTGAAGTCATCAGCAAAGAAAAATGACAGGTCAAGTTTATATGACACATTAAGACATGTAAGACCTTTACCTTTAAATTATCCCATTTTATATTCACAGAAATACTGTGAAGTAGAAATATTATCTTTATTTGATAAATGAAGAACCTGATGCTGAGAACCCTGCCCAGAATAACATTGAAAGTAAGTGTCTGGGAAGGATGTGAACTGGGGTTTTTCTGCCTCTCAGTCCAGTGAACTAACCTCTACACATCATGTTCCCTCAATGGATTGTCAGAAAACAATCACATGTCCTTTGTTCTGAATGACAAAGAGAATATGGCAAAAAGTGCTTTGAAATGTCAAAGAAAATTTGAGGAAGTTCAATTTTACCTGGAAGGATTGAATAGGTTGTGCCTCAATGTAGTGAGAATTTTCTAACAATAATGTTTGAACTCCATTAGTCTCTTCCATGCTGATAGTTTTTTTTTTTTTAGTTCTAAGGAGAAGTTTTTAAAATTAGGTATATTTTTATTGTTAGCTTTCATATTTTTTATATAAAAAGCAATGAGTGGATTGTCTTTTGAAGCCTGCAAATATGTTTATTGGGATCTATGGACAAACACATGCATATGCACACAAACTCACTGAAATTTCATGTATTGTTCACATATTGATTCTGCTCACCTATTGACAATTTCTCGACATTGTCCAGGTAGTATCACAAAACATGCACTGTTTACTCAGGGATTATTGTCTCTCAATTAATCCTTAGCCAACAAAGAAATTTCTAGTCTTCTGTTTTGTTTTTCCCAGAGTAATAATCAACTCTGGATTGCCAGGAGCCATCAAAGACCACATTGTTTGACACAGTCCATGTGGAAACTGGGGACTGCAAAGCATCCCCCAGGAAGAATTAAAACACACTGAAACCCCCCTAAGTGATTTTCATTATTAACATTCCCTTATTATTGGAATTGCTATGATTATTATTCTTACTTAGCCCCAGGAAAAATAGATGAGAGCATTATGATTGCATGGTTAATACAGATGTCACACTCTGTCCCCCCAGGATATTACCAGGAGATCCTACTTATAAAATTAAACCTAAGGATTCTTATATACCCACTTAGATAAGACCCTCTTGTCTAAGCATAAAAATGTCTGGCAAATCTGTGATCTGAATTCCCTAACCTATATCTGGGTCATGCTAATTCTACCCACTAATTCTGCCCTTAGCAACAGTGTTTCATTGACTATCTCCCTAGACTTCCTGTCTGTTGTTAGGTTCCATGGAAACATGTATATTGAGAATGAAACTGTGTACCAAGTAGATGTGTGATCATGAGGGTATAAAATAAAGCCAGGCCTCAGCCAAGGTGGAGAAGTTTACCATATGGAACCTGTGCTGCGGGTTGAATGCGAAACTGTGTCCCATCCATCATTTTGCCCACACTGTCCCACCTCCAAGACCCCATCCCTTGTGGGAGGCTGGCCCACTCCACAGCACTGGATCTGATGAGCTTCAAGGACAGATATCACAAAAACTATTACCAAAAATTCAGATGACTTCATTGACTCATGTTGTGCTATACTTTTATGGTCTTGAAAGGTGTGGCAGCTCATGCTTACTATTTTCAGTTGATTCAACCAATGGTTAACACTTTTTTTCGTATGCCTATACTTTTAAGGAATTTGCTTTCTTGTGAGGGAGACAATATTCAAATAACTATGTGTAGACAAAATATTTAGAACATAATAGAGAGATAATCTCAAATAGAAGAACCAGAAGGTAGGGTGAGATGTTGAAGATATCCATGAAGCAGGAAAGGCCTCCTACTAAAGGTAGATTTTCATCTGAGTCTTGAGAGATGCCAGGGAAACTGAAGGAGATGGAGAGAGGGAGAGAGAGAGAGAGAGAGAGAGAGAAAGAGAGAGAGAGAGAGAGAGCGCATCTAGGAATGGCATACAGTAAGTTCAACGGCAGAGAGCTGAGAAAGTGTGTTGGGTGTGAGAAACATCCAACAGGGCTAGGTAGCTGAATTTTAGAATAGGAAGATATGAAGACTGCAAGGAAAGAACAGAATCATG
This sequence comes from Monodelphis domestica, assembly GCF_027887165.1. Classification (NCBI taxonomy): domain Eukaryota; kingdom Metazoa; phylum Chordata; class Mammalia; order Didelphimorphia; family Didelphidae; genus Monodelphis; species Monodelphis domestica. The sequence goes on from NC_077229.1 coordinate 364,082,074, forward strand.
AAAACCTAGAGAGGAGAAGATATGTAGGGGGAGAGGCGGTGTCAAAGGCTACATACAGATGAATAAAGATAAGACTTAGAAACAGTCATTAGACTTGACAAAGATATTTGGTAGTTTTTGGAAGAATAGTTTCTGTTGAATGATAAAGTCAAACTAAATTACAAAGAGTATAGAATTTTTGGAAGTATGTCCTATAGAGAGCTTTTTCTAGGACTTCATTCAAGAAGACAAGGGGAAATATGGAATGATATCAAATGAGGATTGTTGAATCAAGTGAAGCATTTTTAAAGGGTAAAAGAGGCCTAGGCATTTCTGTAGAATGAAATAAAGGAGCTAGTAGATATAATAATTCATTAAACAGAGAACAGGGATAATATTAAGGACACTCTAGTGGAGAATCCAGGTTTCAAGGAAGTAAGAAATAAAAGATGCATCTCATGAGGTTTGTTTATATAAATAAGGAATGCCTCATAGGACTGAAGGAAGATATACTAAGGATATCAACTCAATGTTAGATAATAAGGAAGGGAAGAGTTCTCAATACTGGCTTCAATTTTTTTTGTGAATTGTGAGGCATGGTAATTAGCTAAAAGGTTAGGATTTGCCTAAAGTTTGAGAATTGATGAAAATGTTTGGAATAGTATCTCTTTTGAGTGAGATTATGAATCAATTAAAGAGATATAAATAGAATTCTTTACTTTAGTGAAGGCCTAGTTGAGATTGTATGAAATACATACATTGTGGACTCAGTCTGCATGACTGCTAATCCCCAGAACTATTAGGTAATTTAGCAATTCCATTACTCTGGATTTAGAGATAGAATGGCCATAGGAAAATATATCTAACTCCCAGTCAATTAGCATTTATTAAGTACTTTTATATGCTAGTTACTTTTCTTTCAAAAAAGATGCAAAGTCAAAAATATAAAATGGCCTCTTCTTTCAAGGAACAGATTTTCAATGGGAGAATAACTATGTTTACACAAGATATATAGAGTATAAATGGGAACCCATAATATGTAGTCAGGAATAAAGAAAGTAGATGTTAGGAATAACCCAAGGTTTGTATTTAGCAAAGTATGATCAGCAAAGGGGTAAGGAGGCCAGGGCTGAGAATGTAGAAGATAATGTAAAGTTGAGTTATTTCACCAAGGTTTTTAAATAGGAAAGATGATGACCTAGGGAAGAACTAAAGTGCTGGAGGGATTAGAGATCATGATGCAGTGTTATAATGTCTAAGGAAGACTAAAAAGATGGTCATCCAATAGTTAGAAAAAGGAATTTTGACATTTTTATAAACATAGACAGGAACATTTGTGGGTGATGGAAAGATCTAGGGTATGACCACTTTTTTTAGTGTAACTGAAGTTGTATATATTAGAAGTGGCACATAGTGGAAAATGAGTATGATTTCTGAGGGAACATCAGTATGTGCTCTGACTGTTCTACATGCAGAAACTCACATCTCCTCTGACTAATTTACATGAAGTGTTCCCTAAAGGCAGATGCATAGACTAAATGTCTCATATTTTCAAAATTACTTCTGTTTGATTTTAGAAATTAGTTGTTCCTCTAAAATATAATTTGAGTCATGAATAATAATAACCATCTATTGACATTTTTAAATTTACATAATAGGACAAAAGTGCAGTATGTTGTCATAGATGGATAGCTGACCATGCAGTTAGGGAGACCTTCGTTCAAATTCTACCTCTAACATATACTTGTCTTGTGATCTGGGCAAGTTCATTAACATCTCAATGTCTTTCAAAGACTAAGAGTATCATAGAAGGTATGACTTGTAGCAGCAGAGGCTGTTTTCACATGCAGGAATTCCTGAGAATAATGAAATCACAGGGCTGGTCTGTATACTTTTACTGGAACAAATGTCCATTTTATTCTCTGCTTGTAGAAATAAATATTTCATTGTAAAGCAAAATTTATTTATGAAAATGCCATTCTTCAATTGAAACAGACATTCACCTTTAATATATTATTTCAAGTAAGAATAATATTCTTACTACTGTTTTACTTCCTACAGTTTCATTAATCATGGCTCAATTAAGTAGCTTTTCTTCTTGGGGTAATGATAAAATTGCCAAATAACTTCTGATACAACCACAAAGAATCATCTTATAGCTCTTTGTGTAGTTACTCAATTGAACAACTTTAAGCATTCTTTTTATAGTACATGTCAATGTATTTTTAAAAATTATTAGATGAATCATTATTTTAAAAATGAATCAACTTATCTTTAAAATTTGTTTTAAAATACTAGTTGGCAAAACCTCAAACCCATGGAAAACACAATCAATTCATGAAAATATTTGAAGTAATATGAATGGGACAACTATTGAAATTACATGGAAAATAAAATTTCATTAGATTTCCTTTATAAAGGCATAACTCTTGGTTCATTGTAAGTGAATAGGTGAATCCAGAGTTATGCCATATGCATCTTTATGCCTATCAGACTTTTATCAAGATCATAGTATACTGTATAGGATGAAAGGAGAAGACATAAATAGGTATATAGATATATGCATGCAAAAATACATACACATGAGTATGCATATATATATAGAGAGAGAGCTTAAAAATAGGTTAATATTAAAAGAAATGGAAAAGAAACAAATGGGGGTAAATTTATACGTCATAAAGAAGTTCATGGTAGGAGAGGGGAGAACTTCAATACACTGGAAAGGTAAAGAGGTCAGACACAGGAAATACTCAACTTTTACATGCTTTGAAAGTGACTCAAAGAGGGAAAAACAATCCAATCCATTGGGGGCAGAGAATAGATTTGCACCCTATAGGGGAGTAGAAGGGTAAGAAACAGTCTGGTGGGGAGGGAAGCAGTACAAGAGAGGGAAGGAGTGGGGGTTTAATTTTAGAAAGACTACAGGGAAAATAAAGGGGGGTATAAATAGGGAAGAAGGTAGAAAGGGAAGTAAAATAAGGGTGGGAACAAGGGGGACTGTTCAAAAGCAAACATTGGTGTAGAAGGAAATAGCGAAAGAAGAAAAGGCAGGAAAAGGAGCAGAAATCAAAATGCTGGGAAATACACAGCTAGTAATCATAACTCTGAATGTGAATGGAAGGAACTCACCCATAAAACACAAGTGAATAGCAGAGTGGATTAGAATCCAAAACCCTACCATATATTGTCTACATGAAACACACATGAGGAATGTAGATGCACATAGGGTCAAAGTAAGAGGATGGAGCCAAATCTATTGGGCATCAACTGACAAAAAGAAGGCAGGAGTCGCAATCATGATATCCTACAAAGCCAAAGTAAAAATAAATCTAGTTAAAAGAGATAGGGAAGGTAATTACATCCTAATAAAAGGCAGTATAGACAGTGAGGAAATCTCTGTATTCAACACGTATGCACCAAATAGCATAGATCCAAATTTCTAAAGGAGAAACTAGAGGGACTCAAGGACAAAATAGATAGAAAAACTATACTAGTGGGAGACCTGAACCTTCCTCTATCCGAACTAGATAAATCAAACCAAAAAATAAATAAGAAAGAGGTAAGAGAAGTGAATGAAATCTTAGAAAAATTAGAGTTAGTAGACGTGTAGAGAAAAATAAATAGGGACGAAAAGGAATATACCTTCTTTCTGCAGCATATGGTACATTCACAAAAAATTGACCATGTATTAGGGCATAAAAAACATTGCAAACAAGTGCAAAAGAGCAGAAATAATAAATGCAACTCTCTCAGATCACAATGCAATGAAAATAATAATTAGTAAGGGAACATGGAGAGGTAAATCGAAAATAAATTGGAAATTAAACAATAGGACTCTCCAAAACCAGTTAGTTAAAGAACAAATCATAGAAACAATTAATAACTTCATTGAAGAAAATGACAATGATGAGACATCCTTTCAAAACCTATGGGAAGCAGCCAAAGCAGTACTCAGGGGTAAATTTATATCCTTGGGTTCATATATTAACAAATTAAGAAGGGCAGAGGTCAATGAATTGGGCATGGAAATTAAAAAATTAGAAAGTGAACAAATTAAAAATCCTCAGATGAAGACTAAATTAGAGATCCTAAAAGTCAAAGGAAAAATTAATAAAATTGAAAGTCAAAGAACTATTGATTTAATAAATAAGACTAGAAGTTGGTACTTTGAAAAAACAAATAAAATAAACAAAGAACTAGTCAGTCTAATTAAAAAAAGGAAAGAAATAAACCAAATTGACAGTATCCAAGATGAAAAAGGAGACCGCACCTCTAATGAAGAGGAAATTAAGGCAATCATTAAAAACTACTATGCCCAATTACATGGCAACAAATATGGCAATCTGGGTGATATGGATGAATACTTACAAAAATATAAATTGCCTAGACTAAAAGTGGAAGAAATAAATTACCTTAACAGCCCCATTTCAGAAAAAGAAATTGAACAAGCCATCAAAGAACTCCCTAAGAAAAAATCCCTAGGTCCAGATGGATTCACAAATTAATTCTATCAAACATTCAAAGAACAACTAATCCCTATATTAAACAAACTATTTGACAGAATAGGCCAAGAAGTAGTTCTACCAAATTCATTCTATGACACAAACATGGTACTGATTCCAAAGCCCGGCAGGTCAAAAACAGAGAAAGAAACCTATAGACCAAATCTCCCTAATGAATATAGACTCAAAAATCTTAAATGGGATACTAGCAAAAAGACTCCAGCAAGTCATCACAAGGGTCATCCACTATGACCAGGCAAGATTAATACAAGGAATGCAAGGATGGTTCAATATTAGGAAAACCATCCACATAATTGACCATATTAACAACCAAACTGACAAAAATCACATGATTATTTCAATAGATGCAGAAAAAGCCTTTGATAAAACACAACACCCATTCCTATTGAAAACAATAGAAAGTAAAGGAATAGAAGTGCCTTTCCTAAAAATAATAAACAGTATATATCTAAAACCATCAGCAAACATCATCTGCAATGGGGATAAACTAAAAGCCTTTCCAATAAGATCAGGAGTAAAACAAGGATGCCCATTATCACCTCTAACATTGTACTAGAAACACTAGCAGTAGCAATTAGAGAAGAAAAAGAAACTGAAGGTATTAAAATTGGCAATGAGGAGACCAAGCTATCACTCTTTGAAGATGATATGATGGTTTACTTAAGGAATCCTAGAGAGTCAACCAAAAAATTACTCGAAATAATCAACAACTTTAGCAAAGTTGCAGGATCCAAATTAACCCGCATAAGTCATCAGCATTTTTATATATCTCTAACCCATTTCAGCAGCAAGAATTAGAAAGCAAAATACCATTTAAAGTCACCCTAGACAATATAAAATACTTAGGAATCTATCTGCCAAGACAAACACAGGAACTATATGAACACAACTACAAAACACTTTCCACACAGCTAAAACTAGATCTAAACAATTGGAAAAACATTGATTGCTCATGAGTGGGATGAGCTAACATAATAAAAATGACAATCCTACCGAAATTAATTTACTTATTTAGTGCCATACCCATTGAACAACCAAAAAACTTCTTTACTGAATTAGAAAAAAAAAACATAACTAAGTTCATTTGGAAGAACAAAAGATCAAGGATATCCAGGGAAATCATGAAAAAAAAAATGCAAAGGAAGGAGGACTTGCAGTCTCAGATTTCAAACTATACTATAAAACAGTGGTTATCAAAACAATTTGGTACTGGCTAAGAGACAGAAAGGAGGATCAGTGGAATAGACTTGGTGTAAATGATCTCAGTAAGACAGTTTATGAGAAACCCAAAGACCCCAGCTTTTGGGACAAGAATCCATTATTTGATAAAAATTGCTGGGAAAATTGAAAGACAGTGTGGGAGAGATTAAGTTTGGATCAACACCTCACACTCTACACCAAGATAAATTCAGAATGGGTGAATGACTTGAACATAAAGAAGGAAACTATAAGTAAACTAGGTGAACACAGAGTAGACATGTCAGACCTTTGGGAAGGGAAAGATTTTAAAACCAAGCAAGACTTAGAAAGAGTCACAAAATGTAAAATAAATAATTTTGACTACATCAAATTAAAAAGCTTTTGTACAAACAAAACCAATGTAACTAAAATCAGAAGGGTAACAACAAATTGGGAAACAATCTTCATAAAAACCTCTGACAAACGTTTAATTACTCAAATTTACAAAGAGCTCCATCAATTGTACAAAAAACCAAGCCATTCTCCAATTGATAAATGGGCAAGGGACGTGAACAGGCAGTTCTCAGACAATGAAATCAAAGCTATTAATAAGCACATGAAAAAGTGTTCTACATCTCTTATAATCATAGATATGCAAATCAAAACAACTCTGAGGTATCACCTCACACCTAGCAGATTGGCTAACATGACAGCTATGGAAAGTAATGAATGCTGGAGGGGATGTGGCAAAGTTGGAACACTAATTCATTGCTGGTGGAGTTGTGAATTGATCCAACCATTCTGGAGGGCAATTTGGAACTATGCCCAAAGGGTGATAAAAGACTGTCTACCCTTTGATCCAGCCATAGCACTGCTGGGTTTGTACCCCAAAGAGATAAGGAAAAAGACTTCTACAAGAATATTCATAGCTGCACTCTTTGTGGTGGCCAATAATTGGAAAACGAGGGGATGCCCATCAATTGGGGAATGGCTAAGCAAATTGTGGTATATGTTGGTGTTGGAATACTATTGTGCTCAAAGGAATAATAAAGTGGAGGATTTCCATGGAGACTGGAACAACCTCCAGGAAGTGATGCAGAGCAAAAGGAGCAGAACCAGGAAAACATTGTACACAGAGACTGATACATTGTGGTACAATCGAAGGTAATGGACTTCTCCATTAGTGGCAATGCAATGTCCCTGAACAATCTGCAGGGATCTAAAAAACACTATCCACAAGCAGAAGATAAACTGTGGGAGTAAAAACATCAATGAAAAGCAACTGCTTGACTACAGGGGTTGAGGGAATATGACTGAGGAGAGACTCTAAATGAACACTCTAATGCAAATACCAACCACAGGGAAATGGGTTTGAATCAAGAACACATGTAATACCTACCCAGTGGAATCGCACGTGGGCTATGGGAGCGGTGGTGGGAGTGGGGGGAGGGAATAAAAGAAATGATCTTTGTTTCCAATGAATAATGTTTGGAAATGACCAAATAAAAATTAAAAAAAATAAATTAAATTTAAAAAAAAGATCATACTATACTAAAAGTAAAGAAAAAAGGGAAACATGGTATGCTAAAAAAATTTCTCCCCACCAGGTAAACCCTATTTGTTTTTCTCTTCACTAGTGTATCACCATCAGAACTTCTACCATTCAACCTCAATTAAAGAAGACATTACGTGCTTCAAATTTGATTGTCACCAGTTAGTTTTTCCTAAGCTTAACGATGTCCTTCAAATTCTGAAGCTATTTCTATTTCTATAACAGATGGTGCCCTTTTACTATTTTATTACTGTCTTCCAAATACTGGCAATGAACTCAGTGACAATGTCCATTCTTCATTAAATTCTTCAACTCCTAGATAGCATGGGCCAGATTTTTAATAGTTATAGTTTCTGAATCCATTTATCCCAAGAAAATCTATGAGGTTTTGAAATAATTATTTCATAATCTGACAAGATGAATTCCTAAACATTGTTCCAATGAAAGTTATTAGTTTATTCCAAATGTTCTGATAGCATTAATGCAATTTTCCTAATACCTCTTTGATTTATTCTATAATGTATATTTGTTGAGACTTAAAAAGAGATAGAAACAGAGAAGACAGTCTAATCAAGTCAAGACATGGCTACAATCATTATTTTAGTCTATACAGCAGTGTGTACTTTGAGTTCTATTATACTTCATGAGAAACATTTGCATTCTTGGTAGATGGTTAAGTATGAGTTATAAAAGACCCATGTTCAAATCTTTTCCAGACTTCCTGGGGTCTTAGAACGTTTCAGGACCTCCTTTTTTCTGTGACCCTTCGATGATATCTTGTTCTCTGTAACTTTGTACATGGACTAGTTTGATATAAAATATATTGTCAAATGGGTTCACATTCATGATTAACATATGACTTGCTTATGATTAATATGATAATGGAATTTAAAATTACTCTAATAATACGCACTATTGAAATTATAACAAGCATGATCCTAGGACTATATTCTTAATCTGGACATACACAGAACTCTTTTGCCTGGGATGAAATTCTTACTAAAGTCACAGTTACATTTTATAATTCTAGAAATTATTTTTATAATTTCTTAAACTATTAATTATTGATTTTCTGGCTACATATAACAATGAGGGTAAGTGAAGATTAAAGATTGATAATACTTTACTCTTATCACAATAAAAGGAGATTTGGTACTATTCTTGTCTAAAGGGAAAAGTAAGTTTCTTTAAAATTCTAGCTTCTCCTATGATACCTTTAATAAAGATACTCTCCAGTGTAATCAATGCTGATAACAGTAAGGCTATTTCCCAATACTTCAATGCTATTTAAAGGAAATAGTTATATAACACAGGTACAAACTCCATCAAAACATTAACGTCTTAAATAATTATCTTTTCTACAACATTCCAAAACCTGAAGAAAAAAACAACAACAACAACAAAATCTAATGCATATTACCCACTTCTCAGATACTAAAATTCACTTTTCATTATATTACTGAGTCAGGACTTATCAGATTCTATCTTGAAGCTTATAATCATGGATAATCAAGAGCTAACTATTGTGGACGATAGTAGATGAACCGCAAATCATTGCTACATAATATTCTGCTGTTTTTATACTGAAGGAAAACCAAAAGAATCTGAATATATGTGTAACATATTTTCTCTAAATTATTCTCTCTAAATTATTTGTTTCCTTTTTGCAACAAAACCTGGAGGTATCTTTTTTCAACTTTTGTCAGAAATGAGGATCCAAGTAAATCATTAAATTCATTAGAAGCTCTGTAGCTTTTATTTTTAAGCTGTGCTCACTTAACAAGATGACATATCTGGAAATTAGAGAATATTCTGATATAATAGATCCTTCAATTTGCCCTTTTAGTCTTGAGGATATACCATTTATTTGCTACCTAAAATAAATAATAAAAACAAATGCATGAAAATACAAACAAATACAATCTAGAAATTTTACTATACCTACTTGAGACAATATCCTCTGGCATTTTTCTCTTTGGTAAATCTATGTCACCTCACCTCTAAACTTGCATATAATGAATGATTTTAAACAAGAAGACTGACATATAAAATAAATAGAAAAGAAATGAGTAGTTTTGAAATAAAGTTTCTTAGAAGAACAAATAATTTTTTTTACCTGTAAGAATTGTAAACTGAAAATATTCTGTCAATTCCCACATGAATTCTAAGAAATCTGAATATAGAAGATATTATAATGTAATTTAAGTATTTATGGTAAAGGAAGTTGGGACACTTAAATATGGTTAAGAGAATAAATCACACATTCTAAAATCAGTGCTGAATATTCTGTAAGAGTTAGATATAATTCAAATGCAGCAGTTTTCACTCTATAATGAGGAATGGTCCATGGTCTTGATATTAAATTTTAAAAGATTGAAGTTTTAAAAATAATATTCTTACACAGAAACACTAAATATTCTGTGTATAGAACTTTGCACAAGGTCTGATCTATAATAGGCTCTTAAATTATTGTTCCATTTCTCCTTCCTAATCAGGTTAAAGTGGTATAATGATGAATGGACAATCAAGAAGTATAGCAATGTGGGTTCAATCTTGTCTTTGATACAAAGTATATATGAGTCTCAAATCTCTAAGTATCCACAGGAATCCTCAAAGAATGTAAATAGCAAAGCTTTTGCTGGTCTGAATAGAGGGGAGATTTCTTCAACACAGATGAAAATATGGACTCATGATGGTGAACCTATGGCACAAGTACCAAAAACAGCATACAGTAACCTCCCTATGGGTACATGCAGGTCCCTGGCTTGGCTGGCTGGGAGCCTGGTCCCACCCCTGAATGCAGAGAGTAGGATACTCGAGTTTTTCTCCAGGCAAAAATCAGTATTGGTGTGGCCAGCCAGAAGCCTAGTCCCACCTCTGAATGCAGAAGAGGGAGAGGTGTGAGACTACACAGTCCTGTTGGTAAAGGATTGCCAGCCAATGGCCAATTGTCTGGTCACACCTCCTGAATGCAATGGGGCACTGGAGCCTCCCTGTGGACCTGGGCCCTGGCTTGACCAGCCTGCATCCTGGCCCTGCCCCCCAGACTAGCCCTTGAACACAGGGGTGGGTAGGCCTCTCTAGGTATTCAGGAGGTGGGGCATGCATTTGGGGAAGGTCATGGTCCACAATGGAGGCAGGGCACCAGCACTCAGTCAGGGGTGGGGTGTGGCATAGCATGAGGCCCCTAAAAAGTTCTAGAAGGTTTGCCATCTCTTATAGATGGCATATATATATATATATATATATATATATCCGTAAATACTTTTATTTTGCTTTCTCTAGCAAAGGCTTAGCATTGTTTCAAAAGACATCTTGTGAAGAACTACAAGAAGAGTTACATATGATATTCTCTTTCAAGAAGCTATATATAACTAGAGCTGTTAACTCTCTAAGAAAAAGAGAGGCAATGTCTATTGGAAACTCCCAGTTCCCAATGACTAGGACTATATAGGTCTCAAATGAAAGGATCATTGACAGCATTAATATAATTATTTTATTAGTAACTCAAAATAAAATATTTTGATTTATTTTTCCATAGATATTAATAATTATGTGAAAAAATTAAATAAATGAAGAAAATATTAAACCAAAGTGAAATTAAAGAAGAAAAATTGTGTTAATTAACAGTTATAAACAAAATTCAAGACTCTCCTTTGGTTAGTATATGAAGGTTTTATTTAATTCTTGCAAGAACTGGCACACACTGCAAAAAGTGGAGAGGAGAATAGAGGACAGAAGAGAACAAAAGAGGACAAAAGAGGACAAGAAAGGACAGGAGAAGAGAGGAGAGCAATAATCCTGGAGTAAGTATAGACCAAAAGGAAGTTCACAATGCTGTCTATATGAACCAACAGAACATCCTGAAGGGTTGCTAGTGTCTGAATCCTATAGTGATTTATTGTTGTTCACTCCAATGCTAAAGATTCAAATGAAGAAGAGAATGATTATAACCCATCTTAAAAAAAAGGCTCAAAGTAAAACACAGCTTGTATTAGGGTCCGGGTATTTGCCCACCACCAAGGAAGACCCGTAGACAATGCAATCAGGCAAAAGGGTCATTTATTGTACTGGTGGGCACCAGTGGAAACTCTGCCAAGAGTTCTGAGTTCCCTCCTTAAGTCTGGGCCTTAAGTATCCTTCAGCATGTAAGTTCTCCCCACCCCCTTCCAGTCCTTCATCTGTTACATACCATTGTTGCTGGAATGTATGGCTCCCTTCAGCCTTTATCTGTTATATACTACTCTTGGAACTTTGGCATTTTTATGTTACTGGGGTTTTCCCGGCCTCTAAGTTTTTATCTGTTACCTGCTGCAGCTGGGACCTTGGCATATTTGTAGTTCTGAACTTCTAAGGCCAGGAAGATTGTTGCTGAAACTTCCAAGGCTGGGCAATTTTCCTGCTCAGACCTCTCTCACTTGGACACATATTCAACCAAAATTCTTGAGAAAAATGAAATAAAATATTTTTAAGTGTTAAAAATATTTCTCTGTGTGTACACACATATATACACATGCATATACATGTAAGTATTCATATGAATGTGTGTCCCAGATTTGAAAAAAATAGAAAATATTTAAAATCCATAAAAGAAAGAATTAGAAGGGAAATTAATAATTTGACATGAGAAACATGTAAAGGTTTCATCTAATTAGTCTTTATCTATGATTCCTGATGATGATAATATTCAGAGGATACACATATATTATCTCAGTATCTTTGTTTTTGTTCAGTCCCTTATAATTGCTCACTCATGTTTACCTTATTTTTATGTTTCTGTTAACTCTTGTGATTGAACCTTAAAGTTCTACATAGCTCTGTTGTTTACCACGGAAACACTTGGAAGTTAATTTCCCCACCTATAGTGTTATACTTAGTTTTGTTAAATAAGTTATTCTTGCCTGTAGGCCTATATATTTTTTTGGCTCTTGGAATATTGCTTGCCAAATGCTTTAATCCTATCTAGCAATCTAGAAATCCTAATAGTAATTCTATCTAATTGCTAAATCATTTTGAATCCTGACTAGATTCTTTCTTTCTGGTTACATGCAGGTCTTTTATTTCACCTAGAAACTTTGGGTTTTATACATAAGATACTCAAGAACTTTCAGTGTGGAATTTCTTTGAAGAAATGATTTCTGAGGGCGCAGCTGGGTAGCTCAGTGGATTGAGAGCAAGCGCTAGAGACGGGAGGTTCTAGGTTCAAATCTGACCTCAGACACTTCCCAGCTATGTGACCCTGGGCAAGTCACTTGACCCCCATTGCCTAGCCCTTACTACTCTTCTGCCTTGGAGCCAATACACAGCCAATACGCAGAAGGTAAGGGTTAAAAAAAAAAGAAATGACTACCAAATACTTTCTATTTCCTATTTGCCTGTAGGATATAAGAGATCTTGATTGTTTCTCTTTAATTAATTGATTTGTTACATTTATATACCTAGTTAACTCCTTCACTCTCTTCCCTTCCCCATTCATGAAAAGCTATGTATGTATAAAACTATGTCTTGCTTATTTCTAGTCATCAGTTGTTTTCTTTTCTCTGTAAGTGTAGCTCTTTTGACTTAATGACATTAAGGGAAGAATGGAAAGAAAAATACAGTGTGAGTTGGAGGGGAAAGAAAATGTAGGTTAAAGAAAATATTTCACTTAATTAGGGTATGCAAATATATGTCTATAAGAAGAAAAGGGGATAAAGAGGGTGAATAACATTATACATCATCTACATGGTTATAGTTTCTTTTCCATTTTCTTTGATCAACTCAAAAATAAACATAATAGTGTTAAGGCTGGGTCAAAAGATACATGTAGTTTTATAACTCACAAGTATAATTCCAGATTGTTCTCCAAAATGTGTAGATCAGTTAATAGTTCACCAACAATGTTTTACCGTTCTTATTTTTTCCACATTCAAATTTTCTAATATAATATTAGATCATATCGGTGAAATGGGCATCCTTGTTTTATTCCTCATCCCCTAGGGAAGGCATTTAACTTACTCTCATTGAAAATGTTTGCTAAGGAAAATTCATTTACAGCTATGCTTCAAATTATTTTAATAGAAGTCAGTATTGTATTTTGTCAAAAAACCGTTTATGCATCCATTTATATAATCATATGATTTTGTTGATTTTATCAATTATGTTAATAGTCTTCCTTAAACAAAATCATTCCTGTATACCTGGTTTAAATTCTTTTTGATTATAATGTATGACATTTATGATATATTGTTGTAGTCTATTGACTACTAATTAATTTATAATTTTTATATCTATATTCATTAATGAAAATGTTTATAACTTTCTTTTTCCTCTTACTTATTTAAATATAAGAACAATGTTTGTTTCATGAAACAGAATTTGGCATTTCTTTTTTACCATTTTTTTAAAGTTTTAAGCATTATTTTATTTGGTCATTTCCAAACATTATTCACTGGAAACAAAGATCATTTTCTTTTCTTCCCCTACCCCCCTCCCACCACCTTTCCCTTTCCCATAGCCGATACACGATTCAACTGGTTATCACATGTGTTCTTGACTCAAACCCATTTCCCTGTGGTTGGTATTTGCATTAGAGTGTTCATTTAGAGTCTCTCCTCAGTCATATTCCCTCAACCCCTGTAGTCAAGCAGTTGCTTTTCATCGGTGTTTTTACTCCCACAGTTTATCCTCTGCTTGTGGATAGTATTTTTTAGATCCCAGGGACATTGCATTGCCACTAATGGAGAAGTCCATTACCTTCGATTGTACCACAATATATCAGTCTCTGTGTACAATGTTTTCCTGGTTGTGCTCCTTTCGCTCTGCATCACTTCCTGGAGGTTGTTCCAGTCTCCATGGAATTCCTCTACTTTATTATTCCTTTTAGCACAATAGTATTCCATCACCAACATATACCACAGTTAGTTCAGCCATTCCCCAATTGATGGGCATCCCCTCGTTTTCCAATTTTTGGCCACCACAAAGAGCACAGCTATGAATATTCTTGTATTCTCTTTTTCCTTACTATCTCTTTGGGGTACAAACCCAACAGTGCTATGGCTGGATCAAAGGGCAGACAGTCTTTTATCACCCTTTGGGCATAGTTCCAAATTGCCCTCCAGAATGGCTGGATCAATTCACAACTCCACCACAATGAATTAGTGTCCCCACTTTGCCATATCCCCTCCAGCATTCATTACTTTCCATAGCTGTCATGTTAGCCAATCTGCTAGGTGTGAGGTGATACCTCAGAGTTGTTTTGATTTGCATCTCTCTGATTATAAGAGATGTAAAGCACTTTTTCATGTGCTTATTAATAGTTTTGATTTCTTTGGCTGAGAACTGACTGTTCATGTCCTTTGCCCATTTGTCAATTGGAGAATGGCTTGATATTTTGTACAATTGATGGAGCTCTTTGTAAATTTGAGTAATTAAACGTTTGTCAGAGGTTTTTATGAAGATTGTTTCCCAATTTGTTGCTACCCTTCTGATTTTGGTTACATTGGTTTTGTTTGTACAAAAACTTTTTAATTTGATGTATTCCAGATTATTTATTTTGCATTTTGTAACTCTTTCTAATTCTTTCTTGGTTTTGAAGTCTTTCCCTTCCCAAAGGTCTGACATGTATACTATTCTGTGTTCTCCTAATTTTCTTATAGTTTCCTTTTTTATGTTCAAGTCATTCACCCATTTTGAATTTATCTTGGTGTAGAGTGTGAGGTGTTGATTTAAACCTAATCTTTCCCACACTGTCCTCCAATTTTCCCAGCAGTTTTTATGAAATAGTGGATTTTTGTCACAAAAGCTGGGATCTTTGGGTTTGTCATATACTGTCTTGCTGAGGTTGCTTGCCCCAGTCAATTCCACTGATCCTCCTTTCTTTCTCTTAGCCAATACCAAATTGTTTTGATGACCGCTGCTTTATTATATAGTCTGAGATCTGGGACTGCAAGTCCTCCTTCCTTTGTATTTTTTGTTCATGATTTCCCTGGATATCCTTGATCTTTTGTTCTTCCAAATGAACTTTGTTATAGTTTTTTCTAAATCAGTAAAAAAAAATTTTTGGAAGTTCCATGGGTATGGCACTAAATAGATAGATGAGTTTGGGTAGGATGGTCATTTTTATTATATTGGCTCATCCTACCCATGAGCAGTTAATGTTCTTCCAATTGTTCAAGTCCAGTTTTAGTTGTGTGGAAAGTGTTTTGTAGTTGTGTTCATATAGATCCTGTGTTTCTCTCAGGAGATAGATTCCTAAGTATTTCATTTTGTCTAAGGTAATTTTAAATGGGATTTATCTTTCTAGTTCTTGCTGCTGAGCTGTGTTGGAATTATATAGAAATGCTGATGACTTATATGGGTTTATTTTGTATCCTGCATCTTTGCTAAAGTTGTTGATTATTTCGATTAGCTTTTTGGTTGAATCACTAGGATTCTTTAAGTAGACCATCATGTCATCTGCAAAGAGTGATAACTTGATCTCCTCCTTGCCTATTTTAATGCCTTCAATTTCTTTTTTTTTCTCTAATTGCTACTGCTAGTGTTTCTAAAAAAATGTCAAATAATAGAGGTGATAATGGGCATCCTTGTTTCACTCCTGATCTTAATGGGAATGGATTTAGTTTATCCCCATTGCAGATGATATTAGTTGATGGTTTTAGATACATACTCTTCATTATTTTTAGGAACGACCCTTCTATTCCTATGTTTTCTAGTGTTTTTAGTAGGAATGGGTGTTGTATTTTATCAAAGGCTTTTTCTGCATCTATTGAGATAATCATGTGGTTCTTGTTGGTTTGCTTGTTGATGTGGTCAATTATGTGGATAGTTTTCCTAATATTGAACCAGCCCTGCATCCCTGGAATAAATCCTACTTGACCATGGTGGATGACCCTTCTGATCACTTGCTGGAGTCTTTTTGCTAGTATCCTATTTAAGATTTTTGCATCTATATTCATTAGGGAGATTGGTCTATAATTTTCTTTCTCTGTTTTTGGCCTGCCTGGTTTTGGAATTAGTACCATGTTTGTATTATAAAAGGAGTTTGGTAGAACTCCCTCTTTGCTTATTATGTCAAATAGTTTGTATAGTATTGGAGTTAGCTGTTATTTGAATGTTTGGTAGAATTCAGTGGTGAATCCGTCAGGCCCGGGGGATTTTTTCTTAGGAAGTTCTTTGATGGCCTGTTGGATTTCTTTTTCTGATATGGGATTATTTAAGAAATCTGTTTCTTCTTCTGTTAGTCTAGGCAATTTATATTTTTGTAAATATTCATCCATATCACCTAGGTTGGTATATTTATTGCCATATAGTTGGGCAAAGTAGTTTTTAATGATTGCCTTAATTTCCTCTTCATTGGAGGTGTGGTCCCCCTTTTCATCCTTGATGCTGTTAATTTGCCTTTCTTCTTTCCTTTTTTAATTAGATTAACCAGTACTTTGTCTATTTTGTCTGTTTTTTCAAAGTATCAGCTTCTAGTCTTATTTATTAGCTCAATAGTTCTGTCACTTCCGATTTTATTAATTTCTCCCTTAATTTTTTTTTAATTTTAATATTATTTTATTTGGTCGTTTTCATACATTATTCACTGGAAACAAAGATCATTTTCTTTTCCTCCCCTCCCCTCCCCCCGGCCCCGCCTTTCCCTCTCCCATAGCCGACGCATGATTCCACTGGTTATCACATGTGTTCTTGACTCGAACCCATTTCCCTGTTGTTGGAGTTTGCATTATAGTGTTCATTTAGAGTCTCTCCTCAGTCTTATCTCCTCCAACCCTGTAGTCAAGCAGTTGCTTTTCAGCGGTGTTTTTACTCCCACAGTTTATCCTCTGCTTGTGGGTAGTATTTTTTTTTAGATCCCTGCAGATTGTTCAGGGATTGCATTGATACTAATGGAGAAGTCCATCACCTTCGATTGTACCACAATGTATCAGTCTCTGTGTACAATGTTTTCCTGGTTCTGCCCCTCTCGCTCTGCATTACTTCCTGGAGGTTGTTCCAGTCTCCATGGAACTTCTCCACTTTATTATTCCTTTTAGCACAATAGTATTCCATCACCAACATATACCACAATTTGTTCAGCCATTCCCCAATTGAAGGGCATCCCCTCATTTTCCAATTTTTGGCCACCACAAAGAGCGCAGCTATGAATATTTTTGTACAAGTCTTTTTGTCCATTATCTCTTTGGGGTACAAGCCCAGCAGTGCTATGGCTGGATCAAAGGGCAGACAGTCTTTTATCGCCCTTTGGACATAGTTCCAAATTGCCCTCCAGAATGGTTGGATCAATTCACAACTCCACCAGCAATGAATTAATGTCCCCACTTTGCCACATCCCCTCCAGCATTCATTACTTTGCATAGGTGTCATGTTAGCCAATCTGCTAGGTGTGAGATGATACCTCAGAGTTGTTTTGATTTGCATCTCTCTGATTATAAGGGATGTAGAGCACTTTTTCATGTGCTTATTAATAGTTTTGATTTCTTTGGCTGAGAATTGCCTGTTCATGTCCCTTGCCCATTTGTCAATTGGAGAATGGCTTGATATTTTGTACAATTGATGGAGCTCTTTGTAAATTTGAGTAATTAAACGTTTGTCAGAGGTTTTTATGAAGATTGTTTCCCAATTTGTTGCTACCCTTCTGATTTTGGTTACATTGGTTTTGTTTGTACAAATCTTTTTAATTTGATGTAATCCAGATTATTTATTTTGCATTTTGTAATTCTTTCTAATTCTTGCTTGGTTTTGAAGTATTTCCCTTCCCAAAGGTCTGACATGTATACTATTCTGTGTTCGCCTAATTTTCTTATAGTTTCCTTCTTTATGTTCAAGTCATTCATCCATTTTGAATTTATCTTGGTGTAGGGTTTGAGGTGTTGATCTAAGCCTAATCTTTCCCACACTGTCCTCCAATTTTCCCAGCAGTTTTTATGAAATAGTGGATTTTTGTCACAAAAGCTGGGATCTTTGGGTTTGTCATATACTGTCTTGCTGAGGTTGCTTGCCCCCAGTCTATTCCACTGATCCTCCTTTCTGTCTCTTAGCCAGTACCAAATTGTTTTGATGACCGCTGCTTTATAATATAGTCTGATATCTGGGACTGCAAGACCCCCTTCCTTTGTGTTTTTTTTTCATTAATTCCCTGGATATCCTTGATCTTTTGTTCTTCCAAATGAACTTTGTTATGTTTTTTTCTAAATCAGTAAAAAAAATTTTTGGAAGTTCCATGGGTATGGCACTAAATAGATAGATGAGTTTGGGTAGGATGGTCATTTTTATTATATTGGCTCGTCCTACCCATGAGCAGTTAATGTTCTTCCAAT
Source organism: Monodelphis domestica (assembly GCF_027887165.1). Lineage (NCBI taxonomy): Eukaryota > Metazoa > Chordata > Mammalia > Didelphimorphia > Didelphidae > Monodelphis > Monodelphis domestica. The sequence continues at coordinate 364,100,607 of NC_077229.1, forward strand.
TGTTCAAGTCTAGTTTTAGTTGTGTGGAAAGTGTTTTGTAGTTGTGTTCATATAGATCCTGTGTTTGTCTCGGGAGATAGATTCCTAAGTATTTTATTTTGTCTTGGGTAATTTTGAATGGGATTTCTCTTTCTAGTTCTTGCTGCTGAGCAGTGTTGGAATTATATAGAAATGCTGATGACTTATGTGGGTTTATTTTGTATCCTGCAACTTTGCTAAAGTTGTTGATTATTTCAATTAGCTTTTTGGTTGAGTCTCTAGGATTCTTTAAGGAGACCATCATGTCATCTGCAAAGAGTGATAATTTGGTCTCCTCCTTGCCTATTTTGATGCCTTCAATTTCTTTTTCTTCTCTAATTGCTACTGCTAGTGTTTCTAATACATTGTCAAATAATAGAGGTGATAATGGGCATCCTTGTTTCACTCCTGATCTTAATGGGAATGGATTTAGTTTATTCCCATTGCAGATGATATTAGCTGATGGTTTTAGATATATACTGTTTATTATTTTTAGGAATGACCCTTCTATTCCTATGCTTTCTAGTGTTTTTAGTAGGAATGGGTGTTGTATTTTATCAAAGGCTTTTTCTGCATCTATTGAGATAATCATGTGATTCTTGTTGGTTTGCTTGTTGATGTGGTCAATTATGTGGATAGTTTTCCTAATATTGAACCAGCCCTGCATCCCTGGTATGAATCCTACTTGATCATGGTGGATGACCCTTCTAATCACTTGCTGGAGTCTTTTTGCTAGTATCCTATTTAAGATTTTTGCATCTATATTCATTAGGGAGATTGGCCTATAGTTTTCTTTCTCTGTTTTTGGCCTGCCTGGCTTTGGAATTAGTACCATGCTTGTGTCATAAAAGGAGTTTGGTAGGACTCCCTCTTTGCTTATTATGTCAAATAGTTTGTATAATATTGGGGTTAACTGTTCTCTGAATGTTTGATAGAATTCACTGGTGAATCCATCAGGCCCTGGGGATTTTTTCTTAGGCAGTTCTTTGATGGCTTGATGGATCTCCCTTAATTTTTAGGATCTCTAGTTTGGTTTTCTTCTGGGGATTTTTAATTTGTTAGTTCTCAAGATTTTTAATTTGCATTTCCAATTCCTTGATCACTGTCCTCCCTAATTTGTTAATATATGCACTCAGGGATATGAATTTTCCTCTAAGTACTGCCTTGGCTGCATCCCATAAGGTTTGAAAGGATGTCTCGCTGTTGTCATTTTCTTTAATGAAATTATTAATTGTTTCTATGATTTCTTCTCTAACTATCCAATTTTGGAGTATCATATTATTTAATTTCCAATTAATTTTTGATTTGGCTCTCCATGTACCCTTACCAATATATTTTTATTTCCTTGTGATCTGAAAAGGCTGCATTTATTAAATCAGCTTTTCTGCATTTGAGTGCCATGTTTCTGTGACCTAGTGTATGATCTATTTTTGTGAATGTGCCATGTGGTGCTGAAAAGAAGGTGTATTCCTTTTTCTCCCTATTTATTTTTCTCCATATGTCTATTAACTCTAATTTTTCTAAAATTTCATTCACCTTTTTTACCTCTTTCTTGTTTATTTTTTGGTTTGATTTATCTAAATTTGATAGTGGTTGGTTCAAGTCTCCCACTAATATGGTTTTACTGTCTATATACTCCTTCAATTCTCCTAGTTTCTCTATTAAAAATTTGGGTGCTATACCATTTGGTGCATACATGTTGATTAGTGATATTTCCTCATTGTCTATACTCCCTTTTAACAGAATATATTTACCTTCCCTATCCCTTTTGATCAGGTCTGTTTTTGCTTTGGCTTTGTCAGATATCATGATTGCCACTCCTGCCTTCTTTCTGTCAGTTGAGGCCCAAAAGGTCTTATTCCAACCTTTAATTCTAACCTTGTGAGTATCGACCCCCCTCATATGTGTTTCTTGAAGACAACAGATGGTAGGGTTTGGGGTTCTTATCCAGTCTGCTATCTGTCTACATTTTATGGGTGAGTTCATCTCTTTCATGTTCAAAGTTATGATTGTCATTTGTGGATTTGCTGGCATTTTGATACCTTCCTCAATTCTGACCTTTCTTCTTTAGCTATCTCCTTTTGATCCAGTGATTTGCTTTAGGTCAGTCCCCTTAGTCCCCTCCCTTGAAATGCTTCCCTTTCTAGCCCCTCCCTTTTTGTGCTCCCTTCCCCTCCCCCCTTCTCTTCCCTCCCTTTTTGTGCTCCCTCCCCCCCCTTAATTTTCCTTTCTTTCTTGCCCTAATGGATAAGATAGAATTCAGGATCCCACTGGATCTAGATGTTCTTCCCTTTCAGATTTAATTTCACTGAGAATAAGGTTTAAGTAATTCCTCTTCACCCTCTCTTCTTCTCCTTCTCATATGAGATATGAGAGTTCTTCCCCTCCCCTTCCCATGTGTATCTTTATATGGGAAAGATTATTCTATTGAGTCCCCCCCTATTTCTTGAAGTAAGTCTTAGTAATATCGATGGTTCCCCCCTCCCTTTTCCTTTTTTTGCCCCCACTTTCCCAAATCTTCTTAATGCCCCAATCTTTCCCTATGCATGTTTCTTCTAACTACTCTAATGATGCTACAATTTTTGAGAGTTACACAAAACATTTTCCCCACATATTAATATATATAATTTGATGTAAATGTAGTCCTTATAGAATAGAGTTTGACTTAAAGAAAAAGATAAGATTTATCTCCTTTTCCCTTTCTTTCATATTTACCTTTTCATGTTTCTCTTGCTTTCTGTGCTTGGATATCAAACTTTCCACAGAGCTCTGGTCTTTTTTTAGCAAATGCTTGGAAACCTTCTATTTTGTTGCATGCCCATACTTTCCCCTGGAAGTATATAGTCAGTTTTGCTGGGTAGTTGATTCTTGATTGGAGACCCAGCTCTCTTACCTTTCTAAATATCGTGTTCCATGCTTTGCGGTCTCTTAGTGTGTTAGCTGATAAGTCGTGTGTGACCCTTATAGGAGCCCCCTTATATCTGAAGCTCCTCTTCTTGGCTTCTTGTAGGATTTTCTCCTTTTCTTGGAAGCTCTTGAATTTGGCAATTACATTCCTAGGGGTTGTCTTTTGGGGATTTAGTATAGAGGGTGTTCTATGAACCCTTTCTATTTCTATTTTGCCCCCTTGCTCCAGAACATGGAGGCAATTTTCTTTTATAATCTCCTGTAGAATAATATCGAGTTTATTGTTTTTCTCTGGTTTTTCTGGGAGACCGATAATTCGGAGGTAGTCTCTTCTCCCTCCATTTTCCAGATTGGTGACCTTCTCAGTGAGATATTTTATGTTTTCTTCTAATTCATTAATTTTTTTGCTTTGCTTTTGATTCTTGCTGTTTTATGATCTCACTTTCTTCAAGTTGCTTTATTCTGGTCTTTAGGGGCTGGTTTTGCTTTTCAGCTTTGTCTGCCCTTCTATTGGATGCTTCGAGCTCTTTTTCCAATTGAGCAGTCTTATCTGTCAGACTGCTGATCTCTTTCTCCCATTTTTCTTCCAAGGTTTCCATCTTTTGGGTAAGCTCCAGTTTGAGATCTTCCAGAGCTTGTTGATAATTTCCATTTTGGGAAGCATGTTCTGATTTTTTTTGGTTTTCCTCCTCATTCTCTTCTTTTCCTTTGGTACTTCCACCATAAAAGTTTTCAATAGTCACCTTTTTCCCTTTCATCCTGGAAGCTTGATTTTGGGCCATGTGAGCCATACCTTTGGTGGTTTTATTCCCCTTTCCTTTTTGGTCTGGGGTCTGGGTGGTATGGGTGGGTTTGCGGTGAATTTAGGTTGCCTTAGACTAGTTCCTCCTAGTCTCCAAGGTTTCTTAGAGAGCTGGGCCCCTGATCACATCCAAACTGCCCAGGTGTTCAGCTCCGCCCAGATAATCAGCGCGTGGTCCACCCCTGGTGTTTAGCTCCACCCAGATGTTCTGCGCAACCACCTCAAGTACAGCTTCGTGGACCCCCGTGCTCAGAGCTGGGTTCTCCCATGTAACCGCCCGGAGAAGTTTTTTCCTGGCAGTCCCCAGATCCCAAGGACCCTGGAGTGCCCCCCCAGACAGAGACATTCCCGACTCACTCGCTGTCCCAGTGAGCGCTCAGGTAGCTCACTCTGGTTTAGTGGAGGAGGTGGGGGGGAAGGGCGGCTCAGTTCACGTTTCTGTGCAAGCTTTCCCTCCTTCTTATTATAGTGTGGAAATGTTCAAACCCCACATACCTTCGCCTCTGTGGAGTACTGGGGAGTACTAGGGTGTCCTACTGTTCCCCCAAAGGTGATTTTTATGCTCCTTTGATGTAGTCTATTTTGTTTGGTGCCAGGGAGAGGAAGCGTGTGGCATCTAGATTGTAGCCATGATTACCCGGAAGTCTTTACCATTTGTTTTAAATAATTTATTTAACATTGGAATTACATGATTTTTATATGTTTGGTACCATTCACATGTAAATCCATCGTGACCTAATGTTTTTCTTTCCCCTCAGGAAATTATTTTATTTACTGTTCAATTTTTTTCCAAAATAGATTTATTTATATATTCTAATTTCTCCTTTGTTACACTAAGATATTTATATTTTTTAATTATTCATCCATTTCATTTAAATGGTTTCCAAGTTTCCATAAAGAATGATTACTGTATTTTGTCAAAAGCTTTTTATGCTTCCTTTTTATCATATGATTTTGATGTTTTGTTATGTATATGATCAATAATGCTGATAATTTTCCTAATATTTAATCATCCCTGCACCCCTGATATAAAACTCAACTAGTCATGATTTGTGATCCTTCTAATAAAATACTGTAATATTCTTGATAGTATTTTCCTTAAAATCTTCATATAAATGGTTTTGTTTCTCTATTTTAGCTTTTGGTTTAGGAACTGTCATATTTGTATCTTCAAAAAGAATTGGAAGAATTCCTTCTTCCTCTATTTTTCCAAAGAGTTTGTAGTGAATTGTAGATATCATTCATTGAATGTTTGGTAGAATACACTTACAAATCTATCTAGTCCCAGCCCCTTTTTAAAAGATTTTTTGAAATTTCTCTTTTTTGTGATGGGTTATTCTATTTCCTCCTTTGTTAATTTGAACATTTCATATTTTTGTAAATATTCATCTATTTTCACTTAGATTATAAAATGTATTGGTAGATAGCTAGACAAAATAACTTCCAATTATTGCTTTATTTTTGTCTTCCTGGATTGTGATTTTATCTTTTTCATTATTGATACTGGTAATTTTGTTTTTCTTTCATTATTTTAATCAAGATAATTAATGATTTATCTATTTTTTTTCATAAAACCAGGTCTTTATCTTTTTATTGATTCAATAATATTGTTACTTTATTTACCACTCCTTTGATTTTCAGGAGTTCAACTATAGTGTTAATTGGGGATTTTTAATATATTGCTTTTCTAGATTTTTTTTTAGTAGCAAGACCAATTTATTAATCTGTTTTAAGCATTTAGAGATAGAAATTTCCTTCTAAGGACAGCATTTGATGTGTCAAAAAATCTGATATGTTGTCTCCTTATTGTCATTTTATTTAATGAAATTATTTTTTTATGGTTTACTTTTTTGAACCATTCATTCATTAGGATACAGCTGTTAAGTTGCCAATGAATTTTAGTCTTTCTTCTGCTCTTTGTTGAATATAATGCTTATTTCATTATGGTAAGAAAAGTATGCATTTAACCTTTCTAGTTTTCTACATTTTGTTATGAGGTTTTTATGACATCTTATGTAGCAAATTCTTGTGAACATGTCATGTATTGATGAGAAAAATGCAAATTCCTTTGTATTCCTAATGATTTTCTCTAAGATTATCATATCCAACCATTATCTTTCTTTTTGAAATTTATTTGAATTTTATTTTATTTTCCCCAGTTATATCTAAAATGATTTCCAGCATTTTAAATGTAAATTAATTAAATATTTTACTAAATTAAATTTTACTGAATAATTTATTAAATATTAATTAAATATTTCAAATATTTATTTTAAATAATTTCTGCATGATAAGCAATCTGATAGAGATTTTACATGTTCAATCATGTAAAACATTTTTCCATATTAATGCTTTTGTAGAAGAAAATTGGGACAAAAATATGAGAAAGAAAATGAAAGAAGATTCTTTGATCTGGCTTCAGACTCCATCAATTCTTTCTCTGGAATAAGATGCCATTATTGGTTGAAGTTCTGATTCCTTTGCCTTCTGGATTATTCCAGGTCTTCTCATCCTTTAATATAGGAGCTGATAAATCTCATGTCATTCTGACTGTGGTCCTATGATATTTAATTTTTTAAAAATGTTTGGCTGCTTGCCACATTTTTTCCTTCATCTGGGACTTCCAGAATTTAGTTATAATATTCCTGGGAGTTATCATTTAGAGATCTCCTTCAGGAGGTTCTTGGTCTATTCTTTAAAAACACACACATTACATTCTTTAGAATCAATACTTTGTATTGATTCCAAGACAGAAGAGTGTTAAGTAAGCATTGAGTGTTAACTGACTTGTCCAGTGTCACATAAGCTAGGAATTTTCTGAGGTTAGATTTGAACCTAGGAACCTAGGGTATTACATGTGTCCTTGATCAAAACCTATTTCCATGCTGTTGGTGTTTGCATTAGGATGATCCTTTAGGGTCTATATCCCCAATCATATCCCCCTCAAACCATATAATCAAGCAGATGTTTTTCTTCTGTGTTTTTACTCCCACAGTTTTTCCTCTGAATGTGGATAGTGTTCTTTCTCATAGATGGATCCGGGTTGTTCATGATCACTACATTGCCACTAATGGAGAAGTCCATTACATTCGATTGTACCACAGTGTATCAGTCTCTGTGTACAATGTCCTGGTTCTGCTCCTTTCGCTCCGCATCACTATGTGGAGGTTGTTCCAGTCTCCATGGAATTCCTCCACTTTATTATTCCTTTGAGCACAATAGTATTCCATCACCAACATATACCACAATTTGTTCAATCATTTCCCAATTGAAGGGCTTCCACTCATTTTCCAATTTTTTGCCACCACAAAGAGCTCAGCTATGGATATTCATGTACATGTCTTTTTCCTCATTATCTCTTTGGAGTACAAACCCAGCAGTGCTATGGCTGGATCAAAGGGGAGATAGTCTTTTAGTGCCCTTTGGGAATAGTTCCAAATTGTTGGATCAATTCACAACTCCACCAGCAATGAATTAATGTCTGCACTCAGTGACTTTTGCAATTCCTTTTTCCATATAGTCAATTCTGCTTTTTAAAGAGTTCTTTTCAGGACATTTTCATGACTATATTCCCAAAGGGCCTATTCTGTTTCTTAACATATCAATTTCTTTAGTATTTTTGTGTGCTTCTTTTAACCAAGCTATTGACTCTTTTTTCCTGATTTTCCTAATTATTCATCCCCCGCCCCCAGTTTTTCTTCTACTTTTCTCATTTGATTTTTAAAATTCTTTTTGAACTTCTACATTAATATTTTTGTGCTTGAGAGCAATTTTTTTCTTAGAAACTTTGGAGGTAGCAGAACTGCCTTTTTTCTTTCTTTTTTTCTGAATTTATTATGTTTTGGTCTTCTTTGTCACCAAAAATTATTTTCTATGTTGTTTCTTTTTTGTTATTTACTCATTTCCCAACATTTCTCTTCATTTTTAATTAAAAATTATTAAATTTGGCTTTAAATCTTTGGTGAAGGGATCACTGTTTCAAATTTCAGTTTCTTTGTCCCTTCAGAGCTAACTCTGGGAATCTGTAAGCTTTTAGTTCTTCCAAGGTTCAATGAAATACAGGTGTGTTTTATACTCTCCCATCTTGGGCTGTGATCTGTGAGCAATCATAAATGTTCTTTTACTCCTTGTAGTTATGACCAAGGACTCCTGATTTCTTGCAGTCACAAGCACTGGTATGCCCTTGTGCACCTCTTGGCCCTGAAATCATAACATGACCCAGGATTGCGACCAGGATCTACATATGGGCAATTAGCCAAAAGTCTTGAACCCATAGTTAGCTAAGGGACTCCTGTAATCTTCTTTTGAGAAGTTGTCTGACCTCTCTTACCATCTGTGGCTGAGAGTTTGATAATTCTTTGCTACTGATTTACACATCTCTAAGGCTCATTGCTATTCAGTATGTCCTGCCTAGATGTGCTAAATTGTGCTATCCCAGGACAATAGATCTTCCATGCTGGTCTTTTAATTGGTTTGGGGCAGAAACATTATTCCACTCAGGATTTTTGTGGATTTTGCTGCTCCAGAATTCATTTCAAGTCATTATATTATAGTTTTTTTAAGAGTAATTTTATAAAGGACAGGTGGGTCTGTGTACCTTTTTGATCATCTTTATCTCTTTAACATATATCTTTTTAATTTTGTTTGGATTTATCTACTTTATAGGGGAAGAAGGTTAATGTCCCCTAACAGTAAAATTTTACTTTTCTATTTCCTCCTATAACTCATATAACTTCTCCTTTAAGAATTTGGATGCTGTCATTTGGCATATAAATGCTTATATATATGTTTATACAACATAGATATTGCTTCATTGTCTATGTTCCCTTTTTTCAAAAGGTAATTTCCTTTATTACTTCTTTTTTTGTTTAAATCATTTTCTTTTGCTTTTTATTACATCATGATGGCTAAACTTGATTTCTTTTTACTTTATCTGAGGCATAGTAGATTTTATCCCATCCCCTTATTTTTACTCTGTGTATGTCTCTCTGATTTAAATGTGCTTCTCATAGACAACATAATGTCAGATTTGGGGTTTTAATCCACTCTCCTAAATCTTTCCCTTTTTATGATTGATTTCATCCCATTCTCATTTATAGTTATGCTTACTAATTGTCTGTTTCCCCCTATTATTTCCCTCTGTTTATGTTTCTCCCTCTCTTTTCAATATTTCCCTATTAACAGATGTTTTGCTTACAACAACCACCTTCCCCAATTTGCCTGCCTTTTTATCTATCCCCTCCCTTTTTCATTGCTCCATTTCTCCTACTTACAGACTAGGTTAGGTAGGTTTCTATAGCTGAAAGCATATGAGTTTTATTCCCACTTTGAGCTAATTTTGATGATAGAAAGGCTCAAAGATTGCCCCCCACCTCTATCTCTTCTTTTACTCTATTGATTTTAATGGGCCTCTTCATGAAGAATAGTTTACCTCTTCTATCTCTCCTTTTTGTTTTTCCCCATATGCTTCTCTTTCTTATCCCTTTGATTGTTTTTGGATATCATCCCATTCAATTCAGTTTCCTTGCTCTATTTGTTCTTTCTGTGTATATTCCTTGTTATTTTGGTAGTGGTAAAATTTCTTAAGTATCTTAAGTACTTTAGGCTTTTTAGGTGCTTTAAGTGTCTTAAGTATCTCACATATCATAAATATTTTAGGTATCTCAGTTATCACCTTCCCAGGCATGAGTATGTTCAATTCAAACTTATAGAAACCTTTAAATTTTTTACTTTAGCTTTTATACTTCACTTGTGTCAAATTTGTTTTTTTGCATTTTCAATTCAACTCTGATTTTTTTGGTTAGGAATTTCTGAAAGTTCTATTTCATTAAACATCCATTTTTCCCTACTAGATGATTATGCTCAATATTATGGAATATTAAGTTCTTGATTGTAGTTCTAGATACTTCACCTTTCAGAATATCCTATTCATGCCTTCTTGTCCTTCAGTGGAGAAGGTGATAAGACCTGTGTCATCATAACTATGGCTCTATGATATTTGAGTTGTTTTCTTGCGGCTACTTATAGTACTTTTTCTTGCTCTGGGAGTTCTGGAATTTATCATTAATGATCCTGGGGTATTTTATTTTGAGATATCTTTCAGTAGGTGATTGGTGGGTTTTTTGAATGCCTATTTTTCCATCTTGTTTGAGTGAATTTTTCACTGATGTTTTATTCCAATATGGCATACAGGCCCTTTTTTATGCTCCCTTCTTTCAAATATTTTGATGATTCTTGGATTATCTTTCTTGGATCTGTTTTCTAGTCCGTTGTTATTACAATAAGTAATTTCATATTTTATTTTTTATCATAACTCCCTGATGTCTTATGAATTCATTACCTTCTATTTGATGGATTCTGATTTTGAGGAATTAAGTTTCTTTCTTTAGTTTTTGTTTTCCATTTCCATTTAGCCAATCCTCCTATCCAAGAAGTTGTTTTCCTCAATTTCCTCCCTTTATTTCCCTTTGGTACATTCTAGTCTTTAGGAAGTTGTTTTCTTTAGTGCATTTTCTGCCTCCATTTCCTTTTGGCCCATTCTAGGATTTACAGTTGATTTCTTCAGTGATTCCCTCCCCCCTCCCAACCCCCCAGCTGCTGAGAGGCTTTCTGTCAATTCTCTTATTTAATTTTTTTAACTTCTTTTCAAGTTTTTCCAGGCTTATTTTGGGGCCTAACATCATTTCTCACTTTTCTTTGTTTCCTTTCTGGTATTATTTTCCTCTTCACCAAAGTAAATTTCTTAGATTGGGTTTTTTCTTTATCTTCTGCTCATTTTTCTAATTTTTTTCTGTTACTTTATTTATTGACTGAGGTTCTTCTCTGCTAATGGGGAATAAGGAACATTGTTCCAAGCTTGCTGGACAGTTTTCTCTGTTATATAGGGTAGACATGGTTGCCTTTATTTCCCAATGCATCTCTTGAGGAAGTTTCCCTGCTGGATTGCTATGAGCTGCTTTATAGCTTTTTTTCCAACTTGATTATACTCCCTGTGTTGCTAGTTATCCAGTTGTCTCTTCAGCTGAGCTGTTCTCCATTCCGTTTATTCATTTCCTGATGTCATGTGGGAGTGTGCTGGTTTTGAGTCCTCTTTGACTTCAGTACCCATGTCACAGGGCCACTTTACTGTCTTAGGTACATTGCAGATTCATTGTCTCAAGACACATGGACATGCATTAGATTCATGCCCTCTCTATCTTGTCTACCCATGCTGAATGGCTTAGTCTGGGCCCATACAAGTGGGTCATTTCCTTTACTTTGGCCATGTTGCAACATTTTAGGCTAGTCTGTGTTCTACTGGTTCCCTTCTCCCTCCCTTCCTCCTTCTCTCTCTCTCTCTCTCTCTCTCTCTCTCTCTCTCTCTCTCTCTCTCTCTCTCTCTTTGTGTGACTGTGACTGTGTGTGTGTGTGTGTGTGTGTGTGTGTGTGTTGTAGAGCATTGGTATGAGTGGATTATCCTTTACTCCATCATCTTAGGTCCTAGCATGTAACTCTCTGTTTCAGTATTTGTTAATGTACATTTTGACTACTTTATCTACAGCTCTTCTGACATATCATTTTCTTTTTCATATTGGAAAGGTATATTAGCTATGTGTATACTGTGAAATATTTGCTTTTTTTTCTATTTTAAGAACAGAAAAAGAATTCCTTGTAAAATGAACTCCATAAGCAGTAGATAGCATGAAAATAACTAAAAGTAACATTTCTCCTTCTGACCCACATTGAGAACTGAGTTACCTAGATATAATATGCCAGATTTCACTCCATTTTCTTAAGATAGGTTAGATGCTTAGAGAAATGTACTTTTGTACTATGGCATGAAATTTTTATCTTGCTTTATTCCTGCATTATGGCTCTGGGGAATACCTAATCTAATTCACTGCCTCTATAATAATAATAATGCTAATTATTTGATACAAAGATGAACCAGCTGGTTCAAAATCAGGAAGACATGGATCATAAGTATAGATAATGAGTATCTGCTAGTACTTACAAATTCTTATGGGGAAAACAATCCCCTTTGGGATCAATGGAGGCATTTTAAAAATAGATAGCCAGGGTTAGAGGTATAGACTTACCATGTAAAAGAAAAAGGTTTAAAGGTCCATTTGGGTTCCAAAACCTTGACATAAGCAATAAAATAATGCTAATTTAGCCAAAGTGTCACCAGTTTCCTAGCAAGTTTTCCTTTTAGTTCAGCTGGTAGAACATAAACAGCTTCTTTCTGGGACATAGGTTAAAGCCTGCTGATCAATGTCTTTGTGGCCATTCAAAGCACAGTGCAAATTAGGTTTGAAGATTTTGTGTTCAGGTAAGTGTTGCTGTATTTCACAACAATAGAATATATCCCAGACCACCATGACACTTAAAACTATCTTGAGAGATTATATATACAGAATCAATACATCCAGATGGACATTAAATAAAAGATAGGGAGGAAGAATACCAGCGGCTAAGGGAATCAGGAAAAAGTTTCATGTTGAATATGGTACTTGAGCCATGTATTGAAAAAAGGATGCTATGAGTTGGCAGTAAAGAAGTAATACATGCCAGGCCCAGAAGAAAACAAAAAAAAGCAGAAAATAAGAGATAGCATACTATGTGTGAGAAAGACAGTCTACAGGGATGTTATAATGTAGAAAAAAATGAATAATAAGGTTGGAAATATAAGTATCAGATTGTAAAAAGCTTTCAACACAAAACAGAATTATACTTAATTATTAAGGCAATTAGAATTGATTAGTGAAGGGGTAAAATGATGAGATTTAACCTTTAGGAAAATCAAAATCATAATTCCTTTAAAAGTTGGTAATTTTGAAAGACAATTGAGATTGTGAAAAAGATTATTTCTCTTTTGGACATACTGAGTTTGATACATCTTTCAGATATTTAAGTTGAAACATCCCTTAGATGGTTAATGATGTTGTACTGAAACTTATGGGATAGACTGGGGCTGAAAATATAGACCTTTAAGTAATTTACATAGAGATAAGAATTAAATCCATTGTAACTGGAGTGGTCATGTAAAGAATGAAGAGACAAAAATGAAGAGGTCCAAGGACTAAATCTTGGGGAACACACCTATTTAAGGGGAATGCATGTTGTGGAATGCATGTTGTATAGGAGGAGTCATCAAAGGAGAATAAGAATATTCTCATAATATTCATAAAGTGTTCATAAAGATAGAGAAAATGAAGAGAGGTGTCAAAAAATCCCAGACAGAAGAGAAAGTGTGTATCCAAGATGAAAAGGTGATCAATAGTGCTAAATGCAAAGAGGTCAAGAAAAATGCACACTGTGAAATGACCATACAATATGGAAATTAAGAAATCATCAATATCTTCAGAGAATACAATTTCAATTCAGTGATGAGGTGAAAGTCATATTGTGAAGGACAAAGGAATTCACAAGAGGATATAAAATTAAGTTTAAAGAAGTATAGATAGTTTCTTGGATTTAAGATTTTAACTGATATGCTCATTACATGTTGCAGATGGGGAAACTCAGCTCAGGCCCAGTGTGAGGAAATGATTTGTCCAAGTTCATGCCAATTGAACCAGAGGTAGAATTTTAAACCAACTCCTATAATGACAGAGTGTGTTCTTTCTACCAATAACCCTAAATACGTGCACTGTCTCCCTTTAGAAGTGGGACTTGAATCCATTTCTTCTTAACTCTAACACTAATATTTTGTCTATTATACCTTCCATATCAATGAACTTACAATAATTAATATGTGGAACAGTTCAGGAGTGTTGAAATTATTTGAGAAAACAATGGATAATTTTTGACCATCATGAATGACATGCATAGGCATATAATAGGTAGAATAAAATCTTGTCATTCCTATTTTATTCTCTTTTTCTCTCAGCCTGAATAATAAAATCCCAATAAGACATTTATAATAGATATTATGTTCAAATAATTTTTCTTAACTAGGCTACAATCTACCAACTAGGCTGTGATATATTTTTCAAATTTCAATTTGATCAATGAGAAGATATTTTTCAGGAGCTTCATGAATATTACAATCAGAGGCAGGAACTTTTGTTTACTAATAAATTATATTAATTTGGTACAATTAATGCAACCTTACTTATTACAGTCTTAGGGGATTAAATCTTTGAATTATCAAGTTTGAGTTAATTAAAAGAGAACTGATAATGATGGCTTCTTTGCCTGATTCCTGTTTCCCTCAGATCTGAAGTACAAATTGAACAGTTTGCCGGCCAAAATTCCTAAACCAGAATATTCCACTAGGATATCTTAGATCAAGGAGCAGTGTTGGGAGTACTCATCTCCTCAGAGTATAGTGATGAGATTAAGACTACCTCTTTTTACAGTTAGAAAGGCATGTGGAAGTATTCCAGTAGATGCTACCTCCTTCTCGGTGTTAAAACTTGAAACAGACAGATGGTGATACTCAGAAATGAGAAATACAACTTTTTTGAGAAAATTTCAAATCTTAGAGCATAGTTTAAAGTTATTATTGTCAATTTTTTAAATAACTATAAAGCTCAGAAAGTGTCCGATCATCCTCTATTAGAAAAAGGACAAGTATGGGAGTTTTTAAATCTCTTTTTGTATTATATACCCCTTCATTTGTCTGGTAAAAACCCTGAGTCTCTTTTCAAAACAATATTTTAATGAAAAACCTAAAAAATGCTAAAGTAACTACTTTTGTTGAAAGACAGTTACCAAAATATTATTTAACAAAAACATTCTTGGTGATATGTAAAATAAATATCTTGGACTACCTTAAATTAAATAATTTTTGTAGAAATAAAACCAATGCAACCTTGATTGGAAGAGAAACAACCAACTAGGGAAAAAATTTCCATGCTAATAACAAAAAAAAAACAATAAAATATGTTATTCTACATCATTAAAATAATGTAATAATATAATCAGAATCCAAAAGTATACATTACTATGTTCCCTTCAGTAAGACTTTTTTATGGAACCACTGGAATACCCTTATTGTAATGATGAGGAGTAGGGAAAAAAAAAAGAACTGTTGGGAGAGCTCTACAGATATTGAGGCAGAAACAGCAGTTGGGAACTGAACAAGTAGTTCTGGGAAATTTTTCTGAGAAGGGGGTCTTGAGGGCAAAGACCCAGAAGGGAGTGGAAGGAGGAGCTGTTTTTCTGGGCCATTTTAAGACACCTGTGGAGTTTTCTGACACTGACAGAAATCTTAACATCACTGCTTCCTGTTTAAAACATCACTGGTTCCTGAGAAGAAACCTAATTTCTTCAAAGACTTTTATTCCAGGAATTATTGAGATACTGGTCTCTAATCAATGAGCAATGTTCTCTCCCCTATTCTACCTCTCCCCTGCTTTTGAGAAAACTTTTTCCTTCAGTAATTTTATTATTTAGAAAAAGATTTAGGGTAACCTACAATCCCTCTACCCCTTCCCCTTAACCCCAAATCAACAATTAAATCCAATAAACAGTCAGATAGTGAATTCAATCTCTTTTATTTACATCTAGAGAGTAAGCCTATTGGCAAACACCACCTTGTTACCAGTTTACCAGAAGACATGAGGTGGGAGGGGGGATTTTGAGTGCCCCAAAGCAGTGCAGATCCAGATTGAGGTCCTACATACCTCTCCTTGTAGAGAAGACTTCCCCGCTACCCTTGGGACAAGCCTTCACCAAGAGGAGATCTCCATTTTGTCTTCCTCAAGTAATATGGGGACTCTGAGAGAGGGTAGAGAGGAAGTCATTTCATCAAATCTTTCCTCACTGTCTTCAACCCTCATTTCTCCATCTGAGCAAGAGTCCCCCAAAATTACCTTATGTATATATGATTGTAGTAAACTATAGAAACTACAATAGGTTGTTGAATATTGCAGCCTGGCATATAGTGAACCTTAAGGAACTGTTGCTCACTGCCACAAGAGAATAACTAGTGATCTTTTTTGCTGGTTGTTGGTCTTGCATGTCTCCCCAATGGCTACTTTTCTATAAAGGGATTTTGATATTCTTATATCCAAATGAGCTCCAATATCCTAACCAAAGCATTTGAAACCTAATGACATTTCAGAAAAAAGTTAATTATTCAGTTTCCTCAAGTGACAATCAGGATAGAGCCAATTTTCTGCAAGAAATCTAATTTAAAAATCTTGGATTAACCCAGTGGAAACCCAAACATTTATAGGAATATCAGTCCAAAACCTGACAACTACATAAAAAGTCTTCATGGAGAAAATAGTACTAAGGTTTAAAACAAGAAGATTTTGAAGGAGGAGAGTGCCAGTTCTGTCATATATGAGCTGTGTGACCTTGATCAAATTATTTAATGCCTAATGAATTTCAGTTTCCTCATCCATAAGACTGAGATGACAATACCTATGGCAGATTCCTCACAGAATAGAGATAAGGGTCAAAGTAGACCATGTAAATTTTAAAGAATTCTATAAATGAAATTTATTATTATCATTATTATTTCATGGAAGCCATGTCACTCATGTGGAAGTTTTTTGTTGCAGGTATTTTGGGGAATCATTTTATTCAAAGCTGTTATTTAGAATGTATGTTGTATTACTTCAGGGAATTCTTCATGACTGCAAAAAAGTATTCGTGTGCTTCCCAGAAAGGCAATCATCACTATATTCAAGGTCTAATTGATTTAGATAGTTTTATATGTATCCAAATGGATCTTCAAACTAATCAAGCACACCAAAACATAATTATATTTTAAAAGCAGACATGATTTTATGTGAAAAAGTGGTAAAATATTTAATTGAATTTACAAAGAAATTTCAACATACCAATGTGATATGGGCTTAATATTTAACTTAAGAAACTTTAAATGAAAGTCTATAATGTACAGAATACCAAACTATTATTAAAAGACATTCTCTGATTATAAAAAATTAACATTAATATGAAAAATATAAAGATGGTTAAAATTACATTGAATTTTTATTCAGTAATTTAGGTTCATTATTTTTTCCATTATTAGATTATTTAGTTATTTGATAGCATTAAATTTATACTAAGATGAATCATGAAATTATTATTCTTGAGATATTTAGTAGAAAATAATTGTTTACATGCAGTTATATCTATAGGCATAAAAACTAATTAAAAAAAAACCCTTACCTTACATCTTGGAATCAATACTGTGTATTGGTTCTAAGGCAGAAGAATGGTAAGGGCTAGGCAGTGGGTTTAAGTGACTTGCCCAGGGTCACACAGCTAACAAGTGTCTGAGTCCAGATTTGAACCTAGGACCTCCCATCTCTAGGCCTGGATCTTAATCCACAGAGCTACCCAGCTGTCTCCAAAACTAATTTTTGAAAGTGAAATATTATGTTCCCTCATTTTAGGAGAGTAGGTTCTATGAATGTCTCATAAAGATATTCATTTCTATCTTTACTAAAATTGGGGTGAATATTATCATCAGACATGGGAAGGTATAGCTTACTTGTGTTATTTTGTTTGAATTATCTCTCCTCTCCAATCTATCTCAAGACTATTGCCAAAGTAATTTTCATGAAGCAAAGATAGATTTTGCCACTGCTCTACTTAATGAAATCAAGGGACTACTGATTGATTGCCTCCACAATCAAGTACAAACTTCCATTTGGCATAAAAAACAAATCTGGGTTCCCGTCTACCTTACCAGCCTTAATACAATACCCTATTTTATTTATTCATTTCTACATTCCAGTCAAACTAGTCTTCCTGATGAACATGCTTCATCTCTATATTTTGGTTCCCCATGATTAAAATGTACTTTTTTCTCATCTCTGCATCTTAGCATGCTCCCCATTTTCTTTCAAAGCAGCTAACATTTCAATTTCTTTATGAACCTCTCTAAAGATGCTAGAGTTCTGGCCCAGAAAATTGTCTCATGTATATTTCTTTTCCATATCTTTATTGAATCTCCCGTTATAAGGTAAAGACACTAAGGATTGAAATTGTGTTCTGTTTATTTTTGAATCCATAATACTGAGTATGGGACCTGATATATAGTAGTTTAATAAACATTTGATTTTTGACCAGTTAGTAATCTTGTACTGGTGTGTAAGAGAGGGAGGAAATGGGTTCATGGTTCTACTTTTCCTACCTTACCTTCCTGGGCACACATTCTATAGTGGATAGAAAGAAGGAAGAAAGGAAGGAAGGAAGGCAGGAAGGAAGGAAGGAAGGCAGGAAGGCAGGAAGGAAGGAAGGAAGGAAGGAAGGAAGGAAGGAAGGAAGGAAGGAAGGAAGGAAGGAAGGAAGGAAGGAAGAAAGGAAGGAAGGAAGGAAGAGGGAAGAGAGGAGGGAGGAAAGAAGCAGGGAGGGCAGAAGGCATAGAAGAGGGAGGGTGGGATAGAGGGAGGGAGGGAAAAAGACATTTATTGAGCATTTAATATTTGCTAGGTATTATGTTAAATGCATGAGATAAAAATATAATGAAAAAGAAAAAAGTTCCTACCTTCAATGAACTTACATTATAATGGGGTACTACAACACAACAATAGAGTTGAAAAGGGGTTGTTATGGGGAAGAAGGTACCATTTAGGGGGCATGGTTCCAAAGTCCAGAAAGTAAGGGAAAGGGCCAAGAAGGTAAGTTTTCTAGGCTTTTTTACAAAGCTAAGTCTCCAGGAAGAACTCACCAAAGGGAGTATAGGGGTGGGACGTGCAAAGTTGAGCAGGACAGAGGTCTGGTAGATTATTTCAAGACAATCAGGCAACAGATGCTGGAGATAGTTATAAGACCAGCATACAATAGAGAAAGCATGGTTATAACATTCAATTCAAGGACAGATCTTATCAACTCCAAGTCCTTTTCTATTTGGAAAATGATCCTGACAACTAGACTATGGTAATATTTTATTACCAAATATTCCTATCAAAACTATAGAAATTCCAACGTTCCTTGTGGTTTCAATGAGGAGATATATTTTTCATGGATTACTTTCCAATAACTATGTAGTCACTCTAGTCTTCTTCATGCATTTTAAGCCATAGGCTCTTTTAACATAGAGCAGATAGCTATTAGACAGATACTGGCTGTCAATGTAGAAAACTAAATCAAGTTTGGCGTGTCCTTTGTACATATCACAAAGTCCACTGTCAATCAAAAGAATGACATTTGAATAGTCCTTTCCTCTCACATTGATCACATAAGAATTAAAAGCATTTTTATCCTCATTTTACAAATAAGGTAACTGAGTCTCACCTATAGGCTTAGAGTCATTCATAGTGTAGTATTAGCAATTCCTCTGACAGATTTAATATAATAAATTCTTGAGGGAGATAGAAAAAGTCTTGCCTCAGCCCTAGACTCACTTTCCAAGACTATCATTTTAGTGACTGTGTATTGACTTTCTGATTTGTTCTGAATTCCTGACCTCTGATTTTTCAGACTGCCCTTACATCCTCCTGGCTGATCTGACTCTATGTTCCATACTTTTTCTTGGTTCGTACAATTCTGATCTGTGCTGTTGCCAATATTCTTACCATATGTGACACTGTGGGCTCATGTAAAAAAAAAAAAAGCCAACAGTGCATTGATAAACCAAAAGGAGTGAATTCATCTTATAAAAGTGTAATGAATGATTTCTTGCAGAAAAGGTTCTGGACAAAGGTCTAAGTCATTGTTCAGGCATTTAAGCCATATCCAACACCTCATAACACCATTTGGGATTTTTCTCAAGAAAGACATTGGAATGGTTTGTCATGTCCTTCACCAATTCCTTTTTAAGAATGAGGAAACTGATGCACACAGGGTAAGTGACTTGTGTAGGATCATAAAACCTCAGGAACATGAGTCTCCCTTACTCTCAGTGCTGCTCTTTTATCCCCTGCACCATCTAGCTGCCAAATTTCTAAGACAGACAAAGGAGTTATGAATACTCTCTAAGACACTTTCAGCCTCACATTAGAAAACGGTAATGTGAACAGTGTAGAAAAGCGATGTTGGCCATATTTGATTCCTTGTAGCACTTTGTTTTTTTGATAATTCTTGGCTTTTCAATCAACTTACCACATTTTATGAGTTATTTACTTTTCTCTCTCTTTCCTACCTAGAAGATGGTAAGTTCTATGAGAGAAGGAGCAATATCTTATTTAAATTTCATTTTATAAGACCTTAAATAAAATTAAGAAATTATTTGATCATATATCTTCATTTTCATAGCATCATGAATGTATAATTGAAAGCATCTGAGTCATTTAAGTCAGTTTCAAATTGGTCCCTTCATTTTACAGGCAAGAAAACAAAAGAAACACAGCAATTAATTGACTTGCTCAAAGTTACAAAGTTAGTGTCTGAGACAGGATTTGAACCTTGATCATTTTGGCTCTGACTCAAGTAGTCTATCCATTAGGAAACTGAGGCTCAGAGGTGTAAAGGGAAAACAAAAAGTGATTTTGATAAATACCAACAGAATATAGTAGGGATAAAGTAGGTGCAGAGGAGAGAAATGGGCATAGAAATTCAGCAGTTTTCCTTCTTCTCTCATAATCAACATCTATAGAATGTTTTTCTTTTATTTTTTTGGTTTGAAGTACTATGAAATACTGAAGCATCTAAAATAGTTTTAACAGAATAGTAGTATGCACATTTATTCTAATGCTGATTAAAAATTTTAAGTATTTAATTATTTACTGGTTTCATTGTTATCCAATGCTCTCTTCAATTAAAATAATCTGATAAGATTTCAAATTCAAATACATTTGAGAGGTTTCCTGCTGTAAAATTCTAAAATATTTCAGGATATGTAAAGCATTTAGTTTGACCCAATTGCCTTTTAGCAGGTCCCAATATGTTCTATAGATAATGAAGGGAATCATGTTACCATATTAGATCTTAGAATTTACCATTTTCTGCAGGATGTAACTTCAATCTGAGAGTGCTGTTGTCATTTTATTTCATATGTTTCAACTGCATAAACACCATCTTTAATGAACCAATATTTCCTGTGCAAAATTAACTTTTTATGGTTACTAAACTGGTCAATAACCTCAGTGTAAAACTATCATTTGTACTTTTTAATGATTTTGCAACTAATATATTCCTATGTACATAACAGCTGGTAGGTTCTGTAAATGACAAGTAAAATAAAAATCTTACCTGAATTTGAACCTTTGTTTGATTCTATTCCCAACCCCCACCATAAGCTTTAAAATTTTATTTTCTTGTCTTCCCATTATCTTAGTGATTTTGTATACAAATCTATCTGTGGAATATGAGGGTAACATCACAGCAGCAATTACAACATATTGCAGAATAGTTTTGTTAATGCTCTATTACTTTCGCATGCAAATAGCTGAAATGAGAGTACAGTCACTTAAACCATACATCCCTGATTTAATTCATTTTTTACTGACTGTAAAATCTACTTTTTTATTTCAAATATTGTTCCATTTGTTTCTACCTCTCTAACTTTGTTTCAACTGAATATTTCCAGGCCTAGTGATATGTATAGTTTCTGTTTTTATTTGTGTATATATCTGTTTATTTTCAGAAGGTTCAAAGAGTAAAAAAACATGCCAAGTTTTGAATCAGATCCCTTAAAATATGATCAAAAAGAAATATTTCCTGAAAATATATAAAGTACTACATAGTATATAAGAAAATGAGATATCTTTAAAGTATTAAAGAATAAATAAATATAAAGTAATATCAGAATTTTAGAAAATTTCACTACTAAAGATGTAAAAAAAGTTTCACCTATATACAAAGGTTACAAATATCCCATATAACCAGAATTTTATAAATAATCCCCCCTAAGTCCTTCCAAGTTCCCACAGAGCAGAAATGGACTTACATTTCAGTCAAATACTAAGGAGGTGTTCACAATATGTATCATGATTGATTCCTTGGACTTTTTCCCAGGCGAATTTCAGGAAGACTGGAAAATGTCTGGAAATTATTGCCTCATATCTAGTTATCATAGTAGTCCAGATGGGACATCATTGTTCAAGAACCATGACTACTCCCATAGCTTGCACACATACTCACACATCCATATGAGCACATGTATACATACACACAGGTGTGTTCCCTTTTTCTGATCTCTGAAAGTGACTCCATGTCTGCCTCTCCTGTGTACCACTCTCCTCTGTAGCTTGATTAGCAAATCTGAAATTCTTTTTTTTAAATACATTTTATTTTTTCCAGATTACATGTAAATACATTTTCTTAATATATGTTTTCTGATATTTTGCAATATGTGTTCTCTCTCTCTCCCTCAAACTCCTGATCCTTCCCTAAGAAGGCAAATAAAATGATATAGATTGTATTCATATTGTCATGTAATACTTATTTCCATGTTTACTATGTCATAAAAGAAGACATATTGTTCACACTAGAGAAAATTTTATGGGGAAAATAAAGAATTGAATATTTTAGTTTGCATTTGAACTCTATTCTTCTATGGCACTAGGTATCCTTTTTTGTCACAAGTCTCTTGGAATTGTCCTAGATGCCTGTCTTGTGGATAATAAGTCATTCAAAGTTGATTGTCATACATAAGTGTTGTTACTGTGTACAGTGTTCTCCTGGCACTGCTCACTTTACTTTAGATTACTTCATATAAGGCTTTCCAGTTGTTGTTGTTTTTTTCTTCTTGTGATCATCTTGTTTATCATTTCTTATGGCACATATGTATTCCATTACAAGCATATACCAATACTCATTCAGCTATTCCCTAATTGATGGACATCCTTTCAGTTTCTGGTTCTTTGGCACCACGTCTGAGAATTGCCTGTTCATGTATTTTGGCCACCAGATAACTGGGAAAGGCTTTGTATTCTTATAGATTTGATTCAGTTCTGCATATATTTCAGAAATTAAATCTTTGTCAGAGAAACTTGATATAAGAATTTTCCCCATTTTCTCATTTGACTTTTAATCTTGGTTGCATTTTTTTTGTTTCTGCATAAACTTTTTTAAGTAACATAGAGAAATATACATTTCATAATAATCTCTAAATCTTATTTTTACCTAAATTCTTTCCTTATCCATAGGTCTTACAGGTGAAGTATTTTGTACTCCCCTATTTTGTTTATTATATCACAATCTTTCTAAATCATGTAACCATTTTGATTTTGCCCTGGTATATGGTGTGACATGTTGGCTTATGCCTAATTTCTCTATACTGTTTTCTACTTTTCTTGTAGTTTCTATCAAATAGTGAGTGCTTCTTCCAAGAGCTTGTTTCTTGGGTTTGTTGAATAGTAGATTATTAGGGTAATTTACCATTGTGTGTTGGGAAGTAGCAGCCCATTAGTTCTCCCTTCTATTTCTTTGTTAGTACCAGATTGTTTTGATGGTTAACACTTTACAACAAAGTTTTATATCCAGTCAACCTAATCCGTTTTTATTCATATTTAAAAAAAAAAAACTTTCTAAAAACCCTTACCTTCTGTTTTAGAATCAATACTATGTATTGGTTCCAAGGCAGATGAGGTAAGAGCTAGCCAATGGGGTTATGTGACTTTCCCAGGGTCACACAGCTAGAAAATGTCTGAGAACAGATTCAATCCTGGGACATCCCATCTCTAGGACTGGCTCTCAATCCTCTGAGCCACCCAGGTGCCCTTCATATTTTTTGTCATTAATCCCCTTGATAATTTAGGTCTTTTGTTCTTGATGAATTTGGTTTTCCCAGATTTTTTTTGACAAATTAATCAATGGCTTATTAATTTTATTCATAAAATTAACTCCTTGTCTTATTTAATTGTTCAATGTTTTTCTTGCTTTAGATTTTATTAACCTCCCCTTTGACTTTCAGGGTTTCTAATTTGGCATTTAATTGGATGATTTTAATTGGTTCTTTTTCTAGTTTTTTAGTAGCATAACAAATGTATTAATCTTCTCTTTCTCTGCTTTGTAGATATAAGGATTTAGAGATATAAATTATCCTCATGTATGGTTTTGGCTGCATCACAAAGCTTTTGACATATCTCCTTGTTGTCATTCTTTTTAATGATATTGTCAATTGTTTCTATGATTCTTTCTTTAATGTACTCATTTCTTAATGTAAGATTATTTAATTTCCAATTAATTTTACCCTTTTTTCTTCATTCTTTTTAGTATAATTTTGATAGCATTCTGGTATGGAATTTAATTTTTTTTAACTAAATTCCTATGTATTAATGAAATATCAATAAATTCTTATTTTATAAGATTTTCATGCTTTCAGGTGAGGTCTAGCCTCCTAGAAGTTACCCATGCTGGCATTATATTTGCTTTCATTATTATCTTTACCATTACCACAAGGAGAGATGATACAAACAAAGTTAGTGGATGGTGTACGGGAGTAAGGACACTTAAAATAGGGAAACAAACCAGTAAGCCACTTTGATACTCCATTAGTGGGCTGAGTAAAACCTGGGAACCTTGGTGATTAGGAATATGGTTTTCCTTTCAACTATATTAGAAAGATTAGTTTAAGAGTAAAGATAATGCATTCTGTTTGGAACATGGAGTTTGAGATAATTATAAGACAGATTAAAGTTCAAGGTGTCCTACAGACAAATGGAGATGCACAATTATAGATTAGCAGAGGGATTAGTACTGATTATATAAATTTAGGAATCATCTGCATAGAGATGATTAAAACCATGAGAGCTGTTTAGATCACCAAGTAAAATGGTATAAAGTGAAGAGATAATTGAGCACAGGACATAGCTTTTGGGAACATATACACAATTAGAGAGTATGTTATGAATGATGAAGCTGCAAAGGAAAGTGAGAATGAACTCTAGGGAGGAGAAATAGGAAAGAACAATGTTGTGAAAAGTTACATATGAGAAGATTTACAAGAGATGGAATTAGCTATATAAAGTGTAAACAGATAGATGAGAGAGGATTTGGACTAGGACACATTTTATATGAATACAATTCTCTCTCTACTATACCTCTTTAAGTACTAGGCATTCCAAGACCAAGACGTATAATATTGTTTGGCACTACAGTGGTATTTGTGGTTCAATATTGTAAGCCTTTTCTAAGGAAGCATAATTCACCACACCAGTAAAATACAAGAGGTAAGTTGTTGTTTTTTTTTCAAACAAGGTGTCACAAGACTATACAAAAGAGATGGGATTAGTTAAAAATTGCTATACGTTAAGAATAGGAATAATTCAATAGAGGTTGGCTCATCAAGTAAGGCAATGCCTTTTTTAAAAAAATAATTTATTTGACTTGTAATTTGAAGAATATGATAGATTTTCACAGATAAAGATGAGTTTATGAGGTCCTTCAAATGGGCAGTCTTGGCGAGCTAAGCCAAGAAAGTATGTTCTTTATGAGGCATAGTCACTGAATAAGGAATTAATCTGATAGCCACAAGGGTTTATTTAGGGGATAAGTAGAAGATTAAAAGTGAAAATCTATATGGGGAGCAAATTGTATATGGCCTTGAATAACAGGAAAAATTTTGTAGTTTTTATTTTTTCTCATCTAAGGATAACCATGGAAGATATTTTAGTAGAAGTCTTAAAAAATATTGTTTTAGAATGTTCACAACATTTGTTTCCAAGTCTCTTCCTCTTTAATTGAGAAACTTACATGCTTTTTAGTCACAATCTGAAATTATCCTTAGAAAAGGTATAATTTCTACTATTATCTACAAAAGTCCCTTTTACACTAATACCTTGAATAGCATCACCATTCTAATGCAGAGGGTAGTGAAAATCATAATGATAATCATGCATGAGGATGACTATTTTTACTCAAGCATATATGAATACTTAGCAAATTCCATAAGTTTAAATAGCACTAACTTGTACATCTCTCTACTTTAGATCCCAATTGTCAGAAATCCTCTGCTCTACCTCTCCACACACATCTTTTCACACTACAGTTAGTGTAATACTTAAATATACATATATATATGTATATACATACACACACAACATATTATATTTAAAGTTGTGCTTATTGACTCAGGGATACATAAATCAGATAACTGAAAAACAGTTTTTTTTATTTGTCTAGTTGGTAATTATTTTACCTAGCCACATATTGTATACCATGGTATCAATTCTATAGTTGAAACCAAGATAACTTCAAGCAAAATGCATGCTATCTTTACTTTTTCCTAAGACTGTGACAAACTGCCATGGTCACATCCTTGGAGACTAGCTACAAAACCTCATTCCTTTATCTCTTTGGTCACATCAGGGAGTGATCAGCCCTTCAGAAATGCCTTCTGTCATTGATGGTCTCTTCAGACACTTTATCTATTCAGCCAGGGGTTCTTGGCTACCTAATGTGAGCTACTTGGAGAAACACAGGAGCTAGGAGATCATTAGGAAATGTTGCTAAGTTAATCGTGCTGAGAAAATGCTTTTCTAATAGCATGGACATTTTCCTTTACAGAAAAACAAGAAATTGACCTTTTCCTGCAGGGCTTTTTCTATCTTCTCCTACAATGGTGAGAAACATTATTCTCCACCTCAGTCTAACTGCCAATGAATAATATGTCAGCTATGTTACAAAAATGGTAAAGGCTTTAGTGGAGTAAAGATAAATAATCTAATGGTTAACATTTCTATAGGCTTTATATCATATTTGTTTATTTATTCAAATCAAATGTGAAACAAAGTTTATGTGATCATGGAAAATTGGCTAGATGGATGTGATTTTAGTAATTAAACATATTTCCTATATAATTCCAATCTGACTCAAATTATTCGCGTGAATAATGTTAAGCAAAGCCAATTGTCACAGTCAAAAAGGTAATTAATGAAAGATTTGAAACATATAATATTCAAGATGGTAATTAGCTAAGGTTAGTATTAAATATGCAATAATTTACTAATAGATAAAGGGTGAGGATAAATGCACCTATTCAATCAACAAATTATATGAAGCCTCTCTGGCATATTTCCAAAGCATTTCCAAATTCACTTACTTTAGCTTTAAGATTTTATCTTGTTATACTGATTGGAAAAGAAAAACGTATGTTGGTAAGAAAAACCTAAAACAAAAGTACATGATTAAATCTTGTCTGCAAATAATCTGATGGATTTCTAGAAAAAGCAGTAGTCAAAAGTGTGCTGAATGATGTGCTGAAAAATTCAGGGCAGTTCAGTTCAATTTAGGAAATACAGTGACTAAGAAACAATTCATGTGGTTGGCCCATGGTGATTGGTATTTTGGGTTTGAGGGAGAAAGTTGGAAGAAGAACATATGGATAGATGAAGCAGGCAATCAGTTATGGGCCTATAGAAAAGAAAATGTAGGAAAAATAAGCTTAAACTAATTTGTCATTTTTTCCTAGAGTATATTGTAATAAGTGGATGAAAAATTGTACTTGAAAGTTTAGAGGCCAAATTATATCTTAGAGATTCACTAGCTATATCCATGTTTAATGTGATTAATAGTTCCTACTTCATCGAGTTGTCAAATTGGATGAAGTGTGTATATGTTTGTGTAGTAAATAGTTTCAATTTCAACTATATATCATACACACACACATATAATATATATATATATATATACATATGTGACCAAATAATCATCTTTACCACTTTACTGTATTTATTGACAATGCAAAATAGAAACATTTTAGAATATTTTAAGATTAATTAGTTGATCATATATACCTTTGGAATCATAGGAAATTCTTTTCCTTCCCTTTTTTAAGGTAGAAATATTTGAAGCTGCTTTTCATATTATTTACAATCATTTTGATCATATCAGTAGCTACAGATAGCACTAGTAATTCTGTTAAAATAGGATATAAATATCCATAATAAGATATTTAACAATTCTGTGTTTCCATTTTTAGGAAGCTTCTTTCTTCAGTGAGCTTTTGTTCTATGCTGTTGACTTTCTTTCATTTTCTTTTCTATATTTTCTTCTAAATCCCTTATTTATTTTGGTCCCCTCTTGGATCTCTTCTAAAAATTCATTTGGAGCTTGGCATCTTTTCATATATTCCTGTGAAGTTTCACTCACTTTGATTTTTGCATTTATGTCCTCTTCTGAGTTTCCATTGCTGAAATAATTTTGGTCTCAGACTTTTTCTGTCTTTTGTTCATTTTGAGAATCTTGTTTCCTAACTTTGCTTATATGCTGAAGCTTACCTTATATCACGGGATGAAAAGAGTAATGTCTTGAGCTTGTACTGTAATCTATTCTATTGTCTGGGGTAGGCTCAGCTGTTTTGGTTCCTGGATTGAACACTTTATAGAGGTATCCTGTTTGGCCTAATCTGAGGGAGATTTCACCTGTTCAGTTCAAATGAAGTTTGCCCTGGGTCACATTGGGTTCTGCTCTTTCCCACTGAGACTAGACATTATTGAGTTTAGTTTTCCCTACACTCTTCCACTGATGGGGCTGGATTGACCCTGCCTATTTTGAATTTTATTTTTACTCCACCCTGCTTAGTCTTTAGAATTCTAGCAACCAGAAATGTATATAGCCCCACTTAAGGATTAAGTGTGGGTGAAGAAGGTCTATGACCCACATTTGCTAGCAAGTGACAAATAAGAAACAACTGACTGACCCCTAGGCTGTCCAAAATCAAGTTTTAGCCATAATTGGTATATGTAAGACACAGGAAGTGATGTAAATAACTGCCTTTATATTTCGAATCACTTCCTGTGAGAGGGAGATTGGTGGTAGAACTTGACTTGGAGGAACTCCAGCTTCAGACCTGAGACTGCTTTCCTTAGATGATCACATGGTGAGTGTTCAGGCTGACGCCCGTTTTACTTAGCTCTTTCTGGAGACACTAGCCTCCAAGAAGGCCCCTCATCTTGGAGGAGGCCTCATGGCTAGAAGCCAAGCTAGATTTAATCTTCTGGGAAGGCCCCTTGGCTGAGGCATCTGAACTCCCCCTGGCTCAGACCAGACCAGAGCAGATCTTCTTCTATTTTGCCCAAACCCCAACCATGATGCCTCCATCCCAACCCTGTTGCCCTGGCTACCCCAACTACCTATGCTGCCTGCCCTACCCACAATACCTTAACCCCCCCAACTCCTAACCATCCTACCCCTTGCCTCAACCATTCTGCCTCCCACTCTGCCCAATTAATTTCTCATATTTTTCCTATCTCTCATCCTTCTGGCACTCAGGGACCACAGGCCCTCCCTTCAGTTTGCCCACCCTTTCCCCTTCTCTTACCTACTCCATTGAAAATGAAGCAAGACCAGATAATTCAAATAGAAGTTTTTTTTTCCCTTAAATGAATTACCTACATGTAATAAAAATGGGAACTTGGTATCTTTAAGATACCATACACCTTTCAGTCCTGAAAATTTACATAAATTCAAGGAATATCTTCCTTTATTTAAAGAAGAATCAATATTTATTATTAAGAAATTGGAGAACATATTCAAAACTTTTGACCCTACTTGGGATGGATGTTGAAAATTTATTAGAAAAATTTCTAACAAACAGAGAGAAAAATAAAGTCATCTCTCTCGCTAATCAGAAGTGAGGTAGGGGAGAAAATTATTGGTCAACTGAAAATCCACACTGGAACACCAGTGTTGAGCTAGATTACACAAAACTAACCCAGGCCAGAGAAGTATTCTTGACATCCATGAGAGCTTGCTCCAATAGAACTAATTCATGGTCAAATTTTGAAAGAACCCAACAAGAAATTGACAAGATTTCCTCCAAGTTTGTGGACAGACTTATTGATGTGCAAAATAGACATATGGACTTTGATTTGTCCAGAGAAAGGGATATTAGACAAATATGAAGACAATTTGTTGAGAATTGTTGTTAAGTGGTAAAAGAATACTTTAAAATTAGCTTTCTGAATTGGGACTCGATGGACCTTGAAGAATTGAGGACAGTAGCACTCTGTGTTTATAAGGGCCATGCAAAAAGATGTGAAGAAAACAATAAATCAGTGGAAGACTTAAAGAAAGAAATTGAAATGTTAAAAGGACAACTGAAAAGTAAAGGACAGACCGTAACCCCTTTGCAGGAATCCACAGATAAATCATTAACATGCCTTTACTGTGGAAAGAGAGGGCATGTAATGATGGTCTGTAGGAGCTGGCTATGGGAAAAATAATAACAACATTAGAACTAATAACTAAAGGAATTGTAATGCCAATCAAAATAATGACAGTACTCAGAATGAGGCAAATGATAATATACAGCAAAATACCCAACAACAATATATAAAAATGAAGCTTCTCCATGCTATACTCTGGGTG
Organism: Monodelphis domestica; assembly: GCF_027887165.1. Lineage (NCBI taxonomy): Eukaryota > Metazoa > Chordata > Mammalia > Didelphimorphia > Didelphidae > Monodelphis > Monodelphis domestica. The sequence goes on from NC_077229.1 coordinate 364,130,479, forward strand.
AAAATCCCCATTAGTTTGGGGTATCTCAGAAACTTCCCAAGTATCTTTATGAAGGTGTGATGGGTGGTGGGGGGTTTTGGGGGGGACAGGCTTGGAATCAAAGAGTGAAACCTTTGATTTTCCAGATCCTGATATTTTAATGCCAACTATCCCTATACATCCCCCCCCCATATAGTAAGGAACCTCATGTTACTTTAAAGGTGGGAAATTCATATTATGCTTGTCTTTTGGACACTGGAGCATCAGGTCAGTTTTAGTAAGCAAACCAGATGCAAAATTTGACTCTATTGGCTCTCTAAATATAATAGGTGTGTCAGGAACACCTTTAAAGTTACCAAAAATTTCTCCTCACATGGTATATGTGGGAGCCCTAATTGTTGAACATTCTTTTCTTTTAATGCCCGGATGCCCCACAAACTTGCTGGGGAGGGATTTACTATGCAAGGCCACATTAATTTGTGCCTTAGATGGCTCTATGTCCTTGGAAGTGCCTGAGGAATTTAATTTATTCCCCGTACTTCTCTCAGAGAGCCAGGAGGTGAAAGAGCCTCACACCTTTGAAATACCTACAGATATGCCGGACTCTCTTTGGGCCACATCTTTGTCCAATGTAGGCTTACTTCAATCAGCTGTTCCTGTGCAGATAAAAACTAAATCTAGCACACTTCCTTCCATTTCTCAGTACCCTCTCTTAAAGGAATCAATAGAGGGCATTACCCCAGTAATAAACTCATTAATCGATCAGGGCATCATGATTCCCTGTAAATCTAAATACAATATGCCCATCCTACTGATTAAAAAACAAAATTGGGGCCCTATGGCAAGCACCTCTATAGATTTGTACAGGATTTGAGAGATGTAGGCAATCACATTATAAAGAGACACTCTAGTTTCCAACATAAATACTATTATTTCTTCTATTGCTAGCACAGTGACATAATTTACAATAGTGGACTTGTGCTCAGCCTTCTTTTTAATGCCCATACATGAGGATTCCAGACAAATGTTTGCTTTCACCTGGAAGGGCACTAAGTATACGTGGACTGTTTGCCACAGATGTTTATGGAAAGCCCTAGTTTATTCACACAAATTTTGAGCCAAGACAAAGATAATATAAAATTTAAAACCAGTAAATTAATCAAATACCTAGATGATCTACTCATGGCTTCAACAGATGGAGGAGCATGTCAAGAAGATAGTAAACATATTCTTTTGGAACTGCATAAAAAGGGCATAAGATCTTGAAGGATAAGGTTCAGTGGTGTCTTTCTAAAGTAGAATATTTGGGATTCATTGTGACTGCTAATGCCCATTTTATTTCTCCCAACCGAATTGAAAGTATTCAAAAATTAAGTACTCCAACCACTAATAAATAGTTAAGAGAAATTTTAGGAGCAACAGAGTTTTGCAGAAATTGGATTTATTGCTATAGAAAAATTACTAAGTCCCTTATGGCACTAACAAGGGATTCAGTCCCTGAACCACTTAAACTAGAGCCAGAACACCTGTCAGCTCATCAGATCTAAAACAGGCTATCCTGTCTGCTCCTGCTCTAGGCATCCCAGATTAAAACAAGCCATTTACTTTGTATGTACATGAGCTGAGAGGGGTAGCTTCAGGTGTTTTAACTCAAAATTTGGGACCTTCTCAGTGCCCAGTTGCTTATTATTTGGTCTAGCTGGACCCAGTAGCTTTTAGAGCTGCCACAGCTTTACTAATGAAAAAAACTGTTGATCAAGTATTGGGATGCTCATTAACAATTATGTGCCCACATGAGGTAGAAGCATTGTTGCTAAGGCATAGAACACAGGAATTTCCAATTAGCAAGTTACAAGGTATGAAATAACCCTGTTAAACAACAAAAATATCACTTTAAATGCTTTACAACTCTTTGCCCTGTCACCTTGCTTCCAGATTTACCAACTTCAGGAGAACCGTTACACAGTTGTGAAACACTAGTGTCCATGGCAGAAAAGCCTCAAGATAATCTCTTGGACACTCCCTTAGACAACCCAGATCTAGTCTTATTTACTGATGGTTCTTCTTTTATGAGGGATGGCATACCCTACACTGGATCTCTTGTAGTAACAGAATTTGCCACTGAGTGGTCAGCTTCATTGCCCTCAAATATTAGTGTTCAAGGTGCAGAACTCATAGCCCTGAAACATACCTGTATAATTGCCAAGGTTAAAAAGGCAACAATTTATACTGATTCTAGATATGCTTTTGGCTTTTGTCACTCAGTTGGGATGCTGTGACTCCAGAGAGGTTTTTTAACATCAACTGGGAAATCTATAGCTAATGCAGAAATTATTAATGAAGTTCTTTCTTCTCTCCATTTTCCCGCAGTCCTAGTTGTAGTTTATTGCTCTACTCATACAGGTGGCGCTGACCCTGTCTCTAGGGGAAATCACTGGACAGATACTGCTCCAAAGCTAGCAGCCATAGAAGGGCCTGAATTAATTTTAAAATTAACAATCACTGATGTTAACAATTTATCACTTTCCTATAATGAAAAGGAAGTGGAAAATGGAAGAAAAATTTCAATGCAAAACAAATTAATGGAGTATGGGTGTCATCTGAAAGAAAACCCCTGCTCCCTAGAAGTTTCTAACACCAAATTTGCCAATTTCTTCATAAAAACAGTCACTTTGGTACCCAGGGCATTGTGGACTCTGATAAGAGAGTATGGATAGCCCTACTATAACTATTATAGCCTCTAAAGTGTATATTCTGTTCTGCCTGACAAGCATATAACCAATGTGCCTTTTGTGGCAAAGCTTTTATTGGGAGTCCTCTGGCTTACACGCCCTTTGAGCACCTTCAGATAGATTTCATAACAATGCCAAAGACTTGACATTAAAAATTATGTCTAGTCATAGTAGATCAACTGACCAGATGGCCAGAAGCATTTCCTACTGCTCGACTCACACCAGCTTTTTTTTCTAAGGTGCTTTTAAAAGAGATTATTCCTTGCTTTGGCCTGTCAGCATGTATTGATTCAGATGGGGGAAGTCATGTTACCTATTCTGTCCTAACTCAGATACATTCTTGTTTGGGGATAACTTTCAAATTCCATGTACAATATCATCCCCAGAGCTCAGGCCAAGTTGAAAGAATGAACAGAGAACTTAAAAGTATGATTGGCACATTTTACAGTGAGACACATTTAAAATGATCTGAAATTGTCCATCTGGCCTTATTTTTATCTTAGAAGCAGGCCTAAAGGAGACCTTCATATCTCACCATTTAAGATGCTTTTTGGACATCCACCTATACAGGTTAAGCCTTTCTCCTCTATATATACATCACTATTAGGGGGAGATACTTCTATTGCTTCCTATATTCAGAAATTAAAGCACAAACTACGGGAACTCCATGAATCTAGACCTGCAGTACAAACAGGACCACTAGAATTTTCACTTCATTACCTGAAACCAGGATACAAAGTATATATATAAAGAACTTTCAGCATACTGGAGCACCTCAACCTTCCTGGGAAAGGTCATTTGAAATATTTCTAACTACTCCAACACCTATAAAAATTGAAGAGAAGGACTCTTGAATTCATTGCTCACATGTAAAGAGAGCATTTTCTATTGAAACTGATTGAGTGTATCCTATCACATGCATTGAAGATAATAATCCATAGACAAGTGGATATTGTTTTTGGGAAAACATTGAATTCCTAAATTTTGTTCCTTACTTTTATTAATGCTTTTCTTTTCTTTTGATTAGAATATTTGATTTTCCCCCTTTTATCATTTTTGGTAACCTAGGGTACATACAATCAATATTAATATTTTAAATCTGAAGTAATACATGTTTTGTGTATATATATATATACTTGTTATAATATTAATGCATACTCAAAAACTTTAGACTATGTAAACCTGCCATTTATTGATAAATTTAATGGGACTATGATTAATTATTATGTCTGATTCCAGGAGAAGGGAACAAAAGAGCCACTATACAGTGAGTGCCAAGGAGCCCAAAGTCAACAAGGACCAAACCAGTCCAGATGGGATTGATGAACTTCTAAGCCAATACAAAAGTACTTGAATCAAGTGTGACATATGAGGTTTTGATGCTTGACAGACAAGTAACAAAGTTTGGCTATCGTCCTGGCTCTGCCTATCCCTGAGAATGAAGGCAAAATCAGACAAGGGAATGATATTTCTCTATCACACAAAAAAATCTGGTGCTTTTTTCTCTCTTATAGTATGGCAACTTCCTGTAGTCTTGGCTGCAAATGGGTAAGTGAAATATTACTGTGTTCTGTTCTACAGACTTATGGGATAGAAATTACTTTAATTGGACCCTAATACAAGGGCCTATTAGAAATTTATTAAACCATACAAGGGCCTATAATGAATTCTCGTTTACTCAAAAATTTGTATGCATAGATTTTTGATATTTTGATACTAATTTTGAATTTTTATTTCTCCAGAAGGTTTAATTTTTCTTCTATTTTTCTTTTATTATTTTGCTTTTTGATTCTCTTTTGATAATTGACACACATCCCATAACTCAACCTAGCATCTTGAGCTGAACTGGGAGTTTCTCAACACCCACTTCAGGGTGTATTTTCATGAAATCCAAGATTTAAAATTTTGTTCAAGAAATATCTTCAAGGAAAGGAACTTGCTAACTCCTAAAATCCTGAGAATAAAATGTTTGCAGAAAGATGCCTGAAAAACCTATACTATATCAGGAAGATTCAGAATTAATTTTAGGGTGTGGTTGATTTAACTGAAGGTTGATTGAAAGTTTCTTTTGAATGTACACTCTTATGACAAAAGGGGACTGGCCCCTAATTGGTTTTTGTCAATGCACCCAGCAAAAATTGGTTTTCCTGTCTCTTATCTCTAACTATTGTAATTTCCTCTTAGAAGGTTAAATTTTGTATACACCTGTAGTTAGAAGATTTTAGAGGTACAATGATTATGTTTAGTGATCAACTGGGGAGACTAGTCCCCCAATCATCACTGCCACCCACATGTGGCAGACCCACAGATTTTGACCCACATGTGCTAGCAAATGACAAATCAGAAACAACTGACTGACCCCTGGGATGTCCAAAGTCAAGTTTTAGCCACCATTGGTGCATGTAAGACATAGGAAGTGACATAAAGAATTGCCTTTATATTTCACATCACTTCCTGTGAGAGGAACTTGGCTGTGGAATTCAATCCTGAAAGAGCTTGTGCCTGAGACCTCAGACTACTTTCCTTTTAGATGGTCAGATCTAAAGGGGCTGCCTCCCCTTTTCCTTGACTTTCTGGAGAGGCCCCTTGGCTGAGGCCTCTGAACTCCTGTATGACCCAGAACACCAGGCCAGAGCAGATTGTTTTCCCTTCCCCCACTCTCTCTCTCTCTCTCTCTCTCTCTCTCTCTCTCTCTCTCTCTCTCTCATTCTTAACTTCTTCTTTCTATTGTAAATAAAACACAATAAAATTCCATTCTGACTCGAGTATTTCATTGGCATTTAGAATTTAAATCCCTGGTAACCAACTAAAATATGTATTCAGTCCAACCATAAAATTTATCCCTTACACTATGCTCTTTTTTCTGCCACTCATACTATAACGTGCTTTAGTTCTACCCTGGTATGCTCAGCATTCTCACCTGATACCATTGGGTCCTCCTTATTGTCCTTCAACATTGTTCTGGCACTGTTTCACCATGTCTTCTATTGTTTGTAATACTTCAGGATACATTCTGAGGTATTTTTAAAAAAATATTGTCAGGGAGATGGTTGGCAAGCTTTGAATATTTCTTACTCTGCCATCTTAGCAACCAGAAGCAAAACTCTTTACACTGATACTAAGTAATTGTATAAAGAACCTTGTGAGATTCAAGGAATTCTTTTGATGTCATATAGTTTTTTTTAAGGATTGTTTTTGTTTATTGAAAATATCTAATTTTCTCCAAAAGCATTGCTTTGTCCTGTCAATATATTTGATTGTATGCTTTCAAGATGTTTTTTAAATTTATTTGCATTCTTGCAATCTAAATGTAAAGAATACATACAAGGAAACACAACAATCTATTCTATCAATAACATATAGGAGTTTCAGTCTCTCAGCAAATTGGAACTAAGAAATTAGAGGTCTAGGCCATGTCCTCCTAAACTTTCAGGTACACAACCTAGGAATCATATGAAATGCCTCACTATCTCTGCCCCTATATATCTAATTTGTTGCAAAGACCTATTGAATTCACCTGTGCAATATCCATTCAATATTTGCTTTCTCTGATCTGATACCATCACCTCTCTAATATAGATTCTCTGCTTCATTCCTGAATTGTTTCAGCAGCTTGCTAGTGAGTCTTCAAAGTTCAGTTTGTTTTCGACTCCAATGTATCCATTTAACAACTAAAATATTTTCCTAAAGTCTAGGTCCAACCATATCACCCCACTCTCTACAAAATAAACTCTAGGAGTTCTGTCATTCAAGATGAAATACAAATATTCTATTCTCCTTCCAAAATGCTTTATAATCTAGATACCTCCATCTTTTGAAAGCTTTTATACCTTACTCCTTAACACATCCTTTCCAGTGTCACTGGCTTCCTGGCTAATCCATGAGCAGGATATTCTCTTTCTCTTATCTGAGAGTTTTCACAACCTGTCACCATGCCTAGAGCATTCTCTTTTCTCATCTTTGTCAATTGATCTCCATAGCTTCCTTCAAGTTCCCATTAAATTCCACCTTTCCCAATCCCTTTTTTCTGGTGGTTTCTTTCCATTAACAATTTCCTACTTATCTTGTATGTAGTATCTAGCTTCATACAAACTTTTTTTTTCAAGTTGTTTCCCCCATTAAAGTATAAGAACCTTGAGAAAAAGGAGTATTATTTTTCTTTTTTCTATATCTCCAGTATTTAGCACAGTATCTATCTAATAACATAAAGAATAAATGTTTATTGATTGTTTGGTACTCTATAAAATATTTTAAATGGTATTATGCTTAAAGTGAAAACATAAAACATACGATTTCTTTAATATGTAATAAATATTTAATAATATTCTTGAATTCCAATAAGAAATGTAGAAATTTATATTTCTGGAGTTTTGTTAACTTCATTTTCATTCTTTAAAAATTTCCTTCTGTATTTGTGTTCAAACAATCGGATAGCCTTTTTCATCACGATTCCCTTGGATTTGTCTCAGATCCTTGCTTTGCTGCTCATAATAGTTAAGTCATTCACAGTTGATCATCATACATCTTTGCTTTTACTGGATACAATGTTCTTTTGGTTCTGCTCACTGCATTTGGTGTCACTACATATAAGGCTTTCAAGGTTTGTTGTTTTTTTTTTTTGTGATCATCTTGTTTGTCATTTCCTTTGGCACAAAAACTATTCTATTACAAGCATAGAACACTACTTTTGCAGCCATTCCAATGTTTATGGACATCTCTTTAGTTTCTAGTTCTTTGGCACCACAAAAAAGAGCTGATATCAATTTATTTTTAGAGGTAAAATTTAGCTGCTTCCTTTCCTTTGCTCAAAGGCTTTCTTAAAAAAATAATTCAAGGATTCTACTCCTGACAGGCTTGCCAGAAATGTAAGATTAAAATTAATATTCAATAACTCCAATATTATATTTTATAAGATTTATTAATAATCACTTGAAGTAGAGGAAATAAAAAGAACAAAAGTAAAAGCCTGAGTAAAGAGAAGCTTTCCCAACTGCATTAGCAGGAGAAGAAAAGAGAATGAGAGATGGAATTGCAGAAATTTTATCTCTAAAATTTAAGGACATAAAGTGAGGATGACAGTGAGATTCTGGGAAATGGAGTACTGGAGTACAAAATTCTAAATGCACATATGCTTCTCTTCATTGCCCTAAGAGTAACAAAGTTCTTAAGTACCTTAAGGAGCCTAAATACTTTAGATATCTTAGGTATTTCAAGTATGTTATATCTTAAGCATTTTAGTTATTATATATTTACCAGTAATATAATCAATTTAAGCCCATTGTTTCCCTTGATTGCTATAAGTCTATTTTGCATTTTTGGTTCTTATGGTATAGAAATTTTAAATATGCTAGTGACACTTTGCCTTATGGAATAACATATTCCATGTCTTCTGCTTTTTCTTTAATGTAGAAGATAGTAGGTCCTGGGTAATCATGACTTTATCGCCACAAAATTTTGATTGTTTGTTTTTAGCTGATTATAGTATTTTCTACTTGTAATATCTCAAATTTGGTAAGAACATTCCTGGATATTTTAATTTGGGATTTCTTTCAGGATATGAATAGTATATTCTTTCGATTTCTATTTTCTCCTCCTGTTCAAGAATATCAGGTCACTTGCCCCTAATATTTTCTTTCAATATGGTATCCAGGTTCTTTATTTAAACATAGTTTTAGAGGAATTCATTGATTCTTTGAGTATGTATTCTGGATCTATTTTCTAGGTTTGTTGTTTTTACAATTAGAGTTTTCAGATTTTCTTCTTGCAGTCTCATGAAGTTGTTTCCTTCCATTTGTCCAATTCTAAGTTTTAGGAAACCATTCTCTTTGATGATGCATTATATGTTTTCTTTTGGGGAGAACATTTCATCAGTAAGTTTCCATTCTACCCTTTTAAAAAATTCTTTCTTCTAAAATTCACATTATTTATTTTTCTATTCGTTTTTGGAGCTCTTCCAGGAGTTCATTTAGAGTATGAAATTCTTTCACATTTTCACTTGAAGTTCCACATATTTTCATTTTTGTAATACCGTCATCCTCAAAGCTTGTTTTGGTGATATCTCTTGTCAAGATATTTTTTCTAGAATCAGTTAGATTCTAGCTCTGTATTTTGCTTGTTTTAGGATTAATTTTCCCTTAATTTTGTCCACATAGAATCTTCCTTCTGATCCTGGGGTGGAGGGAGTACTGTCAAGTGCTTGTATTATACCTGGAATGTCTCAGTTATCTGAATCTCAGATTGAGCACTCTACAAAAGTGACTTAGTTGGACTGCTGTGTGGAGGTTATTATTTGTTCAGTATGACTGGTTAGATTGGATTCTGCCCAATTTCTCTGAGACTTGATTTTGTTGGCCATAGTAACAATGTTGGATGAATACAAAGGCCTCAGGTAGTGAGAGAATAACACATTATCTGACAAAAACTGCTCTGAAAATTAATATCACCCCCTTATGTCTAGATCAAATGTCAGTTTTGACTTCATCTTGGTGTATTATATGAGATGTTGGCTTATCTCTAGTTTTTCATATATAGATTTTTATAAAAACACTCTAACACTCTTACTATGATCATTTTATTCAGTGTTAATTACTTATATTATTCTATTGATTCACTATTCTATTTGTAAGCCAGTAGTTAGCATTTTAATGATTACCATTTTGTAACACAGTTTGATACCTGATACATGTAGCACTCCTCTCTTCATATTTTTTATGAATTTCCTTGATATTATTGATTTTTCATTTTTCAAGATAGATTTTATTTTTTCTAGCTTCTCTTTGTTATTTTAAGAAAAGACCATTTTATTCCTACGATTTCTTGGGTTTCCAGTTGGAATTGGTATTGTATTTTGTCAAAGGCTTTTCCTGCATGTTTTCAGATTTAGTTTGATCTTTGTTATAGTCAGTTATGCTGATGATTTTCCTAATATTAAACCAGCCCTATATTCCTTGTATAAATCCCACCTGGTAACAGTGAATAATTCTTGTGATATAATTCTGTCGTATATTTGTTAATATTTTACTTAAGATTTTTGCATCAAAATTCATTAAGGAAATTTGTCTGTAATTTTCCTTCTGTTTTTTATCATCCTGATTTAGATACCAACACGATATTTATGTCATAAAAAGAATTTGGCAGATTCCTTCTTTGCTTATTTTGTCAAATACTTGGGACAGTAGTGGGATTAATTGATCTGTAAATTCTTGATAGAATTCACTTGTGAATACATTTGGTCCTGGGCATTTTTTCTTGGGAACTTATGAACTTATGGAAAATTTGTTCAATTTCATTTTTTTAAGCATGATGGACAAAAGAGTGGTTGCCATAAACTGTGACCATGAAAATATGGATTTCAAGACTTTGAATTTCCAAAACTGTAAAGATAATTTTAGCATCTTGATTTTATATCAAAAATAAGTGGTTGCCATGGGAAAATTCCCAAATATGAAATACCCAATTCAGCTTGGTTTTATGGAGATTTTAATTAATATAAATGAAGGAATTAAAGAAAGGGAGAGAGACAGAGTAAGAGGAAATAACAGGAAAGGGCCTAGGCTGTTGGCCTAGGCCTGAGCTTTAAGAGAAAGTAGTCAGTCCTTAATCACTCACCACAATATTTTGTCCCAGGCAAAACTCTAGTGTTCAGGGAGACCCTTCAGTTCATCTCCTGAGCTCAACTAAGTTCAGCCACCGAGAGTTTCCACCAAGACCCTAGCTCTCAGTTCCTGACCTCCTTTTAAAGACAATTTTCTCCTATGTCACCTTCCCTAAATTTTCACTTCTACCAATCACAGTAGACTTTTTCCAAAGGACTGATAATTCTTAATTCACATCTTGTTATTACCTTCTTAATTCACATCTTGTTATTACCTTCTCTGGGTAGACTAAAACTTCTGAATAATTCACATATCTTTGCTAAGCTTGCCTTTTTAGTGATTAATTTAACTTTCATAGGTACTTAGCACCCTTTTGTATTAGATCTAAAAATAGACCTAGCTTAAGGTTTTGGCCTCACTATAAGTATGAGTTAAGTACTTTCATTGTTCAGTAAGGAGTTTTAAAACTTTATCTTCCCCTTAAGGTATGCCTAAATATGGGTGGAGTAAGGTTAATTTCTCAATATATTGATGACCAAGTACCTCCATTGTTTAAATGGGAATAGCATTAATGAAATGTTTTAAAGTAGAGTTTGAGCAATTTTAGGATTCACATAAGATGGGATTACTTATGTATTCTATTTCCTTTTTTGTTAATATAAGCAATTTATATTTTTGTAAATATTCATCCATTTCACTTAGATTATCAAGTCTATTACCATATTTGGGCAAAATAACTTCTAACAATTGTATTAATTTCCTTTTCATCACAGGTAAAATCACTCTTTACATTTTTAATACAGTTAATTTGATTCTTTTTTTAAAATCAAATTAACTACTATTCTATCTGTCTTTATAGAACCAGCTCCTAGTCTTATTTATTAGTCCAATATTTCTTTTATTTTCAATTTTATTAGTTTCTCCTTTGATTTCTTAGGATTTCTAAATTATCCCTTAATTGAGGATTTATAATTTGTTATTTTTCTAGTTTTTTTTTTAGTTGAATGTCCAATTCATTGATCTGCTTTTTCTCTATTTTATTGCTGTAGGCATTCAGCAATATATTTTTTTCCCTGAGTACTGCTTTGGCTGTAGCCCATAAATTTTGATAGGTCAGTGTTATTTTTTTCCAATGAAGTCAGTGATTGCTTCTATGATTTGCTCTTTGACCTATATGTTTTGAAGAATTACATAATTTAGTTTCCCATTATTTTTAATTTTCAGTTTCATGAACCCATTTATTATATTTTTATTGCATTATGATCTGAAAAAGTTACATTTATTATTTCTGCTTTTTTTGCATTTTGTTTTGAAGTTTTTATACCCTGGTACATGGTCAATTTTTGTTGACTTCTTGAGCTGTTTAAAAGATGGTATATTCCTTTTTATCTCTATTCAATTTTCTCTAGATATCTATTAAATCTAAGTTTTCTACAATTTCATTCTCTTCCTTTACTACTTTCTCATTTATTTTTCTAACATGGGAAAGTTGAGGTCACTCAATAGGATAATTTTACTATCTGTTTCTTTCTAAAAAATTTTTGGCTTTTCCTTTAAAAATTGAATTCTATTATCTTTTGGTGCATGCATGTTAAGTACTGATATTTCTTCATTAACTCTAATACCTTTTACCAAGAAATTTATTGTATCTTTTAATCAGATCCAATGTTGCTTTTGCTTTTTCTGACATCATGATTACTACTCCTGCTTTTTTTTTTTGGATCAATAGAAGCCCAATAGATTTTACTTTTATTGTGTGTCAATCTGTCTCAAATGTGTTTCTTGTAATCAATATATGGTAGGATTCCAGTTTTTAATCCACTATACTATCTGATTTTTTTTTATGGGTAAGTTCATCCCATTTACATTCATAGTTATGATTACTATCTGTGTATTCCCCTCCATCTTGATTTCCTCTTTTAATCCTGCCCCTTCTCCTTTCATTCTTTCCTGCCACATAAGTGTTTTGATTTTAATCACTCCCCCCCACCTCCTCCATTTTATTACTTCTTTCCCCACCACCCTTTTTCTTATTCCCCTTCTACTTCTCAATAGGATAATATAGGATTCAATACTCCAAATGAATATGGCTGCTCTTCCCTCTCTGAGCCAATTCCAGTGAGAGTAAGGTTTGAGTAATAGCCTTCATCACTGTTATAAGAAAGAGATAAGTTTAGTAGGAAAATGAAGGTTTGCAGAGGACAGATACATGAGACCTGCAGGGAAAGATTCTGGAATGCTGGAAGGAAGGGTTAAGCTGGGACTCAGAGGATATTGGCTCTCCCTCTCTGGATGAAACCCCTAGGGAATGGCTGCCAGTCCTGGGATTTCTGATCCTATCCTGGTTGCTCCTTATTGCTAGCCTGTTGCTGTGTTTCGAACCCTTTGATCTGGATCCCACCAGCTCTCATTTAGGTTATAAAAGCTTAAACCCTGGTATTCTTATATTGAGACAGAATTGTAATTGTCCAAAGGACTTTTCTAATAAAGAAGAGTTATATATATATATATATATATATATATATATATATATATATATGAGATTAATGCTATTAATTCATGAACTCTGAGGTGCTCTGAATCATCTCTGTTTCTTGGCCTAGGCATAAACATATAATTTTCTACTCCCAAATCAATCAAATTAAGGTTCTGAATGTTCAAAACAAATTTCGTTATTTTCAAACTATGTGATAATAGCTATCTTCTTTACCATACCCTAATAGGATAAAACATATATTGTTTTAATCTAATTATTTATTCACTGCATTTCAAATACTTTGAAAATTTTTATAATTTCTTTTGCTTTACCATGCAACTTGATATTGTAATTATAGAAAACTTGACATTCTTCAAATGAAATATGAATGATTCGAAGCACTTCTATATGTATCCAAAGCAACAGGATAGTACAGTTTTAAAAGTCATTTTTATTTGCTTGATATATTGTTGAATGACCAAAGGAAATTTAGTAGAAGGATTAAGAGGGGAACAGGGGGAATGGAAGGAGAGAGGGAAATGGGGAGAGAGGGTGAAGAGATTCATCTTCCCCTCTCTTTTCTGGGAGAGAGGTGGCTGGTCTTGTCCCCCCTGACAGAGGGAACATGTCTCCTCAGAGGATAGTTCTGGGAGACAGAAAACAAGAACTGGAGAGACTAGCTTTCTAAGATGATCCACTGCCTCCCCTTTGATTCCAGCTTTTGTTGAGAGGCAGGATGGATTCTTCTGCCTCTGGTCTCCTTTGGGACACCCACTGTCACTTCCCTTCAGAAACCTGGAATGATTTTGTTCCTTTGGTTAGGCAGTTTGGATCCCTGGGATCCTGAGCTAACCTTCCCCTTTTGAGGAGAAATGTGATTCTCCCCAAATCTTCTTTCCTCTTTCCTAGCATCAGAAACCAACCAGGCCTAATTCTAAAGTAGTAAATGATTTATGTGGGTTCACACAGGGAAGAAGTGGTAGTGGTATTGGCAAGGACAGTGGGGGATAGGAAAACCTAACACTTGTCCCCTCTGGCAGACTGCCCCCCCAAATTCTTGGGATTCAAGGCTGAGTACCCTGAACCCTCTTCTGGCCAGGTGCTGGTTGATCCCTATCACTCAGCTAATTAGCTCTTGATTCAGGAGTCCAGGAACAGGTCAGGGAGAGAGAGAAATCTCAGTGAAAGATCTGAATGACTCTGGTCAAATTGAGACCAAATCCAAAACTCCCTTGAGAATTCAGTCAGCTGTTCTTGAAGAGTCTTAGTGGAGGTATTTGGGGGTCCCAGAAGGAATAATAGATCCCATACAGATGGGCCCTTTCTCAGCTTCCAGGAAAACCATCTTCCTCCTTCACCTCCCAGGCTGGAAGACCATTCACAGAGAGTTCTAATCCCTTTAGAACTCCCAGGCTTTTCTCTCTGCCCTTCCTCTGCTGCTCTTCAGCTGATCTCTCTTTCAGCCTAGCTTCTTATTGCAACCCTCTGGATCTCTCTTTCTTACATTACAAATCCCCTTTTTTGTCTTGTGCATTGTTAATCAAACATTGCACCGAGGTTTAACAAGTAACTCAATACTTTGGTGTTTAGCCCTAGTTTTAACTATCTATTTTTCTATCCCACCCCCAAAAGAAAAACATCTCTTTTCCCTCAACTTTATCTTACTCTTATCTTACCTTAACTACCTAAGCCTACACTAAGACAAGATTCTGGGAAAATATCCGGGGTAGGTGCGGGTTTTGTTACATGGAGTTGATACAATTGAGTAACATATTTTGGACTAACAGTGTCCCAGAACAATATGCAACAATATTGATTTGAAACTACCTGGCAACAATATCTTAATGATCTCTAAACTGTGGTAACATTTCCTAACTCCTTACGTTATCTTTATGTTTTCTTAACTTCTCTAGCTATTACAAATTCTTCAATATTTTAAGATATTTAAGTTGCCTATATTATGTGCCCTGTTCTTTCCCTGGTGCTGGCGCACTAAGCTTTGAACTTCCCTTTTCACTATTCTCTTTAACTGATCTAAGTTATGTTAAGATTGTTAGTTGAATCCTACCCTATGTTAGCATGTTAGTGTTCTGATTTTACATATGTACATGTATGTATACTGTACAATCATTACATATGATAAATACATATTACATATATATGTGAGTTCTGCTTTGGAGTCAAGCAGACAGAAAAGTTTTTTTTCTAGTTCTATTATACCTGTTTGTGTCTTCCATGAATTTTATTTACAAGTATATTTATTTTTCATTATCATGGGTCTCACATTTACCACAAGGCCCCTAAATCAGTGTGTTTTATGGTTATGTTCTAAATATGTCATATGACATGTACATATTTACTCGCTACCAATGAATCCTTTTCCCATGTTGACTGACATTTCTATCTTCCTTTATTCAAGTTTATGTGTGTTGCATGCATGTCCTTAATGTGACATTAATATGTTTGTGGTGTACCATCTTACATGACCTGTTCCTTGAAGTTCTTTGTTCTACATAGTTCATGAGTTAAAGTTCTTCTGTCTGTCTCTTATTGTTCATTTAAAGTCTATGATGGTCCTGGAAGGATTTTTTTCTGGTCTTGGTCTTTAGTTGAATTATTCGTCTGTGTGGGAAACAATATTGACTGTCATCTCACCTTCATTGTAGATTCTCCTGTCTTCTTTTACAGGGAACATGTATGTGGGTAAGATTTGTGTCCAGTTGGGTGAGGGTGTGTGTAAGATTGGTTAAGTTTGTGTGAATGTGAGTAAGAAACCATGTAAATGTTTTTCCTTGTTGGCATGACATTTGTGTGTTTGTATGTATGTATGTGTGTGTGCTATCTTTCTTGTTATAGAGAAATAGTGGGTGAGAGTGGGAGATAGAGAGATAGTGAGAGAGTAAGGGGTTTTTCTGCTTTTAGGTTTATAATCAGTCTGTGCTTCTGTCATTATTTATGTTTCAGCATCACATTATTCTGGGCTCTCAGTTGCTTGTTTTTCCCTCTTCATGTCAATTTCATATTAGGTCTGTATATCTTGTGTATGGTCTGGGGTGTTTTCTGAGCTTTTGTCTTTTGGGCTAGTTGAGGCACTTTGGCATTTAACATGTGAGGCATGATATTTTGTGCCTCAGCAGGTCCCTCAGTCTGTATTGGGTCTGTAGTGATCTGCTGGTCTACCATCACTTTTTCTGTGCAAATTCATACAGTCAGAGCTGCTGTTGTTACTGTCTAAGTGTCTTTGTTCCTGTCTTTGCCATTGTCACTGTTAGTCTCTGTCATAGAATCTTTCCCCATTCCCTGTTTCTCCATCTTTTCCATGAAGTCCTGGTACATGTCAGTAATGACTGCCATCTGTGAGAATACTTTGTCAAGTCTGTCATCCAAGTTGTTAATGTTGCCCGTGCTCAAGATTACTTGAAGTACTTTTCTACTTGTTGTATAAAATTGCCAAATCATCATGAGAGATCCATAGACTGCTAGGAACATTGGCCATAAAGATGTCATTTCCATTTTCATTTATTCCCAATATTTAGTTATATACATGACTGCCCCCAGGAAATCGTGGAATATAGTGGACATTTCCCCAAAGATTGAGTAATACAAATGAGCCAGTATCACTATCACCAGACTAGCCCACAGTATCTTCCAGTACAATCTGCTTTTCCCTATACCCCACATTCACCCTAATATCTGTCCAAGCCTCCTCAAAGAAAAAAAGTAGTCAGTTTAAATTTGCTTTGTAAGCCCCTTTACTGCTATGAGCTGGGCTCACAGAATTCTAATGTGCAAGATGGCTACTACCCTTCTCCCCAGTCACTCTCAACTGTCAGTCCTGCCTGTTGTAACTGCTAAAAGTAAATTCTTTTTGTTCTGCTACCTGGGGTGCCACTGTAGTAGAAGGATTGAGAGGGGAACAGGGGGAATGGAAGGAGAGAGGGAAATGGGGAGAGAGGGTGAAGAGATTCTTCTTCCCCTCTCTTTTCTGGGAGAGAGGTGGCCTTGTCTTGTCCCCCCTGACAGAGGGAACATGTCTCCTCAGAGGATAGTTCTGGGAGACAGAAAACAAGAACTGAAGAGATTAACTTTGATAAGATGATCCACTGCCTCCTCTTTGGTCCCAGTTATTGTTGAGAGGCAGGATGGATTCTTCTGCCTCTGGTCTCCTTTGGGACACCCACTGTCACTTCCCTTCAGAAACCTGGGGTCACCCCACTATTGAGGTTCTTAAAATTTGGTGAGAACTTTGATTGTTAAGATGCATGTTTTCACTGTTTCTTTTCTTTCATTCTTTCCTTCATAAAAAGTATATAAAATTGATTCTCAATGGTAAACTATGAAGAAACTGTGATTTATAATCACATGTGAAATAAAGCATAATTTGAATGTGAACTTCTTCAGAAATTGTATATTCTTTAATGACACTGATCAAGTTATTGTTAATTACTGTTTTCCAAAACTGGATGTTTCAATCTCCAATCTCCATAGCACGCTTGGTTGGAGCATCTGTTTAAATTTACTATACCTTAAAAATGAAGACACATACTGAATTTATTGTGAAATTAAATATTTAGTGATACATTTTATATTCTGTGTTATATTTATTTACTCAATGTAAAAGGCCTTGGTTGAGAATTAATTCATACAACATATTTCACATTTTCCTAAAAAAATGTATTACTTAAATATTTTAATAATTAACTACACATCCAATAAAAGAGATACTAGGGAGAGTAGCTATGATGAGTAAAGAATAGCTATTAAGACATATAAAAGTTAACAGGAAATAACATTTTAAAAAAGAGATAATAAAAAAAAAAACTGGTTGACCTAAAAAATGTAGGCAAAAATGTTCTCAGATTATGCAATAAGGTAAACCAGACATTTTATTTAACATACAATTTAACATGCCAACCTTAGGATGAAGTTACAATTAAAGAAATATGTTCTATAATGAGAAAAAGAAAGAACTCAACTGTAAAATGGTACAGTGATGAAAAGGATAATCAACCCACAAACTCAAAAGATAATGATGCCAAAACATCTACAAGGAAAGATTCAAAGAGACATGTGAATTGCATACAAACCAAATAAGAATTCCCAAAAGAGCTTAAAAAAGGGCTTTAAAAGCCAAAAAAAAAATTAAATTAAAACAAAGTGGTAGATCAAAAATTGAATGGAATAGGAGTCATTCCCCAAATGATAAATGGCCAAAGAATATAAAAGACAATTTTCAGAAAAAATAAATTAAAGCTATCTGAAGTCATATGAAAAAGACACTTAATGATTAGAGAAAAGCAAAGGAAAACAACTGTGATGAGGCTCCCCGAACCGGCGAGAAGCCACAAGGTAGGAAGATAGAAAAAGGATAGAAGATTTGTATACTGCGAAGGGCGTGAGGGAGCCAAGTTCTAGATATGAGATGGCAGAAATGAGTCAGAAACCAGGCCTTATTAATTATAATGGAACCACAGCAGAACCCCGATCAGTCTGGACCTCTTTCGAAAGGCTAATCCCATCCAGTGATCCAAATTTAATACCACACAGGTTGGAGACATGATGGAGAAAAGAAAGTGCCTGGCCAAAAGCCAGGTCCCAGGTGAGAGAGATAGAGAAGGAAAGGAATTAAAGCTTGGCCTCTGGCCAAGCTCCAGCAAGGACAGGCATCAGTGAGAGCTGAGATCCAAGAGAAGGGCTGAGATTGCTGTGGCTGCTTTTAATGTCTTTGATATGCAAATATACACGATACATAGGGATGATTATCATTGGTTAATGACAAGGTATAGGTGTGGTTTCTCTTAGGCAGGTGAGCACAAAGAAACCTGTTTTCCCGCTTAACCTGGGGGAAGCTGGGGTCAAGGGTCAGAGGCTTTCCTAGCCATGCGCAAGACTGAGCATGCTCTCTTCTAAGCCACTCTGTACATACTAACTGTTTCCCTTGCCCATAGCTAGGGGTGGACTGCTACATCTGACATACCACAAGTATCACATATGCTAATATAGCAGAAAATGAAAATGACAAATATTAAAGGTAAGCTTCATTTACATTTTCACCCAGCAACACCACCACTAGGTCTGGTTTTTCAAAGGGATTAAAGAAAAAAAAGTAAAAGATGAATATGTGCAAAAATATTTATAGTAGCTACCTTTGTGGTGGCAAAGAATTGGAAATTAAGGGGATGTCAATTAATTGGGGAATGGTTAAACAAGTTGTATTATATGATTGTGATAAAATACAATTGTGCTATAAGAAATTATGAACAGAAGAGTTTCATAAAAATTGGGGATGTCTTGCATAAACTGATAAAAAAAGTAATGTAAAAAAAAGCAGAACCAGGAAAACATTATATAAAATAACAGCCATATTGTAAAATGGTTACGAGTGAATGACTTAGTTATTCTGACCCCTACAATGATATAAGAAAATTCCAAAAAATTATAATGAAAACTGTTACCCACAACCAGAGAAATAACTGAGGAAGTCTGAATGCAGATCAAAACACACTGTTAAAATTTTATTTATTTTTCTTTTATTTTTTCTTTGTAGCATGTGATTTTTTTTACAACATTTCTAATGTACAAATATTTTTTCATGATGTCCACATATAATATATATCAAATTTCTAGCCTTCTCAAGGAGTGGGGAAGGAGAGAAAGAATTTGGAACTCAGAATTTAAAAAAGGAATATCCATTTCTGAATCATAGTGTGATATGTCAGCCAAAAGTTACAATAAGTATAACTTTGAGATACATTAAGAGAGGGAATCTTCCAGGGATAAGCATGTGATAGTCTAATTGTACTTTGACCATTTCAAGTATTCTTCCAGATTATTATGTTAGTATGTGTACTACTGTTTAAGAAGGGCATTGTAACATTGAAGAGCATCCAATGGAGAGCAATTAGAATATGGAAGGAACTTATGTACCTGCTATGTACATATGAAAACCATTTGAAGTAATATACTTAGCCTAGAGAAAAGAGGACTAAGGTAAGGGCAGGGTATAACTGCATTTCTGTGTTTGAATTACTGTCATGGGGAAGAAGGATTATAAATGTTATTTGTCCCTTGAGTTAAGAATTGTGAGTTGCTGGATTTATGTTGATGAAGAACAAGATGATGTTGGTATAAAAATGTGTTATTCAGAGCTATTCAAAAGTTAATTAAGCTGCTTTGGGAATTGGTAGATTTTTTAGAAGTTGATTTTTTTTTTTATCTCCTCCATCCTACTACTAACTTTATCCCTTTCAAGTAATGCTTTCTATATCTAGGAATGTGCAGAAATTCCTTTCTACCAATTCCCTCACCACATGTGTGGATAAATACTTATTCTCAGTTCTATATTATATAAATACATAGTAAGATGTATGCTGATGTTGCTGTCTCACTGAGTTTCTGGAGAGAGGGAAAATAGGTCTCACTGGGATTTGAAAAATCTTGCAGTTTGTTAAATACGTGAAATTATATCAGTGGGAAAGCAGGACTTGTTGCAATTTACCAACCACTCTGAATCAAGGATAGATCCCAGGAGTTATAATTTGGTTAAAAAATAATGATAACACAATCTCCTCCTAGATAACCACTCCTGAGGTGATCATTAAATCATTTTCAAATATAGTTTCTAAAAACTCATTCAGTTCTTTTAAAAAATTATACCAGTCAGCAAATAGTTATTATATCCAGCTAAGTTGAATAGTGTCATACTAATGACATATGTAATGACCATAATTAGCCTTAACAGAAGTCTAGTACTGCTGCCATGGGTCATCCTTTCAATCTTCAGTGCACTACTTTTGTGGAGCAAGAGTTATTTTATGACCAGCATAATTTGTATTGGACCAAGGTGTAGCATTTTGTGTTCCTACAATATGATTCCTGATTAAAGGATAGGCTTCAATTATATGCCTATAATTTCTTAAGGAGATCAAAATGTAACATCTCTGGTATATTAGTACTTTTTAAAAATTAAAACTGAAGTTTTGCAAGGATCTGCAAAACTTAAGAATTTGCACTTAATGATTATATGTCTAGACATTAATTAGGCAACTAGCAAATGATCACAAAATAAAATTCTCTTTTGAAAGAATTTTCATTTTTTCTTAATTTTCAGAAACCTCATTTTACCTGGTAATGCTAATACTTCTTTCCAGGGATTAACAGTGAGAAAAATAAAATTATGACAGGTCAATACATATGTATGATAATGCTAAAAAATATAACTATTAGTACCCCAGTTAGAGTGATTCATTGACTATCAAATTCAGTTTAATGCAATAACAATTTATTGAGACATTGTGGAACTTGTATTATGGTAATTAGTACAAATTTGCAGAACATAAATATATGCATTTATGATGCAATGTGGTGCTTTAAATCATGGAATCACAGAATTATAGCTTCTATGTCAATCCAGCCATTTTGACAAAAGATAAGAATTCATAGAACTAGGTAGTTAGAAAGATACAAGTTTTTTCACTACTCATCTGGGGCTTCTAGAGTTAATAACTTCCTGCTGCAATAGCTTTAGAGTACTGGGATAGATGGAGAGGGGAAAGAGGAAGGAGGAAGTGAAGAAAGAGAGGGGAAAGGAAAGGGAAAAGTAGAGATAAGAACAGAGACAGAGGCGATCATAGTGATGAGAAGGAAGTGAAATAAAAGATTATGTTGATGATATAGACAGCTTCAATTTACATATACAAATAAAATTAGTTGTAAATGTAAATATTCCAGTAGTTCAAAATGGAACTGAAATCCAGTTGTCACAATTTATTTTGAAATTCATCTTAGTACATGATGTCAAAGGTTTGGAACTACAAAATTAGTGACCAACATAAAAATTTTAGAGAAGAGACATGGAATTGTTAGTCACCTTATTAAAGGCAAATGTACTTTTCACTTAAATATTGCTAAAGCTTATTAACAAAAATTGTATTAGGTTAGATTGACAATTGCTAAAGGATTTCAAGATTGAAGAAAAATTTTGATTATTTTAAAATTTTTCCTTAACTCAAAGAGATCTGTTACCTCATTGATTTGGATACTTTCCTGAAAATGCATATGGCAACCTATCCCCATGTGACACATACTCATGCTATCTTGGGAATATTCTTTGGAGTATTCAGTAATTACCCTATGGATTGCAGTTGTGTGACTTTCCTCATTTTTTTTTGAAATTGTGGGTATACGAATGAAGTACTTTAACTGTTCCTCTGTTTTCCTTTATTCTCCCCATGTGACCAGCCATCTTTTTTTTTTGATGATATATTTCTCTGATAGCATTCTTATTCCTGGTCACCTTCAAAGTTCTTTATATATTATATGTTTCAGTCTGCTCTTATCCTGCCCATCACTTTAGATTCTTTGTGAAATTAAGAAATTCCTCAAAATCCTATATTTTTCCATGATTTCACAGTCAAACAATAACACTGGCAAAATATAAGCATTTGAAATGACGGGTCATTGTTTTAGGGAGAAATCTGTATCTAATAAAAGAGCTTTGTGTTTTCCTAGAAGCAATTCAATCTTACCTTCTTACGTCAAAATTAGCCATGATTTTTTGAAAGATGTAATGAAAATCTAAAAGATATAATATAATCTAGTTATAATAGAAATTAATATTTTTGTATTTTTGAAGAATTTTTAATTCAATTATTTTGAAAAATATTTCATGTTTAGGCACTATTTTAAGCACATATAGAAATATAGGGAAATATGCATTTTTAAATGGTTTTAATTTGTTTTAAATGGTATACTGTAGACAGAATCTCGTTTTTGAAAAAAATTACATAATTTTGAACCAATTTGTATCATCTTAAAGACCAGGTACATAATACTATGGACTTTAGGCTGATGCTCATCTAAGTTATTTGGAGACTTACAAGCTATTGATGTTAAATATATCTTCAAGTTCTGTTTATCCCTGGACCCAGTGAAATATTATTGATCCCTGAGGCTTTTCTATGTCTAATTTCAAATATTTCAAAGTATAGATTATTTTCATTTATATAATATTTCTTTGGATTTTACATAACATTTGGGCATCAAAACATATTTTAGCTCTAGGTCTCATGCTTCCAGCTAAGCTAAATCTGTTTATACATATACTGTTCAACACCTGCACTCAGCATTAGTGAAAAAATCCGGGAGGTCTTCCAATGAAACTCCCAACAGAGGACATTGTGTTAATCTACTATGGAGTATTCCATCACTGTAAATAATCCTCCACCTGCCAGGAGTTTTATGCCACAGAAGAGAAAAGTAAGTTGTTGCATAGTACAAGCTGAAATAGGAAAAGGACTCCTTTGGTTTTCTTTTCCCAAGGTTTCTTTGGCTTTGCACTTTAACACCACCACCAGAGCCCCCATCCCTCTACCCTCCTATTATGTTGTTTGTTGGAAAAAATACAGAATGGTTAGTGACTACCTCAGATTGTTTGGAGGTTATTTTGGAGGGGGTGGGAGTAGGAGAGGGAGCTACCTCTATTTCCATATACTACCTACTGCTTTTTATTGCTTCCTCAGATGTGAGCAGCAGTCCATGGAAAGGACTTGAATGAAGCATATAACATCATTACTATTAATGGGCTTAGAAAGCACAGACTGTGAAAATACACTAGTTCCATAGGAGGGGAAAAAAAAGAAAAAGAAAAGCGGAGCTTTTACCACACATCATTCAAATGATGAATGAACATCCTGAGCTATTTCTACAAGACAGATGAACAGTCTGAAGTAAGGAAGTTTGTTCAGACAGACTGCATCAATGAAACCGATACTCAAGAAAGATGAGTGCTGTACCATCCTGGATCAGTATTAATGATGCTTAAAATGCATTCTAGAATATACACATATGCTTACAGTTTCAGAAAGAGGGGAAGGCTCACTATCCTTCTAGATTTTTTTAAACTAATAGATTAGTGCAAATGGCTGCTTCCGTTCAGCTTCATAACTTTACTAATGTAAATTGAAAAAGTTTGGTTATAGTTTGACAAATGATCCTATCTACAGCAAACTCTGAACCATAATCATTTTTTTTTTTATCTAGAGATGTGCTGAAATACCTGAGAATAATTTAGGTAGCTGACAGGCTATTTTAATCTCATTCAAAGGCAGGATCTTTGACCATTTGCTTTTCTTCTTTCTACTTGAATCACAAATATCACAAATCTACAGAAATTTGCTGTCCTATGGATGTCAACTTCCCTACTAAAGAGATTTTAAATAGGTAATTGCATCTAGTGTACCATATCCCAATATTGGGTATTCTGTAACCCAAAGGAGGAAATGTTATAAACTGTAAAACATTCCCCAAAGCAAATACTTAAACAATAATAACTTGGACATTTGTCATGAGATACATTCAGTTTTAGGGGAAGGTAGGTGAAGAGTATCACATTGAGAATAGAATTGTGTATACTATAGTTTGCATATGATCAACTCCAGTGAATTATGAGAACAAAAATAAAAGTTTGCAAATCAAATGGATTGGATGAAATGCAAGACACTCCCCCCAGAAACATACACACACCTCCATCACTGCCACTATTACCACCGCCATCACTACTGCTTTTGCCCTATTTGTATATTCAATTTTGTCCTAAAGGGATCATCAGAACACATTCTTGATAAAAAGTTTTATTTTAAAGCTTTACTTCTAGTTTCCAGTATGCAGTCCTATTCATTTTATACATCATACAATTTGTAAGAAATCATTATTCTTACTTACATAGTGTCAAATGGCTGCAGCAATGGACTATAAAAGGAAGATCTCAACTTGTCTGAACTAAGACTTATAGGAAAACTTAAGCAGGGTATTTATAGAGCTCATCACACAGGTAAAGATTTAGGTGATGTGACTGAATTAAAAATACAACAAACAAAAACACTTCTTGGCTTAGTATAAAAGTCACTGAAGCAAATTGTTTATTTAATTTGAGAATAATATGAAAATGTTCTCAAATATATTAGTATGAGTGAATGTCAAAATCAAAATATCTCTGATGAAATAATGGTGAAATATTTTTTTCAATTACATATAGAAAGAATTATTTATGATTGTTTGCTGACATTTTGCAATTCAGATTCTCTCCCTCCTTCCCTCCCACTCTCCTCAAAGCAGTAAATAATCTGTTATACCAGATTATTTATGTTATACCAGTAAATAAGTTATACCAGAGCTTTCGGAAAATTTTCTTAGTTAATGTTAAAGTTAATATTAAGCAGGAGGTTGTGCTTAAGAGACAATATTCATTCATTCCTTTTTATTTACAAGATTCTTTTTTCATAAAAAAAAATTAGGTACTCGTGTTCTGAGAACTATAACCATAAGAATATAAATGTTAATAGTAGGGTTGAATTAAACTCACTGTACATCCAATCAGTCACTCAATAAACATCCATCTTTATTTATTGAAATCCTCCTTGACTTCAAGGTTAAAATCAAATATCTTCATACAGCTGTTCTTGATTTCCTATCACCTCTCTCAGTGCAGGAGAGTTCTCTGCCTCCTCTAATTTTCCATAATGTTTTTTTTTTATCCCTCTCATATCTTGTATTACAATAGTTTCAGGTAAAAATAAAGATAGATGCTTATTATAGTGACTGATTGGAAATTGGAAGAAGACAAGTCAATGAAGTGGATATAGGCAATAACAAAGGCACAGAGATGGAACGCAATATCCTATAAAAAGAGACTTCCAACTAGAAGGTACAATGTTTTGTGTTTCATATATCACAAATTTCCTCATGTGACTTTATTTTAAAGTCAATATTCCTTTGTTGGAGACACCATCTCAAGGATAAAGAAGACTAAGGTATTCTTGCCTCTGACTTTTCCTACCACATACTGGCCAGTGGGATCCTGGAAAAATAACTTTTCAATTTCATAGTCAATTAAATTTCTCAACTGCAAAGTAGTTATTGATCTCCATCAGTAGAGGGAGTAGTCACTACACTAGTAAAAGTCACAGATCCACAAATATTTGTAAATAAGTAAGCTATTAAGGAAGATTTCACAGAAGAGAGAGCACCTGAGATGAGACTTAAAGGAACTAGGGACTAAAATACCTAGATTTAAAGAAGGATTGTATCTCAACTGTATGAAGACTAGAAATAAAGCACTGTTTCTAGGGGAATTGCAAGTTGTCTATTTCATCTAGAACACAGAATACAAAAAGATAGTCAAGTGAAATGAAGCTGGAAAGGTATCTTGGAGAACCTTAAATGCCAGACTAAAGTATTTGTCATTTACTTAGGGAACTACTGTTAGTTCTTGAAAAGAAGAATTGCATATCCATATATGTAGTTTAGTTTGCTTGTTATTTATATATGTTGGTTGTTATAATTTGGTAGGGTTATTTCAAATTGAATTTACTGAAAAACACCTAATATACACTTGCAATGCTGAAAATATAAAAAATGTAAAGCACACCTTTAGGTAGTATATGTTCTCAAATTACTCTGTTAGATACTATATACTCAGATTATTAGTAGTAGTCTCTTGGTGATCGAGAATGACAATTGTCTTTGTGCGTTTTAATCTATGGTATATGCTCATATGGCTTTGAAGTCCAAAGACTAAGGCGAAAAGTTTGTGGCACATGGGGCATGGAACACCAGTTGTTACGGAAGGTGCGGTTGTGGCCTAGTGTCAAAGTTCACACGCAGTGGCAAGACGTTGACGTCGCTCATCTTCAAAGGTGGTGGCGGCATGGTTAATGTGGGTACACCAGCTGCTTCTGACAGAGGCAGCCAGTTCTAGTTACTTTGGTGCCTGCCCACTTCAAGTTTGACTTTAGCTGATCCTTGTATCTTTTCTTTGGTCGGCCTTTTTTCCTGAGGCCAGCTGAGAGTTCACCAGAATACCTGTCTTGGTATTAACTGTGGGTCCATGCCGATGATGTGTCAAGACCATCGTAGCTGGGTTTTGAGGATCATGGCTTCGATGCTGGTGGAGTTGGCTCTGTCCAGGACTTCCTGGTTGGTGATTCGGTCCTGCCATCGGATCCTCATGATTGATCGGAGAGAACGTTGGTGGAGTTGTTCCAGCTGTTTCATGTGCTTCCAGTACAGTGTCCATGTCTTGCAACCATACAGGAGCAAGCTGAGGACCACTGCGTTATACACTTTGAGCTTTGTTGCAGTGCTTACACTACTGTGTTGGAAGACTTTGCAGCTCAGCCGCCCGAGTGCCTGGCTGGCCTTTTGGATCCTGGCATTAATCTCGTGGTCTAGGGACCTGTCGTTGTCAATGGTGCTGCCCAGGTACTTGAAAGTGTTGATGTTGGAAAGCTGTATGGTGACGATTATAATGCACAGTTGGTTAGTTGGCCTCCCTGTTGCAGGTTGTAACAGCACCTCTGTTTTGTTGTGGCTGATAGTCAGAACAAACAGTTTTGTTGCGGTAGAGAACCTGTCCACAATGGTTTGAAGATGATTTTCTTTGTGGGCCATGACAGCACGGTCATCTGCGAAGAGAGCTTCCAGGATGAGTCTCTGTTGTCTTTGTTTTTGCAGTCAGGCAGCGAAGGTCGAATAGTGAGTCATCCAATCGGTATTTGATGTAGACGCCCAGGTCTAGATCCATCACAGCATGTTGTAATACTTGGGTGAAGTATAGGTTGAATAGTACTGGAGAGAGGACACAGCCTTGTTTCACTCCATCAGAGATGTTGAAGTGATTGGAAGTCTCTCCACCAGATAGGACTTCCCCTGTCAAGTCGACATGAAAGAGCTGGATCAGTTTGACGAATTTTGCGGGGCAACTGAGCTTGCTAAGGATCACCCACAATGCGTCCCTGTTCACTGTGTCGAATGCCTTTGTCAGGTCTATGAAAACAATGTAGAGACTCAGGTTCTGCTCAAGGCATTTTTCCTGCATTTGCCTCAACGTGAAGACCATGTTGATGGTGCTGCGATCTGGTCGGAAGCCACATTGTGATTCAGGCAGGTTCTGCTCTGAAAGAGATGACAGGAATTTGTTGAGTATAACACAGGCAAGGATCTTTCCAGCAGTGTAGTGAGATGCCTCTGTAGTTGTCACAGGCTGCTCATATGCCTTTGTTCTTGTACAGCGTTAGGATGGAGGCATCTTGGAGTTATGGGGGCATATCTTCTTCTTCCCATATGCTGGTCAGCACTATATGGAATGCCTGAAGTGCCTTTTCATTTAAGACCTTGTACACCTCGGTTGGGATCCCATCTTTACTGGGTGCCTTGCCTGTACTCATTTGTTTAATGGCGTTTTGGACTTCTCTATTGAAGGAGGGACGTCAAGTTGTTCGATGATGTGGTTTGGGGGGATCTGGTTGAGGGCCCTTTGGTCGACTGAAGAAGGTTGGTTGAGAAGCTGACTGAAGTATTCTTTCCACCTGTTACTTATGCCTTTTTTATCTTTTATGAGAGTGTCACTGCCAGAGGATAGCAAGGGAGTGGTGGTGGGTTTTAATGGCCCATAGACAGTCTTGAGGGCACTGAAAAATATTTATACTTATATAAGTATTTAAATAGGATACTAAAATTTAAGCTCCTTGATAGTAGCAATTGTAACACTTTAATTGTATTTGTGTCCCTAGTGTCTTGTACAATGCCTGAAACAGAGTATACATCAAATGCATTTTGGTTTATTGATTAATTTCATAAAATTCTGGTTTATTACTGTTCCCCCCACATAGGTACTCTCTGCTTTACGGAGTTGCCAGGTTTCAAAAATCAAATATTCTAGATGAACTTAAACTTAATAAAATGTGAAATAATCAACAGAATGTCATTTTTCTGATTTTTATATTGATATTTTGAAAACCGAAGTGATAAGTAGTAGGCCAGCTCTTTCAAAAGTAATTGTATTAAGTCACCTAACCAATGGAATATTTCATATTCTGAAATTTGGTAAATATGCTCTGTGAAAAAGCAAGATTTTGTTCTTGTTTTAAAGCTTTTTCTCTTTTATAACAGATAATGTTATAAAGCTGGTTTTTGCCAGTGGCATTCATCTAGTTCAGTTGTTCCTTTAAATATTCATTTGAATGTTAATTGGTTTTATTATTTTCTGAATTCCCCATGGACAATACATAGGAATAGTATTATAAATGATATTATGTTTATAAAATCTAACATCTTTATATTTTTCTATTCCTTCCTCTTTACTAAAGATGTTTATAATATCTTTCGTTCCTGAGACATGAAAGAGATGAGCTGACACTAGGAGCACATATGTTTGATTTTCCTTGATAGGAACTCCTCAAATAGATATAGAAGAGAAAAGAAGGAACATTGATCTGATTTTCCATGTAAACCTGAACTTGAAACTCATGAAAATAGGCTGAGATTATTCCCAATATAAAGTATAAGCTATATTACAAGATATAATATATATATGTAATATGTATATATATATGTTTCCTTAATATTTTAAAGGGAAATTGATATGACATATTGGAGGTGTTATGCTATATTGCCAATAACCTATAAATGGAATAAATGTCCACAATAATTTAACATGATAGAAATAATGCTAAATTAGAAGTTTGGAGATATGATTGTAGCTCAGGCTTTTTAAACTAGTTATATGGTTTTGCAAAATCCATTTATCACTCTCATCTTTAAAACCAAAAAGTAGAGTATAGATTATATTACTTTAAGTTCCTTTCTATTTATATACTACATAGTTTTTGACTGTATACTATAAAAATATATTTTTTTAAAAATTATTATCTCATTTTAAAATTTTTATTTAATTAATTTAGAATATTTTTCCATGGTTACATGACTCATGTTCTTTCCCTCCCCTACTCCTTCCCCCTTCCCATAGTCAATGAGCAATTCCACTGGGTTTTACATGTGTCATTTATCAAACCCTATTTCCATACTATCAATAATTGCAATAGGATGATCACTTAAGTCCATATCCCCACTCATATCCCCATTAAACTATGCAATCATTCATGTGTTTTTTCTTTTGCATTTCTACTCCCAAAGTTCTTTCTCTGAATGTGGATAGTGTTCTTTCTCATAAGTTCCTCTGAATTGTCCTGGATCATTGCATTTCTGCTAGTAGAGAAGTTCATTACATTTGATTGTGCCACAATATATCAGTCCCTATGTACAATGTTCTCCTGGTTCTGCTTCTTTCACTCTGTATCAATTTCTGGGGGTCTTTCTAGTTCACATGGAATTGCTCCAGTTCATTATTCCTTTTAGCACACTAGTATTCCAACAAGAACAGATACCACAACTAGTTCAGCCATTCCCCCAATTAAAGAACACCCCCTTATTTTCAATTTTTTTGCTACCACAAAGAGCAAGACTCTAAATATTTTTGCACAAGTATTTTTCCTTATTTTCTCTTTGGGGTACAAACCCACAAATTGTATGACTGGATCAAAGGGCAGATAATCTTTTAGAGCCCTTTGTGCATAGTTCCAAATTGCTATCCATAATGGTTGGATCAATTCACAACTCCACCAGCGATGCATTAGTGTCTCAATTTTGCCACATTCCCGGTTACACTTTTTATGTTTAAGTAATTTTCCCATTTGGAATTGATTTTGGTATATGATATAAGATGTTGGACGAAACCTAATCTCTCCCATACTGTTGCCCCATTTTTCCAGCAGTTTTTGTTAAATAGTGAGTTCTCAGTCAAAAGCTGGGAATTGGGAGTTTATTGAATACTAGCTTGCTGAAGTCATTTACCCCTAGTCTGTTCCAAAGATCCATCCTTCTGTCTCTTAGCCATTACCATATTGTTTTGATGACCACAGTTTTATAGTATAGTTTAAGATGTGGTACTGCTAGGCCCCCATCCTTCATTTTTTTCATTATTTCCTTTGATATTTTGTTATTCCAGATGAACTTTGTTGTATTTTTTTCTAATTTTATAAAAATGGTTTTTGGTAGTTTGATATGTATGGAACTGAATAAGCACATAAATTAGGGTAGGATTGTCATTTTTATTATATTTTCTTATCCTACCCAGGAGCATTTAGAGTTTTTCCAATTATTTAGATCTAGTTTTAATTGTGTGAAAGTGTCTTTTAGTTGTGTTCTGTAAAGATTAAAATTAATATTCAATACTACAAGTATTAATTCAGTACTATTTATTAAAGTCCACTTAGAGCAAAGAGGAATTTAAAAAAACAGAGAAATGGAAAAAAAAATGCTCCCTTCCTCCACACTGAAGCAAGTCAGAGAGATAGCTTACAGGAGAGCATCAGCTTGAAGGAAGTTGAAACTTAATAGCAAATTAACCAATGACGCACAACAGGTAAAGGAAAAGGGGATTATGGGAAATGTAGTCTCTAGGGTTCAAGATTCTAAATCAATACAATTTCCCTGTGATCCTTTGGAAGACTGGTCTCCCCAATGGATCATGAAAACATAACTAACTTAAGTTGAACTAGAGGTCTATACAAATATTACAGTTTTGAAAGGGAAATTACAATAAATTGGGGATAAGAGAAAAATAAAAAGGAAAGGAACAAAACCAAAAAGAGATTCATTGACAAAAGTCAATTAGGGGGAGCCACCCTTGGCTTTCAAAACAAAAACATTTCAATCCCCCCAAAGTTCAAATTTGTGATATCTCAAAATTCATTCTGGATCTCCTGGTTCAGTGTGAGGTCTCTGCTGGCATCTTCGCGGCACCTTCTAGATTCTGGGAGGTAGTCTCTTGTTCTAAATTAGGCTCAAATTCATGTTAAAGTTCACAACAATAATATATAACACCCTGAAGAAAAGAATATATTCCACCTGAGGAGGATACAGGGATACATGTAGGAATTACACAGGGATACATGATGAAGTCATAATACATATGAATCACTTATCAAAACCATCAAAAGATTCAAAGGAATGTTAAACATAATCCCTGAGTGAAATATAGAATATAAAAAGAAAACTTGAAAAAAAATTCTGGGAAGAAGGAAAAAAGGGAAAAAAAATTCACAAGTTCATATAGCAATCCATGTCCCATAAGCATGCAACAACAATTACTCACTAACCCAATTTAGCAGTCTGGACTGCAGTAAGTTTTTAAGTAAGTTCATGAGAGAAAATAGAAAAAGAGACTTGATCTCTAGACAAATGGGAAATAGAATTCCCTGATTCAACCCTTTTCTTCTCTTTTGCAGGATAATGGAGCCAGAGCAATTGATGTTATATGCTTGATATAGAGTGTGGTACAAGAAAGTCCTGCATTTAACACATGTTAAAAAGCCATAATGCTTAGTCTCACACGTGATCAAGTCATTTTGTTTTTTGTGCAGAATGTCATCAATCCCCGTAGGGTTGTTTTTGTTTCTTTTACATTTTTGTGCTCGTTTGGCATTTTGCAGGTCAATTTTTGAGCTCCTTTGTGGTCTGTTTCTCCTTAGGTTAGATACAGTTATCAAGAAAAAGTCTCATAATAGTTAAATAACTAGTGGCAGGTTGCTATAGTCCAAAGGTTATTGGGCATGCTATCATATGTTAGGTAAATGGACATCTTAGCTTATTCTATTGAAAAAGTAAAAATTTAAAAAAAAAAAAACCTTTTCAATACTAGTGACATGTTTCAAAGACAAAAAATGAGAAAAGAAGAAAGCAAATCAAATACTGTATGACACATGTAGGAAGAAAACAAAATATTAAAATGTATATATTTCACAATTACAGAGGTAAAGTATAGAGACTAGTTTTTTTAAAAGAAATAAGATTCATTTCCTCTTTGCCTTACCATGATCAGCAGTGTGAGTGCAAATGAGGTAGATAAAACAATGTGAGGTAGATAAAGCAGTAATACATTCAAGGAAATACAAAAAAAAATTATAAAATCACAAAATGTTACAAAAGGCACATCAGGTCAATACAGGTCACTAGTACAGATTTTCTTCTATGAAGTAGTATATATGTTGCCCTACAAGGCAATTTGTGCAAATACGAGGAAAGGATCAACCAAATAAAGTGAAACAAAATAGTACAAGTCAAGCAATAAATAAGTCTTATCATCATCAATAGTTAAAATACAATCAGTGCAAGCAATTATTCAACATCAACAGAAGATACGCATTTTACATGGCTACAATGAATCCAAGAGTCACTTTCTCCTATATTTATGACTGTTGGTGTAGTTAGTAGGACCTGGAATGGTCCATCATAAGAAGGTTCTGTTGACCCAGTACATTTGAAATTCTTTATGTACACACTATCACCTGGGTTTAAATCATGAAGCAAGAAAATTATTGGGCCTGCCTGAACAGCAGCTCCACAGTCATGGAGTTCTCACAATTTTGTTTGTAATTGTCTGATATATGTAGCAATAGTTGTATCCCCTCCTAGCAGTGAGGTATAGGCAGGAGTAAAGGGTTGTGCCTGAATAGGTGGGTGTCCAAATAGCATCTCAGAAGGTGAGATGTGCAAATCACCTCTGGGTCTGCTTCTGAGATAAAATTGGGCCAGAGGTAGAATTTCAGGCCACTTCAAATAAGTCTCCTTGCACAATTTGCCAATCATGATTTTAAATTATTTATTTATTCATTCAACTTGGCTTGAGCTCTGGGGATGATATGGTGTATGAAATTTAGGGGTTATTCCCAAACATGAATACATTTGAGATAAGACCAAATCAGTAAAATGAGTTCCTTTATCTGAATCAATATGTGCGGGGAGGCCAAAATGAGGAATAATTTCTTTCAAAAGGATTTTAGCAACAAAAGACACTGTGGCATGAGCAGTAGGAAATGCTCCAGGCCACCTGGTCAGTTGATAAACTATGATCAGACAAAATTTATACTGCCCAGCTTTTGGTCTAGAGATAAAGTCAATTTGTAGGTTCTCAAACAGTATAAAAGTGAGAAGACGTACACCAAAGGCTTTACCTCAAAAGACGTGTTGATTAAAGGCCTGACAGGTAGGATAAAGCTATACATACTTTGGAGGCAAGTGTAGTTATAAGGTGCTATCCATTATCTTTTAACAGAGTCTATAATGCCTCGGGTACCAAAATGACCATGTTTATGAATGGAGTGACAAATCTGATTATAGAAAGCCCTAGGGAGGAGGAGTTTGTCTTCTGATGATACCAATACTCCATTAATCTATTTTGCTTTAAATTTTTGCTTCCATTTTCCACTTCTTTGTCATTATAAGAAAAGGATAGATCCAAATCATCAGTAATTGTTGGTGGCATAGTTAATTCAGGGCCTTCTAAGGCTGCTAATTTGGCTGTCATATCTGCTTGGCTATATCTCCTGGAGACAGGATCAGTGCCACCTGTATGTGCAGAGCAATGACAGCTATGGCTTCGGGGAGCTGGATGGCAGAAAGAAATTTAGTAGTAAGGTTTGCATTGGCAATACATTTTCCAGCTGATGTTAAGAATCCTCTCTGAAGCCATAGCATGCTAATGGCATGACATATGCTACAGGTGTAATGGAAGTTTATGTAAATTGTGATTCTTTTTTTCTTTGCAATGATACAGAAATGTTTCAAATCTGTGAGTTCTGAAACCTGTGTGCTTACATTTGAGGGTAAGGAAGCTAACCAGAGAGTATCAAATTTGGTAACTCCTGCAGCTCCTGTATAGCACACACTATCCCTCATAAATGAAGAACCATCTGTAAATAATATTAAATCTAAATTATCCAAAGGGATGTCCAGTAAATCATTACAAGGTTTATCAACAATGGACACTAAAGATGTATTATTGTGTAAAGTTTCTTCAGATATTGGTAAATCAGGGAACAAGGTTGCAGGATTAGGAAATCCACAGCATTTTAGTGTGATATATTTATTATTCAATAGGGTTATCTCATACTTAGTAATCCTTTGGTCAGTAAATGGCTCTGTCCTAGGTCTTAATAACAATGCCTCAACCTCATGTGGGTACATTATGGCCAGAGGGCATCCCAATACCAAATAGGCAGATTTTTTTTATCAATAAAGCTTTGGCAGATATTCCTCTAAGGCATGGTGGTGTTCTGTCAGCTACTGGGTCAAACTGGACTGAATAATAGGCCACCGGGCATTGAGCAGGTTGTAAAATTTGAGTTAGAACACCTGAAACTACTTTATAAATTGAGATTTTAGACCTTTGACTTCATTCCCTTAGTATTTCCCAAAATTCCCTATAATCTCTCCTGAGTCTTCATGTTGGCAGAATCATTTTATTGGTATTTAACTGGTGGTAACTCCTCCCACATCCTCTCTTGGGCATGACGTAGAATCAGCAGTGATGGTGGTTAGGTGGGAAAATTAGAAAATGGCTATCCAACCATGGGTAAATGGTCTTTTTTATTTTGTATACTCTTCCTTGATTTCTAATGATCATTTAATAAACCTCTAAAATATAAATTTTACTATAATAAGATAGAATTAAAATTTTTACACTATCCCTTTTTGTTCATGGACATATAAGGTAAATGTTTCATCATAATTTGGAATGCCTAGAGCAGGGGCAGACAGGATAGCGTGTTTTGAATTTGAAAGAGCTGTTAGGTATTCTGTTTCTAGTTTAAGTGGTTCAGGTACTAAGTTTTATGTGAGTGCTACAAAGGGCTTAGTGATTTCCCCATAGCAAGGGATCAACTGCCAACAGAATCCTGTTGCTCTAAGAATCATCCTCAATTGCTTTTTAGTGGTAGGTACACTTAACTTTTGGATATTTTCAATATGCTTGGGAGAAATTGAATGGGAACCAGCAGTCAAAAACAAAGCCTAAATATTGTACTTTGATGAGACATCACTAAACTTTGTCTTTGGAAACTTCATGTCCTCTCTTATGTAGCTCAAAGAAGGTACTTTCTATCCTCTTGGCATGCTTCAGTGTTTGGTGAGGTCAAGAACAAATCATCCATATACTGAATTAAACTTCCGTATTTAAATTTTATGGCATCTGTATCAGCAGTTAAGAATTGTGTGAACAGTGTGGAGCTATCCACAAACTTTTGGGACAAATAAATCCAGGTCCTCTAGGAGTTTTCCAGGTGTAAGAAAAGATATGCCTAGAATTCTCATGTATGGGTATAGAAAAGAAAGCTGAGCACAAGTCTACTACTGTAAAGTATGTAGCTATGCCAGGAATAGAAGAAATAATAATATTTATATTAGAAATTACAGGGTGTCTCTTTATAATGTGATTGTTCACAGCTCTCAGATTCTGGACAAATTGATAGAGATGCTTGCAATTGGGCCCCAGTTTGGCTTTTTAACAGGCAGGATAGGTATATTATATTCAGATTTAGAAGTAATTATGATGCCTTGGTCAATCAATAAATTTATTTCAGGTTTAATGCCATCAATTGCCTCCTTTGAAAGAGGGTATAGAGGAATGGAAGAAGGTGGGCTAGATGTTTTTTTGATTTGAACAGAGACAACCAATTTAATTAGGCCAACATCAGAAGATGATTTGGCCCAGAGAGACTCAGTTATATCATTTGGAATCTCAAAAACAGTCTGTTTCTTTTCATAAGCATCTGAAAGAAGTACAGGGAGTAAAGTTAAGGATTCCTCAGGCAATTCCAGTGTCATAGAGGCATCTGGAGAACAAGTTATTGTGACCCTAAGCTTACATAAAGGGTCTCTCCCCAAAAACTTTATAGGGGAGGTAGGCATTAAGAGGAAAGAGTGTTCCACACTAAGGGGTCCTATGGACACTATTCTAGGGGGAAGTTTGGGAACCTTTAGGGGTGTCCCTGATACCCCCAGAACATTAATTGAGCCAATGGCACTGAAATCCAAATCAGATGTACTGTTCAATATAGACCAGGAAGCTCCAGTGTCCAAAAGGCAAGTATTGTAGGTGTTAACAAACTTTAATGTTATGTGGGGCTCATTAGTATGGGGTGGGGCAGTGGATAGGGACAACAGGCAGTAAGATGTCAGGGTCTGGAAAATTAAAGGTTGTGTCCTCTGATTCCTGTGCCCCAAACCCACCCCAACCACATAATCTTTGGTTATTTCCTTGGGCTCCTCCATGAGGGGCAGTGGCACCCTGGGTTGTTCAGGGGCATACTCCACTCAAAATATACTGCTGGCATATACATTTGGTATGAGTTGTCAGGTGCCTGGTTTATGTCTCTAGAATTATTATTATCAGTCCTAAAATTATGATTACTGAAATTACCATTAAAATTGATATTTTGATAATTTTTTGGATATTTTTCCAGTGAATATTGTTTTTACTGGATGGAATAAATTCCTACCTTCTGTAATTACATGGACCTTCCTCTGACAGAAGTGGCAGATAGGGGACTGATCGTTAGATTCTTGGAGAGGGACTAGTGCCAATGGTTGAGCATCACACACTTTGTCTTGTTTATCAAACCTATCCTTTAAAGATTTGATTTCTTTTTTCAAGGTTTCTATATTATTAGCCTCTTCCTGGCTTTTCTTTTTGGCCTTTAAAGACATAAGCAACAGTGTCAACTCTTCAAGGTCCATCTAAGGCCACCATGGGCAATGCATTTTAAAATAATTGTAGACCACCCTGCAAGAGTTGTTGACAAAATGTCTCTTTATTTGCTTAATATCTTTGGCTTCAGAAATATCAAGGTCTAGGTACCATTCCACAAGCTCAATGAGCTTATCCATGAATTGTGAGGGTGTCTTATCATCTGATTATCTAAGGCTTTCAAATTTTGACCATGCTTCCATATCCTCAGAGGATTCTCGCATAGCTGTTATAATGGCCTCGCTACAACAATTTAATTGCAACTGGTTCTCAGGACTGTTATAATCCCATGTAGGAGCCTAAGCTGGCTAGTGTGCTGTGCCACACCCCAGAACCTTGTTAACACAAGAGATGATCTTATTTTTCTCACATTCTGTTAGAAAAGCATTGAGAAAATTCTCAACATCCTTATAGGATGGGTCATATTGATACAAAATATCAGCCATTTTCTTGGTCACCACCAGAGGTTTACAAGGTAAATTATATTTCAGTTCTCTAATTTCTTGAGGAGTGAAAGGTATATGATGTCTTAGGATCACCATATTCCCATTGTGTCCTATTTGGGACACCTCCACTAAGGGGAAAAGACCTTTATAGTAATCATTTGGTCACTGTGATTCCTTTTAAGTTGACTGTAGGAATACTGAGGCAACATGGGTAGGAGCAGAAACCATGAAAAGATGAGATTTATTTGGGGCTGGGGCAGGTTATGCGGTGGGAGAAGGGACAGGAGAGAATGGCCGATTAGAAGAAGGATCAGGGGAGGTAAGATTAGCCAGGAGTTGAAGCACATGAGAGAAATGTTGCAGAGTACAAGAGAGAAGGGTCTGTACCTGATGTATACGTGTCTCGTCTCCATTTCGAGAGAAATAGGATTGACCTCTATTTCTGGTTCAGGAACAGGCTCATAAAATTCAGACTTATTTTGGATGGGATCAGTATTTTTTATTAGATTATATAAATGGTGTTTGAATTTTTCTGATTGAATTTTCCCATCGGCCTGCATTTCTGCTTTAATCTCTCGTATAGTAGCATTTTTTCTTAATATTGAAGATCAGAAAAATAAAATTTCCTAGGAGTACAAGGAGAAGGAGGGAATATTGAATCTTACAAACCTCTAATTGGGCAAAATGCAGAAAACTATCATGCACGGTAGCATTTATACTCCTTAGCATTTTGATCAAAAAAGAAAAAATAATGCCTATCTTAATTAATTTAATTAGTTGTTATTATTGTTATTATAGGGGGTGTAATAGCATAAGGTAAGGGTATTTAGCTTATTTTATTTTATTTTAATTTTTTATGATTTTATTAGTTTTTTATTTATTAAAAAGGGAAAAATATTCAATTATTTATTTGTTGCTGCCCTCTAGTGGCAGCAAGCAAGCACTGTAGCTAAGCAGGAAAAGGAAAAAAAAAGAAAGAAGAGGGAAAAAAGGAAGAAAAGAGAGAAAAGAATAGAAGAAAAAAATTAGAGATCAATATTGACCTCTAGTGCCCAAGAGGCAGCACTACAACTAGGAGGGGTTAGGGGTATGGTTAGGAGTGGGTTTCATGGTTAGGGGTGTGGTTAGGGACTGCCAGATACCAAAATGGAGGATATGACTACAAAACCAGGCTGAGCCTGAGAGAGAAGAAGTAAGTCAGGTTTGGTAAAGCAAGGAGTGGTAGGAGTTAAGCTGGGGTGGTTAAAAACACACTGGGGCCCTCCAAGCCAAGGCAAAAAGCCTGGAAGACTCAGGGAAAACAACTTCCCTTCCATGTTGGTCTAGGGAAAGGGAATCTTATACTCACCAGTTAGAACAAGAGCAGGTCAGCTGAAGTGACAATGAGGGAGGCCATGAGGGACAGGAAGGGGGGAGGGGCATACATGCTGGAGAGTACTTAAGGCCCAGCCTCTCAGAAGCAACTTGGAACTCTGATGGCAGAGGTTCCCACTGATTTGCATATCCGTTCAATAAATGGCCTTTCTCTGCCTGTTTGCATTGTCCACGGGTCTTCCTTGGTTGTGGGTGAAATCCCAGATCTTAACAACAGAAAGCTTGGGGGTGGTGCAACTGCAAGAGCAGCCAAGCCAGAGTGACTAGGCTTCAGCAGCTGAAGGAGTCAGTAGCAACACCGGGGTGGACTTGGGTGCCTTGGTTGAGGTAGCAGTTTGAGGCAGTGGGTGAGGGGCGAACCCATCAATTTGCTGGGCTTTGGCCAAGCTGCGGACAGGAATGGACAATCAGGCTAATTGGACTGTTCTCCAAACTATGGGTGGGGATTGGCTTTTCCACCAAGTCCCCCAAATTAAAGCAGCTGGGCCAGTAGGAGAGTGACCAGCAGACCAGATGGAAAATACTCACAGCTGCCATAAGGCTCAAAAGGCAGCAGGAGAGTTAGAGGAACAAGCTACAGCTGGGCAGCTGGAGCCAGGTTTGAAAACTCCCAGCAGAAGATTCCTTAAAAAGTTCTCAGTTCAGATCCCTTCATAAGTCACCAAATGTAAAGATTAAAATTAATATTAAATACTCCAAGTATTAATTGATTACTGTTTATTAAAATCCACTTAGAGCAAAGAGGTATTAAAAAAAAACAGAGAAAGGAAAAAAACACTCAATTCCTCCATGCTGGTACAAGCCAGAGAGAGAGGTTCCAGGAGAGCACCAGAATGCAGGAAGTTGAAACTGTCTACCAAATTAACTAATGATGCATGATAGGAAAAGGAAAAGGGGATTGTGGAACATGTAGTCTCTAGGGTTCAAGATTCTAAACCAATACAGTTCATATAATTCCTCTATGTGTCTTGGCAAATAGATTCCTAAATATTTTATGTTGTCTAGAGTGATTTTAAATGGAGATTCTCTTTCTAACTCCTGCTGCTGAATTTTGGAGGAAACATACAGAAATATTGATGATTTATGTGGGTTTATTTTATACTCTGCAACTTTACTAAAGTTGTTAATTATTTCCACTCATCTTTTAGTTGATTTTCTGTTGTTCTTTAATTATACCATCCGCAAAGAGTGATAATTTAGGTTCCTCATTGCCTACTTTAATCCATTCAATGTATTTTACTTCTTTAATTGCTTTTGCTAATGTATCTAGTATAATATTAAATATAATTGAAGTGGTCATGGGCACCCATGCTTCACTCATGATCTTATTGGGAAGAATTCTAACATGTCTCTATTGAAGATGATACTTGCTAATGATTTTAATATATACTGTTAATTATTTTGAGGAATTTCCCTCCACTTCCTATACTTTCTAATGTTTTCAATAGGAATGAGTATTGTATTTTGTCAAAGGCATTTTCTTCATCTATTGAATTAATTATGTGATTCTCTTGTCTTATTCCCCTTCTACTTCTCTGTAGGGTGATAGAATTATATAGCCCACTGAGTATACTTATTTTACCCTGAGTCAGTTACAATGAGAGTAAAAAGTTGTATCCTCACCGCAAAATGTTGTTTATATTTTCATTCCAAACCAAGAATGAGATTCTTAGCTTGGCTCTGAGCCCACATGGATCAGCCCCCTTCAAGTCAGATTGCCCTATATTTATCCACAGGTTTGGAATTTAAAGTGTTGTGGGTTTGCTTAGATCATTATTTGCCCAGGCAGGAACTCAGGAACTGAATGTTAGCCTGAGCTTAATTTTAGGACCTGTGAAAGCATATGTAGGGTTTAGGGGTATGGTTTGCTCTTGGCTTACTCTTGACTCCTTGCTACAGCCTCTTGCTGGCTCTGCTCTCCTTTTGTCTCAGTGCCCCAGATATTTTCTGCCTACCTTTTGGCTTTTTTTTTCCATGAAAGGTGTTTCATTCTTTCTCTTTATTTGTTCTTTCACTCTTGTATTTGTTTTGTGGAGATATTTTAATCTTGGTTGGAGAGAATTCTCATGGTGACACGGAGCTGCTTCCCTAGTTACTCCCCCATCTTGGCTCCACCCAGGGAGATAAATTAATAATTTTATCAAGACAAAATAAAGCCAAAATTGGATCCTTACCTCAAACAATTTATATTCTAGTTGTGAAAACAGCATACAGATAATTAAGTACATCCAAAAAAATGAAGGTGAAGAATCCATATAATGTCACTTTAAAAGTACAGTCATTATTAGCTTTGGAGACAGGAAATGCCTCCTGCAGATGCTGACAGTTTAAAAGAAATTCTATTTTGAAATTTTAAAAAATTTGAAAGAAAATTCTAAAATGTGAAAGTAGGAGAACTCTCACATCTGATTTTTAGGTAAATGGAAGGAAGAAGAGAAGAAAATATTTAAAGTTTAAGTAAAAATGCTAATTACACATTCGGTTTTCCAGAAGGCATAATGGAAACTATACAGAGATATGAATTAGGACATTGGTCAGGAAGCAATGTTTATGGTGGTTGGGATGAGCTATTAGATGTGTGGGGATTGGATTGGTAGAGGAGTCTGAATCACATTGGAGTGAGTGGAGGGGCAGGGACCAGGATGATTCATTATAGAGTGATATTTGAAAGAAAAAATTCACCAATTAAGATAGGTTATTAAAGTGTTCAAATTCTCCTCTTTGTAAAAGTCTTAGAGGTCAGAACATAGCCATAAACTACCTACCCTCTTTGAAATTGGTTTGGAAAGCAATATATATGATAAAGTGCAGAGCTTGCTGTAAGTATTGTATGCCCCATCCCATCCCATTTTCCCACAAAAAGATCTAGGAAAGTAATCAGGAAATAGTGTTGCATAAATAAAACTGATGCAACCAAGATTTGAAAGGAAACAAGAAACTGGGGGAAAATGATTATGTGAACTATGTTTTCAAAAGCCTCATTTCTCAAATATGTTGAGAACTAAAACATTTATAAGAACAAAAAAGCATCCCCCAATTGACAAATGGCCAGAGAATAAAACGGTCAATTCACAGATTGAAAACATTAAACTCTCTTTAGTTATCTGAACAAATGTTCCAAACCATGATTAGAGAAATATGCATTAAAACAACTCTGAGATACCACCTAATATGACAAAAAAGAAAAAGAAAACAAATAATGTTGGAGGGGATGTGCAAAAATTGAGGCACATATGCTATTGGTGAAGGTATAATCTGGTACCATCATTGTAGGCAGCAATTTGTAACCATGTCCCAGTGTCCATAAAACTGTATAAAATATTATTGTCTTAAACTAAAAATGATCAAAGATGGATGGAAGGTCCTACACTTACAGTTATGTGATTATGGTTCTTTCTGATGAAAAATAACTAGAAACTAAAAGAATATCCATCGAGTACAGAATGACTGAACAAATTGTGATATATTATTGTAACATTAATACTATTCTGTAATAAGAAATAATGTAATGTAAAAAATATAAGAAAAGATGATCACGAGAAAAAACCCAACAGCATAGAAAGGCTTATAGTAAGTGATTCAAAGTAAAATAAGCAAAATCAGTAGAATGCTGTTCACAGTAACAGCAGTTAGGTATGATGATCAACTGTGAATGACAATTATTATTAGCAATGCAAGGATCCAAGACAATTCCAAAGGATTCATGATGAAATATGCTATCCTCTGCCATAGAAGGTATTGATGGAGTCTAACTGCAGATTTAAGCATAACATTCTTTAATTTATTTCATGAATTTTTCTGTCACAATATGACAAACATAGAAATATAGATTGTATGATAATATATGTACCACCTACATCATATTACCTGCCTTCTTGGGGAGATAGAGTGGAATAGAAGGGGAGAACATAGTTTGTAAAATGTCAGAGAATGGTTGTTAAAAATTGCATTGACATTTAATCTTGAAAAAAATAAAAACTAAATTAAAAAATGAGATATTTTGTCTCAGGGCTTCCAGGAGTTTTGGAAGCTCCTGGAGGCTTAGGGAGTCCCAGGAGACAAGGGGAAGAGGAAGAAATGATGATCATTGCTCAATACTTGACCTACCATTAATTTAAATTAAAATAATATTTTCCTTCTAAAAGAAATATTAATATGCAGCATTTTACATAAAAGGGATTTCTTAAGTTTCATAGGTTTTATATTAATATATTTACATGTATAAATACAATATATAAAAATATTTTCTTCTCAGGGTCATATTTATGTGAACAATATAGCTTAATTTTTTTTCTTTTAAACCCTTACTTTCTGCCTTAGTAACAACTCTTAAGAGAGGAGGGTAAGGCATACACAAACTGAATTGTGACTTGCCCATTGTTACTCAGCTAGGAAAAATAACTTAATCTGCACAATATCTATCCATATGGAAAAGTGACTGGGGGAAAAAGCAGCATTTGTATTTGCTACTTCCTGATTTTTAAAAAGACCAGTAGAGGCTCTGAAAAAATAGTAGTATCTGGTATTTTTATAACATCTTAAAGCTTACAATTATATACATTTTAATGTTCCATAGGGGTATACAGGCTATTCAGGAAAGAATAGTATCTCTAGTATGTGTTTTCTGATCCCTTTTCAGAGCTATTTTGCTGTCCACCTGCCACACAGCTTTCACCTGTGGCTCCAAGAAAATGTAGCATGCACAGCAGCCATGCTTCCATAAACTGTCTCAGCAATTTGGCTAAACCAGGTTGATGGTATCTGAGAGGCCTCAACCTTTTCAGTGAGTCAGGAGGATGTCTACCAATGCATATAGTGACTTCTCCTACCATAATGTTCTGATCAGAACAATTTATTTGTATAGTTCTTACAGTTTGGTTAGACTTTGAAGAAGCCATGGTTATCTACCACATGCATGTCTACCAGTTATTTTGACATTTGTTTTGCTAATGGATTTTAATGGCTCTGGAAGACAGAATGAGCCTGATAACTATATGACTCTGTCTAACTTAAAACCAATTCAAATGGAAGTCAAATGACATCATCCATACCATTTTACATTTTATGAACTTGTTATTTTGTTATTTCATTCCTACCTTACAGTTGTGTTCTAAAATATTTATAGCAGCTCCTTTTGTGGTGTCAAAGAACTAGAGACTCAAGGAATGTCTTTCAGCAAGGGAATGGCTGAACAAGTGGTGGCATATGATTGAAATGGGATAATATTGTGCCATAAGAAATTACAAACAAGA
This sequence comes from Monodelphis domestica, assembly GCF_027887165.1. NCBI lineage: Eukaryota > Metazoa > Chordata > Mammalia > Didelphimorphia > Didelphidae > Monodelphis > Monodelphis domestica. Next base: position 364,174,754 of record NC_077229.1, read on the forward strand.
TGATTACATAAAAATATGGAAAGATTTATATGCAGTGAATGAAAGAGAAGTAAATAGAACCAGAAGAACATTGTACACAGTAAGAATAATACTGTATGATGATCCACTGCTTAACTATTATCAGCAATGCCAGGATCCAGGACAACTCTAAGTTAACCATCATAAAGATGTCTATTGAATGATCTTGAAGGAATTGGCAGAGTCTGAATTAGTTTGGAGCATATCATTCATTATCTTTCCTCAGTGAATTTTTCTTTAGTGTAAAAAAATATGTATCTTGTTTCATAAATGGCAAATATGGTAATATGTATTAAAAAGATAATAGATATATTAACTATATCATATTACTTGCTTTCTTGAGGTGGGGTAAGAGGTGGTAGGAATGGAAGAAAAAGGATGAGATTCAGATTTTTGGCCATAACATGAGAGAATTTTTTTGGTGAACATATTTATTATAATATATCATAGATGTATAATGAAAATACAATTTATGTTATTGTTATATAAGATATACTATTTTATATCTACATAAAATAAAAAGTAACAAAAAAGGCTTCTGGAAAATGTACAAGTGATGAAGCAGCAGGTGCAGATCCACTGGGAAATATAGTCACAATCCTTTACATAGGTGACCCAGAGAATAGTCACTGGATCAAAACAACATTGGGATTGAACAGCACCTAGTCTGTCTAAGCAACCTTTTTAAAGGACTCTACTGCTTACTTCCTGGTGCAAGGAAGGGTCTAGAATAGGTACACAAAAATTGTCTTTACCTAATCATGTCCTGCTTACCACAGTCAACAAGGGATTTTTCCTTGTGATCAAAATGCAATCTCTCTCTCTCTCTCTCTCTCTCTCTCTCTCTCTCTCTCTCTCTAATGCATGAAAACTTTTGTGAAGATAATTCCATTAACCATTGGTAAATGGATTGTGTAGAGACATATGGGTAACCTCAAATCCAGAAATTATGATTGATTTTGTTGCAAAAACAAACAAAAATACTCAGCAAGATTCTGTATTCAAGTAACATCTCTGAATGAAATCAGGCTGACAACTGAACATCAGCTAACAAAAGTTGGAGGTGGCTACGTGGTTTTCTTGAACCTGTAAAAATTAAATTAGTTTCTCTAATAATAAAAATATTATTTTTATGAGGTTTATTAAGGATTATTAGAAAATCAAGGAATAAAGAAAATACTAAATAAGAAACGTGCCCAGGGCTGATTAGCCCATTCAAAGCTTACTTATTACATCATTGCAATGGAAGAGAGACAGGTAGGCATTACTGCCAGTTAAATACTAATTGTGATCTCACCCAGATGGAGACTCAGGTGAGATTATAGGGAATTCTGGGAAATACCAAGGACTTTGGGGGATTTAAGTCTAGGGTTCAAAATCTCCATTTTTATATCCCCCCTGAGAGCTGAGGAAGACTAGTCTCTCTGATAGGTCTTGTAAATATACCAACTTTGAAATTACAATAATTTGAGGATAAAAGTAAAAGAGAACAAAACCAAATATTGCTAGACGCATTGACAAAAAGCCAATTATGGAGCAGTCCCCTTTGGCATAAGGGTATACATACAAAACAAATGTATTCAAACCCCACACAGTTCAAATCACCACATCCCAAAGTTCACTCTGGACCTTCTTGTGCAGCTTGTGGTCTGTGGAGGCATCTTCATGGTGTCTTCTCCAGACAGTTCAGTTTCTGGATTGGGAGAGGTAGCATGTTTCTTAACCTAAAATTACTCTCAAAAGTAATTTAACCTTTGTAATTTAAAATAATGATATTTATACATTCCCCCCATGAAGAGGGTCATTGAAAAACACAAGGATCACTTAGGGATGCGTGGCTGAGTTATGAGGTATATGAATCAATTGGCAAGAGAAATAAAAAACATCAAAAAAATCCAAATAAAAAAGATAATTTCTGGATGAAATATAGACTATCAAAGTCTTATGAGTAAAAATTCTAAGGGAAAATAAATCTATATCAGGTCCTTGAATCAGGGACCAATTAAAATGATATAAGCATTTACCCAATCAGTAGCCAGGACTACAGCAAATTTGCCACACTATGAAAGACAGAAAAGGTACTAGATTATAGGAGCCAGATAGGAGGCAAATTTTCGTACTTGTCTGTAAGTATTTTCACAAAGAGTGTGGATACAGGGAAGGCCTACATCTTAACTTATGTCAAGCATCACAACCTCGAGTTGCACAGTAAGTTCAAGTCCTTTGTATTGGCTTGAAAGTGCATCAATCCTACCTGGATTGATTTCTTCTTCTTTTTTATTTTGACCTGTGTGCTCTTTTGGCACTATTCAGGTTAATTCTGTGCTTCTTTTTTGTATTCTTTTGTCCTGGAATCAGACAGAATCATTAAGCAAAGTCCCATAAATTTTATTTTTAAACAATTAATGGCATCATTTTTATAGTCTCAAGCTTTTGGGTTATACATTGACATTATAGCAAATATATTTTACATTTATATTACTGCTAAATCAAAAAAGTTAAAGAAAATCTTAATACTGGTGACATATGCTTTAAATATAAAAAGGAGTGAAAAAATAAAAGCTGAAATAGTTTATTGCACATGCAAGCAAAAACAATAGTAAAAGAGTTTTAAAATTCAAAAATATAGCTTATAATCATTGACACACTGTGTCAGCTAAGAAAATATAGAATACAAAGGGTTCTCACCAAAAATGAGATCCATTTCCTCTTCATATCTGGCCATGACCCCCTGTGCAAGCAAATGAATTTCACAAGGTAACAGGTTTTCATAAAGAACAGTAGTACAATATGTAATGCAAATTCAAAAGGCATCAAATTTTCCCAAATTCACAACATCCCAGTTAATTACAATAGCAAACAAACCTATCATATTCCATATGAGTTGCTGTGTGATATTTTTAAAAGCATATGGACAGATGTATATTTGTCACAATTGTTACAGACATAGAGAATCTTTCAAACTTGGCAAATATATTTTTAAACAAAGTAAAACTTATTTGGGTCTAGAACTTCATCAAGAAATCAAGATATCATTTAAAAATGTGGCAGAGGTGTCTAGGAATAAAAACAAACCTCTGTACTGTTGATGTTGGGTAAAGTGAGCTGAAGAGTTAAAATGAGAGATGCTCCTCTTTTGGGAGCTATCCAGGGGTACCATGCCCTGGGATTAACTTCTCAGCTCCTTTGGTATGAGACTGTGATGTCCTATCCATTCACATTTTTTATAAATGATGGAGGTGAGGATTGTAATTTTTTTTCACTTCAGCTCCTAAAATGGACCTTTACCTCCTGTTAGAGGCATGCAAAATGATCAGAGTTGTTGAAAAAAATCTAAGAATGATGTCTAAAGACCCCTTAAAATCAATTTCAGATATTAGCTCATTAAGTTTTCCAAAGGTTGTTATACAATTTTAACCAGTTCTGATGAAGTCCATCCATCCTTTTTATGACAATTTACAAAGTCAAAATAGAAAAAGGCTGTTTTCATATATGGGCTTATTCAATAATATCTGTTCAATATAGTTATAGGAGAAATGCAACAGAATATAACAGTAGTTAAAACCCAATACATTAAAATGATTCAGTGTAACAAAATAGTATTGAATACATTAATATATGAGCTTAAAACCAGCAAAATTATATCTTAAAGAAAACAATCAGCAAAATGCAATAAAATACAGAGATTTTTATTAAACATTGGAGTCTGAATAGCTTTAAAAATATAACATCTAGTCTCTTTAAAGTTTGGTTTTTTTTGTTTGTTTGTGTTTTTTTTTATCCCTTCAGCTGCCTTTTTTCAGCACTATAATGAGATTTTCCATAGCAAGGGTGGGTTTTAGGTATCTCAAATTAGTCAGGCCCACATGGCAAAGAGTTTCAGGGAGATGAATTTCTCTCCTAAATCTCAGGTGAGATAAATAAAAGTATCAGTGCACTCAAAAACTATCTTTTGAAATAGGAAATGCACTGCTCTCTCATAAAATACACCATACTTGTAACTTCCTGTTTGGAAAAGTCTCTTCCTTCTCCTCATCCCCACCCATCCACCCCCTGTGGTCACCTGCCATGGGGAGGCTAATTGTAGCCTAAGGGAAGAACACCACAGTTTTTACCAGCTGGTTTTTGATTCTGAAGACACAGCAGCCTGGGTCCTGAGGCCAGGCCTCCGGTGATCTGGCTCAGAGAATCAGATGGGAAAGGGGTCAGGGCTGGGGCAGGTCGGGACCAGGAGAGCCATCAGGGTCAAGCAGGTCTGGAGTGGATGACTGCAGGTAGGAGCAGATTGCTGGAGCACAGAAGCAGGCAGCAGGAGCGAGTACATCAGAAACTTGCGGCGGGGTGTGGGGGCTGGGAGGTGGTAAGATGAATCAGAATCAGCTTTGCTGAAAAGCCTTGGCAGGAGAAACGTGGATTAAAAAAATTATCTAGGCTATCTTTAAAAAAAAGTTTTTTTTTGAGAAGTTCTTGTCCAAATCTTGTGGTTGCCATTAACTGTAAAAAATTAAATTAGTTTCTCTAATAATAAAAATATTATTTTATGAAGTTTATTAAGAATTGTTAGAAAATCAAGGAATAAAGAAAATTCTAAATAAGAAATGTGCCCAGGGCTGATTAGCCCATTCAAAGCTTACTTATTACATCATTGCAATGGAAGAGAGACAGGTAGGCATTACTGCCAATTAAATACTATTTGTGGTCTCGCCCAGACTCAGGAGACTCAGGTGAGATTATAGGGAATTCTGGGAAATACCAAGGACTTTGGGGGATTTAAGTCTAGGGTTCAAAATCTCCATTTTTACTAACCATATAGTGAAAAATTCCATGAACCTGGCATGGGTATGGCAATCAAACCTAATTCAGGCAGCAAAAGTATATGCCTCCTCAAAGGAGTGAATGAAAGTGCTCATAAGGATGCGATTTACATTTGTAGAAAACTACTATGCCACCATCATCACTGCCTATATTCCCATTATGAAGAGCTCAGATTTAAAAAAAAATTGTGAAGACCTGGACTCTCTCACTAGTGTGACAAAAGAATTCTGCATGACTTTTTTTCATTTTTTTTATAATTACATATGTAGTAATCACTACCACAATAAACATTAAAATAAACAAATGAATATAAAATTATACGAAAAGCCACAAGCTCCACATTATTTACAATTTATTTAAAATTTATAAATTATAAGTGTATTAATATAAATACCCTATGCTTTTGAGTTCCCTTTGGATTTGTTTTACTTTGATACTTTTTTCTCTTGATTTTGTGTCTATTATTTATTTAAACAAAGTATGTATTATTCTTACTCACTTTTCTTCTCTTTTTATCTATACATATATTTCCTTTATTTTATTTATACTTCCAACATTTGGTATTTTTAAAAACATAATACAATCCACTACATTCAAATATCACAATCTATTCAGCCATGTCTCCCAATCATTTTATTGATTTCATTTCTAGTTATTTTGTCATTACAAAGGTTCCATGAATACTTTCACAAATATACAGCTTTTTAGCCTATCAATAATGCCCTTAGCAACTGTCCCTAGTAATGAAATCCTTAGATCAAAGAGCATGAGTAGCTTTAAAGCTCTGAATGTATAGTTCCATTTTGTTTTCTAAAATATAAAAATCATAGCTTCTCTCACAATGTAATATTAGGTCTATTTCTCCATTTTCCTATCAACATTTAATTTGATCAACTTAACCCATATGGTTCTCAGTTAACATATATTACCAGGGCCATATTTAGCCAGATTGATCCTTAGGCCACAGATACAGTCAGTTGCCAGGACCATACACTTTCCAAAACCAAGTCTTTATAGGTTGGCCATACCCAGTGGCACTTTTCTTCCAATACGACAACCCTTCAGGAATATAATATTATATCCAAAGTATTATGAGTGTTAAAATATTGCTATAGCAGAATATTTCTGCTCTCAACCATTTTTGTCCCACAAGAAACTGTTTGGATTATTTGTATGCTCAAGTTTAGATCTACTCCTAACCTCATGAATGTATATGGGGGATATTCAGATATCTATCATATTTAACTTATGTAAGACTCTATTCATCTCCTTAACTTCTTTCATATATATATTTTTGGTTTGATATTGATATTTCTGAGAGAAAAAAATTAAAGCACCACACTATTATTGTTTCGTTAATAATTTCTATCTGTATATCATTTAGTTGTTTTCTTTTAAACCTGAATCCTATAACTCTTGTTGCATGCAGATCCAATATTGATAATGTTTCACTATCCATAGTACCCCCTCCCAATGTAATATAGTTACCCTGTTCATCTCTTCTAATTATATCCAATTTAGACTCAACTCTTTTAGAGACAATGACTATTACCCCTGTCTTTTTCGGTCAGTTGACACATGGTATATCCAACTTCAGTCCCTAATTTTCACTCTATGTGTGTCTCTCATTTTCAGTGTGTTTTTAGTAAACAACACATTGTCAGGTCCTAGTATTTTATCCTTTGTACTATCCATTTTCTTCTCATGTGTGAATTCATCCCCATTTAAACTCAATGTCATAGTTTCTAGCTGTGCATTTCCATCTACTCCATTCCTCCTCACTGTTTGTCCTCTTCTTTTCTTTCTGCCATATCTCTCTTCAGATATCCAATTCCCTTTGACCCATACCTCTCTAATTACACCCCTCCTCAAAAATCCTCCCTTATCTTCTATCTTTGCCCTACAAATTCCAAATTGGCCCATCTTTCCAAAAGTCTCTCACTTGTTTTTTCAGTCTTATCGTTTAATTCTTACTCTATCTACCTTTCTAAAAGTCTCTTCCTTATTCCCCCTATCATGCCCTTCTCATTCTTCCCCTAGCTTTTCCTTAGTCCTTCCTTTAGCCCTTCACCTTACCCCCTACCTCTTCAAATGTACTGCCCTTCTTTCTTTTCACACACCTTTCTTTTCTCTTATTCCCTCAGTCCCCCAAGGGGACTCCTGGTCCTTCCCTTTTCATATCCTCTTTCCTTCCTGTTTTTTCTGTATGTTCAAGTGATTTTTACCCTTCTAATTGTGTATATTATTCTTTCTTTATCCTAGCTCTGAAGAGAGTAGGATTCTAGTATTTACAGTCCATGAAACAGCAAGATTTGAGTTCCTGCCCTACTCTTTAACACCCATAGACTCTATGATGGCCACTCCTTCAGTCACCAGCTGTGAACCAGTGGGAAGTCTCCATAGCCAAGGGAAGAGCAGACACAGATGCTCCCATGACCCTCAGCCTACAGACTCCAGTGGTATTCTAGGGCATACAAGCTCCAGTGCTCAGAAAACAAAGTACCAATCTTGCTCCCATGGACTACCTTTTTGATTTCACTCATTTTTTTCTGTTACAGTTCCAAGGGTCTTTGGGGATTGGACTGAGACCAGGAACATCAAAAACTTTCTTCCCTATTTATTCCTAACTTTTCAGCTTCATTCCCAACTGCCTTATATTTTTGCCACTTTTAGCATTGGTTCTGTGGGGTTATTTTTGGTTATTTGTGGTCAAGGAAGCATCATACCCTAACCCACCATATTCCCACCTCTGCATAACTTCAGTGCCAGAGTAGGCAAACATAACAATTGTCCTTGGAAGAAATGGAGTTAGAAACTGAAAAACACTTGTCACATACTATTAAAGACTTTTGCATTTCATGACCTTAACACTAACACTGTCTCCTACTTACCTAAATGCAATAAAACTTAATAGGTACACCCTCCTTGCAAACATTGGCATTTAATAGATTGTATTATTGTAAGATGAAATAGATAGGACATGAAACTAACTAAAAATAATGTGCTGGACTTGTCATAGACATCCTCTCCAAGATAAACATTAACTTTCAAGAAGAGAAGTGTTCCCAAGGCAAGATGACTACCAGAAATTTAGTGTCAATAGATTAGAGTGCTTATTCCCTAAGGGAAGAGTTTATTTCAGAGTTGGAGGGAAAGCTGAGCCATTACATAGTTGGTAACAATGGAGCAAAAAAGGATAGAATGACTTTTGGAGATTTGATGTACAGTGCCACATTAACTCATTTTAACCAGAACACTCATAAATGGCAGGATTGGTTTGATGAAAATGATGGAAAAATTTGGAAACTACTAAAACAAAAACCAATATGACTATGTATATATAATGAAAAAATAACTTAAATTTATGAATTAAAAATGAAGATAGGAGATTTTAAAACTTACCAACTTTAAATGTGGTTCCTTAAAGACACTAAAACATCCAAAACTTAGACTATTTGAGCATGAAGTCAAATGATTGTAATTGTTTCAAAATGTATAACACTGAAAAACAAGATTTACAAAGAATTTGTAAATGCTAGACATGCTAGAAAGAGAAGAACAAAAAATGTTTCATATTATGAAACACATGAATTGCTTAGTGAATGAATAAATGAATGAACATACTATTAAGCACCCAGTATGTTCAAAGCACTATAGTAAGTTCTGGGGAAAGAAATAGAAAAGACAGCCCTTGTTCTCCAGAAGCTTGCATCCTAATAGTAACAAAAAAATTAAAGGTTTCATCTGCAAATCAGTTGAAAATGTGGTCCTTAAGATGCAGTGGCAAAGCAGATATTAAAGTATTTTCTTATTCTTATTTCTATTGACATAATCATACCAGTTTCTGACATTTGTCACTGCCAAGGACTTTGGTGCAACACCTTTCCTTTATTATTCTTTGGTAGTAATGTCTGTATCATCTTTAGGAGAAATTATTAGCTTTCTTTCTACAGAGCTTCCTCCCATAACAATGTTTAAGGAACCAAGCTGGAGGTCTTGCTATTCCCAAGGCTCTTGTCTTCAGAATGTTAGGCTGCCTCCATTACCATCTGAAGGAAGACAGTGGTCAAGCTGGGGGTGGTGATTTGACTTGCTTCACATCTGGCTTGCCTCTCTTGTCTGCAGTAGTAGAATGGAATGTTTTTTATTGCTAATTAGACTGCTATTTTCTTTTATATAACATTCACTTCCAAATAAAGACTTCTTCCTCTAAAAAAAGGCCGTATACCACAGGAAAAGAAATCAACTTTTAAGTCTAAAAATACTTACTTTGTATTATGTCTACCTACAAAGGAAGAGGGGAAATGCCCTTTTCTAATAAATTATTTTACTTTATACTTTCTTGTGGATATGTTCCACCTATAACCTTTATCAAAGGTTAGCCATGCCCATGAATGCCAAAGTTCCTTATTTTATCTACCTTGAAAATTCAGTCTGCATTTTGAATAACACTGTATAGTATTCATGCTTCTCAAAAAGGATCATTTAAATAATAAACAACATGTCAGGAAGGATATTTCACATTTTTCCTTGAATTTAGCTAGAAGTAAGAATGCAGGTGAAGAAATGAATGTTTTTCTCTTAGTGTGCCATTTATCAGAGAGCCCAATGGCTCAGAGCAATTTTGTCATTCCTCAATGTCCCAGGTGTCCCAATATAGATTTTCATTTCTGCCTGCTGGACTGGGGCTTGAGAACTCTACCTGATGCTTGGTCTTGATGAGTGGCTGCTCTTTATTGACTGACCAAGTAATCATTTTTATGCCACCAGTATGGATAATGGGCTGTCCTATGAAGTAACCCTTTAAGTCATTCACTCCTCATATTGTTCCAGTACTGCCATGTAGAGGTAAAACAGAAGCAAGACATCACTGTGAAAAGAGGAATGGATGGCCTGGCTTTGTGTTTATATAAAAAGAAAATCTTCTGAAGCAATAGTACCTGGCTTAGTCTTGTTGAAATAGTGAAGTAGGCAGTTTATATTAGAGCATTCTCTCTGTATTTGCTTTTGGGGATTATCTCAGTTTTTCCATTTGTGTCTCTTTCATTTCAGTCCTTAGCTATACACTATTCTCAAGAGTCTAAACTGGAAACTTTCTTCTGTAGTCTCCAAATAATCAAAACCTCCCTATATCCAGAAGTGATATCCTACACCTATAGTCTTTATTAATTGGGAGGCTGATTCAAGTAGTTTGCTTGAGTTTAGTTCTGTGACTCATTAGGTCTAAATTTGACTTAGTATCTGCATCAACACCATCAATATAGTCATCTTCTAATAGTGGGTGTGGGGAACACCAGGCCTGATAAAATAATATAGAATCAGTCTGGTTAAACACAGTAAGTCAAAACATCTTTGCTGATTAGTAATGGGATCTAGTTATAGGCCGCAATTTTAGCTTGGGTGAGTTAAAGGAAGGGAAAGAAAGAAAGAAAGAAAGAAAGAAAGAAAGAAAGAAAGAAAGAAAGAAAGAAAGAAAGAAAGAAAGAAAGAAAGAAAGAAAGAAAGAAAGAAAGAAAGAAAGAAAGAAAGAAAGAAAGAAAGAAAGAAAGAAAGAAAGAAAGAAAGAAAGAAAGAAAGAAAGAAAGAAAGAAAGAAAGAAAGGAAGGAAGGAAGGAAGGAAGGAAGGAAGGAAGGAAGGAAGGAAGGAAGGAAGGAAGGAAGGAAGAAAGAAAGAAAGAAAGAAAGAAAGAAAGAAAGAAAGAAAGAAAGAAAGAAAGAAAGAAAGAAAGAAAGAAAGAAAGAAAGAAAGAAAGAAAGAAAGAAAGAAGGAAGGAAGGAAGGAAGGAAGGAAGGAAGAAGGAAGGAAGGAAGGAAGAAGAAAGAAAGAAAGAAAGAAAGAAAGAAAGAAAGAAAGAAAGAAAGAAAGAAAGAAAGAAAGAAAGAAAGAAAGAAAGAAAGTAACAGAGAGAAAGGAAGGAAGGAAGGAAGGAAGGAAGGAAGGGAGGAAGGGAGGGAAGGAGGGAGGGAAGGAGGGAGGAAGGAAGGAAGGAAGATTAATGGTAGCCTGACTCACTGAGAAAGGAGGTATGAATAATTCTCATAGAGATGATTCTGTCCTTTACCAAAGATTATTGTGCCAGGCTGGGCCTGTTTACATGAGAGGGGGCTAGTGATCTGGATTACTCTTGCCCCCTTGGATTTCTTGGAGTGGTATAGCCCTTCTGGCTCATCCAGAAGAGGTATGGAAGTTCTAACAGTCCCTTAGGAATCTCAAATACCTCACAGAGAAGGCTGCACCATTACCACCAATTTTTGACCATTTGCTCCTAATGCAATTTTCCTCAAACATCATGTGGTTTTTATTGTACAATTTTGCATAGCTCAGTGATTTTTAGGAACATATGTACTTAGTTATAGAATAATTGATTATTGGAGGGTTGGGTGTAGAAAAAAAAACAGAAAAATGCTACTGAAAAATGAAAAGACTTGCTGAAGGATATTTCAAGAATTATAGTATAATTTTTGGAGTAATAAGAGCCTATGGCAAATTAAAGAAGAGGTGGAATGGAATTTCCATCACTGTAAACATAGGTATTTCATAGAATATGAAGTATATCAATAGAATAGCCCAGTTGTGAGTAATCTGAGATCAACTAACCCAAAGCACTCAATTTACAGATGAGGAAAAGTAGAGCAACAAAGAGAACTGAAAAAAATAAAAGGCCCTGTGGAGAATAGATGTGAGCAGTCTCACCATGTTAATATTGGGACTAATCATAGTTCCTTTTTAGAGATAATATTATCCCTGTAATCTTCTCGTTCCAAAGTAAAATATGACTTGTAAATAATGTGATCATAAAGATTATTAATTTCATATCTATAGTGATCATTTGTTAAGCACCTATTTTGTGCAAAACAGTGTGGTGATTGAAAGATATAAGCCTACTTAACACATGTTCCCCTACCGGGAAATTTATAATCTAGTGAGAGGTAAACAACACATACAGGTTATAGAATCATGGAGCCATAGATTTGGAAGAGGCCAAAGGATTAGTTCATTTTTCTACAAAATCCCTAATAAATGGCCTTGTTAGTTAAGCCAGTATTTTTTAAAACAACTATTTCATTTTTAATCATTAAGAAGGTTTTAAAAATATGTACAGCTAAAAATCTACCTCTAGGAAATCTCCACTCATTGGTCCTATTTTGCACTTTGGAATCAAAAGGGAAAAATAAATCTAATTCACTATAATTTCAAAGTGTTACTGGTGCCTCTAAAGTAATAGATCCTCATACTCCCATAAGCCCAAGGTAGACAATTTTCTTGAGATTCAATGGCTAACAGAATTATTGTCTAGTGGCATACAATCTCCTCTTCATGAGTTTCCAGAAGTCAATTAAGTCATGCTAATATTAAGTCTTCCCACCTTGATAGGACTTACCAACACTTAAATTCTGATGGCATAACATTTGAAAACCAAGGTCACTTTCCTGACATAATGAAACACTGGAATAAATTAAAAGGAATCCACTTGAAGAGTTTTTACTCTTTTAACACAGGAAAAATGTTTCTAGAACTCTTTTCCCCCCAAGCAAAACATCCCTAGTTCCTTCAATACTGGCAAATATAATACAGAATAAAATTTGTAAGAATTTGTGCAGCCTATTTATAAACATACTTTTCACACTACTAAGTCTAGGTTTCTGCTTATTGATGGACTCATTGCACTTTAAAATTACTTTCATCTTTATTCATTTCCATCTTATTTGTTTCTATCTGTCTTTGAATAAGGATATGATTCTTTCCCCAGTGTCTGCCTTGTTCACTCCAATACCATCATCCAAGGAAAAGCAACAAGTGTTTTATTTTGTTTTGTTTTGTTTCCCTTAGGTTTTCACTTAAAAATATGTTATTTTATGCACCATTAAAAAATCAAGACTTAAGATTTCATTTGGGTAGTGAACTACCAGCATGAAAACACTTTCTATTGATTCAATTGACAATTGATCTGTAACTTAAATAATTGCTTGTGGTATGGAGGGATTAATTGACAACTATGGTCAGAAAGCTTCTATATGCCATTTATAATAAAAATCCCTCTGAACCAGGGGAGAGAAGAAATAATAGCTCATTTACTTCTATATTGTGAAATAAACAACAGTTCATTTTAGATTTTACAATCTCTGAGAACATATACGATGTGATTTGTCAATTTTAAATTCCTATCACATAACAGGATCTTTCTCTCTTTGTGTGTCTCTCTCCCCTTTCTCTGTATCTGTCTTTATAAAATATTTATATATGTATTTATATATGCATGTATGTACTTGTGTGTACATGTTAATGTGTGTACCAATGTATATATTCACACATAGGAATCAATATAAATGTAGGAATTGAGACTGAAAGAATTATTAAATGTCTCATAATATAGGAAATGGCATTTAAGTTATTTGGAAGATATATAGTATTTTAGAAAAGAAAAGGTTGTGAAAGTATTCTAGGGGAAGGGTAATATATTTACAAAAATGTTAAAGCAAGAGTAGTCCAGTTTATTTGTAGTATATAGTATGTGAAGGCTATTTTTGATTTTTTATTCTTTTTATCCATATTATATAACAGTTCTTGATACAACAAAAGCATTTAATAAAAGCTTGTTTGATTGCTGCCAGAGAAAATTACTAGCTATTTTGTAGACATTTTGAGTTTTATGTAGATTGTGCAGTGAATTCAATAAAATTGTGAGAAAGTTGGACTGGATTTGACCATCAATAGGGAGCTACCAAAGGATTTTGAGCAAAGTGGAGACATGATAAGATCCATATATTAAGAAAATTAATATGGCAATTTTGAGAAAAGTAAGGGGGAGGAATCAGTCATTAAGTGATGGGAATCACTTAAGGAGGATTTTATAATAGGAATGCCAGATAATGATGCAAAATTCCAAGAGATCGACAGTAGTCAAAATGTAATTGAAAGGAGAGATCTGAAAGGCAGAATTGATAAAGCTTGGTAACTAATTGGATATAGGAGGGATTAAAGATGGAAAAATAATCATATCAATAAAGGATTTATTATTAGTGAGAAGGAATAGGCAAATAATTATATCACTGTCACTAGCAGAACTGGTTTTAAGGATTCATTTTTTTTTACCTCACATAAACCCCTGGCTGGGAAGGAATAGGAATAAGGAAGCAGAATATATTTTAGGCAAAATGAGATTGAGCTCCTACCAAGAAACACACACACACACACACACACACACACACACACACACACACACACGTGTGGATATCTAATAAGCAGCTGAGAATGAGAATTTAAATTTCAAGAGACAGTTCAGGTAGCATATCAATTTATAAATCATTTGCATACAGGTGATACTTGAGGTCAAAAGAATGAATAACATTTCCCATGAAGAAAGTATAAAAAAATAGTGAGAATATCCTCAAGAAAACCTTGAAAAATATACATCATATGAATGATCAAGAAGAAGAAATGGAAGCAGAAAAGAAAAAAAGACAAGAATAGTTTAAAAAAGAAGAGTAGGTTAGTGTAATGTCACAGAAGCCAAAGGAGGAGACAAGCAGAGGAGTATCAAGTTTTACAGGTAAATCAAGGAGAAAACAAGATCATTTAATTCAGCAAAAAGATAAAAGAAGTCACAAGTAACCTTTTATAGGTGGTCAGGAAATTGGTGCCTTGACTATTTTTTAAGAATAGGAGGAGAAGCATAACATTATGGGGTAGATGGATATGGGACAGAAGAATGAGAGGGTTAGAAACATCTGAAGATTCTCACAAAAACTTCATGAAAGAGTTTCCAAATATATCAACACCCTTCTTTCACAGATGAGGCAACATTGACTCAGAGAGATTATATGTTTTGTCCAAAGTCATAACACAAAAATAGCAAATGGCATAGCTAAACTCAAAACCCATTTTTCTCTCTCTACAATTCTTCAGTCACCTTATGAGTTCTCTTGTGTTTAATGATCATCTCAATCCCAGAGGAGGCGATTTATGTGGGGGCTCTTTTTCTACTTCAGGTCTCTCCCCTCAGCTCCTACGTCAGCAGTGAAGACCCAGTTGTGTAATGGAAGACAAATATATATTGAAGCTTTAAATCCCAAGGAGGGCAATAATATAAAGATGTCATATATACCTGTACTCAAACGAGGGCAATAATATAAAGATGTCATATATACCTGTACTCAAACTGGGAATTTTGGGGACAGCAGAAAGAAGAAACAGATTGGAATTGGGCCTGTTATTTCTCTGGCATATTCTCTGCAATATAAGCATCCTAGAGAATTATAGACAGATTAGAGATGATAAGTGATTTGCTTTGTAGCTCCAAGTCAAAGTAATCTGACTTTTGCTTTGTTTGATTTTTAAGCAATAATTTAATTTTGTTTTTATTTAAATAGTTTATATCACCATAATTTCTCTCTGTCCCTCCAAGAGAACAATGTAATGAGATTTTTAAGATCAGTAAAAAATAAGTATAACCTCAATAAATTTAAAAAGGCTAAAAATATATACCACAAACAAAAATTCGTGTGGATCTCTCACTTGTGCATAGGAGTAGGAAAGAATTGATTTCTTATATTTATTCTTTCAAGCAATGCTTTAGTTTTTAGCAAGCACTTTTAATATTTTCATAGTTGTTTATTCCATTTCCATGATTGTAGTCATTGTGTATGGTGTTTGTTGGCTCTACTTGGCTTTATTCTTCATCTCCTCATCTGGCTCTTATCCTTTTCTCACTTATCTGTTGTGGAATGACATATAGATAGAGAGATAGATGATAAATATAGTCTGTTAATATTTATTTATCCTGGATACCAATCCCTTATTAATACAAAGATTTTTTTCAGTGTGTCCACTTCCCTTCTATTAATTATATTGTATATTAATTTTCTTTTAACAGAAAGTTTCATGTAATCAAATTATATTCTATAATTGCCTCTATCCTGTAGTTAAGAATATTCCATTTCTGAGATGCATATTATGTTTCCTTTCTATTAACATGATCTTTAATATTAAAGTCCTTTGTCCATTTAGAATATGTTGTAATCGGGGACTTCCGGTTAAGATGGCAGCTTAAAGAAAGCTAAAGTTCAGAGCTCCAGAAACCCTTCCTTACCGATCTCAAAATGAATGCTCCTAGGGCACTGAAATTCAAAACAAACAACAGAATAGACCCCGGGAACACTCCTCCTGGACCTGGATCAAAAGGTAAGGCCCCCCCAAAAGTCAGAACCCGAGATCACTCAGATCTAAGGGGTAGGCAAAAGGAAGGTCCCAGGACCCATCCCCCCCAACCCAGAGCACTGAAACCAAGGCAGCAGCAGGAACCTCAGGGCAGGCAAAAGGGCCTCGGGAGCCGGCTATTCTGAAGGCCGAACCCTGAAAACAACCTGAGCCAGTCTCAGGGGCACCCAGACAGCAGGGAAACAGAGAGAGATGGGGGGGAGCCTGTAGCCCCCTGACCAGATCCTCCCATCTGAGTCTCACCAAAGGCCCCTGCCTCAGGGCATACTCAGTCTGAGGTTAATCCTATCACCAGCCCTTGGAGCTCTGGGAAGCCACACCCGCTCCCCCTCAGAATGCAGGCTCCTCTGGCCAGCAAAGGCATTGAAATACATCTGAGAGTGTCAAGTCAAGCACAGAGCATAGAAGTTACACAACAGAGAAGCATTGGGAGGGAACTGAGGAGAGTAGTAACAAGGAAACACCAAAACACCAGCAATTCCAGGCTTCCTGGGGAAGACAGACAATTTGCCTGGGGCTAAAGCCACTGAACACCAGACAGATAACAGAAGAGCCAGCCCCCCTCACTCAGATAGAGATGGCAAATGACACAGAAACAAAAAAGCCTCAAAACAATAAGAAAAACAAGAATGGGGCAATTTTGGACACATTTTATGGAGAAAAAATACAAAATACAGAGGAGATAGAAGAGGAAACACAAGCAAATGCTCTGAAAACTTTCAAAGGAAATGGAAACTCTCCACAAACTTTTGAAGAATTTGAATCAAAAATTATCAAAAAGATGGAAGCCTTCTGGCAGGAAAAGTGGGAATTAATGCAAAAGAATTTCACACAACTACAAAACTGGTTTGACCAAACTGAAAAGGAAAACCAGGCTTTAAAGGTCAGAATTAGGCAACTGGAACACAACAAGCAGGTAAAAGAGCAAGAATCAATAAAGCAAAGCCAAAAGATCAAGAAACTAGAAGAGAACATAAAATACCTCACTGACAAGGTGACAGACTTGGAAAATAGAGGAAGAAGAGATAATTTAAGAATAATTGGACTACCAGAAACTCCAGAAATAAACAGCAAACTTGACATCGTAATACACGATATAATCAAAGAAAATTGGCCAGAGATTCTAGAACAAGGGGGCAATACAGCCATTGAAAGAGATCACAGAACACCCTCTACACTAAATCTCCAAAAGACAACTCCCCGAAATGTAATTGCCAAATTCCAAACTTTTCAAGCAAAAGAAAAAATCCTACAAGAAGCCAGAAAAAGACAATTTAGATATAAAGGAATGCCAATCAGGGTCACACAAGACCCAGCAGGTTCCACTCTGAATGATCATAAAGCATGGAACATGATTTTCAGAATGGCAAGAGAGCTGGGTCTTCAACCAAGAATCAGCTATCCATCAAAACTGACTATATACTTCCAAGGGAAAGTATGGCATTCAACAAAATAGAAGATTTCCAACTTTTTGCAAAGAAAAGACCAGAGCTCTGTGGAAAGTTCGATATCGAAAAACAAAGAGCATGGAATACCTGAAAAGGTAAATATGATGGAAAGGGAAAAGGAGAAAATTGTTATCTTTCATTTATTCAAACTCTCTTCTATAAGGACTACATTTATATCAATCTCTATATATTAATATATGGAAAATGTAATGTGTAAATAGAAGGAAAAGAAAAATCAAATAGAATAATCTTTCTCACACAAAGATTCACGTGGGAAGGGAAGGGGAAGAAAACTCCTATAAGAAGGAGAGGAAGAGAGTTTTCACTTAAACCTCACTCTGATGGAAATCAACTCTGAGAGGAAAAACTTCCAGATCCATTGGGATCTTGAATACTATATTACCCAACAAGGGTAGGGAGAAGGGAAAACCAAGGGGGGAGGGGGGAGGGAAAACAAAAGGGGAGGGAAGGACAGGGGGGAGGGGGAGTGAACAAAAAGGGAGGGGCTAGAAAGGGAAACATATCAAGGGAGGGGACAAGGGGGACTGATTTAAAGTATATCATTGGATTAAAAGGTTAGAGC
The DNA here is from genome assembly GCF_027887165.1 of Monodelphis domestica. NCBI lineage: Eukaryota > Metazoa > Chordata > Mammalia > Didelphimorphia > Didelphidae > Monodelphis > Monodelphis domestica. Next base: position 364,192,836 of record NC_077229.1, read on the forward strand.
TAAAGAAGAAAGGTTAGAATTAGGGAAGGATATCAAAATGCCAGGGAGTCGACAAGTAACCATTATAACTTTGAACATGAATGGGATGAACTCACCCATAAAACATAGATGAATTGCAGAATTTTTTAGAATCCAAAACCCTACCATATGTTGTCTTCAAGAAACACACATGAAGTGGGTAGACACCCACAAGGTCAGAATTAAAGGATGGAGTAAGACCTTCTGGGCCTCAACTGATAGAAAGAAGGCAGGAGTTGCAATCATAATATCTGATAAAGCCAAAGCAAAAATAGACCTGATTAAAAGGGATAGGGAAGGTAATTATATTTTGTTAAAAGGGACTTTAGATAATGAGGAAATATCACTAATCAACATGTATGCACCAAATAATATAGCACCCAAATTTCTAATGGATAAACTAGGAGAATTGAAGGAAGAAATAGACAGTAAAACAATATTAGTGGGAGATTTGAAGCAACCATTATCAAATTTAGATAAATCAAATAAAAAAAATAAATAAGAAAGAGGTAAAAGAAGTGAATGAAATCTTAGAAAAATTAGAGTTAATAGACATATGGAGAAAAATAAATAGGGACAAAAAGGAATACACCTTCTTCTCAGCCCCACATGGCACATTCACAAAGATTGACCATACATTAGGTCACAGAAACATAGCACACAAATGCAGAAAAGCAGAAATAATGAATGCAGCCTTTTCAGATCACAAGGCAATAAAAATAATGATCAGTAAAGGTACATGGAAAACCAAATAAAAAATTAATTGGAGGGGGCAGCTGGGTAGCTCAGTGGATTGAGAGCTAGGCCTAGAGATGGGAGGTCCTAGGTTCAAATCTAGCCTCAGACACTTCCCAGCTGTGTGACCCTGGTCAAGTCACTTGAACGCCATTGCCTAGCCTTTACCACTCTTCTGCCTTAGAGCCAATAAACAGTATTGACTCCAAGACGGAAGGTAAGGGTTTTAAAAAAATTAATTGGAAATTAAACAATATGATACTCCAAAATCATTTAGTTAGAGAAGAAATCACAGAAATAATTAATAATTTCATCAAAGAAAATGACAACGGCGAGGCATCCTTTCAAAACTTTTGGGATGCAGCCAAAGCAGTAATCAGAGGTAAATTCATATCCCTGAGTGCATATATTAACAAACTAGGGAGAGCAGAAATCAATCAATTGGAAATACAAATAAAAAACTCAAAAGCAATCAAATTAACAACACCCAGCAGAAAACCAAACTAGAAATCCTAAAAATTAAAGGAGAAATTAATAAAATAGAAAGTGATAGAACTAGTGATTTAATAAATAAGACTAGAAGCTGGTACTTTGGAAAAACAAACAAAGTAGACAAAGTACTGGTCAATATAATTTAAAAAAGCAAAGAAGAAAAGCAAATTAATAGCGTCAAAGATGAAAAGGGAGACATCACTTCTAATGAAGAGGAAATCAAGGCAATCATTAAAAATTACTTTGCCCAATTATATGGCAATAAATACAGCAATCTAGGCGATATGGATGAATATATACAAAAATACAAACTGCCTAGACTAACAGAAGAAGAAATAGAATTCTTAAATAATTCCATATCAAAAAATGAAATCCAACAGGCCATCAAAGAACTCCCTAAGAAAAAAACCCCAGGGCCCGATGGATTCACAAGTGAATTCTATCAAACATTCAGAGAACAGTTTATCCCAATACTATACAAACTATTTGACATAATAAGCAAAGAGGGAATTCTACCAAACTCCTTTTATGACACAAACATGGTATTGATTCCAAAACCAGGAAGATCAAAAACAGAGAAAGAAAATTATAGACCAATATCCCTAATGAATATAGATGCAAAAATCTTAAATGGGATACTAGTAAAAAGACTTCAGCAAGTTATAAGAAGGGTCATCCACCATGATCAAGTAGGATTTATACCAGGGATGCAGGGCTGTTCAATATTAGGAAAACCATTAACATAATTGAACATATCAACAAGCAAACCAACAAAAATCACATGATTATCTCACTAGACGCAGAAAAAGTCTTTGATAAAATACAATACCCATTCCTATTGAAAATACTAGAAAGCATAGGAATAGGAGGGTCATTCCTAAAAATAATAAACAGTATATATCTAAAACCATCAGCCAATATCATCTGCAATGGGGATAAACTAAATGCATTCCCAATAAGATCAGGAGGGAAACAAGGATGCCAGTTATCACCTCTACTATTTGACATTGTACTAGAAACACTAGCAGTAGCAATTAGAGAAGAAAAAGAAATTGAAGTCATCAAAATAGGCAAGGAGGAGACTAAGCTATTGCTCTTTGCAGATGACATGATGGCCTACTTAAAGAATCCTAGAGATTCAACCAAAAAGCTAATTGAAATAATCAACAACTTTAGCAAAGTTGCAGGATACAAAATAAACCCGCATAAATCATCAGCATTTCTATACATCTCCAACATAGTTCAGCAGCAAAAACTAGAAAGAGAAATCCCATTCAAAATCACCTTAGACAAAATAAAATACCTAGGAATCTATCTGCTGAGACAAACACAGGTACTTTATGAACCCAACTACAAAACACTCTCCACACAACTAAAACTAGACTTGAGCAATTAGAAAAACATTAACTGCTCATGGGTAGGATGAACCAATATAGTAAAAATGACCATCCTACCCAAACTTATCTATCTATTTAGTGCCATACCCATAGAACTTCCAAAATTTTTCTTTACATAACATAACAAAGTTTATTTGGAAGAACAAAGGATCAAGGATATCCAGGGAAATAATGAAAAAAAAAATACAAAGGAAGGGGGCCTTGCAGTCCCAGATCTCAAACTATATTACAAAGCAGCAGTCATCAAAACAATTTGGTACTGGCTAAGAGACAGAAAGGAGGAGCATTGGAATAGACTTGGGGCAAGTGACCTCAACAAGACAATATATGATAAACCCAAAGATCCAAGCTTTTGGGTCAAAATCCACTATTCAATAAAAACTACTGGGAAAACTGGAAGACAGTGTTGAAGAGATTAGGATTAGATCAACACCTCACACCCTACACCAAGATCAATTCAAAATGGGTGACTGACATGAACATAAAGAAGGAAACTATAAGTAAATTAGGTAAACACAGAATAGTATACATGTCAGACCTTTGGGAAGGGGAAGACTTTAAAACCAAGCAAGACATAGAAAGAGTCACAAAATGTAAAATAAATAATTTTGACTATATCAAATTAAAGAGCTTTTGTACAAACAAAACCAATATAACTAAAATCAGAAGGAAAGCAACAAATTGGGAAGCAATTTTTATAAAAACCTCTGACAAAGGTTTAATTACTCAAATTTACAAAGAGCTAAATCAATTGTACAAAAAAATCAAGCCATTCTCCAATTGATAAATGGGCAAGGGACATGGATAGGCAGTTCTCAGCCAAAGAAATCAAAACTATTAATAAGCACATGAAACAGTGCTCTACATCTCTTATAATCAGAGAGATGCAAATCAAAACAACTCTGAGGTATCACCTCACACCTAACAGATTATTCAACATGACAGCTATGGAAAGTTATGAATGCTGGAGGGGATGCGGCCAAGTAGGGACATGAATTCATTGCTGGTGGAGTTGTGAATTGATCCAACCATTCTGGAGGGCAATTTGGAACTATGCCCAAAGGGCGATAAAAGACTGTCTGCCCTTTGATCCAGCTATAGCACTGCTGGGTTTGTACCCCAAAAAAGATAATAAGGAAAAAGACTTGTACAAGAATATTCATAGCTGCTCTCTTTGTGGTGGCCAAAAATTGGAAAATGAGGGAATGCCCTTCAGTTGGGGAATGGCTGAACAAATTGTGGTATATGTTGGTGATGGAATACTATTTTGCTAAAAGGAATAATAAAGTGGAGGAATTCCACGGAGACTGGAACAACCTCCAGGAAGTGATGCAAAGCGAGAGGAACAGAACCAGGAAAACATTGTATACAGAGACTAATACACTGTGGTACAATTGAACGTAATGGACTCCTCTACTAGGGACAATGCAATGTCCCTGAACAATCTGCAGGGATCTAAAAAACACTATCCATAAGCAGAGGATAAACTGTCGGAGTAAAAACACTGATGAAAAGCAACTGCTTGACTACAGGGGCTGAGAGGAATTTACTGAGGAGAGACTCTAAATGAACACTCTAGTGCAAATACTAACAACATGGAAATGGGTTGGAACCAAGAACACATGTGAAACCCAGTGGAATTGTGCGCTGGCTATGGGAAAAGTGGTGGGAGGGGGCCGGGGGGAGGAAAAGATAATGATCATTGTTTCCAATGAATAATGTTTGTAAATAACCAAATAGAATAATGTTTAACAAGTCAAAAAAAAAAAAAAAGATCTAAGCCTCGTTTTTACCTAACTGATTTCCAGGTTTCTAAGTAGTTTTTTTTTTTAATCAAATGGGGAGTTATTTCTTAAGTGACTTGTGTTTTCCAGTTAATTGAACACTGTATTACTGAATACCATTTCCTGAGTCTCTATTATCTTTCCATTCCATTAATATAGCTTTCTATTTTAATCAATGACTGTAGTTTTATAATATAGTTTAAATTTTGATAGTGTTATTCTCCCCTTGTTCCCACCTTAAAAAAATTTCCCTTGACTAATATAACATTAATGAATAAATTAACTCTGGTGATATTGACTTTATAATTTACATAACCCAACCATGAGTACTGATATACTCCCAGTTATTTAAGTCATTCTTTATTTTTTTTTGAGTAACAATAATTTAATATGTACTTTTGTTTTATTTGCTTTTGTAACCTAAGTTCCAGCTAATGTTATAATTATTTAGAAATTTCCCCTTCTATTATTGCCTGTTTGATTTTGCTATTGTATAGAAATACTGTTGTGAAATTGCTGAATTATGAGCTTTTTTAATTATTACTGATGAATCCTATAATTTTCTTATAATGCCATTATATCATGACCAGTTTGTTTTAGGTATTTCTTGGCCTGTCTTTATGTGTTTCATTTTTTCTGTTATCTTATTGCTTTTTCTAGCATTTCCAGAATTATACTAATTAATGATGCAGAGAGTAAGGATACTTGCTTTATTCCTACAATAGGAAAGTTTCTGTATAGTCTTATTCCATATGGTACTTTTATCTTGTACTTCTATAACCATTCGTATGATACTTGCTTTTGGTTTGAAATAGATATTGCTTTATTTTTAAAAGCATTTACCTTTTATCATAGAATCACTACTAAGTATTGTTTCTAAGGCATAATGCTGGTAAGGACTAGGCAATTGGGGTTAAGTCATTTACCTAGGATCATGTGGTTAGGAAATATTTAAGTTTAGATAGGAACACAAAACCTCTTGTGAGTCATCTACTTAACCCTAGATACTAATTTATTCTTTAAGAATGTCCTCATATGTCTATATTATATAGGTTTTCACCATAAAATGATGTATTTTGTCTAAAATATTTTTTCTCTCTATTGCAATAATGTTATTTAGGCTGTTTTTATTTTCAATAAGATTACTTATATTTATATTTTCCTAACATTGAACCATTCTTGAAACACTCATATAAGATCAAATTGGTCATGAGAAGTGGTTTATTGATGAATTGCTTTGGTATGTCTGATAAGATTTTGTTCAAAGATTTTGAATTGATATTTATCGGTGATATTGATCTCCTTTGCTTAACTTTCCCTCCTTTATATGATAGGATAACATGTTAGGAAGTTTTCTCAATTTTTGAGAATAATTTTTGCAGCATTTGTGCTATTTTTTCTTTAAAAGTCTGATAGAATCCTCCTCTGGATCTGTTGGGACAAGGACTTGTTTCTCATCTCCATCCCTTATACCATGCCTTTTAGTAGATCCTTGTTAATAGCTTATATTTCTCTGTTATTTCCATAATTTAGGGTTATTTAAAATTTATTTATGATCTCAATTTGTGTTTTTTATTTGTGAATTATATTTTTATTCTGTTAAATTATTATTTTGAGGATTCTTTTGTGTTCTCAGTTTGGGAAGGATATAATGGTGTATATTAGCTCTGATAATTCTTTACTCATTTTTTCTGTTTTGGTTATTATTTAAAACATTTGTGATTTTTATTCTCTATTTTTTATTTAATATAATTTATTTAATTTTATTTAATTATTTATTTAATGTATTTTTGTGCTCATCTTTTTAATAAGATTAAATTAAGCTCATCAATTTTATTAATGTTTTCCAAAAATGCACTGTAGTTTTATTAATTATTTCAATGTTCTTTTTTGTTGTTGTTTCCAGTTTATCTATTTCTCCTTTTATTTTAATAACTCTTATTTGGTGCTTATTTAAGGTTTTCATTCATTTATTTGGTAACTTTCTAATTTTTAAATGCATATTCTATTATTTAATTGTCTCTTTTCCTAGTTTGTTAACTAATATTGATAGGGTTATATTTTTCTCTTGAGGTCTAGTTTAGCTACTTCCAGAATTTGAAATTTTTCTCATCATTTTCTTTCTCAGAATTATTCATTGTTTCCAGGATTTTTTTTTATTAACTTATTATATATGGTTTTAATGTAGTCTATTGGGTCGTTTTCATGTTCCTTGGATGGAATATTTTTGTTTTTTTTATTGCATTATGGTCTGTAAAGAATGTATTTACTATTTCTTCCTTTTTAACCCTACATGTGTTATCACTGTGCCAAGACAGAAAGTACAATATTAACAGAAATGTGGAGAGGATGCTCAGTGGTGGGCTTTCAGGAAGTTTAAGGGGAAAGTAGTTTATCAAAATGGAATTAAAATTAGATTATACAGAATAAGGAATCCAAAGGTTTTAAGCTGTGCTCAAGTATCTTTAATAGCAGAAAGGGAAGAGTGTATCTGAAAAGGTATAATTTTATTCATCATTTTTTGATCTGGAAATGTATCCTTTTTAATATGATCAAAGGCAACATTACATAATGAATACAGAACTGAATTTGGAGTGAAAAGGGGCTCATTTCAAATCCCAGTTCTGAGATACTTAATTGTTGAGAGAGAATGGACAAAGTTAGTTAACTTTAACCCTCTCCCAGACAATTCTTTAAGACTGGAAATTATAGCCTTGTTGCTCATAAAAATATATAGTTTTCACTTTGTTGAAATCATACGTTAAAACCAGTTTCCACCACCTGGTCCCCTCAAAAAAAGTGACTTGTAGGTACTCAAAATATATTTGATGAATAAATCAAAACAGATATTTCTAACTCTTGAGATCTGGCAGTTTGGGCCATGCCTTTAATTACCCAACTTTCCCTTTGAGTGATGATCAACATGTACTATACTTCATTAGAATGACACTCATGGTGGGGGGGGGGGACAGCTGGGTAGCACAGTGGATTAAGAGTCAGGCCTAGAGAAGGGAGGTCCTAGGTTCTAATCTGACCTCAGACACTTCCCAGCATGTGACCCTGAGCAAGTCACTTGACCCCCATTGCCTAGCCCTTACCACTCTTCTGCCTTGGAGCCAATATACAGTATTGACTCCAAGATGGAAGGTAAGGGTTTTAAAAAAATGACACTCATAAACATAAAATATACAATTTTATTGTTTTCAAGGTTTTTAACTGATTAAACACTTAAAATGATGACTATGCAAGGCTATCATCAAAGATTACAGAATTAGCCTTGTTTTACAGCATATGCGATAAAGATGATATTAGAAAATAAGTATTGTTTTATTAGTTTAGAGATAAGAAATAAAGTGGCTGGCTTGAGAAAAGAATTGGAGTTTGAAGCAGAGCTGAGAACACATGTTAATTTCAAATTCTGACAGTTATAACTGTTTTTCTATGTCAATTACTCTCTCTGAGAGTTGGGAGTTGGTCTCTGGCAGTTGGCAGAGACACACTCTTGGAGACTCTCTCTCAGGGCTGGAGGAGGTAACATCTTTGCCTCTCTTTCTCTCTCTCTCTCTCTCTCTCTCTCTCTCTGTCTCTGTCTGTCTGAGGGAAACATCTGAAGGAGCTCAGTGTTTTCCTTTCTCAACTTCAGAAACACTATTGAATTATCTATTGTGGTTTTATACATTGTTTAACTCTGAGAAGACCAAAGAAAAAGCTAGTCTTTGGTTTGGACTCTTGATTCTTGTTGAGACTCAAAAAGCTAGCCTTTGTTATTTCATAATTTTAAGGCGAAGTTGAGATTTATGAGGATATTAGTGGTAGTTTTTATTTAGATAGTATAAATTTGGGTTAGTCAGATCAGGGAGGATTAGTGTAGACTGTGAAACACAGGAGAAGTGGTTCCTTGTGGAACCTGGGAGGTTATTTGGGTGGATTTAGAATCCCATAGAATTAGAAATCCTTTATTTATCCTTATATATTTCAATAAATATTTTAGGTTTATAATAAGAATCTCTTTAGCATCCTTGTGCCTGAACCTGAAGGGAAGTTCACTTTTGAGCTTCACTTCATCACTGAGGATACATTTGATTACCTCTATCAAAAGTATCTGAAAGTATCCCACAAATTTGAACTTGATTGGTGAGTTAAACAGTTTTTAAAAGTTTTAAACCTATATTATGAACAGTTTTTCCATCTAAATATTTTATTTTATAACTTGCCAAATTTTATTTTAACAGTTTGGTGAGCTAAATAGGACAAAGATCCTAACTGTCTGATTTAAGTGTCCAATTGTCAACTTAGGTAGTTTGAACTGTTATCTCAGCAGGGGTTCTGTGGAAGCAGCAAGAGTTGAACTCTAGGTGGCTACAAAATCCATCTTCTAGTCAACTTGATAAAAAGACTCTTTTTTTCAGAAAACCTGGTGAATTAGCTACATAAAATCACCATGGGATTTTCTCTGTTAGATATGAATTTTCTCATTTTTACTATTATACCAGGATTTATAGAAAATGTAATTGCCTATAACATTTTAATGCTACTATTCACACTGACACTCCTACAACTAATCTCTTATGTCCCAGTATTACTATTGTTTATCATGTGCTTTACATGATAGTCAAATCTTTGGCAGTTGTGTTTAAACATTTCAAAGCAAGAATCAGCAAGCTACTGCACAGAGTGATCTAATGTTAAAAGTGAACTATCTAGATATTAAACTAGATAGAATGTAAACTCTATATGAGGAATTACTCAAGGCTAAAGGGACAATAGAAGAAACAAAAGAATATGAAGCAACTAAATTAGAGGGTACAACTAAATCAGAAAATCCAACTAAATTAGAAATGGAAACTGAAGCATTTGACAGCAAACTGGCTCAATTGTTTCCTCTAAGAGAGGTACCCATAGTGTTCTCAGAGCATGGTTTAGTGAATCTCATGTGCCACAAAAAGTTTACACAGTCTGATATAGAAATTTTTAAGAAAAACACTCCATCATATGAAGAAGAACCCATGGGTGTTTTAAAGCAGTTCAAGTGTTTAGTTAAGCTTTACAATCCTTCTTATGTGGACTTTTACATCCTTATGGATGAATTATTAGTGAAAAGAGAGAAACAGCCGATTATACAGGACAATAATAATAACCCAGTAATTGCTGATTGTCCAACTCATGAACTTGGTTGAGAATATAACTCTTTTGTGTGGTACAGAGACTGAACTACAGCCAGGGAGGCAATAATTGAAACAAAGAGGCAAAATTCCAGACTCCCAGGAACCTGATCTAAATTTGAGTGCCTAAAGCAGGAAGTGGGAGCGACTTTCTCCACTTTCCTGGATAGAATTATTGACTGTGCAGAAAAATGGATTGGGTCGGATACTTTTACAGATGAGAATGTAAATCATATTCACAGGCAGTTTGTAAAAAATGCATACACTGTGGTCCAAAATGATTTTCGTAGTAACAGTTCAAATTGGTTTGACATGGGTCTTAGGAGAATTGCAAACTATGTTTTCCCAGATGAGGAAGATAGGCAATCAGAAGAGAAAACATTATGTAATTGATAACTTAACCAAAGAAATTATAGAGTTTAAACAAAAACTGAAATCTAATGAAGTATAGGGAAAAAAATAGTAGCTGCACTAAGAACTTATAGACAGCCCAGAAATAATTACAACCCCAGACAATACAGACAAACCCCAAGATGTTTTCTGTGTAAAAGACCTGGCCATCTCATGAGACAGTGCAGATTTAAAGGTTAATTCCATGGACAAAGCTTCAGGGGAAACTGAGGCAATAGATTTAATTGTTTTAATGAATTCAGAAAAATGGATATAGAAATTATGGGTTTAATAAAATGGATTTAAAAATGCATTCCAGTATGGGAGACCAAATTACCCAAATTATTTTGATACTGGATGCTACCATAATTCACAACAAGCCAAAGACCTGAATAACATGCAAGAATATATCAAAGCAGATGCTCATCCAAAATATCCCCAAGTAGCTGGTGGAAATCCCCAAAAACTTGATATGCAAAAAGGCGCAAATTCATTATGAAGGTATGTCAAGGTCTGTGCAGTTAAAAATATAGTATATGGAGAAAATGGACTAGGAAGTATGGGCAATGGAATAAAAGCTAATGAAAATGACAAAGAGATTTTTAAAATATTGGAAATTAGTACAGGAGAAATCAATGAAGAATTAGAGAATGAGGAATAGGAATAAGTGTTGAATTTTCCTGATTCTAGTGTGTTAGCTCCTGTAATACTTGTCCATTCTCCAGAAAATAACACAGAACCCCATGTAACTCTAAAAATAGGAACACAAGTGTACAATTGTCTCTTAGACACAGGTGCTGCCAAATCTGTGTTGCAAAAATCCCCTGAGTGTAAAGCAGTGGGTTCAATAGAAGTTATGGGTGTGACAGGAAGATCTCAAAAAGTCAAAAAGCTAGAACCACTAAGTGTAGAATCCTCTTTTCTTTTAATGCCAAATTCCACAAAGAATCTAGTCAGTAGGGATCTTCTTTGTAAATTTATAGAAACAATAGTATGTACCCCAACTGGAGATATTTCTTTAAATCTCCCAGAAGAATCCCTAAACCTTTTCCCTGTATTATTTCTAGATAAAGTAGAATCAGAGGGGGAAGGGAATAACATCTATCAGATAACAGATGATATCCCAAAAGGCTTATGGGCTGCAGATTCTACAGATGTAGGTTTATTAAAATCAGCAACCCTGTTAAAGTGCTGACTAAAGGAGGTCCACAACCATGCATTCCACAATACCCACTTAGTAAAGAGGACATTGATGAGATTACCCTGACAATAAATTCATTATTGCAGCAAGGCATAATAATACCATTCATCTCTGAATATAACACCCCAATTTTATCAGTTAAATAACCAAAGCTAGGTTCTAAAGGATGAATAGTCTATAGATTTGTTCAAGATTTAAGAGCTGTTAATAATCATGTAGTAAAATATTACCCAGTTATACCAAATCCTACTACTATCATTTCATCTATCCCAAGTCATGCAAAATATTTTACTTTGGTTGATTTATGTTCTGCATTTTTCTCAATACCTATACATGAAGACTCACAAAAAAATTTAGCAATAATGTGGCAGGGAAAGAAATATGCATGGTCCAGTTTGCCACAGGGATTCTGTGAAAGTCCTTCATTGTTTTCTTAAATCTTAAAAAAGATTTGAAAAATATTCAGTTTGAGGACAGTAAACATTCATTTTGTAGATGATTTACTTCTAGCATCACCATCTGCAAAAGCATGCCTATGTTATAATAAACATTTTCTGTGTGAGCTTTACAAGTGGTAACACAAAATATCAAAAACTAAACTTCAATGGTGTCTTCTAGTTTTGAAAAGTTTTGAACCTATACTGGAACAGATTTTCAATATAAATATTTTTATTTTTATAACTCATCATTTTATTTTTAAAATACATAGATATATATATAGAGAGAAATAATAGTCCAAAATATAAAATTATCCTAAGTAAATACAAATTCATATAATATTAACATTATTAAACACATTCTATATTATTACTTATATAGGAAGTAAAATTGTTATCATAAGGAGAGGTGGACTAAAATACCAAGTATGAGGATTTTTCAGAAACTAAAAGTATTTAACAACATGGAAAAGTATATGGGTTGTAGCTGGGTTGCTCAGTGGATTGAAAGCCAGGCCTAGAGATGGGATTTCTCAGTTCAAATCAGGTCTCAGACACTTCCTTGCTATGTGACTTTAGGCAAATCACTTAACCCCTACTGCCCAACCCTTATCACTCTTCTACCTTGGATCACAGTATTGAATCTAAAAGGGGATGTAAGAGTTTTTTAAAAAGTATATGAGCCTGTTGCATAGAAGAGAATTAATTCACCTCCGAAATATAACATACTATGTTTGTTAAAGTGGTAGGCAACATTAAAGTAAAATTGGTTTTAAATTATTTAAAATTCAATATAAAATTTAATGTAAATTTAAACTAGTTTTAAATTCTTGCTTTATCACATGCTATAAGAGTATTATCAAAAGAACTTTTGTAATGTAGGCTAGGGTTTTTCTCAATACCTAATTGGGATAACTTCCAGGTCATATGATCAATGAGATGAAGAACTAGATATTTTCTTCATTTCTCATGACCTCTGCAATCTTCTCCAAAGTGGGAATTAATTTACACAAGAAATAAGGCAATTTTAGCTCTCTCTTTGGTTTAGGAAATCAAGAATCTAGATGAGGTAACAATTCAATGAACTAATTAAGCTATCACTTAATGTACTCAGTGCCCTCTCCCTACAATCTCCAGGTTTCAACATTAGGGTCTCACAAGCCACCCCCACCATGACATAATCTCAGAACTTCCCCATCTCCTCTCTCCCACCTTTAATACTCCCAGCAAATCAGAAATCTGAAAATCAGGAGATTGTTCAGGAAGTAATAACAGTGCCCTATATTCTGTGATTCAATATACCTCAGATAAAAAAGGGATAGAGGAAACTGGGATAAGACATTTGTATATGTTTTTATGGCATTCCACTAATCTTTAAAAAAAGAGTCAAGTATTAATTTGGCAACATGTTTGTCTCCCTGGAGGTCAGTTGACAAAGAGAATGAAGCAGATGGGCCCAAATTATTCAATATAGGAGGAAGTTGAGAGGACTTTGAACTCCAAGAAACAAATAAGACAAATCACATTCTGAGCATAGTGTAATTCACTATTTGATCTATCATCCTTTTTGTTGATCAAAGCAAGGAATTCGGGAGGCTCTTGGACTGGACTTCTCTCATTGAGAACTAGGAATCAACTCAATACAAATAATCCTCTTGGTACCTGAATTTTCCTCACTAAACAACTATTATATTCCTTTGGATATCTCTGTGAACAGTTTGTGTGTTTGAACATGGGTGTGTGTATATCAAAGGGTTATGGTGAGTAGGGGACTGAAATATGATATGACTACTGAATTCCTTTTCCATCTCTTTTTAACAGGCATCACACATATCAGTCACTTGAAATGGCTATCTCCTGGGCCTTTCTGTCTCCCCATCAATAACCACATATAGGGCAGGAACAACTTCAACATTCTAGGAGGTATTCTTTCAAAAGTCACAATAAGACTCCCTACCAGCAGCTACCTAATGGGATACCATCATGCTCTTTTTATAGCCCAGCTGGCTTCTTTGCTGACCAAAGGGGAAAGTAAATGAGGCTCATCAGGGTTGCTTATCTTCTCTACAACTAGAAATGTGGATTCTTCCATCTCTCTGATATTCCCCACACTAAATATTTCCAACCTTTTGGTAGGAAAAAAAAGTTAGGAAAAATTATGAAAAAAAAAACAAACTAGAGGAAAATTATAAAATAAATGGAGCCAATAGTAGCGTTTTTAACTTGTCCTTCCTTTGGATCTAATTTGTAAGAATAATTAGACCTAACTTTTATGAGGGCTGTAAAGTTTGCAAATCTCTTTACATATAGTATTTTATTTAAATAATATACACCTTAGAGTATATAGGCTTCAAGACCTAATGCCCTTCTCCTCAACTGAGCAGAGATATGTGATAGTCCTTTGTGATCTGAAAAAATTTTAACCAAATTCTTAAAAAGAACTATACCCTTCTGGGAATATAATATATGTTTCTTTAAAGTTGAAAAAAATAAAGCTAAAAAGCACTATTTGGGAGTATCTGGGTAACTGTCCTGACTACCACCACAACTATCAGTCAAAGTATGAATGATTAAAAAATAGTAAGTAAAATGGAATCATTTGGAAATTATTTAGAACTGAATATTCCTATTCCAAGTAAAACATTAAAACTGGCACTGAATCTGCTATATTATCACTACATACATTAAACACTGGTGTTCTGCTTAATTCTGATTTGGCATAAAGCATTATATTATAAATCCCATCCAAGGTTCATTTAAAAAAATAAATTCTAGCTAAGTTTTATACATAATAAGTTAAATGTTTATATATCACAATGCCTCAGATAATAACATCTTGAATCTCATGTGGTATTATACATAAATGGAATCATTTTTTAAAATTTCTAATGAATTCTTTGCCAAATAACAAAATGAATCTAGGGAATAATATCAAATTTAAACAAATAATTTTAAATAGATTGTGTCAGGTATTTAAATCAATTTGTACAAATAAATAGTGTGATGTTTTATTTATTTTTGATGCTTACACTCCACTAAGTTTATTTTAATTGACATGGCAGGAATAAAGTTATAGGAAGATCTAAAATAATTTGAATAGAAAAAGGAGCACATTATGAATACTCTAGATAAAAAAATTTACCCAAAATTCATAAAAAGATAAAGACATAGAGATTGCAAATTAAAGACCTGTGAGTTTTGTTACAATTCCTAGAATTGTTCTAGAATATATCATTAAAGAGGTGACTAGTTATAAGAGGAATTAGTGATTATGAAGAGCTAGTTATGTTTTCATCAAGAATGGATCAAGCTAAACTAATATCATTTTCCCCCTGATACTTTTACTCAATTGCTACATTAGAGAATATTACATATTTTAAAGAGTTTATTTTAATAAAGAATTTAATGAAGTCTCATACTAGCTACATGTATAAAAGATAGAGAGGTATGATGTAGATCATAATACTTTTAGATTGATTTGGAGTCATTTGAGCAGTTGGTCCCAAAAAGAATTCGTCGATGCCAACTTGAAAGGAGGTCTCTATACACTATTCTGGAGGCATCTGGCCATATGATATTTTCCATTTCTTTTTAATTCAGTGATTTGGATTAAGGAAAAGGTAGTAGTCTTAATGTATCTGCAGATGAAACAAAGATGAGGAGAGGTACTAGACTGTTTAAAAGTCACAATCCAGAAATAATTAGACAGGCTAAAGTTTTAGATAAATCTATGTAAGGAAGAAAGAAAAGTAAAACATTTATTAAATACTACAATATTTTAGGCATTATGCTATGCATCATGTATCATTTAATCTTCACAAAATCTGTGGAAGGTAGCTGTTATTATTATTTCCATTTTGCTGATGATAAAACTGAGGTGAACAGTTTAGGAGCTTTGCCCATGGTCACATAACTAGTAAGTGTCTGAGACGAGATTTGAACCTCAGTCTTTCTGACTCCAGGTCAAGTATTCTATCAGTTATTACCTGACAACGAACACATTTCCTTGCCTGAATGTACAAAGAACCCTAACCCTATAAAAAGAAAACTCCCCCAACAACTTTAATGTTGACTTCATTGAGAAAGTCACCTAGCAAGTGAACTGAGGGAGGGATTGCTTCAAGTAACAAAGTAAGTGACACTCCAAATAGGCCATAGTAAAGTCAGGCCCCCATTTGTAGAATTCTATTTTATTCTAAACACCATATTTTACAAAGGATATTGATAAGCTGGATAAAAACCATAAGATATGGCATAGAATATGACATAGAGAATTTACTTTGGAGTCAGAAAGACATAGATTCAAGTCTACTTATGATCTATTATTGCATAATTATAGTCTAGTTATTGGGACCACTATGAAATCGAGGTGTTAATGCATAAAGTGACAAGTTTTTATTTAACTTCCTCTATGGAAACTGAAAGGGAACTAGGCCAACGAACCTGGTGTAGATAAGCACCCTTCCTAGGCCAACGAATCCTGTGTGATAGCCACATTGACCTCTCCACCCTGTGGGATAGCCACATTGACCTCTCCACCCTGAGTGATAGCCACATTGACCACTCCACCCTGTGTGATAACCATATGGACCCTCGGTGAGCTCCATGGTCAGCCCCAAGGGTATATAAGCCTGCCTTAAAAATTGCTTCAGGGAGGAACCCCCTTTGGGCTCCTCCCTACGCGTGTGAAGTGAGTTACAATAAACCACCTCTCTGTGCTGATTGCAGCGTCTGTTCTGTTCCTTTGGCCCCTAAAAGGACCCTAACAAAACTTCAAGCTATAAGTTTACCATTCCATGCCTTAAAGTCAACCAAAATGATGATTAAAGACCTTCTAATCATTCCATGAGAAAATAGAATTGAAAGAATTATTGACATTTGAGGATAACAGAAGGCTTCAATGGTGGGAATTTATTAGATATGATATATATGTTCAGATATTTGAAGGACTCTATGTAAAAGACTAACTATGATTATTCTGTTTGGCTTCAGGGGGTAGGTAGGAATAGGAACAGTAGATTTAAGTTACAAAGAATCAAATGTAAACTTGACTTGTTGGGAAGGAAATCATTTATCAATAACTGGAGTTATTCAAAAGGGGAATGTTCTGTGTTGGTATAGTTAACAAGGAAAGATTGATTGACTATTTATAATAATGTCAACTTGAATTCTGGAAACCCCAAGTTTGACCTTGTCACATGAGAAATTTCTCCCAGAGGGAGATTCCAGACTCACAAGTTTCAGACTAACAATAGACCTTGGAGTATTTAATGGTCTCAGTTAGGTAGTGCTAGCAGACTCAATCAGAAGTTAAGTATCCTTTTGTTCTGGTAGTTTCTCCCATTGTGACAAGGTCCTTTCCCAAGTAATCCTAGCCCTTGGCTGGCTCTTTCCCTTTTGTATCCACTGTAAAACATCAGTCTAGCCCTGATAATCCTGCCTATTATTTCTCATTTTTGTGGCCATTATAAAGCCAATTAATCATACTCCCCTGCCCCCAGTTCTGAAAGAGCTATATAAGTTCCCCAAATTCTATGGTCCTTCAGAGCTATTATCAGGGTCTTCATCTCTGTGTGGTTTTGGGCTTGTGACTCTGTGCGGAGGTCTAAATATTGAACACTATCTCTCTCCTGATTAAAGATTTGTTTTTTCTGAGTATTTAATAGTTCTGCTTTTTTTTCCAAGTTAGTAATAATGCATAATAATTATACAGTGCTTTATATTCTAACCTCATAACTAGACTATAAAATAAGTACTATTATTATTCTTTGTTTATAAAAGGAAAAACTGGGATGGAGAAAGGCTAATTCCCTTGCCCAGAACCACATAGTTTATAATTTTGAGTTAGTATTTAAACTATACTATTCTTGATTCTAAGTCTAATATTATCCATCTTGTCTAGACAAATTGTAGAAGGGATTGTTCTGTTGGTATTGTTGATATTGGTTGAATTAGAAGTGTAATGGTATTCTTTCTAATATAGTCACTCAATGGAATTTAAGCCATTAGGACAAAAATGAGTTTTAGCATAGATATAAAGGTTTGGTTTTTTTTGTCATTTTGTAGATGACACAGAGTGAAACCTCATTTGGATATGAACAGTGTTGAAAAAAATAAAAATTTTGAGTCTGAAAAAACAGTTATAAAGACATTGAATTAGAAGATATACTATATTGTGAATTTACCTGGAGGTCATTATGGTTCCTTAGCTTCTTTGCATATAACTATTTTAAGATTAAGGAGAATAAAACAAAAACAAATATAAGAAATTATATACCTTTTTAGAAACTATTTACTGGCTGTATAAGCAATGTTGATTTCATAGAAAGATGAGACACTAAATGAGCCTCTGATTTAAAGCCATTGAAAGATATAGTAGGCATTGGCTAAGACTATCAAGGACAGAAAGGAAAAAGTCATGGGGGTGGAAGGAACATTATTTGGAGAGAATAGAAATGGGAACAGTCAGCTTGACATGGGCACTGTACCCCCAGAAACTCAGGTGAACTATTATCAGGGAAACTCCCTTGCTCCCTTACATCCTCATGACTCTGAGCCTAAAAACATCCAATGACCCCTCTAGGGTCCTGAGATGATTGTCCTGCTTTGATAGATCCTATCAGGCTACATCTCAGATATCTGTTTCCTAAAACTAAGGAATCTTCATGGCTCCAGGCAGACCCCAGTACCACCCTACCCCACCAAATGACTGAGTCTTTACCATGCTAGAGTCATGTCCACACCATGGCACAGCATCTGTTTTAAAGAGTATAAAATCCCCAGAACTGATGTCGTCTGGAGGACAGCTTTTCCATCCATGCTGTCCTCATGGGGAACAGCCTTTCCATTCATGCTGTCCTCTCAAGGAACTGGTCCCCATCTTGCTGTCCCACTTTGCTATACTCCTGGACATTCTCAACATGACTTTCTAAATTAATAAATTTCTCTTTTTGTTTCTGAGCTAAGTTTTGGAGTCTTGCATTCTTGCAAAAGTATCCTTCCTGAACCCCAGGGGTATGTATCTGAACCCCATGACAAGCTGACTTGAAGACTCTGACTATGAAGTGCTTAGGTCTCCCTCATTACCTAGATACAACATGATGTCAAGTCTCTCAAAAGTTGCTGTCATGTTTTGTTCACCTCTGGTTTGAAGGGGAAATGAACAATGGAGAGTGCCATTATACAACTGCTTTATAGCAAGAGATGCCGACATCTAATGGAATGGTGGTTGAATCTTTTTAAATGAAGAGCTACCTAGGTTCACTTTCTTCATCTAGAATCAACTGGAGTTGTTTTTCTGAGAACTCTACTTGCTATAATTTGATTACATAGCAGAGCATCAGGACAAGTGAATAAACTGGCTCGTCAGATCTGTAATTCTCAGAGAAAGCCAGCCTAATGAGCTTTGATATTCTCTGACTTAAAGTCAATTGAAATCGAAATTAAGTTGCAAATCTTTCTTAATGTCATTTTGAATGGGCTATTGAAAGTTGAAAGAGTTTGTAGATGTTAAATTAGTTTGATAGTCAAATTAGAAGGAGTGACTATCCAAAGATGGGAAGCAGAAAGAATGGGCAAAAAAATTGTGAGAGAAGAAAGTTTTCATGGTGGATGTTACTGAATACACCAGTGATATCTGAACCTTTAATACAGAGTTGTGAGTTTTCCCAAGCAGATGGCTTTTCCTCCCTCATATGCTTCCTTGATAAATTGCTATATGTGTGTTCACTGTCCCCCATGGGACATTAATGAAGTATGGCCAATGTTTATGTGTCACTTATAAAATATTTATCATTCTTTTATTAACATTCTTCTTCCTTGTACAATTGAAGCTTGGGAAGGGTAGGGCCTTATTTATATTTTCAGTGCTTAGTACTATACCTGACATATAGTAAGGAGTTTTTTGTTATTATTGTTGTTGAGTCCTGTTCAATTCAATGTGAACCTGTTGTGGGAAGAACACACTCACATTTGTAGCAGGGAGACTCAAATGCTATTCAATTCAGAAGTAAAATAAGAATTTTATTTTAAGAAGATGTTTATGGTAATATAAAGCCTAATAGCAAGAATAAAAGTCTAGAGGTAAATCAGGTAGCCCCCCTAAGGTTGATGGATTAGCCCAGGGGCTAGTGGTTAAGGCTCTCTAAAACTTATAGAATACCACCTATCAAAGTGTACAATAGCAGCTCCAAGTGTGGAGTATCTGCTCTGCCCCTGAGGAAATAGTCCAATAGGTAATGGAGTAGTAGTCTCAGGAATGAAATCATAATCACCTCTGTAGAGTAGCAACCCCAGTATGGAGTAGCAACTCCAGTATGGAGTAGCAACTTGTAGTGTATATCAGGATTTGCATATTTATTAGGATCTGGGAGCTTGTCATCTTCCATTTCGGAAAAATCTTCACATCTCTGGAAAATCATGGAAAATAGGCATTGCCAAAATCAGGTGGAGGTGTGATTTGGTGTTTGACATCTAAGTCACAGGGAAGAAGGAACATGAACAGGTTTGGGGGATTCTTCTGGAATGATAGAGTCCCCATTGCATGGGACCCTTATTCCTCATTGTCCATCTTGTCATCACTTGTCAATGGGGGAAAAATATCACTGCCATTCTATAATGAGAATATGGCAGGGCAGGGATGTGGTACATCGGAGCACCACTATCAGTAATTATGTCTTATAATTCTGAACTAAAGTAAATAAAGAAAACTATGATTCATTAATGAAACAGATTAGGCACAAAGCTGATGCCCAGGATAGAATATTACAGATCTAGAACAAAGAATGGGTAACTAATCATTCTGCAATTAATGCTTGACTAATGCTAAAACTACAGATTTTCAATTGATGTTTAACCACTGGTAGCTAGTGAGCAATACAAAATTTTTGAATATGAGTATCTTGTTCCTATTACACCTTACTACCCACTGTCTGTCCCCATCAAACCTACAGACTTAATTCATCTTATTTTCTTGGCAAAGATATGGAATCGTTTATCATTTCTTTCTCCAAAGTGTCTCCATTTTACAAATAAGGAACTGAGGTAAATAAGCCTTAAATCACTTTCCCATGATCACAAAGCTAGAGGCTGAACTTAAACTCATATCTTCCTCAATCCATGTTGAATGCTCTATCCACCTCACTAATTAGCTGCCCACCTAGCAGGTCATAAATGATTACTGATTCAATGATCCAGGACAATTCAGAAGGACTTATGAGAAAGATTTCTATCTGTGTCCAAAGAAAGAACTGTGGGAGTAGAAACACAGAAGAAAAACATTTGCTTGATCACATGGTTCAATGCGGATATGATTGGGAATGTAGACTAAATGATTACTGTAGTGCAAAAACTAATAATATGGAAATAGGTCTTGATCAATGACAAATAAAACCCAGTGGAATTGCTCATTGGCTATGGGAGGAGGTAAGGAACAGGGGATGGAAAGAACATGGATCATGTAACCATGGAAAAGTATTCTAAATTAATTACTTAAATACATAAATGTACAAAAATTAAAAAATAATAATAAATGACTATTCATTGAAAATATACTTAGGTACATCTACTATATGGAAGGAAGACCTATTGTGGAATAATTGGTTTTTTAACCAAAATTTCCTTGAGTAAATTGAAATAACAATATCAAGTCTCTAACAGGGAAAGGGATTAGAATTTGGTTTCTTCTCAGTGGTTTATATAAAATCTGATTCTACATACCCAGAAAAAAGTTGGTTATAAGAATTTCTATATGGCAGCACAATTTTGAACAAAGCAATTTGAGTCCACTAGGCTGGAGAAAACAATAATTCTTCTCTTCTAAGCCATAATATGGCACCTGCTATATCTCTTACTGATTTGCTGGCTTGTATCAGGAAAGTTTAGTGATCCAATTTAAGCAAATTATCATTAACCTTAAAGTTGTCAATGATTAAATGAATCAACTGATTCGATGAGTGATTGACATTTAAGAGTTTCATTTTGCAGCCTATTCTTGGAGTCAGAGTTCATAACATTATAGAGGCTAGTAATCTTGATATTTAATAAGCACATTATGTCTGTTTAATCTACCAGGAAAATGGAATAAAGTGTCCCACCAGTACTGTCCATTCATGAAAAAAATAATTCATTGAAGTACAATAGTCCACCAAAGTGCCTATATGTAAAATGAACATACCAGCACTGCCAAACCAAAGAAATTAGATCATCTTTTCTTATGGGCATTCTGTTCACATTTATTAGGGTGAGTAAAATGTCTCTACTTTGTGGGACCCTCATATGTCGTACAATCACTAGCCATCTAAATTAGAGGTCATTTTTGTAAAATAAATTTTTAAGATCTTAAAATATAACTCTAAGCCAGAAAATGTCAGTAATAATATAATTGACTGTGATTAGAGGCAGATGATATCAGATACTAGTACAAAAGAGCTATCAAATATTGGAGACAAAGTGAATTGTAATATTTTTCAAAGTATTCTGCTAAGATTTAATGGGGAAAGATCAAGTATAGAGGTTACTAGAGAGAATTTTAATAGGCAAATAAATACTTGAGATGACATGTTGAATATATCAACATTTTGTGCTGAAATGAAGGAAAATGATAATGGTGGAAATTAAATTGTTTAAGTAATCAGTCATTAGTTTTCTTAATGAACCTATTTATAAACTTCATAGTTAATTGACATGCACATGAAAAAGTGTTCTAAATCTCTTATAATAAGAGAGATGCAAATCAAAACGATTCTGAGGTATCACCTCACACCTGGCAGATTAGCTAATATGACAGCAACAGAAAGTAATGAATGCTGGAGGGGATGTGGCAAAGTTGGGACATTAATGCATTGTTGGTAGAGTTGTGAATTAATCCAACCATTCTGGAGGGCAATTTGAAACTGTACCCAAAGGGCGATAAAAGACTGTCTACCCTTTGATCCAGCCATAGCACTGCTGGATTTGTACCCCAAAGAGATAATAAGGAAAAAGACTTGTACAAGAATATTCATAGCTGCACTCTTTGTGGTGTCAAAAAAATTGGAAAATGAGGAGATGCCCTTCAATTTATATTGGTGATGGAATACTATTGTGCTCAAAAGAATAATGAACTGGAGGAATCCCATGTGAACTGGAATGACCTCCAGGAATTGATGCAGTGTGAAAGGAGAACCAGGAGAACATCGTACACAGAGACTGATACACTGTGGTATAATCGAATGTAATGGTCTTCACCATTAGTGGAAATGCAGTGGTCCTGAATGACTTGGAAGGATCTATGAGAAAAAATACCATCCACATTCAGAGGAAAAACTGTGGGAGTAGAAACACAGAAACAAAACAAAACAAAACAAAACAAAACAAACAAAAAAAAAAACAACTGCTTGAATATATGGGTCGAGGGGATATGGTTGATGATGTAGACTCTAAATCATCACCCTAGTGCAAACATCAACAACATGGAAATAGGTTTTGATCAAGGACACATGTAATACTCTGTGAAATCGGGTGTCAGATACGGGAAGAGTGGGGGCAGGGGAGGGAGGGAAATAATATGATTCTTATAACCAAGAAATAATGTTATAAATTGATGAAATAAATTAATTTAAATTTTAAAATATAATTTTATTTTAAGGATTGCATTTTTCACAAAGATTCTTTTTATATGTGCAATTGTTCCCTCTTCCAGAACATCCATGTTCAAGTATGTTTCAGCTGCCTTGGCAATTTGGCCAAGGGATGTAATAGGTGTTTCAATAGGCTTTTGTTTTATTCCCTCAAACTTAGACCATGCATTTGAACTTTTTGTGTATCTGCCCGTAACCTCTAGTATTGCTTGTCTAGCTTCTTTCATCATGTCATATTGTGCCTTGTTATCCATATCTGTGTCATAATAATCTTGTGGTCATGGTGTTAATAAGGGATCCTGCCTAGTTTCATCTATTAACTTGTTCCTTTCCTTTTTTTTCAAAAGTTCTTTCATTAGTAGTACAAAATCATTATAATCTGGTCCAAACAGATCAATTGCTCTCTTGGTTTCTTTGATTACCTTATTTGGTTCATCTACAAAGGTAGATGTTTTCTTTTTTATAGACTCTAAGTCTTCAGGTGTAAATGTCTCATGTGTAGGCTTCCAACGCCGAGAGAGTGGGACTGTCTCTGTGTATCAACTTTTCCACTTAAATCTCCTTCACGTACAAGTGTCTTTTTGCACACTCATCTATCCATAGATGAAAACGCACAAAGACAATCGTCATTCTTGGTTACCAAGAGACTACTACTACTACTAGTTAATATAAAAAAACTAAGTATATTTCACATTCCTCTGTTTGTCTTATAAAACCATTCACAACTTGGCTGGAATTTGTAAACCTCAAAATTTCTTAGACTTATGAATGTTAGGGGTTTCCCCCATTGGGGAATCTTCTACTTAAAAAAATTCCTTGGCAGATGGTGAGAATTCTACTTGAATGTGGGGGCTCCTTGCCTTGGGAATATCCCTACTCCACCCTACTTAGGACTGCTTTAGGACAGAGAGCTCCTTGAGAACAATGAAAAGTACTTTGACCCATGCTTATGGAAGGGACAGGAAGTTCTTTGAGTCATGACTGTTTTAGAATTGATACAATGGGATACTAAGTACCTATAAAGGTGGGACAACTTGTAAACTACTTAAACCTAAAAGGGTGATAACTTATTCAGAGGTTTTTTCTAATGAAATTTGTCGACACAGCAGCATTTTTTCCTGACTTACTAAAGAGATTAAAACTACTCAGCTGTGAATTCAAAATGGGCAGTCCTTTAGAAACATCTACAGTGATTGGTAGATGTAAGGACTTAGGGGAGTGACAGAGAAGATTTTGCCCTTAAAAATAAGAGCTCAGGGAAGAGCTGGGAAGTCATTCTGAAACATTCAGATTGGAGAGACTCATTCTGAGGAGACTGATTCTGAAACATTCAGATGGAGGAGGGAGCTGGTGAAAGCAGCTGAGATGCTGCTGGCCTGCTGTCATTAGAATTCCTTACTTAGACAGATCTTATGGTAAGTTATAAAAAACTGACTGATTTCTCTTTTAAGACTCAGGTCTAGGCCATATTGGCTTTGAGGCCCTTCATACTTATTCCTTTTTTATACTTATTCCTCTCTCTCTCTTTCTTTGATTACTCATTGTATTGTTAATTAAAATCTCTATAAAACCCAATTGACTTGGGTATTTGAATAATTGGGACTATTTCCCTGGCGACCACCTTATATTTGATTTTAAACCCAAGACACTGTAGTGAAACATATTTCTGCGGTCAAACTTACTCACCCTCTCTTATATCTATCACAATTTATACCTTCCACTATTTTAACCACTACAGTTTAAAACCTCAGCCATTTAAATCTCACAAATTCAAATATTGACTCATTGATTTTCTTGTTTCATGATCCTATATAAGTCACTTGAACTCTTGGAGCCTTCTTTTTTCATCTCAAAAATAAATATTTCTAAAATGTTCAAATGAGATAATATATGTTAAGAAGTTCTTTGCAAATTTTAAAGCATTTATAAATTCTAGCTATTATGATTCAAAATTGTCCCCATTCATTCACTATGTAATAAGTGTTTTCCTATACATAAAATAAGATCAGAGTGGATATACCATCTAATATCCTTTCCAAATCTATTAGGATAAAAATCTATATACAGTTTGCCAATATGCCACTTATGTTCATAAATAATTAATAAGCATTTTTTAATTTCCAATTATATAACTGGAACTATTCTAGGCATTAGAGCTACAAAGAAAAAAATGAAACAATAGCTGTCCTCAAGGGCATATATATACATATATAATAATGACTTAATATAATTCTGTATTTGCTTCACAAATTTCACAAATATAAATTCATTTCTTCAAATTATAAAAAAAAGATCTTTATTTTCTATGGAAAAATAATGTGTTTCTCATTGCTATTGAATGTTTTCCAAACTATCATGCATTGATTTTGAACATATACTTTTAAATTATTTTTATTCCAAACTTGACCAAAACAAAACAAAAAATGAATATTTCTATATATAAGTAGACAACAAAAAGAGGCTTGTACATAAAACTTCAGTCTCTTTTCCATACCACTTTTTTCTTTAAAGCATAGAATATTTCCAATATTTACTTTCAACATCTTCTATCATTTCTTATGAAATTTCTTTTATTCCCAATTAATTTCTTAAAAGTATTACAATGGTCTACCACTTTTGATTCATTCATTTTATCATTGACATCACTATAGCTACTGAACTCACCTCACTTATATTCCTTTTGCCAGTAAAATTAAAAAAAAATGAACAAATATTTATAGTAAAGAAAAACAGATTCACATTGTGTCCATTTTCAAAAATGTATGTTACCATCACTTCTTTGAATCAATTTGCACTCTTTCATGAAACTAACATATTTTATCATAGATCCATTAGAGATGAAGTTCACATTGCTATGATCAGAGTTCTTATTGTTGTTCTTGTCCATATTATTCTCAAAATTCTTCTCTTTACACTTAGCATAAATTCCAACTTTCTCCCAAATTCTGTGAAATTGTTTTTTGAATAATTTCTTGTTGCCCAATAGAATTTCATTGAATTCATATACCACAATTTTCTATCATTTTCAAAAGAATGAGAATCTCATTGGTTGCTAGATTTTAATTTTAAAAAAAAAATTTCTTTTTGATTGCACCTTCAAGATGAGGGTTTTTTTTTTTTAGACAATTCCCTCTGTGGCATAAAATTTTCTCTTTATTATGCCCTGAATTGATATTTCTTAGTTTTACTTAGATCTATACTTAATACCGTGGTGGAGGAATTGAGGGAAGGACTCCTGGTAGGTGGGTGGGTATATATAGATGTTTACAATTCTCCTTTGTTTAGGTTAAAAAGAATGTGATTTTCCTGTTCCCAAGAGCTCCAATCCCATTCTCCAATTGTTCTTTTCACACTCCATTATTAAAAGAAATAATAAATTACATGTCTTCATTTCTTGTTTTTACATGAATGGATTGGTTCCATACTTCTTTTTAATTCCCTGATTAAAATTCTCAAAAAGACCCCAAACCCTTCTATCTCCCAGGGCATTTACTATTCCTATTAAAATTCTTCAAAATTATTTGAAATCTGAAGTGAGATATTTATTTTTCCCTGAGAGATTTCAACATTTTTATCCTCTTTTGTCTCAATCAAATTGTTCAAATAAATTTAACTTCATAGGAATCTTGATTCTTGTCTTCTATCTCAAAATTTTTAATTACCATTCGTCTTGTCATGATGAATTTGGGAGTTTTCTAGCCCATTAAAAGTTCACGTTCCCTCCAAAGACTATTATCACTGATTAGAGGATTTCATGATCTTCTTTAAGCTTACTTTATGGTACATGAAATATTTGTTTTAATGTAAATATTCTTCAATTTCTCTTTGATATTTGAGGGACTTTTCTCTTTAGAGATCCTTTAAGGTGGTAATTAGTGGATTCTCCCTTTAATTTTTCCTCTGATTTTAATAGGTTTGGCTATTTTTATTAGTTTCCAGTGATTCGTTTTTAGTTTGCATTAGCTTATATTTTATAATGATTATTTTAATAATATTTTACTTTTCTTCCTTACATGTAAAAATAATTTTTAAACATTTGTTTTTATAAAATTTTCAGTCCCATATTATCTTCCTCTGCCTACTTTTAGAATTATTGTTAGATTATGAAGTCATTATGTTTGTTCTATTTAAGTTGTTAGAAAAATTTTACTTTCATAAGGTTTATAATTTTCTTTTCTATTTATTTCATTTCAAAAAGTTTTTCCTAAATTTTTATTTTTGAGTAAAACAAAGGCAATGACTAAAAATAAATGGATCCCTTGGTTAATTTATTCTAATAGTCATTACGAGAAATTTTTTTCTTTGAGTTTCTTCTTACTGTCATTAAGAAATTATTATCTTTCTACCTTGGATTTTGATTAGCTTTGGCTCTATTATAGTCCTTTATAGGAAAGTTAATTTACTTTTCTTTTCAATCTTAAGTCCTGATTGGAGTTTTGTACCAAACTTAGCTTTTTAGTTTTGTTCTACTTCTGTGCAAGTCATTGTCTCTACATGGTTTCTACTTGAGTTTCCCTGCTCACTTCAACCTCTTGGAGTTAGACTCCTCTGGATCTTGTATTTCAGAACACTGGATCTTCAGAACCATCTATAGTATCTCAAGACAATGTGTGCTATGGAACTAAGACTCCATTGTTTTGGAGTATCCCAGTAGGAACCCTGCCTGTAACATAAAAAGATAGTACTCATTATTGCCACTGTCTCTCAGGACTGCTATCAAAAGTACTTACTGGAGGTTGCCAACCATCCTGCAGGTTCTTCAAAGGAGTCTTTATTTTTCTTTTCTTCTCAATACATAATCCTACACATTATAGGTGCCTGGAGGTTAGTTTCACTGGGACTCTACCTGCTTCTTTGGCTCTAAGCAAAAAAAGCTAAGAATGTCTATTAAGTACTCTTTCCCATTACTCATTGACAGGTTGAATTTTTGTGTAATTCTGAGATAGATGACCCTTACTCTTGGGTTATTTGATTATTATGCATCCCAGTGTGATTTGTTAGTTTGGTTTTTGTTGTTGTTGTCATTTGTTTCTTTTTTCTTCTTGTTTTTTAAGTAGGGATATAAGGTCTTGGCTACCTGCCTCTTCTCAGGCATCTACTTTGGCGAGAAAAAATTTCTTTAGTTATTAGACAATCAGTAAATTAGCATTTATTATGAATTAGAAACTGTGTTAAGTCCTAAGAATACAAGAAAGGCAAAAGATATAAAAAGATCACTAGCTTTCAAGGACCTTGCAATCTAATGGAGGACAGTGTGTGTGTGTGTGTGTGTGTGTGTGTGTGTGTGTGTGTGTGTGTCTATGTGTCTGTGTATTCATGTGTGAGATACATGGCAGATCAACATAAGGAAGGAATTAGCATTAAGGACAATCAGGAAAGGCTTCTTGCAAAAGATGAAAATTTAGCTGAGAATTAAAGGAACACAATTAAGTAAGGAAAGAGTTCTAGACATGAAGACCATCAAATGAAATGGCCCCAAATAAGAAGATGGAGTGTCTAGTGTAATAAAAAAAAAACTAAAGAGTGATATGGTAAGGCAGAGTACATGTCAGTCTTGGGGTTCAAGAAATTTAGAATGATAGTAAACAACCAAATTATAGAAGGTACTAAAAAACAGTAAAGGATTTAAAATTAGATCCTAGAGATGATCAGGAATGACTGGAGTTTATTGAATGGGAGTGTGAGGGATATAGTCAGACTTAGTTTTTATTAAGACAAATTTGATAGTTGAGTAGAATGAATATAGACTAGAGGCAAGGAGATCAACCAGCATGCTATTACTATAATGTACTCATGAGGCAATGAGGGCTTACATCAGATTAATAACTATCAGGAGAGGAAAATATATGGGTGATTTTATAGAGGTAGAAATGAGAAATAATAGACCTTGGAAAATAATTGACTGGGGAGGTGAGAGCATGAGGAATCAATGATAACAAGTTTGTTTATGGTAGAGAGTGGCAATATATTCCGTAGTCATGGGGGAGTTAGAGTGAAGATATTGGGGGAAAGATAGTAAGTTTAGTTTTAGACATATTTAAGTTTAAGATGTCTATGAGAAATATAATCTAAATACACAATTGGCAGTTGTGTGGGGGAGACTGAATGTTAGGAGAGAGGTTACTCATAGACAATTAAATTTGAGCATCATCTGCAGAAAGGTGACAGTTAAATCTTTGAGATGTGATAAGATTATCAAGGGTAGAGGGAGAAGATTAAAGGATACAAATCAGTAGTTTTCAGAACAGTGAATGTAAATGCTTTGCATGAAGCTCCAACAAAGGAGATTGAAAAGGAATGGTAAGATAGGTAGGATGAGAAAGAAGACATGACAAAGTCATAAAAACATACAGAGAAAATGAATTACATAAAGAGAGAGTGACTGTTTAAAAACAGCAGAGAAATCAAGAAGGATGAGAATTGAGAAAAGACCATTAGATTTGGTGATGAAGAAATTGTTGATAATTTTGAAGTGATCACTTTCAGGTGAATGCTGAAGTTGGAAACCAGGCTACAGAAAATTAATAATGGACTGAAAGGAAAGGAACTAGAGACATCAATTGTACATAGCTTTTTCAAGGAATTTATCTAGAAAGGGAAGAAAAGATGTAGAATGATAGCTAGCAAAGATTAATGTATTCAATGGGAGATTAATTTGTTTTTAAAGATAATGGGGTTGATATTCATGAGGGATATTTGTAGGCCATAGTGAAGCAGTGAGCAGATATGGAAATCTTATAGGTAAATAAAATATTGGGTATGATAGAGCAAACTATGGGAAAATATGAGATAGAATGGGATCACATATTTTAAGATTAATATATATTTATCCTAAAAAGATTTCAATAAGACTGGACAGTTAAGCAAGGTACTTTAGAAAAAAAGTTTTTCCAAGAAGAAAATAAAGTAATCAAAGACCATTTAAAAATTAATTGATTAATTAAGAAAAATTTTTCTGTGCTTACATGATTCATGTTATTTCCCTCCCCTCCTTCCACCCCCCTCCTGAAGCCAAAACCAATTCCACTGGGTTTTACATGAGTCATTGATCAAGACCTAGTTTCAAATTATTTATATTTGCACTAGAGTGATTATTTAGAGTTTATATCCCCAATCCTATCTCCATCAACTCATGTGATCAAACAGTTGCTTTTCTTCACTGTTTCTACTCACAGTTCTTTCCCTGGATGTGGATAGTACCCCTTCTCATAAGTTCCTCAGAATTGTCCTAGATTATTGCATTGCTACTAGTACAGGGGTCCACTACATTCAATTTTGCCACAGTGTGTTCATCTCTGTGTGTAAGATTCTCCTGGTTCTGCTCCTTTCATTCTACATTAATTCCTGGAGGTCATTCCAGTTCACATGGAATTCCTCCAGTTAATTATTTCTTTTAGCAAAAGAGTATTCCAGCACCAACAGATACTACAATGTGTTCAGTCATTCCCCAATTGAAGAGCATCCCCTCATTTTCTAATATTTTGCCACCACAAAGAGCGCAGCTATGAATATACAAGTCTTTTTCCTTATTATCTCCTTTGGGTATAAACCTAGTGATGGTATGGCTGTATCAAAGGCCACACAGTCTTTTAAAGCCCTTTGGGCATAGTTCTAAATTGCCACACAGAATGGTTGGATCAATTCACAACTCCACCAGCAATGCATTAATGCCCTATTTTGCCACATACTCTCAGCATTCATTATTTTCTGTTCTGTCATGTTAGTCAATCTGCTGGGTGTGAAGTGAAACCTCAGAGTTGTTTTGATTTGCATTTCTCTAATTATAAGAGATTTAGAAAACTTTTTCATGCGCTTATTAATAGTTTTGATTTCTTAATCTGAAAATTACCTATTCTTGTCCCTTGCCCATTTATCAATTGGGGAATGGCTTGATTTTTTCTACAATTGATTTAGCTCCTTATATATTTGAGTAATTAGACCTTTGTCAGAGTTTTTTGTTATAAAGATTTTTTTCCCAATTTGTTGTTTCACTTCTAAATGTGGTTGCATTAGTTTTGTTTGTACAAAATCTTTTTAATTTAATGTAATCACAATTAATTAATTTTACATTTTGTAATATTTTCTAATTCATGTGAAAGAGAATTCTTTACCCTATTGTCTATCCTGTGTTAAGACTAACTTAAGTACTTCACTCTATTTTGAAGACAGTATTAGCTCTCCTTTGTCTACCTTTTAATTGAAACAACACAAGCCTGAACTAGGTAGAGGAGCTTGCAAATAACTTAGTGAATTCACAGCCTACCTAGTGCTAGATAAGAAGCCAGCAAAATACCTGGAGAGCTCCACCCTTTCTTTAACTCAATCAGTCAGAAACCTGTGAATTCTTTTAAGAGTTCAAACCCTCAGAAACTATTATTTTAAGAGTTCATGCCCTCATAAACTGTTCAATCGGGAAATTGTGAACGTTTATGATGAGAAATTGACCTTTAGAAGATGAGAAGTTGATCCCACAGACACTTCCCACTGGGCAGTGCTAGGCAATTTGGAAACTGCAATTGGCCCCTGTGAAGAGGAGAGGAGACAAGAAGTCACCATAAAAAGAAAGCCTGAAATCCCTCAGAGGATATGGTCTTTGAGAAAATACTCTGAAGAGATTGTGTTCTGAAGATAGTCTTCTAGCAGGGGAGAGTTTTAGAGGGAGTTTTATTTAGAGACTGAGGCTTTGACCATGAGCTTAAAGCTCAGCTTCAACTTAGACTCTGACTCCTAGACTACTTAGTTGGATGAGTGAAAGGTTGACTACTTCCCTACTTTCCTAAGAGACTAGCTTCCATCTTGGATGAGGCCATTTGGTTATTTACCACCAGCTTTCCTGGCTGAGAGGATAAATAACTTCTCTATACCCCTCACATTTCACTTCTTTATTGTTTCTTCTCTGTTTATAAGTAATTGTAAATTTCCTACTCAAGATATAATGAATATTGGCAACCACATAATTTTCTAAAAGTATTGCCCAAACATTAATTTTCACCCTTACACTCTTGATTTGTCTTAAAATCTTCCCTTTCCCATAGATATGACAGGTATAATATCCTATGTTCACCTAACTTACTTAAGTTTCCTTCTTTATATTCAAGTTATTCACCCAATCTGAATTTATCTTGGTGGAGAATGTGAGATATTGATTTAAACCTAATTTCTCCCATACTGTTTTCCAATTTTCCCAGTAGTTTTTGTCAAATTTTGACAATGTTTTTTATCCCTAAACCTGGGCACTTTGGATTTATCATAGACTGTCTTGCTCAAGACATTTCCCCCAAGTCTATTCCACTGATCCTCCCTTCTGTCTCTTAACCAGTACCATATTGTTCTGATGACTACTGCTTAATATTATTGTTTCAGATCAGGTACTACTAGGCCCCCATCCTTCACACTATTTTTTCATTATTTCTCTTCATATACTTGATCTTTTGTTCTTCCAAGTGACCTTTGTTATACTTTTTTTTCTAATTCAGTAAAAAGTTCCTTGGTAGTTTGATAGGTATGGCAATGAGTAAATAAATTATTTTGAGTAGGGTTGTCATTTTTATTATGTTAGCTCATCCTACCCATGAGAAATTAATGTTTTTCCAATTGTTTAGAGGTAGTCTTAAGTGTGTAGAAAGTGTTTTGTAGTTGTGTTTATATAATTACTTTGTGATGGCAAATAGATTCCTAAGTATTTTATATTGTCTAGGGTGATTTTAAATTTAATTTCAATTTCTAACTCTCACTGCCTAGATGTGTTGGAAACATATAGAAATGCTAATGATTTGTGTGGGTTTATTTTGTATCCTGCAGTTTTGCTAAAGTTGTTAAATAGAAACCCACAGACTCCATATAGACAATTTAGGTAAATAAAGTCAAAAAGATGAATTTCCCCAAGTCAAGGTAGAAAGTTAGATTTTATTTGAAGAGGGCCAAGTCTTCCAATAAAAGCATTCTCTTGCATGTATTACATTGTTGGACCCCGGCAAGGGACCCTGCCCAGAGACTGAGACCTGGTTTTTATAACAAAATGAATATTTCCATATAAGATCACAAGACATAACATCATATAGAGCTTATGTATAAACAGTTACCTAATTACAAAGCTTATTTGTTAGTTCATTTCAGAAAGTCCATATTCTTTTGACTAATGACTTAGCCAAGTCAAATGACCATTACCTCTCTTTCATCTGATCTGGAGGAAACGATGACTATTTCCAAAGAGGAAAGGCTGTGGGATGTTTGTGCCTTATTGGGACATGAGATTCAGATAGTCAGCATCTTGTGATAAAGGGAAATACAAACTTAGGGAGGGATTAGATATACATTAGAAGCAGTTTTTATGCTGTAGCAGTCCACACCTATCTAAGGACAAGGGAAACAGAAGGTACAGAGTGGCTTAGAAGAAAGCATGCTCAGTCTTGTGCATGGCTAGGAAAGCCTCTGACCCTTGACCCCAGCTTCCCCCAGGGTAAGAGGGAAAAAAGGTTTCTTTGTGCTCACCTGGCTAAGAGAAACCACACCTATACCTTGTTGTTAACCAATGATAATCATCACTATGTATTGTGTATATTTGCATATCAAAGACATTAAAAGCAGCCACAGCAATCTCTGCCCTTCTCTTGGATCTCATTCTCTTGGATGCCTGTCCTTGCTGGAGCTTAGCCTCTGGCCAAGCTCCATCTTTAATTCCTTTCCTTCTCTATCTCCCTCACCTGGGACCTGGCCTTTGGCCAGGCACTTTCTTTTCTCTATCATGTCTCCAACCTGTGTGGTACTGAATCTGGATCTTTGGATGGAATAAGCCTTCTGAGTAGTCCACTGATTGGAGTTTTGCTGTGGCTCCATTATAATCAATGAGGCCTGGTTTTCTGACTCATTTCTGCCACCTCATATCTCTAACTTGGCTCTGCCATGCCCCTCGAGGTATCCAAAATTCTATCCTTCCTCTATCTTTCTACCTTGTGGCTTCTCACGGGTTTGGGAAGCCACATATGCTTTAGTTAGAAATCCTTGAAAATATTATAAATTTTAATGATTGTATTAAGATTATAATAGAATTCATAATAATCAATTTAGAAACATAATACTGATTATCTTAGATCTATCACTATAATTAAAATCTAATCAAGTATAGGTAGGGGTTATTTTCCCCACATTATTTCCACTAGTTTTTTAATTGATTCTCTTGGATTATTTATGTAGAACATCATATCATCTGCAAAGAGTGATAGTTTAGTTTCCTCATTGCCTACTTTAATAATTCAATTTCTTTTTCTTCTCTAATTGCTACTGCTAGTGTTTCTAGTACAATGTAAAATAATAGAGATGATAATGGTCATCCTTGTTTCACTCCTGATCTTATTGGGAAGGCTTCTAATTTATACCCATTGCAGATAATGTTTGCTGATGGTTTTAGATAGATACTGTTTATTATTTTTCGGAAAGACCCTTCTATTCCTATACTTTCTAGTGTTTTTAATAGGAATGGGTGTTATATTTTGTCAAAGACTTTTATTGTGTCTATTGAGATAATCTGTGGATTTTGTTGGTTTGCTTTTGATATGGTCAATTATATGAATGGTTTTCATAATATTGAACCATCCTTGCATTCCTGGTACAAGTCCCACTTGATCATAATGAGTAACCCTTGTGATCACTTGCTAGTCTTTTTGCTAGTATCCTATTTAAGATTTTTGCATCTGTGTTCATTAAGGAGATTGGTCTGTAGTTTTCTTTTGCTGTTTTTGATCTGCCTGACTTTGGAATTAGTATTACATTGGTGTCATAAAAGGAGTTTGGTAGAACTCCTTCTTTGCTTATTTTGTCAAATAGTTTGTGTAGTATTGGGATTACATATTCTTTAAATATTCAATAGAATTCACTTGTGAATGCATCAGGCACTGGGGAATTTTTCTTAGGGAGTTCTTTGATGGCTTTGTTTTTTCAATGCACCAGCTTCTAGTTTTATTTATTAATTAAATACTTCTTTCACAGTTGATTTTATTAATTTTTCCTTTAATTTTTAGGATTCCTCATTTAGTTTTTACCTGGGGATTGTTAATGTGTCTGCCTTCTATTTTTCTAATTTTCATGCCCAATTCATTGACCTCTGCCCTCCCTAATTTGTTAATATATATGCACTCAAGAATATAAATTTCATCCTGAGTAGTGCTTTGGCTGCATTCCATAGATTTTTGGAAGGATGTCTCCTCATTGTCATTCTCGTCAATGAGATTATTAATTGTTACTATCATTTGTTCTTTAACTAATTGATTTTGGAGAATCATATTATTTAATTTCAGTCTTTGTGATGTACCATGTGCTGCTAAAAAGGTGTATTCCTTTTTATCCCTATTTATTTTTCTCCACATATCTATTAACTCTAATTTTTCTTAGATTCCATTCACATCTCTTATCTCTTTCTTATTTATTTTTTTGGTTTGATTTATCTAGACCTGATAGAGTTAATTTCAGGTCTCCCACTAGTATAGTTTTACTCTCTATTTCTTCCTTGAGCTCCACTAGTTTCTCCTTTAGAAATCTGGATGCTATACCATTTGATGCATACAGGTTGAGTACTGCTATTACTTCATTGTCTATACAGTCTTTTTATCTGGATGTAATTACATTCCCTATCACTTTTAATCAGATGTATTTTTACTTTGACTTTTTCAGATATCATGATTGAGACTACTGCCTTCTTTTTCTCAGTTAATGCTCAATAGATTTTGCTCCAGCCTCTTACCTTTACCCTCTGTGTATCTACCTGCCTCATGTTTGTTTCTTGTCGACAACATATAGTAGGATTTTGGTTTCTAATACACTCCTCTATTTTCTTGTTTAATGGGTGAGTTAATCCCATTCAAAATCAGAGTTGTGAATATTACCTATGTTTTCCCCAACATTTTGATTTCCTCTCCTAATTCTGCCCTTTCTTATTTTGCTATTTACTTTTATACCAGTGGTTTGATTTTAATCAGTCCCCATAATCCCCACCCTTATTTTACTTTTCTTTCTGTCCCTTCATTTTTTATTCCCCACATATTTTTAGGGTCTATTAAATTCCCTCCCTCTCTCTTTCCCTCCTTTTTTGTGTTCTCTCCCTCTTTTGGTTTTTCTGCTCTCTACTTGATAGAATTTGATACCCCAATGGATCTAGATGCTCTTCCCTCTCAGAACTGATTCGACTGAGAGTAAGATCTAAGTATTACCTGTTAGCAGTCTCTTCCTCTCCTTTTTATGATACTATTCTTCCCTTTCCCTTCCCATGGGCCTCTTTATGTATTATAGATTATCCTATTTTTCTTATTCCTTCAAGTTTTTCTTGGTGCCATATTCTATTCCCCCCTTTTCTTTTTTTTTGCATATCATCTTAAACCACTTAGTACCCTAACCTCTACCTATGAATAATTCTTCTAACTACTATAACAGTGAATACAATTATTAACATTTACAAATTACATTTTTCTACAAAGAAATATAAGCAATTTTACTTTATTGAAGCCCTGAAAAAAAAAAAACTTTTTTTCTTTCCCCTCTCTTCCTTATTTACCTTTTCATGTGTCTATTGTTTTTTTTTTTAGTTTGGATATCATATTTTGCTTTTAGTGCTGGTCTTTTCTTTATAAATATTTGGAAATCTCTTATTTTGTTGAATGCTTATACTTTCCCCTGGAAGTATATCATTAATTTTGATGGGTATATGATCCTTGGTTGTAGACTCAATTCTCTTGCCTTTCTCAATATCATATTCCAAAGTTTGGGGTCCTTTGGTGTGAAGGGTATAAGATCCTAAAGTAATCCTGACTGGGACTCCCTTATATTTAAATTTTCTCTTTCAGGCTTTTTGTAATATTTTCTCCTTAGCTTGGAAGCTCTTGAATTTTGTAATTACATTCTCTAGGATTGTCATTTGAGGATTTCATGTAGAGGATGATCTATGGATCCTTTTGATGTCTATTTTTCCATCTTATTGAAGATCATCAGGGTACTCTTCTTGGATAATTTCTTGTACTATGATATCAAAGTTTCTGTTTATTTTTAGGATTTCAGGGAGGCCTATTATCATCAAATTGTCTCTCCTGTACCTGTTTTCCAAATAAACCATCTTCTCAGTGAGATATTTCATATTTCCTTCTATTTTGTCATTACTTTGTCTTTGCTTTATTAATTCTTGCTGTCTCCTGACATCATTAGCTTCAACTTACATAGTCCTGGTCTTTAAACACTGGTTTTCAGCTATGATCATTTGTTTTTCCTTTTTGGTTTGTTCTATCTTGTTTTTCATAGCTTCCATCTTTTTAATTCTCCTCTCCAATTTGTTTATCATTTCATTTGATTTCTGGGCTTCTTTTTCCAAGTGGAATTTTCTGTCTTTTAAACTGTAATTTTTTAAAACTATTTCCCTCTTTTCCTGCCAGGTTTCTTCTATCTTTCTCATTTGGTTCATCATCTCAAATTTAAGCTCCCTAAGAACTTGTCAATTTCAAATTGGTCAATTTCCATTTTTTGAAAGGTTTGGATGTGTCTACTTTTTTGTTATCCTCTTTAGTCTGGATTTTTTCTCCATAAAAAATTTTCAGCCTCAATACTGTAACATTTAAAATAGTTAAAATAAAAACATTTAAAATAAAAAAAAAACTGTTACAGATAAAAGAGTGGTTGGCTTAAATTGTGACTGCAGAAAATATGGTTTCAAGACAGTGTCTTGTTTTAAATCAAAATATAAAGTTGTCGCTAGGGGAAAATTCCCAAATATGAAATATACCCAAGTCAGCTGGGTTTATAGAGATTAATTAATACAAATGAGGAATTAGAGAGAGAGAGAGAGAGAGAGAGAGAAAGGAAATAATGAGAAAAAGGGCTAGACCAGCCTAGGCCAGCATGAGCCAATCTAGGCTGAAAACCCTAAGAGAGAGATCAGTCAGTCTTTTATCCACTCACCACAAGATTTGTCCAAGTAAGATTCTAGTGTTCAGAGAGACACCAGCTGCCTCCTCCAATTCAGCTTTTCCCACCTGAATCTCTCCAGACTTCCTTTTTGACCTCCTTTTAAAGGGAATTTTCTCCTATGTCTCCTCTAAGTTATCACATCTACCAATCACAGTAGACATTTTTCCAAAGGACAGACCATTCTTAATTCACACCTGAGTAGGCTTAAAGTTTTGATTCAGTTCACACCTAAAAAAACCTCTGAGTAAGTTCTCACCTTTTTGCTCCTTGTAAATTCACAAGTTGCCTGACCTTTATAGGTACTTAGCACCCTTTTGTATTAGATCTAAAAATAGGCACAGCTTGAGAACTTTTGCCTTACTATAAGTATGGGTTTAAGTATTTTTCATTGTTCAGCAAGGAGTTTATTCCCCTAAAGCATGCTTAAGTATGGGTGGAGTAGAGGTCTCACGTTCCTGAACTAAGTTCCTTCATTGTTTAAAAATGGGGAATGGCGATTGGCTAACATGACAGCAAAGGAAAGTAGTGAATGCTGGAGGGGATGTGGCAAAGTAGGGATATTAATTCATTGCTGGTGGAGTTGTGAATTGATCCAACCATTCTGGAGGGCAATTTGGAACTTTGTCCAAAGGGTGATAAAAGACTGTCTGCCCTTTGATCCAGCCATAGCACTGCTGGGTTTGTAACCCAAAGAGACAATAAGTAAAAAGACTTGTACAAGAATATTCATAGCTGTACTCTTTGTGGTGGCCAAAAATTGGAAAATGAGGGGATGCACTTCAATTGGGGAATGGCTGAACAAATTGTGGTATATGTTGGTGATGGAATACTATTCTGCTAAAAGGAATAATAAAGTAGAGGAATTCCATGGAGACTGAAACAACCTCCAGGAAGTGATGCAGAGTGAGAGGAGCAGAACCAAAAAAAACATTGTACACAGAGACTGATACACTGTGGTACAATCGAATGTAATGGATTAGTGTCATGCAATGTCCCTGAACAATCTGCAGGGATCTAAAAACACTATCCAGAAGCAGAGGATAAACTATGGGAGTAAAAACACCGATGAAAAGCAACTGCTTGACTACAGGGGGGAGGGGATATGACTGAGAAGAGACTCTAAATGAACACTTTAATGCAAATACCAACAACATGGAAATGGGTTCGAACAAAGAACACATGTGATACCCAGTGGAATCGCACGTGGACTATGGGAGCGGTGGTGGGAGTGGGGGGAGGGAAGAAAAGAAAATGATCTTTGTTTCCAATGAATAATGTTTGGAAATGACCAAATAAAATAATGTTTAAAGTGAAAAAAAAATGGGGAATGGCCTTAACCAAATCTTATGAAGTAGTTTCTGAGAGATTTTAAGATTCACAATAACTTTCTCTTGTTCTTTTTGGTGTTTGAAGATTGTATTTCTTGGGTGTTGCTGGCCATTGTTTTGTTGGTTTTTCCTTCCCTTCTCAGCCAGAAGTCTGCATTAGGATGGCAGGCTCTCTGTGTATTGAACTATGGAGTGTTTTTTGCCCCTGAGACTATTTTTCAAGTCTCTGTGGCTTCTGCTGTGTGCCTCCCCTCTTTGCTTTATCTCAGCACCTAAGGTCTGAATTCCTCAGCCTCTTTGGGTCCCAGGTCTTGTTGCTCTCAGAGTTAAGTCTGTGGTGTTCTCAGTCAGCTCCCAAGAACCTAGAGATAACATTTTAAAAGATATAAAATCCTCATTTGGAAAAAGAAACCCAGAAATCAAATGAAATGATAAGCAAATTGGGACCAGAATTATTCTGATTCTGGTGTGCTAGTTTTGACTCTGTAGTCATAGCTGGACTGGGGGAGGATTGATCAGCTCACATTTTGTTGGGAGTTATTTTACCCCCTTATTCCATGGAAATGCCCAAATCCCACCTACCTTCAAGGCTGCTTCCTACAGTGGATGCCCTTTGCTCATCTGATTTTTTTGTCCTTTTGAGGCACTTTATATCAGTTGGTCTTGAGGGGAGGAAGAGCCTTGCTTCTACACTGCAGCCATCTTTATCTGGAAGTTAGAATTGGGTTTACTGATAAATGTAGAGGTTTTTGCCTAGTCTAGGAGTAGGGATATCCTTTCAAGTGAAACTAGTTACGGAAGAGAACGTGGTCGAAGGTATCTTATTTATATAACTTGTGGAGGAGGTAATAACATGGAGTTCTTGGTCTTAATTGTTGCAGTAAAATACAAGGCAAGATTTTCATCTGAAGTTGAGATTAGGGAAGCATTAGAGGTTTAAGTAGGGATAAAAATGATTGGGAAAGCTTTTTATGATGAGTGGAGCAATTAATCAGTTATGGTTGTGTAAAAGATGATAGATTTGCCTTACTGAATGCTCAATTTGAGATTCCAATATGAACTAGTAGTGGGTGTAGTTACCAATGACAGAATAATGATTAAGAAGACAGGGAATTGGAGAGAAAATGATAATATAGAGTTGAAAGATTTCAGAAAGGAATCACTCTGGGGAATGAGGTAGAGCATAGTGCCGAGTTGATAGCTTAGAAAACAACTTAAAGGCAGAGGGATTCAAGATCACAGTGGGAATGAATTACAGATTTTATGGTCACAAGATCAAAGGAGAGGTAGAATGACAAGAAATGATCAAGTAAGGAAATCTTGGATATTATGATCATGGAAGTAATGTATTTGAGAATGTGTAATATCAAGGATAAGGCTACAGTTGCAAGTAGCTGAATTGGGACAGAAGAGTTCATCTCGGAAAATGAGTAAATTGGGAAACTGGGAAGTTGGAGTGTTAGAGAGAATATAGAATACATGTTGAAGTCTCCTATTGTGAGGGCAATAGTTGAGAGAAATCTCATTGTGACCCTGACTCTGAACTCACTGAAGAAGGAAGGAAAATGTCCTACAGGTCAGTAGACAATAGAGATCAGATTTTTAATTGGATGATAATTAAGGATTGTATGAACCAAAGGAGAAAGGAAAGGGAAAAAATAAAAAGGAACGGTCTCTAAGTAGTTCTCCTCTGAGCTTCAGAATTGTTTAGTGGTTCATTTTGCTGATATTGCATTTGACCTCTAAATTGAGTGAAACAATGTATCAGACAGCTGCATGGGGAATAATATGATTTATAGGCAGTTTAAGCCTTATTATTATTGTTATGACTTTATTTTAAATCACATTAAGCTATACATGACTTATTGCATTATACCTACAGTAAGATGATTACTTTATTGTGTAGCTTAATTGTTCCTATTGTCTCTATTCCAGAGGATGCATACTTCCTAATGAGACCATAATGAAAGTTTTTGTCCCTCTTTCTTCTACTATCTGTCTTCTTAATAAAAAAATTATACAATCAGAGAAATGGAAACATCTCAGGACCATCTAGTATGACACAAGTTAATTTGGGAACTAAACAGCCTCACAAAAATGATCTTCCATAGAATATTTCTAGTTGTATAGAACTCACTATACTTATATTTGCATATTCCTGTTATTTTTTCCCTTGTGTTCTGCAAAAATATATTTTAATTGAAACATTACTAATCTAAAATTCCAGCCTTGCCCAGAGATATGCTGTAGCCAAGTCATATGGCTTCTCTATAGCTCCTTTTAAAATTGTTGGTATGAATATTTAATCCTCTAAAACTCCACAAATAAATGCTTAATTTATTATTTTATTGACTCTCTAGGTTTAAAATCATGAAGAAAATGTTAAGTGATGGAGATTCAACTTAAAATGTGTCATGCATGTTTTTTTTTTCTTAGAAGAGCTGTTAAACACTTACAGCATGCTCCTTTTCTTTCTCCTCTTCCCCCATCAAACTCCCTTCTGGGACTACCACTTACTTAGATTTCATTTATTCATTTTCATATAGTCATGATGAGGCATCTAAATTTAGGAGAGAGAAAACTCCCCCTTATCAATATGTAGAAAGATACCCTCCATGGGTTTATGAGAGCATACTAAAATATAGCCATATTTTTTCTGCTTTCATGAAATTTTACTTTGCAACAATTTTTCTAGCATCTGTTTGATTTTTCTCTTTATACTGTATTTGAGAAATTAACTTACTAAAATTACATACACACATCTTTCATTTTTACCTGTTTATTACAGAACTAACTTTTGATGCTTTTCCCCCTATAAGTTTGTTTTATGCATTTTGCAAGGTTTTAAATATACTGAAATATACATGATGGTGTCAGCTATAATATTGAGTAGGAAAATAAAAGAAACACAAATCTTATTTTCATTATTTCACGTGTTTTAACCTAGAATTATCATTTTGTCTCATGGAATAGACTATTTAAGATTTAATATTTTTGAATAGACTTGTCAATTTTTATATATATGGAGTATCTTTCAAAGCACCATATTTTTATAAAAAATTGGAGATCAAGGGACTGTCCATCAAATGAAGAATGGCTGAACAAGTTGTGGTACATGATTTTGATAGAATATTATTTTTATAAGAAATTATTAGTGGGATGATTTCAGAAAAATCTGGACTTACCTGAATTAATGCAAAATTTAGGGGGTAGGACCACAAGAATATCAAACATAGAGACATCATTTTGCTGTACATCTGTGAATGACCTAGTTAGTGATTAAAAAAAATTTCATAGAATTGATGAAAAATGCCATCTGCCCTCAGAGAAAGAAGTGATTGAGTGTGAATGTAGATTAAAAGAACTTCTTATTCTTATTTGTCTTTTTTTTTCTCTTCCCTCTTCTTTCTCTTCCTTTTTGCTGTTGTTCTCTCTTCCACAAAATTACTAATATGAAAAAAAAATTAACCTGATTACACATGTAAAATCTAGATTAGAACACATTTAAAATCTAGATTAGAATGATTAAGATTTCAGGATTGGGAGATGGTGGAAGAGAGTAAAGATTTGGAGGAGAGAGGTAATTTGGAATTCAAATTTTTTAAAAGTAATGTTAAATTATTTTATTATGTGATTGGGGAGAAATAAATATTATTGAATTTTAAAATAAACTACTACATGTTTTCCTATTTGAACTTTTAGCCTATGGAAATATTTTCATTAAAAGTATAAACAACTTGTCAAATCACCCTTTTTGCCCAAATTATTGAAGCCTAGTAGAGAATATGCGGATTGATTGGGAAACACATCCCTCTTTCTTTTATTCTCTCTTTTCTCTCTTTCCATTCAATTCAACAAACATTTATTTACTTAAGTGCCAGGCTTTGTGCTAAACACTGGGAAGACAAAGGATATACAAGTACTCCCTAACCTATAAAAGCTTACATTTGTCAGAAGCAAGATGTACCTAGGAAATTAAATTAAAATATACTAAAGTAATTTCCAGCAGTGGTCACTAAGCAACAAGGGAAGAAATTTGGTCTTCCCATAGGGATCTCCTTTTAAGCTAAGATTTATAGCAAACTACAAATACTATAAAGAACACATAAGAAAGGCATGCATTCCAAGCCTGGAAGCCTGAGATTGGGCAAAAGCCAGAGAGACACAATACTACGTATGGGGAACAATAAGCAGTTAAATTTGTCAACACCACCAAGTTCATGAATGAGAAGT
Source organism: Monodelphis domestica (assembly GCF_027887165.1). Classification (NCBI taxonomy): domain Eukaryota; kingdom Metazoa; phylum Chordata; class Mammalia; order Didelphimorphia; family Didelphidae; genus Monodelphis; species Monodelphis domestica. The sequence continues at coordinate 364,236,574 of NC_077229.1, forward strand.
CTTGCTCAGTAAGTACAGAAAGGTGAGCTGGAGCAGATGGTGAAGAGCCTAAAGAAAGCCAAATGTGACCATTGCTAGGCTAAAATAATGTCAGGAGTTAGAAGTAACCATTTGAGTCTCTTAAGTAATTGTAGTAAAAGATATGGTTAGACCATGAATTTATCACATGAAGAATGGACTGTACACAAGGAGTGACAGATATACCATCAATTATGAGGATATTGCAACAGTCAAATTAAGAAAAGTGAGGAACAAAGAAATACTATTGTGCTATAAGAATTGATGAGCAGGATTATTTCAGAAAAACCTGGCAAGACTTTACATGAAACAATTCAAAGTGAAATGAGTAGAACAAGAACATTGAACATAATAATACCAAAATTTTCTGATGAACAATTGTGAATGACCTAGTTATTCTCAGGAATAGTGATTCAAGACAATCCTAGAAACTCATAATGAAAAATTTCATTTGCCTTCAGAGAAAGAACTACTGGAGTTTGAATGCAGACTGATATATACTATATTTCTTAATTCCTTCCTTCTTTCCTTTCTTTTTCTTTCTTTATTTTTCTCTCTTGCTGTTGTCCTTTCTTCTTTTTTTGCTTGAGAACACTTCCACAAAATGACTAATATAGAAAAAAATATATTACATAACATATAAAATCTATATAGGATTGCTTACTGTTCCAGGGAAGGGAAAAGAAGGGATCGGAGAGAGTGACTAAAAGGGAAGGAGAGAATTTGGAACTATTTTTTTAAATGAATGCTAAAAATTACTTTTAAAGGTAATGAGAAGAAATTTCTAATAAAAATTATAAATGTAAAAAAAAGTTTACATAAGAATTTAGCAAGGACCTGAATTAGGATGGTTATGTGAGTAGAAATCAATGAGCTATAAAAGATATTTTGGAAAAAAAATCAAAAGACATATCAATTAGATGGAGAATTGAGGAAGAGAGAAGACCTAAGGATGATCTCCAAGACTTCAAGGCAGAATGACTGATTGGAAGAGTGATGAACTGGAAATTTCCTTAACGTAATTAATGAAATTAAGAAGGAGAGATGGTTGATGAGTTCTTTAGACATTTTGAGTTTGTAATGCCTCTAATAATGAAGATATTAAGCTTATGTTCAGAGGGATCTCAGACTTAGATAGATAGATAGATAGATAGATAGATAGATAGATAGATAGATAGATAGATAGATAGATTCAGGTATCCAATGCTTCATTATTTAGTCAATACTAATCATTCAATAAATAAATGCATTTATTAAGCACTTACTATATGCCAGTCCCTAAGCTAAGGGATACATAGAAAAGTCAAAGAAAAAAAAGTCATAGAAAGGTATTGCTTCTAAGGAGTTTAGTCAAATGGGGAAAATAAAGGTTAAGCAACCATGTACCAATAATCCTCATATAGGCTAAAAGAAAAATAATTACAGAGAAAATACACAAGAATTTGATCTGGAAAGGCATCCTGGAGAAGGTAAGATTTTAGCTGCATCTTGCTAAATTTCAGGGTAACCAGGAATTAGAGAAGAGGAGGGAAGAGTATTTGAGACATGGAAGACAACCAGAAAAAGTTCAGAATAGAGAGATAAAATAATATCATGTGCAACTACTACAAGAAGGCTAGAGTCATTGGATGATAGAGAATAGAGAGACAAGTAAAGTGTAAGAATACTGTAAAATATAGAAGGGGATAGATTGTGACAGGATTTAAAAGTAAAACAGAGGATTTTAATTTGATCCTTGAGTTAATAGGGAGAAAGTGGTATTTAATAAGTTGGAAAATGATGAAATGATTAGTTGGGTCTTTAGGAAAATAATCTTGAAATCTAAATTGAGAAAGGTTTAGAGCATGGACAGACAAGTCAGGGAAAACAACCAGCCTTTTATTTAGTAGTACAGAAATGCAGGGATAAGGTAATGCATCAGAGTGGTGACAGTATAAAGAGGAGAGAAGGGAAAATATGTGAGATGTTTGAAGATAAAAATTGACAGGCCTCAACAACAGATGGGATATGGGTAATAAGAAATGAATGAGGATTTCAGAGAGACACATATGTTGGGAGTCTGGGGTACTACTATAAGAATGATAGAACTCTCTACAGTAATAGGGAAGTAAGGAAAATTAAAGATAAGGAATTTTTTTTGGAGAGTTGGGAGATCCCTTTTTTACATATTGAGTTCAATTGTCTGTGGGATATCCAGTTTGAGATGTCCAATAAGCAGTTATAGATGTAAGATCGGAGGTCAGAAAATCTTCAGGCCAATGGTAATTGAATCTATAAGAGATGATAGAATCACCAAGTAAAATGGGGAAAAGAATAGGCCATAGGACAGCATAGTACAATAGAAGAAGAAAGAAAACGGGTAAATTAGGAACAAATGGATTGTGATTTTTTAAACTTTTATTTTCGAAGCTGAAATATTTCTGTTTTGGTGTCTGCATTTGTAAAATAATATAGCCAAATCTCAGTTGAAATAGTTTTTATTAACTATGAATGAATTTCAAATGTTTTCCTCAAATCTTTATAGCAATAATGCTAGGATATTTTTTTTTTTGTATAACTTACCTTTTATTTCTTTCTAAAAGTATTTCATCTTTTAATTTCTCAAAATAACATAAACTTAAATAATGACCAGGATGTTTTTTTAAGGACTCAAAATGTGGATTCCAAGGGAATAAACCAATTAAATCACAGTTCCTGTGATTTCCTGAAAGGGAAAAAAAGAATTCTCTCAAGCTGTTTCTAAGAAATTGTATTAAACTTTTCTTTGTCTTCTCACCTATTTAGAAAACAATAATGCTAAAATAGGGTTAGAAGATTTTTTAAAATCACCCTTCAAAATAACACATAATGTCTCTGCAAATTATTTTAATTTTTAGATATACTTTTAATACTCCTTTGTCATAGCATTCTTTTTATGAAATTATTTCATATTTTAACATAAAAAGAAATCAAAATGCTTAATTTAGGTTACATAAGCAGGAATATATCTAGTTATTTCTCCCTCAAACAATTTAAAATAGATCTTATGACAAAACTTTTTTATATATGAATGATTCTATTAATAGACAATCTTTTTACTATCTCATGTAATATTTTAATTCATGTTTGCTTGTTAAACTTTTCAGACTGTCTTAATAATCTTATTTTGAATACATTCTTTCCCATTCTATACATGCCTCTGAACTCTAACAATAATTTATTCTTTAATATTTTATAGCTAATAAAATATTATTAATTAATTTATAAACTATAAAGACCAACTTAAAACATTTTTTCTTGTTACTCTATATAACTTTGATTTCTTCAAATGTAAACTTCCTGGGGGGTTTTTTTGGCCACTTATCAGTTGGATAATGTTTTATACTCTTTTAAATTTGACTTGGTTCTCTTTATATTTGAGAAATAATGCCTTTTCAGAAATATATGACCCAAATTTTTTCTCCTACCTTTCTCCTTTTTATTATAATCTTAGTTGCATTGTTTTGATGCAGATACTTTTCTGTTGAATATAATCAGTTATCCATTTTACATCCTTTAATGCTTTGGGGTTCTTTTTAAGGTACAGATTGAGCTAGATTTTTTCTTGGCATCCCCTTTGTTTCTGGAATTCTCTGTGATCTAGGTTTCAGAGGCATTAGATCACCACCAAGGAGGAGATTTAAGCAAATGCTTCTGGAGAATTTATGTTTGAATTTACAATTTAGACATTCAACAGATAAAGAGGTGTAGGATCGATTCTCAAGCAAAGAGAATAAGGTGATCAAAGTCATGGATCTGAAGAAGAAGTTTGGAGTGTAAAGGCAAACTCAATTATTCAGCTTGAAGGCAGAAATATTTTAATTTTTCCCCAAATTCTTTTTTAAATACAATTTTAAGTAAAAAGATAGTAAAAGAAAAATTGACAGAATTAGTGAATTTGTGTAAGAATAATTTAACTTAATTGGCTAAAATAGCATCCTTCTAATATTTTAAATAGTTCATACTATTTGAAATAATTAAATAACTGGGATTACAATTTTCAGTAGGTTATCTTTTTGGTTTAATAGTAAAGTATTATGGCAAACTTCATGATGGCAAACTTTGTAATGAACATACAGGTATATGTACTTATGAGACATTATAATTATTAATACCTATGATAAAAGAATGAGCCAAAAATAATTTCAAAAGCAAACACTATATGGAATAATGATAATGCTAACATTTCTTTCTGAGAAAGAAAAGTTGAAAAGCAGAAAATATTGTCCTTGTAACAAGTCCAAAAATGCCAATGTTAAGTTAAACAATCTTACTGATTTGCTCTTAAGGTTTATTCAAGCTCAAACTCCATATTGCTGTATTTCATAGGAGAGCATGAAATATCTACCATCCAAACAAATATACCAACGATCCTTTCTTCATTGTATAAGTATGTGAATAACCTCAAAAACATATTTCCACAAACTGGAGTCTACAATACTATAACTGCATGTTATTTCAAAATTTCATAAATATTACTAAGCCAAAACAAAGCCAGGATTATTCATATAGAAACTTAGAGTTTGCTTTATTGTAAAAATCTTGAACTTTCATGAAATGATGCTAATATAGTTACTGTCTATGAATAAAATAATAATAAATGCTCCTGTTCTCATTTCTATTGACATTTCTTTTACGTTGTCTGCTTGTCCCTCATCCAATCCATGTGATATTAAGGTATTATTAAAGCTGGTCCATTTATTTTCTTCACTGATAGATTGACTGTATTCAGAACTAAGTAGGCTAAGTCAGTATAGTTCATATACATATAAAAATGCAATAGTACAGACCATAGCTTTAGACAGCTCCAAAGTACATTATTACTAACAGCATTTAGGGAACCATTTAAAGTGTACAATAACATTCTTTACAAAAATAAAAAAAATTCATATTAGGACAATCAAATATGAAAGAGAAGGACAATACTTCTTCCATCATTTCTAATGCCTCATGGAACATTAAAGAAGTGAATCACACGGTAAAGAGAATAATGATTTTAACATGTCTAAGAGAAAGAAGTCCAATGGTCTTGATTACAGAATTTTTTTCCCCTACTAATGAATGTCAAAATTTAGAAGAGGAGAAGTTGGTGAATTTGGAATGGAAAAATTGAAAAAAAATTTCTAAAAACCTTCAAGATATATATTCATTGATGTAATTATAGCCACATATGAATAATGGGCATTTAATAAAATCTGAAGCTAACTGTATAATTGAAAATCCTAAATATTGATGCCATTGTTTATAAAAATATTCTTTTACAAAGTTTATATAGACCTAATTGAAAGCAAGAACATTTTTTTCTTGCAGGAGAAATGTTTAACATATCTTTTGTCACATTTAATTGATAACCAACATATTTTTTTTAGATTAGAATAGTAGAATGAATATTTGAGAAATGTTTTCATGACTAATCTATTCCTTAAGATCCTAAGAAGGGAAGGACAATCTATGTGTCATTCTTATAAATCCCTGTGGAAATAAAAATGGTAATTTCTTTATGCCCAGAATCGGAATTTTTTACATCAATTTCATAACTATGGAAAAGTAGAAGAACCTACCAAAGGGGATTAGGGAAAGGAAATAATAACATCAACCATTGTTTTGAGAAAAGACACCAAACCAGGAAAAACTCAATTTTTTTTTATTTTTTCAATTTGAACATTATTTCATTTGGTCATTTTCAAACATTATTCCTTGGAAACAAAGATCATTTTCTTTTCTTCCCTCCCCCCTCTCCCACCACCCCTCCCATAGCCGATGCACGATTCCACTGGGTATCACATCTGTCCTTGATTTGAACCCATTTCCATGCTGTTGGTATTTGTATTAGGGTGTTCATTTAGAGTCTCTCCTCAATCATGTCTCCTCAACCCCTCAACCCCTCAAACAGTTGCTTTTCCTTGGTGTTTTTACTCCCACAATTTGTCCTTTGCTTGTGGATAGTGTTTTTTCTCCTAGATCCCTGCAGAATGTTCAGGGACATTGTATTGACACTAATGGAGAAGTCCATTACATTCAGTTATACCACAGTGTTTCAGTCTCTGTGTACAATGAAAAACTCAATCTTTTATGACCAAAAATTGTTGTCAGCTATGTTTGGATCCCCAAAAGAAATATTCCAGGACATATAAGGTTGTTTACAACTTCCCCAAAACACAATTGCAACTTTCTGCACATAAGCAGCTGTCTTTTATCTGGAAGAAGAAAAGTTGTTGTTTACAGTTATATCATGGGAGAAGTTGTTGTAATCTTTCTGTGGGACATGCAAAGACAGCAGCTGTCAATTCATTGTTTTAGAAACAAGAATCCCCTAATACTGGTGATATTCACTTGCCATCCTTCTGGTGTCTTAGATGGTATTTGATGGATATTTTCTCTAAATGCAGATTATTCAAGAGAACTCTTATAGAGTATAGTGCCACCAAGGAATTCTCTTGCTGCAGGGTTCTATTGTTGAAACAAATAAGCCCTTTTATGTGAAGGTATATTTCTTTCTTTCTTGGTTGTTGTCAAAGGCATCAGTTCACAGGATATCAATATTGTCTTCTATGTCTCTAGAAATGCATCAGCCCCTCATTGGAATGCCAAAAAATTTTGATTGTGATTTTTTGGTAACTGAAGGACATGAAATATCTACTAGGGGAGCTATTAATTTAAATTGTTCATGTTTTACTTTGGTCAATAGACACAGATGTAAACATCCAGGGCTAGACCTAGTTTTAAAATTCCCTCATATCTTGAAATACTACTGCAAATTGATGGTAAAGAGACTGTATCTGCCTCTCATTCCAGAAACCCTTTATCTATTCATTCTTGGTCTTCAAGAATGTTCCCATCCCCCTCAATTCTCTTAAATCGGTCCTATTTTCTCTAAGGGCTGAGGTTTTTTTTTTTTCTCTTTCCAAGATGTCAACTAGTTAATCTAATAATGAACTGATAATTTCTTAACTGATAATAGGAGAAGACCTATGATACTTAGGCAATATGTTTACTTTTAGGATGACAGCTTAAATTCTGCCCCTCTTCTTGTTGTCTGTCCCAAATAAGATTTTCAATTCAAATATGAGTAAAATCATGGTAGGCTAATAGTCTAGGTAGACTTATGACAGATTAGATATGATTTAGAAGAAGGGGAATTGTGAAGTCTAAGTGCTAGGTTCAAATCCTGATTCCAGTCTTTTCTTCCTATACTTCCTTAAGCAAATCAGAAGCTTTGAAAGATTCAGGTTCAACTCTAAAAATTATAATTGGTTATCAGGAATATTTTATTAGATGTCTTTCCCAGATTTGACTACATGCCCTCGCTTAATGACTCTGGACAAGTCATGTAAATTCATAGTTCTCTCGGTAACTCTCTTAGGATTTTAAATTTCCAAGAAGATTCTGACCTGCATTGATGGAGGGAATGTTCTCATTCAGCTAGGCTCTTAAGTAATGCAGTCAATCAAACAATGGACCTGAAATCAGAAAGATGTGGGTTCAAATCTAAATTCATACACTTACTTTGTGACCTTAGGTATATAACAATCTCTGACTCAGTTTCATCAACTATAAAATGAGAGTGATAACAGTATTTAGGATTAAAGCAAGGATAAAATGAAATATTTAGAAAGCACTTTACAATAGTACCTGACAGGTAGTAGATGATTAACAAATGCTTCTCTTCCCCCTTTCTTCTTCTCTCCCTTTCAGTCTTCCTTCTTTCCTTTCCCAACAAAACCAAAGATTCAATCCATGTTGATCCAAAATTGGTAATGTCTAAGTTTGCACATATGAATAGACAAATTTTGGCTTTATTCTTAACCCCACTTCTCTTCAACAATGCTCAGCCAGAGTATGGGTATTTAAGGACATATCTCTTTTAAGCCTTTGCCTTCCCTGACCAAATCTCATGCTATAATCAGAGTAATAGAAATAGAACCAGACTAATAAAAGAACAATGATTTCTTGGCATCATAGAGAAAGAAAAGTCTAGCTTTCTTAATTGTGAAAAAGAATGTTATACAATATTTGCTTTTAAAGTTTGGTAGATCATTAGCTTTTAAATTGTTAATTTATAATCTTCATGGGAACTTTTGACATTTTATAAAACTGGGTTATCTCTATGCATGTGTCTCTCTCTCTCTCTCTATCTATCTATCTATCTATCTATCTATCTATGCACCTATCTGTCTTTCGGTCTGTCTGTCTAATCTGTCTATATCTATATTACTAGCAGGTGAAGTTCCAAAGGCTCTGAAGGAATACTTGTCAAAAGGCAATATACAGAATGGAGAAGGAAAATAAAATTTACTGAGTTATCAGTGGAAGGTCAATAAGTATTTAAAAAGGAGCAAATAACCAACTCATGTGTCAGCACTAATATCTATATGGAAAATAGAGAAAAAAGTGAGGTTATGACAGGTCAATTAAGGCATGTAATGTACATATATTAAGGAAACATAAAAATGCTTGCTATTGAGAAGGGAACATATTTAGCTTCAGTGGAACTATAAAGTATTACACATTGTGATTTGAAGATATAAATGTGGTATTCGCAGTAAGCCACAATAGAATTTTAAGGTTCCAGGAGATAATCATTAGGAGACAGTATATGCCTGTATATAACTTTTTAAGAGAAATTTTAACTGATATTGTTTCCTCATTGCCTACACTTTCTACAGTAGCTGTCACTCTCCCTTCTCATAGAGCCATCCTTTAAAGTGATTAAAAAGAACAAAAAAAGATAAAGGAGCATAAAAAATAATTAAAAATCAATACATCATACAAATCTAACATTATGTTAAATGTTCCTCACCTGTGGACCTTAACCTCTACAAAGTAGTGGAAGGCTGTTTTTTCAATGTAATTTTGCAACATTCATTTTATTTATTTTGTTGTGGTTGATATTCTGATTTCGTTGTTTTAGTCAATATACATGTTGGTTTTGGGGTTCTTCTATTTTGCAACATGTCATGTAAGTCATTCCATACATACTAAAATAGTCATCACTTCATAAAGCATCATGATATTCCATTTTATGTAACACAATTTGATCCATTCTTTAATTAATGGATGTTGTTTCATAGCCTTTACTACTGCAAAAGTGTGGTTGCAATTTTTTGGTTTTCATGAAGACGTTTTTTTTTGGTAAATCATATTTTTAGATTATATGCTTAGTAGTTGAATCTCTGGAGAAAAAGTGATGAAAAATTCCAAATTGTTTGTCAAGAGTGTTATATCAATTGACATTTCCATGCATTAATGGGCATCTATGTTTTCACCTCTCCTCCACTACTGACTATTCTCATCCTTTGTCACCAATACTATTTTGCTGAGTGTGTAGTAAAAGCTCAGGGTTGTTTTGGTTGGTAATTCTTTTATTTTATGATTTAAAGTTGTTTAAAGCATTGCTTTATTTGTTTTTTTTCTCATAGTCTATAACATTTGGGAATTGTTTTTTCACATCTTTCTCTATTGGGAAAAGCATTTTGATCCTATATCTTTTGGCCAGGTATATATATGTATCTATACATCTAGGATAAGAAAGAAAGTGATGAAGTAGAAAAATATTTGTATTAAATTTCTCTCTAAAATATTTTCCAAAAACAACACTTCCTTACTTACATATCTTACATTTATTTTGTAAATTTACACTTATTTTGTAATATTTACATTTATTTTGGGCAATAATTTTTCAATTTCATGCAATTATCTTCTTTATTTTTTATAATTACCTCTATTGCTTATTTTATTAAAAATTCATCTCCTACTTATATATGTGAAAGTTAGATAATCTGTCTCTCTTCCATTTTAGGAATGATCTTTAATATTCAAGCTGCATATAAGTTTTGAATTTATTGTAGGATATGCATAAAGATATTCATTTAAGCCCAATTTCTGACAGATATCTTTCAAATTTTCAGTAGTTTTTGACAGTGTGTTATTAGTAAAGTATTTTATGTTTATGGTTTATCAGACTCATAAATTCCATTATTTGATTCAATATTTTCTAGTAATTTCCAGATATTTACATTTCTATTTTTAACTAATGCTATATAGTTTTGATGATTGATGCTTGATAATGCAATGTAGCATCTGAAAGTGCTATTCTTCATTCTTTCCTACCATTTTCTTTGTTTTCTTTTTGACATTTGAGATTTGTTGTGCCACCAGATAAATTTCATCGTAATTTCATTGAGCTCTAAAAAATTATGCCTTGATAATTGGTATAGTCTTACACTCAAACTGCAAATTAGATTTAATATTTTTAATTAAATCTCTAAAGTATTGTGTCCTTTGGAAGATTGACTCCCTAAGAAGTTCATGCATTTTGAAGTGATTTTGAGTATCATTTCCCTTTTATTCCTTAATGGGTTTTATTGAAAGGAGAACAAAAATTATTTTTTAACCTACAACTTTGCTTAAGCTATTGTCTGCTGATTCTCCAGGATTTTCTTAACTCCTCATGTCATCAGTACAGAAGGACAGTTCTTCTCCTTTGCATATCTTCCACTTGTGTATTTGTTATTGTTCTTTTTGCAATTTGAGAAATAAATAAAATGGAGATGGGAAGCAGGCATTTTTTTCACTCATATATATTGTGGAAACTTTAAGTATTGCAAGTATTGAAGGTTTGTTTGTAAATGTTTAACAATTAGCTCTTTGAGGAGAACTGCATACATAATATTCATTATTAATATTTTCTGCACAACATTTTAAGACAATAAAATTAATATTCCTATAAATCAATCCCATATTTGTAGGATTTGCTTATTTCTGAGATGTAGACGATCACAGTGAAAATTAAACAATGGCTCTCATTGTTTAAAAGATAAGATGGATCCAGCACACCCCTCCTACAAAGTCACAAATGGTGTCTTAATTTTCAAATAAGTCATTTTCTTAATACTCAACTATTTTGGCCTTTTGGCAATGTTTGTTATAATTGGGCATTCTTTTCTACAAGATTCTCTTCTTTATGTCTCTATAATTACTTTTTCCTGATTCTCTTCTTCTACAGCTGACCATTTTTCAATTTCTTGCTGCTAATTCATCCAAGTAATGTCTACTAATCATGAATATTCCCCAAAGCTCCCATCTCCTTCCATGCTACGTGACTTGGTGACCATTTCATCTCAAATGGGATCCCTACACAGAAGATTACTACTTCTCTATATTGAGACATAATTTCTTTCCTGACCTCCAATTTTACATCCTCAAAAGCATGTTGGACATCATGAACTTTGTATCCTACAGACATCTCATAGTTAATGCATCCAGGGAAAGAACTTAGCACTTTTGTCCATAAATTTATGACTCATCTTAATTTCTACCATCAGAGCCATTACCGTCCAGGTGTTACAATCTGGACTTACAATTTGGTGACTTCTACCATTCTGTTCAATTAACTACTCACATTTAATCTGTTGTTAAATTTTATTATTTCTATCTCCTCAACATCTTTCATATGCTCACTTTCTTCCCATTCATATAATTAAAATCTTGTTGCAGGTAGTCATCAGTTAAGGTGAGAACTATTGTAATAGATAGGTTGATCTCCCTGACTCAAATTTTTCCCCCTTCTAATCCAATCTACCTTCAGTTGCCAAAATGATTTTACTAAGACAAAAATGTGAGAATATCACTGTCCATTACAATCTGATGGCTTTCTATATCCTCCATAATTTATTTTTAAATTTCATTTGGTTTTTAAATCCCTTCACATCTTGATCCATTATCTTTCCAGTATTTTTATACATTGCCTCCTTCACATACTGTATAATCATACAATACCTATCACCCCAATTTTTCTTACATATCACAATCCATATTCCATCTTCATGACTTTTTACTTACTATTCTTGTAGAAGGAATGTTCTCCTTTTTTATCTCCACCACCCCATTTCCCCATTTTTGTTCAAATTCCAAATTAAATTTAACTTTCTGGAGAACATCTTCTACCTCCTATACTTTTGATACCTTCACTCTGAGATTATCTTTCATGTAATCTGTATCTTCTTATGCTTATTATTTTTAGTTAAAGTTTCCTTTCAAATGAAAATTGATTTTCTTTCCAAGCCACTTCTTCCTCCCATTAGTATGTAAAAAAGGAAATCCTAACCTCTATTAAAAAACATGGATAGTATAAACTCTGCAAGGAGTTCTATGGAATTTAGGATTCTCTTCCTTTTTGAGGGAACAAACCTAGGAGTAATGTGTCAAGCAGTTCTTAACCAGAACTGCAAGGATACCTAACAGATGCAAAGCCTAAAAAATTACAAATATTCTTCATGGAGCAAGCCCTACATGTGGAGCAACTTAGCCTAAAGCCAAAAAAGTTTAATTTTTGAGAATGTAGGAGGTAGCGTATATAATTTTAATAAAGGAGAAGTGGGAAAAGGGTGCTGGAAGGAACTGATCCAGGGGTAGATCTGGATATGATTTTGGAAGAATTATGAGTCCCCAAAATCAGTTGGTGATGAATTGTCAATGGCAAGGAGAATATCAACAAGGACAAACACTTTTTGGTATATTTTGGGGACACAATAACATTTTCTTTAGCACGATAATTAAACATGGGATAATTAAACTCCCAAGTTTTGAAATACAAAGAAGAACAGAGTCTGCACTGGCATGTGCCTGTCAAAGTTAAATAATAATAGCAGACAGTTCAGAAATAACTCATCAGAGATAGAGAAGTTGCTGAACAGAATCTTTTTGTAAGACACAAGGTCACTTAGTTATTTCATCACAGAGAGGGCTGGTATAGAGTGAGTTCCTGGCTGATGAGACCTGAAGCCAACCAATTATCCCATGAACTTTGAGAGTTGTTTTCTCTGACTACTTCAGCTGGGTTGTTCATCCTCAGATTTTTTAAGGATTGCAATATTCTCCAAGTCATTATGGGTCCTAGGTAATTGGAGTCAGTCTCACATTTTCCTCAGCTATGTAGGAGAGTAATTGAAGCACCTCACGATAATTAACATATTAATTTATTAAACGGTCAATCAGAACAAACTCTCATATAATTTCCATAGAAATATGCCTGATTCTTAACTATGAGTCCATCACTCCTCCAAAGAAGACCATTTTGTTTGAAAATGAGTACTCTGAATTTATGCTTGATTATTTGTTTCACCAGAGTTCCAAATTTTTCCAAGTTTTTTTTATAATTTTGTTATTATAATGTAAATTGTTCTCTTACTTCTACTTGCCTCATTCTTTATCAGTTCATATAAGTATCCCAAGGTTTTTCTGAAACTGGGCCCTTAAGCATAAGCCCATAGTCTTTTTTTTTTTGAGTCACTGAGCTGCTGACTGAATTATACTCAACTAAAAGAGGACAAAGAAGGAAAAAAGAGCAGTAAGAACTAGATACATAAAATAAAGGAAAATAAATAAATAATTAGATTTCTAAAAATAGAGAACAGCTTGACAAATATGAAGCACAGACTAAGGATAAGGTAGGAAAAATCTGTTGAAATGGAGTTGCCCTACAGTAAATAAAGTAAAATCAATCACAGGAAAAAAGCAAAATAATTATTATTTAAAAGAAATAATTCCAGAGATACAACTGGAGGAAAATATTATCCTTACTTTCATAACTTTAAAAGTTATTAGATTTAACAACTTTATTTTTAATGAACAATTGTTTAAGACAAAATAGTCACATAGATATGTTGCTTAAAAACACATCTAAGAAAAGAATACATAGATTAAACCAAACACAGAAATGTAATATGCATAAAGTGACCCTAAAAGAAAATATACTATCAAAGAAAATGGAAAAATCTCAAACATAAACAGAAAAATATAAAGTACATTATACCAAAAGATACATTAGACAAAAAACTGATGTTAATATTCCATTCACATGCTCTAGATGACATGTTATCTAATTCATTGTTAGTCAATAAGCATTTATTAAACATTTAATATATTTTAAGCACTATACTGTTTCAGAGATATAAAGAATGATAAAAATATGGTCTTTGACCTTAAGGAATCACATTCTAATGGGGGAGACAACATGTAAAAAGTAATAGAAGGAGAAATGATCAGAATCAAGAGAACATCAACACAGAAACAACAATAATGTATTATGATCAACTGTGAATGATTTAACTATTATGAATAAGGCAAAGATCCAGGAAAATTCTAAAGGATTCATTAAAAAAAGCAGGTTGTTATCCCTTGAGGCGCAATAATCCCTAGCTTTTGTTCTCTCACTGTGTACTAACTCCCTGTATATTAGACGCATTATAAATTTTCCATCTCTGATTATAACATATATCTCTCTCCCCATAGAGAGTACTATTCAGTGGAATATCCTCCTCAAGTTGGCTAAGAACATCCAACACTTTATTTCATTCTGCTTCATTTCCTGCTTTTGTCCTATCAATTCTCTTCTAACTCCTATTTTTAGGAAAATTTCTTTACTTCTTTACCCATGTAGTTGTTTGGAGATATATTACAATCCTATATAGCTTTCTCCTCCTCTTTCTCTTTTTATTTGCCTTCCCATTATTCAATTTAGTTTCACTAAATACACCTCTGGAGGATGAAGTTGTAGGGTTTAGATATTTCTAGTTTGACTCTTCTCCACTTGCTTCTACTATTTCTTTAAATTCCCCTATGATCATTTTCTTTAGTGTATTTGTATAAAGAAATGTCTAATTATCCTTCAGTAATTATTGTTTGTGTTGTTAATTCTCAACCAGATATGCTTCTTTCAGTTTCTATTTTTTTTCTTTCACTTGTTTTTATAAATGAGGGAATTTATTTCATTACTTATTTTTTCTGGTAATAATATTTATTTACCTATTTTGTCTTTCTGTTTGGGATAATTTCTAGTAAAAAATTGCTCCAAAATTTACTTTTTTAGTAGTATTTTAAATGATACTTGTATAGAAGTTCATCTTAATGCATGATTGTTATGTTTCATTCAAGTTTACAGGGTAATGTCATTTTGGATTGCATCTCAAGCCTCTTTGCTTTTGAGAACATATTTTCCATTCTATTCTACAGTTTCTTGTGTTTATGGAAAAAAATCTTGTTTTTAAAATATTTTTATCTTTTTATTTAACAATTTTTCCCTGATTGCTTGTGGAACTTATTTGACACTGTGATTAAATTTAATAATTATATGCCTTAGGGTATGAAACATAGGGTTGTTGAAACTATTGCTGCAGATATTATCATCTTCCACTCAAGCAATCTATCATCATCATCATCATCATCATTATCATCATCATCATCATCATCATCATCATCCTGATTACAGAAAACTATATTCAAATCTGTTCTCTCTTTCCCTTCTTGGAGAGATTCATCAGTGTGTTCAACCAACTATTATCAAATGTTAGCCATGTATTTTGCTGTTGTTTTCCTCCCTTAAAATGACTTCTCTCAATAATCTTATTTATTTCTTGAATTATATTGGAATATTCTACTGAATTTCCATGGCCTCTTGAAAATCCACAGGAATTTGTATTTCATTAAGTGTTGGCTCAATTTTCATCATCTTAAAATGTTTATTTAGAGAGTTGTATAATTTCCTGGATGTTTTAGTATATATCTCCTAATTTCAGCAATGATTATTTATTTGTGTATTTTTTAGCTTTCTAACTAAATTCTATTAATCTTGAACATGCTAATGGTTTTTGTCTTTCCCCCTTAATGATCTTGATACTAATTTTCTGATTTGTGGCTCTTTGACAGTAGATTTACCTTCAGGACTAAACCTGGATTTCAAAACTTTCTGATTCTGGGAATTTGATTTTTCACTATTCATGACCTTTTATTCTCATTTAGCTTCTAGGACAGTTGTGACCACAGATGAATTTCATCTTCAGGTGCCATGTATCCATATAGTCTAGATCCATGCCCCATATCTTTCTTAGAGTTGTGCTTATAAATGTATAGCAACTGTATGTATATACATATATATATTTATATAACTATATATGTATGTATAAAATGAATGTATAACAACAAAATAACTTTTTAATTTAATCATAATTAAGATATCCATCCTTTTCTTAAGTCTAAATAATCAACAAAACAGTAAATGAGACATTTTTATGTGCTTCCTGTGGTATAAAAATCAATTCTCAAAGCTAGTCTGAGCTGACTCCAGCATGCCCTTCACTTATCTTTCATTCTCTACCTGGGAAGACTCAACATTGCCTCTTTTCATAGAGACAGCAAGGCTAATATGGGTATTCTGAGCAGTGGATATGCCATCTTCGTGTTCTTAACCTAGGGTCCAGCACAGAAAACTGAAAACCTGATCATACCCCTCTCTCTTTCCATTTTATGAGTCTGAGTATAGTCAGTATCTCTTTTTTCTTTTTTTATAATAGGACTATGTAGCAAGGCCAGGATCAGAGACTGCTGACAGAAATTATAACACCACAGAAATGCTCTGAGTGAGAAATAGATCATAAGGCCATAGATTAATTTACCCTTCCTAAGCATGGAGACTTGTTGGGGGAAAAGGTGCTAAATAAGAGTATTTGCATTCACCTTCTCTATCAATAATTCATGAAATTATAATAACTTTGTTGGACTTCTTTCTTCTTTGTCTTGTGAAAACAGCTATACTTGCTTTATCTCTGTTATATCATTGATATAGAGCTTGGGTTGGTTGTTGTTGCTTGTGAATCTTAAAATTTCTCAGACTTGTGAATAATTTCCCTATTGGGGAATTCTCCATTGGAACAATTCCCTACTTGGAACATTCCCCATCTAAAATGTGAGAACTCTACTTGGATCAGAAATGGGAGGACCTCTACTCCACCAGTACTTAGGACTGCTTTAGGGGAGAGAACTCCTTGCTAAAGAGTGAAAATACTTAAATCCATACTTATAATGAGGCAAAAAGTTCTTTAAGCCATGCCTATTTTTAGAATTAATACAATGGGGTTCTAAGTACCTATTAAAGGTCAGGCAACTTGTAAACTTGCCAGGACAAAAAGGTGAGAAACTTACTCAGAGATTCTAATTTACTCAGCTGTGAATTCAGAATGGGCTGTCCTTTGGAAAATGTCTACAGTGATTGGTAGATGGAAGAACTTAGGGGAGGTGACATAGGAGAAAACCCCCTATATAAGAAAAAGGATCTCTTGAGAAGGGAGCTCTCTGGAGAGACAGGCTCTAAGGAGGGTCTCTTGAGAAGAATCTCTTGAAGGACAATCTCAAGGAGATCTTTCAAGGGGAGGCTGACTCTGGCTGGAACTCCCTCTGGGGAGACTCTGTCCCCCAGAATCCTCACTTGAACAGCTCTTATGGTGAGTGATAACTGACTGACTGATCTTTTCTTTTTGGACTTAGGCCTGGGTTGGCCAGGGCTACCCTGGGCCGGTCTATCCTTTTCTCATTATTTCCTTTTTCTCTCTTTTTCTCTTTCTTTGATTCCTCATTGTATTATTAATTAAAGTCTCTATAAAACCCAGTTGACTTAGGTATATTCATAATTGGGAATATTTCCCTGGCGACCACCTTATATTTGATTTAAAACAAGACACTGTGGTGAAAACATATTTTCTGCCGTCACAATTTACTCATCCACTCTTATATCTACTACAATATATATCTTCCACTATTTTAGTCACTACAGTTTAAGACCTCAACCATTTTAATGTTTACAGTTTAAGGCAGACAACTATTTTAATTATTACAGTTACTGTTTCTGCTATTTTTTAGAAACAATGGGGACTGAAGGACATGTCTAGTCCACCACCTTAGTGATGTGACCTGGCTAAATCCTGTATCATTTGTTAAAAGGGACCAAAATAATTTTAAATTGAGCAACTCACAAGGTATTTAGGTTTTATAATATGAAAAACACTGTCCGGGACTATAAAAGTGGATATTTTGATAGATCTTATGAATTGATTCACATTATATTTGGAAAATCATTTCTTCTGTTTTTCAATCACCCAGCATTACATTATTGTGTCTAGTCTGGGCCCTATCATACTATAGGATTCATAGACATTCACTGTTGCTTATCAAAAATACCCTTTTTTCCATAAAGTGTGCAATATAGTTGAGAAAAATAATCCTTTTCATTTTGTATAAAAAGACTAGCCATATGGGGGAAATGGAAGTTACTCTGAAAGGATGAGAATAGAGCTTATTCTCTTTCATTTTAAACATGATCTTATCTTATATTGCTTTTTATAACTTAGAAGCCTATTTCTTGCTTCATTCATATCCTTCTCTAGGGTTTTACTATGTATTTTACAAATACTCTGGTATCTGTTCTCATATAATAACTGAGTTGCCTCAATATTATTTGTCAGAAACACAATGAATTATTTTTCTTTTGGAACTAGCTTGGAACTTCCCCGCTGGTAGGAGCAGCAGAGCAGAAGCTATTATGATTTCACCCCTTATGCCTGCTTTGTGTTGAACTTGACTTGTTTAGTTACTGTGTTGGCCAAGGTCACATGCTTAAACTATTTCAGAAGTCAGGTACAGGCTTACATAGAATGGAGCTAAACAATCCATCTAAGAAGTACCTATCTGATTTAGCTGGCTAAACTTAAACTGCCCTAACCCTATATTAGGAAAACAAATTTTGGTAGAAAGCACAAGGGATTTAGAGTAAAATTAATTGACCATCGTGTCAGTTTCCCCTTCCTTATATCAGATGCTTGGGTGAGTTTGGAGAGTTACAGATTCTATCTCTTCCTTCCTAACCTCCTCTCTCCTCATGTACACATACTGGCCCTCTGCGTATAGGGCTTCTTTTGCCTCAATTGGGGGTATAACTTTCCTGAGATGAGATTATTAGGGTTTTTAGAACTGTGATTATACTCAATGCATATTTTTCATGGCTTTATCCTGGATATGTGAAGTATCATCAAGGCCAAGACCCAGCTCTCCCCTCCTCCAAGGGATTCTAACTCTGTTTCTTTGTTGCATTTCACATCTTGGTCATCTATAAGCCCAGATCCTGGACCTATTGTTGGGAAAAGGCCCTGGGATCCAGTATGTACTTTATTTTTAGGATTCAAAACACTGAGAAAACTCCCCAGCCTACACTTGCCCATTGTCTATATATCCATATTCTCTGACTGTCTCTGTTCAGTGTCATTCACAAATTTTTGGAGTTAGTCCCTTTCATTGTAGATTATCAATATAACCTCCTAGTCTCCTGACAAAAGGAGAAAGACTAAAATAATATTGTTAATAAAGAAAATATAAAATATCATACTTATGCAATTATAATCATTATACTCACAAGGAAGGAAAATATCCTTTATGGGATTTCTGACCAGATATTTCACTTCACATGAGACTTGAATTATTTTTTAACCCTTCCCTTCTGTCTTAGTATTAATTCTAATACAGAAAAGCAATTAGAATTAAGTGACTTGCCTAAGGTCACACAGTAGGAAATGTCTGAGGCCAAATTTGAACCTAGGTCTGCCCAGTTCCAGACCTGGCACTCTGTCCACTATGCTATCTAAATGCCCAAGACCTACACTCTTTGAACAGCTCACAAACTCTGACTTCATTGTTCAACCAAGGCAAGGTTTGAATGTTTAGTCCTTCTATTGCAGAAGACTCCTGTTGGTGGTGTTCTCTTTTGGAAAGCATGTTTACAGAAATGTGTTTCTTCTAAGAATTAAGTAGTCCTGACTTTGGGGATTTCTACAATGGCTGGAGATGCACATTTCTCATGATTATTGTTTCCTGACTTCTGACCAGGAAAGAAATCATAAAATAACAAGGGAGATGATAGAGACTAAAGCAAGCACATTTTCACACTGCCATGTTTTTGGAAATCTCACTTCCTGCTGACTGGAAAAGAAGGAAAATAATGTCATACACATTTCCACATACACACACTTTTTCATATAGCCTAAGGGAAAGAAAACACTAGAAAAAGTCCAAAATCAAGGACTCAATAGAGTCATATCTCTGAAATCTTCTTAGACTCCTCAAGTGACTCTTTATGAATCTTAGTCACTAAGTACCTTTGATGCACCTCACCAACATTTGGAGACAAATTAGGAATTGCTGCATCATATAAGAAAGACTGATAGAGCACCCTATGGGTCTAAAACCTATGCTTATCTCCATGAAAGATGTCAACCTAAAAATTAAGGGATTCCCCTAATTGCTCTCACTGAATTGTGGTCTTTTCCAGTGTGTTATCATAGTTTCTGGAATATAGTAGGCATTTAATAAGTATTTATTGAATGAATGATGCCTTTCTAGAGCCCCTACCTTCCTCATGCATTGATTTATTATGTAAAATTTCATTTTATATAACTAACAACTAGCTTAATCTTTGTAATGATACCATTAATCATTCCAAGCTCATCATTTCCACTGCTTACACACCATTTTCCACATTCTAGATTTGATAGCTCTTAATATCCTCCCTTATAAGCAACCAGGGTCAACATTTGACAATAATTAGTAGTAGTAGTCTCTCATAAGCCGAGAATGACAATTGTCTTTGTGCATTATCATCTATTGATGTACCCTCATGTGGCTTTGAAGTCCAAAGGCTGAGGCGCAAAGTTTGTGGCACATGGGGCATGGGACGCCAGTTGTTACGGGAGGTGCGGTTGTGGCCTGGTGTTGGCATTCACACGCAGCGGCAAAATATTGATGTCATTCATTTTCAAAGGTGGTGCTGGCATGGTTAATGTGGGTATGCCAGCTGCTTCTGTCAGGGGCAGCAAGTTCTAATTCCTTTGGTGTAATGCCAGCCCACTTCAAGTTTGACTTTAGCTGATCCTTGAATCTTTTCTTTGAGTGGCCTTGTTTCCTGAGTCCAGCTGACAGTTCACCATAGAATATCTGTCTTGGTATTCACTGTGGGTCCATGTGGATGATGTGTCCAGACCATCGTAGCTGGGTTTTGAGAACCATGATTTCGATGCTGGTGGAGTTGGCTCTGTCGAGGCCTACCTGGTTGGTGATTCGGTCCTGCCATCGGATCCTCATGATTGACCAGAGAGAGCATTGGTGGAGTTGTTCCAGCTGTTTCATGTGCTTCCAGTACAGTGTCCATGTCTCACAACCCTACAGGAGCAAGCTGAGGACCACTGCGTTATACACTTTGAGCTTTGTTGCAGTGCTTACACTACTGTGTTGGAAGACTTTGCAGCTCAGCCGCCCGAGTGCCTGGCTGGCCTTTTGCATCCTGGCATTGATCTCATGGTCTAGGGATCCATCGTTGGCGATGGTGCTGCCCAGGTACTTGAAAGTGATGACGTTGGAAAGCTGTGTGTCGTTGATAGTCATGCATGGCTGGTTAGTTGGCCTCCCTGGTGCAGGTTGGAACAGCACCTGTTTTGCTGAGGCTGATGGTCAGGCCAAATAGTTTTATTGCGGTGGAGAACCTGTCCACAATGGTTTAGAGATGATTTTCTTGGTGGGCCATGAGAGCACAGTCATCTGCGAAGAGAGCTTCCTGGATGAGTCTCTCTGTTGTCTTTGTTTTTGCAGTCAGGTGGCGAAGGTCGAATAGTGAGCCATCCAATCGGTATTTGATGTAGACGCCCAGGTCTAGATCCATCACAGCATGTTGTAATACTTAGGTGAAAAATAGGTTGAATAGTACCAGAGTGAGGACACAGCCTTGTTTCATGCCATTGGAGATGTTGAAGAGATCGGAAGTCTCTCCACCAGATAGGACTTCCCCTGTCATGTCGACATGAAAGAGCTGGATCAGTTTGACGAATTTTGCTGGGCAGCCGAGCTTGCTGAGGATCATCCACAATGCATCCCTGTTCACTGTGTCGAATGCCTTTGTCAGGTCTATGAAGGCAATGTAGAGATTCAGGTGCTGCTCAAGGCATTTTTCCTGCATTTGCCTCACCATGAAGACCATGTCAATGGTGCTGGGATGTAGTCGGAAGCCACATTGTGATTCAGGAAGGTTCTGTTCTGAAACAGATGACAGGATTCTGTTGAGTATAACACGGGCAAGGATCTTTCCAGCAGTGGAGAGTAGTGAGATGCCTCTGTAGTTGTCACAGTCTGTTTGTGTGCCTTTGTTCTTGTACAGGACTACGATCGAGGCATCTCTGAGTTCTGAGGGCATGTCTTCCTCTTCCCATATGCTGGTCAGCACTATATGGAATTCCAACAATAATTATTCCACCAATTAATAGCATGAATGTCCCACAGAGAGGTGGAGTGAAGGTATTATGATCAGTAGTTATGGGCAGCTTTAAATCTTTTTCCCCCCCTTACCTGAACAATTTTTTCAGCGTCTCTAAACTGGAACAGGGTATAGGTCAATGATTGTAACAATTACAAATGTTTCCTTTGAGCATGTTGCTTCGAAATTTGACCTACACACATTATTTCTTCAGCTAACACATGCCTTCTTCAGTAAAGACTTTACTATTCCTAGAGTCTCTTTATTTTTTCACCCATATTTCAGGTATAGCAGCTGCAAACCACATTTTTCCAGGTAGTATCTCATAGTCCTTAAGAATTAGCTTAATTCTCTAAATGAGGAAATGGCTATACAGTAATACATCGGTTTTCATTGACATCAGTTTTCATTGGTTTCAGATTTCACTCATTGTTTTTGGATGGATTATTGATAAAAGCCGAGGTATCACTGTACTATAAATATTGAGAATTCAGAAATGAAAGCCCTTTTTTTCTAGAACTCCCCAAAATGAGGCAGAGATAAAGAATATTTGAAGCTAGCATGGCAGGAATTTAATCATTTCAATGCCGTGTTTCAATTATAGTATTTGTTCACAAGTGTCCTACCACCTGTGGTATATTCTGATATTACATAACTCATTGCTTATATTTTTTTAATGAGTCCTTAATTAGTGCACAAAATTGCTGGTTATTGCAATGGATAGAGCACCATGTCTGGAGTTGGGAACACATGAATTCAAATTCAGCCTCAAAAAATTATCTCAGTGACTCTGAGCAAGTCATTCATTTGAACTTGGAGTCATTTTCATCATCTATAAAATGAGTTGGAGGAGAAAATAGAAAAATCACTCTAGGATCTTTGCCAAGAAAACCCCAAAAGGGACAGTGAGTCAGACATGACTGAAATGACTGAACAATAAAAAACAAAAATTAGTGTATTATACTCTGCCATGTAAGTTTATAAGTCTGTTAGACATACTCATCCTGAAATAGATGTACTACACTGAGGTAGATACTATTCATGGGGTAAATCATGTTTTCTAGATGAGCTGAAATGTCTTGGGAATTAATGGCCACTAGGTTGCACAGTGGATAGAGTCCTGAACATGGGTCAGGAAGATCTGAGTTTAAATTTAGCTTAATTAGAAATACCTGTATAGAATCTTATATGTCAAAGCAGTTTTCCCCCTACACTAGATAATAAGATCATGAGATTATGTTCAGGGCTCTAAAATGTCTAAACTGAAATTTTTAGTCAGGAAATTCTCATCTTTCTTATTGGAAGTTAAACTATTTTGACTTATTGTTCTTGAAGGAGATAGGGGGGAAGCTGATCACATTTTTTTTTGTTAATAGAATAGTGTTTTCTCATCAGAATTTGGCAATGTATAAAAAGGCCATAGCTCAAAATACTCATTCCAGGAATAATGAATAAATCTACTCCACAGGCCCTCTGTAATAACTTAGTTAAAGAAATGATTTTCATAAATTTCTCATTTTAGAAAGAATCATTTGTTGCCTATATCTGTGTAATTTGATATTAATATCAGCTAAAATATTCTAATAGCCCTAATCATGTCAAAAGCATTCTTTATTTGGAAAGAATGATTCTGAATGCTGCAAGGCAAGTACATTTCAGGAAAACAATTTGGCTCATCTCAATCTCCAATGCACAGTCAATCATGTTTCATGTGGATAGCTGGTGATTGAATTGCTTAGAACACCTCTCAGGTTTTACTTCCTCCTAGTAAACAATCCTTACACTCTGCCCTTCCAGTAGTCAGCATGTTTTACTGATTCCTGCTATATTAAAGTCCTGTGCTGAAGTTGTTGTTTGATTTTCCATTAGCTATTGTTTGAGACCCAAAGCATTTCTCATTATTTTCTTTACTATTCCATTGCAATAGGTATTTGGCTTCACTGAATTTGTGATGGTCTTTAGTGTTCCTTTGGCAGTGCTTCTACTGAGTAGATTTTCCTTGATCTCGTCACCAAGCTTTTACAAATTGCTATTTGGCATTGGAGCATATAAATCAAATGTTAAATACTGGGCAATTACTTTCAAAATGTTTTACCATAACACCTACAAAGGAGTATTGGATGTGTTTTATGGATTTATCAAGGTAAGACAATGATGATTAGGACAAAACTTGCTGTACTCTGGTCCTACAGTGTCCATATGATTCAGTTCAAGTAACTTCAGATTGCCTGCTTAGTAGAGGGCACTATCTCAATTTCTAAGGGACACATTTGTCCTGAAAATATGAAATAGGATGGAGTGTGCAAAAATCTGACAAGTGCATAGCTAATTTAGTGAGGTACATTGTGTGTATCTGAATTTTTCCCCTCTGTAGAAACTGACAACATAATCTGCAGTCCTCAGCAACACTAGTTCAGCAGATAACAGCATTTAAACATTTTATTTCACTTATATAAATAACCAAGGGCCCAAAGTTAATTTAGAGGTCTGGAGTGTTGTTATTAGAATACTGATATTAGTTAGACTTTTGAATGTCCAATCACCACTTCAAATTGATTTTCATAAACATAACAGACAAGAGCTCACCAAAGCTCCCACACCTAGTGAAATTATAGTAAAACTCACTAAAAAAAGACTCATGTTTGACAACTCATAAAATATGTAAACTGAGGCAAGAACTCTATGGAATTTAGGTCTTTCTTCCCCCAGACAGAACAAACATCCAGGAGCACAATGAAAGGCACAGCCCCTGCCCCCCAAGAGACCTTCTTCCCTCTTTCCTCTAGATGATTATCTGAGAGACCCTGTGCAAAGCAGGAGCCTTACTAGAATAAAGTCTCTCTTCCCATGACGGGTTGAATATCTGAATGATACAATGCCTTTAACATCAAGATGATCTTTATTAAGCAAGGTCATACACACATACACACACACACACACTTAAAGTTCCCTGCCTATCATCAGAAGAGCTCAGCTGAAAGATGGCAATAAACTGATTAAATATTTTGCTAATAATGGGAAGTGGGGAAAGAGGCTGGAAGGGGCTGGTTCAAGAAGGGATCTGGACATCAGTTGGGGAGAGAGTTCCAGGGAATGGGGGGGTTTGTGATGGATTTCTAGGTATAAGGGGCAACAAAGACTCTTTGGTACCTATCTTGGGGCAGAAAAATACATTCTTTAACATGATAAACAAGCAAAGTAATCATGTTCACAGGCTTTGGAATACAAAAAGTACCTATCAAAGTTAAATGATAATAGCAAACAGTTGCCAAACAACTCATCTTAATGGAGATAGGGTATATGGGAAGACTGTTTCTGTGAAACAAGGACACATCTTTCTCATGAGAGCTAGCTGGTGGGACCAGAGTCTTTAGGTACCCCATGAATGCAGGAACTTCATTCCATGGTTACTCATCCTGCTGAGATTAATCCTGACCATTCTCCAAGGTTTCAAGCTATTCTATATCTTTATTAGTTTAGGCTATCCAGTTCTTTCTTGATTATCTACCTTATCAATATAGATGCAAGATAAATAGCATATCCATTTCCATATATATATAAATTATTATTTTTTCTATCACAATTTTAATTATATTTAGATGTTACAAAAAAAAGGATAAAATCTACTCCTTTAAGTTACACAGTGCAAAATGGAAGAACCCCCATTGTTTCAAAGGTGTAAAATCAAGAAAAAATGCACAAGCACAATAAATGTACTCAATTATTTTAAATAATATTTCCTGAAATATATTGTATTTAAATGAGATATAAATCAGGTTGTAGCTGATTTGAAAGAGGAAGAAATCAATTTTTTTTTATTCCAACATTAAGTATAAATAAATGAGGGATTTTGTTCTGGCACCTTTTGAAACTTCCTCAATATCTATGTCTTCTGTTCTTTGCCTTTTGGAGAAAACATTGCATTGTAAGGTTGCTGCCTTTTGGGATGTGGACAAGGATCAAGGTCTTCCTTAATGTACCCTCTGTCCACACAAGTCTGAGTTGAAGGAAACCCAACTTCCCAGAAATGTTCAGGTGTGTTAGGAGGAATATAGCGGAATCAGTGTCTTGAACAGGAGGCTAGCTTCTTTTCTCTTTCTTCTTCTGGAATATCTGCATAATAAATTTCACATTCTTTACATGTGTGTCCAAGTAATTTTCTCCTCTCTTCTTTTTTCCATACTACCTCAATGTGAGGGAAATTTTGTAATATGGTTTCTTTCATCATCTTTAAAGTAAGGCTCCACAAATGCTTTTAAACAAAAAGTCAAACAGACTTTATCAGGTATATCTTCATGACTGTTTAGTTTCTTTGTAGCAACTGATAATTCATCATCTTCTACATGGAGATGTTCTTCTTGCTCACATAGTGGAGAAGAATTTGCCAAATAGGATTCATATTCTTCATGTGTTGTCTGATCAAACAATTCAGCTAAGCTATCATTCATTTTTCTTTCTTGCTTTGGACTTTTCTCTTCCTTCTGCTCTTGCTTCTTAATTTTTAAAAGCACAGTTTCACTAATCAACGTACAATCCATGTCCATAGTCTCACCTCCTAATCTTGATTGACTACCATCCTTTGTATCATTTACAGTAATATCCATTTTATATTGAGAAAGATCTGCTGCTGGATCTATACTCCACTGGATATTTTCTAAGGATGATTTATCTTGATTATCTTACAAAGTTTGTGCTTTAGTTACTCTACAAGGATTTAATTGAAGAACTGAGATAAGTTCACAATCTCCAAGTCCCATCCTGCCTTTCATTTTTATTGGCTCATAACCACCAGTAACCTCATTCCCTTGGCTTTTTTCTTGATGGTGGATAACTGAAAATCTATCAGATAGATCCAGGGGCTTATCCTTGACAGAGTCTCCATTGACAGAAGGATAACTATCCCCTCAGAAAGGAAAAGCATTTTCTTTATCAAAAAAGGTTTGGAGGCAATGTTCAGTTTCTTCTTCAGTCTTCTTTCTTTTGGTTCCTCTGCCTCCCAATGGTTTCAATGGCATAAAACAATCACTTTTTTCAATAGTTTCATCTTTTGTATCAGTTCCAACTTTTGTACTTATTGATTAATCTATATTCTTTCTCACAAATACTTGTTTAATGGAAGAAGAATGATCAATTACAGTGCTTGATTGAGAACCAAGATTAAGGCATGTAACAAGGCTGGTGTCTTCAGGTTTTGATCTAGGTTTTTGTGGCCTAGAATTACAATTATTGCTGAAATGGTTTGTTTTGAGATGCAACTTTTTTCCAGCCTCTAAAAGAGAAGTGGGCAAGCTTGTGCTTAAGCCATTTTTCAGAGTAGAAGCAGCCCCAAAAACAGGAGAAGATGCCTGAGCAATCCAGTCAACTTCTGGTGGAGTCCTTGGAGAAGAATCTGAAAATCTTAAACCATATTTGATATTTTTTGTGGGTTCTTGAAAGGTTTATTTCTTTGGCTCTGCTTCCTGCTGATGATGCAGGTCTTCATTGAGAGAATTCAAAGAATTTTGAGAGTCAGATTCTTCTTGAACATCAAGTCCGAGTGTTTCAGCAACAACAGCAGCTAAATTAAAAGATGTCTTTTCAATGGGATAATTGTTGGTTTCTTGGGTATTCGTCATAGTTGTTAATGTTTGATCGCAAGTGTCTGCTACAAGAATTTCATTTTCATAGTGGTTTTGCTGCAGATGAGTTGAAAACTTTAGACCTTTTGCAAATTCATTTGTACACAGAGGGTGCTCCAAATCAGTCTTTGCTCACTCTATGTATCAGATTTGTGGGTTCTCCTTCTTTCTTCGTAGTAGTCCTTTAAGACCAGGAAATGAGAAAATCAATATAGGTGAATCAGGAATAATTTCCTCCTCAGGCTCTTCTACTTGATGCTGTTTCTTTTCAATTTTCTGATGTAGTTGCTCTGAAAGTTTTTTGTTTTCTTCTTGTAAGGCATTCTTATCATTCATAAGTTTAGTGATAAGTTTAAGATTTTGTTGCTGAATATTTTCAAATTCTTGTTGTTTTTTCCTCATGTGTTCTTCAGTCACTGCACAACGGTCACACAACCCTGCTCTTAACCGATCTTCCAAAACTTTAATGGTGTCATGAAGATCTTTCTGTTGCTCTCTCAGTTGTTGATTTTTAGTAAAAAACTCTTCCAATCTTTGTGCATCTAAAATCCTTTCCTTTTTCAGCTTGGTTACTTTGCTCTATAAGGCTCATACTTCTTTGTCATGACATTCCTTCAGTTTTGCCCAGAGATCTTTAAAGTCACTGACTGTTTCTGCAGAGCTGGGACTTCCACAACTACTTGCAGGAACATTCATCTTGTTTGGATGTCCCTGGGATGGGACAAAATTTCTGAAGAGCCTAGCTGAGCAGTAATTAGAAATTTTGAAGTCTAATGTTAATGTGGATGGGAGTATGAGGAGATATGGAGAGTAATATTGGGAAAAGGTCTTACATGGAAGTTAGCAGAATAGACCCATGAGCACAAGGAGCTCACAATTCACAAGGATTCCTCTGAGTACTAGAATTATTTTTAATTTTGCTATGGATGACTTTCATTAAGTAAATCATATTTTATATATATACATATATATATATACATAATTTCACAATTCTTAGGGATCCCTTGTTAGGGGTTTGGCAATCACCATTTGCTTAGACACTCTAACAGCATGGGCCACAGAATTTAACAGAAGAAGACTATGAGGCATAGAGATGACAAGAGGGATGGCTAATGTGAAAGGAAATATGCACCCTTGAATTTCAGAATTTCAAGGAAAAGTTCAATTCTACCTACTCTCATTACTGTTCTGGTGCCTACAATGTGTAAGGACTAAGGATACAAAGATGAGAGAAAAAAAAATCATAGAGTCCCTTAAAAAAGCTTGTAGGGGGCAGCTTAGGTAGCTCACTGGATTGAGAACCAGGCCTAGAGATGGGAGGTCCTAGGTTCAAATCTGGCCTCAGTGACTTCCTAGCTGTGTGACCCTGGGCAAGTCACTTGACCCCCATTGCCTAGCCCTTACCACTCTTCTGCCTTGGAGCCAATAAACTCCAAGATGGAAGGTAAGGGATTAAAAAAAAAAGCTTATGTCATATTAGATTATATAATTAAACCAATAACATACATCCAATTACCAGCTAAGACAAAACTAGGGTCTTTAGAGCCTTAGCCTATTTATGCTTAGCCTAGTGTTCTTTGCATTACAATTTTTAAAATATGTGTTTGCCAAGTTACATTCTCATAAAGAATAGCAATCTCATGTGTTCTAATATTTGTGCTTTAAATTCAATTAAAAGAACCCAAATGTTTTTTGAGCATCTTTTAAGTGAAATATATTTTCTAGATGTTGGGACTATAAAGATAAGAAAACTAGAAAGTCCCTGTACTCAAGGAACTTACAATATAATGGAAGAATAAATAATGTATACAAATAGTTGTGAAAACAAAAATGCTGATTAGAAGAAAAGAATTTAAGCAAAACCGTCATAGAAAACTTGAGTATTACTTTTGTCTAGGAGTATTAGGAAAGAATTCAGTGAGAAAGTACTTCATGTCTTTGGTCTTAAAGGAAGAAGAGAAAAACCTGCCAAATATGCAAGAGATTATTATTGGATCATGCACCAACTCAAAGTCCATGTGGGATAAAATGGAAAAACACAGAAAGGATAATAAGAGATGATGAATCCCAGAGAGAGGTTGACCTCCATAAAAGCCAGTCTAAGGACTTTGCATTTTGTTGAGAAAGTAAGATTGAGGCATGGAAGAATCTTATTTCTTTTAAAATCAAGATATATTTGCAGATGCTTTTATTTAAATGAATTCATGTTTTTGACACTTCCATGATCTAAGAGTAGGGTATACTTACATTCCCTTCTGTTCATGTATCTCTGCATTTGTGCCATGAAGACTTTTGAGCAGGGGAGTGAAGTAATTAGAATGGTACCTTGGGAAAATGAACTTTGTAGCCACATGAAGGCTTCATTGAAGTATAGCTATTCAAGACTTTGTTATGAAGTAGATGTTGCCAAAGGATTTTGAAGACTATGCCAGCAATTTTGAAACTCTGGTAAGTTCGGCCAATTTGGTCCTAAATGTGAAGTTAGAATTTGCATGCAATGATGTATGTGATGAATTGTCATACATTGAGCCCATTTCAGCTCAACTCAGGAAGGCTAATCTCCAAAAGACTTTTTTTTAAAAATCCATAACTTCCATCTTAGTATCAATACTGTGTATTGGTTCTAAAATAGAAGAGCAGTAAGGGCTGGACAATGAGGGTTAAATGACTTGCTCAGGGCCACATAGCTAGGAAGTACTGAGGCAAAATATGAACCTAGGACCTCTCATTTCTAGGTCTAGCTCACAATCCACTGAGCAACCTAACTGCTCTCCAAAAGATATTAAGTAAGTTCTTCCAATGGTATTCTTGACTAAACTAAATTTCTCATTTCTAATGACTGAATACAAATAAGGTCACAACCATACATGTCACAAAAACTAAAGAAACACAGAATAGAATATAATTATATATAATAATATAAGAGAATTAGAGCTAATATTGGCAGTTAATACATTGAAAGGAAGTCCCTGATGACAGGGTCATGAAAATACATTATGGTTTCTGCATATAACTTGACACACAGTTGTCTTTAATATTTGTGAAGACTTATACAGTCTACTTTCAGATTATAAGACGTTTATTTCCCCTTCAGAACACTGTGAGTGAATTTGACAAATCAGAAAGAATTCTGCCATTTATGACACCAATTTATGTCACATAATATCAAATTAGTCACATGAGAACATATATAAAAGGTGAATGGTAAGTTGGCAGTGTGATACAAATGTATACATTTATATAAAATATTTAATCATAAACATTAACACTCACATAATACTTTAAGGTTTGCAAATATTATATCATTTTATCCCCACAACAATCCTGGAATTAAGGTGGTAATTTGATAATGGGATAAGATGGATTGAATTGGGCCAGTAACAAGATGTTACAAAGGTAAGTGGTCTTATGTACTTTGCATATAGAGAAACAAAGGCAAAGAGAGGTTAAGTGACTTAACCCAGATCACTCAGATTCTAAGTGTCTGAAGCTGGGTTTGAACTCAAGTTGTCTTGTCTTCAAAAGAATGTTTCGATGGGATACTGAGAGAAACATCTAAAGGGCATGAGCTAGGTAAAAAGTAAATCACTTTACTTTTCTTGGCTTCAGCTCAACTCTAAGAAATGGACACAGCAATACTCATGAAACCAGAGGGTATCGCTCTGAAAAGAAAAGTTGAATAGGTGGCTGACAAAGTAGGACTTTCTTCTGCCAATTATTTTTCTCAAGAATTCAACATTTGTCACTAGTCTCCCCTCTGCCTTCTTCATACTTGCTAGTGTCACTAAAGTCACATTAGGCAATTTTATCCACCATACCTAGATATATTACACTTACTCATGTACAGAGATAATGTCCCAGATTCACAGAAATCTTTTCTCTAGTCTTTTAGGAAGTTGATAAAATTGTCCAAATGAATATATTTTGAAAGAGCTTAGTAATAACCCCAGGCAGCATCAAGTTATAAAAGATAATTTCCAAACAATTATATCCCATGAAGCCAGACAACTAAATCATTCCCTATTGCACTTTCTGACCACAATTAAAGATCAATGTCATCTTTCATCTGGAGAAACTATGCTTAAAAATACCCCCTTGAAACAATAAAGACCAGTTTCAAAGAGAAACAAAAATTTCAGATTTAAATTGCTATTCTTTTGGAAGGAAGAGAACAAGGGAAGAAAAAGTAGAATGAGGAAAAATAGTCTAGCAGTAGCTTGGTTTTATGGCCTGTTCATTAACATAAGGTTTATATATTCCTCTGACTCTCATTCAAACATCTAGGCCCAGGTAAAATTACTCTGCTGTGTAAAACTGTGATAATTCTGTTGAGACACTTACCACATTTCCTGGGATGCTTAACTACCATTCAAATTACTTCCCCCACGCCTGTTTGTAGGAGGTTAATAAGCTTATTTTATTTTATTAATATTTTGGAGAATTCTATAAAGTCCCCAAAAGACCAGTGAAATGATTTCTATGAATCTGGGACATTGCCTTTGAACATAAGCAAATGTATTGTAACCAGACACAGCTGAGAATATTTCCAGCCTTTGCTCTATTAATGAAAGAGAAAGAAAGAGAGAGAGAGAGAGAGAGAGAGAGAGAGAGAGAGAGAGAGAGAGAGAGAGAGAGAGAGAGAGAGAGAGAGAGAGAAAGAGAATGAGAGAAAGAGTGAGTGAGAGAGAGAGAGAGAGAGAGAAAGAAAGAAACAGAGAGGGAAGGAGTTGGAAAGACAGACAGAAAAAAAGAGAGACAAGAAAATAGAGACAGAAGCACAGAGAAGGGGGTGGGGAAAATGCCAAATTGGATTCCTTGAGCAAAATTGCCTCTACCTTAAGAGCATGGTTTGAAGGATTTGAAGACTAAAGTCTATTACCATATTACACCTGAAGTACATACTTCAGAGAGACATTGTAAAGATAAAATGAGATAATATATGTAAAAAACTTCATGGACAGAACATCTTTAAGCATACCCTCCTTCTCTTTGAGAAATATGAAGACAAATATTTCTGTATTGTGAATTCCTGCCCTGACTTAACTTGAAGAGGGAAAACCTTATCAGATTTAAATCAAACTTCTAAAAAAATGCCCTGCAATGAAGTATTTTTTACATATTTGGTGATGATAACAGAATTGAAAGAAAATAGGGGCATCAAGAGGAGGTGGATTGATGGGAAAGCCTAGATGGATGGGAGAAGAGAAACACCCACCTAGGGACCTTCCCAGGGCCAGTAAAGCACAAACACTTGGGCTTTGGAAACCAAGTTTATTTTGATAATTGGAGTAAGGGAAAAGGGTAGGTAGGGTCCTAACACTGCAGATCTAGACTCAACTCAACTTCTACGTAGCCCGTGGGAGGTCACCCTTCATTTTCTTCTATAGGTCCTGCCTATCCACTCCCTGCTCTATCTTAAAACACCAAAATGCTATCTATTGTCTAACTTAACCACCCAGATTGTCTTTAAGAACGCTGAGGAGACAGGACTCACCAGTAGCCTGAATCCCTCTTAAGCCTGGGTTTGGCTTCCTAGGTAACTCAGAGTACCAGTTGACAAAACCCTTGGAATTACCTTAACCAAATGGATCTCTGAACAGTGGATCTCAGACAGGTGGTCTCTGTTCTTCAGGGGAAAGACAATCTTCTCCAATGGCAGTTCTCCAATCCAGGAATCCCTAAGCTTTCCACAAGATAAGTATTTCCTAGGGGATACCAGATCAAACATCTTCCTTATCAGCTCAGAGGAAAGCCAGATCAGGAGTGACAGTTAATGCCAGTAAAAACTCCCAAGATCCTCCTCCCCTTCCAGAATCTTCTTCCAGGGTTTTTATCTGTATTTTCCTCCTTTCCTCTTAAAACCAATCTATACTTTTTCTCTATCCCTTATATTCTTACAGAATACTAGGCCTGGGGTCACAAAAATCAGTTCAAACCCATCCTCAGGCACTTAATAGGTATGTCACTGGGTAAGTCATTCAACCTCTGTCTTAGTTTTCTCAACTATAAAATGGGGATAAAAACATGTACCTCCTAGATGAATTTTGAGGATCAAATGAGATATTTGCAAAGTGCTTAGAATAGTACCTGGTAGAAGATAGGTACTTAATAAGTTCTCATCCACCAATCACACTCCTACACACACACACACACACACACACACACACACACACACACAGCACTCCATGATTCCTTAAAAAAATCTAACCAGTTTGAAAAAGGAAGCCTGTGGTCTATTTCCTAAATTGATGAGCAAAGAGAAAGATGTATTTGATTACTTTGGTAATTCGAAGTATCTCACAAATTCACCTTTAAATGTGGGGGGAAATTGAATACTTAAAAACAAGTGTTTAAAAAATGATGATTTTAGGGACATGGTTTCCCAGGATATGCTGACATTTTAGGTAACTATTCTTTCTTTTTTAAATTTAATTCATTTAGAATATTTTCCCTTGGTTACATGATTCATGTTCTTTCCCTCCCCTCCTCTCTTCCCCCTCCCATAGCTAATGAGCAATTCAACTGGGTTTTACATGTGTCATTGATCAAGACCTTTTTCCATATTATTAATGTTTGCAATAGAGTGATTGTTTAGAGTCCACATCCCCAATCATATCCTCAATGAATCATGTGATCAATCAAATGTTTTTCTTCTGTGTTTCTACTCCCACAGTTCTTTCTCTAGATATGAATAGCATTCTTTCTCATAAGTCCCTAGGGATTGTCCTAGGTTATTGCATTGCTGCTAGAAATGTTTTTCTTCTGTGTTTCTACTCCCACAGTTCTTTCTCTAGATATGAATAGCATTCTTTCTCATAAGTCCCTAGGGATTGTCCTAGGTTATTGCATTGCTGCTAGTAAAGAAGTCCATTATGTCCAATTGTGTCACAATGTATCAGTCTCTGTGTACAACTTTCTCCTGGTTCTGCTCCTTTTGTTCTGCATCAATTCCTGGAGGTCAATCTAGTTCACATGGAATTCCTCCAGGTCATTATTCCTTATAGCATAATAGTATTTCATCAACCCAAGGTACCACAATTTGTTTAGCTATTCCCCAATCAGAGGGCACCTGCTCAATTTCAAAATTTTTGCCATCACAAAAAGTGTGACTATAAATATTTTTGTCCAAGTCTTTTCCCCTATTATGTCTTTGTACAAACCCAGCAATTGCATGACTGAATCAAAGGGCAAGTAGTCATTTAAAGCCCTTTGGGCACAATTCCAAATTGCCTTCCAGAATGGTTTGATCAGTCCACAATTCCAATTGCACTGCATTAGTGTCCCAAACATCCCCTGCAACATTTATTATTTTCCTTTGCTGTCATACTGGCAACCTGCTAGGTTTGAGGTGGTTCCTCAGGGTTATTTTGACTTGTATTTCTCTTATTATGAGAGACTTATAGCATGTTTTCATGTGCTTATTGATTGTTTTCATTACATTATCTGAAAATTCCCTATTCATGTCTTTTGCCCATTTATCAGTTGTGAAATGGCTTGAATTTTTGAACAATTAATTTAGTTCCTTAGAAATTATAGTAATTAGACCTCTGTCAGAGGTTTTTGTTATAAAGATTTTCCCCCAGTTTGTTGCTTTCCTTTTAATTTTGGTTGCATTGTTTTGGTTTGTACGAACACTTTTGTAATTTGATGTAATAAAAATTATACATTTTTCATTTTGTTTCATTCTCTATCTCTTGCTTGGTCTTCAGTTCTTTCCTTTCCCATAGATATGACAGGTATACTATTCTATGTTCACCTAATTTACTTATAATTTCCTTCTTTATATTGAAGTCATTTACCCATTCTGAATTTTTCTTGGTTTACGGTGTCAGATTTTGATATAAACTTAATCCCTCCCATGCTGTTTTCCTATTTTCCCATGAATTTTGTCAAATAGTGGGGTTTTGTACCAAAAGCTGGGAACTTTGGGTTTATTGTACACTATCTTCCTGCGGGCATTTACCCCAAGACTATTTCACTGATCCTCCCTTCTGTTTGTTAGCCAGTACCATATTGTTTTGACTGACCACTGTTTTATAGTAAAGTTTAAGATGCAGAACTTCTAGTCCCCAATCCACTTTTTTTTCATTATTTCCCTTGATATTCTTGATCTTTTGCTTGTTCATATGAACTTTGTTATAATTTTTTCTAATTCAGTAAAACATGTTTCCTGGTAGTTTGATAGGTATGGCACTAAATAAGTAAATTATTTTGGGGATGATTGTCATTTTTATTATATTATTGATCATACTCATGAGCAATTAATGATTTTTCCAATTATTTAGATCTAGTTTTAGTTGTGTGGAAAGTGCTTTATAGCTGTGTTTGTATAATTCCTGTATTTGTCTTGGTAGATAGATTCCTAAATAATTTATATTTCCTAGGGTGCATTTAAATGGTATAGATTTTAAAATTAATATCCAATACTCTGTGAATATTGGATTTAGTTATCTCCTGATTTTAACAATGAAGACACTTAGCTCTTCCTTTATTGTGAAGATTAAATTGTAATCCCCTTTCTACCTTTACATTTTAATCCCCAAAGTTTTAACTCAGTATTCAAAAGAATCTATCCATTTTAACTACAAAAAGGTGTTAACTAACTATAAAAGGTGTTAACTAACTACAAAAGGTGTGAACATCCATTTAATACATTGAGTGGGCAGTCCTGAAGAGGGGCATCTGCTGTGATTGGTAGATGAAAAATTTAGGGGAGGTGACACAATAGAAAAAGATCTGTAAATAGAGAAAACAGAGATGCACTTGGTTTAATTGATGAAGATTCAGTCACTTGGAGTTGAACTGGAATCAAGATCAGTAACTTGGTTTTGGAGTGAAGAGAGACACTTGAGGAGACTGGAAGACAGACACTCAGACTTGGAGTGAAGACACTTGGATGTGGAACTGGACCCCTGGAGGAACTTGTGCAAGAGACCTCAGACTTCTTTCCTTTTAGATGGTCACTGTGGTGAGTGAAAGGCTGACTTAGTTTCCATGTCTTTCTGGAGGTGTGAACCTCTGAGAAAGGCCTATTATCATAAGACCCCTTTCCACCGGGGCTTAGAATTTCTACCTGGCTCTGAAGAAGCCAGAGCATGTTAAGATTAAAAATTAGTTAATATTAAAATTAGTTGCTATGCTAAAGGCATTATATTTTATGAGGTTTCTTAAGATTATTAGAAATCAAGTATACAAAATAATAAACCACATGCCCATTGGCGAGCCCCTGTGCTTAGACTACTCACTACATCCTTGCAATCTCTGAGTATAGGAAGAGACCTCAGTATCATTTACAGCCAGTTTAAATAAAAATTTTGATCTTTCCCAGGAACTCAGTGGGATTATAGGGAACTCTGGGAGCTACCAAGGACTTCTGGAAATTGAAGTCCGGGGTTCAAATCTCCATTTTTACATCCCCGTTTGATCCTATTGGGAAAGATTTTCCCCAAAAGGATCATGAAAACATAATCAACTTAAAGATTACTATAATTTGAGGATAAGAGGAAAAAAGAACAAAACCAATGATTGCTAGATGCATTAACAAAAAACCAGTTAGGGGGAAGTCCCCTTTGGCATGAAAATATACATACAAATAAATGTTCAATCAATCACACCTAAAGTTCATCCTTGATCTTCTCGTGCAGCTTATGGTCTAGAGGCATCTTCATGGTTTCTTCTCCAAACAGTTCAGTTTCTGGATTTGGAAAGGTAGCATGTTTCTTAACCTAAAATTCTTCTTAAAAGGAATTTAAACTTTGCAATTTAAAATAATAATATTTTTACATTTCTCCATGAAAAGGGTGATTGAAAAACACAGGATCACTTAGGGATGCCTGGCTGAGTTATGAGGTATATGAATCAATTGGCAAGAGAAATTAAAAAGACATAAGAAAAATTCAAATAAAAAAAATTTATGGATGAAAATATAGACTATAAAAGTCTTATGTGTAAAATGTCTAAGTAAAGGAAAAGTAAATCTATAACAGGTCCTTGAATCAGGGTCCAATTAAAATGATCTAAGCAATTAAGCATTTACCCAGTTAGTAGCCAGGACTACAGAAAGTTTCCCACACCATGAAAGACAGAAGAGGGACTATATTATAGAAGTCAGGTTAGAAGCCAAATTTGGGATACTGATCTGTAAGTTGTTTCAGAGTGAGAGTGGATACAAGGAAGGCCTACGTCTTAAAGTATGTTAAGAGTCTCAACCTTGAGTCTTCACACTAGGTTCAAGTCCTTTGTATTGGCTTGGAAGTGCATCAATCTGTTCTGAATTGGTTTATCTTTGGCCCTGTGTAATGGCTCTTTTGTATATCTTGTCCTGGAATCAGACAGATTCATTAAGCAGAGTCCCATATTTTTTTAAAACAATTAGTGGCATCATTTTTACAGTCTCAAGCTTTTGGGGCATGCATTGACATTGTAGCAAATGTATTTTAAACTTATATTACTCCAAAACAAAAAGTTAAAGAAAACCTTAATACTGGTGACATGTGCTTCAAATATGAAAAAGAAAGGAAAAAAAAACTGAAATAGTATATTGCACATGCAAGAAAAATGTAATAATAAAAGAGTTTTAAAATTCAAAAATTAGCTTATAATCATTGATACACTGGGTCAGCTAAGAAATGATTATGAGCTAATTTTTGAATTTCACAAGGTAACATTTTTTATATAAAGAACAGTAGTACAAATATGTATGAATCAGTATCCTCAAAATTCTCAATAGTCCAGTTAATTACAATAGCAAACAAACACACTATCATATTTCACATAAGTTGCTGTATGGCATTTTAAAAAGCCTATAAACTGATGGATATTTGTTACAATTTTTACAAATGTAGCAAATCTTTCAACCTTAGTAAACATATTTTTATACAAAGTAACACTTATTTTGGTTTTTGAACATTTACAAGAATTCTAGATATCATTCTGGTGGAAGTAAAATGAGCTAAAGAGTTATAAATGAGAGATGTTCCACTTTGGGGAGTCTTCCAGGGGTTCTATATGCCCTGGAATTAACTTCCCAACTTCCATTCACATTCTTATAAATGTGGGTGTTGGGGTTTATGATTGTATTTCACTTCAGCTACTAAAATGGGCCTTACCTTTGGTTAGGGGCAGGCAAAAAGACCAGAGATTGTTAAGAAAAATTCTAAAAATCATGTCTAAAGAACCCTTAAAGCCAATTTGAGACATTTAGCTCATTAAATTTTCCAAAGGTTGTTATAGCAATTTTCTGATAGAGTCCATCTATCCTCTATGTGACAATTTACAAAGTCAAAAATAGAAAAGCTGTTTTTATGTGGACTTAATAATGTTTGTTCAGCATAGTTATAGGGGGAAAGCAAAAGAATTTAACAGTAGTTAAAACCCAGTATATTAAAATGATTCAGTGTAACAGAATATTATTTTGTGCAGTAATATATGAACATAAACTCACAAAGCTAAACCTTAAAACAATCAGGAAATGCAATAGAATACACAAATTTTTATAAAACATTGGAGTCTGAAATGCCTTAAAACATAACCTCCAGTCTCTTTAAAGTTCCTTGGATTTTTTTATCCATTTTTATTCCCATTGTCAGAAGGAAGAAGATTGGTAAGTGGTAGGCAATGGGGGCTAAATGACCTGTCCAGGGCCCCACCTCCAGGAAGTGTCAGAGGCCAGATTTCAACCAAGGACCTTCCATCCCTAGGCCTGGCTCTCAATTCACTGAGCCACTGAGTCACCTCCTCATAGTAAGGGTGGATTTTAGCAATATCAAATTTGGCTAAAGAGTTGCAGGGAGTTGAAATTTTTTCCCTGACCCTCAGGTGAAAGATATAAAAGTATCAGTACAGTGAAAAGATATCCTTTTAAATACCCCATGCTTGTAAGTTCCTGTTTGGAAAAGCCTCTTCCTTCTTTCCTTTCTTCCTCCCTCCCTATGATCACCTGCCCTCAGTCCACGTGGAGGCTAATTGTAGCCTAAGGAAAAAATCACCCCCATTTTTTATCAGCTGTTTTTTTGATCCTGAAGAAATTGGGTCTGCTACCAATAGCCTGGGTGATCAGTTGGGCCAGGTGAGTAAGAGAGAGACCACCGGGGTGGGCAGGGCTGGGACCAGGTCCAAAGTGGATGGCTGCAGGCAGGAACACAGGCAAGCAAGGCTGAGAGACAGGAGCCAGGAGCTGGGAGCAAGATGAGTCAAGAGGCTTGATAAAAAGCCTTGGAGAAACTTGGCTTAAAAATCATTATGTAGGCTATCTTTTTTTTGCTTGTTTGTTAAATTGAGAGTATTTTTTGTCCCTTTAAGTCGCCAAAACTGTTAAGGTTAAAAATTAGTTAATATTAAAATTAGTTTCTATGCTAAAGGTATTATATTTTATGAGGTTTCTTAAGATTATTAGAAATCAAGTATACAATATAATAAACCACATGCCCATTGGCGTGCCCCCACACTTAGATTACTCACTACTTGCAATCTCAGAGTACAGGAAGAGACCTCAGTAACATTTAAAGCCAGTTTAAGTAAAAATTTTGATCTTTCCCAGGATCTCTGTGGGATTATAGGGAACTCTGGGAGCTACCAAGGACTTCTGGAAATTGAAGTCCAGGGTTCAAATCTCCATTTTTAAAAGCTCTATCTGCACTTCTCCCTCTCCTCTTTTATCTCTTTCTTAATATCTTCCTTCCATTGTAAAATAAAACTACAATGATTCCATTTACTTGAGTAATTCTTTTTGGGATTTAGAAATTAAATCCCTGGCTACCACCAATTAAATACTTCCACCATAAATCTAACAACTCCAAGTATTATATTGATGAGATTTATATATAATAACTAACATAAAAAGGTATAGTAATAAAGAACACTAACTCAGACATGGTCACAACAGAAAAGAGCATGCAGGGAAAAACCCAACTATATACAAAATATGACCATGCAACATGGTGGAGAGAGGAAAGGAATGCTGGGAAATACAAAAAGAATTCTGGGGAACATAGTTCAAAGGTAGAAAATTTCCACTTTTACATTACCTGCTGTGATTCTTTTGGGAGACCATCTCTCCAAAGGGATCATTTTGAACAGCCAATTTAAAAATTGAAATAATTTTTGGATAAAAGGAAAAGAGAACAAAACCAATCATTACTAAGCTCATGGACAAAAAGCCAATTTGGGGGCAGTCCTCTTTGTAATAAAAGTATACATTCAAAATAAATGCATTCAATCACCAAAGTTCAATTTAATACATCCCCAAATGCATTCTGGATCTTTTGGTAAAGCATGTGTTCTCTGCAAGCATCTTTGTGGTGACTTCTCCACAAAGTACACCTTCTGGATTCTAAGAGGTAGTCTCTTGTTCTAATTTAGGCTGAAATTCAATTGAAAGTTCACAACAATAACATAGGCTCCCCTGAGGAGGATAATAAACACAGGGATCACTCCAATACATGGCTAAGTTTTGTGGTATATGAATCAATTGGCAAAAGAATGTTAAAAAAATATAACTTCAGAATGAAATGCAAAATGTCAAAGTCTTATGTGTAAAAATTTCAAGTAAAGGAAAAACAAACCTATAACAGGTCCAATTAAATGGATTTATGTAATTATACAGTTACTCAATCAGCAGCCAGGACTACAAAAACTTTGTCACACTATGAAAGACAGAAAAGGATTTCAGCAGGGAAATAGCATTCCTTGGGCTGTTTTTACCTTCATTCTCATGGATATTGGAGCCAGGATGTCAGTCAAAGTGAGGTGCTTAATGGAATATGGGATTCAAGGAAGACTTGCCTCTTACATATGTCAAAACAGCTGCAAACTTGAATGGCAAACAAGTTCAAGTCCTCTTTTCTTGGCTCAAGATTTTATCAATCCCACAAGGATTTGTTGGTCTCTTTGACCTTGTGCTCAACTGGCACTATACAGGTTATGCTTTGTGCTTCTTTAGCACTGTGCAGTGTCTCTTTTTGTATTCCCTTCAGGAATCAGACACATCATTAAGCAAAGTCCCGTAATTTTTTAAACAATCAATGGCATTATTTCTACAGACTAAAGCTTTTGGAGTATGCATTGACATTACAGGAAATTTATTTTGAACTTATATTACTGCAAAATAAAAAAAAAGTTAAAATCTTCTCCATACTATTGACATATGCTTCAAATACAAAAAGAAGAGAAAAATAAAGCTCAAATACTCTATTTCATATACAAGGAAGAAAAATAATTAAAATATTTTAAAAATAAAAATATATAGTTTACAATCAGTGACAATCAGTGACACACTGTGTCTAACAAGAAGTAGAATACAAAAAGTTTTCTCATCCAAAAATGAGACACATTTCCTTTTTTAACTTGCTTATGTAATGGGGAAAGATTTTAGGGAAGGTTAACAGAAGATATAACACCAACCAAATATTTTTAAATGGGTTATTTAATTAAACAAAGATATGAGAATTGGAAGGGGATTAAGGGAATACCTATTACTATTAACCTACCAAGGTATTAAATCTAAATAAACCTAAACTTAACTAACTAAACTACAAGGAGTTAGTAATGTCCACAGGGCCAGATTCTCACAAACTCTAGAGTCCTTGGTTTGGTCAAATAGCAGGATCAAGATGTAAAGTCCTCACAAGGACTAAAAAGGGAGAAGGTTCTCATCTTTCACAATTGTCCACCAATGTAAAGAGGAACACTCACTCAACCTTACTTGATACTCCAAAGTCCTTGGCAGCAACTCAGTTGGTTTCTTCAGGGAAACCACTAGGCACACCTTCAAGTCTGCCACCCAGCTTGAGAGAGACTTTACAACTTACATAGAATCTTGACCTAGCCAAGCTTTGTGGAATCTTGATTTTGCACCATGCCAGGCTGCTAGCCTACAATGCTTTGCCCTGCTAGAAATCCTTTCCTACAACCATGAACCACTGTGTGAGTGCAAACGTTTTTCACAAAGTAACAGATTTATAAACCAGTAGTATATTAGATAATGCACATTTAAAGAAAGTCCCCAAATCCCCAAAATTCACAATAGCCGAATTAATGACAATAGCAAACAAGCCCACTATCATATAGAATTCACATGAGTTTCTATATAGCCACTTGCTGGATGGCATTTAAAAAAACATATGAACTGATAGATACTTTTCACAATTTCTACAGATGTAACAAATCTTTCAACCTTGCCAAAGATATTTTTAACAAATTCTATTACTGCCATCACTCCAAAATTTGGCAGAGAAGCCTAGAAGGGAAAAAAAACAACAACTTTTTTATACTGCAGAAGCTACTTAGGCTTCTTGCTTTATATAAAACTTTTGTGGCAGGGATTTCTATTTTGTCCTCTACCTTTAATTTAACATTCCTTTATATATATACATATACATATACACATATACACATATATATGTATATATGCATATGTATGTATGTATAAAACTATCATTCAGCTAAAAGTCATTTCTAAAGACCCCTTAAAAGCAATTGAGGTGGGGCAGAATCAAGATTGCTTGATAGAGGCAGAAACAGTTCAGACCTTGAAAATCCTTCCTTACTGTTTACTAACTAAATGTTCCTAGGAGACTGAAAATCAAACCTAACAAGCTAGAGCCAAGGAACCCTCCTGCTGGACTCAACATAAAAGGTATGTACCCCCAAAGCCAGAATTCGAGTACACTCCAATTTAAGAGGAAGGAAGAAGGAAGGTCCAGGGACCCCTCTCCCACCTAGAATGCTTATCCTCCAGTGGCAGCTGGAACCTCTGGGTGGACAAAGTCGATGGTCCGGAGGAAGTACCTTGCAGTCAAAGGTATGCGAGGCTCAGAGCATCCAACACAGGCAGTGGGGAAGCAGTTAGAGAAGAAATGCTGAGGACAGAGGAGGCAGCAGTGGGAGCAGTGGAGACACTCCCTATTGCCCACCCAGTTATCTTCATAACAAAAACCTCTGACAAAGGTCTAATTACTCAAATTTATAAACAGCTAAAGCAATTGCACAAAAATAAAAACAAGCCATTCTCCAATTGATAAATGGGCAAGGGACATGAATAGGCAATTTTCAGTTAAAGAAATCAAAACTTAATAAGCACATGAAAAAATGTTCTAAATCTCTTATAATCAGATAAATGCAAATCAAAACAACTCTGAGGTATCACCCCACAACTAGCAGATTGGCTAATATGACAGAACAGAAAATAATGAATGCCGGAGTGAATGTGGCAAATTCCGGACATTAATAAATTGCTGGTGGAGTTGTGAATTAATCCAACCATTCTGGAGGGCAATTTGGAATTATGACCAAGGGGAGCTAAAAGCCTGTCTGCCCTTTGATCCAGTCATAGAGCTACTGGGTTTGTACCTCAGAGATATTAAGGAAAAAGACTTGTACAAGAATATTCATAGCTACGCTCTTTGTAGTGGTAAAAAACTGGAAAATGAGGGGATGCCCTTCAATTGGTTAATGGCTGAACACATTGTGGTACATGCTGGTGATGGAATACTATTGTGCTCAAAGGAATAATAAAGTGGAGGAATTCCATGGGAACTGGAATAACCTCCAGGAATTGATGCAGAGCAAAAGGAGTAGAACCAGGAGAACATTGTACACAGATACTGATATAATGTGGTACAATTGAATGTAATGGACTTCT
This sequence comes from Monodelphis domestica, assembly GCF_027887165.1. Lineage (NCBI taxonomy): Eukaryota > Metazoa > Chordata > Mammalia > Didelphimorphia > Didelphidae > Monodelphis > Monodelphis domestica. Next base: position 364,280,987 of record NC_077229.1, read on the forward strand.
CCATTAGTGGAAATACAGTGATCATGAACAACCCAGAGGGATCTATGAGAAAGAGCACTATCCACATTCAGAGAAAAACCTGTGGGAGTCAAAACACAGAAGAAAAACAACTGCTTGCATACATGAGTCAAGGGGATATGGCTGGGAAACTAGACTCTAAAGAAACATCCTAATGCAAACACCAACAACATGGAAATAGGTTCTGATCAAGGCACATGTAATACCCAATGAAATTGTGCATCAGCTATGGGAAGGGTGGGGATAGGGGAGGGAGGGAAACAATATGATTATTGTAACCAAGAAATAATGTTATAAATTGACTACATAAATTAATTTAAATTAAAAAAAATTATGGGACTTTGCTTAGTGATTCTGTTTGATTCCATTAGAAGGGAATACAAAAAGAGCCATTGCAGTGCCAAAGTAGCACAAAGCTACTTGCATAGTGCCAATCAAGTACAAGGTCAAAGAGACCAAACCAATCCTACAGGCATCGATTACATTCTGCACAAAGAGCATAAGGACTTGATCATGTATGAGACTTGAGGTTGCAACTGTTTAACATGTGTTAAATGCAGGACTTCCTTGAGCCACATTCTATCAAGCCCCTCATTTTTGCTGCCATCTAGGCTCCCATTTGCTGTTGAAATCTACTCCCTTTTCTGTCTTTCATAGTGTGGCAAACTGTGTAGTTCTAGCTACTGATTGCGTAAATGCATAGTTGCTTGAATCACTTTAATTGGGCTCTGATTCAAGGACCTGTTATAGATTTGTTTTGCCTTTTCTTACATCTTTTTAGACATAAGACGTTCACATATTGCATTTCATCCACAAGTTATTTTTCTCTTTTATTTGGATTTTTTTTGATGTTTTTGATTTTCTTTTGCAAGTTGATTCGTATACCTCATAACTCAGCCATGCAGCACTGAATAATCCCTGTGTTTGTTATTATTCACCTCAGGGAGGCCACGTTAGTGTGGTGAACTTTGATTTAAATTTGAACAATTTTAGGATAAGAAACTTGCTGCGTCACAGAATCCAGAATGTGCCATGAAGATAGATACCTGCTGAGATAGATAGATAGATAGATAGATAGATAGATAGATAGATAGATAGATAGATAGATAGATACCATATGCTGCACAAGAAGATCCAGAGTGAACTTTGGGATGTGAATTAAACTATGGGAGTTTGAAATGCCTGTGTATTGACTATGTACTCTTTTGCCAAAGGGGATCATCCCCAAATTGGATTTTTGTCAACTTAGTAATAATTGCTTTTGTTCTTTTTTTTCCCTTTTATCCACAAATTATTGCAATTTTTAAGTTGATTATTTTCCATGATCCATTTTGGGAGACTCATCTCCCAATAGAATCACAGGGGGTTATGTATAAATAGAGATTTTGAAACTTTGATGTTATTCCCCTGATCCTTAGTTTTTTCCCAAAATTGTTGGCAGGATCATGTTATGGGTATTTAATTGGTTGTTACTCCTCCCACACTCTCTCTTGGACCTGTGACCAGGCTGAGTTCAAGCAGTTCTTTTAATTTAGTTATTATTAATAAAATTTTGTAAAATATAATGTTTAGTTATTGTATATTAATTTTAATATTTACTGAAATCAGTACCATATCTGTTTCATGGAAGGAATTTTGTAGAATTCTTTGGCTTATTTTGTCAAATAATTTAAATACTATTATAATTGGTTGTTCTTTAAATATTTGATAGAATTTACTTGTGAATCCATCTGGACCTGGGGACTTTTTCTTAGGGACTTCTTTGATGACTTTTTAAATTTCTATTTCTGATATAGGATTATTTAGGTATTCTATTTCCTCTTCTATTAATCTAGGCAATTTGCATTTTCATAAATATTTATCCATATTACCTAGATTCCCATGTTTGTTGCCATATAACTGGACAAAACAGGTCTTAATAACTACCTTAATTTCTTCTTCATTAGAAGTGAGGTCACCTTTTTCATCTTTGATGCTTTTAATTTGGTTTTCTTCTCTTTTTTATTAGATTAATCAGTACTTTATCTATTTTATTCATGTGTTTTTTTCAAAGTATCATTGCCTAGTCTTAATTATTAATTCAATAGTTCTTTTACTTTCAATTTTATTAATGTCTCCTTTATATTTTAGGATTTCCAATTTAGTTTTTATCTAGGGAAGTTTTAATTTATTTTTTTTTCTTGTTGTTTGTTTGTTTTTTTTTTTCATTTGTATGCCCAATTTTTTGACAGCTTACCTCTTTGATTTATTGATATATGCATTCAGAGATATAAATTTTCCCTTGAGTACTCCTTTGGCTGCATCCCATAAATTTTGATGTGATGTCTCCTCCTTATCCTTCTCTTCAAAGGAATTACTAATTGTTTCTATGATTCATTCTTTAACCAACCAAATTTTGAGTATCATATTATATAATTTCCAATCAATTTTTTATTTTACTCTCTATGTATCCTTACTAATTAGCTGATGAGGTTACATTCATTATTTGTGCTTTTTTGCATTTGTTTGCAATGTTTTTATGTCCTAGTATATGGCCAATCTTTGTAAATACACCATGTGCTACTGAGAAAATGTATTCTTTTTTGTCCCCATTATTTTTTCTCCATATATCTATTAACTCTAATTCTTCTAAGATTTCATTCACATCTCTTATGTCTTTCTTATTTATTCATTGGTTTTATTTATCTAGATCTGATATAGGAAAATTCAGGTCTCCCACTCATATAGTTTTACTCTCTACTTCCTTCTTAATCTCCAATAGTTTCTCCTTTTAAAATTTGGATGCACCATTTGCTGCGTACATGTTTATTTCTGCTATTTATTCATTATCTATACTGACTTGTATGAGGATGTAATTACCTTTCCTATTTCTTTTAATAAGATCTGTTTTTACTTTGGCTTTGTCAGATATCATGATTGTGACTACTGCCTTCTTTTTCTTCATTGATGCCCAATAGATTTTGCTCCAGCCTTTTACCTTTACCCTTTGGGTGTCTACCTGCCTCATGTGTGTTTCTTATAGACAACATATGATAGGATTTTGGTTTCTAATCAACTTTGCCATTTGATTTAGTTTTATGGATGAGTTCATACCATTCACGGTCAGATTCATGATTATCACCTGTGTATTCCCCATCATTGTTCTTTCATCTTTTAGTCCTGTCCTTTCTTCTTTCACTATTTCCTTATACAATAATGTTTTGCTTGTAATCAGTCCCCCTATTCCCCACCCTTATTTTACTTCCCTTACTAACCCTGCCATTCTTAGTCCCCTATTATTTTTCTTTAAGGTCTATTAAATTCCCTCCCCCATCTCTTTCCCTCCCTCCCTTTTGGTATTCCCTGCCCCACCCCACTCTTTGTTTTTCCCCCTCATCTTCTCTCTAGGGTAAAATAGAATTCAATACCCCAAAAGATCTAAATGTTATTCCCTCTCAGAATTAATTTCACTGAAAGTAACATTTAAGTATTACCTATTATCACTATCTTCCTCTCCATCTTCCCCTACCAGTCCCATATGTCTCTTTATGTGGTATAATACATCCTATTTTTCTTCTTCCTTAATGTTTCTTTTGATGCCATCTTCTATTTCCTTCCCCTTTTTAAACATATCATCTTAAATAATTTAGTACCCTAACCTGTATCTTTTGTGACAACTGGATTTAGCTATCTCCTGATTGTAACAATGAAGATACTTAGCTCTTCCTATATTGTGATGATTAAATTGTAATACCCTGATTGTAACAATGAAGGTACTTAGCTTTCCATTATTGGGAATATTAAATTGTAACCCACAATCTATTTTCAGATTTAAATCCCTAAAAGATGATAACTCATTATTTTAAGTAGATCTACCCATTTTACCTACACAAAGGTAACTACAAAAGGTGAGCTAACAAAAAAAGGTGTTAAGTAACCAAAAAAGGTATAATCTAACCAAAGAATGTGTGAACTAAAGAGTAGGCAGTCCTAGAGAAAAGCTGTGACTGGTAGATGTGAAATTTAGGAAAGGTGACACAAGAGAAAAAGTTCTTTAAAAAGAGGATCAGAAGCCAGAAGAAAATATTCAATTTAAGGAGATCAAAGAGCTGTCTGACTCAGAGGAGAGACTATGGAATTGGACCCCTGGAGGAACTTGTACAAGAGACCTCAGACTGTTTTTCTTTTAGATGGTTACTTTTGGAGAGTGAAGGGCTGACTTAGTGACCCTACCTTTTTTGGAGGTCTAAATCTCTGAGAAAGGTCCATAGTCTTGAGACTCTTCCCTGATTAGGGCCTTAGAATTTCTATCTGGCTCAGAGGAAGCAAGAGTTTCCTCTCTCTCTCTCTCTCTCTCTCTCTCTCTCTCTCTCTCTCTCTCTCTCTCTCTCTCTCTCTCTTCTCTCTCTCTCTCTCTCTCTCTCTCTCTCTCTCTCTCTCTCTCCTCTCTCTCTCTCTCTCTTTCTCTCTCTCTGTCTGTCTCTCTTTCTCTCTCTCTCTCTCTCCTAATATCTTCCCTCTATTGTAATAAACTACCATAAATTCCATTTACATTAGTAACTCATTTTGGGACTTAGAAATTAAATCCCTGGCAACCACCTATATAAATATTCAGAGTCCAACCACAATTAAATTTAACACTATGAATAATTCTTCTATCTACTATGATAGTGAAAACAGTTTTTAAGAGTTACAAATATCATTTGCCATGTATGAATATAAACAATTTGAACTTACTGAAATCCTTAAAAATATTTTCCCTCTTTCTTGTTTACCTTTTCATCTTTCTCTTGAATTTTGTCTTTGGACATCACATTTTCCATTTATTTCTGGTCTTTTCTTTAGGAATGCTTGGAAATCTTCTATTTTGTTAAATGCCCATATATAAAGTCAGTTTTGATGTGTAGATGGTCCTTGCTTGTAGACACAATTCTCTTGCCTTTCTGAATATCATATTTCAAATCTTGTGGTATTTTAGTGTGGAGGCCTCCAGATCCTAATATAATCTTGCCTGAGGATCTCTGATATCTGAATTTTCTCTTTCTGACTTCTTGCAGTATTTTCTCCTTGGCTTGAAAGCTCTTGAATTTGACAATTACATTTCTGGAGGTTTTTTGAGAATTTAATGAAGAGTGTGATTTATGGACTCTTTTATTCCTTATTTTGTCCTCTTGTTCAAGAATATCAGGACAGTTTTCTTGGATAATATCTTGTAGTATGAAATCAAGGCTTCTTTTTTTTCTAGCTTTTCAGACCAATGATTCTCAAATTGTTTCTTCTATACCTGTTTTCCAGGTCAGTTGTCTTTTTAATGAGATATTTCATGTTTCCTTCTACTTTTTCATTTTTTTTTATTTTGCTTTATTCATTCATGCTGTCTTGTGAGATCATTAGCTTCTTCTTGCCCAATTCTAGTCTTTAAAGACTAGTTTTCAGCTATAAACTTTTGATTTTCATTTTTTATTTGTTCTATCCTGCTTTTCAGGGCTTCTGGCAGGTTAATTCTAGTCTCCAATTTGCTTATTACTTCATGTGATACTTCTTTTTCTAAGTGGGGGATTGTGTCTTTTAAAGTGTTAATTTCTTTTTTAATTACTTGATTTTTTATTTTCCACTTTTCTGCCCATTTTTATTCTATCTTTTTTTACTTGGTTCTTGAAATCCATTTTGAGTTCCTCAAGAGCTTCTGACCAATTTCCATTTTTTTGGATTGCTGGATGTGTTTTCTTGTTTTTTAGTCTCTGTTGTAGCCTCTGTACTCTGATCTTTTTTCTCCATAGAAGTTTTCCAGGGTCAAAGGCTTTTACTGTTGGAGTTTATTTTTTTGGTAATTGTGGATTGTGGTTCCTTCATGTTGGTAGCCATTGCTTTGCTTATTTTTTCTCTGCATTATCTTGGCTTCTCAACCAGAAGTCTGAGTGAATTGCCAGGCAGTTCTTGGTGTAGTGGGCTTTAAAAAAGTCTTTCCCTGAGTCTATTTTTTCCTGGTCTCTGTTGTGTCTGCTGTGACATGGATTTTCCCAGTCTCTGAACCCACATTCTGTGCTTAATGCTCCCCAGCCTCAGGAACTGAATCTTGCTGAAAAGTCCCTGTTCTGGCCTCAAGGGTAAGATGATAGTGCCCTCAGCCAGTCCTCAAGAATTTAGAGATTGCCTGGCCCTTGCTCTGGCTCTGGATGGGAAGGTAGTTTGGGGGAGGGGTGATCAGGTCATGCTTTGGTAGGTCTAATTTTATCCCCTTATAGTGTGGAAATGGCACCAACCTATCTACCTTCAAGGCTGTGCCCCTTAGCAGAATCCCTTCATTCATCTGATTTTGATTTTTGTCCTTTTGTGACACTTTGTATAAATTGGTTATGAGGAGAGTATGACCCTTCCTTTTACTCTGCCATCTTAACCCAGAAGTCTAAGTAGCTATTGTTCTGAGACTGAATTATTACTTAATTTTCATTGTGGAATTTTATCTTGTTTGAAAATACTTTAAATTAGAATCCCAAAATTATTTGTTTTAGAGATACTTACCAAAAAAGGTTTACATTAAATATATTTTCATATTAATCAGGTCCCAAATATTTGAAGCAACACTGTGCTGGTTCTTAAGTAAAATGCGAAATTTAATTAAGAGACATTCTTGCTCCTATGGAACATAAATCCAAAGAAGTAAGGGTAAGATATACTGTAATATGGGGTAATGGAAGTGATAAGGATAATGAAGAGAAAGAGGAAATGGAGTTGAGAAGGTCAAGAGGACAAGAGATTGTTCTTCCCATCCCTTTCTTGGGGGAGGGGGGGGGAATAGCCAAGTCCTCTCTCCTTGAATGAGGGAGTAGGTCTCCTCAGAGAATGTTTTGTGGGAGATGGAGTACAAGAGACTAGAGAGAAAAGCCTTAGTAAGATGACAAGGTGCCCCCTTGAGGTGCAATCTATCTTGTAGAGGCAAGATGAATTCTTATTCCTGTGTTTTCTCCAGGAACTTCACTATCAGTCCCCTTCAGGATCTTAGAGCTACTCCAGTGTCAAGAAGAGATGTCTATCCCTTGGGTCTGACAATCTTAGATCACTGGGATCCTTGTTGGAAAGAGGTGTGACCCTCCCCAAATCTTCAATCCCCTTTCCTATTGTTAGAAACTGGCTCAGACCTTAATCTTGAGTAACAGGTGGTTTATTTGGGTTCAGGCAGAGAAGGGGTTGTAAGCATATCAAATAGGGTGGACAGTTGTAGGAAACCCTACAACTTTTCCTCTCTGGCATATTGACCCTCCAAAGTCTAGGGGTTCAAGGCTTCTCAGCCTTGATCATTCTTGCCAACTGCATTGTTGGTGCCTACTCTTAAGCTAACTAACTTGAATATAGGAGTCCAGGGACAGGTAAGGGAGAGAGAAATAGAGGGAGATCTTTGGAAGGGATCTGTGGATGCCTCTCTGCAAAGTCCTAGTCCACAAATCCTCTGATGACTTTAGATTGCTATTATTGAGATTTGAATGAGAGGTATCCAGGAGTTCAGAAAGAGACAATTGATATCCAGAGAGACAGAATTCTTCCCAGCCTAGGAGATCTACCTTCTTCCTCAGGCTCCCAGCTAGAAGTAGTGAAGTGGCCAGTTGGACCTCCAAGCTTCTGATTCTCTCCTGGAATTTTCAGGGATTTTTTTCTTGCTCCTACCCTACTCTCTCTTCAGTTAGTCTCTGTCAGAGACTGCACTCTGCTCAAAGTGGACTATCTCTCTTACTACTTTACAAAACTTAGAAAATAACACATGCAATATTATATCAGAAATGCAAAAATGATTTTATAGAAAAATGTAGACCTATGTTTTGAAAAGTAATATTTTAACAATTGGGGTATCAGAAAAATCCTGGAATTGTTGCTTTGGGGTTTGCCTTTAGTGAGTAGTAAGGAACTGAGCAATATCCAAGGGTTAGGAGAGAATTCCAGGTAAAGGAAGTAATAATGATATACAAAGGAACAGATCCACAGCTTGGATGAGAATTCAGGGAGTATTAATGTGATATTAGGAAGACAGAGTAGAGCAAATATTTTGGCTGAAGCATATGAAATAAAAAGTTGGAAGAAAGTCAGAATATACAGGTTGATGCCAATTGGTAAAGAACCTTGAATGCTAGGCAAAGTAAAATGATCTATCTATATTCAGACCTCTCTCTAAGAAAAAAAAAAAGCTTAGAATAGGATAATTTAATCAATACATTTTTTTCTGATCAGCTTATTGCCTTCAGCACAATATACTATTTTTTCCTCCAGCAACTATATAAAAGTCAATTGTAATTTTAGATATTATATGAGTGTCTGCCTCAGAACACTGATGCAGTATTCATAAATGATCATGAGTACAAGATGGAATGGTCTTAAGAAAGTTGAGGGAAAATTGTTTATGAACAAGAAAAAATCCCCTACTTAATGGGATCACATTGATCAAATTGTTGATATTCATGAAATTTATTATTTGAATTATAGCATGGCTCATTTCTGAAGGTTCTTCTACTTCTTAGTTAGGCAATAGGATCAATATAAATATTAATAAAGATTAGATTATTTCTCTAGAAATATTAGGACTATATCTATATTTATACATATCTATCTATATATGTGTATCTATGATTTTCCTTAAAGAAGTTATCAACAAATTTCCTAGAATATTGCCCAAGGTAATGGGAGTTTATAAAGGGTAAGGATCAAAGAAGGAAGATGAGTCATAAAGACAATAACTAAAGATATGGCTTTGTGTTGGGAGCCAAGGTCCCTTATTTGAGATTTTTGCTGACATCCCTTTACTGAGAAGTGTTATAAGAAAAAGGTAAGTTTAGGTTTGCAGAACATAGTGGTTCTGGAATGTTGAAAAGAGGGTTTGTTGGGCTGTATGTCTCTCTCTGCATTTGATTCTGGAGGGTGTGAATGCCAAGTCCTGGGACTTTGACTCAATTCTGTGTTACTGCTGTGTTGCTGGTTTTGTGCTGTGTGTCCTGGAGAATGTCTGAGGAAGCTGTCTCTGTCCTGTGTCATCTGCAGCTGGCTGTAAACTGAGGTCCAAGTCCATCTGGACTTGGGATCTTTCCCTGGATCCCTGTCTGATCTGGTATTGGCCAGTTTCTCTAATAACACCAAAAGAAGGGTTAGGGCAGGATAGATATATAGGGACTTTGATTACAGCTGAGCATACCAGGGAGACAGTGTAGGAAAATTAAGTCTGAGAAGGCTTTAGATTTGGGCTACTTTTGTTAGTAATCTCCATATTAGAATTTACCCTTACCCTCTTAACTTTTCCCTTTTTGAAATAAAAATACAGTCCCAGTTACTGAGTGATCTGTGTGTTGATCTCAGACCAGGTTCTGCACTGGTCAGAGTGAACTGCTGGTCTTCAACCCACAGTGTAACATCTTGTTACTGGCCTAATTCAATCCATCTTATCTCATCCCCAACACCACCCTATTACAGAAGTGGGCCTGAAATCCAAGGAATTCAAGGGATTTAGCATCTTCTATTAAGAAATATAATTGAATTGGGATATAGTAAGTTTTCCCTCAGATTGGAGGAAGGAAATAGGGATCAAAGGTGATTAGTTTTGGTGTCACAAGACCTTTATTCAAATCTCCAGTACTCTTATGTGTGAAATTAACATAAAATATAATATATTTGCTAGTACAAGAGCATTTAGAAAGATGTCCAAATCAAGTAAGGGGGAGACAACATGGTAAACTGAAGCCCTGATCCTAAATTGGCAGACAGAAGCGCCTGATGCAATGAGTGGTGTGGCATGATTCTGGGACTGGACATCAGAACCTCTTACTCAGACTGCCCAATCAGAAAGCAGAATCGGTGTAATCCAGGGCAAGTAGGCTCCCATCCTGAATACAAGCTCACTCTTTCTGGCTTCGATTTGTCTGGTTCAAGCATGTACCATGGCCAATTGGGAATCCGGGACATGAAAAAGAATCAGCTTACATGCGTGACTATGGTAGTTAGAAAGATCCAGTAATAGCTTTCTTTTTCTTTCTCTTTTTCTCTCACTTTCACTATATAAAATAACTAATATAAGCATCCAAGATTAATTTTACACAAGTAGAAAAGCAATTTTATATAGAATCATTCTGTAGTAGTTAATTTAGTCATTTTGGTGACATACTTGTCTTTTTATTTTTTTACATTGATATAATTTATAACAATCATTTTCTGAAATTTTGTGATCCATGTTTTCTCCCTTCCTGCCACACCTCCTCTATCCCTACGAAGGTAGATCAAATGTGCACATATTATCATACTATCTATACTTCCATATTCAGCATGTTTTCAATTAAGACACATATCTCTTATACTAGTGAAAAATTCATGGAGGAATTGAAGTAAAGAATTGTATGCTTTAATCTGGATTTAGCTTCCATGAATTCCTTCTATGGAAGTGAATAGTTTTTTCTTCATGAGTTGGAGTTCCCTTGGAGTTGTCCTGGATTCTTGCAGTGATTTTAATAGTGTTAAAATAAAATCTCTAATGACTTTATCTTAATTTATAATAATTTATTAAATAAATAAAAAGAGTGGATGAGAAAAAGACAAGGCAGCAGCTATTCTCCTTCTTGAGACTTCTTGTCTCCTTACAGATATTCCTCCCCTCACTGTGATTCCTTGTCCAGAAAGAAACTTCTTCTTTGCACCCAATTTAATAGATTCAGTAATATCACTTTCCTAGTTCTCTACAATTGGCCAGATTTGACTTCAGTATGGATCAGAGGCCAATCTTCCCGATGCCAGGATTCATGTGGGACAAGAGGCAAATGTCCTCTCCTTCCCAGGAAGCCACTAAATTTCTGGTATCCTCCCAGGGTTCAAAGGTTATAGTCTCCTTTATACAGATAAGACTCAGGCTTTATTCTTAATAATACCAAGACAGCTATTCTATGGTGAACTGTCAGCTGGACTCAGGGAACATGGTCGATCAAAGAAAAAATTCAAGCATCAGCTAAAGTCAAACTTGAAGTGGGCTGGCATTACACGAAAGCAACTAGAACTCTCTGCCTCTTTCAGAAGCAGCTGGCGAACCCACATTAACAATGCTGCCACCACCTTTGAAGATGAGCGATGTCGACGTCTTGCCACTGCGCATGAACGCTGACACCAGGCCACAACTGCACCTCCCATAACAACTGGCGTCCCATGCCCCATGTGCCACAAACTCTGTGACACTGTAGATGAAAAAGCACAAAGACAATTGCCATTCTTGGTCATCGAGAGACTACCACTGCTACTACAATCAATACTCTCAAAAGTTTGGGTCATAAACTAAAAGGAATAGAAATAGTAAATTCCCACAGTGGTCATTCACAGTTGATTATTCTACAAAATTGCTGTTATGGAATACAACATTCTCCTGGTTCTACTCATTTCACTTTGAGTTAAAAGTTTTTCCTTCATAAAATGTTTTTCCAACTTTTTTTTTTTGGTAAATATCTCATTCATTTTTTCTTATGGCATAATGGTATCCCATTATAATCATATACCATAACTTGTATTGACTTCCTAAATGTAATTCTTTTCAAGTTGGACACTTTGTGGCAATTTAAACCAGTAGAATAATTTAGTGATGAATTTCTGGGTAATAATAGCTGACAGTTAAATGATAATTATATTGCAGGTGATTGCTGGTAAATGTTTAACAACCAGTCTTCTGTGGGGAAAAAAAAAATATATATATATATATTATACAACATGCATTTTGGTTAAGGGAATCCCAGGAATCTTACCTGTGTCCCTGGACTGTTAGCTTTACATCACGTGAGTGTGCTCCAAAGATAGGTCACAGGAGAGTGACCTAGGCACAATAACACAGAATGGATCAGGTTAGGATCCCAGGGTAAAGGAGAAGAAATAAAAGAGGATGTTCCAGGAAGTGATATTTCACTATTCCCTTGGATGTGGCAGTGAAAGGAAAGTGGCTGAGATAGATAGCTATGTGAACAAGTGCCCATGTGGCAAGATTAGAATAGAGTTAAATTTTCCTCTATCTCTATTCTCTCTATTTCAAGTAAATATTAATGAACTCTATGGAAATTAAGGAATGGTGTTTTAATTCCACTTTAACACATTTAAATTTAATCTACATTACTAACATTTTCTCTATCACCTTATTAAGTCTAAATAATTAAAAGAAAAATACACCAAACCCTGATATATAACATCTGTCAAATGTCCAAGGTGTTCAGGTAGAAAATTTCAAAAAAATCTGTTTTAATGAGCAAAATCAAGCTGACTCCAGGGCACATCTAATTTTATGTTTTGTAATGGGCTTTTTCTACATTTTTTCATTTTAGTCATTCAGTAACTCTGTCAGGTAGTTATTATAGGTATTATTTTCCCCATTTCACAGATAAAGAATTGAGAGTCAATCAAGATAAATTAACTGCTCACAGTCAGAAATCCAAAAAAAGGTAGACTCAGAATTTCAATCCAGGTCTCAAATGATGCTACTCAGAGTTCTGTTTTCTTTTCAATGCTCCATATTTCCTCTTTAAAAGGAAGTATGATTGTTGGAATTTCTGGGAATTTTCAAAACTGTTACTTAATAAAAAGCTATCTCATCAGAGAAAAACATAAAACCTCAATTTTCTTATCCCATAAAATTAAGTTACTTGACCAAAAGTCTGGTTCAAAATCCAATGATTCTAAGTGTTCAATGATGAATTGTTTTTAACCACTAAATTCAGAAATTCCTAGCCTCTCTAAAAATGTTCATAATACCATCAGAGAAATGTTAAAGAGTGTTATAGTAAATCCTTATGCTTATATAATAAGACTAAACAAATCATACTAGGAAAAATCATTAGCGAGCTTCTTTATCACTAAAATTATTTATTATATAACACTTGATTATTGATTTATAGTTATTGTACATAGGCAATAAGTTATTTATTCCACTCATTTTAATTTAAGCCTATTCTATTCTCTGTTCATTCACTGAACAAAACGTTTATCAAAAGTATTTCTTGGACAGACAGGTAGGCAGGGTAATGAATATATCACAGTGCATGTAATCAAGAATACCTGAGTTTAAATCTCACCTCAGACACTTGCTAGCTGTGTGACCCTGGACAAGTCACTTAACCCCATTTGCCTCAGTTTCCTAATGTGTAAAGTGAGCTTGTAATAATGAAATTTTGTTATGGGAAAGAACAAGAAGGAAACATATAAAAATCAGGTTTATTTTTGGGAAAGAGAAGAGGGAAAGGGTAAGGAAAATTATTATAATTAATCTTAAACCATAATTTCCATAAACCTATCTTAACCTAACTTTCTAAGCTAAAAACATTAAGTTTCCCCAACACAAAATCTCACAAATGGAGTCCAGTCAATGGGCCAGGATCTTCAGATGAACACAGTTCAAAACAGGTCCAATGAAGAAGTAAGTCTTTAGTCCTCTGTTCTAGCTGCCAGCATACAGTCCAAGCAGGATTCTTCACTCTTCAGCTGGTATCACCAAAAGGCCAGAAACCAGATGTATAACCTGCAAACTCCAAAGTCCTTCAGGAGAGAAGTGAAGTTTCTGTTGGGACACTAGAATCTTTACCCAGATCTTGACACTTAGGCTTCCATGTAACTCTCTGTCACATGCTCCTGTCAATCATTTGAAGTTTGCATTGCAAAGTCTTTTTGCAAATGTCCTCTTCCTCTACAAACTGGAGAAGAAAATGGCAACTCCAATATTTCATTGCCAAGAAAACTCCAAAGGGGGTCACAAAGAGTCAGACACTAATGAAACAAATGAATAACACAACAATCATGAACAAAACACTATGTGTGACCTCAGAGGAGATATAACATTTATTTAAGACACATTATCCCACAGAATTTATGTTTAGGGAATAGAGAGTAAAATGCAAAACTAGAAAATAATAGCATACAATATCCCATCAGACATACAAAAATAATTTGATAAAGTGACTTGAACTTTGAAAGGGAAGGTTTTTAGCTACAAGGGGAACAGAAAAAAAAATCCTAAAAATGTGACATTTGAATTGGGTTTCATTGGACAGCTGAGAACTAAAAGGACAAACAGAAGGAATAAGGGAATTTCAGGCATAGAAAAATAAAATGAAAAGATAAAGAAACAGGTCCAGGGTCGATATAGGAGTGTGGTGAATATAAATGGAATATTAGGGAAATGGAATGTAGACAGACAAATTTGACTAAATCATGTAAGGGTAATAATTTAAGAAAAGGTAAAAAAAGAGAGTTACAAACAAATTTTGATGGTTTACATGATTGGGCAAGTATGGACATCATACAATGCAAGAACAGGCATCAGGGGTTGTGGTTCAGTCAATCAGGAGATGTTTATGCCTGTATCTATGGGGAATCTGAGAATTCAGGGGAAACGGGATTTTTTTTCCATTGGAATATCAGTAGAAACTGAGAGGAAGCAGAGGTAAATAAGGATGATGTTACTAAGGTAATTGATTACAAATAAGAGACAAAGGATGTGTTTGACTCAAAGATCACCAAAAGGTAACAAACCTAGGGGTTGGATTACAGAGAGTAACAGAGGAAGTTACGAAAAGGGATTGATTTAGGAAAATGATAAGAAGTTTGAATTTGAATGTGTTTGAGGTACCTGCTGATGGAAGACTAGGTAGTAATATCCCTGAAGAAGGATGGTGATTCCAGTTTGGTGTGTGAAATTCACATAAATCCATACTCCTCTTTCTTTTTTTTTCCCATTTGAATTAATTTATTTAGTCAATTTAGAACATTATTCCTTGGTTATAATAATTACATTATTTCCCTCCCTCGCCTCCACCCACTCTTCCCACAACCAATACGCAATTTCATTGGGTATTATTTGTGTCCTTGATCAGAACCTATTTCCATGTTGTTGTTTGCACTAGGATGTTCATTTAGAGTGTATATCTTCAACCACATCCATTCGAACCATATATTCAAGCAGTTGTTTTTCTTTGATGTTTTTACTCCCACTGTGTTTCCTTTGGATGTGGATAGTGGTTTTCCTAATAGGTTCCTCCAAGTTGTTCAGTGTCATTGCACAGCCACTAATGGAGAAATCCATTACATTAAATTGAACCACAGTTTATGTCTCTGTGTACAGTGTTTTCCTGGTTCTGCTCCTCTCACTCTGCATCAATTCCTTGAGGTTGTTCCAGTCCCCATGGAATTCTTCCACTTTATTATTCCTTTGAGCACAATAGTATTCCATCACCAACATATACCACAATTTGTTCACCCATTCCCCAATTGAAGGGAATCCCCTTATTTTCCAATTTTTTGCCACCACAAAGAGCGCAGCTATGAATAATTTGTACATGTCGTTTTCCTTATTATCTTTTTGCAGTACAAACCCAGCAGTGCTATGGCTGGATCAAAGGGCAGACAGTCTTTTAGTGCCCATTGGGCATAGTTACAAATGCCCTCCAGAATGGTTGGGTCAATTAACAACTCCACCAGCAATAAATTAATGTCCCAACTTTGCCACATCCCCTCCAGAATTCATTACTTTCCTTTGCTGTCATGTTAGCCAATATGATAGGTGTGATGTGATAGCTCAGAGTTGTTTTGATTTGCATTTCTCTGATTATAAGAGATTTAGAACACTTTTTCATGTGCTTATTAATAGTTTTGATTTCTTTAACTGAAAATGGCCTATTCATGTCCCTTGCCCATTTATCAATTGGAGAATGGCTTGATTTTCTGTACAACAGGTTTAGCTCTTTATAAATTTGAGTAATTAGACCTTTGTCAGAGGTTTTTGTAATGAAGATTGTTTCCCAATTTATTGTTTCCCTTCTAATTTTGGATGCATTAGTTTTGTTTGTACAATTTTTTTTAATTTGATGTAATCAAAATTATTGATTTTACATTTTGTGATTTTTTTTTTCTAGCTCTTGCTTGGTTTTAAAGTCTTTCCCTTCCCAAAGATCTGACATGTATACTATTCTGTGTTTACCCAATTTACTTAAGGTTTCCTTCTTTATGTTCAGGTCATTCACCCATTCTGAGTTTATCTTGGTGTAGGGTGTGAGATGTTGATCCAAACCTAATCTCTCCCATACTGTCTTCCAGTTTTCCCAGCAGTTTTTATCAAATAGTGGGTTTTTGTCCCCAAAACTGGGATCTTTGGGCTCATCATAGACTGTCTTGCTGAGGTCATTTACATCAAGTCTATTCCACTGATCCTCCTTTCTGTCTCTTAGCCAGTACCAAATTGTTTTGATGACCACTGCTTTATAGTATAGTTTGAGATCTGGTACTACAAGTCCTCTTTCCTTTGCATTTTTTTTTCATGATTTCCCTGGATATCCTTGATCTTTTGCTCTTCCAAATGAACTTTGTCATGTTTTTTTCTAATTCAGTAAAAACGTTTTTGGTAGGTCAATGGGTATGGCACTAAATAAGTAACTTAATTTGGGTAGGATTGTCATTGTTATTATGTTAGCTCATCCCATCCATGAGCAATCAGTGTTTCCCAATTGTTTAGATCTAGTTTTAATTGTGTGGAGAGTGTTTTGTAGTTGTGTTCATATAATTCCTGGGTTTGTCTCGGCAGATGGATTCCTAAGTGTTTTATATTGTCTAGGGTGATTTTTAATGGAATTTCTCTTTCTAATTCTTGCTGCTAAAATGGGTTGGAGGTATATAGAAATGCTGATGATTTATGAGGGTTTATTTTGTATCCTGCAACTTTGCTAAAATTGTTGATTGTTTCGACTAACTTTTTGGTTGATTCTCTAGGATTCTTTAAGTAAACCATCATATCATCCTCAAAGAGTGATAGCTTGGTCTCCGCATTGCCAGTTTTAATATCTTCAATTTCTTTTTCTCCTCTAATTGCTACAGCTAGTGTTTCCAGTACAATGTTAAATAATAGAGGTGATAATGGGAATCCTTATTTCACTCCTAATCTTATTAGGAATGCTTCTAATTCATCCCCATTGCAGGTGATGTTTGCTGATGGTTTTATATATATATATATATATATATATATATATATATATATATATATATATATATATATATATATATATATAATTTATTATTTTTAGGAAAGGCCCTTCTTTTCCTATACTTTCTAGTGTTTTCAAATAGTAATGGGTGCTGTATATTATCAAAGCCTTTTTCTGCATCTATTGAGATAATCACATAAATTTTGATGGTTTGCTTGTGAATATGGTCAATTATGTGGATGGTTTTACTAACATTGAACCATCCTTACATTCCTGGTGTGGAAAGGAAACTAGACTAACAGTTTGTGGGGGAAGGGGCAACTGGGAGTGGCAGTTGGATATTGTGACTAACACTTCCTTCCTGCTGGGTGGAACTTGCTTCCTGGTGTGGGAGGAGATAGGAGCTTGTTCAGCCCAATCTGGAGTGGCATTCTCTTCTTGGTTCGGCTGGAAGACACAGGCTTCTGAAGGTCAGATCTGTTCTTGTTTGCTTTCTGTCTACTGCTAAGATTCTGAATTAGAAAAAGTGAGGACTGATATACAGTAGACTGTAGTGGGATTAACCATCTGCCAGCCTCTGGGGCCTGGCCTCAGGTCTGAAGCTGAGAAAACTCCAATCCCAACTGTTTATTAAACTTTATATTATTTGAATTCCCAGTCAGATAAGTGGACTATCTTTTCTGGTCATAGAGGGAGCTGAACTTCAGTTCAGTCATTCTACAACAAACAGTCCTTATAGGACACCTGCTGTTTCCTCTCAGCAGGGGGCATCTCCATCCCTTGCCTCACCAAGCAATATTCCCTCTCTCCCCTCAGTCTCCTCCATATGTGATACAAACCTCCCATTAACCCCCATTTTTCCAATCCCATTTCCTTTCCCCATAAATATTACACTGGTATGAATCCAACCTGGTCATAGTGAATAATCCTTGTGATAACCTGCTGGAGTCTTTTTGCTAGTATCCTATTTAAGGTTTTTACATCTATATTCATTAAGAAGATTGGTCTATAGTTTTATTTCTCCATTTTTGACCTGCCTGGCTTTGGGATCAGTACCATGTTTGTGTTCTAAAGTGAATTTGGTAGAACTCATTCTTTACTTATTCTATAAAATAATTTGTAAAATATTGGGATTAGTTGTTCTTTAAATGTTTGATAGAATTCATTTGTGAATCCATCTGGACATGGGAATTTTTTCTTAGGGAGTTCTTTGATGGCTTGTTCAATTTATTTTTCTGATATATGGTAATTGATTTCTTCCTCTTTTAGTCTAGGCAACTCGTATTAAATAAATTATAAATAGATATATTATTATTTTTATATTTTCATAAGTATTCATCCATATCACCTAGATTGCCATATTTGTTGCCATATAATTGGGCAAAATATTTTTTAAGGATTGCCTTAATTTCCTGTTCATTAGAGGTGAGGTCTCTTTTTTCATCTTGGATACTATCAATTTAGTTTTTTTCTTTCCTTTTTGTTTGGACTGATTAGTACTTTGTCTATTTTACTTTTTTTTATAATTTAATAATATTTTATTTGATCGTTTCCAAGCATTATTCATTAAAGACAAAGATCATTTTCTTTTCCTACCCCCCCACCCCCAGTAGCCGATGTGTTATTCCACGGGGTATCACATATATCTTGATTCGAACCCATTGCCATGTTGTTAGTATTTGCATTAGAGTGTTCATTTAGAGTCTCTCCTCTGTCATGTCCCCTCAACCGCTATAGTCAGGCAGTTGCTATTTCTATTTTATTTGTTTTTTCAAAGTACCAGGTTTTAGTCTTATTTATCAAATCAATAGTTCTTTGACATTTAATTTTATTGATTTCTCCTTTGATTTTTAGGATCTCTAATTTAGTCTTCATCTGAGGATTTTTAATTTGTTCACTTTCTAGTTTTTTAATTTGAATGCCCTATTCATTGACCTCTGCCCTTCTTAATTTGTTAATATATGAACTCAAGGATATAAATTTCCCTCTGAGTACTGCTTTGGCTGCATCCCATAGGTTTGGAAAGGATGTCTCATCATTGTCATTTTCTTCAATGAAGTTATTAATTGTTTCTATGAATTTGTTCTTTAACTAACCTGTTTTGGAGAATCATATTGATTAATTTTCAATTAATTTTTTATTTACCTCTCCATGTACCCTTACTAATTATTAATTTCATTGCATTATGATCTGAGAAGGTTGCATTTATTATTTCTACCCTTTTGCACTCATTTGCAATGATTTTATGCCCTAATACATGGTCAATTTTTGTGAATGTACCATGTGCTGGTTAAAAGAAGGTATGTTCCTTTTTGTCCCTTTTTATTTTTCTCCACATGTCTACTAACTCTAAATTTTCTAAGATTTCATTCACTCCTCTTATCTCTTATTTATTTTTTATTTGATTTATCTAGTTTGGATAGAGGAATGTTCAGGTCTCCCACTAGTATAGTTTTTCTATATTTTTCATCCTTGAGCTCCAATAGTTTCTCCTTTAGAAATCTGGATGCTATGCCATTTGGTGCATATATGTTGAGTATGGATATTTCCTCATTGTCTTTACTGCCTCCCTATCTCTTTTAAATATTTTTATTTTTACTTTGGCTTTGTCAGATATCATGATTGTGATTCCTGCTTTCTTTTTATCAGTTGATGCCCAATAGATTTTGCTCCATCCTCTTACTTTCACCCTATGAGTATCTACCTTCCTCATGTTTGTTTCTTGTAGACAGCATATGGTAGGATTTTGGATTCTAATTCACACTGCTATTCTCTTGCTTTTTATGAGTGAGTTCATTCCATTCACATTCAGAGTTATGATCACTAGCTGTGTATTTCCAAGCATTTTGATTTCTACTCCTGCTCCTGCCTTTTCTTCTTTCACTATTTCCTTCTACACCAGTATTTGTTTTTAATCAGTCCCCATAATTCCCACCCTTATTTTACTTCCCTTTCTACCCTTTCTACCTCCTCCCTTCTTATCCCCCCCTTATTTTCCCTGTAGTCTTTCTATAATTACCCCCACCCTCTCCCTCCCTTGTACTGCTTGCTTCCCCAACAGTCCATTTGTTACCCTTCTACTCCCCTATAGGGTGCAAATCTATTCTCTGCCCCAATGGATTGGATTGTTCTTCCCTCTTTGGGTCAATTTCAAAGCACGTAAGAGTTAAGTATTTCCTATCTCCAACCTCTTTACCCTTCCAGTGTATTGATGTTCTCCCTCCTCCCGCCATGAACTTTTTGTGACATTTAAATTTATCCCCATTTGTTTGTTTTCCCATTTCTTTTAGTATTAACCTCTTTTTTAGCTCTAGTTGTATGTATACCTACATGCCTGTATATGTATTTATGCATGAATATAACTATATACCTATTTATGTCTTGTCCTTTTATCCTATAGAGTTTGTCACTGTTCCCTGTAAGTGTAATTCTTCTAGCTGCCCAGGTGATAATAACAGTTTTTAAGAGTTATCAATGACCTCTTTTCTTATAGGGCTACATAATATTTTAACTTATTGAGTCTCTTTAAAAAAGGGGGGAAGGTGTTTGTTTTGTTTTGTTTTTCTTTTTTCCCTTTTTTAATTACCTTTTGATAATTCTCTTGAGTTCTGTGCTTGAGCATTGGATTTTCTGTTCAGGTTTGGTCTTTTCTTTAAAAATTCTTGGAATTCTTCTATTTTGTTGAATGACCATAATTTCCCCTGTAAGAATATAGTCAGTTTTGCTGGCAACTGATTCTTGGTTGTAGGCCTAGTTCCCTTGCTTTCCAGAATATCATATTCCACGCTTTTTGGTCCTTCATTGTGGATGTAGCCAGATCCTGTGTTATCCTCACTGTGTTTCCGTGGTATCTGGATGGCTTCTTTTTGGCAGCTTGTAATATCTTTTCTTTGGTCTCATAGTTCTTGAATTTGACTATAACATTCCAGGGTGTTTTCAGTTGGGAATTAAGTACAGGAGGTGATCTGTGGATTCTTTCAATCTCCACTTTTCCCTCTTGTTCTAGAATATCAGGGAAATTTTCTTGAATAATTTCCTGTAGTATTGTGTATAGGATTTTTCTTTTGTCAGGGTCTTCTGGTAGACCAATGATTCTTAAATTTTCTCTCTTTGAATGATTTTCTAAATCCTGTTTTGTGAGTGAGATGCTATATATTTTCCTCAAATGTCTCATTATTTTGGTTTTGTTTTATAGTGCCCTACTGCCTAATGAGGTCACTTAATTCTAGTTGTTTTATTCTGGTTCTTAAAGACTGGATTTCTTCCCTGGATTTTTGGTCATCCTTCTCTTTCTGGTTTGATTTTCTATGGAGGTCATCTTTTATTTTCTTTACCTCATCTTTCATCTTCTTTGCCTCATCTTTCATCTGCTTTGCCTCATTTTCCAGCTGGTTGATTTTGGATTTTAAAACACTATTTTCTCATTTTAGTTCAAGTGCCTCTGTTTCCAGATGACTTATCTTAGTTTTTAAGTTCTTTTCCCAATTTTCTTCAGTCTCTCTTAATAATTGTGTTTTGAATTTCATTTTGAGTTCTTCCATAACCTGTATCCAATTCGCTGTGATTTCTGATTTATCATTTGCTGATCCCTCCCCCTCTGTTCTGTTCCCTGCATAGAAGCTGTCTATTGTAATTTCTTTCTTTTTTCCTTTTGTTTCCTCATTTTCACCCCTTCTTTGCTTCCCATATTTGTCTGTGCTCTTGCTCCTCTCATTTTTTGGTTTTGGGGGCTTCTGTCAGTCTCCCTTCTTGGAGCTATGACAGAGGATCTCTTGGTGCAATCTCTGGCGGAGGAGTGTTGGGGTTTGAGCTTCCCTGTCCTCTGGAGGCTTTTGATTGGATTAAAGTCCAGCAGTAAATGAGGGAGGGGTGTGGAGCCTGGGCTTCCCCTGAGTTCTGAAGACTTTTGATAGGATTAAGTTCAGCTGACTTGGTTTGGGTGTGCTCTGAAGCCAAAACATCCTGGAAGGCTGGAGCAAATAAGGAGGACCTCCACAGCTCTGACCAGGCTGCCAGATCTATGCTTCCTTTCAAGCTCCTTCCTTGCTGTCTGTCTTCAACACTCTGAGCTTGGCACAGCCATGCCCACAAGGTACACCTTCCAGAGCAGCACCTTTGCCCACCCAGAGTTTCCTGCTGCCACTGGAGGCTCAGCGCTCTCAGTGGGTTGGGGAGGGATCCTGGGACCTTCCTTCTGCCTTTCCCTTAAACCCAAGTGCTCTTGAATTTCAGCTTTTTTGGGGGGGTGTACCTTTTGAATTGGGTCCAGCAGGAAGGTTTCTTGGCTCTGTCTTGTTGTTAGGTTTGATTTTCAGTACCCTTGGAGCATTTGGTTTGTGATCTGTAAGGAAGGGTATTCAGAGGTCTGAACTTCTGCTCCTTTTAGGATGCCATCTTGACTCCACCTCCTCCTCTTTCTTTTTTTTTTTAAGAAAATTTTTGAAAATCTATTTTGGTTCCAGGTCTCAGACCCTCTATGACTGGTTGTGTATACATATTATGGAAGGATGCCAGGGGCCTTGTGCCTCTTTGGTATTATAGAAGATGCTTTACTTTTGTTCTATATGACTGCTAGATTCTCAGAAGTCTGCCCTCAGATCTGAATTGAGGTCAAATCTGACATACAAGAGAGACCCAGAAGGATTGACATCACTGTGGGTCTTAAGAGAGGAGTTTGAGGAAGGAGAGTGTTCTTGGTGTAGAATTTTTTTTTCCTGATGGGACATTTTACAGATAAGGAAACTAAGGCAAACAGAAATTTAGTGGCTCACCTGGAATCATATAACTAATGAGTCTGAGACTATATTTAATCTCATCTTCCTCACTTCAGGATCAGAGCTCTAGACATTGCAGTACTTATTTGTGATGTCTGTCTCTCTGTCTGTCTCTCTGTCTGTCTCTCTGTCTGTCTCTCTGTCTGTCTATCTATCTATCTATCTATCTATCTATCTGTCTGTCTGTCTGTCTGTCTGTCTGTCTAGTGTAGAACTGTATAGACTTTAAAGGTTACATAAATGTTATCTGTAATCATGATCCTAAAGATGGTGATGTGACAGTGGGCCCTTTCTCCATCACATCATTAATAATTAACTCTTTGTTGGCAGGGATTTTTTTTCATTCATGTTCCATATAACTTAACATAGTGCTTTACATGTAACAGATTTTAATAAATATTTGTTGTTAAGAAAAATATATTTGAAGAATTGCTGTCTATTTTATTTCTGCCCTCTCATTTTGTAGTTCATATAAATATGACTTTAGCTTTTCCTCTTCATCTGTAGCCTCTGTCCATATTGCCTATGTTGTAGCATTGAAATCCTGATACTAATTCTACCTTTATTGCTTTCAGTGAATTATAGAAATTATCTCAAGAATTCAGGTATATAAATTCTTTGAAGGATATGTTTCTTCATGTTGTTATCTTATATTGCTTTCTTCTCAAGCAATTAAGAGTGAGCTAGGTTTTTGAAAACTTTGGAGAATAGACACTATAAAAATCTCTAACAGATCAATAAATATGGATTATCATTCAGACAAAGGGAACATATGCAGAGAAAGCTACTAAGACAAACAACAGAAAATGAAGATATTCAGTATATAAAGTTTTTATATGCCTTAGTATATAAATACTTCTATGTCACAATGAAACTGAAATTAAACTCTCTCTGATATCAAACCATGGAAAAAGTTTATGTGCGTAAGATATAAACAATTAGATATAATGGAATCAATTCCTCCTAATGCTTATAAAATCTGGAGGTCCCTAACTAACTCCAATAGTCATTGGAGTCAGCAATCTACCAACTCTGAAGTCAGGTGTCCCAGTGTAACACTGACTAGCTATGCTCCAACCCTCTCTCAGGATTATAGGGATAATTTAAATGGGTAAAAAAATTTCCTAATGCTATAAACTGGAGCTATTTTTCTGATGGGTTTTACTCATTACTAATTGCAAGTTACAGTTTATTTTCTCCCTTACATTATTGATTAACCCAGTGATTAGTGTCCAGTATTATTTAACAAGACAAATTAGTTTTTGAAATAGAATATTTACTAAGAAGATATACTAAGAAAAAAATATATTCTCCCTCAAGACTTCAAGACACACTCTTTCCTATACCATCTCAGTGCTTGGGAAAAGTGGACTCAAACTTCAATTATTTACTAAAAATATTTTCCCCAAGTTCATATCTGAATGTGGCACAGCTGAGGAACAAGTCGCTCTTTTTCAGGTGCCTTTGATACAGTGCTATATCGTGGCAGGCAGGTCACTTGAGGATTTCTTCAACAAACTCTTCCTCCTTTCTTTCCACCAATGGCAATCTAGATTCCAATCACTGGACCTCTGACAGCTTGATTTTCAGACCTTTTGAAGCCTCACTATATCATCTAAAATACTCTTTTATCTAAGGCAGTAAAGAATAAACAGAACAGGGACAGGAAAAATCATAGGACCCTGTGACCATGATTCAGTTTTAGTTCAGTTAGTTAGCCACTCTATTTACCTTTCTCTAACTACCCAGAAGCTTACAACTATCCTTTCCCCTCACTCAACTGCAGCCCAGTAGGATAAAATAAAGGCTCATTTTGATAGGTAAGTATTTTTTTGAATGCATATTCAAGAGCAAATCAAAAGTCCTTTTCTTCTCCTTACTGTAAGCAGACTGGAAATAGTTGTAGAGTAGCAGAGCCTTTTGTCATACACCATTTTGCACTCCCTGAAGAAAGTTCCCCAGACTTCTTCCCAGGCTGTGGTTCAATATTCTCCAAGTGCAGTGGTCCCTTAGACCAGTCCTAGTACATTAGTAAAACAAAAGTGGTATTTTCTTTGAAAACATTTAAAATGATTGATTGGTTAATCCTTTCTGTAACTTCACATAGCTTGGTGCTTCTCACACTTTTACTAGGAACAAGACAACAGTTGATTTTATTGAAATGAATCAAAAATAAAATTAATGTAGTGACTATTATTTAATTACATATACAGGTGCTCATCTGTAGAAGGCTATCAGCAAAACTGTGTGAGAAGATAAAATTTCCCTTTCTTATCATTATTCATTAAACTTGAAATTATTTACATCTGGATTTGTCCCAAAGACTGCATACACTTTCTATACCCTTTCTTTTCCCATCTTTCCCTTTACTAGTATCCTTTCTACTGAACTTATTCTCCATTCTGTGAAGCTCTAATCTCCTTTTTTTCACATGTTAATTTATGCTACTGCTGTTATTAGATAAATGAGTTACTATTCATTTGATCAGAAGCCTTCTGGTCAGATATGATAAATGACTATAAAGTACTGTGAAAAATGCTATTTTTTATTATTTAAATGTTTTTCATTGTTAACTTCATCATTACATCTTTTCAGTGATGAAGTGCTTAAGAAAGAAGTGCCAAAGGTTTGGCTATTGCAGATGCTATGGGCCAGCATGTGAGGAAGATCTTTATGGCCTCAGGATAATAACTTAGCATCCTTCACAAGATCCAATTCTGTATATATTTAACATATAGTGATCTATAGCTGACTCCATCTAATAATAACTATGGGAAAAGAGGACAAGGATATATCCGTTAGACTTTAAATTTAATTTAGGGTATGTTATAGTTAAAGGGAATTGTAAAGGACATAAGAAGTACAAGGGAGAAAGAAGGTTTTGCAACAGGGAATGGAGGAGTTGAAGGGACAGAGGGAATATAGTTATCAGTGAGGTAAAAGGGGGGAGATATCTCTGCTCAGAGGTTTTGAAAATAGGGGTTCTCAGAAATGGGCCTGAGGGGATATCTTCTCTACTGATTGATGTTTAAGATACCCCAGAACAGATAAGCATGGGCCCCCCTGAGGGACAAACCTCCCCTCCCCCACAAAGGTCCCCCAACAGGGGTCCGATAAGGACTGTTTATGGTTGAATGGCTGTCCTTGTGTTCAGCTCCCTCTATGTCCCCTAAAATTATAGTCCTCTTATCTGAATGTGGTTATTTAACTCAAGATATATTTAATAACAAGTTTGGATTGGGGAGGAATCAGGGAAAAGGAAATCAGGATTTCCAGTCTCTCTCAGCTTTTGAGCTGAGGCCAGGCCTCACAGGCTGGTGGAGGGTTTCTTTTATTCCTGTCTATCCTAATCTGTGCTAGCTTTCTTAAGTTCAAAGTCTTTAGCAGTAGACAGCAAGAGGAATAAAAGGTTCTGACCTTCAGAGCTTGTTGGGCCTGTTTCTTCAAGCTATTACCCTACAGACTGGCCTTAAGTTCAAACGGCTGCCCTTAAATCTTTTTTTTTTTTTTTGATGACATGATCACCAGAATCCAGGTAGAGCAAACAGTTGGGAAAGATTCAGGAATAAAGGTATTTCTATCCCGAGACAGGGAGACTCCTTCCATTCCAAGGGCCAGGAAAGAGCCTCAGGAGACCAACTGACACTCCCAGAAGCCCCTCCCCCCACCATCTGTCATTCTTGTCAATATCTTCTTTCTAACATATCAACTGTTGTTTGTTCCCCCTGAGTGCCAGAAAGTCCAAAACTTGCTTCAGCTTGCCTTTCCACAGGTAGAAACTTTCTTTTCTGTTTAAGCAAATAAATACTTGGAAAGTAGTAACAATATCATAAACTTAAAGCAGCATCATATTAAAAGCTTATGACTAAAAAGACAGGAGTATCATTCTGAGATAAAAACCTGCCTGAGAAACACCAATAATACTCTTCCATGGAGTGATTCACTAGAATGCATTCATTCAAAATATATTACAATGAAAAGATATCAAGTAGCTTATATTAAATAGTCCCTATGTGATCAATTAGAAGCAAAACCTATAGCTGAAAAGGGATCTTCTGTGCATTATAATAAAAAATCTATGCATTAATGCTGACTCATCTTTTTTCATGCCATTTCCCTCAATTATCAGAGAATATATTTGTATTCCACAGAAAGACTCATGAACAGATTAAAATTTCCACCTTCTGAAATGAAAAATCTGAAGTACATAAATCATACATTGGATATAAAGATTGAAGGGAAGTAAAGTAAATTGTCCAAAGTAGTTCATAAAAGGAATAGCAAGGAAATAATATGATTTGAACTTATTCATATCTTATTTGTTTGTTTGTTTTAGTTTCATTTATATAGAGTAGAAAGGAGATGTTTTAAACTTAGATATCTGTAACATCAGGAGTCTTCTCACTTTCTCAGAAATTAAAAAACAACACCCTTGTCTTTGAAATGTTTTATGAGAAGTTATAGCTATGAAACAAATTATTTTTGCTCTATTGGATTAATTCTACAATATGTGTTTGTGAAATAGATTTCTCATAAGACTATATAGGAAGAAAGAGAATTGTTATCATATGGGCTTGGGAAGGATTATTATTTTCTAATCATGCAAATTACTATCACTAAATTCACTGATATTTTCCTTTAAATGTGAATCAGATGTAAAGCTTAGAATTGATTGAAACTTTTTGAATGTAGAATACCAAAAACTTTTATTCTGAGGGTAGGGTAGAAGTAACTACAATTCCAGTAATAGGGGTCATGATTACAAGGACCTTAGAGATAGCTTAGTCCAATTATTTATTTTATAGATGATGAGTCTGAGTCTAAGAGATTCAGTGATTGGCTTAAGATTATAAATAATCAATGGTAGAGGTAGACAAAGAAATAGTTTCCTCACTTCTATTCCAATGTTCTTGCCAGTTCCAAACTCTCCCTCTAACCACAGAGATATAGGATGAAAAATCAGAACTCAGCATAAAAAATGTTTTCCCCAAAGACACATTAAAAAGTGTCAATTTTTAAAATGTTTTGTTTATATTTTTTGTTGTTGTTTTGTTAATTTAAATATACACACAGGTAGCAATGTATTTTATCTTATTTTTCCTTTATAAACAATCTCAAGGAGAAGGGGAGGTTATTAGAGTTGATGTTTTTTATCACTCTGGGAAACACAACAAAAAAAGTTGCTAAATATTATTTGATTTGATAGTACTATTGGAGAATAACTTCTTATTGTATATATCATTTAGAAATTTAATCTTCTGCCCAAGTACTGAGAGATTTAGAGCAAGGTTTTAAAGACAAAAGATCTTTATTATTTTCCAAATATCTTTATCATATTCCAAAAGTCAATAAAACAAGATAGTTCACTAAGCAGATCTGTTCAGTCTTTTCAGATTCTAGGTTAGGTTGAGACAAACAATGTCTAAGCATAGGACCCACCCCCAACCCAGGTGACCTAGGCAAGAGAGAATACCACAGTTGGCTTCCAAGACATGATGTGTGAGAGTTAGTGAGCAAAGAAACCGTTTGGCAAACTGAGACAAGAAAGAGAAATATGAACACAAGAAGAAGGAAAATAATGTTTGGCTCTTAAAATGGACTTAACTATGGCAAAACTAGTATACTTGAAGAACTCACTCCCTTCTCTTCTCTGTTTGTTGCTGGCTGAACACAGAAAAATGGGCTAAATGGAGCAACAAGGAAAGTAACCTATGTATCTTTCTCTTATTTTTCCATCTTTTTTCTTCTACTACTTTTAACTTAATAAAATTATTAATTTATGGCCTGTCTCATAATCTTCCCTTTTGCAATAGAAACAACCAGCCTGAGGAAAATATAATTTTGTGGACCTAGTGTTCTAGCTGAACTTTAACAAGTTTAACATCTTTGAGACAAGACATAAAGAAAATTGAAAGATATAAAAGAGATTCCCAAAATATATGAAAAATAATGCTGAACAACTTAAAAATATATTTTTAAAAGTGTTCAAGAATATGTTTAGTACTCTCTATATGTTAAAAAAAACCACAACTACATGTCTATTTTCCCATATCAACAGTCTTTTAAGCAAATTCATCCTTGATAAAAAAATAACATAGTAAGAGAATAGACATGTTTTCACAAATAATATCCCATAGTAGATTTTTATAGTGAAGATACAAAGAATATAACTAGAAGGGAAAAAATATACAAGTAAAGCAAAACCCCACCTTAAAAGTGATATACTTGTATTTATGTTATGATCTTATAAATTCTTAGATAGCAAAAAGGTAATTTTGTTTGATGTCTTAAAATATGAAGATGTATGCTCCATGAAGGGTTTTGCTACCTTTGTGGCAGATGTTGATTTGAATATAAATCAAAGAAAATTATTCTACAGTTTTAGGGAAGCTTCCAGATTTTTCTATACATAGACAACCTTATTGCCACTGTATTGAACCCTGGAATAATATTTGAAGAGTTTCAAAATCAGTCAAGAAAGTTTGTCTAAATTCACAAAAGAAAGAAAAAATATGAATGAAAAATGTCCACCATTCACACTATGATGTGCAGTTCAATGGAGAATAAACACATCATCCTGGCCATATATATATATATATATATATATATATATATATATATATACATATTTATGTATATATATATACATATTTATGTATATATGTATATACACATATATAAAAAGCTATATCCTACTTATTTCTGTATATCTGTTCTTTCATTAAATTTGGACACACAATTCATTCTTCAAATTATATTTTTTCTGTATGTATAATGTTCCATCATAATTATATGCCACAACTTCTTTAGGCATTCCTCAATTGATGAGTACCCTTTAAATTCCCAATTCTTTGTGAATTTTTTGTGAAAATTCTTTGGGATTTCTTTAAATTCCCAATTCTTTGCGAACAAAGAGAGTTGCTATAAGTAAGACTGTGTATCCATTTTGACTCAGCAATATCACTATTAAGTTTATATCCTAAGGTGATCAAGGAAAATAGAAAAGAAGTTAAATCTTCTAAAATGTTTTTCTTTTAAAGTGTGATAAATTAAATATAATGATTTATGGCTGACTCCATTTAATTATAACAGGTTGTTAAAAGAGAATGAGGATTTCCACTAGATTTTAGAGTAGATTAAGAGTAGAAGAGTCTTTGGTTTAAACAACTAAATGCTTTGCAAGAAGAAACAGTATCATAATCTTACAGCAGCAATATATTTGTTTCAAAGCTGCTTTACTTATCTGTGATTTCTTGCAAAATATTTCTGTTCAATTCTGTGCATTTTTATAATACGTCATTATTTTTGTTTCTTTTTATCTTTTGGGGGCAGGTATCATGCCCATTTCCTTAAATTATTGTGCCAAATTAGTTAACAAACATTTGTTAAGTGCTTGGAACTGTACTAACTACTGGGGAGATAAATACAATATATTAAATTGTTGGGAAATTAGACTCCTAGACCCTCATACTTGATTGGATTTTAGTGATAGTGATAGGTTTAAGATAATCAGTATTGTGATTCTAAAGTGATTCGTATACATTCCATTATAATCTTAATACAATCAGTAGAATTCATGATTTTTTACAAAGATTTCTAACTAAAGCCAAAAAAAAGCTGCTTATGAAGGGATTTCTAACCCCTCCCTAAGTTTGTATTTCCCTTTATCATAAGATGCTGACTATCAGGATCTCATGTCCAAATATGGCACAAACATCACACACCCTTCCCTGTTTGGAAAATAACTATCCTTCCCCCCACTAGATGAGTCTGAGGTAATGGTCATCAATAACTGCCCAAATAAGGGTATTGCCTTGTGACTTAACCTTTACACTCATGAGATTTCTGAAATGAACTTATCAATCAGCTTTGTAATTGGGTAACTGTTTCTAAATAAGGTCTATATGATGTTATGTCTTGTGGTCATCATCATCAACCTTGTATGGAAAAATTGATTTTGTTATGTAAACCAGGTCTCAGCCTCTGGGCATTGTCTCTTGTTGGGGTCCAAAAATGTAATACATGCAAGAGAATGCTTTCATTGGAGGACTTGGCCTTCTTCCAATAAAATCTAACTTTCTACCTTGACTTGAAGAAATTTGGCTTTTTGACTTTATTTACCTAAATTGTCTATATTGAGTCTGTGGGTTTCTATTTCAGAACAAAATATAGTCCTTGACCACAAGGAGAAAATTATCTAATTGGGGGAAGAGCATAAAAAATGAGAGCTAAAAAGTGGAGATGAGAGAAGGGGAAGAATTTTGTGAAACATCATAGTAGAAAAATCAGAGAAATCCCCAAACAATGCAGACAAGGATAAACAAATAGTCTCTAAATAGTGAAGCAAAGATAAACAAATCTTTACTTGGAACAAATAAACATTCAAGAAAAAAACCAATCTGTATGTTGGCCATGTCCCAAAATGCATTTCTTATTCTGTACTTTAAGTTCATCATCTCTTCTTTAAGAAATGGAGATACATTCTTCTTCCATAATCTTTTTAGTCATACTTGGTCATTATAATCATCAGAGATCTGTTTTTTTTTTCCTTTAATGTCCTTTTGTTTTATAATTGTTTCTGTCAGTTTATAAATTATTTCCCTGGTTCTGGTCACTTGGCTCTGCATTAGTTCTTCAGTTTTCTATATATAAATATTTTGAGGGTTCTCTGAATCAACTCCTCTTATTATTTCTTATAGTATAGCTATATTTTATTACATCTCTGTAATATAATTTATTTAGGAGTTCTCCAATTGATGAATATCTCACAGTTTCTTCTTATTAGTCTCTAATTCTTTGTGAGAACAAAAAGGATTTCTATGATCATTTCTGCACATGTTTATATGGAACCTTTCTCTGATTGGGGGGGGGGGGGATAAACCTGTCAAATGATAAAAAAGTGTTTAGTGACTGAAGATTTTTCAAATTTCTTTTCAGAATTACTAGGTCAATTCAAAATCTTATTATAGTATATGAATGTGCCTGTCCTCCCAAAACCTTTAGAATAATTACCATTTTCTGATTTTGCCATCTGATGAGTATGAGGGGTATCTGATGGGTATTATAAAAGTAATATACTAAAGCTCCTTCTCAAGCATATTACCTTATTTTCCCCTTAAAAATGTATTGAAACTGTTCTCAAGTCACAGTCTTCAGAATATGGACCTTAAAAATAATGAACAATAACACAAAAAGGTTTTGTTCAGATGAATTGCTTGTGTTTTTAGAGACCATTCTTTTACCTACTAAGTCAATCTTATTTGATCAACTGCTAGATGTAATACATCTTTTTTTTATTCCACTTCTGATCTTGAGGTACCAAAAATGCTTAGTTAACCCTGTACCAATAATAATTGGTAGCTTTTCCCTTTTATTTAATTTCTTCAAGATACTCTTATAGACTTTGTAGTCACATCACTTTGCTCCCCCTCTATCTCTCTGCCTGTAGTATAGTGTAGTTACATTGTTTTCCTGGGTTTATTTCTTGGCATATCTTGATCTACAACATTTCTTACTGTTACTTAAATGTCTTCTGTTTATATCTCCAGCTTCAATTTTTTTGTTGTTACTTTGCACCATGAATAGATTCTACCCTCGTTTCATACTCTTGACTGGTGTGGTCAAGGACTATTTTTCCTGACATATTTTGGGCTTCTGTTGCTAGCTGCCCTTTTGGTCTATGTTTAGAAAGTTGTCATCCTTAGGAAGAACATTTTAGTTGTTTAGGTCACCTGGCACATCTAATGTCAAAAAATTTTGATTTTCTAACCCCACTAGATCTTCCTTATCTAAGTATTCTTGGTTATCCAGCTCTCCAAGAAGAAAATGCCTCAGGCTCCAGGTATCCCTGGAGCATTTCTGGTCAGCACACTGGCAAACTCTCAGTTTATTTGAATGAACTTGTTCCAACTTCTCTGCTGGGACCTCTTTCACTGTGTCTCCAGACTACTGGCTACCATTTTCACATGGTTGGGGTGAAAGAATTAGTGTCCCATCTTCTTTTTTATATTTATTTTGAGTTATTTGTTAGAGTACATGATGGAGAACTGGGTTCCTCTCTAACCTTTCATGCTGCCACCTTACCTAGAAAAGAAGAAATATATCTTGAATATGGGGGTTAATAAACATAGGCTAGAAATAAATGAGAATATCAACTACTTGGATAATTACATATTTAATCGTAATTCTTTCCAGCTTTTTGATACTTTTTTAGCAATGAGGGTATAAGAAAAGAAAACCCTTATTGCCTTGGTAGTTGTGTACTCGATCCAGCAATAAGGAGGAACCACAAATTTATTTACAGTTCTCAGAAACCTATTGCCTCCATGCCCCAATTCAGGTCTCTCATGTGTAGCAGTTACCTTTGCTATTAATGCAGGGAAGAATGGAATTTAAAAGGAATTCTTTAGCCTATAGATCAAATGAGTATTAATTATGTGAATGCAACTTAATGCATTTACCTATACAATTTATTTAACTTAGTAGACTTTATCTGAAATCAAATCATTTAAAGTATATCCATAGGTGTGTACACATATATGTATACATTTTTGTACAGAGCAGAGGTATACTGTAATATTGACACATGCATATGTAAATATTCATGTATGTAAATGTGTGTTTGTATGCTCACACCTACCCACAGCAAGGGCTACATATCTAAAGATTGTCCAAGGCCTATACTAGGCAAGCCAGACTACGCATATACCTCAAAAGTTGCTCCAGGAATAATTCTCATGCATATATTGCACATTGTCACCAAGAACAGTGTGTGTTGGAGTTAGAAAACTTCCTCAAAGCTTTTTCATTTATTGATTTATCATCCCTCATTGGTTTTCCTACTCACAACCTCAAGACAGTCATTGATAGCTGGGGGAATTCAGGAACCTGAGCAACTTGGCTGGTCATTGGCACTCCTCAAAGTTATCTTTGACACTCTATAGTCAGCTCCTCGGCTGTGGTGTCAGCTTTTTTAGGGATTCAGGGTTTTTTTTTTGTTTGTTTGTTCGTTTGTTTCCCAGAGCTACTATTTTTCAGTTTACAGCTCTCCCATGGACAAGTTCCCACAAGGAAATATTGACCCAGGTTTTCCATTGGCCAAAGGGAAATACATGAGCACTCAAATGTTATTAGTCCAGGTTACTTTCTTCTCCTCCTTTAGCTATGTTGTAATTACATTATTTCTACTTCATGTCTATTTCAGACTCAAATTATTATTATTGTTTCCTGAAATTGCTAAATAGTATAAGGTAAAGTGATAAAATGGTAAAGTTATCTAGAAATATTGGTTCTATAATTTTGTATCATTCCTTCCTAACTGCTGTTGAGCATAATGAGGAAGAGTTGAAACAAATCACTTTCAATAATTCCAAGCTAATTTCCCCCTAATAGTCTACCTCTAATATTCTAGCAATAAATATAGAAATTGAGAAGTCACTAAGTGCTATTTTTTTAAAAAAATCTACTTTTTTAAAAATGGAAGATGTCACCTGAAGGGTAAAAAAATAAACATTTGGCATAATTAGCTACATTCTATCATCATTGAAAAAATGTGGAGAATAATCATAACAATGACATTATTAGAATAAAAAGATAATATCAAGAAAGAGAAATATGGACACAAAAAGTAAGAAAATAAGGTATGACTCATACAGTGGGCTTAAATTTGGCAAACTAGTATGCTTGAAGACCACCCTCTCTGAGACAATTTCTTGTCACTGGAGAAGTGAAATGAAAGCTCTAGGTGCCACTTATCACAGACATTTGGAGTGAATGAGGACTAAGAAATCCCACATTTTATATTAGAGCCTAGAGAAAGAACTACCATACTCACTGAGTAGATCACCTATGGGAAATATACTTGGTCAGTGATGACTCAGGCTAGCTGTCAGAGAGTTTAGGTTTTATACTGAACCAACATTAAACACTTATAAGTCATTCAACAATTAACAAAAGTGATTTTTATTAGCCATAATTGAAGGCCACTCAATAAAGTTTGGCAAACACAATGCTTTGAGTTGATTCACTGAGTTAAGATTCCTTGCCTGAGTGACACAACATGATCTACCAGTCATACATCAAAGAACATGTCTGGAGATATTTGTATTGAAGTGATGAGGAGTAGTGTAAATAATTAGATTCTTTAGTCCTTCCCTGTCCTGACCAAATTTCAAAGAAGTTATTAATATATTTTAAAAGAATGATTAGTTTGCATGGAAGAAAGGATTAGGATATTGTTCTGACTACAGAAAGATATGTACAAAAATAAAAATGTGTGTCTGATTCATAATATGTACTCCTGGAAGGAGTACTCACCTCAATAAGAACAAATATTGATTGAAGTACCCATGTATATTGATCAACCTTGTGTATTTCACTCTGTATCTCATGAATTATCAAAGACAATTAAATCAACTATAAAAACAAAGCAAAATAATTTAAAAGACTATCATATTTCATAGCAAAAATAATGAATTTCCCATTTTAGTCTAAATTCAAAGTTTAATCTTACTACATGAGATATAGGGAAAGATGCCTACAGTGTGTCTATGCCAACAGCACAAAATTTCATGCAAAATATCAATGGAAGACTCTATGGAGGAAAGGAAGGGGAGAGGTATCCTATCATCATTGAAGTTAAAGCTGGAAGACACTTTTAGCAATTATCTATTCCAACTCCTGTATTTAACAGATAAATAAATAAGCCCAGAGAGATTGTAACTTGTTAATGTAGTAAGAGGTTAGTAAATAATAGAAATTTATTCCAATGTTGTCTGAATCCAAACTCAGGCTTTTCCCACTGTACTATTGAAATTAGGTTTGGGGCTCAGAAAACAATCAAGAATGTGGATAAAAATATATATGGTTTGACCCACACAATAGTCAGTTTATGATATTTTTGTGAAAAATAATTAACTTTTCTTACTTAATGCTTTGCTAGTGATCAGATTTGAAATAAAAAAAATTCTACATAGGATAGTCAGTATTGTGAAGTAGATTGAGAAGTAACCTCCAATTCAGAAAAAAAACAAAACAAAACTGGGATTCAAGTCCTACCTTTAACACTTACTAGCCCTGTGACCTTGACAAAGTTGTTAAACTTGTCAGTGTCTCAGCAAATTTGTAAGATTTTAACACACAGAAATCATTAGTAGAAGGAATTTCCTCACCTTGAGTTCTCAGTACCACTAACATCACAGATGAAGGAAAAAATAAGGAAAAGCTTGAGTGGTTATGATACCTTTTGCTTAATAATTGCCTTAAATAGATTTATTAAACTATATTGGGTCACTGGACATCTTTTTTTCTATGACATATATATATATATATATATATATATATATACATAATTTATGTATCTATCAACACACATACTCACATACATATGCATATATACATAAATATATGAAGATGAAGATAGATTGATAGATGTGTGTTTGGGTGAAGAGAGAGAGAGAGAGAGAGAGAGAGAGAGAGAGAGAGAGAGAGAGAGAGAGAGAGAGAGAGAGAGAGAGAGAGAGAGAATGGAATAGTCTGGACCTCAGGCATATGCAGTTTCACTCCCAGCACTGCTAATTGATAAGACTGAATTGATTTGAATATTGAAGATTGAATGTATTCACAGAAAGAAGTGGCTGGGTTAGTACAGATGACGGATTAAGTCCACACACCCTAGTTCACTATACCTTCATTGGAATAGCTACCACAAAAATCTAATCTAGTTCAGCAACAAGATCTCTTGTTTGCTAATGATTGACATTGGACTATATTCTCAACTATATATTTTGGGAAAAGTCTGGCATCTTATGATAGGCACCTTTTCTTTTCTTTACTTGCATTCTTTTTCCTCCTTAATTTTCTTTTCCTGGAATCTAGGGAAATGCTATATGGTTTCCTTAACCTTTGGCTCATGTAGTTTAATGTGCCATCTATTACTAATAAAACTACTGCCAGGCATGACTTACACATAGATGAGATATCTGAGTTCACCTGCATTTTGGAAATCTATCTGGATGATTACATTAGCCCAGATTCAGTGCAGATTAGTCTAGCCAGTTATTCAATTTATTATAACCCTGTGATAGTGAGAACAAAAGTAGTTGTATTTGGAGGTAAACTACTGGCAGTTGCAGGATGAATTCCATCCTAATGTGAGTAATATTTGTAGCTCTGCCTTTGACATATTACCAAAAGAATTGTTCTTAAAATGACTGGTTCTAAGTATCTCCAACCTGTTTCTCAAGGTTAAAGCTATTAAGCTATGTCAATATGATGGAAAACCACGAGATCAAAAATCATTGGATACAGTATTTTTAGTTCCTCTAATAGTTGATTCAGATATCAGTATTTGTTGATTGAATCATTTCTGCCCTAAAAATAGCAGAAAAAGTTAATTGAATTGTCTGCACAAAGATTGATATGAGACTCACATGGAGGCACAGTCTTGGGCATGGCAGAATGACTAGCATAGTTTTATATCATATATAGTAAATAAATCTGTATATATACATATATATATATATATACACATTTAATTACAAACTGGGTTCCTATGGTTTTTTAATTTGATATTCATTTTCCAGTGCCATGTTGTTATAATAATAATTATTATTTCTTATATGGAACTTTAAGGTTTGCTAAACACTTTCAAATATCAACTCATTTTACATTTTATCCTGAATATAACTATGGGACAGGGTACTATTATTACCCCATTTTACAGAAACATTTTACATTTTACAGGCAAAGAGTTGGGCTAGGGAACAAAAAGTACTATTATTTCAAGGGACCTTGAGCTTATTTCTATAACAGTTGGTCAGTGGTTGGTGTGTGGTAGGGAAGGTTGGGGGGGGGGGAGATGAGCCTCTACTAGGTAAGGATTGCTCCTTAAACAATGAGAATTTTTACCCAGACCATGGAGTTACAATTAAGTTTTAATCTACATAGACTGAAAAAGTTTATATGCAGAATTCTTTTGTTGTCTTATAAATTTATTTTTTCTCAATCACAGTTAATTTAAAAACATTTTTTTTGTTTTTAATTTTTACCAAATTTCTTCCTTCCCTCATTCCTCCACCATACCTCAGAAGAGAAGCAATTTGATACAGATTACACAGGTGAAAAAATTTATAATTGCCTAATTACAAAAGAAAAGACAGAAAAATGAGAAAAACAAAGTTATACTTAATACCTTTATTAAACCAAAAGTAGTAGTAGGAAGAAGGAAAAGCATGTACTTAACTGGCTAATCTTCATGCAAAACAGACCCCCTCTTCTTTCCTGCCTCAACTTATAAAGTTTTTTTCTCCACTCACTAACTTTCACACATCACATCTCAGGAACCAGTGAAGTGGGATACTTCACAAATGAGTTCAAATACCTAGAATATTGATTATTGGAACCATAATTTATTAATAAAAGAGAGAAATAAAGAAACTACCAGCTGGGACAAAATTCCCTAATGGAATACTACACAGGTTTAGCATTAGGGAACAGGGTATATAGGTTTCCCAGATACAAGTTACACATACAGGTTCTTATCTGACAATAAACAGACCTTAATGCAGGAATTTTATGTTGGAGACAAGAAGTCCATCCTGGGAGTTGTGCAGTTCCCTGACTCTTTGATATTCCTGAAATTCCTCCTTGTCTCCTGCCAGATTGTTATACAGTTTGATCTCCTGGACTAAGGGAAGCCAGGTGTGTCCCCTAAAAATGGGAAAGGGGTAATTTTTCCATCTTTGGTCTTTTGGGGGCTACTTCACCAAATAGTTTCTTATTTTGATTTGCCTGCCCAGGGTGGCAGTGACTGGGGTATCACTCTGCTGTCTCACTAAATTCTTGACCTCATTGCTTCCTGTCTCATTGATTCTTAACTTCCCTTTTTGCAATGACGCATTTATCTCAACACACTCACTGGTATTTGGCCTTCAGATGACATCATGAGAGCAACAGGGGGGAGAGAGAGATTTATTTTAAACACAATACTCTTGTAATTATGTACAGTGTTTTCCTGGTTCTAGTCACTTCACTTTTCATCAGTTCATATGGCTTCCCAAGTTTTCTTTTTTAAAAAATATTGCTCATTTTTTTATAGCACAATAGTCTTTTCTCCAAACATACACCACACATTCTTCAACCATTCTACAATTTATTGATATATACTTCATTTCTAATTGCTTGCCACCACAAAAAGAGGTATTATACATAACTTTGTCCATTTTAACCAATTTCCTTTTTTCATTCATCTTTTTAGTACATGGACATAGTAATGATATTGCAAAATCAAAAAGTATACACAGTTTTATAGCCTTTTGGTCATAGTTCAAATTGCTCCCTAGAATGTCTGGATCAGTTCACAAATCCATCAACAGTGCATTAGTGGCCCTATTTTTACACATTTCCTCCATTATGTGTCATATTCTTTTTCTGTCTTAAATAACCAATCTGACAGGTAAGAGGTAGTACCTCAAAGTTGTTTTAATTTGCATTTCTCTAATAAAGAATGATTTAGAGCATCTTATATGGCTATTATATAGAATTGATTTTTTCTTCTGAAAATCACTTATTTGTATCCTTTGATCAATTATCAATTGGGGAGGAGGTAGTCTGAAGCAAAACACTTTTGAGATAGTAAAAGGAGAAACAGTAGAATAAATAGTAGGGGAAAGAAATTGAGGAAAATAAGCAGTTTATAATAATGAATATAAAATGGTTATAGCAAGTTTCTGCAATTAAAGTCTCTTCTCAAATATAGAGAAAACTGAAGAATATATAGCTCATTGCCAAACTGATAATTGATCAAAGGATATGAAAAAGAAGTTCTTGGATGAAGTAAACAAAACTAACTGTAGTGATATGAAAACTCTCTAAATTGAAATTATTGATCAGAGAAATGAAAATTAAAACAACTCTGAGGAGAAATCTTATATCTATCAGATTGGTGAAGATGTTAGAAAAGAAAAATACAAATGTTAGGGGGATAAGGGAAAACTGAAACACTATTGCATTATTGGTGGACTTGTGAGTTACTTAAACTATTCTCAAGAGAAATTTAGAACTACACTTAAAGGACTATAAAACTAGGCATAAGCAATACCCTTTCTAAGTCTATATCACAAAGATATTTTTAAGTAAAAAGGTAATATGTATATATATATTTTTTTTTCTCATTTTGTCCTGGCAAATAATTTGAAGTCAAGGAGAGGCTACTTAAATGGGGGATGGCTGAACAAGTTGCGGTATATGATTTTGATGGAATACTATTGTACCATAAGGAATGATGAGAAAGATGCTCTCATAAAAATTTCAAAAGCCTTTCATGAACTTATGCAAAGTGAAATGAGAAGAATCATAATAAGACTCTACACAGAAACAGCATGTACAATGACCAACTATGAATGACAGTTATGCTCAGCAATATAATGAACCAATATTATTTTTTAAAGACTCAAGATAAAAAATGCTATCTCCAGGGAAAGAACTTATGTAGTCTGACTGCAGATTGATTCTTACCTTCAAAAGTCTGTTTTACTGTTTTTTGTTTGTTTTTGTTGTCTTCGTTTACAACATGACTAATATGAAAATATGTTTTGCATGACTGCATATGTATATTTTATATCAAGTTGCTTGTCTTCATTTATTTTATTTTTGTGAATGTTTAAAAAACATTAAAGTAAAAACTATTTTTTTCATTATTTTGATTCATTACATTCCCAGTTGCCCATTGAGGAATACTGAAGTCATTCTCTTCTAATTTGTGAGAGTGATTGGATTATTATATTAAAGCTGTGCATTTATTTGGTATTATGTGTAATAATTATGTATTACAAATTGTTAACCTTAATTTTTGCTAAGCTGCTTTCCAGTTTTAAGAACAAATTTAAAAAGAAAGAAGTCATTCCTAAAATAATTTATATTCCTGTGCTTAGCAAACATTGGATTTTCAATTGATTTTGTTTACTTCTGTTTCTTTGTGTTTGTTTATTTTGGTCAGTTCTATAGATCTACCTTTTTCATTTTAAGCATTATTCTGTTTTAAATTATTTAATAACTTATAGTCTAATGTCTTTTACAGACCTCAGTGTTTTCCTTATAAAACATAAAAAGTCTTTCAGTACTTCAAAACTTGGTGTTTTAAAAGCATTCCCAATTATTTCTAGAGCATTTAAATATAATAACCAGTGTGAAAATCTTTCTAAAAATACCCATCATTCCATTATTACCTCTTATTATTTTATCCAAAGAAGAAACAGCAGCTTGCAGTAATATTAAGAGTAATGGCATGTTCAGTGTAGGCAGTCAAGTAATGGATAGAGTGCTGGACCAATAGTCATCTTCCAGAGCTCAACTTTGGTCTCAGAGACTTATCAGCTATGTATCCCTAAGCAAGTCATATTACCCTGTTTTTCTCATTTTTAATAATGAACCAGAGAAGAAAATGGCAGCCCTATTCAATGCCTTTGCCATGATAATCCCAAACAGGGTCAGAAAGAGACTGAAAAAAAAATAAAACAATAAAATGCTCAGAGAATATGCTGTTCCTCTAGTAAGTGTCAGAAAGTAAACATGTTTTTTAAAGGGTGGAACCTTCTTTTTAAATATGAAATGGGAAAATGACAAGTTCTGTTTCATCATCAAAAAAAATGAACTCTTCTTCAGAATTCATTTTTATATTGGATTGATTTTGGACTTGTAGAAGGTAGTTTCTAGCTCGAGCATTAAATTGAAGTTCCATCTGCCTGCCTTTGGAAGTTGCTCAGGATGTTAAAAAAAAACAACCCTCTCTTCTGTACTTTAGGAAAGGCAGACACTTATAACTGGTGTCCTGGCTGATATTCCCTCTCCTTATTTCTCTGACTCTGAAACCAAATTATGGATTAATTGACACTAACATGAATGTTCACTGCAGAATACAAAATGTTGCTGAGTGCACAAAGGCATTCACAACTACCTTTCAGAAACAAAATGCATTCCTGTAGAAATGGTATTTTAATGTAGCATAAAATAATGCAATTTAATCTCTAAGCAGGTGTGACTGTAATGATGGGAAAACTCTAGTTACTGTTCTGTTAGCACCAGTTAAAAATGTTATTATTTTGCTTTATTTTAAAAGAATCTCTTGATAAGAAGTCTATTTTATTCACTTACTGGACTTGCCTTTTTGTTATTTAGAAGCAAACAAAACTATATAGTTGCAAGCAAGCAAAAAAAAAATCAGTTTATCCAGCCAGATTTTTTTATTTTTTTCTATGTAACAGTTTAAATGATAAAAAATGTAAAACTACAGAAAACTAGGCCAGATGGCCATAGATAGCCAAGAGGAAGAAAACTAAACTGCTAAGCTAAGTTAGTGACAAGAGTTTTAAACTGGCAAAATTCCCTTATAGAGCCATGTAGTAGCAAAAATAATTATTTTTTCTCAGTTGCATTCTTATTAGAAATGTTATCATTTGTGTAATTCTATTCTTTCTGGAATATATATTTATATGTACTCAATGTATATCCATTATAAGAAACAATGTTGTTAGTTCCTTCAAGATGGGGGCTGTATTGTTTCTTTCATGTATATTTTGCTCCTTTGTTAAAATGATGCTTTAAAATATATGCTAAATTTGAATTAAGATATAATAATAATGTTTCTTCTAGGATTATGCAAAGATATCCTCCATTTGCAATGGTAGAGATCTATAGACATGGAGAATTATATATGATTCTAGATTTTTAAACTGTGTTTATTAGTTTTACTGAATTACTTTACTTCCTTCTCTTTAAAAAATATTACATATAAGATATAGCAAATATATACAAAAAGAATGGCATAAGGGAGATAAGAGTGAAAGGCATATAGGAAAAGAGTGGTCAATGCAAAAAAAGTCAATAAAATCTATTTTTGAAAAAATTTTCTAAAGAATTATAACTGAAGGAACTTTCCTCTTAAAATATTCTAAAATAATGAAATTGTAGGTATTAAAATATTTACAAAGGAGAGCAAGGCTCCTTTGCTAGCAGAATTTCTGGAGATGAAACTTAGTAATAGAACTCAAGCCAGCTCCTCATTTGCCCTTTCCAGGAGAGCTTGAAAATGTCACATATATGTGATTTTAGTGTTCTCCCAGCACCTTGCTAATAATTTACCATTTGATTTTTGTCTGAGTGATGCATCATTAAGTTTAAAGGAGTAAGTAAATAAGTGTTACCTGCGTTGTTCCCACTATCTAGAAAGCACCTTTATTTGGCATAGAACTTAGAATTTCAAAAGTGTAGTTATGCCTTCAAACTTCTAGGGGAGCTGAAGAACTGGCTGTAGAGATTCCAGCAAGAAGGCACCTAATTAAATTGGATCCACATGTTTGAAAATAGTGAGGATATAAAGACAATAGAAATGGGTTTTCTGTCCTCTAATCCAGCACAGTTCTCATTCAAGAACCATGAAAAATACTCCATTTGCATTCTTGTCCACTCCCTCTGTACCCAATGTCCAGACCAGAGACTTGAGCTGTATTTTCACCAGCATCAGGGCTCTTTTGGAAGTGCAGAGCCCCAGATAATGTCATTAAAAGGCCATGGTCATCTAGTTCCATCCCATTAATGAATATACTCATGTTTATGCCCTGAGTTTGTTGTGGTTATGAATTATATCTTCAGTTTATAGAAATAATTTTTGATGGATGTGAATGTTTCTACTGAGATGGAAACATTTCCTAAAGTGCCCATGTGTTTGTTAATCTACATTAAATATTTTCTACTTCTCATTCTCTCTCTCTTGCCACCTCACTGTTTCTGTCTCTATCTCTCTGACTCTCTAATCTGTATTCCTGCAACTCTACCTCTACCATTCCTTCCCTCTCTCCTGTGTTCTGTACCTTCTGACATACCCATCCCATCCTCCACCCCATCCATATTACCACATTATTTAATAAGAATCAGTCAATCCAGTGCTTGACCTCTGCTAAGAAATTTTAGGACATGATGTCTAGAAAAACAAAAATAAACCTATTTAGTATGAACTCTCTTCTCTGGGCATGATTGTTAACAAGTTGATTAAATATGTAAATAATAATTTTTAAAGAATTAAAACATTTTTCTAGCCCTAGTACTAGAATGGCTGATGATTTAGATAACTTCCTAGCTTTATATGTAAGGAAATATGTCTACCTATAAGGCAAAAGGGCCTAAACCTTTACTTTGGTGTTCACAGGTAATATGTCAAATATGTTTGAACCCTAGATCTTTAACTCTAAATCCAACATTCTTTTCATTGCACCATGTACTCCTTATCTACCTCTTTTTTTCTTTTTTCTTCCTCCTCTTTATCTTCTTCCTCCTTATCTTCCTGTTCTTCTCTTCTAAAGGCCACCAGGTGAACAAACCCACAACCTACTTCCTCTGAACTGTGTGCATTTTGGTA
This sequence comes from Monodelphis domestica, assembly GCF_027887165.1. Lineage (NCBI taxonomy): Eukaryota > Metazoa > Chordata > Mammalia > Didelphimorphia > Didelphidae > Monodelphis > Monodelphis domestica. The sequence goes on from NC_077229.1 coordinate 364,325,125, forward strand.
TTGGAAATGATAAGGAAAAACCAGTATTAAGAATTGTCTCTAATTTGGAAGTTCAAATCTGAATTTTAGTTAAATTTTTTTCTTATTTCTCTGAAAAAATGGGAAAATCTGATTTCCAAATTCTATTAACCTACTTTTATTAATTTAAACTTTGTGCTCTTTTCAACTCTGAGTTGAAAATTCCATTTCAAATATTTTGTTTAAGTAGGTATAATTTAACCACTATATTTTAAAAATCTATTATTATTAAAATTTTTCCCCAGAAACCAGTCATCTTGTACTTCATTTACTAACAGCTCCCCATGCACACTCATTATAACCTATGCAAATCACAGAAAACATGATCAAGTATTTGCCAATCATAGGTCCTGACTTCAGAGCTCAAACTACTGGACTCAGAAATATGCTTATTGTAGCCAATTCCACTTGCCTAATAAGAGTCAGTTGTTAAATTTTTAGTGTGAAAATGTTCACCTCAGAAATAGGCACATTCTATAAATTAAGGCTTGTCATTATTTTTTAACTGCCTAGACTTAAAAAAACTAATAGAGAAAATATTAATACTACAAATTAAACTAATAATATATCCTACCTCTCCACATCCCTTTTTTTGCCTTTACAAAATAAATTGTTAAATGTTTAACAGTACATTCATGCCTCAAAATCACATCAAACTTCTATCAAGTTATATTTATTAAAGGATAAAGTACCTGAAAGAACCATGGTTTTACTCAAAGACATAAAGAAAATTTCAAATTTTACTTGTCTTTTAACATTACTCACCATATTTCAGTCTTTATTGGGATCTTTGTCTTCAGAGAATAGTCTACGATGATCCTCAAACACGTTAATTGAATCATATATGTAGAATTTTAATGAATACTACATAATGAGATTGTATTATGTTTTCCTGAATGAATTGATTTATACTTTTCTATACTGAAACTCATTGGGAACATTTCAAACAATGCATATATTATTTTAACTTGAAGTTTTCTCATAGTATATATTTAGAACATTGGGTTAATAGGTTATTAATAAAGTAATATATTATTAAAATTATACATCATTAAAGTAAAAAATATTTAAAAGTATTGTGTTAAATTTTACAAAATATGAAATAATATTAGACACCTAACTTCAATTAAAAATAAAACTTCATTGAAAAATTATTTCTCTTCTTCCCTTAAATTCTGGACTTGCAAAAGTAACTAGCGTTCTTCCTCCTTACAAACACCTGCCAATAGATTAATTTAATCTTATACCTTTCCTCTGAGGTATTTTTGACTTCTCTGTGATAAAAGGTTTCCTTTCTCTATTGCTCTTTAAGAAAACATTGCTTAACCTATTGTTGTAGATATAGATAAAATTATTATTCATCTTAAATTTGAACAAGATGGCCACCAACAACCTTTCCAACTTAGAATTTGCCTAATTCTAAAGTTTCCAGTTTCAGGTTTCCACTATTTTAGGTTTTCTTGAAAATTAGCTTGTATCTTTTTTCTTAAACTAATGATACTTTGATATGCAAACATATTACTCATAATAAAAGAGCATCAGAGAGACAGACATACACAGAAATTGACAAAGAAGCAAAGGAAATAAAATAAAACCATAGTTATGAGACATAAAGAACCTTGGTTCAATTCTGGCTTCAGACACTTCCTGTGTGACTTTGGTCAAATCACTTTACTCCATTTGCCTAACCTTTTCTATTCTGTCTTAGAATTGTTATATATACAGAAAAGAAAAAATTCAAAATAAAATAAAAAATTTAATTTAATTTAAAAATTTCCAAATGTTTGAAGAAATTTCATGGATGAAAGGATAGATTTGTTTTGGTTAAGCAAAACAACAGAACTAGTCTTCATGCCCTGGTGAATAAAGCCAAATAAGATACATAGAAGGAATTACTTCTAAACAATTAAGGCTATCCAAAAATGAAAATAGCTGCTTCCAGAAATAATGGGTTCTTCATCAATAACACTATTCAGAAAAACTCTATATGATCTAACTCACTGGGAATGTTATAGAGGGGTTTCTTCTTTAGGCATAAGCTGTTGCCTCTTACTGTTTTTTAATTCAGTTTCTATCATTAATTGAACTAAAATGGAGAACTAATGTCTTTATTTCAATCTAGCTATAAATATTAATTTTCCCCCTAAAAGAACTTCTGTTCTATATTTTCTTCACAAACACTTCCAGTGAAAAGTAACAGAATTAAGAAAAAGGATCCATTGTCTCATATAAATGACTACATCTTCTTTCAAAAAGATTTGTGTGAGTTTAAACTCTCCCCTTCTGTAATCCATCCTTTTGGAGCATCACTTACACAATTGCTGTCTCACTGATTTCAGTGGAACTCTTTAGGAGGGATCATAAAAGGTCATCAGAGTTAGAATTCTCAGTGTCAGGTTGTCTATAAGTACTTAATCCATTTCCTGATGTCTTTAATCCTTTTGTAATGTTTTCATTTTCAACTGAATTCAGATATTTTTTGCCAGCATTTCATAATACTCAGCAAGAGAAATCTGTGAGATGAGAGCAGATGAGAACCATTTTACCTGCCTTTAAATACAATCCCAACTTTTTGATACTACAAAGTCATTCCCTATTACATTCCTTTGCAATCCTCACAAATTTTAATTCCCTGGAACTAGCCATCATTACTAGTGTAGCTAACTGTGTGTTATAACTATGTAGAGGTCTTGAATCTGGTGCTGGAAGGGATTTTACAAGCTGTATAGTCCAAACCTTTCATCTTTCAAATGAGGTAATGGAGTTCTAGAGAAGCTAAGTATCTTACTCCAGTTTATATAGGTGGTAAATGTCAGAAAGATTTGAACTCCAGTCCTCTTATCCCAAAGACAATTCTGTTTCCACCATATAAGATGTGACCATTCTTGGTTTCACTGTTGATGTAAAGGTGATTCTGTGCTACTATTTTTGAATCAAGGAGTAGCTTTTTTAAGCAGAGTAGAGTAAACCTAATGAACTTACTGACCTCTTACTCTAAACAGTGATGGAAAAAACTGGCTCATTGTGCATAGTAGACTGCTGGCATTAGAGTTTTTCAATATATAAATATATTAAATTTTCATTTGTAACACTACAAAAGTGCTAGTCGAAAGCTTTATCTCAGTGTGCAAATGATTCTGGGTTCTCAAAGGCTATGCCAGAAGATTTCAAGCTCTTGCAGCTTCTAACATGTTAGAAAAAGCTTCAGGGTTAGCCTGAACCACAGACTGTTTCTAATATTCAGTTACCTGCATAGCTAGCTGAACGTGGAAAGATTCATCATCAGTAAAATGGCTTTTAAGCAATGAATCCTTCATCATGGAAACAAGGAAAATCAATGAAACCTTCCTTCTTGAGGTAAAAGAGAGCGACAGCAGAGAAGCAACAGAAAGAAGGAGAGATGAAGAAGCTCAATATATATTTATTTTTATATTTATTTATTTATTTATTTATTTAACTCTAGGACTAAGACCCATTTTCTCTTTAAAAGTAATATTTTAACTGTTTTGTTACAAGCATTAATTTTCTCTCCTTCCACATCACCCAATGTAAAACATTTTTAAAAAATAAAAAATAAAAACAAAGTATTAATAAAAAATAATCATAATCAAAAAAGCAATTTGTTCTCTACATAGCCACATCCTTTGTAAACAATTCAGAATGCAAAGAAAAAAAGTTTATCATTATCATAAGAGAAAATACATTATAAAAATAAAACAGCAAATAAGTAAGATATAAAGATGAGTAATGCCTGTTTTAACATGGGAAAAGCAGGACTTGGGGGAAGAAACAGAGAAGAAGAAATTCACCAAGCCTCAGAATTTTTGATAGCCCAGGAAATAAAATAATTCTTCCCTGATGAATCACTATTTAAGATAGTCATTGAGTTAGAAAAAAACTGCTATTTATATTCAGTTTGGAGCAATGCCCTTCACTTTCATTTAACTGACCACGGTTATTGACATGAATATATCCCTCCAAGTTCCCTTAAATTTCTGGGACCTTCAAAGTACCTCATCTCTCTCTCTCTCTCTCTCTCTCTCTCTCTCTCTCTCTCTCTCTCTCTCTCTCTCTCTCTCTCTCTCTCTCTCTCTGTCTCTGTCTCTCCCCTCTCTGCCCCTCTATCTCTCTTCTCTTTCTCCTTTCCCTCTGGCTCTGGCTCTATGTTTCTGTCTCTCTCTCTCTCACGCACATGTATCACATACATACATGTACCATATGTACACAGTTCTAGTATTACTTTTTCTATAAGTCTTCATTCTTTCCTTTCAGCATGGAAAAAAAGTATGAATTTCTAGCTCCTTTACCAAAGTGTAGGATCAAGAAAAAAATGGATGCCCTTTTCTGCTAACTCAGTAACAGTGGTTGAATGGCTACTAAGAGGGAAGTGGATTTTAAGAAAGGTATAATTTTTTGTTCATTCATAAAAATGTCATTTTTAGTCTTTGTTCAATGACCACCAGGTTATCAAACTTCTGGAGAAACAGAAAAATATTAATATAGACTTTATTCCTTGAACCTAAAGCGTTAGTATATGAAGAAGTTCCAGCTAAATAGAAGGATGGCTTAGAAATTGCTCAGAAAGAATCAAATGCAATTTAACAAAATGATTTTTAATGTACCTAAATGAAACAAGGACCATAAGTTTATGACTTTTGTGGTTTTCTATCCTTAGTTTCCATGATAAGTATATTCAAAATGATTCAGGTTAACAAATGGTTAAAATTGCATTGCTTTAATGTGAAGTGGGATTAGGTGAAAGGAAAAAAATGCATGAGGAAAAATAGTTCAGTAACAGAGAATTGTGGAAATAAAAAACTCACATGAGCCTTAGAAGCTTCATTCCTATTCATTTTGAAAGGTTTCTGCAAGAAATTTCATATCATAGTATCATAAGTTTAGAGATCACAGGCATCATAAAGATCATTTCTTGTACATGCTGCCCAATGTAGCCATTAAAAGTCTCTGAATGCAGCCAAAACCAGATAAAATGTAATTGATAAATATTTAACAAATTAAAAATATAATAAAACATAGGTAATGATAATACATGCTTTTCTACATCAATACACTGTCCAAAGGGATTCTTATTTATGTTTATTGACCTATTATTTTTATTTGTTTGATATAGTTCATTTAGTTCCATTCTCCACTACCATTTACAAATTAGGAAACTGAGTTCTAGAAAGACTTAATGGTTTGTCCAGGTTCACAGAGACAGTAAATTAAAAGGGCTTGGGCATAATGGTAATAGAAAAAAGTTGTCACACATACACAAAAAATATTTCTTATATTTTCTTTTTTGTTTTGGAAAGGCTATATAATTTCACTGGCAAAAGCAACTCCCAATAAAGGAAATATTTCTGACAATACAACTCAATACTGGCCCTGGAAAATAATTTTCCCAATATATGTCATAGGTGTTTGTTTTTCTTTGGGGAGGTAATAATAAGTATACCATCAAAAAATAACCCAGGAACTACACAAACATAAATTTAAAACAATCTTTACACAACTAAAATGAGATATAAATAATTGAATAAATATTAATTTTTCATGGATGGGCATAGGATAATTAAATTGACTATCTTACCTAAACTAATCTATACATTCAATGTCATCCTAATCAAATTACCAATAATTATTTTATTGAGATAGAAAAAACTAATAACAAAATTCATTTGGAAGAAGTTCAAGAATAGAAAAAGAATCAATGCAAAAAATGTAAAGTAAGGAATTCTAGCATTACTGGATTTTAAACTGTGTTATAAAGCAGGAATTATAAAAACTATCTAGCACTAGCTAAGAGGTAGAAAAGTAGATCAGTGGAACAGAAGACACATACAAAAAAACTATGGTAAAATATTTTAGAAAACTTGAATTTGACAAAATTATAGATCCAGGCTATTTGGTAGAAAAACACTATTGGGTAAAAATTGCTGGGACAATTGTAAGGTAATTTTGCAGAGACTAGTTATAAACCAATATCTAACACTATTCATTAGGATAAGATCAAAATGGATACATAATCTAGACATAAAAGGAGATGTCTTAAATTAGAAGAAGAGGGAAGATAAAAAAAGAATTTATGAGTAAACAAGAGATGGAGAGCATTACAAGATATAAAATGAATAATTTGGGTACATGGAATTGGAAAGTTTTATACAAATAATACAAATGTTGCCAAGATTATAAGGAAAGTAGAAAATTGGAGAAATATTTCATAATTTTTCAGACAGAGGTTTCATATCAAAAATAGAGAACTATGCTGTAGATTTATAAGAAAAAGAGTTATCCTCCACATAATAAGTGGGCAAAGTATATGAACAATCTTCAGAAGAAAAAAAATCAAAGCCATATATAGATATATAAAAAAATTCAATATTTTCTAGAGAAATGCAAATCAAAACAATTCTGAAATATTACTCCATACCAAATTAAAAAAGGCAAAATGACAAATGCTATAGGGGATGTGGAAAAATTAAGACACATACAGTATTGGTGGAATTATGAACTGATCTAGTCATTATGGAAAACAATTTGGAATTATTCCCAGAGAGATATAAAATTGGTTACAGCCTTTGTCACAGCAATATATATCAGGGGAAAGGGAAATGAACCTATGTGTTCCAAAATACTTGTTGCAGGTCTCTTTGAGGTGGCAAAAAACTGGAAATTGTGTGGGTGGCCATCAATTGGGGAATGGCTAAACAACCTGTCATTATATAATTGTGAACTGACTTTCTAGAAATGATGAGAAAGTTGATTTTTTTAATTAAAAAATTTGGAAAAAACTACATGTGATTATTAATAGAGTGAAATGAGTAGAATCAAGAGACCATAATAAACAGCTACAGATTTAATATTTGAAGAATAATTTGTGAATGGTCATCTCCTGAGAATGAACTGAAAATGGAAATATGAAAATCATAATATTTATATCTTTCTACCTATCTTCATTTCCCAGATGATACCTTTTTTGGTGCAAGGAGGGTAAGAAGGGGCAAAGATACCTGGAAATAAATTCTATTAATAATACTTTTTAAATTATGGGGCCAAATATTTATCTCAAATGGACCTCCATCATCTATATTATCATTTAGCCCTTACTATAAGAAACTTTCACTTCTTACCCATTTACAAAATATCTTAAGACTTCATTACACAATTGAAATTGCAATCTACAAATTTATCAGTGATGTCTTAAAAAGTTTTATCTGATGAGTTTTTTCATTCCTTGTCCTCCTATTAATATCTACTTAATTTGACATTATTGATCAGATGCCATGAATGAATTCTTAAAGAGGAACCATTGAATTTTATCAGAGAATACTATCAAACAAAGAACAATTCCAATATTGCTTAAACTCTTTGCAGAAATAGGAAAAGACACAATTTCCAAATTTCTTCTATAATGCTAATATTGACTTTGCAACTAAACTAGGGAGGGTAGAAACAGAAAACAAAAACAATAGATTAATATCCTTAATGATGATTGATATATTTTAAAAGTGAATTAGTTCATTTAAAGTGAATTAAAAACCTTATTAAAAAGGTTCATGCACTATGACCAGAATGAGTTAGATTAATGTCTATTGACATTGACATGAATTTCAGTATTATATAACACTATTTTGTAAGAACAAAAAATAATACACAAATAAAAATGTTAATTGGGAAATAGTTCAATTTTATTGAAGGAAATTTCTTTGAAAAATATCCAATATCTAAATCATAAAGTAAAATTAAATAATTCACATATATTAATATATATTACTGACAAGTCATAGCCAAAAATATAACTCCTCTCTGGATAGGAATGTATAGTACTCAAAGAAAGAAATATGTTATCAACAAACAAATTAAAAATGTTTGAAAATTAGTATAATTACAGAAATGTAAATTAAAAGAGTACTGAAGTTCAACCTCACATTAATTACATTGATTAATATGACAAAAAATGAGAGTGACTATTCCTGGGTACTGTTAAAAAAGAGAAATATTAAAATATTGTTCTTGGATTCCAGGCTTTGTACTGTAAAAATTAAAATTAGATCTCAATAATAAAATATTATATTTTAGGAGGTATGTTAATGATCATTAGAAATCAAGGAATAAAGAGGATACAAAAATAAAAGACCACTCGCCCATGGCTGATTAGCCATTTCAAAATCCCGACTCACCATCCTCAATATGCTGACAGGAATCCCAAGAGGCCAGCAGGACCACCCACTCAATATTTTCCCCCTGTCTACAGAAAGTACATAATGACCAGAAGTCAGTGGGCTTCCAGGAAATGTAGTTCTTTTTTAGAGTAATAAGTTTTCAATTTTACAGTATTGGCACAGCTTTTCTGGAAAAGAGTTTTGAAATCTATTCCCAAAATTAGTGATTATCCCCCCCCAAAGATTTTTAAAACAATAATATATGTATACTGAAATATTTATAGCTTCTCTTTTATAGTGCCAGAGAACTAGAAATTAAAGGGGTGTCCATTAATTCAGGATTAGATGAACAAATTATGTATATGACTATATTGGAATAGTATTGTTTTATGAGAAACTATAAAAGGAACAATTTCAGTCAAACCTGGGAAGACTTCTTTGGACTGACTCAGAGTGAAGCAAATGAAATTATCAAATTAATTATGTAATATAGTGCACCATTATAAAGAATAGCAACTAAGAATTTAAGAAATCTAATACATGCAATGACCACTGTGATTCTAAAGCATAATATTACCCATGCTTTTCCTGATGGTAATGTGACTTAAGATGCAGAAGAAACTTCTTTTTAAGCTTAACCATTTTGTGCATTTATTTTGCTTGATTTGGCATGTTTTTTCTTTAAATTGTTCTGGGAAAGACAGTCAGTTCATAGTGTTAACAATTTTTTTTAAAAAGTTACAAAAGAAGTCCTGAGGCATTTAATAGAAATTCCCAGAAGAGAAATAACATCAGTTGTAAACAAGTATGCCAAAAAGCTTAGAATGTAACATTGAATTTTTCTACTTAGGAGAAGCAAACTATATTCAGTAAGCCCCTGTACTCACTCTTTTAGAGAAAAATCAACTAAGTTTCATGCTCATGGGTCTTAGAAAAACTCTAGAAGTAGGGAGTAACTTTTTCTTTTGATGTTGATTTGAACCACCAAGGAAGTCAAATGATTGGAATTGGGAACAGAGAAAGTTCCAGGCATATGGGACAACTAATAAAAATTCACAGAATGACTTGTGTAAAGAAGACCAGAGAGGACTCTGTCACTGTATCTCAGAGTTCATTTTGGTGTATGAGGTGTAAATGGACTAGAAAAAGAGGGATTTAAAGTCAAACAGGAAGCTTTATATTTGTTTCTGGAGGCAACTTGGAACCATTGGTGTTGAATAAGAACATGATATGTTCAGAATTGAACTGTAGGAAAATGTATTTGAAAAGTGGGTAGAGTATGGATTGGTATGAAATGTGTCTTTAAGACAGGGAGGCCAACCAGCAGACTATTATCAATAGTCTAGACAGGAGATGGTGAGGGCTTGTCAGGTGATTAGTAGTCCACAATCTAGTGCAGAATTTCTGTGCATATTCTAAAATCCACATGAGGTTTGCATCAGTTAAATTCTCTGTATGTTTTCATATGGCCTAGAACTATTAGTCATAGTCCCATTTTACATAAACTTTAGGCAAATTTGTGGAAGCCTATGAAATTCACATTTTATGTTCTGCTTTGTATATGGAAATTCTTGTGTTATTTAGTGATTGTTAAGTTAAAAAAATGTTAAGACATGTAGGTCAGTTGTTATTCTCATGGTTCTGGTAGATTCCCCTTGATATTTTACTTATTCTTGTCTTAGTTAAATCCAAGCTGTTGCAGTGCAACACCATTCATCATTGAGCAACACAGAGAACAGTATAATGAAAACATGAAACAATCTTATATTCATATTAGATTTTCCTGTCTTTATGCTTTTGGAACAAAAATAATTACAGATATTTCCATTTTGGCGGGGTGGGCTCGAGTGATGAAGGGATAATTAAAAATATACCCACACAATGCACAGACACATGACTTTCACAAATATTTCTCATTTACAGAAGTAAATCTTTATATAAAACTCTCAGCTTTCTTATATTTTAATACTGACATTATTGCTTGGATTAATGGTTGCTCTTCTGCACATTCTAAGGTGCTCTCACTCCTTTTTGCCCACACTGCCTGCCTTTATTTAACCTAAATTAAGTAACCAGTCATGACAACTAAATATTTCTTTGAGTAAAGTATGGTAAATAGATATTGGATTGTAGAGTACTAGGAGAAATCAAGGATTAGCAGTATGTTAAAATAGAACTCTAGCTACCAACTTTGGATATAAAAATATTTATTTATATGTGTATATAATTGTATATACTTAGAATAATATGATACTTGGCTATCTATCTGCCTTCTTATAATTATGTGTTTTGTTATATATTTAAATTATAACATTTGAAGCAGGAAGATTTAGCTATTGGTATAGAGTTGGGCCAGGAGACAGGAAGACCTAAATGTAAACACAGAGTCAGATACTTACTAGCTCTGTGACCTCAGGCAATCAGAAAACTCAAATGATAAAATTCACTTGTACTTCTTTCCCTTTCTCTATCCCTTTCTCCCTCTTCCCTTCCCTTCCTACCTTATTCCTTTCTTTTCTTTTTTCCTTCCTCCCTAGATCCCTCCCTCCTTCCCTTTCACTCTTCTTTCTTTTTCCCTTTCCTCCCTCATTCCCTCCATTCCTTCCTTCCTTCCTTCCTTCCTTCCTTCCTTCCTTCCTTCCTTCAACTGGAAAGTTCAACTATTGATATAACTAGTTTCCCTTCATGATAGTTAATATATTGTGGAAGATAAAAGTACTGAAAAGATAGAATGCTGCTGCACTTATCACATATCAGTATTAATCATATATGAAATGCTCTAAATCTTTATCATATGGTTGACAAAGGAAGACATTGGTAATTCCTTTGAATTTGGGACTAATTAATGGAATTAGACCTATAAAAGGGCCAAAAGCCAAGATAAAAGCCAATTTATGAGCAAGTCAAATGTCATTGTGACTGATCATGGTCTAGGAAACAGTGGATAACCTGAGCATTTTCAGAGTCTAACAAGTTCTTAGCCACTACTTCAAACCCTTTCATGGCCATTGGGACAAATTGTTCTCAGCCATCTATTTCAAAGGCAACAACTTCATGTTCTTGATGTAGACATCCTCCTATCTCACTGACAAGATTGAGGCTTGTAATTTGCCCTCAACTTGATTTAGTTCATATGTCAAGATGATTTTACCAGAGTGTGGTCACTGGGCATATGACAGCTTCTTTGAGCCACAGGTGGACACCAAAGGTGCATAATAATCCCTGAAAAAGATTCGAGAAGTTGCCACACCAGAAGGGCTAATCCTTTCATGAGTACAGGTTATAGAGATCTAGGACTAAAGTTGGCCATGTAACCTTGGACAGGTCACTCAACTCTGTATCCCTCATTTCCTTATTTGTGAAATGATCTGGAGAAAGAAATGGCAAACTACTCTATTAATAAAAAACCCCAATAAATACCTTTTTTACATCAAGGAAATTTTAAAAACAAAGGTGTTATGCATATCTCCTTTTAGGGCTAGATTGTCAAATAGATAGAATGTTTGTCTTAGAATGAGAAAGATTTGAGTTCCAACTATCTTAACACTGCCTCTAACAATTGCAAGTTGCATTACATTTGAATAGACTCAGTTTCCTCTTTCTTAAGGTAGAATTCTTAACTGGATTAAGTATTAAGGCTTTGGCCATAATTAAAGAAGCATATAAAGGATATTATTTTTAATGTTGCCAGATGATAATTTAACCAATAAAATAAAATTAGAGATGAGTTGGAGTTCTGTTTGAATACTCCTAAAGAAAGACTTAGAAGTTTTCTTCCCCTTTTCTCCCTCTCCTACCATATTATCTTCATTGTGTGTTAAAGTGCCTATATTAGGATTTTTATAGCAAATAGAACAGAATTTCAATAGATACCTATAAAATTGAAATCCACAGAAATCTAATGCAAAAGTACAATTAGAACGAAAAGTATTATATAATAAGGGCCCTGATAACATCTAACCAAATCCAGGGCTCTTTCACTGCCTACTGCGTAAATAGTTCTACCTCCATATAAATACTATTCTAGTCTCCTTGCCATAGCCAGATATGCAATTTCTTCTATAATAACACCCTTATTGGAGTTTATTTGGACTCTAGGCACTCTAAAATTAATAGAGTGACTGAAATGAAGGAAATATTTAAATTCCTTGCCGGAGGAATGTGAGCACAAATAAACATATTTATTTAAATGTAATAAACTAAAATTTGATTAGATAGACATAGACAATTAAATTGATCATAAAACACAACAAGAAAACCAGAGTTATAGCTAATTTTCAACCTAGTTTAGCATCTCTTAAAGATGACATTGATATTCAAAACAGAATACATGCTCCATAACTAAATTGTAGTGGACCTGAGAAATAACAGGTGGGGAGAAAATCTTAATGTGCTGGGGTGCAATTTCATTACCTTTCTTCAAGATACCACTAATTATGATGAGAAATTATGTGAATGATTTGTCACATTCTTTTACCTTGTGATTATCATTTTGATTCTACAATATGTTTTTCTACTTAGAAAAAATAAACTAAATATGTTTTGCTTTTACAAATGTGTATAATATATCATATGTATATGTACAATATATTATCTAACCATTATGCCATAATAATGTTAAAAACTGACAATTTTTTGAAATGGAATAATCTGGCTTTATAATACATTTTGTAAGCTGGAGCAAAATTGTGTCTTGTAGAGAAAGAAACACTATTATTTTTCTATCTTTTCTCTTTCTTTTTGCAGTTAGAAAATAATCAAAATAAGAACATCACAGGTTGATTGTCTACACCTCTTCTCAATTAGCATAAAAATAAATTGAAATCTTTGCTTGAGGGAACCAAAGAAACACAAGGAGCTGCTTTCTTCTTCCTGCTATATTTCCCTCTATATCATCTTTGCTGAAATAATCTTTTGAATTCTGGGCCAGCTATTTCCCTCCCTGCACGTCAGAAAAAAATTATTTGTTAGTAGTTCTCTGTGTTCTGTTAATACTACAGGTAAAAATTGTATCCACTGCAGGTGGCTTTAATGTAGATTATTTGCCTTTCCCTCAGTCTCTCCCTGTTATCTATCTATGTAGGTGGCCTTTAGTTAGATATATAACTATCATTTCAAGGGCAGTGATAGAGACATGCTGCTATTGGGTTTTCTTAGTGAAGTTAAAATATATTCAGTTAAACATTTTCAGCTTTAGCAGAAATTGTTTAGAAACATTCTAGAAATCTTCATATTGGATGAATCACTTTCTTTTTTATGTCATAAAATGGCAAATATTAGATAAAGGATAGTTTGCTTGGAAGTAAAGATGCTACAAAAATAAGCATAAAAACATATCAGTTATCCAGGAAAAATGGTAGGATAGCAATCTGGATTTTCCATTCTAAATTCTATTGGTTGCTGAATAATGAAAAAGGAAGAAAAACAAAGTAAAAATTCATTTATTTTGTTTTACACAGAGATAAAAGCTGGCTAGGCTGTAATAATAATTGGTGCATTTAATCAGATTACCTTTGGAATATAATAAAATTATATGGAAAAATTATTGCATTGTAATAATAAGCCCATTATTATGTAATTAAAGTTTAAAAAGGGAATCTTGGGACATAAATCATATTTTGAAATTGCAGTTTATTGCAATAGTTAAATATAAACATTCAAGAATAATTCTGAAAGGGAAATGGGCAACAAACAGTGACATGGTAGAAGTAGGCCTGATTTTTTTAGTAGCTCCTAGTCTATTAAATGCCACATAAAAATTAGTTTGAACATTTTTCAAAGTTATATTTTAAAATATTTACTTCAAAATCAGTATAGTTTAAGGCATGTCAAAAGCAATGGAACTGACTATATACATATTTAGGTTCTTTGTTTGAAAAATAATTATAACAAATACTCCTTAAGAAAAGAAAAAAAAAATTTGTGGAAGAATTAATACAGCTTAATTCAAAAACATATGTTTTTTTTAAAAGGGGAAAGACCTATGTGCAAAGAAAATGCTGACCCATTTAGATCTTTAAACCATTTTTGAAAGGTCTTTCTCACAATAGTTTTTCTCCATTTCTATGCCTGTGGTGCAGTTATTGCTCAATATATTTGTGGACCTCTTTTATAATTATTTGAAGGTATATAAGAGGTTATATTTGGTCTAATGGATAGAGGGCCACCCTAGGACTCAATTCATCCTGATTTCAGGCCTCATCCCTAAAAATACACATTGTAAATTATGTACCTTTCAACTTTCCAGGACAATCAATTGAGCATATTTGTTAATATACATTTCAATATTTGAGATCTCCATATGCCAGTAAATTCACAGGCCTAGAGAGATAGAAAGAAGGAAGGAAGGAAGGAAAGAAGAAAGGAAGGAAGGAAGGAAGGAAGGAAGGAAGGAAGGAAGGAAGGAAGGAAGGAAGGAAGGAAGGAAGGAAGGAAGGAAGGAAGGAAGGAAGGAAGGAAGGAAGGAAACAAAAAGAAATGACTTAAATCCTACTCCCACCTAATTTTTCCATCTGACTTCATACGTGGTATTCCCTTAATAACTTTTTTTATAGTCAAAATTATTCATTAAGAAATCTCTAATTTTAACTCTTCATATTCTGTCTTTGTGTGCTTGCAAAAAATACCTAAAGTATACTGGTCCCATATCTCCCTCTTAGAAACTTTAATAAAAATTTTATCCTTAAAAAGAGAGACTGAGGAAGACAGCTAAATGCTTCAGATACTTCCTAGATGTGTGATCCTGGGCAAGTGACTTAACACCCATTGCCTTACCTTTCCACTTTTCTGTCATGGAATGAATACAGAATATTAATTCTAAGATGGAAGGTCAGAGTTTAAAAAAAAAAAGAGGGAGTTAGAATGTTCCTCTATTCTACTATCTAAATATTTGATGTTGCAACTAATCATAGTCCCATTTCTTTATCACTCTGATTTCTCTTCTCACAGTCAAGGTTGCATCCAGAAATGTCTATTGATCCTCATCTTTTGTCTAAATAAAACATAGAACAATGGAAACATTATCTCACTCATTTTTGAGGCTATGTTTCTCTTCAGCATAGGATTACATTAAATTTGGGGACATCATTTCACACTATTCATCTTAATTTTGCACTCCACTAAAACCCTTACATCTTACTCAAACTGCTATCCTTTAATATCTCCACCATTTTTATATTTGAAATTGTTTAAAAAAATGAAAGTGTATGAATAAATTTATTCCATAATTTCACCTAATTTTAGGTGTTCTCTTCTTTCCCATTAAGTTCTTTTTGAATTTTAAAAGCTTTTATACTTTGTTGAAACTACTTATCTCTCCTTCATATAATCTACAGATTTGAAATTTACATATATATATATACATATATGTATGTATGTATGTAAGCTCACACAAATTTGTGTGTGTGCATATTCTTTTTAAGTGCTACATAAGTGTGAATTGTTATGTGTGTTCTTAGTCTTCTAATCTTTTTCAGTAGAATTCTGATAAAAAAAGAGTTCCAGGACAAGTTGCTCTACAGTTACTATTCTTTATATTTAATATTCTACAGATTGTAGAAAGTCCAATCCTGATACCACATTCTGGAGTGGAGGTCGCCCTGGTCTCTCAAACACTATGTCATAAACTCAGACAAGTTATACCCTGCAGGAGAAAAAAAAATAAACAAAACAGAATATAGCCATAGTAAGAAATAATCTCTCTCCCAAGAATCCACTTAACCATGGAAAAGAACACCACCTATAAGCTAGAAATCTAGTGTGGATTACTTTTTTGTTGCTGTTCTTGGCAATCCATGAGGAAAAGAAAAATGAAATCTGCTGCTCAGTCCTTTCAACTTCTACAATGATGATTGTAGAGTAGCAGGAATGGGGGCAAAAGTTTTATACAACTTTCATACAACCATTAATCTTGACTTCGTATTCCAAAAAATTATATACTTATGTTTTGACCAAGAAATGGACAAGATGCTATAGCAAAGCTAATTATACCAATATTCATATTCTAGCTATAAACAAAAATCAGAAGAAAGCAAACATTGAATAAAATTTGAAGAATGACCTACAGATACTTTTTGGAGGGATAAAAGTAAAAGGATTTTGATAAATAAATTCCTAAAAAGGAACAAGAAAGATTACTTCTTGGGATACTTTGTCATTAAATATTGTAGTTTGAATGATAACTCTAAAGGGACTACTTTGGAAGTAAAGCAGCTTGGACACTCAGTTAAGATGTCATTGTGGAATGTAATAGAAGAATAGAGCTTTCCTATATCAATGATCTAAAAATAGTCAGGGGTCAAAATAGTGATCTTTAAAGCACTAAGTTCCTTCATCTAACTAACCTAGAACTAAACAATAATACAGTCCAAATCCATATTTGTGCTATAAGATGAATCCCACTTAGGAAGACAGCACAAGATAATAGTGTTTATGGTTAGATTGTTGGCAAGCTTTAGGCTTGTTAACCTGAGTTCTGATGTTTGTAGTGAATTCCTTTTTCAGAGCCTGTACACTTTTTTTTTCCCTTTTCTGAAATCTCCAGTTTGTTACTCTTGTTTCCCCATGGATTTATTGATCATTTTTACATCTGTTGCCCATTTATTAGTTATTTCATAGAGACTATGTGAGGAAATTGCTTCTTTTGTGTTTTGTCAATTGTGATAATTAAAATGTTTGGGAGCAAGGGAAATATATATATCAATTATGACCGCTGAAATATGTTTTCTACTGTGTCTTGGTTTTATATAAATATAAGATGGTTGCCAGGGAATATATTCCCAATTTATGAATATGCCCAAGCCAACTGGGTTTTATAGAGAAATTTAATTTATAATACACTGATTAATCAATAGAAAAAGAGAGAAAGTAAGAAAGGAATAAGAATGAATAAATCAGTCAGTTGGTTTTATCACTCACCCAAGATCTCTCTAGGTAAGGCTTCTCATGCCAACCTCAGGCTCCACCTTCAAGAGAGCCTCCTTTCAAGAAATGTTTCCAGAGAATTCTCCTCCTTCAGAGCAAAACTTCTCTCCTGGTCCTCCCACAGAGCAACCTCCTCAGTCCTCCTTCAGAGCCACCTTGCTCAGAGCAAAACCTCCTCCTTCTCTCCTCAGACCCTGCTATCTTTAAGGAAACCATCTAAGTCCCCTCCCCTCAGTTCTCACATCTACCAATCACTGTCCATGTCTCCCCTGTGCCAATGGTGGCTCTAGCTTAACCCAGGACCGCCCAGAGGTCTGCCCATTTGCACATGTCTGTTGAAGGTCATATTTTCAAATAATTAAATTTTGATCTATGCTGCAGCCCTTCCTAAATCCTGTTAGGACTGAGTAGGGTGGAGATTGTAAGTTCCAAGACCTGGTTCTGTCATTCCAAGTATCTCTATTGTATCAATTCTAAAATCATGACTCAAAGAACTTCCTGTTCTATGCTTAAGCATAGATCAAAGCCCTTTCCATTGTTCAGCAAAAGGTTTCTATCCTAAAGTAATCTTAAGTAGGGAGGAGAAGGACCCTCCCATGCCAAGGGGGTTCACATTCCAATACACTATCAGTAGGAAATTTTTCAAGTATGAAATATCCCAATGATGAAATTTCCAACGTTTATAAGTCTAAGAAACTTTAAGGTTTACACAAAACATTACATTAAATGAAAGTCTTACTCCTTATAATTAAAGAGGATATACATTAGCTAAAGGAGAAATCTTCACAGATTTATCACTACCTGCATTTTGCTGTGGCAGAAGTATTAAAATTATAAATATGCAAATAAATATAAATAATCTGGCAACAAATAATAATCAAAATATTTTAGAATTTTGGTTTGGAAAATGATTGTTGCATTTATATTTCTTTAACTATTTGAATTTTAAAAATATATTACTGAATATATCAATAATATGTTACATTCTCTATTTTGGAATATATGATTTATATAATCTAATAACCAAAAATTTATATATGCATCCAGCTTTTATGGAGTAACACTCCTCTTTAATATAACACTAAAATTTGTACTTATAGGTGAACTAGACTGACACAAAAAATGCTGAATAAAACTAGTCAATAGATCCATTGTAATTAACAGTGCTTTTCCTTGAGATTGCAATGAAACCATGTGTCTGAGAAAAAAATATATACATAGATCTACCTATATGTATGTATTTAACCTTAGAGTATTTAAATTTTTTTCTTATTCTCAAT
Source organism: Monodelphis domestica (assembly GCF_027887165.1). Taxonomy (NCBI): domain Eukaryota; kingdom Metazoa; phylum Chordata; class Mammalia; order Didelphimorphia; family Didelphidae; genus Monodelphis; species Monodelphis domestica. The sequence continues at coordinate 364,343,510 of NC_077229.1, forward strand.
CAGTGGTTAATGGAAACATTCTATTAAACACAATTATACATTTTAATGAGAATATTTATATTCTAATAAATAATTCTAATTTATAAAATATCCTAACATTTCCTCTGTTTATCACATTTCTTTGTCCATTTGTTTCCTTTCAGTTTTCTTCTTAACTAGCTGTAGTTAAAATATGTACTGTGTTCTAATTCTGCTTTTTTATTTTTAAAAATTTTAGTATTTAGTAAAGGAATTTAATTATTTCTCTACATTCCTTATTATCTTTGTTAATTACATTACAATATTTTGTTATATCATAATTTTACTATTACTCTAATGTTGGACATTTTAGTTTCTTTCACATTTTCATAATGACAAATAATTCTGCTATTGAAAACAAGGAACAGATGGCACTTTTTTCCCTTTTGCATTACATGTTCAAAATATGCTGTCTACAATAGAAATAATGGATGACAAGGTATGCTTTATCTTCATTCTTTCTGCATAGTTCCAGACTATTTTTCAAAAAGAAAATATCCTATCATTTACAATTCTATCAGCAAATAATAAGTTTGATAATGTTAAAACTCATTTCTTTTAATAATTGTTGATGGTTTGATGAGTATGAGATTATTCCTCAAAGTTGTTTTAGTGTGCATATCTTTGAATTTTAGGGAGATTGAATATAATAAAAGAATTAATTAACTTTGTGTTTTCTGTTTGGAGATATACTTTGGCCATTTATCCACTGAAGACAAGGAGTTAGACTTGGGCATTTTAACCATTTCTTATATATTTTAGACATGAAACTTTTGTGAACAAATATTTAAATCTTTGCTTTTATTTTATCATATGGGTTTTGTTATATGGAAAATTTAAAGAATAATGAATTAAGCCATAATTATCATTTTCTTAAAACATTTTTCCTACTTCTTAATAGAAAATAAATCACCTCTTGTTAGATACAGATATAAATCCATTATTCTATTTTCTTCATATGTTTATAATTTATACTTTTGATATATGTTTGTTAGCCAACCAGAATTAATTAGGATGTAGTGTTAGTGTTTATTTAAATCCATTTACTGAAAGAAAATCCAGCTAATTTTCTCAAGTATACTTGTAATTGATAAATCATTTTCCCAGGTTGTATTTTGTAGATTTATCAGTAAATAAATTTTGCATATATTTGGTTAGATATTTAGCAGTTTTATTTCACTGTCTGATCTATTTTGTTTTTTTTTTTTCATTTTAACCCAGTGACAGATAATTATATATAAGCCTTTGTCATATGCTTTAACATTTGGAAGTGCAAAACTTTCTTCATCAACTATTCCCTTTTCCCAAACACTTGTTCCTTGACATTCTTGCCTTTTTCATATAAAATATATTATGATTTCATGTAATTCTGAGATAGTAAATCCCTTTGTATTTTCACTTACATTGCATTACATATCTAAATTAATTTAATAAATTATGTTATTTATTATTTATTATTTGTATGAATGTATACGTGTATGTATTCAGGTAACAGAACATTAAAGTTCCTCCCATTATTTAGGGATTTTTTAAATTTGTTGCTCTAGATTTTTACTTGATTGTCATATATATATATATATATATATATATATATATATATATATATATATATACATATATTTGGTATATATATTTGGTAAGTTAATTTCCAAATATGTAAAACCATTACATAATTGGTTTTATTGTGATTATAATTAAGGTCTGTTGTCATAAAGTTTCTTGATCTTTTTCATTAATAAATAATGATGCAAACTTTGCTCAGCTAAACACTTTGATTTTATTGATTTCATGAACTTGATAACACCATTATTTTAGAGTTAAAGTGATTTTATATATATTTATATATCATAATTATATATATGCATACAAACATATATGCATATTATATATATAGTAACAGACATAAATATATTATATTTATGTCTGTCACTATATATAATAACATTTCTTGAAAGGAGCTCCTTTCATGTTTCCAGAAATGTTTCCAGAGAATTCTCCTCCTTCAGAGCTAGCCTTCTCTCCTAGTCCTCCCACAGAGCAACCTCCTCAGTCCTCCTTCAGAGCCACCTCGCTCAGAGCAAAACCTCCTCCTTCTCTCCTCAGACCCTGCTATCTTTAAGGAAACCATCTAAGTCCCCTCCCCTCAGTTCTCACATCTACCAATCACTGTCCATGTCTCCCCTGTGCCAATGGTGGCTCTAGCTTAACCCAGGACCACCCAGAAGTCTGTTTCCTTTGCACATGTCTGTTGTAGGTCATATTCTCAAATAATTAAATCTTGATCTATGCTGCAGCCCTTCCTAAATCCTGTTAGACTGAGTAGGATGGAGATTGTAAGTTCCAAGACCTGGTTCTGTCATTCCAAGTATCTTTATTGTATCAATTCTAAAATCAATCATGACTCAAATAACTTCCTCTTCTATGCTTAGGCATAGGTCAAAACCCTTTCCATTGTTTGGCAAAAGGTTTCTGTCCTAAAGTAGTCTTAAGTAGGGAGGAGAAGGACCCTCCCATGCCAAGGGTTTTCACATTCCAATAGAGTTCTTACTATCAGTAGGAAATTTTTTCCAAGTATGAAATTTCCCAATGGTGAAATTTCCAACATTCATAAGTCTAAGAAATTTTAAGGTTTACAATACCAAACTACTAATCTCTGTATTCTCATTTAGTTTAACCTCTATTTCTCAGTCTTTTCACTTGGATCATCATCCATGTTCCACTCTGTATGTGTGCATATACACTATTGTTTGTCTTGGAATTTCTCTTCTTTCTATGACTTTCATCTTTAAATCTTTGTCTCTCTCTCTGTCTCTTCTTTCTCTCTCATCTCAATTCACATAGGTTCTATGTATTTAACCCTAGTCTCCAAAGCTATAGCACTACTTTATCAACTATATAGTGGGCATTTACAACTGAATTTATTTTATAACCTAAACTAAAAATGTCAACAAAAATGATAATAATGCATCTTTCTATCTCCCTGTCCAAAAAATATTTCTTCAAATTTCCCTATTTATGTTTATGGCATCACTATCTTTTCAGTCACCCAGATGCATATCAGTCACTGTTGACTCTTTTATATCCAATGTCTAAACAATAACCAAGTCCTATTAATGTTTCCTCCAAAATATGAATTTTGTTTTGAGGTCCTTTTTTTTCTACTAACACAATCTCCATTTTACCTCAGAACTATCTAATAGTCTAGAATATGGTCTAAATCTATGATAGTGAAGCTATGGCACATGTGCCAAAGAGAGCATTGCAGAGTGCTCTCTGTGGGAAAGTGCATTGGCCTCCACTCCAGAGTTTATTTCCAGAAAGGAAAAAGGACTCCAGTGGAACTGTTCCCTTCCCCTGTGCCTGAACATTTTTATATCACCCACCCCTTTGTCCAATAGCCCAATGGAAGCATGTCATATAAAATGGAAGGGTCACAGGTGGCAGAGCTGGAGGGGAACAGACTACTCAAGCCACTTCCCTCCCCCATCCCTCTACTCACTGAGGACATTGCTTACTTTACCCTCTCCTACACTCAGCAGCCCAATGGGAGGGCTTTCTCCCTCCCCTGTGTGGGGATAAAGGGGGAACTCTGAGCACACCAGGCACTTGGTAGATATACAGGGCACAGTATGACTTCTCTAAGGTTTGCCAACACTGTTCTAAATGATCTTTCTAATCAGCCTGTCTCTTTACACAATAAGGCATCCCTAAAATCCAAAGTTTCAAAATGTCTGTTTCTTAAATAAGGTTTTACTATATCATTCATCTGCTCAAGAAGCACCAAAAAGGTGGCAGCTTAGTGGCTTGGTAGACTGAGAGTCAGGCCTAGAGATGGGAGGTCCTAGGTTAAAATTTGGCCTCAGACACTTCCTAGCTGTGTGACCCTGGGCAAGTCACTTAACCCCCATTGCCTAGCCCTTACCACTTTTGTGCCTTGGAAGCAATACACAGTATTGATTCTAAGACAGAAGGTAAGGGTTTTAAAAAAAGAAGCAACCGAGGCTCAAACTTGCATTGGATAAATTAAAAATTCTAGCATTTAAAATACATTACAATTTAAGGCCAGGTTACCTTTCAAGGACTATTTCACATGACTCAGTTTCATGCAGTGTTCCAGCCAAACTGTTTGTTATTCCTTTCATATGGTATCCCATCCCCCATTTCATGTCTTTCCTTAGTGGTCTGTACCCAATATCTAGAATGAGTGAATCTTACCTCTACTTTACAGAAATTCTAATTTTCCCTAAGGATTCTCTTACATGCTCTACAGAAATTTAATGATATCCCCTTAGTTTGCTGTCTTATCTCCAGAAGACTGATTGTGCTCTTCATAGCACATGCCTGCACACACACATGCACACATAACCTCCTTGTGAATAGGGTAATATTTGTTGCAAACACAGCACTTTTTGCTATGCTTAGATTGTGGTTGCAAATTAGTCAATTCTTGTTCAGTCAATGTTGAATGAATGGAAGAAACTATGATCTAGGATGGGTTGTTCACAGGACTTAAGGAAAGGAATTCACTTGGGAAATTAATTGGAATCCAGGAATAAGAATGCAAGAAGCTGCCTTTGTAGGAGATGTATTCTGGGTGTTCATACAATATGAACTCACTAAAAAGATTACAGTCAAATACTATTGACAATTATGATTTGCTTTAAGCATCAAACATGCCACTTCTGCCTTTCCTTCCTCCCTTTTTCCTGGCTTACTTACTTCCAAATTAGAACACTAAGTTTTCCAATTTTATTTTAGGTGGCTTATGAATAAAACAGGGCAATTATTATTGCTATTATTACTTCTTGAAAGAAAAGCTTTAGTTATGGCTTTAGTCAGCTGAAGGACAAATGTTTTTAGGGATGGATTAACTTAAGGAAAAAGGGATTGTTTTCACCCATTTTAGAACAACTTTCTCTGGACCAGAGAAAGGAAAGAAGAAGGGATTGTGATTATTAATAGCCCCAAACCCTCACTGAAAGTAAAAAGTGAAATTCTTTTAACCCTGGGTTGCCATTGGACATTTATAGGATGGAATGATATGTTATTTTGACCAGCTATTTCTCCATTTGATTCAGATGCCTATCCTTAGAGAAATGGCACAAAAGGATGCAATCCTGCCCAAGTATAATTCATATGAAAGAAGCTTTGAAAGAACCAGTTCCTACCCTGAGACTTGTCTCTTCTAGTGGATACTTAAAAGTAAAGGTCAAAGTATGTCAAATTGAGTCCATGAATCTGAAGGATCATGATTCACATTAATATGCCAAATACATATACAATATTAGATAAAATGTTTGTCAAGAATCAGGATCATCAACAGAATGAGATGGAATTAGATTTTGTCATACATTACAGGTAGATAAGAATCTGAGTCTCTTATTGGACTTAAATGTGGATAGAAACATGCTTAACTGAACCATAATTGTTTTGCTTCCAAGCATAGAATAAAATCATCTGAAACTTTAGATATAAGACTTTAGGAATAAGGGAAAGGAGATTTAATTTACTACATGAAATATCTTTGGTTCAAATCAGTTAAACATTTGTTAAGATCTCATTATGTGCTAGGTATAAATATAGGTATAAAGAATGAAACATTTCATTTTGTGAAGATATGACATCAAAATAGGAAAACATGTATGCATGCACAGCATAAAAAAGTAAACAAAGAACATATACAGAAAGTGGATAAATATAAATTGGTTAGGAGAAATGGTGTTAGTCATCTGTAGACTCAGGAAAGGCTTCAAGCAAAATCTAGTGCAGAAGCTGCTTCTTTAAAAAGAAGAGAGAGAATCTATGATGTCAAGAAAAGAAAGGAATACATTTTGGGAATCTGGGATGGCCTATGCAAAGTCACAGAGACAAGAATTAGAATGTTCTTTGAAAATAGAGGGCACAATTTGGCTAGATTCAGGATTGTGTTAGTAAAAGTTTAACAATTGACTCTCAAAAAAAGAATGTATGGGAGGCAGCTGGGTAGCTCAGTGGATTGAGAGCCAGGCCTAAAGACGGGAGGTCCTAGGTTCAAATTTGACCTCAGACACTTCCTAGCTGTGTGACCCTGGGCAAGTCACTTGACCCCCATTGCCTAGCCCTTACCACTCTTCTGCCTTGGAGCCAATACACAGTATTGACTCCAAGAAGGAAGGTAAGGGTTTAAAAAAAAAAGAATGTATGATATTTTTTAAATTGACTTTCCATTATTAAAATTTTCTACATAATATCTTCAAGACAGCACAATTAACAAAACCAGGATAGAACAGAAGTATTTGTAAAAGAGATTAGCTTCAAGATATCTTATGAAGATAGAATTAGCAAGATGTGACAACTGAATGAATGTGTAGGCTATGGGAAAGTATGACATTAAGGATGAAATTAATATTATTAACCTAGAAAACTAGAAACTGATGAAAGGAAGACTGGGAAGAGGGGAACGTTTGGATGAAACGATGTGTTCAGTTATCAGTATGGTGACTTTGGTGTATAGATATAGCTATAGATATGGAAATAAATATGCATGTATTAAATTGTCTCTATTCCTTTCTTTGGGAAAACAAGGGCTTTGTTGATCTCATACAAAACATTAACCTTGCTGCAAAATAAAATGCAGGCCCCAAAACCTCTCAATAATAGTAGAGTTTTAAAAGTATGCTTCAATATCCATTCAGACTCAATTAGTTCTTCTGGAAGTGACTAGCATATTTCATCACAAATCCTTTAGATTACTATATTGTTGAGAATAGTTAAATCATTCACTGTTGATCATTGTTAATAATATTGAAAATGTTACAATGTTCTCCTGTTTCTGTTTTCTTTTACCTCCTATCTATCTGACTTTATTTTTTCCAGATTACAAGCATATTCCTTAATATTTGTTTTCATATATTTTACAATCTATGTTCTCTCTCTCCCTCCTCCCACTTCCACTCCCTAAGAAGGCAAGTAATATGAAACAGGCTGTGAATATATTAACATGTAATATATATTTCCATGTCTGTCATATTGTGATATAAGGAATATATTGTTTATGCTAAAGGAAATTTTATTGAGGAAATAAAGTGAGGAATAGCATTTTTCAATTTACATTTGGACTCCCTCTGTTCCTTCCATGAAATTAGATTGTTTTTTTTTGTTGTTGTTGTGAGTTCTGTTTAGTTATCCAGGATATTTGCCTTGTTGAAAATAGTTGTCATTCACAGTTGATCATCACATAGTATTGTTTTTATTATATACAAGTCTCCTGGTTATTCTCACTACATGTTTGTCTTTCCAGGGTTTTTTTTTTTTTTGTGATCATATTGTTTGTCACTTCTTTTGTCACAATATTATTCCATTTCAAGCAGATACTATAACTTGTTTTATCATTCCCCAATTGATGAATATCCCTCCTGTTTTCTCTTCTTTGCCAGGACAAAAATAACTGCTATAAATATTTTTGTAAATGTAGGTACTTGGGGGCAGCTGGGTAGCTCAGTGGATTGAGAACCAGGCCTAGAGACAGGAGGTCCTAGGTTCAAATCCAGCCTCAGCCACTTCCTAGCTGTGTGACCCTGGGCAAGTCACTTGACCCCCATTGCCTAGCCCTTACCACTCTTCTGCCTTGGAGCCAATACACAGTATTGACTCCAAGACAGAAGGTAAGGGTTTAAAAAAAATGTAGGTACTTTTCCCCATCTTTAACCTCCTTGGGATACAGACTTAGAAGGGGTATTGTTGGGTCAAAAGGTATGCACATTTTTATGGACCTTTGGGCGTGGTTTCAGATTGCTCTCTATAATGCTTATATCAGTTTGCAGCTTTACCAACAGTATCTTAGTATCCTAATTTTCCCCCATCTCCTCCACCATTTGTCATCTTCCTGTTTTGTCATTTTAATTAGTTTGATGGGTGTGTGATGGTACCTCAAAGTTGTTTTAATTTGTATTTCTCTAATCAATAGTAATTTTGGAGCATTTTTTTCATAAGATTAAGAGTTTTAATTTATTCATCTGAGAAGTGCCTCTTCAGATCCTTTGAGCATCTGTCATTTGGGAAATGTTTTGTATTCTTATAGCTTGGACTCAGCTCTCTATACATTTGAGAAATGAAGCCTGTTAAAGAGACTTGCTACTACTTATCATTTTAAGAAAAGCTCCATTAAGTCACAAAATCTTAAAGAACTACCTCAAACTCTAGGAGATCAAGAGATTGACCCATTGTCATATGGTTAGTATGCATCAGAGGAAAGACTTGAATTCAAGTTTTCTTGATGCCACGGTCAACTTTATTCCTCGCTCTATAGTACATTAGTACCAAAAAGCAAATGAATGAAAAGAATAGGTATAGCAACTTCTAAAAATATTTTAAGACATTTCAATGAAACATTAGAATAAAACTGGCTGTATTTTAGATGAAAGAAAAAGGAGAGACAGACTGCAATCAGTGTAAGTAATGATTGCCTAGACCTGGTCTATCTACCCTAAAACAAACTTGTAGCAATCAAAATAATTCAGAGTTCCTTCTCCTGATTTTCTATTGTGTATTATCCTTACTTATATGTTCCTTGATTAATGTAAATAATCAAGAACTAATTATACATTAAAATTCTTATTAGAGCCACAAATATATGCAGATATGGAAAATTAAAATTCCATTTCCTTAAAAAGTTATCATTTAATAGAGATGGAAGGTCATAGGTTCAAATATGGCCTCAGACAATTCCTAGCTATGACCCTGGGCAAGTCACTTAACCTCCATTGCTTAGCCCTTACCCCTCTTATGCCTTGGAACCAATACACAGTATTGATTCCAAGACAGAAGGTAAGGGAGGAGCTCCAAGACAGGGCAATCAAGGGAATACCTGATTGCATCAAGTATACAGTGAGATCAAAATCTTGAGCTTAAGCCTGGGGCTAGAATTTGATCAGCTCCTAATTTTATCAAGGCCAGAGTGAAATCAAAAGCTTATGCCAAAGCCTGAGGCATGTCCTTAATCCATTAACATCTCAGAAGTCAATTGAATAAGCAGAGGGAGGGGCCTCCCAGAGGTCCCAGTCCTCAGACTCAGAAAATAAGCTGAAAGTAATATCAAGGAAGAACTGGAGTTTAAAAGTGTACCCCAATTTACCAGAAAGCAGAGCCTACCTATAATTAGATAAAAAAATGAGCAAACAACAAAAAAGCAACTAACTCTAAAGAAATTTTATGGAGACAAAGAGCAAGGTAAAGACACAGAAGGGGACAGTGAAATCAAAGGAAACACATGCAAAGTCCAAAAGAAAAATATGCATTTGTCACAAATTCTCAAAGTGCTTAAAAAGATTTAAAAAACCAATTAAGAGAGACAGAGGAAAAGTGGGGAAGAGAAATGAATATATGCTAAAAGAAAGGAAAGTGATGCAAGGAGAAATGAAAGTGATACAAAAAGAAATGCACCAATTGAATAAAGGAAAACCAAAAACTGACATATGCTTTAAAAATCAGAATTGACCATCTAGAAACTAATGATTTAATGAGAAATCAAGAATCAATAAAGCAGAATCAAAGGAATGAAAAAAAAAAGAAACAGAAGACAAAATGAAATATCTTACAACTAACCTAGAAAATAGATGTAGGAGAGACAGTTTGAGAATTATAGAACTACCTGAAAGCCAAGATCAAGAAAAAATCTTGGAAATCATATTACAAGAAATTGTTGAAGATAACTGTTATGGGCATGGAAGGATACCCTTTTGGGTTTGGGAAGGATACTTTTTGCAAGCATGCAATGATTCCAAACTTAGCTTAAAAACAAAAAGTGATTTATTAATTTAGAAAGTAATGTTGAGAGTGGCCAGGAGGATAGCAAGGTAGAACAGCAAGGTGGGGAGCAGTTCCCTGGGAGGACAGCATGAAAAGAAAGGTTGTTCCTCCATGGGGACAGCATGGATGGAGAGGCTGTCCCCCAGACGAAATCAGTTCTGGGGATTATATACTCTTTAGATGCTATGCCCTGGTGTGGATGTGACCAGAATGTTAGTCCCTCAGGCATTTGATGGAGTGGGGTGGTCATCTGACTTGGGTCTGCCTGGAGGCATAAAGATTCACCTCTTTGTCCACCTTAAATCCAGAGGACAAAAGAGGGTAAACATCTCAGGACCCAGGGTGGGGTCATTGGGTGTTTCTAGGTTAAGAGTCACAAAGATGCAAGGGCAAAGTAGTTTTCCCTGATAATAGTTGGCCTGGGTTTCTGGGGTACAGTGCCCATGTCAATAACTACCCAGAGATCCTCAAATAAGAAAACAAAATTGAAATTGAAAGAATTCACAGATCACCTCCAGAAAGAAATCATCAAATAACAATATCCAGGAATATAATAGCTAAATTCAAAAGCTACCCAGCTAAGGAAAAAATGTTTCCAACAACCAGAAAGAAACCATTCAAATACCATGGAGCTACAATCAGGACCACAACTTCTACATCAAGGGATAGACACGTTTGGAATATAATATTCAAGAAGGCAAAAGATTTGGGCTTACAATTCAGAGTCACCTATGCAGAAAAACTGAGTATATTCTTTCAGGGGGGAAAATGGGCATTCAATAAGATAGAAGATTCCCAAGCATTCTTGAGGAATAAGCAAGGCTTAAGCAAAAAATTCAAAGTCCAAATGTGAGACACAAGAGAAGTCCAAAAAGGTAACTAAGAAAGAGAAAATTTAAGGGTATCATTAAAGTCAATATGTATATGTATATATATATACATATATATGTATATGTATACATATATATACATGTAATTGTATGTCTACATAGAAAGAGGATTTCTATAATTCTCAAAAATTATTCTTAATGGTAGAGAAGACAGAAGGAATTTCCTCATAAAAAGGGTGAGAAGTAAGCTGATTTTGATATGATATATATGATGATATGATGTTTATGTAAATGTGATAATGTGGAATTATATGTATTTATGATATGTATACATATGAATGATATGTAAAAAATCAATTAAGGATGAAAGAGAAAGTTTCATGGAAAGAAAACAGAAGGGAGAGATAAAATGTGCTAAATTGTATAACATAAAGAGGCATGAAAAATCATTATAGAAAGGGGAGGATAAGGGTGGTGATGGACAATACTTAAACTATTCTCATCTTAACTGGTTCAGAGTGGGAAAAACAGGTATACTCAGTGGGGTATAGAATTCTATCTTACTCTACAGAGAAGTAGAAGGGAAGAAGGATGTATTGAAGGGAGGGGGAAAAGGGGTTTCATGGAAAAATATCCTAAATAACTAAATAAATTATTAAAAAAAATAAAAGAAGAAAAGAACAGGAAATTCCAGTGCCATTCTGTCTTACAATCCAAGAGATGGTCAATGTGACAAACTTAACTAACTGGCATTCTGAGAAACTCAACATCTAGGTTATTTTTGTTGTTGTTTGCTTTGTGATTTCTTTTAACATGACTGCTGCTGAATTACTTTGAAAGTGCAACTACTTTAACCTCTCTCAGACAGTATAATGAGGTCAAAGGATTTGGTTCTTGGGAGAAAATGATATCTTGAAGTTTATTGCCTATGCTGTCAACACAGGAGGGAAAAGATTGAGATTTTGGCAACTGTAGCAAAAAGAATCAGGATGGAAACAATCTCATAGCCTTCATAGTTCTGTCACTCTCAATGAAAGGTTAGGGGCAGAAAATAGAATGCAGCCATATTGATAAGATCACATCATTTGATAAGGGTTCATGTTTGTGAACCACAAGCAGGCTTTCTTTTTTCCACAGAGTTTTTATTTCATAAAACGATTTGAGAGTATCTTGTTCAGAAGACCCATACTTCTGCATAAGAATGACTGTCATTGTGAAATGTTGTTTTGCAGGAAGCTAGATATCTCTTGAAGTTGTTCAGTTCTGACAAAAGCTTTAAGCACTAGTGGTATATGGTCAAAAAACAAAAGTAGGGGGGAACTGGGTGGCTCAATGAATTGAGAGCCAGGCCTAGAGTCAGGAGGTCCTAGGTATAAATCTTGCCTCATACACTTCTTAGTTATGTGACCCTGGAAAAGGCACTTAATCCCCATTGCCTTGCACTTAAGATTTCTGCCTCAGAACCACTACACAGTATTGATTCAAAGACAGATGGTAAGAGTTTAAAAATATATATGTAAAGGGATGGCAAGGAAGCCCCAGTTTCAGCATTGCTGGTTACATAATGCCAGGTTTCCTAGTTTTGTTGTAATGATTTTACCATTACTTATAGCTAGCCATTGCATCCGTTCTTTACACTGAGTCAGCAGAATTCTTGTGTGGGTGGTTATTTAGAGAAGGTCACATTTTTGTATTTGGTAAATGTTATACCTATTTATCATTTCTCTATTCAATACAGTTTCCATATTTGTAGTTATTAGTTAATATAAAACTAATCATTCTGTCACTCCTTTTTAATCCACCTGAAATAGCTCAGCCAAAAATTAAAAGGGATAAATATGGAGCATGAAGATGCTTTTTTATTTTCTTTTTAATATTATTTTTAGAAATGGAGAGATGAAAGTATCTACAATAAAGTATTTAGGATAGGAACGATAGGAATGATATGAAATGTTAGGAGATATTGTTATAAAGGTGTTGGCATATATCATTTTCAATAGCTTTTTTTTTGAGTTATATGCAATGGAGAATGCTAAGGTTTTATAGGATTGCAGAATTTGTGACAACAATCCTGGCCAACAAGAAGTTTCCAAACTAGGAGAGCACCTTAAAAGTCTCCCCTAAATCATTCACTTTCAAACCTTATAATCCTGGGAATCATCTTGTGAATCATCCGTTTCCTCATGCAGGGTGGGTTTGTTTTTTATTTGAAAAGTATTGACCGACTGAGTGACAAAAGGCTATCCACTGCCAGAGAAGGATCTAATGGAGTCTGAATGCAGATTGAAGCATATCATTCCTCACTTTATTTGCTCCATCAATTTTTCTCTAGTGTAAGCAATATGTATGTTTTTTTTTTTCACAAAATGACAAGCAAGGAAATATGCATTGTAGCACCAGCCACCATAGGGACTGCCTAGAGGCAAATCAGGCCAAGATGGCAAAGGAAGAAGTACCAGAAGCCCACCAATCTCCTTCCAATTGGCCGCACAAAGACAAAAACAAAATGCCCCGAAATGAATATCGGGGTGTACAGAACCAACAGAAGTGGTAAATTTGTGCTCTAGCCCAGAACAACATTGAAAGACAACAAGGAGGATTCATCTCACTGGGGTATGAGGAGGAAGCTCTGAACAAGATTCAGCAGAATTCAATTACATTATAGCACAGAAGAAAGAGAACAGCTAGCTTCAACTAGCCTCAGCAGTACAAGAAGGGAAGCCAACACAACACTGAACAAGCAACTGTGGGAGGAGAAGGGCCCTTCATAATCCAACTGGAATGAAGGTCGGGGTCAAGCAAGTAGAAGTTGCAGTGGGAGGAATTCAGCCCAACAAGATCTAGCCTCAGCAGGTTTGAGCAGAACCCTCTTCTAACCATTTGAACCCAAAAGTTGCAAGACTACACACAACTGATCAACCAAGCAACCTCTGCAGTGTTCCATCTGAGACCCAGAAGGCTGAGCCAACTTCAGACATAGTATAAGCACTAACATAGTACTTATGAGATAAAGTATAAGTTCTCCTTAAACCCCCCAAAAAGAAGTAAATTTCAGTATGTAGAAAACATCCAGGGAAAAAATAACACCCAAATGAGCAAAAGACAGAGAAAAAGCCTGACACTAGAAAAAAATCTCAATAGGTGAGATGACCAAAATACAAGCTCAAAAGCAAACAGCAATATAAAAATAAAAAAAATATGAAGCCTCAAGGAAAATTTGAAAAGATGTCAAGCCCAGTATGATTTCGTGGAAGAACTTCAAATTATAGAAAAGCAAGTAAAAAGAAATACTTATTGTAAGATAGCCTATCTATAACCTATATATCCTACTACTTCCCTCCCTAGAAAAGGGTGCAGAGGAAGAAAGAGGGAAAGAATATTGCTTGCAAAATGTTTGGAAATGATTATATCAATATGTAACCTGGAAAAAGAATTTCTTTTTTAAAAAGGTTCTGAGACAATCCTTACAATTTTATTGGCTCAGTAGATTAATGACTTTGGCTGTGAATATTTCTTCCTGGCTATTTGAACACAGAATAGCCAGATTTCTGATCCTCTCTGATCCTTTGCTGTACACAGAAATAATTAGTAACTAAGGCAATAGAATTTCATTCAGTTCAGTTAACCCAAGGTGTTTTCCTTCAGTGGCTTTCCTTGTTGAGTATTCTTCCATTATGGATATATAAATTTTATTTAGTTAACTGTTGAATATTCTTATTTTTCACCAGTATCAAACATAAATTACCAGGGAACTGCTCTGAGTCTGGCTCAATCCAGAAAGGATCTATTTCTGAGAACTTGCTTAGGGCACCCTATCCAGTTAGATTATTACTTTTTCATTTGCTCTTCTCTTTATGAAAATCACTCTCTCTGCCTAATGCTTCAATGCTGACTAAAGGTCAGTATCCTACTATGATGGTGGCCTTGGATTTCCCAAAGCTGCCAATAATCCCTACTTCTGGGTATACTGTTACTCACAAAAATGTTCACACTTTTTTTTTTAGCTGTAAAACATCCCAAGTGTGCCTGTCCTATGACATTTATTTACAAGGGTAAAAAGGCCACAACAAAAATATGAAAAATAATATTCATTTGATCAAAAAGCTACTAACCAGAAATCAGATAAGGCACATCCAAAATCAAGAACCTATATGGAACCACCCTGATAAAAGGTACTTAAAAAGCATTAGACGTTTGACTAATGGTCCCAAATTTTCCATTCTATTCTAATTAGTCTTCATTCCCTATAACCAATTTAAACTACCATGATTTTCCTCAAGATGTTAAGGCATAATTACTGTATATAGAGTATTAGTCCTGGAATCAGGAAGATCTGAGTTCAAATACCAATTCAGACAGTTAACAACTGTGTGACACACAGCAAGTCATCACTTAATCCTGTTGCTTCAGTTTCCTCATTTATAAAATTAGCTGGAGAAGGAAATGGAGAAATAACTCCAATATCTTTGCCAAGAAAACTTTAAAACAGATCATGAAAAGTTGAACATGATTGAAAATGATTAAAGAACAATGATCAAAACCAGATTTACCCCTCTTTTCTAAATCAATTTTTCTGCAGTGCACACACAGTTCATCATTAGACAACTAGAAAATCTCTTGCCCAATAGGACATTTTTATTACCCCTAACACACCTTCCCACCTAGCTTCAAATTCCCTCTCTCAATGAAGAGACCATACAATTCAGGATGTGGCATTAGGGGTACAATGTACAAAGGAACCATTCAAAAATGGGGACAAGGCCTCTTCTTTACCATTACAGATATTTCAGGCATATACTTTTAGCTTTTTGTTCATTTAATGTTTCTGATTTTTAAGATTATTTATCTCTTTTGCCCAGCCTGGAAATAAAAAGTTGCTCACCACCTGAATCCTATAGTTGATTAAACAAGAGCTTTCAACTCTTCTTACTTTTCTTACCTGGAAAGTTTAGTCCTTTCTTAGAAAGCATGGCTCCCCACAACCACCACCACACCCCCAATACCACCTCTACCACCAGTCATCACCCTGGACATATTATTGCTGGTTTTAATGCTGACACCTGAGCATATGAGCCTTACTGCTTCTCAGCATTCTTGAGCTAATGTGACCTACCACTCCGCCTCTGGAATAGGGAATAATGAATAATGAAGTGTGCCATGCCTGGCTAACATACAATTTTAAAAGAAACTAATGATGTATGGTTGTGAGTAATGTGTAAAACCTGTGTTACACATATAATGCTACAGATATTCAGTACAAAAAAGATATTTTAGTGAAATATAGTATAGTGATCTGTGAGGATAAAAGACAACACGGGAAGTAGTCCTTAGAGAACTGGGAGTGTTCAGCTGCACATTGGTGAATGAGAAGGGTATACCAAATGGGAGAGAATAACATGAACAGTTCCTTGAGAGTGATATGTGAGTTATTTTATAAATCCATGGAGTAAAACAGTCTGATTGGAGCAATAGATTTGTACAAGAGAAGAGTGGGACTTAAATTTGAAAAGAAAGAATGGGTTTATATAAAAGAGATTTGAAAATCATGCTGTGGGAAGGCAAATTCAAGCTGGTATAGTACCAGGAAAATGTTAGTTCCCAACCAAAAATAAAACCCTCCTCAAAATATATCTAAATGAACTTCATCCAATCCTGATGAAAAAAGAAATCTAAGAAAAAGTCACAGTATATCACTTTAAACCCTAAATTGATATAGGAATATAGAGTAGTCTTTGGACATTAGGGTTGTCATTTGGCCAAAATCAGATGGTACAAAGAAATCTTACACAGGAAAAGGCTATGACCTGGAGTGAAATGACATCTCAGAACCACATAGCAGAATAATAACCTCATTCATGTTTGGGGGACAGCTGCCTCCTGGAAGCTTTGTCACTAACTATCTCATTCTAACTCATAAATTCTGAGCTAACTAAAGAGGGTACTTAGAACTTGGGGTGGCATATTAGTACAAGGAGTGGTGGAAGCCCTGGGAATTGTAACAGAGAGAAGCAAATTCATAAGGAAGCAGCAGCAGTATTTCTTATATCTGAGCCTGTAAAAGAGGAGAAATGAGGTAGACTCTTCTCTTACTAATGGAGAGGGGTGAATAAGTTTTGACCCACTAGATGGATGTATTTCTCCAGTGAGAAGTTAAAGGGAAATGTGAATGAACAGAATGTGGGGGAATCTGAAGGTCTGAGGAAAGATAGCAGTATCTCTCCTTCCTCAAGTTTGGCTGATCTTAGAGCTTTGGATTATTTACAGAGGGACAGAAGGAATCTGTCTACCTCTCTTCTGAAGACTATACCATAAACTATATCTCTGAGTCTTGAATGTGGGCTCAAATGCTGGGAAAGAGGTTGTATCCCAGACACTCCTTTCAAGGGTAAGGGTTTTTGTTGTTAAACCCTTCCCTATAAAACACAGAGACAAACTGGATCTTTGCTGGTCCCAGATGAAACAAGTTTCGCCTTTGGTCTTGTTCATAATTTACTCAACTTCTATCTTCTCATGAAAACCCCAACCAACCCCCAAACTAACATTAAGTGAAATTTATTTGAAGAAGATAAATAAATAATAAAATAAAATAATATTATTTGTATTTATTATTTATATTATTATAAGATATTATTCATATAAAAGGGTTGGAGGGTTAAGGAGCAGGATGGAAGGATAGGAATGTCTTAATAACTATAATCTACAGAAGCTGGTATTCAAAGGTTCTTGGTCAGAGGCTTTGTGCCTCCAGCCTTTCCCCAACACCCTGCTTCTGATACCTCTACACAAAATAACTTAAACTAATATCTCTATAATCTACCCAAACAAAGGCAAAAAGGAGGAGACCCAAAGGGAGTGGGCAGATTGGCTCTGGCCCAAGAGTCCACCTGAACTCTTTCTTAGTCTTAAATAGCTGGAGACAAGTCAAGGGGGGTTGTGGAGGATTTCTAGCTGGAGACAGGTACACAACAGGAAGGAAATCAGGTTTTTTTTTCTCCCTCATATGGCTTCAGATATCCTCGGCACCTCAGGAAAAAGCTCCATTCACTTTCCTTCCAAGACTAGAAGTGAATTAGTTGACCAGAATTCTCTCAGCTTTCAGTTCTTTTTCCCAGAATCCTCTTGTTCACCCTCCACTCCTCCTTAGTCAGCTCCCCCCACCAGGCTTGATCTTCATCCCACAGTAGGATTCTCTATATAGGGTCACTTTTCCTTCCTTTACATGCCTCTTGTCTAATCTGAAGCCTTCAGTCATTAAATAATCAGAACAGCAATCCCAGACCAAAAGGGAGTCTGCAATTGTCAAGAAACCAGCACAGCTTCTGAGGTAGCAGATAGTGCAGAGTTTAGCAGTGATCTACTATTGCTCAGACTCACATCCAGGTCAGGAACATGCAGAGTTCAAATGGAGGGAGGCAATTAGTCTTTGTCCCGGATTAGGCCATTTGGGGAGAACTGAAAACTTGTATGTCCTCAGTCTGAATTTTCCTTGAGATCCTGGTCTTAGAATTTAGAACTGAAAACCCCAGATAAACAACATGAAGATCTGATCAGCTCTTCCCTCTAGGAGTATTACCAAGGCTGGCTCTAACATCAAGTCTAAAGTCAGGTATGAATAACCACAAAAAGATTCCCAGTATAAAATAATTGTGTTGAGAGGGATGCTGAAGATTTAAATCTGGAAAAAGAAAATAACTCCAAAGCATCTTCAAAGTGTAAGAGAAAAATACAACATGGGCAAAAAAGTCAGTCTAAATTCCCAAAGAGATAAAGCAAAAGATTTGTAAACAAAAGTTACTATATTTTTTAATAAATGAATTGAAAGCATGAGAGGGGAAAATGTAAAATAAATGAGAGCCACTGAAGAAAGAATTGGAAAGTGTATTATCATCCTGGCACAATAACTTTTATAAGCAGACAACACCTTGAAAATTATAATAGAGCAAGCAGAAAAGGTGATTTGATAAAATAAAAATAAATTTAATGCATTTCCATATGGAAATTTGTCTGGTCAGCAAGGCAGGTAATTATCACATCAACAAGGACTTATTAAATACCTATTCTATGCCAGACACTGTGTTAGGCACTGGGGAAACAGCAAAAAAAGAAGGAAAGAAAAACTTCCTACCCTTAAGGTGCTTAAAATTTGGAAGGGAAACAAAAAATGCAAACAACTACATACAAACAAGATATATATATATATATATATATATATATATATATATATATATATGTGTGTGTGTGTGTGTGTGTGTGTGTATATATTAATTAGAAACAACTGCAAAGGAAAAAGCATTCAGCAATTAGTAGAATAGAGAAAACATTCTTGGAAATGTAATATTAAAATTAATATCCAATACCTCCAAGTATTATATTTTATAAGAGATATTACTAGTCACTTAAAGTAGAGGAAATAAGAAGACAACAGTAAAGCCTGAGTAAAGAGCAGTTTTTCCCTGACTGCAGTAGGAGGAGAAGAGAGCAAGAGCGCAGGGTTACAGAAACCTTATCTCTAAAATATAAGGTTGTAAAAGAGAACAAAAGTGGGGTCCTGGGAAATGGACTCCTGGGGTTCAAAATTCTAATTCCACGGAAGTTTAATTTTAGCTAAGACATGAAGGAATCACAGGAAGCTAGAAGGCCAAAACTGGGAAGAAAAGAATTGCAGGCATGAAAATATCAAATGAAAATGTTCTCGTAGACAATGGAGTGGCCAAAGTGAGGAAGGCGAGGATGTCAATGTCACCGGTGACTTGCAAAATCTTGGAATATATGCCAAATATAAATATCTCTGACACCAAATGGCTAAGCCTTTTTATGCCAAGAAGCTAGGACAATTATCCTCCTCTATCTCCCCATGCCAATAAAATTCTTCTTTTATTAACTTTTAGAGAAAAATTAGCCTTATTTTTGTTGTATAGAGGTGGGCAAAACGATAGCAGTTCTTGATTCTATAACAGATTAGGAGTTGAACTCAAGTATTCTGATTCCAAATCCAGGACCTTTTCCAAACTTCTGATCTACATAAGACAAAACTCTTTATTTCATCCATTTCCCCTATAATATAGTTCCTACTTTCTTGGAACATTGGTATTATCTACTTCTGTTTCCATCATTTCTTTCTCTCCCTTTTAAAATGTATTATCCTTTTAATCTATTACAATAGAAATAAAAACTATATACCATTTCCATACCCTTGAGGAATATCTAAGACCCCTATATGTAGAGATATCTGCTTCACTTTAGAAGCTCAAATTCTGTTAAACATTATTTGAACATGATACTTATGCTTTATGTTTATTTAGATAAAGTGACTCATATAACTCATAGAATATTCCTTTCTGAAAAGAGATTTAAGCTTGCCTCTTATATTTTGGTAAGAGCTGTGTAATTCTACCATTTAAATTCTATAATACCTTTGCTCAAAATGGACTGGAACAGAAAATCCAGTATCTCACACTAATTGATTGTTTCACACTGGTTTCGGCTCACTAGCTAGATTTTGCCAGTGGTTCACATGGTGTTTTATCATTTGAAAATGTTTTTCTATTCCTTGCAGTGATTTCATCTCAGAATACCATTTAGCAGTTGCTAAGGGACACCTTACTCTTACATTTTTGTTACTTTTGGCATAGCCCACAAAAGAAATATTGAAGCAAACACTCTATCGTTTAGTATAAGTGAATTGGATGCATTTCAGCATCTCAGTGATTTTGCTTTTCCATTTAATTTTAAGTGATGAAACTGCTCAAGGTTAGACATGAAATATGTGACAGGTTTAAGACTTACACACATAAAACATAGACTTGAACAATACTCTGTAATCTAGTGGATTGGTCAGGAGCCTGATTTCATGGTGATGTGCTCTGTCAGGAATCCAAAATGTGTTCTTGATGTAATATTCCATTATTGTGTCAATCAACACATTGTTGTAATGTGTGCTGCTTAGGTGGCAGAATTCAGAGAAAGCTTTCAATACTGTTTTCCTCATGGAGAATTTTAACTGCATATAGGCTTTCCATGCTGCATTCAAGATGGTCTGAAAAGAAGAATGTTAAACTAATTTTCAGGAAAACTGGATTCTAATTTTATTTTAGCTCAACTTGACCATTTACAGTCTAGAAATGTTTCCTTTTCTTTAAAATAATTGAATTTGACTATATTATCTCTAAGATGTCTCCAAACTCTCAGTCAATAATCCTATGAGTTCTGATTATACTAAGAATCAGCTCTTTGGTTTGGAGAAAGTCTATTTTACTTCCTAATCTGTGAAATAAGGGAATTAAGGAAGTTTCTGCGATGGCTTGTATCTTCAATAATTTCATGATATAAGTTTTCTTCAGTCTTTTCATTAATTATGAATATCATCCTACAGGTTAATATAGTAAAAAGACCATTGAAATCAGAATCAAAAGACTACAATATATTTGACAAGTAGTCACACTGCCTTTGTTTGAAAACTTCTAGGAAAAATAGATTTGCTACTTTCAAATGCAAAGATATTTATGTTTATTTTTCATATGTTACATACATGTAAAATAATAAATGCATATAATTTGTTTATATATATTTAATAAGTTATAATATATATGCTCATCCAAGGAAACCAATTTCTAACATTAGCTATGTTCAAAAATACCTCATTCTTTTTTTCCTTTCCTTCTACCACTCCTCTCTCTCCAAAAAGGCAGAAAATATCATAGAGATTGTACATGTGTATTACCACTCAATAAATATTTCCTTCTTTGTCATACTGTAAAACAAGAGAATAAGACACATAATACATTAATAGGAAATTTATGGATGAAATATAGTGAAGATATGTTTCAATCTGCATTCAGACTATTCTTTCTAAGGTTGTGAATTTCGATTGTCCTCATGAGTCCTTTGGAAATGTCCTGGATTCTTATCTTATTCATAATATTGGTCACTTACAGTTGAATATCCTACATTACTGTTACTGTATTCAAAGTTCTCCTGATTCTCCATTTTACTTTGTGTCATTTCATGTAAGTCTTTTTAAGAATTTGGGGGGGGATCATCTTGCTTTACATTTCTAATTGCCCAATAGTATTCCATTAGAATCTCTTACTAAATCTTGTTCAGTCATTACCCAATTTGATGGATATTCCTTCAGTTTCTGGTGTCTTTGCCATGAAAAATAGTGCTGCTATGAATATTTTATAAAATATAATTTCTTTTCCTTTTTCCTTGATCACATTAGGAAAAAAAACCTGAGGGATTATTCTGAGTCAAAAGATCTATAGTTTGATAACTCCTTGAATATAATTCTAGATTGTTCTCCAAAATGGGTGGATCTGTTCACAATTCCATAAACATTTCCTCTAAAATTTGTCATTTTTCTCTTTTATGATTTTAACCAATCAGATAAGTATGGAGTTATATCTCAGAGTTGGCTTGATTTGCTTTTTTCTAGTCAATAATGATATAGCACAATTTTTCATATATATATAACATTTATTACTTCATTTCACAACTATAGTTTTGTTACCTGTTTTGCCTTTCTGATATCTTCAATTGTTATTGCTAGCACTTCTAGTAAAATATTAATGAGTACTAGTGATTATAAGCATCCTTGTTTTACACTAGATCTTAAAGGGAAAGCTTTTATATTATGTCCATTATAGGTAATGTTTGCTAATAGCTTTAGATACATACTTAGAGATCTGATGAAAAATTTATTTATATCTATGCTTTGAATTGTGTTTCATAGGATTGGGGGTTGTATTTTGTCAAAAACATTTCCTGCATCTATTGATATAATCATATAATTTTTGTTACTTTTTTGTTGATGTAATCAATTAAATTAATATGTAATTACTTTCCATATATTAAACCATCCATATATACCTGCTATAAATACTGGTTGGTCATAATGTATTATCTTCATCCTATGTTGTTGTAGCTGCCTGCCTAATATTTTATTTAGCATTTTTGCCTTTACATTAATTAATTAATTTGTCTATTATTTTATTTCTCTGTTTTTGGTCTTTCTGACTTAGGTATAAGGACTATATTTGTTTAATAAAATGGGATTGTAGGCTTCCATCTTTACTAATTCTTCTAAATATTTTATTTAATATTGGAATTAGATCTTTAAATATTTGGTAAAATTCACTTGTAAATCCATTGGGGCCTGATCTTTTTTTCTTAGGAAGTTTTTTACAATCCCTTCCATTTATTTTTACGATACGAAATAGCTCTATTTAAATATTCTATTTCCTCCTTTGCTAGTCTAGGCAATTTTCCAAGTATTAATCATTTTGTTTAAATTACTAAATTTGTTGGCATGTAATTTGGCAAAGGAACTCCTAAATTGTTTTCATTTCTTGTTCATTAGTTTTAAATTCACTCTTTTTAACTTTAATGCTCATGATTATATTTTCTAATCTCCCTTTAAAAAAAACTCATATTAACCAATGGTTCATCTTTTTGTCAATTTTTTTCCTAAAATGAACTTTTAGTTTTATTTATTAATTCAGTGGATTTCTTATATTCAGTGTTGTTAATATCACCATTACTTTTTTGGATTTCCAATTTAGTGTTTATTTAATTGAAGATTTTTAATTTCTTTTTTCTAATTTTTTAATTATATTCCCAATTCATCAATCTGTTCTTTCTTTTAAGGCAGTCCAGTCCACCTTTGGATAGACCTGATTTTCTTTAGAAAAATTATCATGAACTTTAAATCTATTACACAACTTATTCACTTATTTATTTATTCAGTTTTGGCTTAGATAACATCCTGTTGACTTATTTTAAGGTTGCTAAAACAATATAATAAGTCTTAAAAATGGATGTCCATGATACATTGTAAGGGATACTGGCATGAAAAATAGTAACCTTTCTTTTGTGTTTTTAAACTAAACTAGGTTTAGAGGCAACTAGTCAGTACAGTGGAGAGCACCCAGCCTATCATCAGGGAGATCTGAGTTCATATGTGACCTCACTTACCAGCTGTATGACCTTCGGCAAATCATTTAACCTACTTTCCCTCTGTTTCTCACTTATAAAATAAGGTGCAGAAAGAAATATCAAGCATTTCTACTGTATTTGACAAGAAAACATCAAATATAAAGTGACACTAGGATACATCTGAAACAATGGAACAAGAAAGGTTTATACTACTTCAGTTTGATTTCTGAGCACAACTTAAGATAGTGAGATTCATACCCAGCTCAGTTCCTGAACTAAAATTAAAATTGGTTGGATACAGACCAAATTATGAAACTATATAGCATTAAATTCCATTGTAGAATCAATGTAGTAGCAATCCAAAGAGTGGTAATATTAATTTGTATCTTTTACAGTATTAAATTCTTTTTAAAAATGTAAGATACTATTTCTGTTAAATTAATAGCTAAATGAAGTGAAAAACAACTTTTTTAAAATTATTAATATATCTGTAAGAATAAACAGTTTTCAGATGGAATTTGAGCAGTTTGGGAAATAAAAATGAACAGTTATGTAAATATAATGATTAATTCTCTTAGAATGATGTTGAAATACACTATGTATGTAGGTGAATGTTTTTTATGTTTTAAAGAACTTTTGAATTTTTATTTATTAAAAATCTATATGAATATGATGATAAAGAAATGGACTTTTTAGATGAACATAGAATTGCATAGCTGTTACATCTGTGGGAAAGGAAGGAATTTGAGACCAAGTAAGAGAAAGAAAACATTACAAAATATAAAATGATAGACTTTGATTATATCAAATTAAAAAGGTTTTCTACAAATAAAACAAATGCAACCAAAATTAGAAGGAAATCAACAAACTGGGAGAACATTTTTATAACAAAACACTCTGACAAAGGCTTAATTTCCTAAATTTAAGGAAATAAGTTAAATTTACAAAAAATCAAGCCATTCCCCAATCAACAAATGGCCAAGGGACATGAATAGACAATTTTCACATGATGAAATCAAAACTATCAATAAGCACATGAAAAAGTTTTCTAAATCCCTTCTGATTACAGAAATGCAAATAAAAACAACTCTGAGGTATCACTTGATATCTAGCAGACTGGCCAATATGTCAGCAAAGGAAAGTGATAAAGGTTAAAAGTTATGTGGCAAAACTGGGACCTTAATGCACTGCTGGTGGGGTTGTGAATTGGTCTAACCATTCTAGAGGGCAATTTGGAACTATGCCCAAAGGGCTTTAAAAGAGTGCCTATCTATTGATGCAGCCATACCACTGCTAATTTTGTACTCCAAAGAAATAATAAGGAAAATGACTTGTATAAAAATATCCATAGCTATGCTCTTTGTAGTGGCAAAAAGTTGGAAAATGAGGGGGTGTCCATTGATTGTGGAATAGCCAAACAATTGTGGTATCTGATGGTGATAGAATATTATTGTGCTGAAAGAAATAATGAACTGAAGGAATTCCATGTAAACTGTAAAGACCTCCAGTAATTGATGCAGAGCAAAAGGAGCAGAACCAGGAGAGCATTGTACACAGAAACTGATGCACTGTGGCATAATCGATTGTAACAGACTTTTCTACTAGCAGCAATGCAATGACCCAGGACAATCCAGAAGAACTTATGAGAAAGAACATTATCCATATCCAGAGAAAGAACTGTGGGAACAGTAACACAGAAGAAGAACACATGATTGAACATATAGTTCAATGGAGATATGATTATGGTTTTGATATTAAAAGGTCTCTCTACTGCAAATATGAATAACATGGAAATAGGTTTTGTAGAATGATATATGTATAACCCAGTGGAATTGCTTGTCAGCTCCAGAGGAGGAAGGAAGGGGGCATTATCATGAATTATGTAACCATGAAAAATATCCTAAATAAAAAAGAAAAAGAAAAAAGAAATAGACATTATGGCACCAATGTGTACCACCTTGAAGTCTTATATCCTGGAAAGGATTATGATGTTTCAATAAATTTGAATATATCTCATATTTATAATGATAAATTATATAAAATTTGGAGACCGAGATACACTTTTTAAAAGGTCTATTGAGTTGATAAGGGAAATTTAGAGTTTTTGTTGCATTAAGTGAATTATCCAGGTACGTCTCTTTTTTGACAATGCAGAATATACAAACTTGAGTGAAGAACAACTTATGAGAAGAATTGGAGAAAAAAAGTATGGAGGCAAAAAATTTGCACTATCAGGGCTCTGGCAGAAGATGTAAGCTCATAGAATACTTCTATCAATTGATTTCTGATTGATGGAGCAAAATAATTTCAGTGGCTAATATCTCCACTGAGTTTCCTTCAGTGTCACATACATTTAGTAGAAGGTAAAGTTTATGTGTTTGTTTGTTTGTTTCTTCCTTCTTTCCTTCCTTCCTTCCTTCCTTCCTTCCTTCCTTCCTTCCTTCCTTCCTTCCTCCTCCTTCCTTCCTTCCTTCCTTCCTTCCTTCCTTCCTTCCTTCCTTCCTTCCTTCCTTTCTTTCTTTCTTTCCTTTTCTTTCTTTCTTTCTTTCTTTCTTTCTTTCTTTCTTTCTTTCTTTCTTTCTTTCTTTCTTTCTTTCTTTCTTTCTTTCTTTCTTTCTTTCTTTCTTTCTTCCTTTCTTTCTTTCTTCCTTCCTTCCTTCCTTCCTTCCTTTCTTTCTTTCTTTCTTTCTTTCTTTCTTTCTTTCTTTCTTTCTTTCTTTCTTTCTTTCTTTCTTTCTTTCTTTCTTTCTTTCTTTCTTTCTTTCTTTCTTTCTTTCTTATTTCTTTCTTTCTTTCTTTCTTTCTTTCTTTCTTTCTTTCTTTCTTTCTTTCTTTCTTTCTTTCTTTCTTTCTTCTTTCTTTCTTTCTTTCTTCCTTTCTTTCTTTCTTCCTTCCTTTCTTTCTTCCTTTCTTTCTTTCCTTCCTTTTTTTCCTCCAGTATCCACAACTATGTAATTGAGATAATAATAGTACCTACCTGCTTTTCAAGATTATTCTGAGAATCAAATGGAATAAAATTTGTAAAATGCTTAGCACATAGTAGGTAGTATATAAAATTCTTGCTGTTGTTAGTATTGTTATTATTTCTTGGATTTGCTTTATTTTGCACTAAAATGGTTTTATGAACAGTAGATTTAGGACAAGTTAAAATGAACTGTACTTTAACTAAGTAAAATTTAAAACTTCCAGATGCTCTACCTTAGGTTTTATTGGGATCATTTTCTGAAATTTAAAGAGTAAAGCCATGAGAGGTCAAATGAGTTGCCCAGTATCACATGAAATAGCATATGCTAAAGGTTAAACATTAATCCACTCAGGAAGGGTATCCCTATTCACGATGTGGTATTCACTCTATTTGTCAGGATCTGATCTTATGTGTAAAAGTTTCCAAACTTAGATCTCAATATTATTCAGTTTTATTATGTGACAGCTGAAAGACCTAATGTTATTTTTCTTCTTTTCTAAAAATAATTATTCTTAGCTTTCATTTTTTTAAAAAATCAAGTTCCAAATGCTCTCATTCCTACACCCCCACTTTTTGAGAAGCCAAGTAATATGGTATGAATTATACATGCATAGTCATACAAACAAGCATTTAATATTAGCTATGTTACAAAAAAGCAAGAAATAGAAAGGTTTTTTTCTAAAATATGCTTCATTCTGCAGTCAGATTTCATCAGTCATTTCTTGAGGTAGATAGAATTTTTCATTATGTTGTTGTTCAGTCATTCATGTCTGACTTTTTATGACCCTAAGGAGCATAGAAATCCAGGCTCTTATATACCACACTAACTCCTGAAATTTGGCCAACCTCATGTTTGGAACTGCCATGACATTATCATATCTTCTCCTGTCCCCTTCTCCTTTTGCTTTCACTCTTTCCCAACATTTGTTTTTTTTTTCAATAAATTTAATAATCTAATAAGACTAACTATTTAATCTTCACCTACAATATTTGTCCTTCAAATAAAGAGTATGAATTAATTATTTTAAATATTGACTCATTTAGTTACCTTACTCTAAAACAGACTCTCAAAAGTCTTCACCAGCTATACAATTCAAAAATGTTGATTCAGTGATACACACCTTTCCTTATAATCCAACTCTCATAGTCATACATTAGTAATGGAAGTGATGGGATCAGTTGCCATGATGCTATTTGTCATGTTAAGCTTTCACTCTCTCTTATTTCATCATAACCCAGAAACTTTTTACCGAAATATTATCTCAAAGAGTTAGAAAAATAGTAAGGAAAATTATCTGAAAGAACAAATGACAAAGATTATCAAATGAATTATTGAAAAATATGAAGGAAGGTAGTTTAGGGGTTCACTTGATTTCAAACTATATTATGAATCTGCAGCCATCAAAAAATTGACATTAAGAAATGTATATATGATTTCAAAATAAAGAGGAATATAAACAAATTAGTGAAACATAAAAGTTTACTTGACAGAATTATGGATAAGGCAATATTTTAAATCTAAAGAAGACATACAGAACATTATGAGACATAGAATACATAACTTTGATTACATTACATTAAGATGTTTTTTGCATAAACAAAAGCAATACAAGTTAAATTAAAAGGCAACCCCCCCAATATAGAGAGAGAGAATTGATTCAAATCTATAAGCATACAAAACATTTCCTAGTGGACAAATGATTAAAGGATATGAACAGGCTATTTTTAGATAAAGAAATTAAAACATTTTTTAGTCCTATGAAAAAGTGCTAAAAATTACTAATGATTAGAAAAATGCAAATTAAAACAACTCAGAGATACCATCATATTAGCTAACATGGCAAAAAAAGGAAAATGGTAAATGTTGGAGGGTATGTGGAAAAATATGTAAACTAATACACTGCTTGTGGAGAAAAGTAAGATGATGCTGATATAACTGCTCTGGAGAACAATCTGAGACCATGCACAAAGGACCAAAAAATCCGAAATTGTATATACTCTTTGACTCTGTAATAACTCTACTAGGTCTAGATCCCTTAGAAATCAAATATAAGGGAAATGGATGTACCTATATAAAGATATTCATAGAAACTCTTAGTGGCAAATAATGGAAATTGATAGGATATCCATCAATTGGAAAATACCTAAACTAACTGTGGTATATACTTTAAGTGGAATACTGCTATTGTGTCATAAAATATGATAAACAAAATGATTACAAAAAACTGAAAAGACCTATGTAAAGATATGCGAAGTGCAGTGAGCAGAACAGGGACAATGTTATATGCAATAATAATAATCAATAATAATCAACTGTGAATGACTTAACTATTATCACCAAGACAAGAATTCAGGATTCACTCAAAGTGAGTCAAGACAAAAAAAGAATATCTGCTACCATAGGAATAAAAGATAGAGTCCAAATGCAAACTGAAACATACAAGTCTTTATTGTATTTTCTTCATGAATTTTCTTTAGTGTTAGCAGTATGTGTGTCTTCTTTCACAGCATGACAAACATGGAAATATGTATTATATGTTTAAAATACTTTATTCTTCACTTTCTGCCAATAGAGTAGTATTATCTGCATGTAAGAGCCATTTGATATTTCTCCTAAAAACCTTAATTTGAGCTTTTGATTTGTGTAAACTGGCATCTTGTATGTGTACTCTGCATATGTTGAATAAATAAATTAAAAATATAAAGACTTTTTTCCTCCTTTCCCAAACTTAAATCAATCAGTTTTTCTATGTTCATTTCTAAATGTTACTTTTTGACCTCTGTACAGGCTCCTAAGGAGAAAAGTAAGATGCTTTACCTGCTTTTTTTGAGAATATGCCAAATTTTGTTGTGATCTACATAGTCAGACTTTTACTATAGTTGATAAAGCAGAAATAGAAGTTTTTAGTAGTTTCTATAACTCTTTTCTTCCTCAATAAGCCATTATATTATGATTTCCTGTTACTGAAGACCTTCAGAAAATGATCTAAGCACAATACATCTTTGTTGTTTGTGTTGCACTAGAGAACCTCTAAAGCTTTTTTCAATATGATGTATTTCTAAGTGTAATAATCAGTATATCATAACAACTAAATGAATTATAAGACCTAAAACAAAAATTTGAATATATTAAAAAACTTATAGCATTAAGTTTAATATTATTTAGACAGTTAATGGAAAAGTACCTAATGAAGAATTTTTTTTCAAAAATATAAATGTATTTCCTTACTTGTTATAGCATTTTTAAAAATCTTATCTCCTCAAATTTAAAAAAATCAAAATTACTTTCAGTAGAATTTAATTTTAAGTTAAAATCTTTAACTCATTTGCTATATTAAATCTGCTAAAATAAAGGCTTTTGAAAATTTGTTTTTTTCTAATGACCTGGAGGAATTCCATGTGAAGTGAAAAGACCTCCAGGAATTGATGCAGAGCAAAAGGAGCAGAAACAGATCTAAATTTAATTTTACAACACAGAGACAGATACACCGTGGTTCTATAGATTGCAACAGACTTTTCTACTAGCATAAATGCAATGACCTAGGACAATCCAGTGGAATTTATGAGAACACTATCCACATGCAGAGAAAGAACTGTGGGAACAGAAATGCTGAAAAAACATTATCGATCACATAGTTTGGTATTGATATGATTATGGTTTTAATGTTAAAAGATCACTCTCCTGAAAACATGAATAACATGGAAATAGGTTTTGAACTATGATACATATATAACCCAATGGAATTACTTGTCAGCTCCTGGAGTGGGGATGGAAGGGAGGGGTTATCATGAATAATGTAAACATGGAAAAATATCCTAAATTTAAAAAAAAATGAAATAGTATACTGAATAAGGAAAACAATATACATACTGACTACAAAAATACAATTAGAAAGAACAGAGCAATCAAACTCAAATGAATGCTGTAAACTTTTTAAAAATTCTTAATTCTTTTGTAATATGATGTATTGAACAATGAAATTATAAATTACTACATAAAATGAATCACTTATCTTTTCCTACTAGTTCTTATGAGAATATTCTCCTCTACCCTTAAAAGAACATCATTAGTAAATATGTCAATCAGAAATTGGGTACAATTTGATACAAATGTAATTCTATAGAAAAATAATAGTTTTTTGTGTTATTAGGAGCTTTGGCTGTTTCAAATTGATGAATTCTTTTAAATGGTAGCTCACTCAGAGTTCAAGAGTTTACCATCATGATGACAAACTCAAATTATTAGAATTACAATGTTCTGTGCAACTCTAAATCTATATCTTAAAAGATCTCTTCATTCCACAAGTTACATGAAGTGCTACATAGATGTAATTATGTTTTCATTTGTATGCCAAATAAAACCTCCTAAGTAAACCCTTTTTTATAAGGCCACAAGAGTCTGTATTTGCAATTCTGTGAATAAATATCAGTCTTTAAATTCACTTCTGTGAGTGTTTGTTGTCATTGTTATTTGTAGACAAGCTGTCAACATAGTTTCCAATTTGATTTATATTATCCACAATTCTATTAATTCAGATTGTTCAAACTTTGGCTTTGACAGTTGTACTTTTTCTTCAGACAGACTAGTGTAGTGTGAATTTGATTGAATATTTTTCTGTTTTGTCATGCTATAATAACTTTGGAAGACTGAAGCTTAAAATGAGAAAGGAAAGTGAAATCATATTTGGAAAGGAAAGAGTTTAATAGTGTAATTCATTTAATGACTTATATAACTGCATTTCAAGCCCTGAGGAAAATCAATTTGAAATAGAGTATAATAAAGGGCTTGGTTTGGATTTTATAATTGTACCTCCATGACAAAAGAGTTTTCTGATCTTGTTTAAGCATACTGAAAAGAGAATAATTAAAAATCTTATCCTACTGCTTGCCCCCAAAATCCAAATACTTTGGTAGCACCATCTAGACATTTCCATTTACTTCTTGGTCAGAAAAATTAACATGACCCTAGAAAATGTATTCATAATAAAATTTTACTAGTAGTAGCAACTGTAACAGGATCTAAGAGTGTGTTGTAATTTTTTTAGTCTGAAAAATATTTTTTCTTTTCTCCATAGTTCTTAGTTCAGTTTTCATTTTTTTTTCAAATTCAAACAAAGCAAGCATTTCCATATATAAAGAAAAATAAATAGTACTCAAATAAAATGACTTATCTCCTATATATTTAACTTACTATTCCTATCATATATATATTATATTATATATGTTATAAATATATATATATATAATAGATTCCTTCCCTAGTATCTCTACCCTTTTCCAATTTCTCCCCATCACATAGGATGTTGTTGTGCAGATCAACATGTTTATGTAAATTAAGTTTTTCATATTTTATCTTTCTGTTCATTTTCTGGAGATAACTTCTCAGTTTATTCTTCTAGTATTAGACTTTTAGTTATGTATAACATTCTCTGGGGAGGATCTACTCACTTCAATATTCATTATCCTGTATAGTTTTTGCCAAGTATTTTTAAAAATAAATTTTTTTAATTTATTATGATGCAGTAGTATTACATCACAATCATGCATCACAATTTGATTAGTCATTACTCAATTGATGGGCATTTCCTAAATTTCCAATTCTTTGCCACCATAAAAGAACTGATTAAGATATTTTGGAACATATGGGTTCTTTTCCTCTTTCTCTAATCTCCTTGGGAAGCAGACCAAGCAATGATTGCTAGATGTAAGGGCATAAACTGTTTCATACCTCCCTGGGGGTAATTCCAAAGTGACTTGGTAGTGACTATATTCTTGTAGGGGAAAGTATGGCCATTTAATAAAATAGAAGAATGCTAAGCATTTATAAAAAGACCAGACCTGAATGGAAAATATGATGCCCAAACAAAAAACTCAAGAATCAACAAAAGGTAATTAAGAAAGGGGGAAAATACAAAAACAAAACAAAAATCTAAAAAATTTTCTTAAGGGTCACAATAAGTTAAAATGATATGTATACCTACAAGAAAAGAGGATACTGGTGAACCTTAAAAATTATTATTATCACCTGGATAGGTAGGAGATTTATACTTAGAGGGAATAGTAACAAACTTTATAGGAGGAAATGCCAATACATTAATATATGCATAGATATATGTATGCATAAATATATATATACAGGTGCATATATATATATATGTTATATATATATATATATATACAACTAGAGTTTTAAAAGAGGTTAATTCTAAGGGAAAATGGAAAAGAATCAAAATGAGGAAAATTTATATATTACAAAGAAGTACATGGTGGGAGGAGGGGAGAACATCAATACACTGGAAGGGTAAAGAGGTTGGAGATAGGAAATACTCAGGTCTTATATGCATTGAAATAGACCCAAAGAGGGAAGAACAATCAAATCCATTGGGGCAGAGAATTGATTTGTGCCCTATAGGAAAGTAGAAGGGGAACAAATGGACTGGTGGGGAGGGAAGCAATATAAGGGAAGGAGAGGGTGGTGGGTAGCTTAAAAAGACTATAAAGAAAATAAGGGGGGAATAAGAAGGGAGGGGGAATAGAAAGGTAAGTAAAATAAGGGTGGGAAATAGAGGGACCAATTAAAAACAAAAAAAAAGCAATGGTGTAGAAGGAAATAGTGAAAGAAGAAAGGGAAGAACTAGGATTGGAAATCAGAATGCTGGGAAATCCACAGTTGGTAATCATAACACTGAATGTGAATGCAATGAACTCACCCATAAAATGCAAGTGAATACCAGAGTCGATAAGAAACCACAACCTTGCCATATGCTGTCTACAAGAAACATACATGAGGAAATTAGACATACATAGAGTAAAAGTAAGAAGATAGAGGCAAATTAATTGAGCATCCATCAACTGTAAAAAAGAAGGCAGGAGTCACAATCATGATATCTGACAAAGTCAAAGTAAAAATAGATCTAGTCAAAAGAGATAGGGAAGTTAATTACACCCTGATAAAAGGCAGTATAGACAATGATGTAAGATCAGTACTCAACTTGTATGCACCAAATGTCATAGCATTCAAATTTCTAAAGGAGAAACTAATGTAGCTCAAGGTTGAAATAGAGAGTGGGAGACCTAAACCTTCCTATATTAGAACTGGATAAATCAAACCAAAAATAAATAAGAAATAGTTAAGAGAATTGAATGAAATCTTAGAAAAACTAGAGTTAGTAGATATGTAGAGAAAAATAAATAAGGACAAAAAGGAATATACCTTCTTTTCAGTACCACATGGTACATTCATAAAGATACACCATGTACTAGGGCATAAAAACATTGCAAACAAGTGCAAAAGAGCATATATAATAAATTCAATCTCCTCAGACAACAATGCAATGAAAATAATAATTAGTAAGGGTATGTGAAGAGGAAAATCAAAAATTAATTGGAAATTAAAAAATACAATTCTCCAAAATGGGTTAGTTGAACAACAAATCATAGAAATAATTAATAATTTCATTGAAGAAAATGACAATGATGGGACATCTTTTCAAAATCTATGAGATGTAGCCAGGACCAGATGGATTCACAAATGAATTCTATCAAACATTCCAAGAACAAATATTTCCAATATTATACAAACTATTTCACAGAATAAGCAAAGAAGGAGTTCTACCAAATTACTTTCATGACACAAATATTTTACTGATTCCAAAGCCAGACAGGTCAAAAACAGAGAAAGAAAACTACAGACTAATCTTCTTAATGAACATAGATGCAAAAATCTTAAATAGGATACTATCTAAAGGATTCCAGCAAGTGATCACAAGGGTTATTAACTATGACCAGGTAGGATTCATACCAGAAATGCAAGGATGCTTCAATATTAGGAAAACCATCCACATAATTGACCATATTAAAAAGCAAACCAAAAAAATCATATTATTATCTCTATAGATGCAGAAAAAGCCTTTGACAAAATAAACCATTCATTCCTATTGAAAACACTAAAAAGCATAGGAATGGAAGGTAGAAGGGCCTTTCCTAAAAATAATAAACAGTATATATCTCAAGCCATTAGCAAACATCATCTGCAATGGAGATAAACTAGAAGCCTTCCTAATTAGATCAGGAGTGAAACAAGCATGCCCATTATCACCTCTAGTGTTTAACATTCTACTAGAAACCCTAGCAGTAGCAATAAGAAAAGAAAAAGAAATTGAAGGTATTAAAATAGGCAATGAGGAGACAAAGCTATCACTCTTTGTAGGTGATAACATGGTCTACTTAAAGAATCCTAGACATTCAACTAAAGCTGAGTCGAAATAATCAACAACTTTAGTGAAGTTTCAGGATACAAAATAAACCCGCAAAGTCATCAGCATATATTATATATACATATATATGTATATATGTATATATATAATATATTTCCAAAACATCTCAGCAGCAAGAATTAGAAAGAGAAATTCCATTTAAAATCACCCTAGACAATATAAAATACTTAGGAATCTATCTGCTGAGACAAACAGAAGAACCATATGAGCACAACTATAAAACACTCTCCACAAAATTGAAACTAGATCTAAATAATTGGAAAAATATCAATTTTCATGGGTAGGATGAGATAACATAATAAAATTGATAATCCTTCCCAAAGTAATTTACTTATTTAGTGCCATACCCATTGAAATACCAAAAAACTTTTTACTGAATTAGAAAAAATCATAACAAAGTTCATTTGGAAGAACAAAATATCAAGGATATCCAGGGAAGTCATGAAAAAAAATGCAAAGGAAGGTGGCCTTGTAGTCCCAGATTTCAAACTATACTACAAAGCAGCGGTCATCAAAACAATATGGTACTCACTAAAAGGAAGAAAGGAGGATCATTGGAATAGACTTGGGGTAAGTGACCTCAGTAAGACAATCTAAGATAAGCCCAAAGGTCCCAGCATTTGGGACAAAAATCCACTATTTGATGAAAACTTCTGGGAAAAGTGGATGCCAGTATGGGAGAGATTAGGTTTGGATCAACATTTCACACAATTCATCAAAATAAACTCAGAATGGGTGAATA
The DNA here is from genome assembly GCF_027887165.1 of Monodelphis domestica. Taxonomy (NCBI): domain Eukaryota; kingdom Metazoa; phylum Chordata; class Mammalia; order Didelphimorphia; family Didelphidae; genus Monodelphis; species Monodelphis domestica. The sequence continues at coordinate 364,379,060 of NC_077229.1, forward strand.
ACTTGAATATAAAGAAGGAACCTTTAAATAAATTAGGTTGCCACAGAATAGTATACATGTCAGATCATTGGAAAAGGAAAGACTTTAAGACCAAGAAAGACTTAGAAAAAATTCACAAAATATAAAATAAATAATTTTGATTATACCAAATTGAAAAGCTTTTGTACAAACCCAAACCTATGCAACCAAAATAAGAAGAGAACCAGCAATTGGGAAACAGTCTTCATATCAAAAACCTCTGACAAGCACCTAATTACTCAAATTTATAAAGACCTAAACCAATTGTACAAAAAATCAAGCCATTCTCCAATTGATAAATGGGCAAGGGACATGAATAGGCCAATTTTCAGTTAAAGAAATCAAAACTATTAATGAGCACATGAAAAAGTGTTCTAAATCTCTGATAATCTGAGAGATGCAAATCAAAACAACTCTGTCCTTTCACTTCATGCCTAGCATATTGGCTAACATGACAGCAAAGGAAAGTAATGAATGCTGCAGGGGATGTGGCAAAGTTGGGACATTAATTCCTTGTTGGTGGAGTTGTGAATTGATCCAACCATTCTGGGGGGCAATTTGAAACTATGCCCAAAGGGCACTAAAATACTATCTTCCCTTTGATCCAGCCATAGCAATACTGGGTTTCTTCCCCAAAGAGTTAATAAGGAAAAAGAACTGTACAAGGATATTCATAGCTGGGCTCTTTGTGTTGGCAAAAAAAAATGGAAAATGAGGGAATGCCCTTCAATTGGGGAATGGCTGAACAAATTGTGGTATATGTTGGTAACGGAATACTATTTTCCTCAAAGGATTAATAAACTGGAGGAATTCCATGTGAACTGGAATGACTTCCAGGAATTGATGCAGAGTGAATGGAGCAGAACCAGGAAAATATTGTACACAGAGTCTGTGGTACAATCATAAAATCAAATGTAATGGACTTCTCAATTAGAGGAAGTGCAGTGAACCTGAACAACCCAGAGGGGTCTATGAGAAAGAACACTATCCATATTCAGAGGGAAAATTGTGGGAGTAGAAACACCACAGTAAAACAACTCCTTGATTACATGGGTCGAGGGGGATATGATTAGGGATGTAGACTCTAAATGAACATCCTAATACAAAGATCAATATTATCTTAATAGGTTCTGATCAAGGACACATGTAATAACCAGTGAAATTGCATGTTGGCTATGGGAAGGGTGGAGGAAGGGAAGGAAAAGAGTATGATATGTATATATATGAGAGGGGGAGGGAGGGAAGTATAACTGCTGCTTAAATGGAGATTTTGGAGCCTTTGGACTTCATCCCCCAGAAGTCCCTTAGTATTTCCCAAAATTCCCTTTTCCTGGGTCCCCACATTTTTTGTGACTGTATTAAGTGGCTGTAACTCCTCCCTCTTCCTCTTTTTTGACCTGCAACTGTGCTGAATTCAGGCAGTTCTTGGCTTTAGTTTTTAAGAATAAAACTTTTTACAATATAATATTTTATTATTGATTATTAATTTTAAAATCCCACATTTTGACTTATGGTGAAGGGATTACGAGTTTTCAAAAAAATTTTGAGCAGAAAGCCTTACAGTAAGGATAGTAAGTTGCCTGGTCGCTGCCTACCACAAGGATCTAATGGTGTGGTGTATCTGAGCTTCTGCCCCACCCTGCCTCCTGCCTCTACCTGCTGTTTCTCCTGTCCTTCTGCTTGGCCAGCATTCATCACTGCTCTCCACCCAACCTGCAACCTCCTCTTGCCAAGACCATACCTGGCACAAGAGCATGCCAATTCCAGCCATTTTTCCCCAGAGGGTGATGTATAAAAATCTTTCCACCCCAATCCATTTCCACACACCACATGTGTGTTTATAGCCTTCCATAACCATTTTTTCAGTGGGGAGAAAAGAAACTCACACCTTATAATTTTCATGCAGAATTTTTTAAAGCTGATCCTAGACTCCTAGTTTAGAAGGCTGTTACTAAAGGTTTTTCACAGGGAAGGCAGTTAGTTCTAAATCAGTAGATTTAAAGTCAGTTTTGAGAAATAAGCCTTATGTTTTCCTTCTTTCTCTTGACCCAAAACACCAAGGAGAAGTATTTTTCCTCTCATATACAAATATGCTATTGTTTTCCTGAAAGTTTTGCTTCTTTCTGTTTACTCTTTGTAATCAACCCCATTCAGTGTCTTTCATAAAAATGCTATTGCAAAGCATGCTTGAAACTCTGAAAAAAAAAACAGTTTGATTTGGTAGAACTAAAAAGTGCTGTTTGCATCTACTTAGTTCTTTTCCTGGGAATTTTTATTTTCATTGGAGATTTTCCACTTTATTTCCCTCTCCTCAAGAATATCTCATAAGCTAGCATGCTTATACTACATATCAACCTGAAATATTTTGACAAAGTTCTAAAAGTCTTAACATGCAGAGTGGACATTCTGCCCTATGCTTCTATGAGGAAATTCAGACCTCTGACAAACAAAATCTAAATAAATAATAAATATGAGGGGAGGGGAAGGAAACTTTAAAAGAGATCTGGAAGTTTCTGGCTAACTATTTTGAGTTTATTCTCCTCCTATAATAGTGAACAAATCTATTGAGATTAGTGAAAAGATTTTTGACTGCACTGCCTGTCTGCACCTTCTCATTGGTTTATATTATTTTATTTACTGATTGCTTTAAGGTTTAAATTTTTTAAGTTTATCTGTTTTAATTTAATCAATATCTTTCTGTTATACTGAATCATTTTAAGCTATGTTTTGCCTATATTGATTTTTAATTTGTACTTTTACCTTTGCTGAAGAACAAAAATATCATTGTAAGCCTGTTGTGAATTTTAAAACTATTCCACCCAATCAGAATGTACTTTAGAAGATCTGATTTAGCTATTTCCTGATCAATAACAATAGAGATACTTGGACTAACACAATCAGGTCTTGGGAACCCTGCATTTCTCCACCCTCCTTAGTTTAACAAGATTAGGAAGGTCTGCACCAAACTCAAGATTTAATTATCTGAGGAAATGGCCTTCAACAAATATGTGCAGAAAAAGCAGACATACCCCTGTGCTTTCCTAAGTCAAGCTAAGCTATTATTGGTACAGATGAGATGCAGGAAAGTGACATAAAACTGTCTATATAAGGCACATCATTTCTCTCTTCTCTGTTTCCCTGGAGACTCGACTCTGGCTGGCAGCATGCTAGGGGTTCTGACATCTTAGAGTGGTGACAGTTATTTGTCTGGGTTTGGTGGTGAGTTTTTCCCTTGAGCTGATTCAGGTTCTGGCATCATAGTTGAGCCCCTTTGGAGTTCAGACTGATTTCTTCCTCCTTCACACTCAAAAACTTACTTTCTAGATCTCTTGATCTTCCCGCCTGATACTAGTCCCTTCCTTCTTCCTTCTCAATATCCTCCATTTATCAATTAAATCACCATAAAATTTCCAGCTGACTTGGGTGTTTCATTTAGGATTTTGTAAATAAAATCCTTGGTGAGAAAAATAATTATTACATTCAGTCTCAACCATAATTCTAACCTTTACACTATGGACATCTTGCCCAAACCATTTTCACTAGATCCATCGAAGATGACATGTTGCCATTTTTTATTGTCACATAGAAGATGATGGATGGATTTCAACAAAACTGATTAAATTGTGTGAACTCTTTGGAAAATTTAGTGAGCTAAGAATTTAATAGTAATTCCAAGGGGGCTTCAGAAATAATTTTGGTAATTAGTAGTTTCTCAATGTATGATATATAAATGTATATATATATATATATATATATATATATATATACACAACATTCTTTGTAATGTGTATATATAATATACACATTACAAAGAATGTTGTATTAAAGGTAGAGAAACACTACCAAGGTGTTTCTATGAATCAGGAAGCCAAAAAAAGAGCTCTTGCCAAACTCTTTCTTTTAATTTACTTCCAGCAGAACAATCTAGATTTCTTGGTGATGTTCTAGACCCAAATAAGTTTTACTTTGTTTAAAAATGTTTGCCAAGGTTGAAAGATTTGTTACATCTATAAAAATTGTGACAAATATCCATCAGTTCATAGGTTGTTTATGTCATACAGCAACTTATGTGAAATATGATAATGGGTTTGTTTGCTATGGTAATTAACTGGGCTATTATGAATTTTGGGAACTTTGGTACTTCTTTGAATGTGCATTATCTACTCTGTTACTGTTTTATTCTGAAAATCATTTGTACTCACACATGGCTGACACAGTGTATCACTGATTTTAAGTTATATATTTTTGATTTTTAAAACTTTTTATTTTATTATTGTTTTTATTTCATGTGCAATATAGTGTCTGAGTTTTATTTTTCAATCCTTTTTATTTGCAGCACATGTCAACAGTATTGAGAAGATTTTTCTTTATTTTTTTTATTTTGCAGTAATATGTTTAAAGTACATTTGTTCTAATATTAATGCATACCCCAAAAGTTTTAGACAATATAAATGATGCCATTGATTGTTTAAAAGAATTTATGGGATTTTGCTTCATGATTCTGTCTGATTGCAGAAGAAGAAAGAAATGTACAAAAGAGCCACTGTACAGTGCTAAAGAAGCACAGAGCACCTGCATAGTGCCTATGGAGCTCAAGGTCAAAGAGACCAAAGTCTAGTGGGATTAGTGCAATTTTGATCCAAAACAAGAAGATTTGAACTTGTTTGAGTTTCAAGGTTGCAGCTGTTTAACATGTGTTAAAGCCAGGTCCTTCTTCTCCCACATTCTACCAATTATCTCAAATTTGGCTCCTACCTCGCTCCTATAATCCAATCCCTTTTCTGTCTTTTATAGTGTGGCAAATTTTCTGTAGTCCTGGCTAATGATTGGGTGAATGCATAATCGCTTAACTCATTTTAATTGGGCCTTGATAACAAGGACCTGTTATAGATGTGTTTTTTCCTTTACTTAGATTTTTTTTAGACATAAAACTTTTATAGTTTGTGTTATATCTACAAGTTATTTTTCTTTTTATTTGGATTTTTCATGTTTATTATTTTCTTTTGCAAATTGATTCATATAACTCATAACTCAGCCATGCATCCCTGAGTGATCCCCATCTTTGTTATTATTCACCTCAGGGGGGCCAAGTTATTGTTGTGAACTTTGATTTAAATTTGAACAATTTTAGGATAAGAAACTTGCTACCTCCCAGAATCCAAAATGAGTCATGAAGATAGATGCGTGCAGAGACCACATGCTGCACCAGAGGATCCTGAGTGAACTCTGAGATGAGAATTAAACTATAGGAGGGTGGGCTGAAATGGCTTTGTTTTAAATGTATATTCTTATGCCAAAGGGAATGCCCCCAAATTGGCTTTTTGTCAACCTAGTAATTGCAATTTTTAAGTTGATTATGTTTCCATGATCCTTTTGGGGAAACTGGTTTCCCAATAGGATCACAGGGGTGAATATGTATAAATGGAGATTTTGAGCCTTTGCATTTCACACCCCAGAAGTCCCTTATTATTTTCCAAAATTCCCATTTCCTATGTCCCCACATTTTGAGTGACTGTATTTAAGTGGCTGTAACTCTTCCCTCTTCTTCTTTTTTCCCCTGCGACCATGCTGAATTCAGGTAGTTCTTTGCTTTAGTTATTAATAATAAAACTTTATAAAATATAATATTTAGTTATTGAATATAAATTTTAAAACCCACACTACCCTAGCCTGGTTTGAATCCAGCAGGAGTTCAGAGGCCTCAGGCAAGAGCTTTTCCAGAGGCTGTTTCTTCCAGAAAAGCCAAGGAAAGGGGAGTTAGTCTTATCACTCAGAAAGTGATCATCTAAGGGAAGCAGTCTGAGGTCTCACTGTTGAGCTCCTCCAAGTCAAGTTTCCCCACCCAGTCCCCGTCACAGGAAATCATGCAAAATATGAAGGCAATTATTTACATCATTTCCAGTGTCTCACATGTACCAATGGTGGCTTCAACTTGGCTTTGGACAGCCCAGGGGGTCAGTCAGTTGTTTTTGATTTGTCACTTGCTAGCACTTGTGGGTCATAGACCTTCTTCCCCCACACTTAATCTTTAAGATGGGGGTGTATATATTCCTGGTTGCTAAAATTCTAAAGATTAAGCAGGGTGGAGTAAATCTACAATTCACACAATATAAGCAGGAAAGAAAATGGTGCTGGGGGCAGCCTGTATTCTTTTCTTTGGAAAGTATTCATTTCCCCTTACAAAATTGGTAGTTTTGATTTTTTAGAAATTGTAGTATTCCAGTACTCAAAAGTTCATATAAAATCACTGGAAAGACATCAATGTAGGGAAAAATAATCTTTGATTTGAGGAAAATCCTGAGTTTCTTAAAATAATTTAACAGTTCCCTGAAGACAATCTCCTATCACTTCCCCTCTGGTTCAGTTCTGGACCCACATCATTGTTTATTTATTTTTTATTTTTTCTAAGGAAAACTAAATAGATGAAGAAAACCTATTGTCAAATCTATTATAAGCAATCTTATAGGCATCATATATAGTTTTCGTTGAGATAAAAAATGTTAGATAGATTATAGATTAATAAATTATACATCGATATAAATACTGCAGTTAAATATTGAAAATGCACTGTTCAATGACTCCAGAATTGAATATGAGTGTAGGATAGATTTCTCTGAGAAAATTGCAAAGTCATTTCAGTGACTTGCTTCTCTCTGCAATGAATATGCATCTTTTTACAATCAATGTTTTTCAGAGATTCAAGTATGACTGTGAGGTATGAAATGCTACCATCTCTGAAAAATTGAAGTTGAAAATTACTCAGTTAATAATGAGGTCTATGGTGGATATTAATCAACTATAAAACTTCAAAATTAGAAATTCATGATGTTGTTCAATAACTTCTATCATGTCTGAATTTTCATGATCCCATTTAGTATTTTCATGGCAAAGATACTGAAATGCTTTGTAATTTTCCTCTCTAGCTCATTTTACGGATAATGAAACTGAGGTAAACTGTGTTGTGACTTGCCTAGGATCACATAGCTAATAAGTATGTGAGGGTAGATTTGAACTCAGGTCCTCCTAACTCTAGACAGTGTTCTATACACTCTACTACCTAGCTACCTCTCAACAACAAAAGTTATTTGGGGAACAGGAGTATGATTCCAAGGTCAAAACAAGGTTAGTGAAATATTGCTAGTGTTATAATAATTGAGAAGTTCAAAAGAGGAGAAAATTTTAGGGACCTGAAAGAGTCCTCTTTTGAGCATGTTGATTCTGAAATTTATATTAGTAAGGGCACATATATATGAGTTTACTATATTATCAAGGTAAAAAGTATTTTCTAAAATGAAGAGTATTTGTACTATAGTAATATGATATAGGACTACAGTAGTTTGGGCATGCTTGTTTGTGGTAGGTTATGGATACCTAGAAAAGCATGTTGAATTTTCACCATCCTTGAATTTTTCACATAGAATTGAGACTTCCACCATATCTCTGACTTCTCGCTATTCCAAATTGAGATTTTGATTACCACTCACAAGGATTTTGCAATAATCATTTCTTTTAGAAAATTTTATTTAGTCAATTCAGAACATTATTCCTTGGTTACAAGAATCATATTTTTCCCTCCCTTCCCTTGCCTACCCCTTCCAGTAGCTGACATGCAATTCCACTGGATTTTAAATGTGTCCTTGATCAGAACCTATTTCCATATTATTGATGTTTGCACTAGCATGATCATTTAGTCTATATTCCCAGTCATTTTACCCATGACCCATGTAATCAAGCAGGTGTTCTTCTTTGATGTTTCTACTCCAACAGTTTTTCCTCTGAATGTGGATAGTGTTCTTTCTTGTAAATCACTCAAAGTTTTTCAGAATCACTGCATTGCCATTAATGGAGAAGTCCATTATATTCAGTTGTACCACAGTGTATCAGTCTCTGTGTATAACGTTCTCCTGGTTCTGCTCCTCTCACTCTGCATCAATTCCTGGAGGTCATCCCAGTTCACATAGAATTCCTCTATAATTCCTATTGTGCTTTGAGTACAATAGTATTCCATCACCAACATATACCACAATTTGTCCAGCCATTCCCCAATTGAAGGGCATCCCCTCATTTTCAATTTTTTTTCCACCACAAAGAGCACAGTTATGAATATTCTTTTACAGGTCTTTTTCCTTTTTATATCTTTGAGGCATAAAAGTGCTATTGCTCAATCAAAGGGCAGCCAATCTTATTTATTTTTTTATTTGTTTTTATTTTTAAAACTTTTATTATATTTTTCTTGCATGTAAAATATACTATTTCAGTTTTACCAGTCTTATTTATGACATATAAATTTACCCCATTTTGTTTCTTTTCCTATTTCCCTTAGTATTAAATTATTTTTTAACTCTCTCTATATGTGTGTGTGTGTGTGTGTGTGTGTGTTTATGCATACATATATCTATATACATATTGATGTCTTGGCATTTTATCCTATACAGTTTGTCACTGCTCCCTCTAAGTATAATTCTCCTACCTACCCAAGTGATAATAACAATTTTTAAGGGTTACCAATGACCTCTTTTCTTGTAAGGATACATATCATTTTAACTTATTGGGTCCCTTAAAAAAGTTGTTTTCCCCCCTTTCTTAATTACCTTTTGATGATTCTTGATTTCTATGTTTGGGCATCATATTTTCTGTTCATATATCATCTTTTCTTTATGAATACTTGGAATTCTTCTCTTTTATTTAATGACTATACTTTCCCCTGTAAGACTATAATCAGTTTTGCTGGGTAGTTGATTCTTGGTTGTAGACCAAGTTCCCTAGCTTTCCAGAATATCATATTCCATGCCTTTCAGTCATTCATTGTAGATGAAGCCAGATACTGTGTTATCCTAATCGTCATTCTGTGATACCTGAATGACTTCTTCTTAGCAGCTTGTAATATTTTTCCCTTGGTCTGGTAATTCATGAATTTGGTTATAACATTCCTGAGTGTTGTCAGTTGGGGATTAAGTATAGGAGGTGATCTGTGGATTCTTTCAATCTCCACTTTTCCTTATTGCTCTAGAATTTTGGAACATTTTCTTGGATAATTTCCTTTAGGATGATGTCCAGGCTTTTTCTTTTTTCATGGTCTTCCATGAAAACCAATGCTTCTTAAGTTGTCTCTCCTGGACCTGTTTTCTAAATCTTCTGTTTTGTGAATGAGGTGTTTCATATTTTCTTAAATTTTTTAATTCTTTTGATTTTGTGTTATAGTTTCCTGCTGCCTTGTGAAGTCATTTGTTTGTTTCTATTTGCTTTATTCTAGTTTTTAAAGACTGAATTTCATCCCTAGCTTTTTGGTAATCCTTCTCCTTTTGGTCTGATTTTCTTTGGAGGTCATCTTTCATCTTCTTTGCCTTATCTTTCATTTTCTTTGCCTCATATTTCATCTTCTTTGCCTCATTATCAAGGCCATTAATTTTTGATTTCATGACAATATTTTCTTGTTTTAGTTAAAGTGCCTCTGTTTCCAGATGACTTATCTTGCTTTTTAAGTTCTTTTCCTAGTTGTCTTCAGCCTCTCTTAATTGTGTTTGAATTGTATTTTGAATTCTTCCAAAGCCTAGGTCCAATTCATTGGAGTTTCTATGTTTTTGCTTGGTGTTTCTTGATCCTCCTTTATTTCATTTGTTCTTTGTTCATTGCCTGGATAGAAGCTGTCTATTGTAATTTATTTTTTCTTTTTCTATTGTATGCTCATATTTCCCCCTTCTTTCCCCCTTGTAGTTTCCTGTAGTCTTACTCCTCCCATTATGTGCTGGTTCTGTTTATATGGGCTTTTCTGTCCTGAAGGGACTACTCTGCTCTGCTGTTTGTCCAAGTTGAGTCCTGATGTCAGATCTTCCCCAGATGTCAACAGAAGCTGAAAAGGAGCTGGACTTCCCACCTTGTTATTAAGGTGTTCTGTAGTACTTGCAGCCTTAACTCTTGGAGCTTGATCAGCAAGGCTTTCAGAGCAGTCTGTAGGGGAGTGGCATTGGAGCTTGAGCTTCCCTGCCCTCTGAAAACTTAATAAGATTATGTCAGGGCAGAGCTATTCTTGCAGAGCTAGATGTGCCCAGAGGCCAAACTTTGGGAATGGGGGAGGGGGAAATATGGAATGTCTTGGCTGTGATTGAGTTGCCTTTTCAGATCTTCTCCTCCAGCTCTCTCCCCACCAATTGTGTTCAGAGCCCTGAGCTTGGCACAACTTTGCCCACAATGTACTCCCTCCAGACTAGTGCCCTTGCCTACCCAAATTTTCCAGCCACTTCTGGAGATGGGGGAGGGAGGGTTTCTGGTACCTTCTTCTTTCCTTCCCCTTAAACCCGAGTGTTCTTGAATTCAGGCTTTTGGCAGGTGTGTCTTTTAAATTGAGTTGAGCAGGAGGGTTACTTAGCTTTCTCCTGTTAGATTTGGTTTTCAGTTCCCTGGGAAGATTTTTTTTTAATTGTTGAGGAAGGGTTTTCAGAGGTCTGAACTTTCCCTGCTGTATTTTAACTTAAAATATAGGAATTTTTGATTTTTTGTTTGAGATTGTATTTTTACATAAAAATCCAAGATTTTTTTATTTTGTTCGACAAAAGATCTTCAAGAAAGAAGCTTGCTAACTCCTAAATCAAGAGAATGAATTGTTGCAGAAAGATGCTGGAAAACCTACACTACCTCAAGAAGATCAAGAACGAACTTTGGATATGGTTGATTGAACTGAAGTTTGATTGAACATTTATTGTAAATGTACACATTTATGCCAAAAGGGACTGCCCCTAATTTGGCTTTCTGTCAATGCACCTAGCAAAACATTGGTTTTGCTTTCTTTCTTTTCTATTCCTCCCTCACTACTCTAATTTCCTCTTAGAAAATTGAATATTGTGTATATCTATAGTTAGAAGTGCATTTAGGACTACAAGATGATTATGTTAAATGATCAATGGGGAGACTAGTCTCCCAATATTCATTCAGGGGGTATTGTGAACCTTAAAAAATTCTCAGACCCTACTTCATAAAGTTAGGATTTTGAACCTTAAAAATTTCCCATACCCTACTTCATAAGGTTGGGTTAAGATCATTCCCCATTTGTGCAGTGAAGGTACTTGATCAGGAATATGAGAACTCTACTTCACCATACTTAAGCATGCCTTAGGGGAAGATAAAGTTGTAAACTCTTCCGACTTCTGGTTAAGATGGCGGCTTAGAGAAAGCTAAAGTGCAGATCTCCAGGAAAACCCTTCCGGACCAATCTCAAACTATAAGCTCCTAAGGCACTGAAATTCAAAACGATCAACAGCATAGACCCTGGGAACCCTCCTGGACCTGGACCCGGATCAAAAGGTACGGCCCCCTCAAAAGCCAGAACCCGAGATCACTCGGACCTAAGGGGTAGGAGCGCAGAGTCCAAGGCTCCCAGAAGCCGCAGCCCCGCCCAGCTCAGAGAGCAGGGTCCTCGGAACAACAACCCTCAGGGCCTTCTATCCGAGTCCCAGTGAAAGTCACTGCCCTCGGAGCTCCCCACTGCAGAGAGCAGGCTTGTCTGAAACAACAGCAACCCTCAGGGCGGGCAAGACAGCCTCACAGGCTGGATCCTGCTATCCAAGTCTCAGCGAAAGTCACTGCCCTCGGAGCTCTGGGAAGCCGAAGCCCATCCCCCCGCAGGCCGACAAAACAGCCTCACGGCCAGCTATTCTGAAGGCAACTTCTGGAAAGCAACCCGACCCAGAGAGCTGGGGGAGAGTGTGGCCTCCTGGTCCGACACTTCCATTCCAGTTCCAGTGAGGCATATTCAATTTAACCCAGGGAAACCTCATAGAACCAACAATCTGCCCAGGACTAAAGCCTCTGAACACCAGACAGAGATAAGAAAAGCTAATCCTCCCCATTCAGAGATGGCAAACTACACAGAAGCACAGAAGCCCCAAAATACCAAGAAAAATAAGAAGAAAGGGGCAACTTTGGACACATTCTATGGAGCCAAAATACAAAATACAGAGCAGATAGAAGAAGATATACAAGAAAATGCTCCAAAATCTTCCAAAGGAAATGGAAACTCTCCACAAACCCATGAAGAATTTGAATCAGAAATGACCAAAAAGACGGAAGCCTTCTGGGAGGAAAAGTGGGAAATAATGCAAAAGAAATTCACGCATCTACAAAACCAGTTTGACCAAACTGTAAAAGAAAACCAGGCTTTAAAGCAAGAACTAATAAAGCAAAGCCAAAACACCAAGAAATTAGAAGAGAACATAAAATATCTCACCGACAAGGTGATAGATCTGGAAAATAGAGGGAGAAGAGAAAATTTAAGAATAATTGGACTCCCAGAAAAGCCAGAAATAAACACCAAACTGGACATGGTGATACAAGATATAATCAAAGAAAATTGCCCAGAGATTCTAGAACAAGGGGGCAATATAGCCACTGACAGAGCTCACAGAACACCTTCTACACTAAACCCCCAAAAGACAACTCCCAGGAATGTAATTGCCAAATGCCAAAGCTATCAAACAAAAGAAAAAATCCTACAGGAAGCCAGAAAAAGACAATTTAGATATAAAGGAATGCCAACCAAGGTCACGCAAGACCTTGCAAGTTCTACTCTGAATGATCGTAAGGCATGGAACATGATCTTCAGAAAGGCAAGAGAGCTGGGTCTTCAACCAAGAATCAGCTACCCAGCAAAATTGACTATATACTTCCAAGGGAAAGTATGGGCATTCAACAAAATAGAAGACTTCCTACTTTTTGCAAAGAAAAGACTAGAGCTTTGTGGAAAGTTTGATACCGGAAAACAAAGAGTAAGGAATACCTGAAAAGGTAAATATTAAGGAAAGGGGAAAAATGTTATCTTCTTCTTTTACTCAAACTCTCTTCTATAAGGACTACATTTATATCAATCTATGTATACCAACATGTGGGGAAAATGTAATGTATAAATAGGGGGTAAAGAAAGACCAAATAGAATAATCATTCTCACACAAAGATTCACATGGGAAGGGGAGGGGAAGAAAACTCCTATAAGAAGGAGAGGAAGAGAGGGCGGGGGGTTACTTAAACCTCAATCTCAGGGAAATCAACTCTGAGAGGGAAAAACATCCAGATCCATTGGGATCTTGAATTCTATCTTACCCAACAAGGGTAGGGAGAAGGGAAAACCAAGGGGGGGAGGGGGAGAGGGAGAACAAAAAGGGAGGGAAAGAGGGGGGGGATGGGAGGGACTAAAAAGGGAAACATCAAGGGAGGGGACAAGGGGCACTGATTCAAAGTAAATCACTGGACTAAAAGGTAGAGCTGAAAAGAAAAGGTTAGAATTAGGGAAGGCTATCAAAATGCCAGGGAGTCCACAAATGACAATCATAAATTTGAATGTTAATGGGATGAACTCACCCATAAAATGTAGACGAATAGCAGAATGGATTAGAATCCAAAACCCTACCATATGTTGTCTTCAAGAAACAGACATGAGGCGGGTTGACACCCACAACGTCAGAATTAAAGGATGGAGTAAGACCTTCTGGGCCTCAACTGATAGAAAGAAGGCAGGAGTGGTAATCATGATATCTGATAAAGCCAATGCAAAAATAGACCTGATCAAAAGGGATAGGGAAGGTAATTATATTTTGTTAAAAGGGACTCTAGACAATGAGGAAATATCATTAATCAACATGTATGCACCAAATAATATAGCACCCAAATTTCTAATGGAGAAACTAGGAGAATTGAACGAAGAAATAGACAATAAAACCATACTAGTGGGAGACTTAAACCAACCATTATCAAATTTAGATAAATCAAATCAAAAAATAAATAAGAAAGAGGTAAAAGAAGTGAATGAAATCTTAGAAAAATTAGAATTAATAGACATATGGAGAAAAATAAATAGGGATAAAAAGGAATACACCTTCTTCTCAGCACCACATGGCACATTCACAAAAATTGACCATACATTAGGTCACAGAAACATAGCACACAAATGCAGAAAAGCAGAAATAATGAATGCAGCCTTCTCAGATCACAAGGCAATAAAAATAATGATTAGTAATGGTACATGGAAAACCAAATCTAAAACCAATTGGAAATTAAATAATATGATACTCCAAAACCATTTAGTTAAAGAAGAAATCATAGAAACAATTAATAATTTCATCGAGGAAAATGACAATGGAGAAACATCCTTTCAAATTTTTTGGGATGCAGCCAAAGCGGTAATCAGAGGTAAATTCATATCCCTGAATGCTTATATTAACAAACAAGGGAGAGCAGAGATCAATCAATTGGAAATGCAAATGAAAAAACTCGAAAACGATCAAATTAAAACCCCCCAGCAGAAAACCAAACTAGAAATCCTAAAAATTAAGGGAGAAATTAATAAAATGGAAAGTGATAGAACTATTGATTTAATAAATAAGACAAGAAGCTGGTACTTTGAAAAAACAAACAAAATAGACAAAGTACTGGTAAATCTAATTAAAAAAAGGAAGGAAGAAAAGCAAATTCACAGCATTAAAGATGAAAAGGGGGACAGCACCTCCGATGAAGATGAAATTAAGGCAATCATTAGAAATTACTTTGCCCAACTATATGGCAATAAATACACCAATTTAGGAGAAATGGATGAATATATGCAAAAATACAAACTGCCTAGACTAACAGAAGAGGATATAGAACTCTTAAATAATCCCATATCAGAAATTGAAATCCAACAAGCCATCAAAGAACTTCCTAAGAAAAAATCCCCAGGGTCTGATGGATTCACCTGTGAATTCTATGAAACATTCAGAGAACAGTTAATCCCAATACTATACAAACTATTTGACATAATAAGCAAAGAGGGAATTCTACCAAACTCCTTTTACGACACAAACATGGTACTGATTCCAAAACCAGGCAGGTCAAAAACAGAGAAAGAAAACTATAGGCCAATCTCCCTAATGAATATAGATGCAAAAATCTTAAATAGGATACTAGCAAAAAGACTCCAGCAAGTGATCAGAAGGATCATTCACCATGATCAAGTAGGATTCATACCAGGGATGCAGGGCTGGTTCAACATTAGGAAAACCATCCACATAATTGACCACATCAACAAGCAAACTAGCAAGAACAATATGATTATCTCAATAGATGCAGAAAAAGCCTTTGATAAAATACAACACCCATTCCTATTAAAAATACTAGAAAGCATAGGAATAGAAGGGTCATTCCTAAAAATAATAAACAGTATTTATCTGAAACCATCAACTAATATCATCTGCAATGGGGATAAACTAGATGCATTCCCAATAAGATCAGGAGTGAAACAAGGATGCCCATTATCACCTCTACTATTTGACATTGTACTAGAAACACTAGCGGTAGCAATTAGAGAAGATAAAGGAATTGAAGGCATCAAAATAGGCAAGGAGGAGACCAAGTTATCACTCTTTGCGGATGACATGATGGTCTACTTAAAGAATCCTAGAGATTCAACCAAAAAGCTAATTGAAATAATCAACAACTTTAGCAAAGTTGCAGGATACAAAATAAACCCACATAAATCATCAGCTTTTCTATATATCTCCAACACAGCTCAGCAGCAAGAACTAGAAAGAGAAATCCCATTCAAAATCACCTTAGACAAAATAAAATACCTAGGAATCTACCTCCCAAGACAAACACATGAACTATATGAACACAACTACAAATCACTTGCCACACAACTAAAACTAGACTTGAGCAAATGGAAAAACATTAACTGTTCATGGATAGGACGAGCCAAAATAATAAAAATGACCATCCTACCCAAACTTATTTATCTATTTAGTGCCATACCCATTGAACTACCAAAATACTTCTTCACTGATTTAGAAAAAACCATAACAAAGTTCATTTGGAAGAACAAATTATCAAGGATATCCAGGGAAATAATGAAAAAAAACACATATGATGGGGGCCTTGCAGTCCCTGACCTAAAACTATATTACAAAGCAGCAGTCATCAAAACAATTTGGTACTGGCTAAGAAACAGAAAGGAAGATCAGTGGAATAGACTGGGGGAAAGTGACCTCAGCAAGACAGTATACGATAAACCCAAAGATCCCAGCTTTTGGGACAAAAATCCACTATTCGATAAAAACTGTTGGGAAAATTGGAAGATAGTGTGGGAGAGACTAGGAATAGATCAACACCTCACACCCTACACCAAGATAAATTCAAAATGGGTGAGTGACTTAAACATAAAGAAGGAAACCTTAAGTAAATTGGGTAAACACAGAATAGTATACATGTCAGACCTTTGGGAGGGGAAAGACTTTAAAACCAAGCAGACATAGAGTCACAAAATGTAAAATAAATAATTTTGACTACATCAAACTAAAAAGCTTTTGTACAAACAAAACCAATGTAACTAAAATCAGAAGGGAAACAACAAATTGGGGAAAAATCTTCATAGAAACCTCTGACAAAGGTTTAATTACTCAAATTTATAAAGAGCTAAATCAATTGTACAAAAATCCAAGCCATTCTCCAATTGATAAATGGGCAAGGGACATGGATAGGCAGTTCTCAGATGAAGAAATCAAAACTATTAACAAGCACATGAAGAAGTGTTCTAAATCTCTTATAATCAGAGAGATGCAAATCAAAACAACTCTGAGGTATCAGCTCACACCTTGCAGATTGGCTAACATAACAGCAAAGGAATGTAATGAATGCTGGAGGGGATGTGGCAAAGTAGGGCCATTAATTCATTGCTGGTGGAGTTGTGAACTGATCCAACCATTCTGGAGGGCAATTTGGAACTATGACCAAAGGGCGACAAAAGAATATCTACCCTTTGACCCAGCCATAGCACTGCTGGGTCTGTACCCCAAAGAGATAATGGACAAAAAGACTTGTACAAAAATATTCATAGCTGCGCTCTTTGTGGTGGCCAAAAACTGGAAAACGAGGGGATGCCCATCAATTGGGGAATGGCTGAACAAACTGTGGTATATGTTGGTGATGGAATACTATTGTGCTAAAAGGAATAATAAAGTGGAGGAGTTCCATGGAGACTGGAACAACCTCCAGGAAGTGATGCAGAGCGAGAGGAGCAGAACCAGGAGAACATTGTACACAGAGACTAATACACTGTGGTATAATCGAACGTAATGGACTTCTCCATTAGTGGCGGTGTAATGTCCCTGAACAACTTGCAGGGATCCAGGAGAAAAAAACACCATTCATAAGCAAAGGATAAACTATGAGAGTGGAAACACTGAGGAAAAGCAACTGCCTGAATACAGTGGTTGAGGGGACATGACAGAGGATAGACTCTAAATGAACACTCTAATGCAAATACTATCAACAAAGCAATGGGTTCAAATCAAGAAAACATCTAATGCCCAGTGGACTTACGCGTCGGCTATGGGTGATGGGGGGGAGGAAAAGAAAATTATCTATGTCTTTAACGAATAATGCTTGGAAATGATCAAATAAAATATATTTTAAAAAAAGTTGTAAACTCTTTGCTGAACAATGAAAAGTACTTAAACCCATACTTATAGTAAGACAAAAAGTTCTTTAAGCCATGCCTATTTTAAGACTAATACAAAAGGGTGCTAAGTACCTATAAAGGTCAGGCAACTTGTGAATTTACAAGGAGCAAAGATGTGAAAACTTACTCAGAGATTCTAGTCTACTCAGGTGTGAATTACTCAAAAGATTAGTCTACTCAGGTGTGAACTAAGAATGGTTTGTCCTTTGAAAAACGTCTACTATGTTTGGTAGATGAGGTGACATAGGAGAAAATTCCCTTTAAAAGTAGATGAAAAGCTCTCTTAGGACAGTCAGCTGGGAAAGGCTGAATTGAAGGAGACAGCTGGCCAAAGCTGCCTTAAAGGGTCTCTCTCGGGAGTCTCTCAGGGACATTCTGAGATCATTCAGATTCATGCATTGAGCTGGTGGATTCAGCTGAAATGAAGCTGGCCTGGTGTCACTAGAATCCTTGCTTGAACAGATCTTGTGGTGAGTGATTAAGGACTGACTGATCTTTCTTTTAGGGCTTAGGCCTGGGTTGGCCAGGGCTGCCCTGGGCCAGCCTATCCTTTTCTCATTATTTCCTTTTTCTCCCTTTCTCTCTTTCTTTAATTCATCATTGTATTAATTAATTAAAATCTCTATAAAACCCAGTTGAGTTGGGTATATTTCATAATTGGGAATATTTTCCTGGCAACCACCTTATATTTGATTTAAAAACAAGACACTGTCTTGAAAACATATTTTCTGTGGTCACAATTTCCTCATCCACTCTTTATATGCCATCAATTTAAGTCTTCCACTATTTTAATCATTACAGTTTATGATTACCAACTATTTTAACTATTTCACTGCCTCTACCATACCATCTTGATGCCTCTGCAATAATATTTTAAATGATTCCCTTAACTTAATTAAGTCTCTCCCCTCTCCAATACTTTCTATATAGTTCCTAAAATGAATTTCTGACCATGCCATTTGTCTATATTTCTATTGATTCTAGCATCAAACAGTATTTTAAAAATCTTCTTCCTTCTATATTTTATATAAGTTTGAAAAATACATCATTATTTGCATAGTAGTAAATGCAGATATTTTTATACTAAAGAGTGGTCAAAATGTTTTTGTTTGGCTATGCTCAAAAGGCTATAAAATTGTGCATACACTTTGATTCTGTAATACCACTCCTTTATCTGTAGGCCAAAGAGATCATTAAAAGGGGAAAGGATCTACTCATACAAAAATATTTATAGCAACTCTTTTCTGCAGAGACAAAGAATTTGAAATTGAGGGGCTATCCATTTATTGGGAAATGACTGAACAAATTGTGGTAAATGTTGATGATTACATCCTATTGTGCATAAGAAATGATTTAGGGAAAAAGCTAGAAAGATCTTCATGAATCAACAAAGAATGAAATAAGCAGAACAGGAAGAACATTGTATACAGTAAGAGTAATATTGCACAATGATCAACTGAGAATGACTTAGCAACTCTCAGAAATCTAATCATGTAAGATAATTCTGAAGGACTTATGGCAAACAATGCTATCCACTTCCAGAGAAAGAAATATTGGAATCAGATGGAGATCAAAGCATGTCTTTCACATGAATTTATTTAGAGATTTTTTTTTATTTTGGGTTTTATATGAGAATGCTCTTAAAAAAGTGACCAATGAACGTATTTTTTGCATGATAATGCATGTATAAACCCAATCAAATTATTTACTCTTTCCATAAGGGAGAAGGTAAAGGAGGGAAAGAGACAATTTTGATATTATAATTTTGGATATGTATATTGAAAAAAAATTACATATAATTTGGAAAATAAAATATATTTCATCTTACAAAATGTTTTGTTTTGTTTTTCTCATACAATATGTGATGCAAGGAGTTTAAAGATCATTGTAGAGATAGTTTTTCTTCAGAAATAAACTCAGAAAAAAGATTAAAAATGCAGATGAAGTTTTAGGAGTAAACATCTATACAGTATTGTAGTGATAATGAAAACATGGTAGTAAAAATATTAAGGGAGGAAGTATAAAGATTGAAAACAAGAAGGTAAAGAATATAGTTGTTTTGCTTTTAAACTCCTGGACTTAACAATGAGAAAAGGATGAAGAGCCAGGGCAAATAGAAAATGAATGGTTAGAGATAGACTTATGCAAAGTTAAATGAGGATTGAGCATTCATTAGGATGATTTGGTAAGTAGCAAATTATCATCTTTAACCAAGCACTGTGAAGGGCCATGAGAGGTAAAACGAAGTGTTAAAAATGGCCCTTATCTTTGGGCAACTTAAAATATTTGTTTTGGAGTGGTATAAATATTAAAAAAATTAATGATATATGAAAAAGTGTTCAAAGAGACTGATACTTATTTGTGGTGATCAGAGAGAACTTTATGGAATAGTTACATTAAATCTGTGTACAGAAAGAGAGCAAGATTCCAGTGCATTCTATTAAAACATAGAAGAAATAATAAATAACTTTGGAGATCTATTTTTATTAATGTAAAAGGAAGGGCATATAAGTGCAATGATTCAATAATTTCACTCTACAGAACCCTTTAAAAATATTTTTTCAACATGAGGAGTAAGAATATATTAGGCATCTAAGACCAGATTACTTTTGTAATAATAGCAGGGATTACTAGCAAGAGGAGCCCATCCCTCCCTCCCAATTATTATGTGATAGTGTATTTTAATGTAACTCAGCATGTGTTATGAACAGTAGATGATAAGAATTTTTTCAGACTATTTTGTGGAAGTTACAGTCAATAAAGTCAAAGGATTAAAGTAGTGGAATGGTCTGGAAAAAAAAATCAGCTCTCTAAATACTTCTTTCTACATAAACCAGTTCTGTTACCATTTTATTTCAATTGTTTTTTTTTAAATCATTGAATTGGGGGTGGGGAGGAGAACAAGAACTAAACTATCAGACTTGCTTATTTTTTTCCATAAGTAAGGATAATAAGCTGGCAGTGATGGAAAGTTTCTCTCATCCAAATATTATTGCATGAATTTTATGTATCATAAAAAGTTAATTTAAAATATATATTAATGTTTTTTACTATTAAAATAGAAAGCAATACTGTGTGACAATTTGTAACTAGAGAAGTGAATTTATGAAGCAAACAAAAGGAATGTTCTCAATTAAATGAAATGATATAATCAACCCTATGAATCTGTTTTTCTTTTGAATATTTGTAGGGCAGATCTGAATTATTCATTTTCCATTAATGTGACTTTCTTATAGTTGGATACTTAATAAAGAAGATTAGAAATGTGACATTGTTATCATTAACCCTTCAGTTTATTTCTAATTTGATTAAGGAAAAAAAAAGTATCTTTGTATCTGTACAAATCTAAAAATTAGTATGCTTTTTAAAATAGAATTAGGCAGATAAGTGGCACAGTGGATAAAGCACCTGAAGTCAGAAAAAATTCATTCAAATCCAGCCTCAGACACTTACTAGATATGTAGCCTGGAGAGAGTCAATTAACTTCTATTACTTCATCTATCAAATGGGAATGATAATAGCATCTATCCCCAGGGTTGTTGTGGGTGGGGGGATTAGATAATAAATGCTTACCACAGTGCCTGGCATATTGTAAGAATTATATAAGAATTAGTTATTTTTATTATTTACAGTGAATGTATATCTCAGGAGAAAATTAAGAATTAAAAATATATATTCCATGTCTATATTTATCTTTTTAAATAAAGTTCAGGAAGGATTAATAAATATTATAGTTGAATACATCAAGGGTTAAAAACAATCTGCTTGATAAATGGCACCATCTAGTCTCCATGCTACTTATATGCAGCCCATCTCCATGCAGATTCATATTAAAATTAACTATGGAAACCAGATGCCTGAGTATTTTTCATTATATCTTCATCACTGAAATTAGAAGAAAAAAACTCTAAGTATTGAGAATCTAGTTACTGAGTCTGAGGACAAAAATATGATAAGCTAAAGGACCATAACCTCTCTTATGAATCAAAGAGGAAATTTTAATAATTTCTTCTGAATCACCTTTAGAATATACAAAGCATGAATAGGGTAATTATTTTTTATTACTGTTATTTTGCCCATGCATTTTAACAGATTGACAAGAAGAAACAAAACAATAGCTTCTGTTAATTATTAATGCAGAGTTCTGTAGCTCTAAGTGATTCATATTGATATTACAATATAAATATAAAAATAGTTGCTTTATTTTGATTGTTCTAACTATTAAAGAGTTAATGAAAGTTTCATTTTTTTAATTGCCAGATATGCTAAGCTACATGATCGAGCTCCCTCTCCCTCTCTCTCTCATCTTCTCTGTCTCTCTCCATATGTATTTATATGTATATATCTGTGTATATGTATATTTATAGTTTAAGAAAGATACCTATAGAGAAATAGATATGTGAATGCATCTAATTGTATGCCATATGTAAATGTAATTTATATATAATGACTATATATTGTGTGTATGTATATTATGTACGCATATATATGTTTGTATGTAGTCAAATGGACTAATGAATTCAACACTATTTTTCACTAAATCTTTAATAAAGTTTCAGTAAAGAAACTAAGTGACACACCATGGTTAGAATGCTAGATTTGAATTCAGGAAAACTGGAGATTAAAGTCTTCCACTAGGTATGTGACTAGACAAGTTGTTCAGCATCTCTCACCTTATTTTTCAATAGCAAAGAAGATAATATTAGCATCTTAACTCATTAGGAGATGAATAAAATCCTAGATAAGTAAACTATGATAGATATCAGTAGCAAACTGAATGGGAATTAAAAGGAGTATACCTTTCTCAATGATATTTGCTAATTTTACAGAAATTGACCATATATTATGGCACACAAACTCATAGTTAAATGAAATTTTAAGGGTAAAATTTAGAGGTTATTGACCAAATATATTATACTAGTGGTTGCCAGGGATTAATTCAATCCCAATAAAATACTCAAGTCAGTTTGGGGTTTTTATGGTGGTTTAATTACAATACAGGGAAGGAATTGAGAAGAAGAGAGAAAGAAAAGGGTATAAGATTTCTCCAACCTAGCCTAAGCCAAGGGAAGTTCAAAGAACTCAGCCATGAGGCCTCAGAAAATTAAAACTAGCTAGGCTTCCAGCCATGAGGTCTACTCTGAGATGAGGGGCCTCCCAAGAGGATAGTCTTTTAGGAGGTAAAGGAAAGGAGGAATCAGCCTAACCACTCACCCAGGTTGCTCAGGGAAGATGCCTCACCTAACCCACGCTACAGATCTTCTCCAGTCACCTCACTGGCAAGCCACAACCCCCAAACTGCCAAGATGTCCAGCACACTGCTGTGAGCCACATGATCCAGAGTGAGAGCCACATCTCCAGGAGAGAGGCCAGAAAGAGGTAGTGATGCAAAATATATAGACCGTTCTTTACATCACTTCCTGCATCTCCCATGTACTTATCTTAAGTAGCTTAAGCTTGATTTAGGACACCCCAGGGGGGTCTGTCAGTTGTTTCTTATTTGTCACTTGCTAACACATGTCTGTCATAGACCATCCTCCTTAACACTTAATCCTGTTTGCTAGTATTTTAAAGGCTAATCAGGGTGGAAAAAATCTAAAATTCACAGTAGAAAAGCAGAAATGTTAAGGGCATCCTTTTCAGACAATAATGTAATAAACATTATATATGAGAATATGAAAACCCAAGGTAAAACTCATTTAGAGACTAAAGAACAGTCTCAAAGAATGAGTAGGTTAAAGAGCAGGTAATATAAAAATAATTTCATTAAAGAAGTTGATAATTATGAGGCTACATATCAAAAACTGTGGGAGACAGGAAAAGCAGTCATATGAGGAAAATTGATTCCTTAAATGCTTATATGATAAAACAGAGAAAGACCAGATCAATGAATAGGGGATGCAATTAAAAGACTAGAAAAAGAACAAAATAAAAACTCCCAACTAAACACCAATTTAGAAACTGTTAAAAATTAAAGGTAAGACCAATAAAATTGAATGCAAGAAAACTACTGAATAGATTAATTGGTTTTATGAAAAAATACATAAAACACATAAATCATTATTTAATGTGATTTAAAAGAGAGAAGAAAACCCTTTTTGTACCCTTAAAGATAAAAAGAATATACTACCAGAATGAAATCAAATTAATTATTAGAAGTAATTTTGCTCAATTATATGCCAACACATTTAACAATGTAAATAAAATGGAAGCATATTTATAAAAAAATTAATTCCATAGAGTAGTGTTGGCAAACCTTTTCTGAGTTTGAGTACTCAAAGGGCAAATTCAAGTTGTCTGTGAGCCCCTGCTATCCTGGAGAGAGCTGAGAGAGGAAGTTTTTATTTTGGGTGGTTAGACAGAGGGGTGGGGCATATAAAAATGTCTTCAGGCACTGGGAAGAGGGGAACAGAGCAGCTCCCCAAGTGCTGTGCCCTTCACGTGTGCTATGTCTTCACTAATTGCTACCCTAGACTATCAGAGGAGGAAATGGAATATTTAAACAAACCTATTTTAGAAAAAAGAAATTGAACAGGCCATAAATGAATTTCCTAAAATAAGGCAACAGGACCAAATGGATTCAAAAGTGAATTCTACCAAACATATAAGCATGAACTGATTCTAATATTAAATAAGTTATTTGAAATGATAGGTAAGGAAGGAGTTTTACCAAAACCTTTTATGAAACAAATATGGCAAGAGGAATAGGAAAAACAGACAAAGAAAATTACAGACTAATTTAATCAATAAATATACATGCAAGCATTCTAAATAAAATAATAGCTAGAATACTACAACAATACATTGAAAAGATTATATATTGTGACCAAATAGGATTTATTCCAGGAATGCATTGATGTTTCAATATAAGAAAAACTATTAAAATGAGTTTTTATATTAAAAGCAAAGGTGATAAAATATGATTCTATCAATATATGCAGAAATAGCCTTGGATAAAATACAAACTTCACTCCTATATACTCGTTCCTATTAAAAAACAAACAGACTGGAAACCCCAGGTTTAAATGCAGTTTTTCTTAAAATGATACAAAATACCTGCCTAAAATATTTGAGAAGTATTATTTATAATGAAGATAAGCTAAAAGGCTTCCCAATAAGACGAGAAGGGAAACAAAAATTCTCATTATCATTGATATATTTTAATTTATTATTAGAAATGCTAGCAATAGAAATAAAAGAAGAAAAAGAAATTTGAGGAATCAGAATAGACATAGAAATAATAAAACTGTCTCTTTTTGTAGATATGATGGCATATGTGGAAAACCCTAGAGATTGAACTAAAAAGTTAACTGAAATTTTATATAACTTTAGTAAAATAGTAGAATTTAAAATAAAGCCACATAATTCATCAGTACTTTTATAATTTACTAACAAAGTCCTGAATCAAAAGAGAAAGAGATGTCATTTAAAAATAACTATAGATAAAAAAGTGAAATAATCATAGGTACAATAAAACATCTGCAAACACCTGACAAAAGAAATCTAGTAACTAAGCGAATATAATTATTAAATACATTTTAGAAAAATAAAATTAAATCTAAATAGAGAACTATTAATTCTTCATGAATCAACAGAGTCAATATATATAAAATGACAGTTATCTATGCTAATATATTTATGCAATGCCATCCCAAACAAATTAACAAGCAAAAGATTTTCTTATCGAGTTAGGGAAAAATAATAAAATTCATTTAGATGAACAAAGCTGCAAGAATAGAAAATAATTGATGAAACAAATGTAAAGAAAAATATAGCAGTATTGGATTTTAAACTGTGTTTTTTGTTTTATTTTATTTTATTTAATTGATTTAGAATATTTTTCCATGGTTAGATGAATCACTTTCTTTCCATCCCTTCCCCTTTCCCCCATAGCCAAAGAGTAATTCCACTAGGTTTTACATGTATCATTGAACAAAACCTAATTCCATATTATTAATATTTGCACAAGGATGATCATTTAGTCTCTTCATCCCCAATCATATCCCTATCCAACCATGGGATCAAGCAAATATTTTTCTTCTGTGTTTCTACTCCTACACCTCTCTCTCTGGATGTGGATAGCATTCTTCTCATAAGTCCCTCAGAATTGTCCTAGATCATTGCACTACTGCTGGTAGAGAAGTCCATTACATTTCATTGTGCCACATCAGTCTCTGTGTGCAATGTGCTCTGGATTCTGCTCCTTTTACTCTGTATCAATTCCTGGAGGTAATTCCAGTTCACTTGGAATTTCTCCAGTTCATTATTCCTTTCAGCACAATAATATTCCATCACCAACAGATACCACAATTTGTTCAGCTATTCCCCAATTGAAGACATCCCCTCATATTTTCAATTTTTTACCACCCTAAAGAGTGAGGCTAAAAATATTTTAACAAGTATTTTCCCTGTTATCTTTTTGGGGTATAATCCCAGCATTGATATGGCTGGACAAACTGTATTAAAAAGAAGTAATTAATAAAATTATCTGAGGTCATTTACAAAATGTAAAATAGTAATTTTGATTACATTAAATTAAAAAAGGTTTTGTACAAACAAAACCAATACAACCAAAATTAGAAAGGAAGCAACAAATCGAAAAAAAATTATAACACAAATATCTGATGAAAGTCTAGTTACTCAAATTTATAAGGAGTTAAATCAATTGTACAAAAAAATCAAACCATTGCCCAATTGATAAAGGGGCAAGGGACATGAATAGGCAATTTTCAGATAAAGAAATCAAAACTTTCAATAAGCATATGAAAAAGTGTCCTAAATCTCTTATAATCAGAGAAACGCAAATCAAAACAACTCACACCTAGTAGATTGGCTAACATGACAGCAAAGAAAAGTAATAAACATTGGAGGGCATGTGGCAAAATTGGGAAATTAATGCATTGCTGGCGGATTTGTGAATTGATCCAGCCATTCTGGAAGACAATTTGGAATTATGCCCAAAGGGTGTTAAAAGACTTCCTGTCCTGTGATCCAGCTATACCACTGATGGGTTTATACCTCAAATTGATAATAATGGAAAAGACTTGTACAAAAATATTTATAGTCTCGCTCTCTGTGGTGACAAAATATTGAAAAATGAGGGAATGCCCTTCAATTGGGGAATGGCTGAACAAATTGTGGTATGTGCTGGTGATGGAATACTATTATGCTGAAAAGAATAATGAGCTAGAGAAATCCCATGTGAACTGGAATGACATCCAGGAATTGATGCAGAGTGAAAGGAGAAGAACCAGAATATTATACACATAGATGGATACACTGTGGCACAATCGAATATAATAGGCTTCTTTACTAGCAGCAATGAGATGATCCAGGACAATTTTGAGCTACTTTTGAGAAAGAATGCTATCCACAACCAGAGGAAGAACAGTGGAAGTAGAAACACAGAAGAAAAACATTTACTTGATCCCATGGTTCAATGAGGATACGATTGGGGAAATAGTTTCTAAATGATCACCTTAGGACAAATATTAATAATATGTAAATATGTCTTGATTAATGACACATATAAAACCCAATGGAATTGTTTATTGGCTACAAAAGGGAGTGAGAGGAGGGGAGGGAAAGAACATGATTCATGTAACCATGGAAAAATATTTTAAATTAATAATTAAATAAATAAACTTAAAATAAAAAACTATCCAGTACCTATTAAGAAATATAAAGGTAGATTGGCATAACAGAACACAAATACAAAAAAATTGGTACTAACAGAGGTATGTTGTAAATGATTCCTTGTGTTTGACAAAAGTATTAATCTAGGCTATTAGGATAAGGAATCACTACTTGGTAAAAATTGCTAGGATAACTGGGAAAACTGAAAACATTATGACAGGAGCTAGGTATAAACCAAAATAGGGTGTGTGAGAAAACCTTATATCAAGATAATGTCAAAATGGATATATGATTTAGATATAAAAATTGATAGTATAATTAAATTAGGGAAATACAAAAGAGTTTACCTGGCAGATCTTTAGAGAAGGGAAGAATTTATGACCAAAAAAGAGATAGAGTATTATACGATGTACAATGAATAATTTTGATTATATTAAATTAAAAAGATTTCCTACAAACAAAACTAATTAACCAAGATTAAAAGGGAAACAACACACTGGGGGGCGTTCATAATAAATTTCTCTGATAAATATCTAATTTCTCAAATTTATAATGAACTAAGTCAATTTCGTTAGAGTACAAGCCATTCCCCAGTCGACAAATGATCAAAGGAAACGAACAAGAAATTTTCAGATGAAGAAAGCAAAGCCATCAAAAATCATATGAAAAAAATGTTCTAAAACACTTTTCAATAGTGAAATGCAAATTAAAACAATGCTGAATTATCTCCTCACACTAATCAGATTAGCCAATATGGTAGTAAAGAAAGTGGTAAATATTGGAGGGAATGTGACAAAAGTGGAACACTAATGCATTGTTGGTGGACCTATGAATTGATTCAAACATTATGAAGCAAAAATTTTAACTATGCTAAAAGGACTATAAAACTGTGCATGCCCTTTGATCTGTTGATACCACTACTGGTTTTGTATTCTAAAGAGTTAATAAAAATAAAGGGAAAGAAACTACTTATACAAAAATCTTCATAGCAGCTGTTTTTGTAGTAGCAAAGAATGGGAAATTAAGGGACATCCATCCATTGAGGAATGGTTGAACAAATTATGGTACGTGTCAGTGATGGAATACTATTGTGTTATAAGAAATTATAGGCAAGATGATAGAAAAAAAACCTGGAAAGATCTGCAAGAACTGATGTAGAGTGAATTAAGCAGAACTGGGAAAACAATGAACACAGTAACAGCAATATTGCATGATTCTCTGTGAAAACTTGGCTTCTTTCTGCAGTGAAATAATCTGGCTCAATCCTGAAAGACTTATAATGGGAGATTCAATCTACCTTCAGAGGAAGAAATGTTGGAGTCATCTCTTACATAAGGGTATTTTTATTTTATTTTGGAATTTTGGTTATGTATGAGTTTGTTCTTACAACAATGAGTAATATGGAAGTGTGTTTTTCATGACAAAAATAAAATTTTAAAATAAAATTTTAATTACTTAGACAATTTGAAAGTAGTTTGGTGAAAATTAGATAAACACCAATATCATACATTATTCACTGTGATAAAAATCAAGATACATGACCTAGACAGAAAGAGTTATCAAAAGTTAGAAGAAAAAATAACATATCAGGTTTATGGATATAAGAGGAATTTATTAGTCAGTATATGTGTGTGTGAGAGAGAGAGAGAAAGAGTACTGTGAGATGTAAAATAGATAATTTTAAGTATATTAAATTGTAACATTTTATACAGACTTAAAACAATGTTGCCAAGATTAGAAGGAAAAGTCAAAAATTGGCAAAAAAAAATCTTTATTGTCTCTTAGATAGTGGTCTCATATATATGATATATAGAGAATTTTTAATGGCATTTACATTGGACCTATGCAGAATCACACTAGTAAAAAAAAGAAACATGTATGTATACACACACACATGTCACTAGAAGGTCCACTGGCTCAAATGATAGATTTAAAATTATTTCAAATTCTAAATTCAGGTCTTCCTTCATATACTTGCTACGGGTTTGAATTGAACCTAAATGCTTTTTTACTCAATTATAAAATGAATCTAAGATTAGCACCTACCTCACAAAGAACTTTTGTAAGGATCAAATTAAATAATATTTGTAATGTTTTGCAAATCTGTAAATGCTATTTAAGTGATTATTATTATCGGTTTAATATTTTTTACTCCTTAGAATCCTATAAATTTCTTTAAAGTGGAATATTTGTCTCTGTAAAAACATATATATATATAGACATATATATATGTTTGTGTGTTTGTACTTGTGTGATATTTATTTTATTAAGGTTTATCATATTATTCAATAATGTGTAATATTTTATTAAATATTTCTAGACTTTTTATATTGATATTTATTTATTTTTTAAAATAAGGACTTGAGTTATGTTTTGGCTAAAATAATCCAAGGCTCCTCCTTCCTTTTCCCTGTAGGTACAGAAGTACCATTATCTAATCCCTATGTTCTACAGTTTAGTTTCCTAATTTTTTTGCTATCATTAGATAGATATTCTTTGTGCAAGAGTGGTATAACTATTCCTCCTTGCCCTTCTTCCTCTGACTATCCCCCCTAACTCCAATCAAATCTCTTTCTGTTTCAGTGTCATTAATTAAATTCTGGGAAAATGGGAGCCCTATTAATATGAAACCTGGAATATGAAGCAGTAGTCAGTACCATTGCTGCAGGTACTGAATGATTATAACTTCTCTATCAGGGGAGATATGTTTACTTGCATTGGGGACTTGGCAGAAAATTTCTGTGCATCTAGATTTCTCCCACTGGGATTTATGTGATAGAGAAGATACTATACAGACAAATTCAGGCAAGTGCAGGGATTGGGAAAGGTCTTTAGTACTATCTCAAAGTATTATCTTTTCAGATATTCCTTTCACAAACTGCAAAAGAGACTTATAATGAGATAATAATATTCAGAAGTGGAAAGAAATTCCTGGGAAACACAATGAAATAGAAAAAGGAAATTATTCATGTACATATATATGTATGTACAGATATATGTGTGTGTCTGTTTACATTTAATCGAAGAGAATATATAGTAATGGAAGACAATAAACCCTCCAAAAATTATCAAGATGTTTATATTTGTCTTCTTTTAGCAATGACTGAAATTGCCATAGTTAGATTTTAACATCAAATAACATCAAGCTTATGAGCTTCACAAAAAAAAAGAATCAAAAATGATACTATAGCATCTTCTCTGGACTAATTGTCTCAATGTACATTTGTATCACCATTTTGGATCTTTAAAGGGTAGATGATAATGTTATTCTGAAAGTTTTGTGAGTGTGAGAGTTTTATGTGAGTTTCTCTTGAATTACTTCTCAATAACCCGAGTCCAATGTAGTTTTTATTATCCATTGATTCCCACCCAGATTTTAGAAAGGGGCATTTACTGAGTTGATATATTAAAAAGAATTTATATTAAAATATCCTTCTAAAAGTGTGGGACATACTTTCCACACATATATGCATAGATCAGGAGAAGATGGATTCACACTTAGAAAGAACATAGGCAAAGGGAAAATCACAGTTTCTGGTAGAATGGACTTCCTTTTTTTTTCTTTTCCTTGAGTTTCCATGAATCTAAGAGATATATGAAGCTTCCTGCTATACTACAAAGGACAATACCCTTATAAAAAATTAAACATCATTTCTCTCTACTCCAAAAAGGTCGCATTAACTTTGAACTGACTTTCCTTAGTATGCCCAATTTGTTTATTTTAGATCTCAGGTAGATGTATTGTTGGTCTGATCTCTACACTGATATGGTCAATGGTGCACAGGGCTGTCAAATTGCCCCTGTCCTCCCTCTATCTTACCACTCCTAGCCTTTCCATTCTTTGATTGTGGTCATTAAGGATCTAGCTCAATGTGTTTCTAAAATTTAACCCTTCATTATTGGAATGTTCTGCTAGAAAATGAGAGGTATGTCTTACTCTTTCAACTGATCCCAATAAATTTCAAGCAATTTCATCCATTGCACTTCACTCCTTGTCAACTTAATTAGGTTGTTTGAGCCAGGTTAACCCTTTGATCAGTTGGTTGTTGATTGATTTAATAAAAGTGCTCATGAATTATTCATACCTATTTTATATATTTGCTTGATTCAATAATTCAAAAGGAAAATCTCATATGATAAAGTTATGTGTATAATAGGATACCATGCTTACAAAAAATAGGAAAAATTAAAAGTGACAATATTTAAGATGAAGGTGGATGATATACTAAATGGTGCTATTTTGAGGACTTGCTCCTCAATGTAATAATAAAACTGGAAGTTACAACATGATTGTCTAAAAGATTAACCAGAGAAATTAAGGAAATTACGGGATGATGAATAATTATTTTGTAACTTCTTACAAAACATTAAGGTTTTACACAACTTTGATTGAACTTTTGTAGATATTTTGAGAATAAATATATAGGCTATTTTTCCTCTCTCCCTTGAAGGTGAGTGGTAATATGTATAAGCCCTTCTTAAATGACTTCCTCAAGTACATTCTTTTTGTAAAACTTTTACCTTCAATCAAAAGAAGTATAAGGGCTAGGAAATGGTGATAAAGTGACATGCCCAGGGTCATACAACTAGGAAGTGTCTGAGGCCAGATCTGAATCTAGGACCTCCTATCTATGGGTCTGGCTCTCAATCCACT
This sequence comes from Monodelphis domestica, assembly GCF_027887165.1. Lineage (NCBI taxonomy): Eukaryota > Metazoa > Chordata > Mammalia > Didelphimorphia > Didelphidae > Monodelphis > Monodelphis domestica. Next base: position 364,410,844 of record NC_077229.1, read on the forward strand.
TATCCACCCAGCGACCCCCTTTCCAAGTACATTCTTAGTTCAGCTACTCCCTGGATCTCTCCAAAACCATTGGGGGAAAGAAGGGACAACTTAAAACTATACCTTTATTTTGCCTCTGGATAAACACAGCACTCCAAGTCACAATGGTCTAAAACAAATTATCACCATTTGATTTCAGTAGATCAATTAAGTCATTTGTTTCATTTCCAATTCCTTTAAAATAATTTCTGATGCTTTCAAAGAGTTTCTCGAAGAACAAGCCCATCACAACTCATAGAAAGACAAAAATAGAATCCCCGAATGTCACTTTCACATTATCATAGGACATACATCCTTAACTGATCACTTGGACTTATTTTTTAATGTAATATTGCTAAAAAAGGTAACCTACACTGTATACTCTAAAGGATATAAATAACTCACAACCCTGTCTTACTTTTTCATTTTTATAAAATTTTTGTGATATAATTCAATATATTAATGAAATATTAATGAATATATAAGTGAAAGGCTAGAATTCCATATCATTATGTATTGAGAACATGCTTGATAAAGATATATAAACAGAAGAAGTAAGCTCTTCCATATCTTTACCTTTATATAATTGATTAAAAGTACAGAAAGCATGTTTCCAATGTGTTTATTCCTTTTTTTAAACGCTGTTTTTAATAATCCTTTAGAGCAAATGCAACCTTAAAGGCTCCCCCCAGCAAAGTTTCTCCCACATATATGTGAAAATAACAATTCCTTGAGAGATGCAATAATATATAATTATATTTTACCATATTCTGATGTTTAATATTAAGAGTAGCCTAAAACAAGAAAAAATGCTAATGAAAGATGTTTTCTACCTTGACAGAAGATTCTAGTGCTGATTCTAAATTAGAGATGAATTCCCAAAGCATGGCAGATGATTCAAATATCTGTGATATTATATTCATATTATTTAAAATTACTCATCCTAACTATTCACAAAGGTGAAGAGAAAATGGATGAAGAATATTTATTGTCTAAAATGTAATAAGCAATTGAATGGAGAGTCCAAAGTACTAATATATTACTTCAGATATCTATAAATACCTATGTATATGTCAATATACTATACATATATCTTAAACAAATATATAAATGTTACTTCTAGGAATTTATTAGTATATGTGCTTATATATAAAGTTTTAACATTACATGTGTGTACACTAATAAATAATATACATTTGAGTATACATGCATGTATGTGGATATATATGTATGTACTTAAATATGTATGTACACATTTTTATATGAAATATTTATGAAAGATAAGATGGACACAGAATTCTATGAGGGCAGTAAATGGGATTACATTTGAGAAGTTCCAAAGCACTTTCAATGACTCTGAAGCAATGTTTGTCTTTTCAGTGACATTATTTTTCAGTCATCATAAATTTGAAGAGGAAAGGAGGAAAATTATGAAGATTATTTATTGGTTACTTTAATGATTGCAAAGTGCCATACATATTGTCTCATTTGAGCCTGTTAAAGGGGAATTTGTCCTTTTGACTTTTTGGATTGCAGGTACCTGCCACGAATTTGAACTCAGACTGGAACCAAAGACGGTGTGAGGAAAATCATTGGATGAATTTAGTCACAAGGGCAGAACAACAGTCAGAAAAATGGAGCAAGGCAGCCAAGAATATCACAAGAGAGTAGAGTAATTTCCCAGGCACTGCCCCCTGGGAGGCCCAGGCAAATTAAAAAACTAAGTTTGGCACCTGAGATGTGATGTGTGACAGTGGGCAGAGAAGAGACTTTATAGAGGTGAGGTGAGGAGGAAGGTGGGGGGCAGTTGGCGTGCCTGATGATGATGCTGTTTGGATCTGTGGCAAGTGTAGTGATGAGGCCCAAAATGGTGGCCACAGATCAGCTCTCCTATTTTTTACTTTTTTTCCTTCTCCTACCTTTAATTTGAGAAAATTATTAATCTGCAGTCAGTCTCTTACTTTTAATTCTTACAATCTTCCCAGAAACCCCATGAGGTAGGTGATATTATTGAGACAGATATTCATTATTAGAATGTTCCAGTTGAGAAAATTGAGGGTAACAGGTATCATTTCATTTAGCCAAGGTTAAATGCCTTGTAAGTGAAGCAGGATTTTAACTCAGGAGTTTATGAGCCTAAGTCAGCACTAATTACTATGTAATAACAATCTCCATAGGATCAAAACTCTAGATGACTCAGAGAGTGATCAGGTAGGGGACACAGAGGACAGAAGCCTGGAGTTGGGAAGTGTAAAGATAAAATTTATGGTTGAGATTGATTGTAATAATTTCTGGTTGCCAAGGATTTTAATTTCTAAAATCCTAAAATGAAACACTCAACCCAGGATGGAATTTTATGGTGATTTAATTACAATAGGAGGAAGAAATTAAGAAAGAGAGAGAGAGAATAAAAAAAGAGTTAACTCAAACTGCTCAGGCTCAGGCTGAGCCAGGCAGGAGTTCAAGGCCTTGGAGAAACAAGGGAAAAGGGAGATAGTCCTTTTCTCTCATATGATCGATTGAGGGAAGTTGTCTGAGGGAGCTCCTCCAAGTTCAAATTGCAGGATCAAACTGGCATCTAGCCCTCTCCACAGGAAGTGACGAGAACTTCAAAGGCAGTTCTCTACCTCATTTCCTGCAATTCACATGTGCCAATGGTGGCTCAAGGTTGGTTTAGGACAGTCCAGGGGACAGTCAGTTGTTTCTGATTTGTCATTTGCTAGCACATGCCCATGTAGTGTGGGTGTGCACATTCCTGGGTGCTAGAAGGAAGGTGGGGAAAATCTAAAAATCAAAGAAGACATGAGTTCAAATCTGACTTCAGACCCTTACTAGTTGTGTGACCCTAGGCAAGTCAACTATGGCTCAGTTTCCTTTTCTATAAAATAGGTTGGAATAGAAAATATCAAACCATTAGTAGTATCTTTGCAAAGAAAAATTCAGATGGCATCAACTGTCATTGACTTATCTATTATAAGTCAGACAAGCATCCAGGAAATTCAAATTCCAAGAGACTCAAAACTAAAACAAAGGATATCTGCTGTCATAGAAGAAATGAATAGTTTGAGTGCAAATTGAAATATACTATTGTTTGTTTTATTTCCTCCATGAATTTTTCTTTAGTTTAAGCAATATGTCTTCTTTCACACAGTGGAAATATGCACTATATGATAATTTATCTACAACCTGTATCATATTTCCTGACTTCTTGTGGGATAAGGAGACATAGGTGAGAGAGAAAAAATTGAATTTCATAACGTCAGGAAATTAATATTAAAATTAGAAAAAATTAAAATTAAAATGTATTATAACAAGACATTTTAAAGGAAAGAAAACACCAAATGGAATTAAAAAGAGTAAAACAAGATTGAAACAATTCAACAACAGCAATAACAACAGAGAATAATAAAAGATAGGGAGTGGTTTAAACATTCTACACCATTTTAGAATGACCATTCATGAACTGTACATAATTGTCCAAAACTTTTCATAAGAAATATGAGAAGAAATATACTCTCAAGTAAGAATCAAGAGATCATTGTTCAAATTCCAGCTCTACTTTTTTGGTTTCCTTTGTGACCCTGAGCAAGTTCTTCAATGCTTCTGGTCTTTAGTTAACTTATCTATAAAAAGAAATATATTACATAACCTCTCAGAGCCTTTCCAGTTCTAAATAGTTGTCATATAGGCTTGTTCTGAGAGCAAGAGAGAACAGATGGACAGCCTCTGTGCTGAATAGATATTCAGCTTTAGACAGAGTAAAAATTTGCATGAAGAAGGTATGGGAGGACATGGAGAAGAGTTTTACAGGGTGAGAAGATGTGAATGTTTTCCTAACTCATCTCTCCGGACAGAATAATGTAATCACAAATCCACTGAAGTATCTTATTTAGGGAAAAATCCATAATTAAAAAATGTTCCTTCAATCCACAGAAGGCTGTAACAGAAAAATCTTTAACAATATAGTAGATAGGTTGAAGATGATTAAATGACTTTGAGGCAGCAAGAATGCCAAATGAAGCTATTTAATTTTCTCATTAAAACATTAATATCATTTTATGACCTAAAATGATATTTTACTATATCCTTAAATATATATTTCCTAAGGGCATATATTACTGAGGGTGAGGAGGGATACTGAATTAAGAGAGAAGCCTAAACATTTAACAAATTATTGGGAATAGCTTTGATACTACCTCCAGAAGACTCTTGATAGTCAAACTTTTATTCATCTGTAACTGTCTAAAAGGCTTTGTACTAGATAATGGGGACATGTAGATTTTTAAAAATCAGTCGCCTTCAAGGAAGACACAGTGCACTACACAGACTATGGCATGGACACAATGAATATAATAAAATATGACAAAGGAGACATGCAGAAAAATATTCTTGGGGAAATAGTCATAAATAGGCAACTTTCAAAAGGCATTAGAGAATAAATTATGGAGGAGTTGATATCTGAGCCAAATATCATATAATGAGAGATGGTTTCTTAAAGGCAGAGATGTAGAAAGAATGCTTTTGAGGCTGAAGGAATGGTTTGCAAACAGGCTCAAAGAGATTTAGAATAATAAATTTCAGAGAAAGGAGACTATTCCAATTTCACTGGATTGTATGTGTATGCTTATATATATATGTATATATACACACATACTAACTATGAACTATACACAAACTAAAGTAATATAAAATGAAACTGAAAAGAAAAATTTTGGTAAAATGCCACGGGCAGGGTCCAGCCTCACTCGCAACTCCAGGGGTTCCTGACAGGTGGCAAATGATTAGTCAAAAAAATAACAAAGGAAGACAGCTGTATCTTTACAGCCATGGGAATGCTTGGCATCTGATAACTACTCTATCATGCCCAGGCCTGGTGTTTATTTTTATACCCATTTTCTTGGCACATAGATACATACCTAACATACATGTCTACATGGAGATAATTGGAAAAGGGATAAATTAATGTTTAGCAAATCACTTGATTAACATTCTATATTCTTGTCAATACAATTGCAGATTCTTGACAGAATAAGAATAATAATTTCACCCAAGATAAATGATTTCATCACAGGTGGCTTAATTTTCTCACTACCCTGTGAGGAGTTTTGAGCTTACAAAAAATCAAGGAAAATTACTTATTCCTAGTAATAAAATGGAATAGTTAATCAATAGTTCTTAAAAGACAATTCAACAATAGTATCATTGATGTTGAGGGATACTGGGAACACAATTCAAATTTAGACTGATTATTTTTCAGGATTTTACTAGGGAGTTTCTGAGTTACTGATTCGTGCAATCAAGTCACTGAGGCATATTGAAGCTTGATGTACTTGTACGCTTTGTATGGGCCTTTATGACTGATTTATGTCTTGGCTCCATGAGAATAGGTTTCTGTAAGTGGGAAAGTTTTGGGATTGGCCTGTAGCTGCAGTTTCACTAGGGATTAGGTACCTACCATGTAGTCTTTTGGGGTTGGACTTGAAGGTCTGATCTTTTGGTGATGTTTTGGGGAATTCGGGTACAGGTACTTTGCTCTTGCATTATTCCTTCTGAGACTAGGGGGGATGATAGTCATGTCAATTCCATAGGTAAGGGATATTGATGAGAGAGGTCATGCAAGGGGGACTAAGTGGGCAATCACATCTTGCCAAGGGCCACTCTGTGGCCTCCTTAGCTACCACACATGACTCTGTCAAGATGTCATGCATGGTCTGATGGCTCCCAGAAGTAAAAGGAGTCAGATTACAGAGGAAACTAATTTTCAAGTCAAGCATGAACTAGAAGGAAAAAAAATAGGTTACTTGACTCTTCTTCATTGTAAAATGAAGCATTTTGTTGAGATGAAAGTAGATATAGGGAAATTAATGAGATGTAATATATATATATATAATCATTTTAATACCTAGTTTAAAAGTTTAAATTATATTCAGTTAGGAATGGGAAGTTACTGATTATTTTGAGCCCAATATGATTAGGAATTTTTTTGGTGGCTATATGAAATATTGATTACAGAAAGGCAAAACTTAGAGCAGAGACCATCTTGGAGGCTATGAAAACAACATAAGTGAAAGGTGAACTAAGATTAACCCTACCTATGACCAAAATTCATAGTGGTCAGAGTGCTGAAATTGAAGTTAGAAAATGACTAGGTTTGAATTCTACCTTTAATCCTCATTAGCTATGTGACTTGGAAAAAATACCTCTGCTATTATTTTTTATGTTTAACATTCTTAAGCTTTTTGCATAGGTGGATAAAATATGCACTTTCTGAAACTGCATGAAAGTATTGATATTCAATGTTACTTACTGAAAACATCTTTGAGATGACTCCATCAACAGTATTATGGACAGGAGGGATGATCTGTTTCTCATGCTGTTTCCACATGATTTTGGTTTCTTCTGTTGAATATCTATGTGATTTCAATCCACATAATTTAGGGATTCTGATTATTCAGCATGGCAATCTTTGTTTAAAATACTCTTTACTTTATATAGATAAACATTTTGTCTGGGTCATTCTGGACTACAGTTTTGTCTTTCATAATGGCCAGTGTTTCCCTAGAGTTTAGTTGGTATATACTTCAGACACTTTGAGGTTGAGTTTGTACTGTGAAGATTTGTTATATATTAGTTTAATAAAGATAATAAATTACTGGTAAATTATTCTAGCCACAAAATCATATCTTGCTAGATGTATGAGTGACGCTAAATTTTTCCCAATTCCAATGATGTGTTAAACAGTTTCTATGATTTCCTTGAATAAATAGATTTGGATCAATAAATTCAATCTCCTTGAGAATAGTACTTCTCTAATTCTGGTTGGTGATGGCTGATTATGATTTACTATCACAAATCCTTTTATTCTTATAAACAAATACACCCGACTCTGTTATTTAATTTTGTCTTAGTAAACATTTTGATTTCCTGTGGATGTTTTACAGGGAAAATCTTTTTTTATTTCATTCTTGAATCTTGACAGTTTTGTAGGCTCCATTCTACTTACGAAAAGTAAAAAGCTGAACTAAATAACTTTTCAGCTCTTTTTGACAAACCCAGTGATATATACCCATTTTAACCTTTATTATTTCTGGCTGAATTTATTCTAAAGTACTACTGTCATTTTAAACCTGTTCATTGTGTGTTCCTAAAATGCCTATCAAATCTGTTTTCTCTTTCTTTGAAAGAGAGTATTAATTTTTGTAGCTTTCTTGATTTGACAAACTTTTTATTTCTCTAATATTGTACAGATTATTGTTAGGATGTTTCCAAATTTGTTAAGATCCATTTTACATCCCTGATATGTGTCTTACTGCTAGTAATGCCAAAGTATGAATTATTTAAAATGTATTCTTCCATTGAGTTTTATTCTAGAATATTAGTAAGTCTTGTCATATAGATCCATAGCTTTCTCCTTGTTAGTTTAGTGCTTTGTATAACTTGCTTTAAGCGTGCCAAGAAATTATTTTACCTTCTTCCATTTGTTCAATTTGACTTTCAGATTCAAGCTTCAAGCCATGGATCTCTATCTTTCTTCGATGTTAACTTGAAAAATTTACACTAACTGGGCTTGTGACATTTTCATATCAGTGGATAAATATTTCATTAAATGGTAAAGCTCCTTAGTTTGTATTTTAATAGTGCCATATAACTTGATGCCATTCATGTACATTAAGTGATTAATGAGATTTTTTGATATGACTCTATAACATGGAAGTCATGATCATTTCTTTTTAGAGGAGATGATAATAAGTTTAATGCTAGGCAGAAACATAATGGGCCTTTTTTTGTTCAGTCATTTCAGTTCAGTCTGACTCTTTGTGACCCCATTTGGGATTTTCTTGGCAAAGATTCTTATTGTATCTCTAAATGGTGCTAGGTCTTATAGCAATTGTTTTTGTAATTATTATCATTTATTTTAAATAGACACTAGGGGGTAATGATAAACCATGAAGTGAAAAAAAGGAGCAGTGGAAGAGGAGAAATACTAAAAGAGAATAGTGAAGTCAAAAGTAAGAGAAAAAAAAAGAATCCAAGAAGAAAGGGTAATCAGTAGTGTTGAATGTAATAGGAATGAAAGTGTGAATGATTAAATTAAAATCTTTGGTATAAGTAACTTACAGGTCATTCATGACATGGAAAAATATACATGTATGTATATTTATACATATATGCATAAGTATGTATATATTTATGTACATATACATTTATACATACACTGGTATATAAACAGTAGAGTATATGCTGATTCAGTTACCCACAGTTAACAAAATGAAAAAAAGAAAAATTAGTAAAATTTTAGATCAAAAAAAGTTCATAAGTTTCAAACAACCCACCAAGCTAATTCAAGTTATAGCACAGTGAAATCAACCAACCCAATACATAATTCATCTTTTTTTGAGGAAGAGAGTCAGATGGACTAAGACAGAATCATGAAGAGATGGGGGGGGGAGAGGGAGAGATTGTTGCTGTTGCTGTTATCTGGCATTCATTTTCAAAAAGGACTTATGACCTCACAGGTTAATGTCTTGATTTGTGCATGAATTGGATTTAAGTGAGACAGAGTTGCCCAAATTTATCAGCCTCAATCTCTCTTCCATAGTCCTCAAAGTCAAGTGGTGAGACAAAAGTCAAGATGATTGTGGATGACCTGGTTTGCACTGCATGAGCTTAGTATGCAGTTTCTGACCAAACTCTAAGCACTCAAAAGTATTTGCTTCATCCATCTTCAGGGACATTAGAATGGATTTTTCTCATCTGTCCTTTCCGCTGGAGGTCTTCATGTGCTTCAGGTAAACCCTTCAGTCTTTATGTCATCAAAGTTTTTCTGATGTATCAGTTATACTCAACCTACTTTAGCCCAACTGCTGAGATGTTTTTTACCAGGATGGAGCCTTTGTGTAAGCTATAGCTTCTTGGAGACTCAAGTAAGTTGAGTGCCAGATGGACAGGATAGGTGGGTGAACAGTCCTTAAGAGGGCTTAGCAAATCCTCTCATCAGAGGTACTAATCCTCCTTGAAAATCTAGACACCCTGAGAAAGAGTACAGTATTATATAATAATGTACAATGTATTTTAATATTTCTGTATTTCATACTGATGTATTGCAATGTGATTAATTTGTCAGTTAAACTTTATTCTATATACACAGAAACAAGAAAATCATACTATACATGGAACCAGCAGGTAATCATTTATAGCCACAATTTTAGCCCTCCTCAGTAGGATCTGGGACATATTCCCACTGGACATAGGGAATCTACTATATGTATCTTAAAATTAAAGAATTGTAAATTTTGAGGGTACTTAGACTCAATTAGTCTCACCTTTACACAAAATACAAATACTAAATAAAACAATGCTTATGAGGCAACATTAGCTTGAATACCACTAGTAAGAAGAAAATGATTATTAAATGAAAAAACTATTCCCAATTTTGAAAAGGTCTGATTTGTCCTATTCCCTAGGCATAACATATCTCCATGCTGTCTTTGACTTGATTGTCACTAACTTCTCAAATTTAACTAGTTACCAATCCAAACCACACATACATATATATATATATATACACACACATATATATATATATATATATCTTTCCTATATATTCACTCTCTCTATCCTCTTATTAGCCTTAAGTAGAATCTAGTATTGCCAAGGATGCCCCAAATGTGGTCACAAAGAGTCACACATGACTGAAATTACTGAACAACAAAGAATATAATTATCACTTCCTTGTCTACATAGATCTCTTGCCATTTGCCTTCAGTTATATTTGCCAGTACTGGGGATATAACTAATCTCTTGATATTAACACCCAGTGTATCCTTGGCCTTATTACGCTTCTTGCATATAGACACTAAAAATCACTTTGTCTTCATATTTGCCCAGAAATTGAACCCTATTATATGTTTTTTCTCCTGTGAATAGCATGTAAATTTCTTGAAAGTAAGGACTAACTCACTTTTTATTTGCATTCCAATACTTTGTACATCATTAAATACTTTTCATTTTCTTTTTCTCATTTATTCTTCCATTCATTTATGTGATAATGTTCTCTTTGCAATTCTTTCCGGTCCCATTCAAAAAAATCCTTCATAATATTTTCAGAAGAATATTTTTCCTTTTCAAAAATTCATTGTCACTTTAGTCCTAAGCAACAAAATGTAAAGTCTTTTACCTGGTATTTAAGGCTTCACACTGTATAATAACAACTAACCTTTGTTTTTCTCTTACTACTGTAGAGTCAGTATGGTAGTCTGTTAAATGCACTGAGTTTGGAGTCAAGGAAACTGAGTTCAATCTCTGCCTTTCCCTTCTTATTGCTTGTGAAGCCTTGGGCAAGTTACTTAACCTTATTCACCCTCATTTTCCTAATGTATACAATGAAGAAATTAAGCTAGCTTATGTTATATATGCCACCACTGGGTACACATATCCACACACAGAAACAGGAGAGAAAGAATCTCTATATTTGTATGAGATATTTAGAATGGGTAAGTAAAGATCAGGGAATGGATGGTCAAACTCTGGAGTGTGAATAATTTTATTATTGTCCCACAAATCATTATGATTATGAAAAAGTCAGAGAAATATGGGAATGATCATACACATCAATGTAGAGTTAAGTAAATAAAGTCAAAAGACTAAGAATAATGTAAAAAGGCAAAATTACTGAACTGATGTAAATGAAAGAATACTAAAAGAAAACTGAACAATTAAAAAATGTAATGATCAAGCCTGGAACTTGTAAAAAGATGCAGGGAATGATCCTTCATCCTTCTGGAATGGATCTAGGAGGTTATATTTGCACAATGTTGCATTCTTGGTCATTCTTAGTCATTACATTGGATGACTTTTTTAGTTCCCCTAGTTATAAGGAGTCACTCATGGCAAAGTATTAATGTAGCATTGTACATCATGATAAGATATGATGTGCAAAGAATCATTAATAAACCTTTAAAAATGTTTAAAATGGCATTATCCAGGCAGCTAGATGGCTCAGTGAATTGAGAGCCAGGCCCAGGAGGTCCTGGGTTCAAATCTGTTCTCAGACATTTTTTAGCTATATGACCCTGGGCAAATCACTTAACCCCAATTGCCTAGCCCTTACAACCCTTCTGTCTTGGAACCAATTCTCAGTATTGATTTGTAAATGAAGGTAAAGATTTGAAAAATAAATCATTATTGATGCTTTTCTATATACACCCTTCCCCTCCAAGGTACCTTTGGAACAAAATATTGAAATTTTTATATAGACAGCACCATGCATATTTGAACAAGTGATATTATCAAACCTGAAAAGAAATTACAATGAGAAAGTTTTGTTGTCAGCATAAAATTAGTTTATTACCTTACCCACACACTTCCTCAGCTACTTTCATTTATATTTTAAGTTGCTCTGTGGATTACAGTGGTTTGGAATGAATGAATTCCATCTACTGTCAAAAAGCAAAAACCAGCAACATTTCTAGCATATGCCATGCCTTTTCCCAATTCTTTGTGCTCCCATCTGTCCTATGCTTTGGATTCACACCACTTGAGATTAAAGCTTAATGAAATGCTTCACATATAAGTACTACAGAATAAAAACAACAAACCTGCAATAATAATAATAATAATATTTTACATAGTGCTTTATGTTTTGTAATTCACTTAGGAAAATATCTCATTATCAATCATCTCCAATACAGCTCAGTGAGATAGGCACAATTGTTAATTATCCCACTCCAATTTTATAGATGAGGAATCTGAGGGAAATAGAGATTAAGCAATTTTTCTGGGTATGTACATAGTGTCTAAAACCAGATTTGAACTTGAGTGACTCCAGGGCTATCACTTTATATACTGTACTTCCTCAATTTTTAAAATGATTACTTTATGAAGATTACATATTCCCAAGATCAAAGAAATATTGTGTAACCAATGTGCACAGTAATTAGTTCATTGACATTGTGGTGAAAGAGTTAATGTACATTTCCTTGCATTTTTGTTAGAGGGCAGCTGGATAGCTCAGTGGATTGAGAGCCAGGCCTAGAGACGGGAGGTCCTAGGTTCAGATGTGGCCTCGGCCACTTCCCAGCTCTGTGACCCTGGGCAAGTCACTTGACCCCCATTGCCTACCTCTTACCACTCTTGGGGTGTATGGGGTGCTCAGGGAGGAGTAGTATCTCTGGTATGGAGGGCTTGTCATGCCCTCCTAGGGCAGCTCTCCAGCCTCTGACCCCCACCTGACATCCAGCTCTCACTTGTGGCTCCTAGTAGCTGCTAGCATGCAGCAGCGGCCACACCCCAGGCAATGGCTTTGACAGGCCGGCTAAACCTTGTGAGGGTAGCCATCAGTGAACTAGGGCTTTGTTCACCCAGCATGTGAAGACTGCCTCGGTGGAACAGACAGAAGAAACCAACAAGAGGATTCAACGGCTGAGATGGCGATGCAGCAAGGCACTGTGGAGTGCTTAGGGCGTGAAGGAGCACAAAGGACAACACGTCCATCCAATGCAGCTGAGGAAGTTTCCAGGTGTAACGACTTTTCGTGCCACTGGACGCCGAGAGAGTGGGACTGTCTCTGTGCATTGACTCTTCCACTTAAATCTCCTTCACGCACAAGTGTTTTTGTGCACACTCATCTAAAAACCATAGATGAAAATGCACAAAGACAATCGTCATCCTCGGTTACCGAGAGACTACTACCATTACCTTTCCTTGCCCAAATTTCTTGCCCATATTTGGGAAACCTTTCTCTAAATGCCATATTTTTACTTGAACACTCAAGCAATTTAATAAAGACTAAATCATATTTTAAAGGTAAGCCAAAAGGTTTTAATAATACTTTCTAAAGAATAGCTATGGTGACATGGGAAAGTAAAACGTATTTTTGTATACTTTAATCTCATGAACATTTACTTTGCTACAATCATCAGATTATAAATGAATAAAGAACTGTAGGTAACAGCTGGAATAATAAATCATTGCCCTCTTTTTCTTTGTTAATAATGTCTTTTCTTTGGTGTAAGTAGAAGCTCACAATGTATATTTAATATGTCCCTTAGGTAGCTATATCTGAGATGGTAAAATTATTATCTTCTAAATGTTAAGATCAGGCATCCATTCCTTAATAAAAGATGAAGCAATAAAATAAAAAAATCATTTAATCTCATATGAAGCTAAAAATTAAATGCAGCATTTTGCTTTGAAAATAATAGCTATCATGCTATTAAGAATCATTCATTACTACTTATCTTCTTTCAGTTTTTAAATTGAGTTTAGCAAGGTCCATATCCTGGCCTAGAAATTTACTGATTGCTACAAGTGGCAATAAATGATCTGGTCTCTGTTCCTTTGCTTCAATCTTCTGAATAACTGCATGACTTCTCCAGGTTAAAACTCAAACTCTAACCATAGAGTAACACCATTCATAAAGGTTTTTAGATCTTTAGAAATTGAGAAAGAGCCTCAGAGAGAGTTCAAATGCAAGTGATGCTGGAATTTATGACTTGGTTAATAAAAATAAATTGTCATTTATATTATTAATCAGTTCCACTGTCTATTATTTAAGTGAAGCATATATCTATGCATGTACACATACACACACATATACAGATTCAGATACACCCACACACATGCACACACTATCATCAAAATCTTTATCTCATTTTCAAAATGTATTAAACTACTTCCTCTCCATTCCCAGGATATGGGCTTTATTTGGCACAGACATTCAAAAACAGGAAATAGTGCATTCAATCTCCATTTGTTAATCAGTAGATTCTTAGAGTTTAGACTTCACTGCATAATACAGCATGCAAGATACTTAACATATTCTGAGTAAAATCCACTACTCTAAGCTTAATCATGCTATTTAATTGCGAGACTTAATTTGAAAATAATTGTTCACAGCAATTAAGTAAATGCCCCAATTTCATTAACAGACTTTCTAATTAGAACCTACAACATAAAAGTGCTAATGTTGCTTCATTAGGTTTGATTTACTGTATCCAATACTACTTTTTTATTATCCTTTTAGTTTTAACCTGAAATTGTGTTTTAGGGTTAATTATGTTTGGTTACGTTAAATATCCAGTAGGAATTATGGATGAATTAAAAAATAGAAATGCCTTATATTAAATTTTCATTTTAACTTCCTATATTAAATGTAGATTGGGACCAACATTTTGAAACCTCTTCACTGTAGAATAGTTGAGAACAATTAGATAGAATTGCATTTGGCTCAGATTGTAAGTAACCAGGTTTTTAAAAATTGAATATGTTCTTTCACATATGGTATCCAATTGTATTACATAGCTATAACCAGAAGTTAAAATGTTATTTTCTCCCATTGAAACTATATCAAATTGGCAATGGAGGGGAGTGAAAGGTGACTTGGGTTAATGGAATCATTATCACAACATAATGTGGTAAATTAACAGTCCTCACCTATATAAACTGTAGTTTCCTATCAATGAATTTAGACATTTGTAGGCCAATGGAACTCTGGATGCCTACATTTTCAAGAAAACATGATGTGCTATTGATTACTCCCTCTTTTTATGTAGATCTCATTCCCTTTTTATTTTGACTTTCAAGGATTGATATGGATAAATAATTTTTTTCAGTCTGCATCTCACCTGCTTATGAGCTTCTTATCAAGGCAGACATATAGTATCCATCACCAGAGCTATACTCAATCTTATCAATTTTGGTAGTATTTACCAGAGATTTTGCTCCTCTGTATATAGTAGCTTTTGAGATCTAAAGTTTACTTCTGTATTATAATGAAGAACTGAAGTAATATTTTTGTGAGTTAAATAGTAATGTATATAATTTATAATCTGCACCAAAATAATGTTTGTAATCATGGAGCCCTATAAGAGCAACTGTTAAAAGACTTCTGTGACAATGTCAAAAGAAAAATTTTCTGGAAAAAATATACTCTTGCAGAAGTTCAAAGCTTAAAAATAAGTTGGTCAAATGCTGCACAATCATCATGTTCCTACTTGTCCTAATCCTTAATTAACCCCTTCTTTTACCTTTTATTCTTCCCCTATGATGTCCAAACTGTTTAAGTCTAATTACAGGCAAGTCTCTACCTGTTTTTCTTATCCTAAATGACATAAACAAATAAGGATACATAAGTAGAAATATTAAAATGGTTGCATTAGTTGGTGTAAAACCATGTACCAATAGTCTTCCATTTATGTTTTATGCTTGATTCATGTACTAGCAGTCTCTGAAGAACTTAAGTTAAAGTTATTCAAAGCACTAGAATTATACAGTTATCCCTTGCTATATTGCAGCTCACTACTTGCAGCTTCACTTTATCATGGGTTTTTAAATAGCATCTATCTAATTTTGCATTGTAGAGTTTTTGGTAGATCATGCTATTTTGCAGATGAATATCATACTGTACACAATTGAAACAGCCACTACAGCTTGTGCAAGTTTGCATGTGAGATTGTACACAGCATGCTATTGGCTGATGAAATGAAAGGCAACCAACCACAACACTGTGTTCTGTATCCTGAGCACTGATTGGCTCAGTGTTTACAAGATTGGAAAAGGTTTATAGGAGAGTGGGAAGGGTTTATAAAGCTTTAAAATATATATAACCCTAACCCTAACCATAGAGTAACACCATTCATAAAGGTCTTTAGATATTTAGAAATTTAGAAAGAGTCTCAGAGAAAGAGAGTATTAAGGTTTCAAGTCTTTCTAATTTACAGGAAGATCAGGGCTGGAATTCAAGTCCTGAGGGTTTCCTCCACACTGCAAGGGACCAGAGACCCAGAGAAGGACAGAAGCCAAGAGAGCTTCCATGCTTCCCACAATGTCTTTTGAAACTTCATCTAAACCCTTCCCCCAGATTGTTTAATTGGCCCATGAGGACTTCTACTTCTGGCAGCCCTGCTGGGTCAAATTACATGATTTTGTGATTTCTATGTTAAGTCTTTCTAGAATTGGACTCAGTTGGAGGCCCCCTTGATAGTTAATTCACACAGGAATAAAGTTCATTAAAATTGTAAAAGGAGGGAGAGTCTCTAGGGTATGAAGAGGCTTAAGGGCTACATAGAGTATCTTATATCATAAGCAGAATATAACCTATCACAAAATGAAAATTGCACAAGAGAACCATTAAAAACAATAGGCTAATTACATTGAAAAGTCGAGGATAACCAATTATCAGCCCATTTGCTCTCCTAATATCCATAAAATGTCACAAGATGTAAAGAAAACCCCTGCTACTTTTTAACTGGAAGTCTTGTGATGTTGGAGACATAGGCAAGAAAATAACTATTCTGGACTTCTATCACAGAGCAGATAGGTAGCAGTGCAAATCTGTTCTTTAGTGGCCCCCAAACTAATTTGCACTGGTTAGTTCCTCTGTAAATGTGTCACATTGTATAGGGGATCAGAGAATGCTGACAACTTGGGCAACTCCCAATTATGGTTGTTGATTCTAAATTATTCCTAGGGAATGAGATAGCTAGACTGAACAAATATAAATGCATAATTTTATTCTTCTTTAATGAATTATAGATATCATTAAATATTGGATGTAAAGAAATAACTAATACCAATACATCCATAGTTTCCAATTATGGACCAATATGATGTGAGATCAGGTTTTCCTCAATAGAATGTCTTGTTCTATTTCATTCCACATAATTCCAAAGTATTATCAGTGATTCGTTTGGAAAGGAAATGTTATTCTGATGTAGTAAACAGAAAACATGAAGAATTCAGAGAAGTATTAAAAACATTAACTAATACAGTGCAAAATAATAATAAGAATATAATATGCAGACTAACTATGACAATATAAATGGGAGAGGGGAACATTTTGCAGGCAGAATGAGCAATGTTGACCCATATTGTTCAGAATTTAAATCCCCTGACCATATCTTCAGAAGTATGGGATTACAGGTAGAAAATAATTCTAATGCTGACAGTTTTGTTCATTAATATTTAAAAGATTTGTTTAATTGCTTTCTTCCTGATCTCACCTCCCTTTATTGATTATATTCAATTTATCCTGTGTATATGATGTTTCTACATAGTTCTTTATATATTGACTCCTCTATTAGACTAACAGTTACTCAAATGTAAGGAGTGTTTTTTGTCTTTCTTTGTATTCCCATTGTTTAGCACAATGTTTGACACGTAACCATTTAATAAATATTTATTGACTATTGAATAACTAACTTTTGAACTCTTTTGGCAAGGAGTGGCTTATTGAGTATGGTAGAAGGGAAAATATGTTGGAAAATTAATTTTATGTAAAAGTAAAATTAATCAATAAGGTAAGTGATTTTTTTCTTCAAATACAATGTATTAGCTCTCATTTTCTGTATTTTACTTTGCTTTGGGAATATGACTTCAAAGGTAGCATCCAATGAAAGAATAAATGGAAACAATTTGGTCTATAAAATCTTCATTTTCTCCTTTTTCATGTTCACTTAGAATTCCAAAGGATTCCCTGTTTCTTTAGTTATTGTTTGAATTCCCTTTGTTTTACAAAATTGAAGAGAATCTGTATTTTCTTTTTGGATTTGATATTCATCCTTTTTTCCATTTTTCATATGTTTCTGTTGATTTTTCAGTCTGTCCTCCAGGTTTTTAATTAACATTCTCCTTCCACTTGAAATCTTTAACATTTTAGCCTACCCTACCCCTTCATCATCTTGTCACTCACTTTCTCATTCCTCCATCTCTGGTGTGTGGACTGTGTCCTTTCTAAGCAGTGCTGGACTGCAAAGCTATCTGTGCCTCTTCCCATGTAGGGGAAATTACTTTCTCAGTAGCCACCATCTTTGTCCTGTCTTCTTGATATCATGAAAGCCCTTGTGTAGAAAGTAGAAGTTGAGCACAGATAGGGAATTTATGAGGCAGAAATCAGAAGGAAGGTTTTTCTAAACATAGAAGACTAAGCGCACAATTACATCAAGGAAGGAGATGGAATATCAAATAAGTGAAGAGCTTAAAAGTCACTTTAATCAGGGCAGGGAGTGAAGAAAGGGAAAAATCAGAAATAAGATTGAAAAAATATGGGTGGTAGGACAAAACTTAAGTGGCTGCCAAGCTGAACAGTTTGTATCTAATCTTGGAGACACTTGAGAAACATTGAAGAATTTTTCAAGTATGATGATAACATGATTTGATCTCTGTTTTAGGAATATCAGTTTGTTAGCTGTGCAAAAGTGGATTGTAAAGGGGTAACATTGAAGATTGAATATCATTTCATTTCAGTGTATTGTTATGATTGATAGTGTGTGACAAATATTAGGATTTTCTAAATATATAGAAATTGAAATATATATATATATATATATATATATATATATATAAACAGTATGCAGGCTAAAGTTAAATAGCACGAACATTGGATCTATTAGACAATTACTTAGATTGCATTATTTTTCAACATGGAAATGTCAAGATAGCAATCATCTATTAATCACTAATTACTCTCAAGCCCTTGTGCTAAGTGCAAGGGATATAAATGCATATAAAAAGTAAGCCAAGTCACTACCGTAAAAGAGCTTATGTTTGAATGGTTGAAGGCAACACAAAAAAGAGAGCTGAAAAGTGAATGGTTAAGGCAAAAGAAAGAGCAGAGGATGAAGGTTATGGTGCTCAAGTCCAGGAACTCAGAACCACAACCAATATAGAATCCATGTTAGCTAGCTTGGTTGTTTCCAAAATGGAGGTTCCAAGAGATATACACCAATGTAGAAGGGGACTGGCACAGGAAAAGGATATTCTGCTTGCACCTAATTTAAGGATGAATCTATTTATGAGTGGGATTTCTCCTAAATATGGGAATTTAAATAATACATGCAAATTTCTTATTCTTTTCCTTTTTTTAATCAATCAAGAAGATATATAATCAATCAAAATGATATTTGAAAAGATTGACCTTGTTGTAGGATTAACAATATATTAATCTGTTGTAGAGCCATACAGGTCTTTGTATCCATCTTATAATGACAGCTTTTTTCAATTTTTCAAAGGATATCTGTGCTTTTAATTATCCTTTTCAGTTAATGTCTCAGAATCTTAAAAGTCCAAGGGATTTATAAAATTGTAAGTCTTCAAGTCCATTAACTTCTTTTACAATTTCATTTTTATCATTACATTTAAAAGTCATATTATTTTATTCATGACTAGGATTTTATGGCAGTTATACTTGAGCATGGCCTATAGAAGTATGGACAGGAAGCCAGAAGAAAGGGGATTGATGAAGGGAATCATTATCCTTACCTCTCCCACTTTTTTCCTGACACATTTGGGTTAGAAGAAGTTTAGAACATCAGATAGTTTTTGTATCTCCTCAAAAATCTCAGTAGGTAATGTCTTTAGTATGTGGTAAAAGGCAGTGTCGTTTTTCAAAAAGGCAATTATAAAAATGTCATTTTATACATTTTCTGCTTAAATACTAATTTGATTTCTAATCTCTCATATGTAAATTGACCTTCAACTTTTAGTTCAGGCATGGATCACAGTGCTATAGGTCTAATAACAGTTGATGTTTATATAATCCTTGATAGTTTAAAAGGCATTTCCCTCACAATACTCTTTTGATGAAGGGAATAGATGTATTGTTCTGCCCATTTTTCAGAATATGAAACTAAAGTTCAGAGGGATTACGCAATTTGTGTAAGATCAATAAGTGTTAGAGCTACATCTGTAACCCAATTCTCCTGAATTCATTTCTAATGCCTTTTGCCCTATACTAGGCTTCCTTTGATTATATTGCTTTTGCAATCTCTTAATCTATCCACCATGTCTCTCTCCATTCAGTTATACATAGATCAACAGAGGGATTTCTTTGTATCCATCTCTTCATCTCTGTTAACATTTACCTTTCAAACTCTTTATGAAGTTGTGGAAATCAGAGAGTAGTTTGCAAAAGAATCAAGTAGACAGGAAATATGTAAAGGAAGAAACACAGTTTAACTCCCCCAGAGAAAAGACAAAAACCTAAAATCAATTACCTGGTGAAAAAGTCAAAGGAGATCAAGGAATTTCTTTTCTTTCTTTTTTTTTTTTGAGTTTGGCCAGCCCTTAGACAGAAACTGCTTTACTGAGCAGTCATGTTTATTGAAAACTATTTTATTTTTTTCTTCTCTGGACTGCATGATCCACACAAGGGGTTCAATTTATAAGGCTATGTCCATCTTGATAACACTGGTCCAGGTCATGCAGCTCCTATATGGTCCTATGTCATCTTGTTTCACTCCTGCTGCCAGGAAATTAGCCCAGCATCTCAGGTCAAGATTGGCCAGTTCCCCTACCAGACAGCCTAAGGCCCAATGCAGCAGTGAAGAGGAGCACAGTCTAGTAAGCAAAGGGATAGTTTCCACTGCTGTTCCATTGTCGGCACCATCCAGAATCAAACACTGCTGGTTGAGTCATGAGAAGAAGAATCATGGGTATGGAAGAACTACCCTGCATGGACTCAGCAGCAACTGGAAGGAATTCAGAACTCCAGGTTGCAACTGTTGCAAATATTGGTCCAGGACCTCCTCTCTGCTGGTACAGGCATGGAATGGGGAATTCGATGATGTATCTGGGGAGAATTGTGTGGTTTGTCTTGTTTTGTATACACCCCAAAGCACCAGAGCTTGTACAAAACAAAGTGAGACACTTAGTTCTTCACATGCAGAAACTTGAGTCTAGGGTATTGTTCCTCCAAACTGGGCCAAGGTATTGGTAAGGGAATGGCCAGGAGCCACTGGGAATGGAATGGAAACTTCAGCTGCAACAACCTTTCTCCCAGAAAAGCTCATAATATCACAGATGCACCATGGAAATTGGGGAAGAATACAGTCAGTATGAGACAGTGATTGTGTCTATGACTGTAGCCAGGAGGGAACTGCTGTGGAAGGGCAGTGTGACATCATAGCCAAGATTTGGGAAGGTAACTGGGGGCTCAGGCCGAAGTCCAAAGCAACTCCTGAGGAACAGTGGACAAACAAATAAGCTGTGAACAGCCATATTCACAAGGTGTAGGGCTGTGCTGAAGTGATGATGAGTTTTTCTGGGGCTCCCCTAGGGTATAGGGGCCAGGGAGAAGGTCACAAATCAGGATCCCACATCTAGCATCCTCATCCTGAAGCAACTCTGTTGCTTTAGCTCCTAAGCCAGAGAAGCCATCGTGCAGGGCACACAGGATTTGGAAACCCTGCAAATAGTCACATTCTTCCACATAGAAGTTTAGTCTTTCCTCAAGCTCTTCCAAGTAGGTAATTTCCCTAAAGAGGCTTTCACCTTGGCCAAAACCCTCTGGATGGCCTGCCTCCCCATCATGGTTGTATTTTGGATAATACAAATACTTCTGGGGTATAGCTACACATGAAGGAAGTCAGACCAGACCCTGATGCTGCCCTCAGGAGTGATCAGTGATTTGGAGGTGGGGAGAAAGGCTTTGTTAAGTGGTGGAAGACCTTTACCATTGGGAAATGTTTGAACCCTTGAGACACCATCACTACTAATTACTCCCTTGGCAATCAGAAGGTTTTGTAGAAACAGGTTGGCAAGAAATAGCAGCATCCAGGTGTTTCTCTTGGTATTATCCACCTTCTTGTTTCAGGAAGTTCAGGCTGCTCCTTAGGTCCATGAGGATGAGGCAGGTCATGTACATCTTCTGGCCATTTAGGGTTGGGCCTGCCCAGTACAAGACATCCAGGCACAACTCTTTGGACAGCTCTTTGTTTCTGGCCAGGAGGCACATTTTTTTCTGAATTATCATAATTTTTCAATTGTCAATTTCAATTATCAATAATTTTTCTGAACTATCATAGGGGGGCTGTGCCCTCCTGAAAGTTTATGAATTAGAAGACCCATTAATGGCAACTACGCGAATTAGGTTAGCTTATCTTTAAGTATCTCTTAACTCTGAGAGTTCTGGGGGTGAAGCCAAGATAGTGGAATAATAAAGAGAAGCTCTGTGCCACCATGAGAATCCTTTCTGACCAATATTCAAATATCTCCACAAAACAAATACAGGAGTGAAGGAATCAAGGAAAATAATAACCCAAAATGTAGGCAAAGAACATCTGGGGCACTAGGGTTAGAAGAGAGCAGAGCCAGCAAGAAACTATAGCAAGGAAGGAAGAACTCCCATACTCCAGTTTTGCTGTTCCCATTTCTGAACCTAAGTACAAGCCAACATCCAGATCCAGAGATCCTGCTTGGGCAAATAGTGGTACAAAAAAAAAAAAAACACATATCCTTTGAAATTGAGCTTTAGGCAAAAAAGATCAGTACTTAGTGCTTAGTACTTAGTACTATCAGCCATACCAAATTGTGAACTATGCCCTTTTTCCCATCCCCAATAAGAATCTTTTGCCTAAAGATCAGAGATGAGCTCTAAGGCAGGACAATCAAGGATGTGCCTGATTGAATCAAATATACAATGAAACCAAAATCTTGAGCCTAAGCATGGGGCTAGAATTTGATTGGCCCCTGATCTGATCAAGATCAGAATGAGATGAAAAGCTTACATCTCAACCTGAGGCAAATCTTTAAGCTATCAGCATCTCAAGGGGCAATTGACTCAGCAGGGGGAAGGGGCTCTCAGATCTCTCAGCCCTCAGACAATTACATCATCCACCCAAGCATACATATAATTAGATAGGGGGAATGAACAAACAACACAAAAGCACCTAACTCTAAAGAATTTTATGGAGACAGAAAGCAAGGTAAGGCCACAGGAGACAGTAAAAGCAAAGGAAACACAAGAAAAATCCAAAAGAAAAGATAAGGATTGAACAAAAATTCTCAAAGCTCTCTAAAAAGATTTTAAAATCCAATTAAGAGACAGAGGAAAAGTGGGAAAGAGAAATGAAAGTGATGCAAGGAGAAATGAAAGTGTTGCAAGAAGATATGGTCAGTTAAAAAAAAGAACCAAAAACTGATAAAGGAAAATCAGGTCTTAAAATCAGAAGTGAACATCTAGAAACTAATGATTTCATGAGAAAATAAGAAACAATAAAGCAGAATCAGAGGAATGAAAAAAACAGATGAAAACATGAAATATCTTATTGAAAAAAAAACTGACCTCGAAAATAGATATAAGGGAGACAATCTGAGAATTATTGAATTATCTGAAAGCCATGATGAAGAAGATAAAACCTTGAATATCATATTACAAGAAATTAGCAAAGATAACTAGAGATCCTCAAACAAGAAAGTAAAATTGAAATTGAAAAATTCACAGATCACCTCCAGAAAGAAATCCTAAAATGGCAAATCCCAGGAATGTAATAGCTAAATTCCAGAGCCACCAAGCTAAGAAGAAAATTTTTCAATCAGCCAGAAAGAAACCATTCAGATAACATGGAGCTATAATCAGGAACACCCATGACCTACCAGCTTCCACATTATAGGAATGAATGGCAAGGGATATGATATTGAGAAAGGCAAAAGATGCAGGCTTATAATCCAGAGTCACCTATCCAGCAAAATTGAGTATATTCTTTCAGGAGGAAAAATGGACATTCAATACAATAGATTTCCAAGCATTTCTGAGGAAGAAGCCAAACTTAAACAAACAAAAAAAAAATTGAAGTCCATACATGATACAGAAGAGAAGTCCAAAAATATAAATAAAAAAGAGAAAATTTAAGGGACTCATTAATGTTAAGATGTTTATATGCCTAAATGGAAAGAAGATACCTATAATTCTCAAAAATTACTCTTAATAGTAGAGGAGATAAAAGGAATTTACCCAGAAGCAGGGTGGGGAAGTAAGCTGATTATGATTATGATTATGATGATATGTTGTTTATGATAATATAAGATGATATCATATGTATCTAAATGTGATGCTATGAAATTATGTGTATGTATGAAATATGTGCATATAAATAATAAGTAAAATATATCAAGGGGTTAAAGAGAGGGTTTCACTGAGAGAAAAGGGAAGGGAAAGATAGAATGGGATAAATTATATAACTTAAAGAGGTGTGAAAAATCAATATAGAGAAGGGAGGATAAGGGAGGTGACAGGCAATGCTTAAACTCCTTATTATAACTGGCTCCGAGAGGGGCAAAAAATATACTCAGTGGGGTATAAAATTCTATCACCCTACAGAAAAGTATAAGGGGAGCAAGACAAGGGAAGGGAAGTGTATTTGAAGGGAGGAGTAACTGAAGGGGTGACAAAAAGAAAAATACTAGTGAGGTGGAACAGAGCAAAAGGGAATAGAGCACATTTGAGGCAGGGTGACATGCACAGATTCAAGGTAAAATTCTGGAGCAATATTTTTTTATGTATTATCTAAAGTAAAAAAGAAGCAGGAGTAGCCACCATGATATGAGATAACGGTAAAGTGGAAACTACTCTGCATAAAAGAAATAAGGAAATTATATTTTGATGAAGGGTACTATAAGCAATGAAGTAATATCTTCACTAAACATTTATGCACCAAATGTTATAACATCTAGATTTCTAAGGGAAAATTAAAGATGTTCAAGGAGGAAATAGTAAGGCCATATTAGTAAGAGATCTCAACCTTCTCTTTTCAGAACTGGGTAAATCAAACTGAAAAAAATAAATAAGAAAGAAGTAAGATAAGTAAATGAAATGCTAGAAGAATTAGACTTAATAGATACCTGGAGAAAAATGAACAAGGATAAAAAGGAATATGGGGAATGACTTGATTTTTTTTTTGTAAATTTGACTTAGTTCCTTATATATTGCAGAAATTAAGCCTTTGGACAGAAGGTTTTATTACGAAAATATTTCCCAGTTTGTTGCTTTCCTTCTAATTTTCACTGAATTGGTTTCACTTGTAAAAAAACTTTTTAATTTGATATAATCAAAATTAAGCATTTTACATTTTGTAATGTTCTCTATCTCTTGCTTGGTCTTAAATTCCTCCCTTTCCCACAGATCTGACAGGTATAATATTCTATGTTCACCTAATATATTAATGATTTCACTCTTTAAATTTAAGTCCTTTACCCATTTTGAATTTTTTTCGGTATAAGGTGTAAGATGTTAATCTAGATACAATATTTCCAATATTGTTTTCCAGTTTTCCCAGAACTTTTTTTTCAAATACTGTGTTATTTTGCCAAAAGTTGGGATCTTTGTATTTATGGAACACTAACTTGTTGAGGTCATTTAACCCTAATCTATTCCATTGATCCACCCTTCTGTCTCTTAGCCAGTGCCATATTATTCTGATGACCACTGCTTTATAGTGCAGTTTAAGATCTGGTACTGCTAGCCCCCCCCACCTTCACATTTTTTCATTATTTCCCTTGTTATTCTTGATCTTTTGTTCCTCCAGATGAATTTTGTTATAACTTTTTGAATAATAATTCAATATATAGTTTCTTGGTCATTTGAACAGTATGGCACTGAATAAGTAGATTAATTTGGGTAGAATTGCCATTTTTGTTATATTAGCCATACCTACCCATGAACAATTAATATTTTTCCAATTATTTAGATTCAATTTTAATTGTATGTAAGATGTTTTACCATTGTGTTCATATAATTCCTGTGTTTGTCTTGGCACATAGATTCCTAAATATTTTATATTTTCTGTAATGATTTTAAATGGATTTCTCTTTCTAATTCCTGCTGCTGGGTTTTGTTGAAAATATACAGAAATGCTGATGATTTATGTGGATTTATTTTGTGCCCTGAAATTTTGCTAAAGTCGTCAATTATTTCCACTAGCATTTTAGTTGATTTTTTTAGGATTCTTTAAATACAACATCATCTCTTTTGCAGAGTGATAGTTTAGTTTTCTCATTGCCTACTTTAGTGCCTTGAATTTCTTTTTCTCATCTTTTTTCTATCACTAGCATTTCTAGTACAATATTAGATAATGGAGATGATAATGGGCATCCTGCTTCACACTATTGTGAAGGCTTCCATTTTGTCCCCATTGCAGATGAAACTTTTTTATGGTTTTAAATATATACTACTTATTATTTTGAGGAAAGCCCCTCCTAGTCCTATACTTTCTACTGTTTTCAATAGGAATTACTGTTGTATTTTTTCAAAAACTTTTTCTGTATCTATTGAGATAATTATGTAATTTCTTTTGGATTGATTATTGATATAGTCAATTATGTGAATGGTTTTCCTAATATTAAAACATCCTTGCATTCCTGGTATAAATCCCACCTGGTCTTAGTGAATAATCCTTATAATAATTACTGTAGTCTTTTTGCTAGTGTTTCATTTAAGATTTTTGCATCTATGTTCATTAAGGTGATTGGTCTATGTGTTTAGTCTGCCTGGCTTTGGAATCAGTATGATATTAGTGTCATGATTTTTTCTAAACAAAAATAAAGCCCAATTTTATGTTAAAGTGAAGTATGCTGGGGAAAAAGTTTCTTAGATGAATGTTTAAAAGTAATAAATATATAACGGAATTCTCCATTAAGTGGCAATGCAATGTCCCTGAACAATCTGCAGGAATCTAGGAGAAAAAACACTACCCACAAGCAGAGGATAAACTGTGGGAGTAAAAACACTGAGGAAAAGCAACTGCTTGACTACAGGGGTGGAGGGGATATGACTGAGGAGAGACTCTAAATGAACACTCTAATGCAAATACCAACAACATGGAAATGGGTTTGAATCAAAAACACATGTGATACACAGTGGAATTGCACGTTGGCTATGGGAGAGGTGGGGGGGGGAGGAAAAGAAAATGATATTTGTCTCCAATGAATAATGTTTGGAAATGACCAAATGAAATAATGTTTAAAAAAAAGTAATAAGGACCCCCCTTGGAAAACAGATTCAAGATCTAACATTCTCAAAAAAAAAAAATTAAGCACCACTTTTGTGCAAAGCTAGGAACCACACAACATATGAGTTCTGGTCTTGGAGAGAAGAAGAACTGGGTTCAGATCTTGCCTATAATACTTACTACTTGTGAGAGCATAGAATGGTCACATAGCATCAGTGTGCCACAGGTATCTTTCTAAGCCTTATGGGTTAAGAAGTTTCAGAAAGACTACAATTTGTTGGTGGAGGAATGTGTTAGAGTGACAAACTTTCATATTCTTGCCTGATGAAATATTATATTGAAACTAAGGGAAACATGACATTAAAGATATATTCCCCACCTTCAGAGAACTTAATGTCTATTAGAGAAATATTTTAAGTTTTGAAGGACTTCAAAAAGAGAAGATCTTATAGGTCGCCCGAATAATAGTTATTATTAATAAACTTCACATTATATATATTTTAAAATATCTTTACTTAATGTTTTCATTTTTTAAAATCTGAAAATAAAGTTCAGCTCTATCTATTCTAGTATTCCTCTTGGATAGAGATAATCCAATTGGTTAATATCATATTCATTTGGTTCAAGCATATTTCTTTCAACTAGATTATGATTCCTTGTTTTGGTAAGACTTGATTCTTTGCTATTCCCATTTAGTTTAGTAATGTTTACAGATAAGCAACCTCCCAACTTCCAATGATAGTTTATGATTATGTGAAATATAAAACCTCTGAAGAAAATAACCTAGAACTTCACACATAATGACTTAAACAAAGCAATTTCCTTTAGGTCCATGAAAATAGCTCTGCATTTCTAATTGTTTCAAATATAATCAACAATTTTATTTTCAAAACTTATGTAAAATCAGTTGTATAAAATGCATTGAACTTATAATATCAACTTATATTTTACTCATTTTCTTCTCTTTTAAAATAGAATGCATTTCTCTTTCCTCATCATTTTCCTACTTACTCTTTAACCACATGAAGTAATTCTTGAATTATACCTATTCCTTTTCTTTAGAAAATGGCATTTAACACAAAAGGATGAATTCCAAATAGTGGACATTCAGGTATTCATTTGTACACCTGGGTAGAGAAGATTAGATGCTTCAATCTTTTTCCTCTAAGTCATGCTTCTTCAAACTAGACTGTTTTCAAAGCAGAAGAGTAGATCTATCACTTCTTTATCAAAAAGCATTATCATACCTGGCACTGTGAAGATAGGAAGACATTTGGGGATTGAATTAAGGCATACAAAGTAAAAGGATATGGCTGTTGGGAACACATTCTGAGCCACAGTGCAGTTCCATCCTAACTTCTCACAGTATGTCTTTTCTAAGACTACTTGAAACTGAGCTTGCTGAATCTATTTCTAATACATGTTTTTTTAATGAGGACAAGTCATTCTCTAGACTTACTTTATTAGACTCTAAAATGAGTGCTGTGGACTGGATAATGTCCTGTTCATGGATACATTTTTCTTCTTAAGTTTCATAGTTTATTAAATGAATGTTCTCTTAATTCATAAGCTAGCATCTATATAGCAACCAATAACAAACTGTAGTAATTATAGACAGATATTTTAGTGAGTTAATATGGAATTAAATTAGGCATTAAACAACATGATTATGTTAGAAACTGACTTTACCTTGTATGATTACTCCTGGGGTCAGACAGGTTGTCTACATATAAATCAGTTAGAAAAATAATTATTTCAATTTATCTAAATGTATTATTTGGCATATGGCAGTGGAGGCAGAAGGATAAGAAATATGAAATTAAGCTAAAGATTATAATAATTGATCTTTGACTAAAATAGACTTTATTTCTGACTCCCCAACCCCAGCATATTTTTTCCTAAAAATCCTTAATTGGCTTATATTAAGGACATTATATTGAGAGACATGCCAGAGGACTTTGAAAGTACAATCATAAAATTATTTTTAATAATTTAAATTGAGTTTTCAGCTCAATTCAGTTTGAGTTAGCTTCAATTATATTTCAGTTCTGCTTATCCTTCAATACCAGGCAAAGGGAAGTTGTATTGTGCACTTTTATTTGTGTGGGACAATTTTCTCTTTAAATTTTTAAATTAATTTT
The DNA here is from genome assembly GCF_027887165.1 of Monodelphis domestica. Lineage (NCBI taxonomy): Eukaryota > Metazoa > Chordata > Mammalia > Didelphimorphia > Didelphidae > Monodelphis > Monodelphis domestica. The sequence continues at coordinate 364,439,723 of NC_077229.1, forward strand.
ATTTCCAATGTTCTTTTTCATTAAGATTTTGAAACAAAGAATGGAACTTTAAATGCAAACATATATACACACATTACAAAATTAAGTAGGAATAGTGGGGAAGGAGCAGAGAAGGGAATAAGCATTGAATATTATACCAAGATGTGCCAGGGAACTGTGTTAAATGATTCACAAATTTTATAGTATAGACTATTAAAATAAGAAATATTTTATATATTTACATATATATCTACACTTATATATGAAATCAAGTCAAAAAGTTGATCTCCTTATAATGCTTATCATGTACAGTGAGGATCCTGAAGTATCTGGGGCTATGGGTCTACCCTGGTCAGTTTTTAAGTTGTATAGAATACCTTTGACCTGTATCACTAAACATCCTTATCTATCAATTTCCTTTTTTCAAATTTTTAGTCTTCAAGGATTTCTAAAAGGTTACTGTTTATAAAGATATAGATATTTATTGTATTAGATAATAAATATATTTAAAATTGTAACATCATCAGTATAAACAAATGGAAGAATTCAGAAGATTTCAAGTGATTGTGAAAAAAAGGAGATTTAGCTACTATAGTGTTTTCTATCTTCTATCTACAAAAGGTTCCTGACTCTCAGTTCTTATGGAGGATTTGGCATTTGGCTATTTTGCTCTAAGAGATACCATGAGAGAGATTCTTTAAAAGAGAAGAGAAAAGAAGGAGAGGTGTTAAGTCATAAAGAAAGAGATTACCTGAAAACCCAGAAATAAACAGAAACCTAGACATCATGCTACAAGAAATTATCCAAGAAAACTGCCCTAATGTTCTTAAACAAGGGAGCAAAATAAACATTGAAAGAGTTCATAGAACACCCTCTACACTAAATCCTCAAAAGACAATCCTCAGGTATGTAATTTCCAAATTTAAAAGCTTCCAAGCTAAAGACAAAAATTTACAAGAAGCCAAAAAGAGACAATTCAGGTATCAAGGAGCACCATTCAGGATTACACAAGATCTGAAAGCTTCCACACTATTGGACCACAAGACTTGGAATATGATATTCACAAAGGCTAGAGAATTGGTTCTTCAACCAAGGATCATCTATCCATCAAAACTGACTATATACTTCCAGGGGAAAGTATAGGCATTCAACAAAATAGATTTCCAAGTACTTGTAAAGAAAAGACCAGAACTAAGTGGAAAACTTCATATCCAAATACAAAGATCAAGAGAAACATGAAAAGGTAAATAAGAGAGAGGAAAGGGGGGAAATTTTTTTTGTTGTTGTTGAAATTTTCTTCTTTAAGTTAGGGCTTCAATAAGATCAAATTGTTTATATTAATATATGGGAAAATGTTATTTGTAACTCTCAAAAACTATATTCCCTATCATAGTAATTAGAATAATCATTCATAGGTAAAGATTAGGGTAATAAATGGTCTAAGATAATATAAAAAAAAGAAAAAAGGTAGGAATAGAAGATGGCACCAAGAGAAACTTGAAGGAATAAGATAAATAGGATAATCAATATCACACAAAGAAGCACATGGGAAGGAGAGGGAAAGAATACTCTTATAAGAAGGAGAGGAAGAGAGTGCTAATAGGAAATACTTAAACCTTACTCTCAGTGAAATCATTTCTGAGAGGGAAGAGCATTTAGATCCTATAGAATTCTATATTACCCTACAGGGAAAGTAGGAAGGGAAAAACTAAAAGGATGACTGGGGGGGTACAAAAAAGGAGGGAAAGAGCTGGGGAGGGACCTTAATAGACACTAAAAAAAAATAAGAAGGGAACAATAAAGGAGGGAGCAGAAATGGAAGTATAATAAGGGTGGGGTTTAGGGGGACTGACTAAAAGAAAGAGATTAAAATTCAGCCCATACTATTAATAACTAGTTATATATACCTTACAATAAAACTTCAAAAAGGTATCAAAGTTGTTTTTCTAAAAGAGATGTAATAGAAGGACTGTAGAAGGGAACAATTGAGAGGGAACAGTGGGAATGGAAGGAGAGAGGGAAATGGGGAGAGAGGTAGAGAGAAATTTCTTCTTCCCCTCTCTTTTCCTGGGAGAGAGGTATTCAAGTCTTGTTCCACTGACAGAGGTAATGTCACCTCAGAGAATAGTTCTGGGAGAGGAGGGACACTGTCACTTCTCTTCAGAAACCTGGGTCATCCCACTATCAAGGCGAAATGTTGTTCCTTGGGTTAGGTAGTTTGGATCCCTGAGATCCTGAGCTAACCTTCTTCTTTTGTGGAGAGATGTGATTCTCCCTAAATCTTCTGTACCCTTTCCTAGCATCAGAAACCAACCAGACCTAATTCTAAAGAAGTAAACAATTTATTTGGGTTCACACAGGGAAGGTGAGGTAGGGGTATTGGCAAGGAGAGTGGGGAGTAGGAAACCCTAACACTGGTCCCCTTTGGCAGGCTGCCCCCCCCCAAGTTCTCAGGGTTCAAGGCAAGCCTTGAACCCTCCTCCAGCCAGCTGCTGGTTGATCCCTATTCCTCAGCTAACTACATTTTAATTCAGGAGTCCAGGAACAGGTTAGGGAGAGAGAGAGAAATCTCAGGGAAAGATCTGGATGGCTCTGGCCAGAGTGAGTCTAAATCCAAAACCCCCTTGAGGATTCAAGTACCTGTTCTTGAAGAGTCTTAGTGGAGGTGTTTTTGGGTCCCAGAAGGAATAACAGATCCCATATGGATGGGCTCTTTCTCAGCTTCTAGGAAAATGTCTTTTCCTCTTTCACCTCCCAGACCAGAAGACTGTGGAGCTTCTCTCTGCCCCTCCTCTGCTGCTCTTCAGCTGATCTCTCCTTCAGCTTGGCTTCTCATTGCCACCCCTTGGATCTCTCTTTCTTACATCACAGAGATTATTTTCTGTCATGCTTCATTTTCCTGAGAAAGGTGTAACTTTTATCAGCTTTCACTCCTGACAGCTTCGTCTGCTGGGTTTTTTTGCCTTTTAAGTTGCTGCATTCCATTCATTAGCCATGTAAAAGGGGTGCCAAGCACAAAAGGATAAATTTTCTTGCTTATATTCATGAAATAATAAAAAGGCTGAGTTGGTGGAAGAGATTTTCTAGCTTTTGTAAGTCATTGTACTAGAATAGCTAATTCATATTAATTCAGTCATTTAATTCCATTCAGAAAATACTTAAGTAACTATTATGCACAGTGCCTATTTCAAAATTAGGCTTATAAAAATTTGAAGTTGCAATAAGTTGCAGTAAACTTTTGAGGAAGGCAGCATAACCATCTGCTTAAGGTCCTTAAGAACATTGAGCTCAGTGAATGATGGACTTTCTATAACTATGTCAACTCACTTCACCATGACATAAAAGGGAGAAGACTGTGCTTGGACTTAAAAGAGAGATCTGCATCAGTGGTTCTGCAATTACTCAGAACTAGCAAAGTCAAGCTCTTATAATCTGTAAAATGAAGTTTTTGGACCAATTTGTCGATGCAACAAGAATTTATTAATCATCTACTATGTTCACAACACTATGCTAGATGAGGAGAGTTACTCCCCCCAATCCCACCCCCCCAAAAAAGAATATACCTTGCCCTCAACTCTTCTAGGATTCTAGGAAGGATAACGGATAGAGCTGGACCAGAACTCTGGATAAAGACTCGAGAAGATGAGTTCAAATACAATCTCAGACACCAGTAGTATGACCTGAAGCAAGTCATTTAACGACTGTCCACTTCATTTTGCACAACTATAAAATGATAATGATTAGGATTGTGAGGCTATGGTGAGATCTTTGTAAAGAACTCAGCACAGAGTCTAGCACCTTAATAAATGTTTGCTCCTAGAAGATATTATAGCCTTTGAATAGGGAATTAAAATATAATTTGAAGAGAGAACACAATAACAATGAAATGCGGCAGGAAAGACTTGCTCTATAAAGAGAAACGTAATTCTAGAAGGAACCTGAAGGTTTTAAGAAGTATAGGTGAAGTGGGGTATATTTCAGGAATGGTGGATTGAGACAGGATATAGAATATTGACTATTCATGCTTGTGGATCACTTTTATGGGAATATAATATATGTTAATTGGAGAAATGCAGGCTGAATCCAGATAGGTAAAAACTTTAAATGCCCTGCTGAGGTGTGTATGTTTTATTTGAGAAAAAGAAGTGAGCCACTGAACATTTTTGAGCTGAGGTTTCAAACTCACTGACTGAAGCAAGAACACTATATAGCCTGAAATACATTAAAATTGGTAATTGGTAAAGGTTTAACAACAACAACAAAAAGAGGTTAAAAAATTCTCCCAAACCTAGGAACTGATGAGTGCTGACCCTGAATTTTCTCATTCCTCCCTCATCTCCCATTATATTGGCACATCATTTTCTCTTTCCCCTTTCTCTTAAGACAGAAATCATGGCTCTAAACTGAAGAAATTTGCTTGGGCCTTGACAACCAGCTTGGCTCTAATCCTTTAGGAGCAAAAGCCTTGGAAGCACTGGTGCCAAGGAAAGCAGGATGGGAAATTATGGGCAAGAAAACTAAGGGAAAGACAGAGTGAGTGAGGTCATCAAGACAGGTCACCCTACATATGGTTTTAGGGAACTGTGCAGTAGTACTCTACCAAGCCTGAGGAAAGGACTTTAGTATTGACCTGGGGCTAATTTTAACCAAAAAAAGGTCACTCAAGCAGGGGAGATATAGGCAGATAAACAATGCAATTTAAAAATTGTTTCCAATATCCCATTTTGAAGTATCTCTCTGAAAAACATTAAGAGAGAAGGACAAATTTCATTAGTCATAGCATTTTATTTCTTCCTTCACCCTGTGGATGGCATTGTTCATAGAAGGTATAAGGTTCAAGTAAAGATAGAACAAATGGTATGTAAAAACTTAAATTCTCTAAAGTGAATTATAGGTTCTTAATTTGATGTTCATATTATAGCTCTACCATTTTTTTTTTTGGTTTTTGGTTTTTGGTTTTTTAAGACCCAGGGCATCCCCTAGAAACTTTTATTTCATTTTTTATTAATTTATTTAGTCAATTTAGAACACTATTCCTTGGTTACAAGAATCACATTATTTCACTCCTTCCCCTCCCCCTACCCTTCCCGCATCTAACGCACAATTTCATTGGGCTTTACATGTGTCCTTGATCAGAACCTATTTTCATGTTGGTGTTTGCATTTGGATGTTCATTTAGAGTTTATATCCCCCAATCATATCCCCTCAACCCATGTATTCAAGCAGTTATTTTTCTTCTGTGTTTTTACTCCCACAGTTTTTCCTCTGAATGTGGATAATGTTTTGTTTTGTCTTTTCTCATAGATCCCTCCAACCTGTTCAGAATCACTGCATTGCCACTAATAGAGTTCATTACATTCTATTGTATCACAGTGTGTCAGTCTATATACAATGTTCTCCTGGTTCTACTCCTTTCGCTACGCATCAATTCCTGGAGGTAATTTTAGTTCCCATGGAATTCCTCCACTTTCTTTTGAGCACAATGTATTTTGTATCTTTGAGCACAATAATATTCCATTACCAACATATACCACAATTTGTTCAGCCATTCCCCAATTGAAGGGCATCCCCTCATTTTCCAATATTTTGCCACCACAAAGAGTGCAGCTATGAATGTTCTTGTACATGTGCTGACCTTTTTCCTTATGGTCTCTTTGGGGTACAAATCCAGCAGGGCTATGGTTGGATCAAAGGGCAGACAGTCTTTTACCACCCTTTGGGCATAGTTCCAAATTGCCCTCCAGAATGGTTGGATCAATTTACAACTCCACCAGCAATGCATTAATGTCCCAACTACATCCCCTCCAGCATTCATTAATTTCTGTTGCTGTAATGTTAGCCAATCTGCTAGGTGTGAGGTGATACCTCAGAGTTGTTTTGATTTGCTTCTCTCTGACTGTAAGAGATTTAGAACACTTTTTCATGTGCTTATTAATAGTTTTGATTTTTTTAATTGAAAATTGCCTATTCATGTCCCTTACTCATTTATCAATTGGAGAATGGCTTGATTTTTTTGTACAATTTGTTTAGCTCTATAAATTTGAGTAATTAGACCTTGTCAGAGGTTTTTCTTATGAAGATTATTACCAAATTGATTGCTTCCCTTCTAATTTTTGTTATATTAGTTTTGTTTTTACAAAAACTTTTTAATTAGATGTAATCAAAATTATTGATCTTACATTTTGTGATTTTTTTTCTAGCTCTTCCTTGGTTTTAAAGTCTTTACTTTCCCAAAGATCTGACAAGGATACTATTCTGTGTTCCCCTAATTTGTTTATAGTTTCCTTCTTTATATTCAGGTCATTCACCCATTCTGAGTTTATCTTGGTGTAGGGTGTGAGATGTTGATCCAAATCTAATCTCTCCCATAGTGTCTCCCAATTTTCCCAGCAGTTTTTTATCAAATAGTGGGTTTGGGTCCCAAAACCTGAGATCTTTGGGCTTATCATAGACTGTCTTGCTGAGGTCACTTACCCAAAGTCTATTCCAGTGATCCTCCTTTCTGTATCTTAGCCAGTACCAAATTGTTTTGATGACCATTGCTTTATAATAAAGTTTGAGATCTGGGACTGTAAGGCCACCTTCCTTTGTATTTTTTTTCATGATTTCCCTGGATGTTCTTGATTCTTTGTTCTTTCAAAGGAACTTTGTTATGTTATTTTATTCTAATTCAGTAGTTCAATGTTTTGGTAGTTCAATGGGTATGGCAGTAATTAATTAATTAATTTGTGTAGGATTGTCTTTATTATGTTAGCTCATCCTACCCATAAGCAGTAGGTGTTTTTCTAATTGTTAATATCTAATTTTAACTGTGTGGAGAGTGTTTTGTAGTTGTGTTCATATAGTTCCTGTGTTTGTCTCGGCAGAAAAATTCCTAAGTATTTTAAATTGTCTAGGGTGATTTAAATGGAATTTCTCTTTCTAATTCTTGCTGCTGAGATGTGTTAGAGATACATAGAAATGCTGATGACTTATGTGGGTTTATTTTGAATCCTGCATCATTGCTAAAGTTGTTGGTTATTTCTACTAGCTTTTTATTTGATTCTCTAGGATTCTTTAAGTAGACCATCATATCATCTGCAAAGAGTAATAGCTTGTTTTCCTCATTGCCTATTTTAATACCTTCAATTTCTTTTTTTTTAATCTAATTGCTACAGCTAGTGTTTCTAGTACAATGTTAAATAATTGAGGTGATAATGGACATCCCTTATCTTATTGGAAAGGCTTCTAGTTTATCCCCATTGCAGATGAGGATTGCTGATGGTTTTAGATATATACTGTTTGTTATTTTTAGGAAAGGTCCTTCTATTCCTATGCTTTCTGGTTTTTTCAATAGGAATGAGTGTTATATTTTGTCAAAGACTTTTTCTGCAACTGAGATAATCATGTGATTTTTGTCAGTTTGCTTGTTGATATGGTCAATTATGTGGATGGTTTTCCTAATATTGAACCAGCCCTGCATTCCTGGTATGAATCCTACTTGGTCATAGTAGGTAACCCTCATGATCACTAGCTGGAGTCTTTTTGCTAGTATCCTATTTAAGGCTTTTTTCCTTCTAAAGTCATGTAGTTTTCTTTCTTGGGTTTTGAACTGCTTGACATTAGAATCAGTACCAAATTTGTGTCATAAAAGGAATTTGGTAGAACTTCTTCTTTGCTTATTTTGTCAAATAATTTGTATAATATTGGGATTAGTTGTTCTTTGAATGTTTGATTGAATTCATTTGTGAATCCATCTGGAACTGGGGATGTTTTCTTAGGGAGTTCTTTAATGGCTTGTTCAATTTCTTTTTCTGATATGAGGTTGTTTAGGTAGTCTCTTCCTCTGTTAGTATAGGCAATTTATATTTTTTTAAAAATTCATCCCTATCACCTAGATTGCTATATTTATTGCCTTATAATTGGATATAATAGTTTTTAATGATTTCCTTAATTTCCTCTTCATTAGATGTAAGGTCTCTCTTTTCATCTTACATAGAGTCAATTTGGTTTTTTCTTTCCTTTTATTAATTAGATTGATCAGTAATTTGTCTATTTTATTTGGGTTTTTTATGTACCAGCTTCTAATCTTATTTATTAAACCAATAGTTCTTTGACTTTCAATTTTATTAATTTCTCCTTTGATTTTTAGGATCTCTAATTTAGTCTTTATCTGAGGGTTTTTAATTTGCTCACTTTCTATTTTTTTCATTTGCATGCCCAATTTATTGACCTCTGCCCTCCCTAATTTGTTAATATATGAACTCAAGGGTACAGATTTACCCCTGAGCACAGTTTTGACTGTATCCCATAGATTTTGAAAGAATGTCTCATCATTGTCATTTTCTTCAATGAAATTATTAATTGTTTCTATTATTTTTTTCTTTAACTTATTCTGGAGAATCATATTGTTTAATTTCCAATTATTTTTATTTACCTTTCCATGTTCCTTTACTAATTATTATTTTCATTGCATTGTGTTCTGAGAAAGTTACATTTATTATTTCTGATCTTTTGAACTTGTTTGCAATGTTTTTATGCCCTAGTACATGGTCAGTCTTTGTGAATGTACCATGTGCTGCTGAAAAGAAGGTGTATTCCTTTTTGTCACTATTTATTTTTCTCCACATATCTACTAATTCTAATTTTTCTAAGATGTCATTCACTTCCCTTACCTCTTCCTAATTTATTTTTTGTTTTGATTTATCTAGTTTTGATAGAGGAAAGTTCAGGTCATCCACTAGTACAGTTTTTCTATCTCTTTCATCCTTGAGCTCCACTAGTTTCTTCTTTAGAAATTTGGATGCTCTGCTGTTTGGTCCATACATGTTGAGGACAGATATTTCCTCATTGTCTATATTGCCTTTTATCAGGATGTTATTACTTTCCCTATCTCTTTCGACTAGATCTATGTTTACTTTGGCTTTGGTAGATATCATAATTGTGACTCCTGCCTTGTTTTTATCAGTTGAAGCCAATAGATTTGGCCCCATCCTCTTACTTTTGCCCTATGCCTGTCCACCTTCCTCATGTGTGTTTCCTGTCGACAGCATATGGTAGGGTTTTGAATTCTAATCCACTCTGCTATTCACTTGCCTTTTATGGGTGAGTTCATTCTATTCACATCCAGAGTTATGATTAGCAGCTGTGTATTTCCCTGCATTTTGATTTCTACTCCTAGTCCTGCCTTTTCTTCTATCACTATTTCCTTCTACACCAATGTTTTGTTTTTAATCAGTCCCCCTAATTCCCACCCTTATTTTATTTTCCTTTCTATCCACTCCTTTTTATACCCCCCCTTATTTTCTTTACAGCCTTTTTAAACTACCCCCACCCTTTCCCTCCCTTGTAGTGCTTTCCTCCACACCAGTTCATTTGTTACCCATCTACTTACCTATAGGGTGCAAATCTATTCTTTTCCCCAGTGGATTGGATTGTTCTTCCCTCTTTGAGTCAATTTCAATGCACATAAGAGTTGAATATTCTCTATCTACAACTTCTTTACACTTCCAGTGTACTGATGTTCTCCCCTCTCCCTCCATGAGTTTCTTTGTGAAATATAAATTCACTCCCTTTGTTTCTTTTCCCATTTCTTTTAGTATTAACCTCTTTCTAAAGCTCTAGTTGTATATTTATATATACACATATATATGTATTTATGCATACATATATCTACATACATATTCATGTCTTGGCATGTCACTGTTCCCTCTAAGTGTAATTCTTCTACCTGCCCAGGTGATAACAACAACTTTTAAGATTTATCAATTACCTCTTTTCTAATAGGAATACATATCATTTTAAATTTTGGGGTCTCATTAAAAAGTGTTGTTTTGTTTTGTTTTTCTTTTTCCCTCTTTTTTAATTACATTTTGATGATTCTCTTGAGTTCTGTGCTTGGGCATCAAATTTTCTGTTCAGGTCTGGTCTTTTCTTTACAAATGCTTGGAATCCTTCTATTTTATTAAATGACCATACTTTCTCCTGTAAGAATATAGTCAGTTTTGCTGGGTAGATGATTCTTGGTTGTAGACCTACTTCCCTTGATTTTCCAGAATATCATATTCCATGCCTTTTGGTCATTCAGTGTAGGTTCAGCCAGATCTGGTATTATCTTCATTGTGGTTCCATGGTATCTAGATGACTTCCTCTTAACAGCTTATAATATTTTTTCCTTGGTCTGATAGTTCTTGAATTTGGCTATAACATTCCTGGGTGTTATCAGTTGTGGATTAAGTACAGGAGGTTAAAATTTTCTTCTTGTTCTAGAATGTTGGGGCAATTTTCTTGGATAATTTCCTCTAGGATGATGTTCAGGCTTTTTCTTTTGACAATGTCTTCTGGTAGAACAATGATTCTTAAGTTGACTCTCCTGGAATGATTTTCTAAATGAGGAGCTTAATATTTTTCTCAATTTTTTCATTCTTTTGATTTTGTTTTATAGTGTCCTTATGTCTTCTCAAGTTGCTTGTTTCTAGTTGTTATATTCTTGTTCTTAAAGACTGGATTCCATCCCTGGCTTTTTGGTCATCCTTATCCTTCTGGTCTGGTTTTCTTTGGAGGTCATCTTTCATCTTCTTTGTCTCATCTTTCATTTTCTTTGCCTCATCTTTTATCTCCTTTGCCTCGTTTTCAATCTGATTAATTTTAGCTTTCCAGGCACTGTTTTCTATTTCCAGATGACTTATCTTGCTTTTTAAGTTCTTTTCTCAGCTGACTTCAGCCTCTCTTAATTGTGTTTTGAATTGTATGATGAGTTCTTCCAGAGCCTGAATCCAATTCACTGGGGTTTCTGTTTTTTTTTTTTTTGTTTGGTGTTCTCTCATCCTTCTCTGTTCTTTTTGCTCTCTGTTCATTGCCTGTAGAGAAGCTTTGATTGTAATTCCTTTTTTTTTTCTTTTTTCTGTTGTTTGCTCATATTTTCCCCCTTTTTACTCCCTGAAGTTTCCTGAGCTCTTGCTCCTCTCATTTTCTTTTGTAATTTTGGGCTTTTCTTTCTGCCTTCATCCTTGGAGTTTTGTCAGTAAATCTCTCAGTGCAGTCTGTGGGGAAGGGGTTTTGGAGTAGAGCTTCCCTGCCCTCTGGAGGCTTTGATGGGATTCAGTCCACCAGGGTTGCTGGGTGTGCCATCAGGCCAAAACCTCTGTGGGGTGAGAGTGGTGCAATATCGAGTGTCTCCACTACTGCAACTGCTGCCAGCTCTGTGCTCTGTGTTTCTTATCAAACTGCTTCCTCCCTGCCTATTTTGGCTGCTCTGAGCCTGACACAGCTTTGCCTGAAAGATACTCCCACCAGACCAGGGCCTTTGCCTGCCCAGAGGTTCCAGCTGCCACTGGAGGCTTAGTGCACTAGGTGAGGGAGGGGCATGGGACCTTCCTTCTTCCTTCCGCTTAAACCTGAGTGTTCTCAAATTCAAGCTTTTGGGGGGGTGTACCTTTTAAGTTGAGTCCAGCAGGAGGATTCCTTGGCTCTGTCTTGTTGTTAGGTTTTATTTTCAGTCCCCTAGGAGCATTTAGTTTGTAATCAGTAAGGAAGGGTTTTCAGAGGTCTAAATTTTTGCTGCCTCTATGCCACCATCTTGACTCTGCCTCCTCTAGCTCTTCTGTTGACAGTATTTGTTCCATAAATTTTGAGCTAGTTTTTACCACATTACCTAGTTTTGGGGAAATTAAATTCAGTAGGTTGAACTAAACTCTATTGAGTCTATTTCCTGGCAGATTTTTTTTTTCACAGTTACCTAGGAAATCTCTGCAAGTGACTTAGAACAAGAGAAGCATATCTACTAGAGCCATTTTCAAAGTGCCCTAAGAATAAGCCCTATTGCAGGAGTTTTAAAGAAAGATCTTTCCAGAAACCAGATGACTGTTTATGAAAGCTGGTCTTCAAGATAAAATGTCCCGATTCAATGAATGTTGGATATGGCTTACCAGGAGCAAATAGATTTTCTATATTAAATGATCATTATTATATGACTCTGGTTTTAAAATTTCATGGTATTTATGTTTCCTTTTATTGGAGATCACAATATTTTAATAGATAATTAAACATAATTTGAGGGGAGATAATAATTACACTGGGATGCAGCAAGGAAAGACTTCCTTATGAAGAGAAGGAGAAAGAAGGTATAAAAAGGTAGAAGTGAATGAGGATTATATTTCAGGCATGATGCACAGAGGCAGGATATAGAATAGTGACACAGAATGACAGTAAATACAGGAATTAGATTGCATGCTTTAGGATCACTTTGATTGGAATGTAGTATGAATGAAGGAGAGCAATGTTTAGTAATTTGACAAATGTAGACTGGAAGAAGATAGTGAAGAGTTTTTAATGCCAAGTTAACCTAGATAAAGAATATTCTCTTTCAAATCAGATCACTCTGAGTCCCCTAAGTATTTTAATCTCTAACCTGACTCAGTTGATCTATAGAGAATTTGTAATGAGGTTTCTCTCCTTATTTATGTTTGCTCAAATTTTGACACTGAAGAAAGCAAGGGTTATTATCATTATCATTATTATTTTTTCATACTTGTCGTCACAATAGCTTTGTTTCTTGGTTTCATTTTAATTCCTCTGATTTACATTCCCTTAGACTTAGTAAAATTAATCTCTCTGATCATGAAACATTGGGAAATTTTTGTCACAAATATGACTACTTCTCCTCAAAGGAATTCTCTCAAACTCTAGGTGAGATAGATAGGGAGGTAGATGTTTCCATTGACTCTGGTTATTTTAATGCACTTTCTTCAAAAGCATTACCTAGCTTTCTGCTCCACAATGGCACTTCTCATGAGAATGTTGGCCATTAATTGTCAAAGAGAAGATTTTAAATTACTTATCTTTCTTTTAAAAATTACTTTATTTTTTTTTGCATTAAAGTTCCCAGGCATCTCCTTCCCTACATTAGGGAAGTCATCATCATTTGACAAAAGGATATTGTAAAAATGGAGACTTGAACCCTAGACTCAAAACCCCAGAAGTCCTTGCTCACTTCCCAGAATGCTTTGTAATCGCACTGAATTCTCACCTGGGCGAGATCAAAAATTATTATTTATAGGAGTTCCCTGCCTACTGAGGTCTCTTTCCTGTTTCCACTTCCAAGTAGACACGTCTCTTTCATAATGTAGGTAAGGTGCTCTAGGCCTCTCTAGGCCTAGATACGTGCTTTCTTATCCTGTATTTTCTTTAATCCTTAACCTTTAATAAACCTCTAAAAATATAATACTCCTTGCAGAGAGAAACTGATTTCTACTTGCTTCAGTTTCCCCCAAATTTTAACTCTTACAATATGTATATATAAAATCTTGTCTTGCTTATATTTATCAGTTTTTCCTTGTGAAGTAGACATACAGAAGTTATTCTTCAAATAAATTCTGTTACTGTGAATACTGTGTATACTATTCACTTGTTTCTACTTTTTTTTTTTTGCTCTTCATAATTTCATGCAGGTCATTCCATTTTGTTTCAAATAACCTATTCATTGTTTCTTATAGCACAGGAGTATTCCATCACAATCATGTGCCATAAATTATTTAGCTATTCACCAATTAATAGATATCAGATATATTCTGAGTTTCCAATTCTTTACCACCATGAAGGCAACTTCTATAAATATTTTAGAACATATAGCTTCTTTTCTTTTTTTCCTTGGTCACCTTAGGTAACAAACTTAATGTTCATATTGCTGTGTTAAATGGTATAGAGTTTATAACTGGCTATAATTCCAGATTGCTCTCCAAAATGGTTTGATCAGTTCTTTATCTTTTATTAGTGTTTGAATCCAAATTTATGTAATTAGAAGTGAGTGATACTTGTGAGTGGAGAGAAATCAGTGATAAAAGGATACTGGGAATTAACATTGCATGACAGATCCTAGACATTTGGAAAGTTTACATATTCTGGGGAGGGGAGAATGGGAGGTTGTAACATCTTTGAGTACTTGGCATCTGGAGAAGTTCAAGAGGATGGAAACTTGGTAGACTTGTGAAATTATGTAAACATTTGGAATTATTCAAATAACTAACTAAAATCCCTATACACTTGTAACCAAAGATATGATTACTGAATTTACATTCTAAGGAAGCCATTTATGAAGGGAAAAGTCCTCTCATATTTAATTCAAAGTATTTTTTTAAAGCATCACTTTTTCTGATAGCTAAAACTTGGAAACAAAGTAGATATTCATCAGTTGGGGAATGGCTAAACAAAACTGTTATTGGGAAAGAATATCACATGGAAACAGAATAAAATCAACATGACCTAATGAAACATAAAGTTAGCAGCAAGAAAAAAATCATGTACATAGTAACAGCAATAATTTAAATGGATAGAACAAAAGTGTAACAAAAAATCAAAAGTAAACATAGCAAAAAGTATATATGGCCTTAGACAATAGCTATGTAATGCTGGGCAGGTCATGTAAATCTCTTTGCTTCAGTTTCCTCATCTGTAAAATGTGCTGGAGAAAAAAATGGCAAGCTACTCCAATATGTTTGACAAGAAAAATGCAAATGGAGTCATGAATATTCAGACATGATTGAAACAACAAAAAACAAAAATATAAAATCAAATGGGAGGGGTCAGCTGGGTAGTTCAGTGGATTGAGAGCCAGGCCTAGAGACTGGAGGTCCTAGGTTCAAATCTGGCCTCAGAAACTTTCCAGCTATGGGACCCTGGGCAAGTCACTTAACCCCTATTGCCCAGCCCTTACCACTCTTCTGCCTTGGAAACAAGGGCTTGAAAAAAAATGGGAATCAAATGAGGAAATGAATTAGGATATCCCTAACATATTCCTTTGAAGAGGTGTAAAGTTCCCAGGTATTAAACATTTCACAAGTGTTTGATCATTTTCATTGTATAATTAGTTATATTTACTTTTCTTTATTTTTTAGTTCTAGAAATTATTATTTTTCATATGGCTTAGCTCTCTGGGAAATGGAGGGGCAGAGATACATTGGATACTACAGTGAATTTAGAAACAAAAATATCAATTAAAACTTCTTCTTAAAAAATACATTGATAATTTATTTTTTTAAATCAATATGATGCTTAGGGACATCAGTTTCCATTTGAGTTTGACATCACTGTTCTTGAGCATAAGAGGGTCAAGGTCACATATGTCCTCTTAAAAATATTATTTTAGCAACAATGTGGGGAATCAATTGACTTCAGAAAGGCTGGGATAGAGCATCTAATTAGGAATTTTTCATAGTGGATAGACTATAGAATCTCATGTAGTGTGTTAATAAATATTTGTATTTATTAATTTTCCAAAGGAAAATTTCTAAAAATGTATACAATTAAGCAATAAATGTTTATTGAGAGCGAATTATGTGTCAGCAAATGTGTTTAAGCTCTGAAGATGCAAAAAAGAGACAAAAGCTAGTCTATTCCCTCAAGGTCTTTACAATTTAATGGAAGAGACAATATGTGAACAAATATAGAAAAAATCAAACTCTACAGGGGACAAAGAGGGAATAGTAGAGGAAGCATAGAAGGAAGCAATCTCAACCTGTTTTTCTTGCTATCACCCATTCCATCTTTTTGGCACCAAGAATATGCCCTGTGCACATAGAAGGAACTGACCATAAGGCATCCTATACACTGTTAAAGCCTTGACCTATTTATTTGAGTCTGGACATGCTATCACTCCCAACAGAAGCTCTCTCAAATTCACCTGCAAAAGGCAAATCCTGTATGGGACTAGTCCACTAGCTTTTATGATAAAAATACTTCCCCTATATCCTCAAAGAACTTCCATGAATTTTTCACAATTGAACCTATACCAGTCAAGCACTTCAGAGGAGGGCCAGAAAAAATGTCTGGGCAAAAGATATTAAATATCTTGTTTGTGGAACAGTCAGGAGTCCAGTGTTATTGGACCAACTATATGTAAGACAATGATGTATAAGATCAGAAAATTAAGAAGTAGCTAGGTTATGAAGGGCTTCGAATGCCAAAGTATTTCTTATTTGATCTTAGACTTCATTAGGAGCCACTAGAGTTTATGGATATGAATGATATGGATAAATCTGTTCTTTAGGTAAAATCAATTTGGTAACAGAATAGAACTTGTATTGCAGTGAATAGAGCCTTGAAGCAGACAAAACCAATAGCAGGCTATTGCAAGAATCCTGGTATAAAGTGATGAGGGCCTGTTCTAGAATAGTGGTAATGGGAGATTCAAAAGAATCTTGAACTCAGCATCAGTTCATCAAAGGATCTTTTATTTCATCCTCCAGAGAATAGGTACTCGGGAGAAAGTGTTATCAAGTGTTACAAGTGGCAAGCAAGTACAAAGAATGGGAGCAAGAAGGTTCCTTTTTAATCCTAATGCAAATATTCATTCACCATTGGTTGGTTACTTGAGAGTTACAATCTTATCCAAAATACATAATTTACAAAACCAATTATTCTAATTATTCAAGTGGGTTTTAAACATTAAAAAAAATAATTCAATTCTATCTATCTAACTAGAGCTTAGCTTTGAACAGGAAACACAATTTGTTTTGGTGGAAAGGCTCCCTGACTCCATCTTAGTGATTCATTGAGAGGAGCTCACCATCTTACTGAACTTCATCTCTCACATCTATAACATAGGCTAATCAAATTAGCTGCTATTTACGGTATATCTTTTGAAGCTCTGTATTTGTGCTCCTTTTTGTTTTCAGGCAAAAGATGATGATGGGATTGATCTAAGGTCATTTGAATAGAAATCAAAAGACAGATATGAAAAATATTATGGACTTAAAATTGTGATGATTTCACAAGTAATTAAGGGATATGGAAGAGAAAATTGAAGATGACTGAGGTTGGGAATGTGAGAAGTTAAAAAATAACAATGGTTTTGAAGATATAAATAGATGGTCAATTTTATTCTAAACATATTAAGTTTGAGATTGTAATGAGATACTAAGTTGGCTTATCCAGTAGGTAGTTGATAAAATAGGACTAGAGTGCAGGAAAGAGAAAAAAGTATAGCCAATACTGTCAGTCAAGTGACAAATGGAAGAGGTATCATCTAGGGGAACCCAAGACTCAGAGAGTACCAGAAGATTGAAGGAGTAAGAAAAAGGTGAAGAAGTAAGGCCAGACCAACTCAAAAAGAAGTAAAATACAGAACAGAGAACTATTCTAAAAATAAAGCTACCATAGGAAAGTAAAAAGAGATAAAATCATACTTGTTTTGTTTTGTTTTGTATTAAATGAACTTTTTTTGCCCTCTCTATGTCTAGATCCTCTGACTCTAAAACCAGTGAATTGATATTTGTGCCATGCTGGCTTTTATGTTATGGGTCTTCATTAATACCTTATTCATTTGAGAAGCATTCATTATAGTCCTACTCTATCTAAAACATACCCCAAACAACAACATCCTCGGCAATGGAGATATAAAAAAGGATGTAAAATTGTACCTTCATATAGGAGCTTACATTTCTGTAGCAAAATAAAATATATAAATAGGCAAATACAATTAAAAAATAGACTTGTTTTTTATGTCAGTACCCTTTTGTTCAGTCAAGTCCTGACTTGTAATTTACTGCCTATTGGCCTTAATTAAGTCAAATACCTCCCTGCTGATATAAATGCTATTGTCCCAGTTAGACTTCCTTAGGCAAAAACTAAAGATGTCCAAGAGCTTAAAGATACATTGGAATATAAAGAGGAAAGCCTGTAGGCTTTAATTGAGCATTAAAGACAGGTATTCTCTCACTCTAGAAAGGATAGGAGTTTTCAATAGCTCCATTAGATGAAAAAAGAATGAGACAAATAACTTGCCTTTAGTACACAGACTTCTTTCTTAATATTTCTCCTCTGTTACTCAAGCTACAGTAAATTCCCGAAGGAATTTGGGAAGTGGGAATCACTAAATTGAAACAGATCATCCTAATGCAAAATGGAATGGCTTACAGAGGGACAAATCTGTTGTGCCAATAAGTATTTGTTGAAATAGAGAGGCCAGACTTTTCTCATCTCTTGACTCCATGTGGCAAACAATTTTGCAGCCAAAATTCTTAGTGAGTTATGCCCAGGATTTTGCTGGTAATTGTTTAACAGTTAGCTTTCAAAAAAATGTGATGATGGACATTTACATTTAAATATAATATATATGATTAATATTTTCTCCATCACTTTTCTTAAGTTTCTGTCAATGAACAAAACATTCAATGTTATCCTCCTTTATAGTCATTGATAATTTCTATTCTATAAATGTTCTTACTGAAAATTTAAATATTGATGCTCCAGCACACTCTGGCTTCTGCCAATTCTAAAATATTGCCAATATCCTAGCAAAAAGAACTCTGTAGTATTCCAGAAGGAGAAAAAAAAGCATAGAAACACTCTAGAAGTGAAGTCCAGTGTCATACAATGAAGTCAATGGCAAAGACTAGAAAAGACTGTAACTGCATACCAAATAGTATAAGGAGGCCAGAAGTGACTCATCCAGCAGAGATGATGAAGCTACAGTAGCCAAGCAACCTCCTAGGCCCAGCTTGGCTGCAGTTGCCTAAAGACATCCTCTGAACCTGAATAGGAGCTAGGACATGGTTTGGGAGAGCTAGAGATTAAAACCTAAAAAAAAAAAAAGGGCCAGGAAGGATGCTTTCTTCAACAATGACAGGCTCTAAAGAAATCTTAAAAATAGAGAAATTTATTGACTTAAATTCAAGTTGAATGACAGGGAGGCAGTTGCAGGTAGAGTCACTGCCTCCCCTAGGAGGAGGGGTTCAGCATTATTATACCTTTCTGGGGAGACGGGCTACATAGCAAAAACTGTGGGGGGGTGGAGGAAGTGCTATACAATTGTGAGGGGCCTTGGTATCTGGCATAGAAGTCCAGTGTCCTCAAATACAAAGGAGGGGGAATTATACAGCTCAGGGGATGAATTGATATTGGAGATGTGGATGGATGCTTATCAAGAATCTCAGGTCAGGCAAAAGAGTCTCGGGAGCCGGCTATTCTGAAGGCCTCCCCTGAAAACAACCTGAGCCAGTCTTGGGGGCATGCAGACAACAGGGAAACAGAGAGAGATGGGGGGAGCCTGTAGTCCCCTGACCAGATCCTACCATCTGAGTCTCACAGAAGGTCCCTGCCTCAGGGCATACTCAGTCTGAGGTTAATCCTATCACCATGATATCTGATAAAGCCAAAGCAAAAATAGACCTGATTAAAAGGGATAGGGAAGGTAATTATATTTTGTTAAAAGGGACTTTAGATAATGAGGAAATATCACTAATCAACATGTATGCACCAAATAATATAGCACCCAAATTTCTAATGGGGAAACTAGGAGAATTAAAGGAAGAAATAGACAGTAAAATAATATTAGTGGGAGATTTGAACCAACCATTATCAAATTTAGATAAATCAAATCAAAAAATAAATAAGAAAGAGGTAAAAGAAGTGAATGAAATCTTATAAAAATTAGAGTTAATATACATATGGAGAAAAATAAATAGGGACAAAAAGGAATACACCTTCTTCTCAGCACCACACGGCACATTCACAAAGACTGAACATTCACTAGGTCACAGAAACATGGCATACAAATGCAGAAAAGCAGAAATAATAAATGCAGCCTTTTCAGATCATAAGGCAATAAAAATAATGATCGGTAATGGTACTAGGAAAACCAAATCAAAAATTAATTGGAAATTAAACAGTATGATACTCCAAAATCGTTTAGTTAGAGAAGAAATCACAGAAACAATTAATAATTTCATCAAGGAAAATGACAATGGTGAGACATCATTTCAAACATTTTGGGATGCAGCAAAAGCAGTAATCAGAGGTAAATTCATATCCCTGCGTGCATATATCAACAAACTAGGGAGAGCAGAAATCAATCAATTGGAAATGCAAATAAAAAAAACTCGAAAGCAATCAAATTAAAAACCCCCAGCAGAAAACCAAACTAGAAATCCTAAAAATTAAGGGAGAAATTAATAAAATATAAAGTGATAGAACTATTGATTTAATAAATAAGACAAGAAGCTGGTACTTTGAAAAAACAAACAAAATAGACAAAGTACTGGTCAATCTAATTTAAAAAAGGAAGGAAGAAAAGCAAATTAACAGCATCAAAGATAAAAGGGGATCATCACCTCTAATGAAGAGGAAATCAAGGCAATCATTAAAAATTACTTTGCCCAATTATATGGCAATAAATACAGCAATCTAGGCGATATGGATGAATATATACAAAAATACAAACTGCCTAGACTAACAGAAGAAGAAATAGAATTCTTAAATAATCCATATCAGAAAATGAAATCCAACAGGCCATCAAAGAACTCCCTAAGAAAAAATCCCCATGCCCAACGGATTCACAAGTGAATTCTATCAAACATTCAGAGAACAGTTAGTCCCAATACTAAACAAACTATTTGACATAATAAGCAAAGAGGGAATTCTACCAAACTCCTTTTATGACACAAACATGGTACTGATTCCAAAACCAGGCAGATCAAAAACAGAGAAAGAAAATTATAGACCAATCTCCCTAATGAATATAGATTCAAAAATCTTAAATAGGATACTAGCAAAAAGACTCCAGCAAGTGATTAGAAGGGTCATCTACCATGATCAAGTAGGATTTATACCAGGGATGCAGGGCTGGTTCAATATTAGGAAAACCATCCAAATAATTGACCATATCAATAAGCAAACCAACAAAAATCACATGATTATTTCAATAGATGCAGAAAAAGCCTTTGATAAAATTCAACATCCATTCCTATTGAAAACACTAGAAAGCATAGGAATAGGAGGGTCGTTCCTAAAAATAATAAACAGTATATACCTAAAACCATCAGCCAATAGCATCTGCAATGGGGATAAACTAAATGCATTCCCAATAAGATCAGGAGTGAAACAAGGATGCCCATTACCACTTCTACTATTTGACATTGTACTAGAAACACTAGCAGTAGCAATTAGAGAAGAAAAAGAAATTGAAGGCATCAAAATAGGCAAGGAGGAGACTAAGCTATCACTCTTTGCAGATGACATGATTGTGTACTTAAAGAATGCTAGACATTCAACCAAAAAGCTAATTGAAATAATCAACAACTTTAGCAAAGTTGCAGGATACAAAATAAACCCACATAAGTCATAAGCATTTCTATACATCTCCAATATAGTTCAGCAGCAAGAACTAGAAAGAGAAATCCCATTCAAAATCACCTTAGACAAAATAAAATACCTAGAAATCTATCTCCGGAGACAAACACAGGAAATATATGAACACAACTACAAAACACTCTCCACACAACTAAGACTAGACTTGAGCAATTGGAAAAACATTAACTGCTCATGGGTAGGATGAGCCAATATAGTAAAAATGACCATCCTATCCAAACTTATCTATCTATTTAGTGCCATACCCATAGAACTTCCAAAAAATTTCTTTACTGATTTAGAAAAAACATAACAAAGTACATTTGGAATAACAAAGTATCAAGGATATCCAGGAAAATAATGAAAAAAAATACAAAGGAAGGGTTCCTTGCAGTCCCAGATCTCAAACTATATTACAAAGCATCAGTCATCAAAACAATGTGGTACTGGTTAAGAGACAGAAAGGAGGATCAGTGGAATATACTTGGGGCAAGAAACCTCAGCAAGACAATATATGATAAACCCAAAGATCCCAGCTTTTGGGTCAAAAATCCACTATTCGATAAAAACTGTTGGGAAAATTGGACGACAGTGTGGGAGAGACTAAGAATAGATCAACACCTCACACCCTACACCAAGATAAATTCAAAATGGGTGAGTGACTTAAACATTAAGAAGGAAACCATAAATAAATTGGGTAAACACAGAATAGTACACATGTCAGACCTTTGGGAGGGAAAAGACTTTATAACCAAGCAAGACATAGAAAGAATCACAAAATGTAAAATAAATAATTTAGACTACATCAAATTAAAAAGCTTTTGTACAAACAAAACAAATGTAACTAAAATCAGAAGGGAAACAACAAATTGGGAAAAAATCTTCATAGAAACCTTTGGCAAAGGTTTAATTACTCAAATTTACAAAGAGCTAAATCAATTGTACAAAAAATCAAGCCATTCTTCAATTGATAAATGGGCAAAGGACATGAACAGGCAGTTCTCAGCCAAAGAAATCAAAACTATTAATAAGCACATGAAAAAGTGATCTAGATCTCTTATAATCAGAGAGATGCAAATCAAAACAACTCTGAGGTATCACCTCACACCTAGCAGATTGGCTAACATGACAGCTATGGAAAGTAATGAATGCTTGAGGGGAGGCGGCAAAGTAGGGAACTTAATCCATTGCTGGTGGAGTTGTGAACTGATCCAACCATTCTGGAGGGCAATTTGGAACTATGCAAAGGGCGACAAAAGAATGTCTACCCTTTGATCCAGCCATAGCACTGCTGGGTCTGTACCGCAAAGAAATAATGGAGAAAAAGACTTGTACAAGAATATTCATAGCTGCACTCTTTGTGGTGGCCCAAAACTGGAAAACGAGGGGATGCCCATCAATTGGGGAATGGCTGAACAAATTGTGCTATATGTTGGTGATGGAGTACTATTGTGCTCAAAGGAATAATAAAGTGGAGGAATTCCATGGAGACTGGAACAACCTCCAGGAAGTGATGCAGAGTGAAAGGAACAGAACCAGGAAAACATTGTACAATGAAGGTGATGGACTTCTCCATTAGTGGCAATGCAATGTCTCTGAACAATCTGCAGGGATCTAAAAAACACTATCCACAAGCAGAGGATAAACTGTGGGAGTAAAAACACCCATGAAAAGCAAGTGCTTGACTACAGGGACTGTGAGGAAATGACTAAGGAAAGACTCTAAATGAACACTCTAGTGCAAATACCAACAACATGGAAATGGGTTTGAATCAAAAACACATGTGATACACAGTGGAATTTTGCGCCGGCTATGGGAGAAGTGGTGGGAGGGGGCGGGGGGAGGAAAAGATGATGATCATTGTTTCCAATGAATAATGTTTGTAAATAACCAAATAAAATAATGTTTAAAAAGTCTAAAAAAATACTCTAGGTCATTGACAGAAATAAATATGGATTGGTTGAAGTAATTTGGAAATATTTCTGATGGATAAAGTCCTTTGACAATGATTTAAGAATCATTTGATGGAAAGGGGGGAAGGAATATGCCCGGAATGATAATAAATAAGATAAGAGTGGGTGGTATCAGGCAGTACCCAGTAATAAAGTAAAGGTCAGACATCCTGAAGTTATAATGGATCACAATTTAGAGTGCCTGATATAGCAACTCAGAAGGGTTGGCCTGACACTAGGGCCTATGCAAAAGCACCTATTTACTTAATTCAAATCGCTAATACTTAGAATATTCACAAAAGCCTGCTAAAATCATGACATGCTATATTTGTATTACAATTATAATTATCTCAAGACTACTGATATCACAAAAATCTAATCTTTATATAAAGGTGTAGGGGGATTTTTTTTCTCATAGTTCTTAGCCACAATTTCACCTCATACTTTTGGTGTGTTCATAGGAGAGCATGCCCCTAGCATAGATATACTGTGTAATCATGGTCCTTGCTATGCCTGTATCATGTATAAAAAATGCCTTTGCTAAAGAATTATTTGATTAATGCCTCTAAGCTTCCTTCCAGTGCTGTAAAATTGAGATTTGAACTCCAGACTTCAATCCCCACAAGTCCTTTCTCCACTTCCCTAAAATGCTTTGTAATCTCATGGAATTCTGAGGTGGATGAGATTGAGAAGGTACTTAAGCTGATTGGAAAGGCTTTTGATGTCTCTCTTTTTTTGGACTTCCGTTTTGGAGCAGACGTGGCTCTTTCCATAATGTAGGTGAGGCCTTGTCTAGGCCTCTGGCCTAGGCACGTGTTTTTTCTTACTTGTATATTCTTAAATTCTCAACCTTTAACAAACCTCATAAAATATAATACTTTTTGCAGAGAGAAACTAATTTATTCCTGCCTCAGTCTCCCCATATTCCTAAAATTTAATCTTTACAGTGCTAAATCTATAATCTGATCACTGGTCTATAAGATTCCAGATTTATTTAGAACATTGAGCTACAATTAGAAAAATATCATTTAACTTTTGTTTTTGTTTGCTTGTTTTTTAAAATAACATCTCATTTGCACAGCAACAAAAATGAATATTAGATTCATCTTAAATATTTCTCCACCTAAAATAACTTGCCAGGTGCTATTCATATACCCATTAGGGAGTCTAAAAGGCATATCCAATGAAATTCTAAGATTCACATGGTTACTTAGGACATTGATCCAAGCATGTCTATATGATGTATTCCCATAAAATAGAATTATTTTTGTGATTTTTCTTCAATCAAATTATTTCACTGGGTTCTTCTAAGGATATATAAAGTCTGCCATTGAAAAGACTGAATTGAATAACTTTTTATGATTTGCCATTAATCATTATTCATGGAGACAGAAAACACAGATGATTAGAACATATAACCAACATCTACAATTTGTGACCATAGATTATAAAATGAACACTACTTCTGAAATTTACAGCTAGTCATCTTTAAATCAGATATGAACTATTATATTTCATCATATAAGACTCATAAATAGCCATTCCTACTTTCTTTTAACATTGTATTCACTTAAATAATCCCAGCCACTGTTCTTCAAGGTAGATGAACCATGATTCTCTGTATTGATCTAAAATGATTCTCAGATTATAGACTAGATAAATGGAAGATTATGAGATGCCTATATAGAAGCCTCTTCAAAGATAATTTCTATGCTATGTATTCTCTAATGAGCATGAGCAAAGTGTCCATTAACTTCATAACCAAGAGCATTGTTTTAGCATTTTGAGGATAACCAAGTGTTCTTAGTTTTGAGAAATCTTATTATCTTTTCAGTCTAATTTGTTTTGCATTTTATCACTGACATTAGTATTTCAAATGCTGTGCTGGGAAGTTAATCCATTCTTTTTGACTTTGTGCTTTCAACTGCTTTATTGTTTTATTTTAAAAAACTTATGACTTTATGAAAACATTCTGTCAAAAAGTCCTTTTAACAACTTCTTATGTATGTTTCTATTACAAATTTTAATCAGATTTTCTTTCTCTAGAATCCTATGAGACCCCTTTTTCTTTGGTACAGATAAGATACAGCATTTAGGGAATCTTAGGAATCTGTGTAATTACAAAGCATTATAGGTTAGACTTCTTTATAGAGATCAAATATGTTCCACATAAACTTATAATAAGCTTGGGATTTTTTTCTTAATATCAGATTAGAGGTATCATGCTTTATTGTTCTATTCAGATCTAATAATCGCTTTCATTAGTGAAGTGAGGAACTGCTAACGGGTTTTATAATTGAGTTCTATAGTACCCTATTATAAGAAAATGTGATTTTTTGGACTTTGTCATAATATTCCCCCCAAAAAATAATCCTTAAGCTTCCCTGTGAAAGTGTTTGACATAACTTATACAGTTTTCATCTAGAAATTTCCCATAAGTCTTTTTTATCTTGGTTGGATTATTTCTTTATTCATAATCAATTTTTCCTGTAACTGAGTTTATCAAAGTGCTATCATTATTACTATTAACTGACATATTTTATTTTAACTCATTTACAGAAAATCTTGCAGATTTTATGAAATATATAATGAACATTAAAATAATATAAAATATCTTAAATCGTAGTCTACTTAGTATTCATATAAAGATTAAAGTTGCAAAGTCTTTACATATATTATCACATATGACTTTCACCACAACCCTTTAAGGTAGGTTCTATTTTTATTTCCATTTTATAAGTGCAAAAACTGAATCTAAGAATAAAATTAATATTTGTCCTAGGTCACACAGGGAATAATTAAATTAATGACAATATCAACTCCTACCTTTTGAATTTTAGGTTCAATGCTCTCTTCATTACATATATCCATTCATATTATACTTGATCGAGAGTCAACAAACTAGGTCCAATGGTCAACTCAATCCTATTTCTTGTTTTCTTATTACTTCAACCTAAGAAAAGATTTATTTTATTACACTTTTTAAGTGCAATAAAATATAATTTGAATTTGTAAACAATAGTAGCAACAACAAATAAACATCTTTATCTCTTAGATTATCTCAAAACAGGAGTTAGCTATATTTATCTGCTGGCCTTAGACCTGTGTTGGCAAAGGTATGGCATGGGTGCCAGAGCAGCAAGGAGGGGGCTGCTATGTTCCTCTTCTCCACAGCACCTGAGGACATTTTTTTACATGTCCCACCCCTCAGTCTAGCCACCTAACAGGAACACTTCTTCCTTCAGTTGTCTGGGGGTAATGTTGGGAGGAGGGGTTCCAGGCAGCCTGAAGGTAAAACATTGGGCACGAGATCTCCAAAACATTCATCAACACTGCCTTAGACAGTCACTCCTATGTTTGATGGTTACAAAGCCTTATGTAAATAATATCTTAATTGTTCCTCATGTTAACTTGTAAATAACACAGAACTGTTAAATAGTCAGAAAAAAACCAAGTCTTTAATCAGGATAGGGATAAGTCCAATTTGGTCCTTTACTCAGAGTCAACGCCACAACATTTGCAGGGTGCAAACCCTGGACTCTGGGGATGTTATCCCTAGGGAGTGCCACAAGGCTAGATGACAGCTCAGAGGAACAAAAGAATTTGGGGAACCTATATATCACTCTAGATGACCTGGGCCTTAGAGTGAGAGGGACAGTTGATTGACTTTACAATGGTAAGAAAGGAAAATGAGGAGTTCCAGACAGGAATAACAGTGAGATGCCCCACAATGGACACAAAAGGGAAAGACCAAGCCCAGGGCTGAGCCTGTTCCACAATGGACCTTAGCTTAGGTGGAGAAACCATTGGGACAAAAGAGATACTTAATATTGGATGGGATTAGCTGTTCCCACCCAAACTACCATGATGTCCATTGTCTGGTGAAGTGGGACCTTCCCTCAGGGGGAAACCTTTCCTGTGACAAGTTCAAAACCTGGGGTTTCTATCTTCAAACTAAGTAAACTGGGGATTTCTATATTTCCATGTTGACATGAAGAAACAGATTAATATCATAAGAACTTGCCCTCCAGATTAATCCCAAATGGGCCCCATATCCCAAGAACTAAGAATGACATATCCTTATTTATGTTTCACAAGCATATGCTATCTCAGGTTTTAAAAACATATGTTATCTCAGGCTTCACAAGGATAAGTTATCTCAGGACTTCAGGTTTCACAAAGATATATTGTCTCAGGGGTCACTGACCTGACCTAGGTTCTCATGACCATATGTTGAACATCTGGGTACCAAAGACTAAGATTGATGTGTCCTTCCTTTTGGTGCCTAAGTGTAAGACCACCCCTTTCCCTTACTGACCCTATATAAACCTCCTCTAGGAAAGGCTCGGGGTCTCACTTCTTGTGAAGACCAAGGCTATAGTTTGCATTAAAGTACCTCCTGTATATTGCATTACCATGTGTGTGTGTCCTCCTTGGAATCAGAACCAGAACTGGACATTACAGACACTCATAACAATGCCACAATATACTTAGTAGAAGCATTCTTCTTTGTAATGAGAGATGGATCAAAAAAAGTATATGTCTGTACTTTCTTTTGATGTATATAAACACATCTCCCTAAGAAGAGGAGGAAAAGCAAGAATTTATCCCAGGCTTACAAGACAGGGCACCCAGTCCATGCTTATTATTCAATGTGTTCAGGAAACAAATTTTTTTTGTTTGTTTTTTTTCCCAAAGCACAAGATGATAACTCTCATTATCATCTTTATTGCCTTTGTTCTTCCAGATGATACAAATGGGTAACTACCTTCAATAAAGAGATAGAAGAGAAATATCACCTCTTTAATTAAAAAAGGCATAGACAGTTAAGGGTCTTATCAGTTAAAGCTAAAGATTCAAGTGGACAGCAAAGCTAAGAATAATCAGGATCCAGATTCTGTTTATTATATTACAATCAATATGAGGAAGAATTTCATCTCTCCTCTTTTTTTAGCCTATCTATAACAATAATAAACCTTAAAATACTATTCCCAAAATACAGTATGTATGCATCCTTCTTCAGCATGATAGTAGGAGAGTAATACAAGATCTTGTTTATTTCAGCATTTATAAGCAAAGAAGGAAATATTCCATATCTAGAAATTAGGAAATAAGATTAAACTAGGCAAGGATAATGGCTTTGGATTTTGTGAAGAACTCAGCTATTTTGGATAAATACCCTAACTTAATATAAATTCTCCACTATTGCTTGACCCTTCTCCTTTCTCCCCATTATCCTCATTACTATTCCTAGGACTAAAAAAAAGGAAAGATGAGTTTCTGGCATTCCAAATCAAAACTTAGAGTACATCTTCCCATAGAATTATTGTGATACATTTCTATGGGAAGCCATAGAAACATGTGAGAATTCCTGATGAAAGGCTATTGATGATAGAGCATGACCTGACCTTGGGCAAGTCACATAATCTTTGTTTACCTCAGTTTCTCAATAAAATAGAAATAATGATAAGCCTCCCAAAATCGTTGTGAAGATCAAATGTGATAACATTTGTGAAAAGCGCTTAGAAGAGTGGTTGGCATATAGTAGGCTTTCTATGAATTCTTATTCTCATTCTCTTACCCCTTGATGATAGGTAACCTCCATGGAATTATATTTCAGGTATATAATGAATTAATTTGTTCATGTCATTTTGGGAAATTGACCATCTTATTTAACCTATAAAAGTTCAAAGTAAAGTAAAAAACTGGATTCAAGAATTTCTAGAAAATTTGTATTCAGAGAAATAATGAAATTGTGAACATATTGTTTTGCAAAACATATTACACTATGGCAACAAAAACCTACAAACTCTCTCATATTATGATCCACAACTAGTTCAGCTGTCCTTTCTTCCTTGTCCCTCTCTCTTCGTTTCTAAGCTATAAATCATGATGGATAAAAATTATACTTTTAAAATCAGTTCTTAAAGAATTTAAAGATATAAAATCTGTGTTGAAAAAATTGACTGAAGCTAGTTTGATTGACAGAAAAGGGGCATTGCCAGGACCTAAAGGAATTAGCAAACAGTTTCTCTTTGGTGAGGGTATAGTTAAAGAATTAATAAAGAAATTCTAAGCTCAATGAAAGACTGGGATCCTACAAGAACTGAAGCAGAAATAGTAAGGGGACTTGAGGCCTCATATTTATCTGCTTAATGCCCAAATCTCCATGTTAAAACAATTAAGACATAGCATAGAACAGAAGAATTGTACAGTTGCCATATTGTTGCTTTTTTCATTCTCTCTCTTTCTTTCTCTCTCTCTCTCTCTCTGAGATATAGAGATATATAAGGTTTATATGATCATAGATATGCTTCTATACATCAACCTTATACAGAAATATTCATTTTGCTACTACCCCAGTATATAAACCAAGTCTCTGCCCATGTGGCAAGGTCTCTTGCCAGGGTTCAAAAATGTAATACATACAAGAGAATGCTTTTATTGGAGGATTTGGCCCTCTTCCAATAAAATGTAACTTTCTAACTTGACTTGGAGAAATTTGGCTTATTTACTTTATTTACATAAATTGTCTATACTGAGTTGGTGGGTTTCTATTACACAACAAAAGTGTGTGATCAGAAAATAAGGTAACACGAAGAACCACAACTGTTAAAGACTATCTATGAATTTTTTCAGGAAGTGTTTTTGTAGGGAATCAGCTCCTGATTAAACTTAAATTCAGTTCCTGGAATATCCAGGCACTTAATAAATGCTTATTGATCAATTGTTAATTTTGGTTTTGCTTTTTAATCCTTTCTCCAAATAACTATTATATCACCAAAGATCAGTCAGCCAAAAAACAAAAAAACAAAAAACCCTCTTATTTGGGAAATATATATATATATATACATATATATATATATGTGTGTGTGTGTGTGTGTGTGTGTGTGTATGTATATATATGTATATATATGTATGTATGTATATATATATATATATTTTTTTTTTTTTTTACAAAGGGGTAAACTATAGGTCTATACCCACAGTTCTTCCATATCACAGAATTTTAGAGAAATTGAAAGGCCTCTAAGGAAGAGAACAAGCATTTAATAAATGCTTACTATGTCCAAGGCATTGTGCTAAGGATATTAAAAATACGATGTCATTTGATTCTCCCAACAATCCTATGAGGTAGGTACTATTATTATCCCCATTTTATAGTTGAGAAAACTGAAGGAATCCAAAATTAATTTATATGCCCAAGATTGTATAGAAAGTATTTAACCTTAGAGATTCTTCTAAGTTGATGAGAGCCTAAGAAGCATATCCATTGTACCAAAAAAATGTAATAATGGGGGAGAGAAAGGGGCTTTAAAATGCTAGGACCAGGAAACCAGGTGCTGTTGGGGACTGATTTCTAAGTGGCACCTTCCTTCTTCTCAACTAGTCTGGACAACTTTAATGGAGTCTTGACCTGATCAGAAGGTGAGTCAACCACTCCCAACTTTCTTCTTTGATTTTGAAATCCTCCCTCCTATTACAAAACTTAGAGACAGTCTTCTGTAACCTAAAATGGCTAATTTATTTCTTGGAAAAGAAAGATAGGGAGAGAGAGGGTTAGAGGGAAGAGATGGGAGGTCCCTAATATCTTTTCCCTATCAACCATTGAAGGCTTTGATCAAAGTGTCTTCAGAAAAATGGTTTGCTTTTCCCCTAAGTAAAAGTGAATTTAAAACAGCAGGTGTCTTCAGTGGGCAAGAACTTCTTCAACTCAGCCAGGTAGAAGGGGTATTAGACAAGCAACTCTCCTCCCTAGCTTTTGTGAGAGTCTTTGGTAAGAGAGTGAGTGAGTGATCAGAGTCAGCTCTGGCCAACAGTTTCAGCTTTTTGAATCTTCCATGTAATTCTCAATTCTCCCTTCTCCCACTGGCTTTCCAAATGTTCCATCTGCCTCTCCTGGGTCCATCTTCTTTAAATTTCAGATTTTCCTCTACTTTTGGCCATTTCTCTTGCCTACAACAATATGTGTAAGAGGCAGGACATAGAACAAATTAATCTTCCTCTTGTCAGCACTATAATATTTCTTATATAATTCTAAGTATAAAAGATATGTATAGTCTATTGAAATTCTATTTTGATATGTACATCTGGTATAAAAAAAGTATCTTTAGTACTGACTTCCCTTTGTAAAAACAGAATTATTATGTCTGACAGAAAGTTTTGAGATTTTATTTTTTGTTTTAACTTTTCAATTCACAACTTGTAAAACATATTTCTAGAAAGAAATACAGATACACGGTTTATTCTTGTCATGTTACTCAGCTTAACAGCTTTCAAAGTTTGACCTTTTCTAATCTCCTGTGGTGTTATTGTTTTTTTATTCCATAAAACCTTCTGTTTATAATCCACTATCCAAAAAGATTCATCATCTTAGACCCTTTCATCCTGGCAGAATTTTGTTTTGTTAGTCTTTTTTGTTTAGATATATACTAAAATAGTACCCATTTATTACCCATTATAAGTTATATACATTTAATGTTCAGAGTATTTTTTTGTAAGATGAGTACATTTCTGTACTGTGATTTTATGTAATGTGATTTTTTCCTTCAATATTCTTAAACTGCATATAACCATGTTTGTAGATTAGTGCTGTGATTGTGTGAGATATTTGTTATAACTAGAAATCACCACACTAATCTTTACACTGATCTGAACAAATGCCAAATGATAACTTTTATTCTCCTTCTTGAGCTCCTAAATCTTGATGAAGTCATCATTGTTATAACAGTAAAAGAAATTGTTGTCCATGTTCCTTCCTCCATTTAGAAACCTATATTCTTTCAAAGATATTTTTTCTTATACAACTGTCAATCCTCTAGATAAAATACTATCATAGGCACACAAAGCAAAACATATATGTTAATTAAAAATAAGGCAAATACCAAATTTCATTTTTGTTCTTCTCTTTAATTAAGTTCATGATTTTTTAACAAATGAAGGGAACAAAAGAAAACTAGAAAATCTTTCTTAGAAAAATATAACAAAAATTACATGATATTAAGCATACATTGTTATAAAATCTACCTAGATATAATCAACCTTTCTAGTTCTTATCTAATTTGCATGAAATTTCTGTTCTAGTATTAGGTGATATTTTATGTTTAACATTTTTATGTAAAGTATTATCTGTAATCCCTGTTGTACAAAGTACCTTTATGATATTTTTTTCAAACTGAAATCCGATATTGTTCAAAAGTCATTTTTAATAAAACCATATCTCTCATCAAGTGACAAATTGAACTCAACTTCTTATGCTTAGACAGTCTTCAGCCTAGGAATTACATCCACCATTAACAATGTAAGTGAATTTTCCTGAGGAAATGTTGTTAGGTATGAGATTTAGGCTTCAAAATCTGCCCAAAGAAGTTTGTTTAATATATATTTTCATTCTACAAAAAGTACTACATGATCTAAGTACAATGTATAATAATATTTTTAAAAGAAAACACAAGATTCTAAATTTAAATGCCAGGAATACAGATCCCTAATCTGGAAAAAACTGTATTCCAAATATTAGTAAATAGAAAATGAAAAATGACTCTTCAAAGTGCAAAGTGTTACTTTGCATTTTCCATAGCATTGGGCAGTAGCTCCAAGGTGAAAGGATAACAAAGAATGGAAGTTCTGTATGAAGGATGAAGGGAGGTCTGAGGAGAGTGAGTGAAATCAATATGAAAAAGATCTATGAGGGATCAAAGACTGTTCCTAAATATTTCCAGGTTCACTTCTCTGCCCTAACCATATCCATATATTCCATTCATTCTTTTCTTTTGTGTGAACTAGGATCGAATAGTCTGTTTCTTTTTTAGCTACAATAACTGCTAGAACTTCTCTCCTCCCCATATTAACTGAGAAAAAAAAAAACAGGAAATTATCATAGTTTAATGTGGATATTACATCCCAGAAAAAAAACTATCTTTAGATGTGAATTTGATAGCATCTAATGCAGTGTAGGAATTAGGTTATATTGGCATCCTGCACCACCCCCACTGACACATTTATAGATGTCTTTAGATTTATAAGAATGTATCTCTGCAGGGATCTGCTTCTAATATAATTAGGATGACTGGAGAAGGTCTGGATATTCTGTAAATGGTTCTAGTTGGCCTAACAAATTGTTACAGTTTTATTTGTTTTTTTACTGTTTGTTTTGTTCCCAAGTTGGCTACTTAGAAAGATTGATGTCTTCAATACAACCTGAATTAGTTCTAGCTGCTACTTTGGCCCTTTTTGATCCTGCAGTGGTAGGATGACTCCTTCAATTATGGCTTCTGGAAAGAGAACTATGAGAACCATGCCTAGAAGGGAGAGGTCCATCTCTTCTGTCCCCTTCCAAAAGACAAATGGTCCCAAGAAATAGGGCATTCTTGACCATTTCATTCTTTTCCATTCAATGTTTGAAGAGTAGAATCTCCAACCATGGGAGTTTGAAAGGAAGAGAGTTTAGTCACAAAAATCCAAGAGTCTATACTGAGTGGAGAAGGCAGCCAAAAACAAGTTATCAAGAAATACACATTAATCATCTAAAGTGTTCTTTGATTTATTTACCTTTGGGTATTTTTAATTTTTTTTATATTTTTCTATATCTACATGATTCATTTTCTTTCCCACCTTTTCTCTCCCCTGTCCCAGAGCCAACAAGAAATTCCACTGGGTTATATAAATGTTATGATACCTATTTCCATATTATTTATTTTTGCAATAGAGTTATCTTAAAAAAAGACCCAAATCATATGTCCATGTAAACAAATGATGAGTCATTTGTTTTTATTCTATGTTTCTACACCCACAGTTCTTTCTATCAAGGAGAATATAATTTTTCCTCATAAGTTCCTTGGCATTTTCCTGGATCACTGTATTGCCTCAAGTAGTAAATTTCATTGCCTTGGATAGTTCCACAGTGTTTCACTTTCTGGGCACAATATTCTCTTGGTTATTCTCATTTCATTCTGCATCAGTGCAGTGAGGTTCATTCAGTTCACAATGAAATCCTCTAATTCATCATTCCTTAGAGCAAAATATTATTCCATCACCATCATATACTACAATTTGTTCAGCCATTCCCCAATAGAGGGATATCCCCTCATTTTCCAATTTTTGACACCACAAAGAGTGCCACTATGAATATTTTCATACACACACGTTTTTCATTTATTTTTTCTTTTTAGAGTACAAAACCAGTAATGATATTGATGGATCAAAGTGCTTGCATTCTTTTTAAGCCCTTTTGGCATAATTCCAAATTGCCTTCCAAAATGATTGAATTAATTCACAACACCACAAGCAGCATATTATTGTCCCAAATTTACCATATCCCCTCCAACATTTATTGTTTTCTTTATCTGTCATATTGACCAATCTGCTAAGTGTGAGATGGTACCTCAGAATTGTTTTGATTTGCATTTCTCTAATTGGGAGGGATTTAGGACACTTTTTCATGTGATTATTAATAGTTTTCATTTTGAAGAGCTCTTTGAAATTGCCTTAAGTTGTGAATGTGAAGGAATTTAGAAACTGCAGTTAACTTGTGAGGCTATCCTACCTCAGACTAGAGGCAGGTTAAGTTTGTACAAATGGTATTATAGGGGGCAGCTGGGTAGCTCAGTGGATTGAGAGCCAGGCCTAGAGACAGGAGGTCCTAGGTTCAAATCCGGCCTCAGCCACTTCCTAGCTGTGTGACCCTGGGCAAGTCACTTGACCCCCATTGCCTACCCTTACCACTCTTCTGCCTTGGAGCCAATACACAGTATTGACTCCAAGAAGGAAGGTAAGGGTTTAAAAAAAAATGGTATTATATTCCTTTGGTTTTGGGGAAAATGTACTTGTATTTTCTCTATATTTGCAAAGCAAATTTCATTTGGAAAAAATAGTTTTAAGTAGTAAAATGCAACTGGGGTGCTAGTTTGTACCCTCCTAAAATGAGGGCAACAACAGAGCTGGGGAGATTCAAACAAAAATGTTACAACAGCATATACATTACTAGTTTGTGCCTGTAGCAAGAAGAAAAATGGTAACTTTCTAAGTACTTTTTTTGTTATAACCACATGAAAAGTGATTGTTGTTTTAAAAAATTATGAAGAAAAGAAAAGTTATACAAATTCAAGAAATCATAAAAATACCATAATAAAAATTTCACTAGATTATAAATGAAATTAGCAGCTCAACCCCACATTTACTAACTGGCTGATCTGGGTAAATTACTTAACATTGCTTCCCTCAGTTTCCTCATATTTCAAATGAGCTGGAAAAGAGAATAATGAAATACTCCAGTATCTTTGCCAAGAAAATTCCAAATGGGTCACAAAATTTTGGACCCAATAAAATGAAGAAACAACAAAAATGAAGAAAAACAGGCAAAGATGTTGTCACTAACATACATAAATATATGCAAGGAAAGCTGAGATGCTAATTTCATGATAAATATCCACTCCTCTATTTAATCTTTTAAAATTATCTCCTCAAAAAATCTGTAGTCTGTTTTATATATACTATCCTCTTTGTACTCTCTGCTTAGGTTAAAGTGACTAGCATACTTTTTTCCCCTCACACATGATTCCTCTTCTTTAATTCTACCACTCTTGGAAACCTTCGCCTTTTTCAAGAATTGAATCAAATGTTAAATCTTTACATCTTTCCCAATGCTTCTAACTACAAATGATTCATTTGTTTTTGTTTTGTTTTTCCATTCAAAGCTACAATGTTATGGCTTTATATGTGCCTTACATGATCCTACATATATAAATTGTGTCTCTCTATTTGATTCCTTAGGGTCAAGGACCACTTCCTGGTTTTTCTTTGCTCAGTCTTCATGAATGCAATGCAATGAAGTAAATTAATAAATACTTGTTGATAGATTTAGCTTCTGGTTGGACTAGATGGATTTACAGTTTAATTATCTTAAATTGTCTTCAATTTGGACATGTAACAGCTTTCGCTACATAGGATTGCTGTGGAGATCATCCATATTGTTTTTTTAACTGTGAAATGAGTTTTATTAAGAAAACTAATTCAATTAGGCAGGAGAGACCCATATTCTGGTAATTAACTAGTTGTGGTTACTACTTGATTTTCATGTCCCAAGTCAAGAAAAGAATGCTTCTGATTTTATTTTCAGTAGTTTTTATATAAACTGTATGAAAATCATAGAATGTGAGGACATTGTGAGCAAAGATTGTTTTAGTTACTGTCTTTATATAGCCAATGTCTTGCGCATTACATGGCACATAGTAGATGTGATGCTTAATCAATACTTATTGATTAAAGGATCACATACCTAGAGCTAGGAAAGACTTCAAAGGTCATCTAGTCCAACCCCATTTTTTTTTCCTGTGAGAAAAATAAAGCACAGGGAGGTTAAATAATTTAAGGATAGAAATTATCAGAGACAGAATTTGAACTCAACTCCTCTTAATTTAGAATGAACAGACAAACATATCTAAATATATAATACTCTTCCCCTGTAGTATTAAAGGTCAATTTAGAAAGAATTCTTTTCTATAGGGGCTCTTAAATTATAGACAATCACTTTTATGAGATGAATACAAAACTTCTTTTTGAAAGAAGTCAAACTTATATAAAGTTACTGCAAATCCAATCAGAAGCTTAAAACTACATGAAGAATTTTGGGAAATGTATATCTTCAAATCAATTCATGAGATAAAAAAATAACATTCTCAAGAATTTGTTGTCTAGTAAAGGGATCAAAAAACCTTTTCAAATTATATAATTCAATTTAGAACTTAAGTGCTTAATACAGATTAGTGTATTAGATAGAAATCTATCTATTTTGTCAAGAATACCTGGATTCAAGTCCTGCCTCTGACACATGACTACTTGATCCTGATCAAGATATTTAATGTCTCCATTACCCAGAAAATTTTCGTGGGCTAAAAGTTTGCAAAGTAAATGATAATCCTGGTTGGAAGAAGGAATTCCTCATTTGTATTCACCAGTCCAATAAAATCATAGGTCTGACAAAACCAACAAAAATAAGGGCAAGAAAAATTCTAAGTGCTAGGAGAGATGCAAGGAAATGTGATGATCCTTGTTTTCCTAGACATCTAAAATACTGAGCTATAAGTGACAGAAAGTAAAAATTAAGATGATAATGATAAAACTGTGCTTATTTAATATCCTTGTTCTTTGGAGCTGAATCAGAATTTCTTTTTATTTCTAAATTACACCATCACCATAAAATTAGATTGGCTAACTGATTTTGTATTTATATATTTCATACTTATACCTTAGAGCATTATGATGGAAATTTGGCAACCATATCAAAGATAAGATATGAAATAGCATACTATCTGAAGGAATTAAAGGTCTTTCCACTATGGAATAAATCCTCATTCTTTCCATCTGTCTAGAGATATGTATATAAACATAATTGATTAGTCGAGATCTAACTAATTTGAAAGCTATGTCATAAGTCATAAATTATTTGCTGAATCAAAGATGTGGATAGCAATTGAATCACCACAGTGCTCTTATTTTCAATGTTTTCTTTTAAGAATATGCATGCCTTAATTAAAGGTACATATTTATTGAAGAATTTATTGGGAATTAAAAATTAAAGAAAATTAAAAGGAAACTAAGCCTTTCCTTTATTCTATACTCAAAAATACAATATAAAGTCTTTGTACATCATCAAAATAATTTTGGATATAATTTTATAGGAAAAGTTTTTTGTCATGTCTTAAAATTCTCTCCAATTGGTTGTTTTGTTTAGTGAATTCATAGGCTTGTTTTAAGAACCAACAACAAGAACATTGCTTATGCTAATCAGAAAAAATGAAGTGATGTTGTCTCATCTAGACCAATGGTTTAGTGAATGGTGTCCAGGCAGTGTTCTTTTGTAGTCATACACTGAACTAGAATCTATTAAAAGTCTTAGAGTGAGGAAGAGGAGAGTGATATATTTGCTGTGGATTGTTTAGGACTCAAAGTCAGACTTTTTAATAACTGAAATTATAGAACTAATTTCTTCTCAGAGTGGAGGCTATGGAGAAAATGTAGAGGGAAAGGGAAAGAAGGCTTAGTATTGATTCTTGAGGGATACTTACACATTGGGAGTGGGAGGAGGAAGTTGATCTAGTTGAAGAGAACAGAGAACTAAGAGACAGCTTTGTCATATAAGTTCCAGGGGGAGAATACATTAAGGCAGAAGTCAACTTTTGAACATGCTCCAGAAATGTGGAGAAGGATATTTGACAAAAGTCAATTAAATTTATCCATTTACAGAACATTGGAAGTAATTTGCAACTTAGGCCTATACTATATCTTCTGCTAGTTTGTTCTCCTTCTGTTGACTGATACATGACTGAAAAACTAGAGAGAACACCTGAATCCAAGAATATAACTCACCTAGCAGTCCTTGGTGCCTGTTATTTCTTCTTCCATTTTGTCACCTATATAGTGAAAGTATTTGAATAAGCATTAAATATTTTAATATTCTATGATAGAATGTATGGGATTCCTTTCTTTTTAGAGAAGAGCCAGAATTTTGAGCTTCTGATATGACTTTCAGATCAAAAACAGTATTTTACTTTGAACATATGAAAAATTCACTAAGCAGGGGAGATATTTTGCAGTCAATGCTTCTTTAGTCCTGTTTTCTCTTAACTATTCTCTCCAGCTATGAGATAGGAGGGAAATTTAATATGTAGTAGTGAACTTGATCATCATCCTCCCTTGAACCTCAAGGTCTGCATGTCAGAGACATTGATGAGATAAATGCAACCTTTTGCTATTTTAAAGTTATTTCAATGTGTTTTTTCATAACGTTGTGAACAAATGCTTGGAAAATAAGGAGAGAGAGGAGCCCCAGTTCTTATGGTAGTATGGCATGCCACTTAACTAATATTTACTACTTTGTCTTATTTACCAACTGGTCTAAGCAGCCCCTGAAACTAGGAATAACTTTTGGAATCATAAAAAGTCTAATGATTTTAAATTAGCCTGACTTCTGACAAGTATAGAAGTTGGTTGGGAGTAACTTCAGTCAATGTGTAATGGAGTACAATACCCTTATATTCCATGGGCAGGGCACAGACAGGTGTTAGAAACTATTAGAGAAGTAGTCTAGACCCTGTCTGAAGAAGGAATGAATATTAGGTAATTTGAGACTGCATTATAAGATTACATAACCCAGGAATGCTGAAAAGTTGGTGTGGGATGGTGGCTACCTATTCACCTCTATTGACTGGTAGAAAGAAGAGAGAGACAGAAGGAGTTGGGGACTAGAGGGGCGACTTTAAAGTCTCAAAACTGATATGGACACCAGAACTATAGTCTAAGTTAGAAAATTATAATAATATAAACTTTAGCAGGGGTTAGCTTGAGAACAACTATCTGTTTCCCTCTGTGAGAACAAGGAAAAGACTCCCCAGAGCTTTATCTCTTCTATGCCTTCTTCTTACTCATTTGCCTTTTGGCTAATAGGTTTCTTTTGTCATTTGTTCATTTGTTATGTCCAATTATTTCATTATTTTGATCTGTTTTTCTGTTTGTTTTTAATACTGAAAAAAAATCTGCAGCTGACCCAGATATACAGTATTTCCTTATGTATACTCAGGGCAAGGTGTAAGAGGGCACAATTTAGAGGAAAGTTCTAATAGTTCTAAAAGTTCTGGTGAGGAGCTTCCCTTCTTACTTATGGCAGAGATCTGAGTCTATCATTATGGGTTAAAGGAGAAAAATGTTTAAAGTAAGCTATGTTCCTTTATTTTGTTGTTGTTGTTGTTGTTAATAAATTCTATGAATTTCCTATAAAAACAGAAAAAATTCAGGTTGATCTAGGTGCAACATGTGTGGACATAAATAGGCTTGTTAATAATGCCTAGTAATGACTGATAAATTCTTCAATTTTTACTCTGGTGATGCAGGATAGGGGAGGACAGTAAATCATTGGTCTTAGCCCTTGGGCCAATCTACTTGATACTACCTCTGCTTCAGAGGAAGAGGTGGAGATGGGGGAGGAGAAGCTATCCTAATTTGATTCTAAACCTGATCTTTTCCTATTGGGCGATATTGCTAGCCAGTAAACCTTGCTTTCAACCAGAACATCTGTAGTTTACAGATAAAACTACAAGATCAAAACACAACTAGGATTATTTTTTATCCTGGTTTCCTTGTAACTCACTGTGTAATTAAGATCTGTACCCGAAAACTACTATTCCCAGCACCCCACTCTTCTCCTGTTGTTAAGTGCTGAAATAGGCAGGATATAAATTCTGTGTAGTTCTGGCTCTTACTCTCTGCTATTCCTGATGCAGCTTTGGTGCAATGTGTCTTTTAAACAGGCAAGGAGAGCTTGAAAATGTGGTTTTATTTTGTTAGATAATTAACTTTTTAATCCTTTACTTTAAGAGATTATTAATAAATATAAGACATAATACTTGGAGTTATTGGTTCTTAATTTTAATCATACATTTCTAGCAACAAGCAAATTCTCAATTTTTTTAAAGAAAGCCTTTGAGTAAAGATTAGGGAGAAGATAAATTTTGCAAAGCTGTGTTTCTCTCCTGCCGCTTCTGGTGCCTACCTGCTTGCTCCTGACATTTTGTTTAGTTTTGTTTTTTTGCTGGCCACCCCACTGCCTAACCCCCACTTTCATTTGAGTGAGTTAGCCTTGGGCTCCTTGCCAAAAGGGATAAGCTGAGACCTCTAGATAACTGCTGATCCCCCTAGGTTCCTGTGTGAAGGGTGAGATCTAAATCCTCCTTTTCCTTTGCTTGCTGTGGCTTCCCAAGCTGAGCATTTTTTTTTCTTCCAGAGCAACCAATCTACTCTATCCACCCCAACCCTAGCCTGGCTAAACTAGAAGGGCTTCCATGCTCCTGACTGGAGGGTAGGGACTGAGGTATCATAGGGCTACCGGTTTTACACATCTTGGTGATAAGGGACAGAACTCTTATGCCAAACATTCTTTGTGAGGCTTTTACTACTAGGCAGTGCATACTAGGGTAGTGCCACCTATGGATAGAAGGTAGAGATTGCAAGTATATGGCCCAGTCTCCTGCTCCCAGAGAACCTTACCAAGCTCAAACAGTTCTTTGTTTTAGGATGTCTTTTCTTCCTCT
Source organism: Monodelphis domestica (assembly GCF_027887165.1). NCBI lineage: Eukaryota > Metazoa > Chordata > Mammalia > Didelphimorphia > Didelphidae > Monodelphis > Monodelphis domestica. The sequence continues at coordinate 364,480,836 of NC_077229.1, forward strand.
GTTCCTCTGTGCACGGATCCTTGCAATTAGCTTTGGCACTCTTGAGATTCAGTGGGGAGATTCAGCTCACTACACCCCTTTGTCATGGGCCTTGTTTTGACCTGCCCAGTTTCCACAACATACCCAATATGGAATTTGCCCACACTATGCCCAGTGCAGGTATGGGGAACCCCAGAAGTGTGATCAAAGGAATCTAAATGGATGATGATACTGTGGAGGGGAAGGAACCTTCATGAGTCTGGTGGTGAATTTTTAGCCTTTTCAGACTCCATTGTTTTATTGATGTTAACTCTTTCAGTTTTGTTTTCTTCAAATAGTAAACAAGTCTTTATTGGAATTAGAGAAAAGGACTCTTGAATTCAATGCTTGTATCCTGCCAAGCCTATTTTATTTTCTGAGTGTTTGCTTTAAAATTTAATTTGGTTTTTCTTTAAGTTGACAAATTAATCTGATCTATACTATTCTTTTACACTGAATCATTTTCAGCTACTTTGTTTTGGCTTATTAACTACATGTTCTTCTATTAAACTACCTTTATTTGTACCTCCCCTATGACTGTACTGAAGAAAATGCCAATGTAAAAGTCCATAAACAACTTGTACAAACCATTTTCCATGGAAAAACCAGAGGTCCTTATGGATGCTGGGTTTGTCACCAGATCCATTGATGTCACATGCTGCTTATATGCCCTTTTGTTCCTTTTTACCTTTGTTAACTGTCACATTGATGATGATGGATGGACTCCATCAAATTGGTTATAACCTGTATATAACCTTTGGAGAATTTAATGAGTAAAATATATCAATTTATTATAAGGGTCTTCAGAAGTGATTGTCAGATATCTAGTCACATCCCTACCTCATTTGCCTGCATTTGAGTTGTTTGTAACAAGAGGTAAGGGTCCATTTGTAGTTGATGTGAAGTGCAATAGTACTATTGTATTTCCCAGCTCCACATTTATTTAAAATGTAATGAATAAGACATTTGAAGTGATTTTCACTATTTAGTCCTTGGCTCCACATTGAAATGAATGGGGCATATTGGAGACAGGTTTTTTTACACTCTTACAGTCTCATACAAGAAGGAGTAAGGTTTCCCAAAAGGTTTAGTTACCTAGTGATGTGCTATAATCTCATCCAGGAGGTGGGAAGGATTTTCCTGGGAAGCTTAGTAGCATCTAAATGGGTTTTTATATTTGTAACTCTTCAGCTTACTCTACCCTTCCCTCAGAATAATCTAAATTCTTGGAGACATTTTCGACCCAAAAGGTTTTTATGAGAATTACAGAGGTTCGCATTTTTTCTGAGTTCTTTTGCCAAATTTTGGAATGATGTTAGTAATAAACTTTGTTAAAAATATCTTAGCCAAGTTTGAAAGAATGGCTAGACCTAAAGAACTTGTGACAAGTATCCATGAGTTTCATAGTTTGTTTTAAATGTCACACAGGAAGTGGCTATAGACTCATGTAAATCTTAATGATAGTAGTTGTTTTTGCTATTGTCATTAAATGGACTATTGTGATTTTGGAGGTTTTGGTATTTCTCTGAATGTGCATTACCTGCTGTACTACTGTTTTATAAAGCTTTTACTTAGTGAAAATCATTTGCAATTGCACTGTGGATCATGGCCAAGTTAAAAAGGAAATGGATCTCATTTTGGAGTGAGAACTTTTGTATTCTACCTCTCCTTGGCTTACACAGTGTGTCACTGATTGTAAGCGTTCTCTCTCTCTCTCTGTATATATATATATATATATATATATATATATATATATATATATATATATATATATATGTATGTATGTATGTATGTATATTTATCTATTTATCTGTTTATTTTTAAAACTATTTTTATTGTATTCTCTAGTATGCGCAATATAGTATTTGAGTTTTATTTTTTCTCTCATTTTTTGGCATATCAAGCACATGTATTAAAAAGGGTTTTTTTTATTTTACACTAGGGTAAGTTTAAAATGTCCATTAGCCCTAATGTCAGTACATGCCCAAAACCTTTAGACTATAGAAACCTGCCATTCATTGTTTAAAAATTATGGGACTTTGCTTAATGATTGTGTCTGATTCCAGGAGGAGGGAACACATAAGAGCCTCTGAACAAAGCCAAGGAGTACATAAGAACCTGCATAGTGCCAACAAGCACAAAGTCAAAGAGACCAACCAGTCCCAGTGGGATTGATGAGATTCTTCACCAAGACAAGAAGACTTGAATTTATTTGGTGTTTGAGGTTGTGGCTGTTTGACATACGTCAAACACACATATTCCCTGAGCCACACTTCTATCAAGCACCTCACTTTGGATGCCATCTTGGCTCCCCTATCCCTGAGAGTAAAGATAAAATCAGACCATGGAATGCTGTTTCCCAATTTGCTGCTAAAATCTAGTCCCTTTTCTTTTTTTCATAGTGTGGGTAATTTTCTGTAGTCCTTGCTGCTGATTGAGTATGTGTATAATTGCTACTACAGGCTTATGGGACATAAATCACTTTAAATGGGCTCTGATTCAAAGACTATTATATGTTTTTTTTTTCCTTAACTTGGAATTTTTACACATAAGACTTTGATAGTTTATGTTTCATCCAGAAGTTATTTTTTTCCCTTCTATTTGGATTTTTTTGATGTTTTTCATTTTCTTTTTCCAATTGATTAATATACCGCACAACTCAGCCATGCATTCCTGAGTGATCCCAGTATTTGTCAACATCCTCCTCCAGTGGGCTTGTATTATTATTATATAATGCAAAGGTTAAATTCTTCTGAGAGTAATTTTAGGATAAAAAAATTTACTACCTCCTCAAACCCAGAAAGTAAAATCTTTGAAGAGGGTGCGATGAAGATGCCTGCAGAGACTACACACTGCACCAAAAGATTTGGAGTGAACTTTGGGATGTGGTGATTTGAATTGTGGGGGGTTGAATGCATTTGTTTAGAAAATACACTCTTATGCCAAAGGAGACTGCCCCCAAACTGGTTTTCTGTCAATGTAGCAATCATTGATTTTGTTCTTTTTCTCTTTTATTTCCCTCTTATCCTGAAAGTATTATATTTTCCCTTTAGAAACTGCAATATTATATGTACCTTTAGTTAACAATCTTTAGAGTTATAAGTTGGTTATATTTAAATGTTCCATTGGGGAGACTAATCTCCCAAAGGATCTCAGGGGGTTGTGTAATTAGGATGTGTACGCTAAAACTACTATTCCCAACACCCCACTTTCCTTCTCTCTTTAAGTGCTAACATAGGCAGGATATAAATTCTGTGTAGTTCTGGCTCTTGCTCTCTTCTATTCCTGATGTGGATTTGGTGGAGTGTCTCTTTTAAATAGGCAAAGAGAGGTTGGGCACATGCCTTTATTTTGTTAGATGATTACCTTTTTATTCCTTTACTTCATGTGATCATTAATAAATCTTATAAAATATAATACTCAGAATTATTGGATATTAATTTTAACCTTACATCACCATTTTGCGTACAGTACAAAGGGAGAATCACTGGATGCAATTTGGTGTAGTAGGAAGAACACTGAGTCAGGAGTTTAAAAACTTTGGTTAAAATACCAGCTCTGCCTCTATTTCTTTGACAGGTCATGTAAGCTATCTGGGACTTTGATTTCTCTCATAAAATGATGGAGTTTGACTAATTGAACTCTCATGTACCTCCCAGTTTTAAATGTATTATCCAATATGAGAACTTTCATTCTCTCATTTATTTCCATCCATAAGGAGTCAAATACAATAGGCCCCCCAACTGGTAACTAGGTGCATTGAGCTAGGTACTTTGGACACAGATGTAGCATGGTGGGTGGAAAGCTGAAATTGGTTTCATTAAGATCAGTTTAAAATCCAAACTTAGATATTGATTGGTTGTATTGCTCTGAAAAAGTCACTTAATCATTCATTGTCTCAGTTACCTCATAGGTAAAATGAGGCTATTAATGACACATACCTTCCAAGATTGTTTTGAAGAAAAAAATAATTTTTTCATAAAACATTCCTCAAACTTAAAAGTTCTATATAAGTTATATCTATTATTATTGGGCAGCTAGGTGACATAGTGGATAGAGTACTGTGCTTAGAATCAGGAAAACTCACCTTCACCAGTTCAAATGAAGGCTCAGATACTTATTAGCCATTTGACCATGGACTTACCCTTGTTGGTTTCATTCTTCATGTATAAAATAAGCTGAAGATTGAGATGGCAAGGTACTTTAGTTTCTCAGCCAAGAAAACTTCAAATGGGGTTGTAGAGAGGCAGACATAAGCTGGCCCATTAATAAATTATTAATAATTAATTGTGTAATTAATCATTTTAAAATAAATTAATAGTGAACAACACCAAATTATTATTCAAATTTCACTACTTTATTATTATTGGAAAGTGACCACAGTTTTCAGCTAACACTAGTACCATGAAACATGAGATAGACATGTTTAGGAGCATATGGATGCCTCAAGACACTAATACCTTATACATTGCAGAGAGTTTCATTCTCTTCTTCTCTATAATTCATCTTTTGATATCCATATCCAAGTAGATTTTTAATTACTCTGCCTCCAAGTTAGCAGGGAGATAGATTACTGATACTATTTAATCAAGAAATTACTTCCAAATATTGAGACCATAGTTTATAAAGTCTAATTTTAGGTGGGAACTAGTTTCCATTACATGGTTTATTCTTCCCTTTCTTCTTAGGGTAAGCCATCTGAGTAGGAAAATGCTTTCAATTGTTACTTGTAAAATAAAATTAAAAATGTTAAAATTACTTTAAAACTAAGAAGTCTGCCATAAAAATTCTGTTGGACCTTGAGGTAAGATTCATGCGTAAATGTAGAAATAATTGAATAATGGGTAAACAATTGACTTTTGAATATTTTTGTTTTAGTTTTCTTCTGAATGTTGTCCTAAGACAGAGAAGCAGAAGTTAGGGATATTAATTTAATATTCTTAAAGAAAATTTTAAAAATCATTCTTATATGAACTAGAAGCCCTACCTCCATTAGATAAGAGGCTTGAAGACATAACTTCTGAATGTTTATAAACTTGAATATCCAAGCAGCAAATTTTATGAGAAATGCTTGTCAAAATGCTTCTTAAGCAATTAATTGTCTTGTCAATAAGACAGCAAATTTAACTATCCCCTCTTCAATTCATTCTCCACCAGTTGTCAAAGTGATTTTCTCTAGAACACAAGCATAAGTGATCTTACAATTCTCCTCTTCCATAAACTCCAATGAATTTCTCTTACCTTTAGTTTTGGTTTGACTTATAAAGCCCTTTAAAATACAAGTCAAAATTATCTTTTCAACCTTATTATATATCATGAGTCTTCAAACCTAGCCAAACAAGGTGTGGCAGTAGATGAGTATTGAGTTTGGAGTCAGGAAAACCTTAGCAAAAATATAGTCCCAGACACTGTGTGATCCTGAATAAGTCATTTAAACTCTGTGCCTCAATATTCTATCATGTATAAAATGGAGATAATAATACAACCCAGGCCTAAGGTTTAATGAGGGGATCAAATAAGATAATAGATGTAAAACACTTAGTGCAGTGTCTTGAATATAGACATAATAAATATCTGCTCCTCTCCCACTCCTCACATTCCTTTACTTATTATGAAAATATGATATACATAAATGTTTGACTTGGGATATGATCATAATATTCAATGTGACATTTGATATGGTATAGTAAGAAAGAGAAATGTCTATGTTTCAAACAGATTTCCTCATCGAGAAGGTTATTTTCCACCCAAAATATATTATTCAATTAAATAAATGCAAATCTATATTTTTGGTTTTATGAACTCTTCTTTAATGTAATATAAATGGGGTATATAAAATTATTTCTCCATCCCAAAGAATCACTTGATTATGAACTAAAATGAAAACTTCTGACTTCCATGGTCTGAAGCAAAGCTGCTGATCACGCAATAATCTTTTCCCTTAGGAAGTTAAAATGGTCTTCTCTCCATTCTTTTCCAGAGAGCTATTCTTCATAGAATCTAACCAGTAACATGTTAATTATTGTCACCTCTCTTCAATGAAAAATAACCTCTCCTTTGTAAATGTGGTAAGCCAGGTTAAATAACAAATTTCATTGTGATTGAAGGGCATCTGTACACTTTCTCTATGGTAAGTTAAAAACTATATTTTTTTGTGAAAAAGGTATAATATTGGAAATTTCTTTAAAACCATTTTTCCACAATCCTGAAATTGATGGTCAATACTTATATGATATGAATAGTTTTGAAATGAGAAGAGAATTCTTTAAAAATGAAGTTTGCTGTGAAATTATGTCCTAATGCATAAATTGTGTATGGACCTTGGGGAACCTTATATGATGCTTAAAAATTGAAAAAGCTAGAAACTTGGAAAACTACTTTCATATTTCAATGAAAATATTCATTTATTCAACAAACATTTCCTTTGCATTTATATAATTACATATATAAGGCTGGAAGTTAAGTCACATTCATATAATCTAACTCCTCATTTGATACATGAACACATTGAACTTCAAGGAGATTAAATGACTTTGTGAAGGTCACCTAGGTTAGTAAGTAGCCAAAGTAGATCAGATTTTCTGATTCCCAATGGTTTTCCATTTTACACATGATGTATTGGTGAGTGATATATATATATATATGAAGTCTACCCTCCATGAGTTTATAATCTGGTAGAAAGTGTAAAGTGAGTACACAAAAGTATATAAAATATATACAAATTAGAATATTTAAAATGCCTTTGTAAAGAATATAAATACTAGAAAACCAAATGAATTATATTCTGCTGCCACTTTTAAGAATACATACTTCTTAGACAAGGTACCAAGTAAGCTTGATCTCAAAGAACAACCAGAGGCAGAGGTAGAGGGAAACTATCATATAAGCAGAGGGAAAAATGAGTGAAATGCAGAGACAAGAAAAAGTCACGATGAATAATTCAGTGAGCTTGAAGAATAGACTTTTTGGAGAGCAGTTATATGAGAAAAGGCAAGCAAGGTAAACAAAAGCAAACTTTCTGGACACTTTGAAGTAAAGTTAGAGAACCTTGCCTTTTTCCAGTTAACAGAGGAGAATCATTGAGAATTTTACGTAGTGATTGGTCTTTCTGTATATCTATCAATGAAAAGGAGTGTGGATTAGAGTATAAAGGAAATGGAGGCAGGGAAATCATTGTGGATGATAATGATGTGGATGATACTCTCCTTGTGGAAAAATGGGAGATTATATTCTAGAATACAGAAGAGTTCGGGAGATTAGACATGTTAAGAATTGGTTAATGAGAATGAGATCTTTACTGGAGAGTTAAAGGAGTCTGCCCTTTGTCCTGTGTGCTTATGTTTTATTTTGTTTTATTTTAATCAGTTACTTGGATACAACACATCAAATTTGCAAATGCGCAAAATCAGATGAGAAAATGTTAGATGACTGAGTCTGTTTAAAAAAATTGACAGGCTACAAAATAAGAGTTTAAGAACATGAACTGTAATAACATCTAGGAGGCACAGTGCTAGATTTGGAGTCAAGAAGTCCTGAGTTCAAATGCAATGTAAAAAACCATTTATGAAATACTTGCTATATGTCAAGCACTATGCTAAATGCTGAGAATACCTAGAAAAGTAAAAGACAATTCCTGCTGAGGTAAGTAAATAACTATGTACAAATTACGCACATGTAATATTCCATATACTAAGTACTATATAGATATATTATGTAATATATATTATACCTTGTAAGAGACAGTATTTGAAGCCAGATTGCTAGCTTCAGAGCTAGTGTTCTTTCTACTATACTATGCTGCACTATTCATAGTAATCACTATGTATTAACATCTATTTTGCTACCTCTATTGCCTTTTAATATTTAAGTGGCCATAGGCATCATGAATTGTCTTATAGCCTGCATTAGAGATCTGACAGAATGTTATAGCTGTTCATTCAATATTTTTGCTCTCTCCATTTTCCTTTTACTGTAACTATTATTATTCCCAGAAATGTTCTTTATTCCAAAGCTTTCAAAGAAATTGGAATTCTTATATCTCAAAGAAAGGTTCAATTGTGTGCACACTTAACCAACCATCTGGAAGTTAAAAATGTAAGGAAGCATGTTTGGCTAGGAATATGTAAATGAAATAGACTTTTAAAAATTTAAGTAAGTCATTTCGCCATGTTTTTACAAGTTATCTTAAAATGGGTGCAACTTTTAATGATGAAAATATGAAATCATTAGGGAGAATGTAAATTACTGTTAATGTTTCAACATGAGTCTTTAAAAAGAATTAAAGGTTATAAAGTCCTCTCCTCAAGCAGGTTTTTTTAAAGTGGACTATGTGTCTTATTTTCCTTCCTTTAAAAATAACTAGAATTTGTGTACCTTTCTAGGGTGGTAAAGCACTTATAAATATTATCTTATTTAATACTTAGAGTCTTCCAGGAGAAAATGCTATTACTGTCTCTATTTTATGTGTGGGGAAATTGAGACAGCTAGAGGTTAAATGATTTATCTACTATCAAAAAGTGGTAAGTTTTTGAGACTAATTTTGAATTCAGATTTTTCTGACTGAAATACATTCTAGCAACTTAACTGCCTGTTGTTTTATTACAAAATCTGTTTAATAAGAAATGAGGAAAGCAAACTTTATTTTCAGAATCAAAATACAGAAACCCATGAGAAAAAATGTGATATTGTACCTTGAAAAGTTTGAGCATCCACTGAGTTTTATATTTAAAAAGCCATTCCTTCTATATACAACCCATCTGTTCTTTTTGACCCCAAGTTTGATCTTCAAACCCCAAAAAGAAAAAAAATATCTGTGGATTTCATCAATTTCTATTTTCTCCTCTTGTTCAATAACATCAGGCCTCTTTTCCCTGACAATTTATTGCTCTGTGGTGTTCAGTTGCTTTCTTTCTCTTTCTTTGTTTCTTTCTTTTTTCCTTCTTTGTTTCTTTATTTCTCTCTTTCTTCTTTCCTTTCTTTCTTTCTTTCTTTCTTTCTTTCTTTTTTTCTTCCTTTTTTCCTTTCTTTTTGATAATGGCTTTCAAACAATCAAATGACTCTTAGATTATCTCTCCTGATTTTATTTTCCAGGTCAGCTGTTTTTCATTTGTTTTGTTTTATTTTTCCAGTGGGAGATTTTAGATTTTCTTTTATTTTTTAATTCTTTTGAATTTGGCTTAATGTTTACTCTTATCTTATGGAGTAATTAGATTTGATTTGTCAAATTCTAATTTTAGGGATCCATTTTCTTCTTTTAGGTTTTTTACTTCCTTTATTAGGGAGTTATTTTTCTTTTTGAGGTATTTAATTTGTTTTTTTAGTCAACTATTTTCTTCATTAATTTTTTGCTGTAAGCTGTTCTTTTCAATTTCCCTTCTAGGTTTCTTATGATTTGTTTTCCTGTCCTTTTTTAGACTTCTTCTAAGAGTTTATTTTGGGCTTGACATTCTTTCAATTTTTCTTTGAGGTTTTACACATTTATATTTTTGTATCAATGTCCTCTCTTGATTTTGCATTTTGATCATCTCTATTGCTGAAATATTTTTACTAGAATTAGTCTTTTTTCTATGTCTTTTGCTCATTTGGGTTTTCCCCTTGACTCTTGTCTATATGCTGAAGCTTAGCTCTAATTTGGGGGTGGATAGAGAACAGTTTCATCCATATATTGTGGTCTGTTCTACTGCCTGGGGTGGGTTTAGCTATCTTGTTCCCATATTGAACATTCAGCAGTAACAGCCTTGTTGGTCTATTGTGGGAAGTTGTTTTCACCCATTCAGTTCACATGCAATTCTTTTAGGTCAAGTTGGGTTCTACTTAATCCCACCAAGACTGGACCTGATTTTCTCCCACTGATATCAGTACTTTGATGTACTTAACTTCTGTTACTGATGGACTATGTAGGTTCACATTCTTCCCATTGCCATCTGTTTCGTATTATGTTGGTTTCCACTGTTAAACTAGTGAGATTAAACCCAACTTGCTATGCTCTTTCCCTTGTCTCTTAATTTGTATTATGCCCCGAGTTTTGCTAGTGGTGTTTTGTACTCTATTCTCCTACTATGGTGAGAAAGGTCCTCCTAGATGACTCTTCACATTGTTCTGAGATAAAATACTTTTATATCTTCTTTTGTTGTCTCTACTACCCCAGGATTCATATTGAGGTTTTTTTGTTCTGTGGTCATTTGGAGGGTGGTTGGCATACAAGATATATCAGTATTAAGAAGACATCATTCCAGAGAGAATTTACTAGTAGGAGATGTGAACAAGCAAAAGGCATCTTGTATTTCTGTATCTTGAAAATCTGGAAATCCAGGATGTAGAAATGAGGTAGGAGAGCATTTTAGACATGGAGACAACCAATGAAAAGGAATGGAGTCAGAAGATGGAGTGTCATATATAAAAATTTCAGTTTGGTTGAATTATCTAATATATGGAGGGGAATAAATATAAGGCTGAAAAAGTACAGAGGAATTTATTTGTTAAGGCCTTTAACAGCTAAATAGAAATTTTTACATTTGATTCTGGAGGTAAAATGAAACTCAATGAGGTTTTTGAATAGGGAGAGTGGTATGATGAGGCCTACAGTTTAGAATGATAACTATGGCAGCATAGTGTAATTAGGATTGGAATGATGATGTCCTTGAAGCAGCAAGATCAATGAAAAGTATATTGCAATAATTAAGGTGTAAGCCTTCACAGTGGTGCTGGATTAAGGGGAGAGAAGACATGTGTAAGATATGTTGCACAGGTAGAAAAAAGGTCTGAGTGTGAGAGAGGAGACAGCATGACAGTGAGGTTGTCATCCTGCTTCCCTTGAAGAATGGTGAAGGCCTTCAAAATAATGAGGAAGTTGGGAGGGAAGGGTAGGGAGAGAAAGTTTTGATCTGAGGGAAAACATGATTTCTCTTTGGAACAAGATCAGAATATCATTGGAATATTCAGAGGAAGATGTTCAAAAGGCTATTGGGTATAAGAAACTGGAGTTCACAGTAAAGGATGGCATGGATACATAGATATGGAAAACATTTTCAAAGCAATGATAAATTGAATTCATGGGAGCTAATGAAATAAGTAAGCAAGATAATATAGAGGAAGAAGAGAAAGATGGAACAAGTATTGAGCCTTCAAGAGACACCTATGGTGAGTGGGTATGATCTAGTAGGACATTCAACAGTATAACTGACAGGTAAAACAAGTAGGAGGAAAAGTAAGAGTGAAAACTTATGAAAACTTAGAAAGGAGAGAGCATATAGTAGGAAATGGTAATGAACAGTGACAAAGGCTGCAGAAAGGTAAAAATGAATGCTGACTATAACTGAGTGGAGAACATAAATTTCACAATTAAGACATCATGCTCTTTGGAGAGAGTAAAGTTTCCATCAAATGATAAGACTGAAAGAAAAATTTCAAAGGGTTTAGAGAAGAGTGAGAGGAGAGGAAATTAGGGCACTGTGCATGGAAGGATTTCTGAAGGAATTTAGCTGAAAAGAAGAGGAAAGTTTTAAATGATAAGTAGCAGAGATGAAATAACCAAGTGTGGTTTTTTTAAAGGATGAGAGAAATTTGAGAATGTTTGAAAAATGGAGAGAGAAAGAGAGAGAGAGAGAGAGAGAGACAGAGAGAGACAGAGAGAGACAGAGAGAGAGAGAGAGAGAGAGCTTATGACTCTTCCCACAACAACCTTAAGTGAAGGCAGAGAGTGGTGGGAGTAATAAAAGATTGTGTTTTGTCAAGACATGATGAATGAAAGGACAAAGGAGAAAAGGATATGAATTATGAGGAATGAGATTTGTCAGTGTTCACCAAGGTTAGAAGTCACAGTGAATATAAATAACAGGGTAAGTGTTAGTCATAAGGCAGAGGTATGAATGGAGTAATAGACTATTATGATCCTATAAAGGAATATCAGAATCAATGGAAATGGAATACTTGTGAGTAATGGCAAGATCTAGAGTATCTCTGTGTTGGAAGTCAAATAGAGGATAGGCCATGATAGCTTGAAAGGAATTAAGCACTTATTTATTTAAGATGACTCCATCTCCTCTGCACACCTAGACACACACACACACACACACACACACACACAGAGGACTTATTCCCCATCCTCCCAAAAAAATCAGACTAACTTTTTTTTCCTTTACTTTCCTTAGGTATTATTTAATTTTTTAAAAGGTAGATAAATTAAGGAGAGAAAATCCCATTTTGCATTTTATTTACACTAAAAAGGGGGCTGGTACATGGTTTGAAATGATAGCGATCCTATGGAATGTGATTATTCTATCCTAGAGCTTATCACAAAGAAGGAGAGGAATCTGAGCATAATCTTACATGTATATTAGATTTAAAGAAATCAGATGTCAAAAACTTCAGACAAAAGACAGATATTTACAATGAATAAGAATAAGAAGATGGAAAGAAATCCAGGTAACAGAGAATGGATATAAGGTCATATAATAGCCATGTAAAAATATTGTCAGGAGTACTAATGCTCCAAACGAAATAAGTCTGTCAAAGAAGATAAAATCACCAAAAAGTTTTATTTTTAGGGTGGGAGGGAGGTTAAAGCTTTTCTTGGGGGAAAACAAAGGACTGAATAAGGGAGGAATGGGTTTGTTGGATGTAAAAATGAAAATTGACAAGAGAAATATGGCAATGCTTTCCATTTCTTCTGTTTCTTCTATTTTCTCTAGAAAAAAGAATGACCTGTGCACTGGAAATAACAAAAATATCTAAGAGGAACCTGATACCAAAAAATAAAAAGGTAGTAATATTTACCATTAATAACTTAAAGTGACCTGGTCCAGTTATATATATTTTTAGATCCTGGAAAGAATTGGCATTTATGACTGTTGAGACAACTGTCCATGATATTTGAAGATCATGGAAAATGGCATCAGAAGCCAGAATAGAGACAAATATTATTCTGATTTTCAAAAAAAGAGAAAAAGAGGAGAGACTGGAAGATATAGGTTAACAAGCTGGACTTTGATTCTTGGGAAATGACCATGGCAAATCATTAAAGAGATGTTTATTGAACATCTAGAAAAGGAAGCAGTAATCCCGATGACCTTGTTTGGTTTCCTCAAGATCAAATCATGCCAGCTAACTTCATTTCTTTTGTTGATAGAATTACTAGACTCATAGATGATAGGAATGTCAAGGATATAATTTTCCTAGACTTATTGATGCTTTTTAGAAATATATCATCTTATTCATGATGAGAAAACAGAGGTTGATGAATGTAATGGAATTAGATGGATTCATAAAAATGGTGAAATGGACTTATTCAAAAGGTAGTTTGTAATGGTTGATTATCAAAATGGCAAGAGGTCTCCAGTGAAGTTCAGCCATGTGCTGTTTAAAAATGTATCCATTACTTGGTAAGTCATAGAAATCATAATCATCCAATTTTTCACCATCAGAAAGATGAGATGGATTAGAGGAGAGACAAAGGATTGAAAAGAATCTTAACAGGCAAGAGTACAGAGCTAAGTTGAAGAAATAAAATTCAATAATGATAAGTATAAAGTTACATTCAGACAAAAAAGCAATTTTGTCAGCAAAGATAAGGAAGCCATGGTGAGATAATAATTGTCCTGAAAATGATCTAAAGCTTTGTTATATTGCAAGTCACAATCTGATGAGGGAGACAAGGAAGTTAAAGTAAATTTGGGCTGTATTAAGTAGGGCATCGTTTTGACTTCATTCTGTCCTTGTCAGACCTCACCTGAAGTATGGTGTTTAATTACAGGTGTAACCAATGAAAAAGGATAATGATAAGCTGAGAAATATCCAGAGGAGTACCAACTAGATGGTAATGGATATTGAATCCATTTCATATAATATTCAGTTGAATAAAATGGACATGTTCAGGCTGTAGAAGGAAAGACTCAAGGGGAACACTATAATCACACTCAGGTATTTGTAAAGCTAAATAAATAAATGGGTTATAATTGTGCTATTTTGCCTAGAACTTGAAGTAACAGTAGAAATTGTAAAGAGACAAATTTAGGCTTCATGTAAGGAAAAACTTTCTAACAATTAGAGCATTTAATAATTAGAATAAACTGTCTTCTTTGAGGTCCTTAATCAGAAGCTAGATCTCCACTAATTAAGTATAGTAATTGGGACTTTTTAATGAGTATAATATTTGGGCTACATAGACACTAAGTCCCTTACAATCCTTAGATTTATGTTTCTGTTCTTTTTCTGGAGGGCAACAGGGATTATGAATGGAAAAAAAATCCAAGTAATAAGACAGTTTTTGTGCCCTGAGAGTACTATGGCAGCTGTGAAGACCTGATGAGAACCATGAAATACTGGTAAATTGAGCTCTGAAGATACCACTGATTGAGTTAGGACACTGCCATGTGTCATTAAACTTCTGTGAATCTAAGAAATATCCAGGGTTACCTGGGATTACATGCTAGCGCTATTGGAAAATCTCATGATGATTAGCCAAAGGAGGAAGATGGCAGATCAAGGTTAATTCCTTTAACTTCTGATTCCACAAGAAGGCAAGACTTATTGGAATGAATTTGAATAATGGTAATGATTCAAGATTAGATCATTGCCACCAGAAACTGCAAAAAGGTTATCCTTAAGGAACCCAGTTTTATTAATCATTATAGATTATAAAATGAAATATTGGAAAGCATTTCACTTGGAGTTTGCAAAAATGTTTTAACTACCAAATACCTTTAAAGTTACAGTTAGGTATCTGGAATCAAACTCCAGAAGCTTATGTTATATCCTTTATAAATAAATAAATGCATATATCTGGCACATTTGCACAGATATATTAATATAAGTTTGCATATATATGTATGTGCATATGTATGTATACACATACTTTTTTACATGTTCTCATCCATATTAGCATGTGAGGCCCTCCCTTGACGGCAGTAATAGCACTTAATAAAAGCAGGTAGGTTGAGGGACTGACAAATCCCTGTACTATAAATACAAGCAAGAAAATGTCCTTGAAAAATTCCAGAATTCTCAAAGGGTAAAATTTTCTGGAATCTGTGCATCATTATAGAGAAAACTTTTTTTTTTATTTTCTCACAACCTTCTGCATATGACATTGATCCAATCTTTAAGGCAAATATTTTTGGCATCTTTTTTCTCATATTCATAAACCCAGATGAACACACTGGCTGGTTGTCTGAATAAGTGGTCGTCTGTGTCTACCAGGTGGTCATGGTCATGATGTCTTAGAGCTGAACTGTCATAACTCTGCCAGGAACTTCAATATCAAGGGAAAGGAATATGATATGTAACAGCAAGTCCTGAATTTTCTCAGATTCATCCCTCAGACAGGATGACAACCTGGATAGGTTCTATATATGATAACTGGATGAGGTATATTCCATTTCCTTCATCTTGTCTGCTACTATAGTTGTCCTGAAAATTTATTCAATGGCCTTTAATATTCCCATACTTACTCAATTTAAAAATAACTTCATCCATTTCTACAATAATTCTTAGAACTTTAAACATAAAATAATAATAATACCACAGTAGAAACTTGTTCTAAAGGTATTTCTATCTGAACTTTATTACAATCAGAATGAGGTAATAGCAATAATAATCACAGTAAAATTAAATATAAGGTAATGCTATAGCATGTCTGAGTCATTAAACACCAGATTTCTAAAGACTTAAATTTCAGTACTAATTTAAGGCTGTACAAAATTTGATAGATTATCCCAAATATGAGACTACCATTATTTCAAACTTAAAAGTAAAATAACTTAATTAGTCTCTACCTGAAACCTTTCCATACTCTAACCTACCTTTTACTCAACTTAAAAATTGCATCATCTTATTATTTCCACAATCGTATATAAAAATCATTTATTTTGCATTTAAAATGCTTTGAAATTTTGCTCCTTCCTACTTAGATGGTAGAGTAGATAGAGCACTGAGCCTGTAGTCAAGAAGATGCAAGTTCAACTGTGGTCTCAGAAATTAACTGTGTGATCATGGGACAGGTATGTAATTTCTTTTTCTCTCTTTTTACTGACCTCTAAAATAGGGAAAATAATAACAACACCTACTTCCCCAAATTTTTATAAATATCAAATGAGATAATATCTGTTAAGTTTTAGCACAATGTCTGGCACATATTAGGTGTTTATTAGATGATTTTCTCCTTCCTTCTTCCCTAGTTTTTTAAAGTTAATTCTTTTTTTTGTTACATTAAAACACCTAGTTAATCCCTTCCTTTCCTGTCACCATTAGTGAAGGCATCATTTGACAAAAAAGATATATGTATGTATAAAACTATGTCTTACTTTTTTTATATTTGTCAGTTCATTTTCTAGAGATGTAAATACATAAGTCATTCTTCAAACAATATTTCTTTTGCTACATGTAATGCTCTGGTTTTGCTTCTTTCACTGTTTATAATTTCATGTAGGTCTTTCCATTTTTTTTTCAAAATTAGTCACTTTGTCAATTCTTACAGCACAATAGTATTCCATCATCATCATCATCCATCACAACTTGCTTAGCCATTTCCCAATTGACGGACATCTTTTCAGTTTGCAGTTCTTTGACAAAGTTTGCTCCTGCAAATATTTTAGGACATATAGGCTTTTCTTCTGATCACCTTAGGGAAAAAATCTAATAGTGGTACTACTGGATCAAATGGTATGAACACAGATTTATAGCACTTTAAGCATAAATCCTGGTTGCTTTCCAAAATGGTTTCATCGATTCATAACCCCACCACCAGTTTATTATTGTCCCCATTTTTCCACATCTCCTCCAACATTTTTCACTTTGACATTTTTTCATTTTAGCCAATTTGATATGTGTGAGATGATATCTCAGAATTGTTTTGATCTGCATTTCTCTAATTGATAATGATTTAGAGTACTTTTTCAGATAGTCACTGTTAAATTTAATTTTGGTTGGACTCTGAATATTTATATAGGTGGTCGCCAGGGATTTAATTTCTAAATCCCAAAATGAATTGTTAAAGTAAATAGAATTCATGGTAGTTTATTTACAATAGAGGGAAGATATTAAATGAATTAAATTCAACTATTTCATATGTTTCACAGTATATCCCTAGTAAACTATGCTCCTTCCAAATTCTTTTGTAGATCTTTGATGCATTGTCAGTTCTAAAGCTGAGGTTAGAGGTATTTTGAGGGTTGATTATAAACTTAGGTGGGGATGAGAATAATTACGTGTCTCATTGAATATTTGTGCTAGTGCAGTCTTGGAATTCATGAACAAAAATAAAGTCTCCTGGTTATGTGATCTAATTTTAAGGTATTTTAAGAACATACAAACCGTGTATGGTCATTCATTTAAAGAAGAGTACAAGGAAATGTAATTTTCTATTTTCTACTATGTCAGGATTCCACTTTGGTTTGGATCCTGGAAAATGAAGTTTCAAATAACTTCAATTGACTTTATTCAGTCTCTAAACTTTATTGACTATACAACCGGTTAGTAATTAAAAAAAAAAGATGTCACTTTCTTTATTGAAAGCCAGATAAAACTAATGAAATTAGCAGCTAAGTTCATTAGTAAGTTTTTTCTCATAATTCAAAGAATTTCTCATAGGTTCACATTAAAAATATTTCAAAAGTGCCCCAAAATGAAAAGTTTATTAGAACCACTAGTTGTTTCAGGAAGCAAACAGTTGGTTTTTGCTAAAATGCACAGTGTTAATACTACTGCCAGGGATATAGGCAATATGTCACTCCTTTAGGGAGAATTTTAGAACATTCTAAATAAGTCTTTCAAACTTGGTCAAGAGATTCCATATGGTGAATTTAAAATACAGAAATAAAAATTATTAGAACCTAATGACACCCAATAAACACATACCTTCCATACCACAACACATGACAAATGGAGGAGACAAGGACAAAGCTCTTTTACAAACAAATATTCCTCCTCACAAATATTCTCCATTTTTAATACAGAGTCATTATTTCAACTACCCTTTTCATATCCTTTTATCTCAGTTCACAAGGATTTTGACATTGCATATTCTTTGGTTCATCAACTGCGATCTGTTTTCCATACTGGATGTGTAGCTTTGAGGCAGCAGCTGTTTAATGCACAGCTCATGTGCTTCCTGGGACCTTTACCAATAATTAGTTCAAACATCACATTTTTTATCAGTAAGACTTATTTATAACAATGTTGAAGATGAATTGGAATGTGGAGAAAGTTGAGGAAGAAAAATTAATAGTTTATTACAACTATGAGCAGGATATGAATAAAGGTAGTGAGTATGAATAGAAAGTTTATATACATACATACATACATATATAAATATATACAAAAGAGGGAGAAAAGGGAGATTTTGCATGTATTATGTAACAGAAAGTGAAATTGACTTAGTTTCATGGAATAATTCTATATCATTAAATTTAAGGCTTGCTGGCATCCACAATGGAAGTATTGATTATAAAGCACAAACATTGTACAATCAAGAACAGGGCATACCAGACTAACCTTATATATTTTTTCCTCATTGTATATTTGGCATGTTTATCAATCTGATGGTTGAGTAGAATAGTGAAGAAATAATTTACTAGATTTTAATAATTTTTTGTAAAATTATTTCATGTTATTCATATATAAATGAAAAAATATAGAATAGGTGATGATTTAATCATATAGATTGAAAACTATTTCTATAGCCAGATTCAAATAGTGGTTGCACAGTTCAATGCAAGTATGTGATGAGATCTCTATTGGAGTACCCAAAACATCTATGCTTAACCCTATACTATTTAACATTTTTATCAATGATTGGATAAGGGCATAGAAGACATGTATATACAGTTGTCAAATGACACAAAGATTGCAGGGTTAGCTAATGCACCGAGATCTACAATGACCTTGAAAAGAAAGGCAGTAAAGATAAAGGTAAAATCTAACATTCACTTTTTTAAAAGATTAAGTTCAGCTCAAGATAAGGGAAACATTACTAGCAAGCAATAATATTGAAAATAATCTGGGAATTTTAGTGAACTACAAACTCAAATGATTCAATACTGTAATATAGCAGTCAAAAAAGATACAATCTTGGGGTGCATTTTAGGAATAAAGTCAAATAAAATTAACTAAAATCTATATAATGAAATATTAGCACTATTATTCTGGAAATTTGTATTATTTCAGATATATACATACATTCATATGTATATCTATGTGTATTTTTCCATACATATTTCTTCCATATATATATGTATATGTGTGTATATATATATATATATATATATATATATACACACATATATATATATATATATATTTAAAAGGAATAATGAATGAAATGTCTCTTGCCCAAAGATAAGTTTAGCTATGGATGGAGAGGTTACCTCAGGTTTTGCACCAAGGTATAGGTATCAGGAATGAAAAGATAATCCCATTGTTGTCTACTTTCATCAGAAATCACCTAGAGTGTTTTTCTGTTCAGTTCTGGCTACAATAGTTTAATAATGCTATTGATAAATTGGACAATATCCTAAGGAGTGCAAACCAAATACTTAAGGGTTTTGAGTCTATGATATCATAAAGATATCACAAAAGAAATGGGCATGCTTATCCTACAAATCCATCTTGATACTAGTTTTCTTAATACTGTGATTATCTGTTATTTATCCTGTTTGTAAATTATATGCACATATTTGTTTGAATATTGTCTTTCCTTTTGGACTGTGAACTCCTTGAGAACAATGACATTCTTTTAGCTTTCTTTCTAACCCAAGTGCTTAGGACACTTCCTATAAGGGTTTAATTAATGCTTGTTTGCTCCATTTTGGACATCAATGTAATTTCTATACAGAAGTCCTAACAATTCAGCCCCATCTAGTTCCATATTACTATCTTTGCCTTGAGTTTTTCTAATTAGATACCCATTATGCATCTTAAATACATCATGTCCAAAACAAGCATCTTTTCTATAATATCTACCAAACTTTTGAATTTTTCTTTTATTTTCATTTATAGAGAATTGCTTTTTTTCCTGTCAAATTTCATAATTTTTATGATTCACCAGATTCCAAGAATACCCCACTTCACACATGTACCTTAGATATCTTCAGTAGGTATCACAGATTTTCTAGCTTAATTACCCTCCTCCATTGTATTAATAGGTCTGACTTAGGCCCAGTGGGTGCTTCAAGAAATTCCAAGTTACACTTCTAGGGAGCAAATTCTCCACAGAGTTAGGAACAAGCCTGAAAAGGATGGGTTATAGTGCTCTGTCTTTTTCTTCTTCCATCTGAAATGCCCCTCAATGTCTAGTAATATAACAATGCTGTGAGAGCAGCTGAAGGGGCAGGAGAGAGAGAGAGAGAGAGAGACAGAGAGAGAGAGAGAGAGAGAGAGAGAGAGAGAGAAATAGAGAGAGAGAGAGAGAGTCATATTTTTGGAGTTCTTTGGCCTTTGATCACAGTCAATGTTAAGGGAAGAAGGGAAGACACAATTCAGATATCAACAATTCCTTGACAGAGATGAACCTGAAATGTGATTCCATTCTCCAGATATATTATTGTCATGTGAAAGTCTTGGTCTATGTATTAATGTAAAATTAAATACTCTTTCAGGAGTTGAAAAAATTTATTAGTATACCAAAGGAGTATTTTTCATATGGTCTTGTAATCAACCTTGGTAATTGTGGTTTATATAGGATTTGCAGAGATTACATTCATAATACATTTCTCACTATTCTAGCAAATATGCATTTTTCTCAAAGAGACAAAAATACTTGGTTAGTGATGAAAATGTCATACAATATTTTTAAAAAGCATTTTTAAGAACACCTGCCTTAAAGGGTACAACTGATTATTCATCATCTTTCTGTTTCTTCTTCACAGTCATTTGATTTTTTCTTCATGTTTAAGGTCAAAATATTGCAGTAGGAACAACAATTTTTGTTTTTAATCAGCACATTCTGGGACTTAAGAGTGAAGGAAGGACTGTTAGCAATCATTTAGTCCAACCCCCTGATTTTCCAGATGAGAAAACAAATCTTGTGAGATGAAAAGATTTGCCAAAGGTTACCTGAGTAGTAAATAGCAGAGTAGATTTTCAAACTAGACTTTCTGCCTTCAATTCCATGGCTCTCTTAACTGTACCACATTGCTTCTCATTTTCTTACACAACATCTAACATAATTTTCCTATTAACTCTGAGACTGTGTAAGGTATGTGGTGGTATCTAACAGTAAGATTCCAAATTATGATACTGGATTCTTGGTTGTATAGGTTCATCAGTTGAGTCCCTTCAAATAATAGCATTATAAGTGGAGAGATGTCAATAAATGAATTTCTGGGATGAATGGAATATTTTCTTCTATGTATCTTCTTTGGAGTCAACTCAAAGACATTTCCAAGTGTACAAATTAGTAAATATTTATTATATGCCTACCATATGAAAAACAATTAAGAAAGATACAGGTGAAGAAATTCAATCCTGGTCATCAAAAAATCTTATATTATAAAAGGGGACATAAGAAATATTCACAGATAAATATTATGAAAACCAAGACATTAATTTAAAAGAGAGATCCAAAAATTTAGGAGAGATTGATTTAAAAAGAATGACAAGTCAAATTCATTTGAAAGAAGAACTAAGTTCTTTTCTAATCTGCAAAATAAAGGGGATAGAGTAGTTGTGATTCCTGTATTAATATATAGAATACCTACATATCACATGTGAAATACACATTTAATATTTAAAATTATATTTCTAATTTGTATTGGTTAAGGTGACTGCTTTTTCTCTAAGAGATTCAACACTGTCATTTTTTTTCACTTATAGAAGAGATAGTTGTTATTTTTATCAAGGAATTTTCTGTCTTGAAAACAGAGACTTAAAAAAAAGAAAGAAAAACCCTCACACTCTTCCATGGTGTTCTTGCTGTCTTCTTACATGAAATTTCCTGATATTGAATTTTTGACTGTTAAGATTCATAGTAAAGTTGAATGCTAGGTAAAAGGATGATGTTGAACTTTCTTTCTTTCTCTCTCTCTCTCTCTCTTTCAACTTCTTGTCATTTGAAAATTCAAAGTAGGAATAGTGATTTTATTGACATAATTTTGTAAAAGTTATTGTTCAAATTCAAAATCACCTTCAGATGCATATCTGGTTTAAAAGTCCATTCCTAAAATGATTCCTGAAGAGGATAATGAAAATATTAATGGACAAGTAATTATGATATAATTTTTAAAAGAAAATATCACATCTTTTTAAAACTTATAGCCTTTTTAAAAATGAAAAGTAATGAACAGGGTCTTAATCAATAAATGAAACTGACTGTAATGGCAAATAATTAATTTGCTTCCAACTTCATATAACATTCCAATAAAGTGGGAAAAAGTGGAATGTTTTCATTGACACACCAGTAAAACACATGTATTTGCATAACTCCTCCCAAATTAATTTAAGGACTTAATAATGAGTACTCTTATAGAAAAATCAGGACAATTTTAAATAATGATTAATAAATTGTCTAAAAATTAAAATATCAGGTTATCCTAAGACTGTGGAGATGAACCTATGGTAAGTATTCCAGAGCGGGCACTCAAAGCCCTCTCTATGAGCACATGTGCCATTGCTCTAGCACAGAGTTTTCCAGAGTTTATTACTAGAAAGCCAGAGGGACATCAGGCTGCGTTTCTCCCCTTACCTTCTCCATGGGGGCCTGATGACATTTCTCACATCACCTGCCCCTCTAAAAGGTTCTCTATCACTGATCGAGGTCAACCTTTTCTCTTCTAGTTCATGTCTGATTTGACTATGGAATGACCAAATGCCAAAAACACAGATCTTTATCCCAAAGGAACAATATTGATAGCTCAAAAATTCTAATTTCTAGGCTAAAGAGATGGAAAAGGGCATAAGCATTAGAATGCAAGATACCATGATGTTAGAGAGGGTGCTGGCCTTTGGGCAGCATTTTATGTGTATCTACGTCACATGTTTAAGTTGACAATATACCCAGCATAAATATTTTATAAAAAGGTACTCAAAAAGGTTCAAGGTCAATGTGAGCAAGCATAGCCTACCTATGTAGGACAGTCCATCAGGCTTTTGAGGATCTGGAGATCTGGAGAACAGCATAATCCTTGCCATCAAACTTCATTGGATGATGACCCAATAGCTGTGCAGTTTATCAGCCATTTCTAGGATTTGATGAACTCATTCAGAAAGATTTGTTTTCTGTTTCTTTTCCAAAGTATTTTTCAAAATTTAGCTTGTCATGTCCACTAGCCCAATGACCACAAAAATGTGCAATTCTACTTGGAAGCTAAATCTATTATCCACTTAGGTTTAATGTGAATGTCATATGGTAATATAAGAAAGCAATGTTCTTCTGAAAATAAAATTATTAAAGAAATAACTCAGAAATATAGACTTATTGCATTCTCCATCAGAATAAGTGATGAATCTAAAACAGAAAAATACTTAGATCAAACATAGAATCACTGCTTTCAATATAAGCTTCTTGAACTGTTTTCTTCATTTTATACTGCTTTATATGTAGTAGTAGTTAAAATAATCTAAATGAATTTCAAATCTTTTTAAAAAGATGAATTATTATGAAAGCATTATCAAGAGGTTGGGTAGTCTGACCTAGCTTCCTTTAATAATAGTTCTAAGGTACATGTTCTCAACTACAATATATACCTTAATTTGTCAGGCATTTTCCTCTTAATATAAGAACCTTAATCCCTTAGTTCTGAGAAATCACCACTAGGTTTGTGACCAAGATGCCTTCAGAATGGAAAAAGGTCTAAAAAAGAAACTTTCAAAAACATCTATAGACATATAATCAATTTAGGCATATTTTTCTTCCCTTTCTAGTTGTTGTATGTATGAAAATCATCAGCAATTGTTTTTTATAGTCTGACCTTCTATTTAATTAAATGCTCTATGAATTTTCAATTTCTTTAAGGTGTGTACTTCTTATAACTAAAAAATATCACCGTGGTGTGAATGCTGAAACTAAAAGTGCTGGTCTTGTTCCATCCTATGTCAAAACTTTAAACACACTCTCACACACATATCTCCATATTTCCTGGAAAACATCATTAACTTGATGTTAAGTCATAGGATTAAAAAAGAAGGTCATTTGGTTATTTCATCTTACCAGGGAGTTTTTAAATGATTTTGGCATGCATGAGAGACTCCCTTTTAATGGAGAGCTTTTAAACTAGAGTTTTATTTTATCTAGTGCTGATGGTTTTAGTATTTTTAAAGTGATTCCCCCTTAATTCCCTATTCAGTGAATCTTCCCTTATAATGAAGAATAAATAAAAAGAGAGGGGAAAAACAATTCATCAAAATCAACCAAAATATGAAATCAATTCTCACATCAATGTTACACATTTTTCAAATAAGGAAAAATTGTGCTTTCTTTACATTTCTTCATCTTCTTCTTCTTCTTCTTCTTCTTCTTCTTCTTCTTCTTCTTCTTTTTAGTCAGGATTGATTAGAATAGTTACATAGTATTCATGAAAAAACAGATTTATAGAAGTTAAGATCTGTAGGAGACTTGAAAAGACCCATAAATGGAATCAATTAATGCTATATCTAACAAATTCTTATCCAGTGTCAGCTTCAAGACCTCCAGGGAGGGGAATCTACCACCTCCTGAAACAATATATTTCACTTTTCTATAACTCTAATTGTTGGCAAGTTTTCAGACATTAACCCTACATATATCTATTTCCAGTGTCTATTCATTGCTCTTGGTTTTGTCCTCTGGAGACAAAAATCTCTCTTTCATAGGACATGTCTTCAAATAATTAAAAATAGTTAACATGTCTTCCTTTAGTTTTCTCTTCAAGCTCAATATGAAAAATTCCTTCAACTTTATAATTTAGATTCAAGATAATTCATGATACTGGTTGCCATTCTCTGGATACCCTCCAGTTTATGAATGATTTTCTTAAAATGTAATGCCCAGAATTGAACATAGTACTCCAAATGTGTCAATCAGACAGAGTACAGCACCTCCTTATTTGGCGTATGTCTCTCTCATGAAAAGCATGTGGTAAAATTGAGAGTCCAAACTGACTGGATAACTGGACTGACAGAGTATTAATCCATGGTTTGATGTCAATTTTGTTGGAGGTCTCCATTGTATTATACAAGAAATATGTGTTTGATTAATATTCTTTTACATTTTTGTAAATGACTTCAATAAAGCTTACATAAAACTTACATAAGATAGAAAACTTTGCAAAATAGCTAGCACACTGAATGGTAGTCAAGATCCAAAAAAAAAAAAAAAGATCTTTACAGGATAGTACATGGGGTTGAAATTAAGGTAAAATTAAGTAGGGATAATATATTGGAGTTCAAAATATCAAGTTTCCAAATAAAGGATGTGGAAGGAATAGTTGGACAGCAAATTGTGTGAAAAAAGTTCTGAGGATTTGAGTGTAGGACAGGCTCAATATAAATCTTCAGTATAACATAGCAGGGGGGAAAATGATGCCATTATTATCTGAATTAGGAAAGGCTTGGGAATATGGACCAATCCTGAGATTCTGCTGACATGCTGATATCTTAAATGATTTGCTCAGAGTCTCAAAGCCTTTTATTTAGTTTATTCATTTTATTTATTTGATTATTTATTTTATTTTAAAAACCCTTACCTTCTGTCTTGGAATCAATATTAATTCCAAGGTAGAAGAATGGTAAGGGCTAGGCAATGGGGTCAAGTGATTTGCCCAGGGTCACACAGCTGGGAGGTGTCTGAGGCCATATTTGAACTTAGGACCACCAGTCTCTAGGACTGGCTCTCAATCCACTGAGCTTCCCAGCTGCCCCCCACATCAGAGACAATTATTAAATCTGCTTCCTGGCTTTGAAATAGTCATTCTATTCTATTCTCTAGCCCTCTAGTTACAGTGGAAAAATGGTGAGATTCAGATAACAAAAACAGAATGGGATGTATGTTTCTGAAGCAAGAAATGAGAGACATCAAAAACTTGTAAATAATGATGAATCATTATATCAATATTTTATTCAAGGACAGTGGCAAAAGCTCAGTTGAATTCTGGCATCTAATGAAAGCCAACTTTCAAAAGTCAACTAAATTCTGAGTATCTTTGAGGAACTCCTTAACACTATAAGTCCCAAAAATAGTTACTGATCTGCATTAGTAGATTATGTAACATTTTAAGACTTCTTTGCAGAATTGAAATTCCAAATCTGGACACCCCTCCCAAATGGCTAACATTCTATCATTCTTCTCTGATGAACAGAGAGGTGGAGCAAGGTACAGAAT
This sequence comes from Monodelphis domestica, assembly GCF_027887165.1. Classification (NCBI taxonomy): domain Eukaryota; kingdom Metazoa; phylum Chordata; class Mammalia; order Didelphimorphia; family Didelphidae; genus Monodelphis; species Monodelphis domestica. The sequence continues at coordinate 364,507,138 of NC_077229.1, forward strand.
AGTGGACCAGAGTTACGAAGATCTGAATGCATATCTAACTTCAGACAATAGGTATTTGACCCTGAAATAGCCACTTAATCTGTTTGCCTCAGTTTCCTAAATTGTAAAATAAAGATAATAATATCATATATCATTGTAAACAACTACAAATAAATAAAAACAGCAGAGTTATGGGCACATAATAAAAATAATATACATGGTGATTCCCTTCCCTATAAAATTTTTCATGAAGTTCTGTCCTAAACTTGTGCTAAACTTTATTGCCTTTCATTCTCTAATTGACAAAGTGTTCAAGGATGTATTAAATAAGATGATTTCAATGCTTTTTTGGCCTCTTGGTGTGTTAAGGAGGTTCATTCCCTCCCCTTCCTGAGTAACTTGACTTGTCCGTTAAATATTCCTGACATAACACAGTTGCGCGAGGCTTTTTGTTCATGTATGTGCTGTACATCAATAAAAGTCAAGGTTTGGGGCTTCTTGCGGAGAAGGGAACAGAGATGAGAAGTGGGAATGGAGAAGGAGGGTTAGGGGGAAGGAGGAAGAGACTTGCCGGCTAGGGACCATGTGGTCAGGTTACTTATAGGAACGATGAGATTTAAACTGATTGTCTACCCTTTATAATATATATCTGGGTAGAAATATTATTTCAATTCTTACAGAATGGCAACTACTTTGGCTGAAAACAGACCTTTAATTTTCTTCTGAGAAGTATTAAATGAGTACTTAGGTCAGCATAGGTTAATAGAAACTCAGTAATGCCTGCCTGTATAAATGAAACTTGCTGAGAAAGAGAAGCAGACCCTTCTAAAGCACCTCTTTGAATGGATTGGTGAGAAAACTCCCTCACATGTGTTTCCCCACCCCTGTTCTTTTACCATAGCCTAGGGTCAGTAAAGTCCCAGCCAGAGCACAGGAACCCAGCCCAGTCCAGCCTTTGACTTCCCTGGGCCCGCGAAACTGCTGGCTCTTATTGCTGCTTTGCTCGGCCAGGTGTTGTGCTGAGTGAGGACATACCCCTTAAATTAAACCTGGGGGACCTTCTGGGCTGTGGATTAGAGTTAGGTGCAGCCTGGGACAATAGAGACAGAAGTCCAAGCTTTTTGCCCAAAACAGAACTGGGGACCTAGGCAGGGGAGAGGCTGCTTCCCCCACCCCCGATTGTTAAGGGCTCTCCCCACTTGGTTCCCCACCAACCCACCCAGAGCCACACATTTTTTTTAACACTTACCTTCTGTCTTGGAGTCAATACACTGTGTATTGGCTCCAAGGCAGAAGAGTGGTTAGGGTTAGGCAATGGGGGTCAAATGACTTGCCCAGTCACACAGCTGGGAAGTGTCTGAGGCCAGATATGAACCTAGGACCTCCCATCTCTAGGCCTAGCTCTCAATCCACTGAGCTATCCAGCTGCCCCCTACCCTACCCATTTTGGAAAAGTGTAGGGCGGTAGAGGATGGGGCAGAATCCCTCACAGCTATGACAGTCTGACATTTCCAGGCATGAAAAACACATACTCCTGTTTCTTCCCAGCCTCTGCACTCTTGCTAGGCATAAGATACAGGGGAAACTGACATGGGCTCCCCTATGCCTGCTGCCTTTCCTCAGGTCAGCACAGCCCAGAACATGGGAGCCCACCCCCCATTCCAAATGGGACCAAGATTTTTTTTTTTAAACCAAGGAGCCCTAGAACCCAACAGGTCTTTCCCTGCCCAGTATCTGCATGACTTTCCCCTTGTGCCACACCTGCTGGGCCACTGCTGCAGGGACATGCTTAGAGACACCTGGTAAATTAATCCTGGGGGTCCTCCAGGCTGTGGACTAGGGTTAGGAACTCCCTGCCTTGCCCCCAACTTTGAAAATACATGGCCTCTGGGGGAGGGCAAACTGCATTTTTACAAGGAAATTCTCTTTGAATTTTTCTCTCTCCCTCACCCACCCACAAACTTTCCTTGCATACTGCCTGCTTTCTTTAGCATATCAAAAGCCGAATTTTTTTTCTTTCTCTTCCTTTATCTGAATGCTTTTAGATATAAGCCTATCCACAAGTGCCTTCGACTCTACAAGCATTTATAGTGCCACCTACTGTCTAGAATTAAAACTGCAGGAAAATGGAAAGAATTCCTTTGTTATTGCTATTAGTGATCTAAAATAATGCTATTAAATTGAATACATTCAAATACAAGGATTATTAAAAGGAAATATGAATAATATTTAATTTAAATTAAAACCAAATTTCAAAATTTGAACAAAGCCAACTTTAAATCAAATTAATTACATGCAATATTAAGGAATAATTTTAGAACATAATAGTATTAATAATATTATCAATAATAATTATTAATTTTCAATAACTATTATTAGTTACTCCTATTATTAATTACTAATAGTTATTATTGATGTTTGATACTTATTTTTATGGTTTATTGTTATTGATTATTGATAACATTGATGATTATAATAAATGTATATTATTAATTATTGATAACACCATCAATAATTACAATAAATGCACATTGTTATTAAGTATTAATAACAACAAATATTACACTAAATATACATTCATTATTGATACTATTGTTTTGCAACAATTACTATTTCCTTACATTAGCCTTTTGTTTTAAACCTCCTCTTATTGCCGTCCACAATAACATTGAAGAACTTTGTGTTTCCATTTTTTTTATGTTTTAAGGACTTTTCATTCTTTAAACTGACCATTTAGCATTACTTAAACTAGCTTAAATAAGCAGATTACAACATACAGACTAGACAGTATGGGAAATACTGCAACAAATCAAGGGAAATTAGGAAATATTCCTCCTGATTCACCCCTATATAAATTTCTTAATTCTTGGGCTAATCCCAATCTACCTACGGAAAATTGGATGACAAAGAAAGCAGATAGAAAGTTTTATAAAGCATGGATGGACATATATTTTACCTGGCCACAAGATGGCTCTTTTGTCTTCAAGATCTTAAAAGATTTGAAGTTAGCCATAAAAGCAAAGATTCCAACGATTATCAATACTGGTTCTTATGGGCATATTATGTTGATAAATCAACCATTCCCTCCAGTGAGAAAACCATTTTTTCTTTGGAACCAAATCACTCTAGCTTAACTCCTACAGTGAAATCTAGCAAAAAACCCACTCTGTCATCCCACCTGGACTATGAGGCAATTTCTCCTCATACTGACCCAAACTAGGATTTGAACCCCTCAACTCCTCTCCCTGTCAAACCTCACTCATTCCCTACTCCTCTCATCCCATTTCCCCCAAACTACCTCTCTATCCTCCCTTAACATGCTACCACTTGTACCCTCCTTCTAACTACACCCACCTGTACCATCCCTACTTTAATTCTTTTCCATACCCTCCTTCCCACCTACCTTACTAGGACTCCTCTGGACCTCACCCATCCTATTTATATCCACCCTGTACTGGGTCCCACCCCCCCTCCTCTCCACCCTGCACCCAGACCTACCCCTATTCCTCTCCACCCTGATCCTAACTCCTCCCGCATTCCTCTCCACCCCACCCTGTATTTGAGGAGTTGTTTAGTTGTAACTGAGGGGATCAGTCTTTCAGCATAAAGGGAGAGAAGAGAGAATACCTCCCTTCTCAAAGTGGAGTTCAGGGAAGACAGCTGATGTTTAGGTTTGGCTCACAGAGAGGAGAGGGGGTTTTAAGATACCCCCCCTTCTGGTTTCCCTCTTTAGCTAAGGCTGCTCTCCCAGATTTGCTCTTGTCATTCTTGTCCCCCCCTTCACTACATGAGACCAAGGGGTCTTTCCTCAATCTGTTCACTCACACTTGATTCACAGCTTGGGAAACAGATAACTGTTTTAATGTCAACTCAATCAGGGTAATACAGAGAATAATTAGCAGGGAAAGAATGGGAAAGGAAGGTGGGAAAAGGGGATCCCTGTCTCCATCTAAAACCATTTCCCCTCCCTCCTCAATTTTGGTGGGAACTCAGTCCTTGGCAGCCTGAGCCCCCTAAGAGAAATTTAGGTTGGTTCACCCTGGGTTTATCCCCTTGGCTACAGTTTAGACTCAGGGCAACAGGAGCTGAGGTAAAGTCGGACAGAGATTTAAAATGTCTTTCTCAGGTTTCCTCTTCAATAGTCATTTCAATTGGAAAATGTTGAGAGAAAGATTTCTAGTCACTGACAGAAAAAATGAGTAACCCTCATGAGAAAGTCTTTTTCAACCTTCTCTCTTTGGCTTCTTCTGACTGAAAGCCCAACTCCTCTACCAGTCCCCTATTCTTCCAATATATTTATTCATCCTTTTGCCTTTGGACTGCACCAGCTCTTCCATGAGGGCTCTGAGCTTGGCTCCTTGAGCACTGACATGACTTGGTAATGATGTATGCTAGAGGGTCCCATCCCCTGTTACAACTGCAGCCCCTGTGAATCTTTTGCTTTAAATAACATATGAAGAACCATTTGAATATATCTGAAGGTTGGGATCGTTGAGTGGTGTGTCCTTCAGATCTTTGGTTCTATGTACTGTTTCTTCCATCTGTGTGCAGTCATGTAGGGGCTTTTCTCCCAGTGGTAGGTCGGGGATTAATGTGGCTGGATTCAATGGTGCACATCTATGTAAAATTAGATTCTCATTAGCCAGGAAAGTGATTTCATGCTGGGATAGCCTTGCAGATGTAAATGCATGCCTACTCTGTGATTTTAGCAATTTTTCTAGCTGGTATGCAGAGTAAACATGGATCTTGAATCCCAGCATTAATTCATTAGTTTTTTTAACCATGAGGGAAGCAGCAGCAATTCTGTGCATACAATTTACCAAGTCTTTTGCCACCGGGTGCAAAATTGCATTGTAATATTCAATAGGTCTTAAACTCAATCCTAGATATTGGGGTAGCACTTCAGAAGCTATACCCTTAGCCTCATGGACATATAGATGGAAACCTTTGTTATAATTTGGAATTCCAAGGGCTGGAGTTGTTAGGATAGCTTGTTTTAAAGTGGACAGAGCATGTAGATGTTCTTTTGTGAGCTTCAATGGCTCCTCAACCTCATTTTTGGTCAGATTGTGAGACACATAGGAATATGTGAATATCCTGAGATATAATGATGTGAGAACCCAGTAGTGCCCAGGAATGCCCTAAGTTGTTTCTTTGTACATGGAATATCTAGCTTTTTTATATCTACTATTCTCTTACTGGATATTTTCCTGGTGACCTTTTCAAGGATAAAATCTAGATACTCGACTTTTGGGAGAACCCATTGCAACTTTCTTTTTGAGACCTTATGTCCTCCTTTTTACAATTTGATTAGCAGCCTCTTTGAGTCTTCTAGGCATGTTTTGGCCCCAGGGAATGACAAAAGCAGATCATCTACAAAATACACTAACTTGCTGGGTTTGAATTTTATATTTTCTAGGTTTCTTTTCAGCATCTGGCAGAAAATCAATGCACTCTTGCAACAGCCCTGAACTAAATGAGTCCAGCAAAGCTAATTTTTTCTTCCACAAGAATGCAAATATATTTTGGCTATCGGGATGGAGAGGAATCATAAAATATGCATTGCTTAAGTCAACTGCAGTATACCATAATGCGTTGCTAGGAATCTCAGAAATAATGTCATTGGGAGATGGTGTGATGGTATGGTTTTTCTTCATTAGATTATTGATTGCTCTGAGATCCTGCACAAATCACCAATTTACTGTACCATCAGAATTTGGCTTATTCTTTTTAATAACTAGTATTGGGCTATTATATTCTGACACTGTGTGTCTCAATATGCCCTGATCCAGCAAGCTGTTGATAATAGGTTTTGTGCCTTCTTCAGCTTCTTTGCTGAGCTTACACTGAGGGATGTTAGGAGGTACACAGTCATTGACATCTATCTTTACTGGTTGTATCTATTTAATCATCCCCACATCATTCTTATGTGCTGCCCATACACCCTGTGGAATGTCTGTAGGAATGTCATAAAGAGATGTTATAGCCTGCTGCTGATCAGTAGTCTCATCAAGCTGTCCCAAAAATAATATAAGATAATGTTTTAGGGATTGTTTTTTGTAAATTGTTGTATGTTTTCCCTGATTACTCACATTGTAAAGTTGTCCCAATTTTATAAAGAATACCGTGTCCCTAGTATATATGTCAAACCTTTGGGAAGGGAAAGACTTTAAAACTAGGCAGGACATAGAAAGAGTCACAAAATATAAAATAAACAATTTTGATTACATCAAATTAAAAAGTTTTTTGTACAAACAAAACCAATGTAACCAAAATGAGAATGGAAGCAACAAATTGGGAAACAATTTTCATTACAAAAACCTCTGACAAAAATCTGATTACTCAAATTTATAAAGAGCTAAATCAATTGTACCAAAAATCAAGCCATTCTCCAATTGATAAATGTGCAAGAGACATGAGCAGGCAGTTGTCAGCCAAAGAAATCAAAACTATTAATAAGCACATGAAAAAGTGCTCAACTTTCTGATAATCAGAGAGATACAAATCAAAACAACCCTGAGGTGTTACCTCACACCTAGAAGATTGGCTAACATGACAGTAAAGGAAAGTAATGAATGCTGGAGGGGATGTGGCAAAGTCGGGACATTAATTCATTGCTGGTGGAGTTGTGAATTGATCCAACCATTCTGGAGGGCAATTTGGAACTATGCCCAAAGAGCGATAAAAGACTGTCTGCCCTTTGATCCAGCCATAGCACTTTTGGGTTTGTACCCCAAAGAGATAATAAGAAAAAAGACTTGTACAAGAATATTCATAGCTGTGCTCTTTGTGGTGGTAAAAAATTGGAAAATGAGAGGATGCCCCTTCAATTGGAGAATGGCTGAACAAATTGTGGTATATGTTGGTGATGGAATACTATTGTGCTCAAAGGAAAAACAAAGTGGAGGAATTCCACGGAGACTGGAACAACCTCCAGGAAGTGATGCAGAGCAAAAGGAGCAGAACCAGGAAAACATTGTACACAGAGACTGATACACTGTGGTACAATCGAACATAATGGACTTCTCCATTAGTGTCAATACAACGTCCCTGAACATTCTGCAGAGATCTAGGAGAAAAAACACTATCCCCAAGCAGAGGACAAATTGTGGGAGTAAAAACAACAAAGAAAAGCAACTGCTTGACTACAGGGGTGGAAGGGACATGACTGAGGAGAGACTCTAAATGAACACCCTAATGCAAATACCAACAACATGGAAATGGGTTCGAATCAAGGACACATGTGATACCCAGTGGAATCATGTGTTGGCTATGGGAGGGGTGGTGGGAGGGGAGGAGGAAAAGAAAATGATCTTTGTTTCCAAGGAATAATGTTTGAAAATGACCAAATAAAATAATGTCTAAAAGGAAAAAAAATTTAAAAAAAAAGAATACTGTGTCCCAAAAGGTTATCTGGACACCCTGGTATTAGAAGGAATGCATGGACAATGTACCGTGGACCTAACATTACCATCTTAGATTTCAATTGCGGGACTCATTCTATCTGTCCTATAGCACCTGCCACTGAAACCATACCCTCTATCGTGGTGTCCCCTGGGAATGACTTTAATATGTATCTGGCTGCCCCTGTATCAATAAGAGTCTTGTAATTTTTATCTCCCACTTTGATCCATACATATGGTTCCTGCATCTCTGCCTCGTATTGCAAATGTGTTGTTTGCATGCACAGGTTTCTTATTATCATCAGAACCTTTTTCTTGCCCCACGGTTTGTAATGCACATGAATAACTAGTAGATGTTTCAGGCTTTGTAGATGTTATATCGTAATTTACCATTCCCTCTTTAGTTATTCCATTCCCATTCAATGCACTATTATTAACTAGCTCTGTATCACTTTGGACCACTGCTGTCTGTGAGCTAATACCTTGCTCAGAAGAAAAGTTTGTGTTTCTGTTAATTTCAGTTTGATAACTGCTTGGGTGATGTTTTACTGTCAAAGACTCTTTTGTTCTCACCCCTTTAGATTCTTTTGCAGTTTCTGATTCAGGGAATAGCCAGTCATTGTAATTTTGGTTGTGATCTATTCTAAATCCATCCCCAGAACTGATATCTTTGAGTGTAATAAAATTTTGGATATGATCTTGTGGGTAAAAGTCTTTGGCTTTTGGATTTGTTTGTTCTCTCACTTCTCTCTCTTTCCCCTCTTAGATGTATAAATGTATCAGCTTCAAGATCATTTGCAAAATTGTATCATTTGGCTGCTTTGTCAGAATGATCTGGATACTTAAATTTCTGTTTTAAAGATTTGATAGCCCTGTTTGATTTTCCACTCCCTAGACCCATTCTGCTCTAAGCTAAGAAATTTTCCAAAAAGGTTTTAATCTGTTCCTTACTTTTCTCCATCCAGTTTTGTGTGCCCATGTATTGTGAACCATAAATGTCATGTTTCACATCTGCTATTAGGTATGTCATTTGTTTCACCATCTCAATTATAGATTTCTTTTTGTACTTTCCTTGCTTCCCTTGGCTTCTTGCCCAACTATATGTTTCTCCACCACTAAAATGTTAAGGTTTTCTTTCTTCTTTCTTCCATCTCCCTTTTTGCCCTTTATATTTATGCCCTCATTTTTCCTCCCTGGGGTACCTCCCAAATGCATTTCTTTCTTACTAGATAATGCTAGAGCCTGGCATCATGTGATATAATGATTATTTATTGCTACAACTTCCGAATAATGGGGTTTTGCTCCAGAAGCTATTGCGACTTCCATGAATTTCAAGTCTGGGGTCTGCTGTTCTCTCAGTCTGCAGTGAGAGCAACACTGATTGCTATTAGTGTCCTGTCTCCCATAGTTTTTGTTATTATATACTTTTTGACCTTACCCATTTCTCTTATTTTGGCCCTGTTAACAGAGATGTTTCATTGAGCAGTCTCTTATTATGTGTCCCTGATGAGATCATAAAAAGCAAGTTCTAGTATCCCTTTGCAACCGCTGTTGACTTTGGTGTAACTGTCTATACTGTGTGATTTCTCTGTTAAATATTTTCATTGTAGCCAGGTTCTTAACCTCTTGTAATTCTTTCTGCCTTCATATTTCATTGGTCTCTTGGAGTTTTTTCTTTAGATCATACTTTTTCCTTTCCTCATCTAGTTTGTTATCATGTTGTTATCATGTAGTTAGGTGGCAATGTCCCTAAGTTCATTAAGTGAGATGGTGTCAAACTTAGGGCAATAATTCCTTTGAAAATCCCTAAAATGCTTATCACAGCCCTTGAGAAATTGTCTCCTCACATGTATTTCTGATTATTTTGGATCAGGGTTAAAGCCCAACAGTTCCTTAGTTTTTCCAATAAGGCAATCAATAAATATGCTTGGGTGTTCATTTTTTTCTTGAGATAATCTGTCAAATTTTCCCCATGCATTGGGTCTTTCTGACAATTGCTTCATTCCCTGCAATAGAGCCTCATGACATTTTCTTAGATAAGTCATTGATCTTGCATTAGAAAAATCCAGATCTTCAAAAACTTCCAGACAGCTCATGAGTGAGGAATCTTTTCTAGTTTGCTCAATAAAGTTTTTCTGTTCATGGGGTGTAAAAAGTTCAGATAAAAGAATTTCTATATTTTCAAAATCTGATTCATAGAGGTGAAATGCTCTCCTTAGTTCTTTAATTGTGACATGAGACTCTAACAAAAACTCAGGCATGCATTTATGCAAAGTCTCTAAGTCAGGGGTTGTGAATGACTTATGAACCTTTGCAGGTAAAATGCCAGAGTTATCAGTGACCTTAGGTATAACACGCAAAGGCATAATCTTTTGAACCCCCTAATGCATTTGCAAGATTGTTAGCAGATGCATTAGTTGGTGCTTTGTTGTTTTGTGCCTGTATGTTACTGGCAAGGTCATTTCCCCCTATTGCCTCTAATGGTGTCCAAGTATTAGTATTAGTAACTACATCATCCTTATTAGTCTATCTCATCACGTCTCCAGTGTCCATGTCAATTCTCTTCCCCATGCCTTGTTTTCTCTGCATGGAATCCTGGCATATCTCAATTATAATAGGGATCTAACCAAGCAATGACTCTAATCTATTATCAATGACTAAAACATGTATACATTTCTTTTGGAAGATCAGTTTGGCACCAGCTTTGATGTACTTTAAGATATTAGTCACTGCCACGAACAAAACATAGACTTGGGGTAAGATTTTCCAGAGGTAATTTACATTTAGATAATTCATTGGTAACTGTGTCCATCCCATAGTCATATTGGATAATGTCCCCAGAACATTGTCTATCATCCCTGTCACTGTATTATAAATGATACAGTAGCCCCAATAAATTGTAATTATTCCTACCACAGCAGACCACAGTATTAATTGTAACATGTTTGCCATTAGATCTCTTCTCAGCTCTAACTGCCAGGAGTTAACAGTTAGAAAATGGTTATTTTACCCACAAGCTTTGCTTATAGACAGGAACTAAAATGACTAGATCCTATAAGCTGACAGCCCTAGAACAGTATCACTTTTACAATAGCCGCTCTTCTTGTAAACCTTAAAATTTCTTAGACTTATGAATGTTGGAAATTTCCCCATTGGGAAATTTCATACTTGAAAAAATTTCCTACTGATAGTAAGAACTCTATTGGAATATGAAACTCCTTGGCATGGGAGGATCCTTTTCCTCCCTACTTAAGACTACTTTAGGAAAGAAACCTTTTGCTAAACAATGGAAAGGGCTTTGACCTATGTTTAAGCATAGAACAGGAAGTTCTTTGAGTCATGATTGATTTTAGAATTGATACAATAGAGATACTTGGAATGACAGAACCAGGTTTTGGAAACTACAATCTCCACCCTACTCAGAGTAACAGGATTTAGGAAGGGCTGCAGCAAAGATCAAGATTTAATTATTTGAGAATATGACCTTCAATAAACCTCTAAAAAATATAATACTCCTTGCAGAGAGAAACTAATTTCTACCTGCCTCAGTCTCCCCCATATTCCCTAAATTTTAATTGTTACATTCCTCAGTTTTACAACTGATCAATGTGGCAGCTGGTAACTGACTTTTACTCTCTCCACCTGGAATCAAGATGTCTTTGATCCTGTGAGGAAACCCCTAGACAGAGTCAGTGACTATGGCTGCTAGCCTCAGAAGTTACAACTGACAGTTGGTGATAGTTGGTCACTAAATCTTTTTATGGGGTTCTTTTAAATGTGGGGTACCATTTGTATTTGAGGGGTTGTTTATTTGTAACTGAGGGTTTCAGTCTTTCAGTATAGAGGGAGAGGAGAAGAGAGGATGCCTCTCTTCTCAAAGTGGGGATTTTCAGCATCTATTGAGGCTTCAATAGAGCCTCCAGAAGCAAAAGGTAGGGCACAGGGAAAAGAAGGGTAGATAAGAAAGGAGAAAGTGGGGAAAACTATTATTTCTACAAACTGCTTATTAGGTATATATTGCACTATGCATTCAAAAAATGGTTAAATCAGTATATATAGAGAGAAGAGTGGAGACCCCCCCTTATCAAAGTGGGGTTCAGTATAGACAGTTGATATTTAAGGTTGGTTCAGAGAGAGGACAGGGGGTTTGAAGATTTTCCCCCTTCTGCCTTCCCTCCTTATCTAAAGCTGCTCTCCCATATTTGCTCTTGTCCATTCTCCACTACACAAGACCAAAGAATCTCCTTTTGATCTATTCACTCACACTTGATTCACAGCTCGGAGAATAGATAACTATTTTAATGTCAACTCAATCAGGGTAATACAAAGAATAACTAGCAGGGAAAGAATGGGAAAGGAAGGTGGGAAAAGGGGGTCCCTGTCTCTAACAAAAACCCTTTTCCCTTCCTCCTCAAATCTGGGGGGAAATCAGGCCTTGGCAGCCTGAGCCCCCTAAGAGAAAGTCAGGTTGACTCACCCTGGGTTTGGCCCCTTGGCCACAGTTTAGACTCAGGGCAGCTCCAGTAAAGTTGGACAGAGATTTAAAATGTCTTTCTCAGGTTTCCCCTTCAATCGTCTTTTCAATTGGGGAATGTTGGGGGGAAGGATTTCCAGTCAAACACAGGAAAAAATGAATAACCTTCATGAGAAAGTCTTTTTCAACCTTCTCTCTTTGACTTATTCTGACTGAGATTTCAACTCCTCTACCAGTCAGAGTCTTCTCCTCCTCAAGATTCCAATCTCCTACAGCCCCTATCCTGATGAGGTGATCAGTTCCACACACCTTTCAGTCTGGCACTCCACCCTCAGCCCACCTCCAATCTTTTTGCTTTGACTCCTGATTGCTGAACAGTTCCTTTAAACCACCCCACCCCCTTTCCCTACTAGCCTTACTACAAACCACTCCATTGAACTCCAGAACACAGGCCAAGCAGCAGTTACCACAGATGATTCAAATAAAGGTCTTTTCCCTCTAAGAGATGTCCCCCATATAACAGACATGGAGATTTAGTAAACATTAGACATCGTACACCTTTTTCTCCACAGGACATACAGAGATTCAAAGAAAAATTTCCTTCATTTGAAACCGAGCCTATCTTCTTAATAAATAGGGTTGAGAACATTTTTGTACATATAACCCCACATGGGTTGATGTCGATGATTTGCTCCAGGCCTTGCTAACAGAAAGGGAAAGGGATAAGATTATTTTTCTTGTTAATCAGGCCCAGGGAGAGGGAACAACTCATTGGCCAACTGAAGATACCAAATGTGACCCACATTCAGAGCAAGATTACTTAATTCTATGCCAGGCTAGGAATGCATTACTTAAAGTGATGAAAGCAAGTTCTGATAGGCCTGATACATGGACTAAATTAGAAAATCTTAAGCAAGAAGATAATGAAAATCCCTCCCAGTTTATGGATAGACTTATTGAGCTGAGAGGCAGATACATTGAGCTTGACCTTGATAGAGAATGGGACCTTAGACAAATCAAAATACAATTTGTGAAAAATAGTTATAAGGTAGTTAGGAATTATTTTATGACTAGCTATCCAAATTCTCCTACTATGGACTTTGAAGAAGGAAAAGGAGAAGAACACTGATTTAATGGAAGTATTAAGGAATGAAATAAAGGAATTGACTGCTAAACAGGGTGAGAAGGATAAGGAGAATGCTACTTTAGTGGAGATATTGAGGAAGGAAATAAAGGAATTAACTGAAACAGTTGTAAAGGCAAATCTTGGAGAGATCATATTTCCCTTGCATGAATCCACAAAACAAGCACCAATATGTTATTTTTGTAGAAAATTGGGTGATGTAGTTATGAAATGTAAGAATAGAAATCAGGAAAATAGGAATAGAAGTTTCAGGAATAATTATGGTAAAAGGAGGAATAATTATTCAAATGAGGCAAATCAAAACTCACACCCAAACACCTGTACTCAATGTGGGAACTCCTCTCAGTATGTGGGACCCCAGAGATGTGGACAAAAGGCTTGTGATGAATGATGGTACTTGGGAGGAGAAGGAACCTCAAATAATCTGGAGGTGAATTTTAATCATTTTCAGACCTCATTGCCTTATTGATGTTAACTGTTTCAGTTTGTTCCCCTTCCCAGAATGAAGAAGTCTCTGTAACACAATTCTAAATACAAGATGTATGTAATTTAATGTCAACTATTTCATAAGCTATCAAAATTGAAATATTCTGTTACATTGCCATTGTACCTCCCCTATGATTGTACTGAAAAATATCATTGTAAAAGCCCATAAATAGCATTTTGTTCCTTTTTTGTCTTTGTTAATTATCACACAGAGATGATGGATAGACTCCATCACATTGGTTTCAAACTGTATACGAGGTTTTGGGAATTTAATTGTCTAATGATTTTAATTTATTTTTATGGATTTTCAATAGTTATTTTTAGATAACAGGGAGCATCCCTACCTCTGATCATTTATTTGCTTGCCTCTGAGTTGTTTGTAACAAGAGGTAAGAGTCTATTTGTAGTTGAAATAAAGTGAATTGTTGTATTTTCCCATCTCTGCATTTATTTTAAATGTAATTCATGAAATATCTGAAGTAATTTTCACTTTTTTAGCCTTGGCTTCATGTGAAAATGGGTGAGATATATTGGAGACATAACTGTCTCCAATATGTCTCACCCATTTTCAGTCTCATACCATGAGGGAGGGAAGTGTCCAAGTGGCTTAGTTAACCTTTAATGTATTATAATCTCATCCAGTAGGTGGGAATGATTTTTTTCCTGTGAAGCCTAGTAGCTTCAATATGGATTTATTATATTTGTATCTTTTCATCATCAATACAGAGGTCTCTTTGGATTTCTCTCCCACCAAATTTTGGGATGATGGTAATAATAGACTTTGTTAGTAATATCTCATCCAAGGTTGAAAGATTGGCTAAATCTGTAGAACTTGTAACAAATATTCATGATTTCAAAGGTTTTTTAAATGTCATACAGCAAGTCATGTAAATCCTAATGATAGTGGGTTTGTTTGCTGTTGTCATTAATGGACTCTTGTAATTTTTGGGATTTTGGTACTTTTTAGAATTTGTATTAGTTGTTGTACTACTGCTTTTAAAAGGCTTTTACCTGGTGAAAAAATTACATACACTCACACTGTGGATCCTGGACAAGTTAAGAGTGATAATAAATTTCATTTTTGAGTGATCACCATTTGTGTTGTGCCTCTGCTTGGCTATCACATTGTCACATGAAATGTAAACTATGAAATTATGTTTTTTTAATTATTTTTCTCTCTTTATGTTTGCAATAGGATATTTGATTTTTTCTTTCATTTTTCCTAATCAGGTGATATTAAAGTACATGAAATCATTAGTAAAGTTTGTTTGTTTTTTTACTTGAAGAATAAAGTTTACAGTCTAAGTTTATAGTATCTATTAGCCCTAGTAATATGCATACCCAAAAGCTTTAGGTTATGGAAACCTGCCATACATTGATAAATGTTTTGGAACTTTGTTAAATGATTGTGTCTGATTCCAGGAGAAGGGAACAATTGAGCCAATATACAGTGCCAAATAACACAAGTTCAAAACAGATCAAATCTAATCCAGGGAGGATTGTTGAACTTCTAAGCCAATATGAAAGGACTTGAACCTAGTGTATGAATCAAGGTTATGGCACCTGACATATGTTAAGATGCAGGATTCCTTTGTACCACACTCCATGTGCAATATTCTGAGTCAAGTGCCTCAGGTTGGCCATCATGCTGGCTCCCCTTATCCCTAACAGCGATGGTAAAATCAGACCAGGGAATGATTTTTCCCATTTGCTGCTGAAACTTAGTCCTTTCTATCCTATCGTTTGGCAATTTTCTGTAGTCCTGACTGAAAAAGGGTAAAGTGCTGTATTGCTGCTCTTGGCCTACAGGCTTTTGGGACATAAGTCACTTTAATTGGTCCTTTCTATGATTCAAGAACCTATTACAGGTTTTTTTTTTTTTTACTCAGAATTTTAAAAACATAAAATTTTTATTTTTTATCATTTCTGTATTTCTTATTTTTATACAGAATTCTTCTTTTTTTTAACTTTTATTTGAGATTTTTTTAGGTGGTTTGTTTTTGTGTTTCTTTTGACAATTGTTTCATATACCTCATACCTTAGTCATGTATCCCATTGTGAAAATGGAGTTGGTCAACATCCTCCTCAGGGGGGATTGTGTAATTAATCTAAAAATACCAGATTTAAAAATTTTTGGATAAATTGCAGGAAAAGAAACTTGCTAACATCAAGAAACTGGATACTTTTGGAAAAGGTCCTGTATAGATGCCGGAAGAAGCCACACACTGCATCAAAAGATCCAGAACTTTGGAATATAATGAAGTGAATTGAAGGGGGTTAAACATATTTATTCTTAATGTAAACTCTTATTCCAAAGGGGACTGCCCCCTCATTGGCATTTTCTCAATGTGTCTAACAATCAGTTTTTGTATTTTACTCTCATCTCTAACTATTGTAACTTCCTCTTTTAAAAAATGCAATATTGTATATACTTTTAGCTAGGAGGTATTTAGAGTTATAAGATAGTTATATTTAAATGATCCATTGGAGAGAATGGTATCCAAAAGGATCACAGAGGGGACTGTGTCCAGGAAGTTCATTCCTTCCCCCTCCTGAGTAACTTGACCTGTCCATCAAACATCCCTGACATAACACATTTGAGCTAGGTTTTGCATCTATTTATGTGCTGTACATCAATAAAAGTCAAGGTTTGGGGAATCTTGAGGGGAAGGGAACAGAGAAGAGACACAGGAATGGAGCAGGAGAGTAAGGGGGAAGGAGGAAGAGACTTGCAGGCTAGGGACCATGTTGTCAGGTTACTTACAGGAATGATGAGATTTAAACCAATTGTCTCCCCTTTTTAATAAACTTTATAAAATATTTATCTGGGTAGAAATATTATTTCAATTCTTATATTGGTGTCAATTGACATGCAGTAATTATGCTTCCCAAAGAAGCAATGATATTCTTCTCTATGTCTGTTCTTTTATCCATTTCTCTTTTTCCAGAATTTATAGTTAATTTAAATAAGCGAATTTGTAATTTTGTCAATTGCACTTTATATCTTCTTATTTTATGCTTCCAAATTGCTTCTTTTTCATCTTTAGGAAGCTGTTGGACAATACAAACAATTGATTCTAAAATGACTTTCATATCAATAACATGTTGCTTTCCTGTCTATTAAAATATCAATTTTAGTCATATATTGGATTTATATCATTTTGCTATGTCTTTAATCATGTACTTTTCATATCATATTTTCTTAGTTTCTCTTTTCAAACAAAAATTTTATGAGAATAATTCATCATTGGCCACAGGCTTTTGACCATTCCCATTTCCTGATTCAGAACTGTATTGCCGTGTGATTGTTGGTTTTTTTGGTGGTTATCTTTTTAAACAATTGTCTAATGTATACTATTGTCTAAAATTAAATGACTGAAATTTTTAAATATATATTGATTGAATTTAGTGGGACATATCAAGTTATCCAAAGATTTTTTTCTATTCCAAATTATCTAAAATAAATGTTGGCAAGCAATTTCTAATTCTTTTTGTAGTGATAGTGGTGGGAGTTTGATATCTAGTTTGCTCACTGTATAGAGTGCCAAGCCTGGAGCCAGGAAGATTCCTTTTCCCAAGTTTAAACCTGGCTTCAGGTATTTACTACTTATGTGACTCTGGGCAAGTCATTTAACTGTTTGCCTCAGTTTTCTCATCTGTAAAATGAACTGGAAAAAGAAGGGGTTAAGCCATTCTAGTCAGTCTCTTTCCCAATAAAACTCAGAATGGGGTCACAAAATGTAAAACATGACTGAAAATAGTACAACAACAAAGAACTAAACTGATATTTTCAGCACTTACATTTAACTGGCAAAGTCTTTCCTGGTTCTCTTGTACTTAGATTTGTGTCATTAGAGTAAGATGATTTGACACATTTTTTAAAAATGAAATTGGAATAATAGGAACATCATTTGCTGTTGTTCCATTTAAAAAAATTATTGCAATCTTCAGGGTGCAAATATAAGATAAAACTAGTTTTGTTGTTTTGTTTATTTGTTTATTCCACTTTTGTTATATTTAAAGTTTACTATTTATGTAAAAAGTTGTGTCTGAGTAATGTCTTGAAAAAATGTAGAGATGAGTATGAAACATATTCTAGATGTAGGAATATCTATGTGCAAAGGCATAGAGAATGTATATATAGTTGTTATTTGATCATAGAGGAAATGGGGAGCTACTGAAATATATTATTTGATTTTAAAATATTTTTCCATGGTAAAATGATCCAATTTCTCTCCCTTCTCTCTTGTCTACCCCCTCCCAGACCTGACAAGCAATTCCACTGGGAATTACACAGGTGTTATCTCATAATACCTATTTCCATATTATTCATTTTTGTAACAGTAATCTTTTAAAAACCAAAACCTCAAATCCTATACTGATATAAACAAGTGATCAACCATATGTTTTCCTTCTGCATTTCTACTCCCACGGTTCTTTCTCTGGATGTGGATAGCACTCTTTCTAAGTCCCTCAGAATTGTGCTAGATCATTTCATTGCTATTTATAGCAAACTATTACATTTGATGGTGCCACAATATTTCTCTTTCTGTATACAATGTTCTTGTTCTGCTCATTTCACTCATCAATTCATTGAGGTTTTCCAGTTCATATAGAAATCAAGTAGTTTATCATTTCTTATAGCACAATAGTATTCCATCACCATCATATATCACAATTTGTTCAGCTATTCCCCAATTGAGGGACACCCCATATTTTTTGTACAAACATTTTGCATTATAATCTCTTTGGGGTACAAACCTGGTAGCAATATAATTGGACCAAAGGGCATGCATTCTTTTTTCTTTATATTGTTTTTATTTATTTAGAATATTTTAAATTGGTTACATGATTCATGTTCTTTCCCTCCCACTTTCCCTCCCCCCTCCCAGAGGTGCCAAACAATTCCACTGAGTTTATATATATATATATATATATATATAAACTCATATATATACACACACACACATATATGTATATGTGTGTATATATATATAGCAATTTATATATATATAATTTGTAAGAACAAAAAGTTTAGGGTTTTTTGCTAATATGAAAGTTCTAAATTAATATATTGTGGTCAATAATTCAAAAATATTATAGCTTAAGTCAAAATGAATTTTTGTAGCTTTGTTTACAAAGAGGTAGAAAGAGTGAAAATAGGGAAATGTAAGAAGAAGGTAGAGAATTGTCTAGCCTATCACCCTAAGTACTGCTTGTGTGTCTGGCTCAGCCCTGGCAGTGCTCAATAATCTTCAGCCAGAGGACCTAGTGGTGTCTTCAAGCAAGGGTTACACCAATGCAGCCTCCTCCAGGAAAAGAAGGCCAGCTACTCACCCAGCAAGCCAACACAGGATTAAGGGAAAGAGTTTCCTCCTTCAGTCAAGCTCACCAATGAGAAGTTCTGAGAAGCCACCTCCAAAGAAGAAGTGCAAAAGCCAAGATCCTTGGACAGGAAGTTCAGGACTTTTCATAGTCCTTTATTCACATCACTTCCTATTCCTTCCTCTCTTTACAGGAACCAATTGCAGTCTTTCAATTTTCCTAGTACTTCCCAGGGGTGGGACAGTGGCTTCTGGAGTTGTCACCCACTTAAGCAAGTGACTTGCGAACTCTCTTGGTGTTAAATAGGGTGCTTAGGTATTTGATTGATTAATTTAGAAGTTGTTGATTGATAGACAAAGAAAATTTGATTCACTCTTCACATATTACTCAAAACCTATTTCCCGGACTTCCGGTTAAGATGGCGGCTTAGAGAAAGCTAAACCTCAGATCTCCTGAAAACCCTTCCCGACCGATCTCAAACCAAAAGCTCCTAAGGCGCCGAAATTCAAAACGATCAACAGCACAGACCCTGGGAACCCTCCTCCTGGACCTGGACCCGGTTCAAAAGGTACGGCTCCCCTCAAAAGCCAGAACCCGAGATCACTCGGACCTCGGGGGTAGGAGCGCAGAGTCCAAGGCTCCCGGAAGCCACAGCCCGGCAGGGCTCAGAGAGCAGGGTCCTAGGAACAACAACCCTCAGGGCCTTCTACCCGAGTCCCGGTGAAAGTTACTGCCTGGGGCTTCCTCTGCAGAGAGCAGGTCGAAACAACAGCAACCCTCAGGGCGGGCAAGACAGCCTCACAGGCTGGATCCTGCTATCCAAGTCTCAGCGAAAGTCCTTGCCCTCGAGCTTGGGAAAGCTGCAGCCCATCCCCACGCAGGCCAACGAAACAGCCTCACGGCCAGCGATTCTGAAGGCAACTTCCTGAAAGCGAGCCGGGGGGAGAGTGTGGCCTCGTGGTCCGACCCTTCCATTCCAGTTCCAGTGAGGCATATTCAGTTTAACCTAGGGAAAGCTCATAGAACCAACATCTGCCCCGGACTAAAGCCTCTGATCACCAGACAGAGATAAGAAAAGCTAATCCTCCACATTCAGAGATGACAAACTCCACAGAAGCACAGAAGCCCCAAAATACCAAGAAATATAAGAAGAAAGGGGCGACTTTGGACACATTCTATGGAGCCAAAATACAAAATACAGAGCAGATAGAAAAAGATATACAAGAAAATTCTCCAAAATCTTCCAAAGGAAATAGAAACTCTCCACAAACCCATGAAGAATTTGAATCAGAAATGACCAAAAAGATGGAAGTCCTCTGGGAGGAAAAGTGGGAAATAATGCAAAAGAAATTCATGCATCTACAAAACCAGTTTGACCAAACTGTAAAAGAAAACCAGGCTTTAAAGCAAGAACTAATAAAGCAAAGTCAAAACACCAAGAAATTAGAAGAGAACATAAAATATCTCACCGACAAGGTGATAGATCTGGAAAATAGAGGGAGAAGAGAAAATTTAAGAATAATTGGACTACCAGAAAAGCCAGAAATAAACACCAAACTGGACATGGTGATACAAGATATAATCAAAGAAAATTGCCCAGAGATTCTAGAACAAGGGGGCAATACAGCCACTGACAGAGCTCACAGAACACCTTCTACACTAAACCCCCAAAAGACAACTCCCAGGAATGTAATTGCCAAATGCCAAAGCTATCAAACAAAAGAAAAAATCCTACAGGAAGCCAGAAAAAGACAATTTAGATATAAAGGAATGCCAATCAGGGTCACACAAGACCTTGCAAGTTCTACTCTGAATGATCGTAAGGCATGGAACATGATCTTCAGAAAGGCAAGAGAGCTGGGTCTCCAACCAAGAATCAGCTACCCAGCAAAACTGACTATATACTTCCAAGGGAAAGTATGGGCATTCAACAAAATAGAAGACTTCCAACTTTTTGCAAAGAAAAGACCAGAGCTCTGTGGAAAGTTTGATACTGAAAATCAAAGAGCAAGGAATACCTGAAAAGGTAAATATTAAGGAAAGGGGAAAAATGTTATCTTCTTCTTTTACTCAAACTCTCTTCTATAAGGACTACATTTCTATAATCTATGTATACTAACATGTGGGGAAAATGTAATGTATAAATAGGGGGTAAAGAAAGACCAAATAGAATAATGGTTCTCACACAAAGATTCACATGGGAAGGGGAGGGGAAGAAAACTCCTATAAGAAGGAGAGGAAGAGAGGGGGGGGGTTACTTAAACCTCAATCTCAGGGAAATCAACTCTGAGAGGGAAAAACATCCAGATCCATTGGGATCTTGAATTCTATCTTACCCAACAAGGGTAAGGAGAAGGGAAAACCAAGGGGGGGAGGGGGAGAGGGAGAACAAAAAGGGAGGGAAAGAGAGGGGGGAGGGGGAGGGAAGAAAAAGGGAGGGACTAAAAAGGGAAACATCAAGGGAGGGGACAAGGGGCACTGATTCAAAGTAAATCACTGGACTAAAAGGTAGAGCCGAAGAAGAAAAGGTTAGAATTAGGGAAGGCAATCAAAATGCCAGGGAGTCCACAAATGACAATCATAACTTTGAACGTGAATGGGATGAACTCACCCATAAAACGTAGACGAATAGCAGAATGGATTAGAATCCAAAACCCTACCATATGTTGTCTTCAAGAAACACACATGAGGCGGGTTGACACCCACAAGGTCAGAATTAAAGGATGGAGTAAGACCTTCTGGGCCTCAACTGACAGAAAGAAGGCAGGAGTGGTAATCATGATATCTGACAAAGCCAATGCAAAAATAGACCTGATCAAAAGGGATAGGGAAGGTAATTATATTTTGTTAAAAGGGACTCTAGACAACGAGGAAATATCATTAATCAACATGTATGCACCAAATAATATAGCACCCAAATTTCTAATGGAGAAACTAGGCGAATTGAAGGAAGAAATAGACAATAAAACCATACTAGTGGGAGACTTAAACCAACCATTATCAAATTTAGATAAATCAAATCAAAAAATAAATAAGAAAGAGGTAAAAGAAGTGAATGAAATCTTAGAAAAATTAGAATTAATAGACATATGGAGAAAAATAAATAGGGATAAAAAGGAATACACCTTCTTCTCAGCACCACATGGCACATTCACAAAAATTGACCATACATTAGGTCACAGAAACATAGCACACAAATGCAAAAAAGCAGAAATAATGAATGCAGCCTTCTCAGATCACAAGGCAATAAAAATAATGATTAGTAATGGTACATGGAAAACCAAATCTAAAACCAATTGGAAATTAAACAATATGATACTCCAAAACCGTTTAGTTAAAGAAGAAATCATAGAAACAATTAATAATTTCATCAAGGAAAATGACAATGGCGAAACATCCTTTCAAACCTTTTGGGATGCAGCCAAAGCGGTAATCAGAGGCAAATTCATATCCCTGAAAGCTTATATTAACAAACAAGGGAGAGCAGAGATCAATCAATTGGAAATGCAATTGAAAAAACTCGAAAGCCATCAAATTAAAAACCCCCAGCAGAAAACCAAATTAGAAATCCTAAAAATTAAGGGAGAAATTAATAAAATCGAAAGTGATATAACTATTGATTTAATAAATAAGACAAGAAGCTGGTACTTTGAAAAAACAAACAAAATAGACAAAGTACTGGTCAATCTAATTAAAAAAAGGAAGGAAGAAAAGCAAATTCACAGCATTAAAGATGAAAAGGGGGACAGCACCTCCAATGAGGAGGAAATTAAGGCAATCATTAGAAATTACTTTGCCCAATTATATGGCAATAAATACACCAATTTAGGAGAAATGGATGAATATATACAAAAATACAAACTGCCTAGACTAACAGAAAAGGAAATAGAATTCTTAAATAATCCCATATCAGAAATTGAAATCCATCAAGCCATCAAAGAACTTCCTAAGAAAAAATCCCCAGGGCCTGATGGATTCACCTGTGAATTCTATCAAACATTCAGAGAACAGTTAATCCCAATACTATACAAACTATTTGACATAATAAGCAAAGAGGGAGTTCTACCAAACTCCTTTTACGACACAAACATGGTACTGATTCCAAAACCAGGCAGGTCAAAAACAGAGAAAGAAAACTATAGGCCAATCTCCCTAATGAATATAGATGCAAAAATCTTAAATAGGATACTAGCAAAAGGACTCCAGCAAGTGATCAGAAGGATCATTCACCATGATCAAGTAGGATTCATACCAGGGATGCAGGGCTGGTTCAACATTAGGAAAACCATCCACATAATTGACCACATCAACAAGCAAACTAGCAAGAACCACATGATTATCTCAATAGATGCAGAAAAAGCCTTTGATAAAATACAACACCCATTCCTATTAAAAACACTAGAAAGCATAGGAATAGAAGGGTCATTCCTAAAAATAATAAACAGTATATATCTAAAACCAACAGCTAATATCATCTGCAATGGGGATAAACTAGATGCATTCCCAATAAGATCAGGAGTGAAACAAGGATGCCCATTATCACCTCTACTATTTGACATTGTACTAGAAACACTAGCAGTAGCAATTAGAGAAGATAAAGGAATTGAAGGCATCAAAATAGGCAAGGAGGAGACCAAGTTATCACTCTTTGCGGATGACATGATGGTCTACTTAAAGAATCCTAGAGATTCAACCAAAAAGCTAATTGAAATAATCAACAACTTTAGCAAAGTTGCAGGATACAAAATAAACCCACATAAATCATCAGCTTTTCTATATATCTCCAACACAGCTCAGCAGCAAGAACTAGAAAGAGAAATCCCATTCAAAATCACCTTAGACAAAATAAAATACCTAGGAATCTATCTCCCAAGACAAACACAGGAACTATATGAACACAACTACAAAACACTCGCCACACAACTAAAACTAGACCTGAACAAATGGAAAAACATTAACTGCTCATGGATAGGACGAGCCAATATAATAAAAATGACCATCCTACCCAAACTTATTTATCTATTTAGTGCCATACCCATTGAACTACCAAAATACTTCTTCACTGATTTAGAAAAAACCATAACAAAGTTCATTTGGAAGAACAAAAGATCAAGGATATCCAGGGAAATAATGAAAAAAAAAAACTCATACGATGGGGGCCTTGCAGTCCCTGACCTAAAACTATATTACAAAGCAGCAGTCATCAAAACAATTTGGTACTGGCTAAGAAACAGAAAGGAAGATCAGTGGAATAGACTGGGGGAAAGCGACCTCAGCAAGACAGTATACGATAAACCCAAAGATCCCAGCTTTTGGGACAAAAATCCACTATTCGATAAAAACTGCTGGGAAAATTGGAAGACAGTGTGGGAGAGACTAGGAATAGATCAACACCTCACACCCTACACCAAGATAAATTCAAAATGGGTGAGTGAATTAAACATAAAGAAGGAAACCATAAATAAATTGGGTAAACACAGAATAGTATACATGTCAGACCTTTGGGAGGGGAAAGGCTTTAAAACCAAGCAAGATATAGAAAGAATCACAAAATGTAAAATAAATAATTTTGACTACATCAAACTAAAAAGCTTTTGTACAAACAAAACCAATATAACTAAAATCAGAAGGGAAACAACAAATTGGGGAAAAAATCTTCATAGAAACCTCTGACAAAGTTTTAATTACTCATATTTATAATGACCTAAATCAATTGTACAAAAAATCGAGCCATTCTCCAATTGATAAATGGGCAAGGGAAATGGATAGGCAGTTCTCAGATAAAGAAATCAAAACTATTAACAAGCACATGAAGAAGTGCTCTACATCTCTTATAATCAGAGAGATGCAAATCAAAACAACTCTGAGGTATCACCTCACACCTAGCAGAATGGCTAACATTACAGCAAACGAAAGTAATGAATGCTGAAGGGGATGTGGCAAAGTAGGGACATTAATTCATTGCTGGTGGAGTTGTGAATTGATCCAACCATTCTGGAGGGCAATTTGGAACTATGCCCAAAGGGCGACAAAAGAATATCTACCCTTTGACCCAGCCATAGCACTGCTGGGTCTGTACCCCAAAGAGATAATGGACACAAAGACTTGTACAAAAATATTCATAGCTGCGCTCTTTGTGGTGGCCCAAAACTGGAAAACGAGGGGATGCCCATCAATTGGGGAATGGCTGAACAAACTGTGGTATATGTTGGTGATGGAGTACTATTGTGCTAAAAGGAATAATAAAGTGGAGAAGTTCCATGGAGACTGGAACAACCTCCAGGAAGTGATGCAGATCGAGAGGAGCAGAACCAGGAGAACATTGTACACAGAGACTAATACACTGTGGTATAATCGAACGTAATGGACTTCTCCATTAGTGGCGGTGTAATGTCCCTGAACAACTTGCAGGGATCCAGGAGAAAAAAACACCATTCATAAGCAAAGGATAAACTATGGGAGTGGAAACACCGAGAAAAAGCAACTGCCTGAATACAGAGGTTGAGGGGACATGACAGAGGATAGACTCTAAATGAACACTCTAATGCAAATACTATCAACAAAGCAATGGGTTCAAATCAAGAAAACATCTAATGCCCAGTGGACTTACGTGTCGGCTATGGGGGGTGGGGGGGGGAGGAAAAGAAAATGATCTATGTCTTTAACGAATAATGCTTGGAAATGATCAAATAAAATATATTTTAAAAAAAAACTATTTCCCTATTATTCATATTTAATAGAGTGATCTTTAAAAACCCAAAACCCCAATCATATATCCATAGAATATAGTGATAGATCATGTTTTTCTTCTTTGTTTTGATTCCCATAGTTATATGGATAGCTTTCTTTCTCATAAGTCCCTCAAGATTTTCCTGGATCATTGCATTATTCTAAATAAATAAATATTCTCCTGGTTCTGCTCATTTTTTCTGCATCAGTTCATGGAGGTCTTTCCAGTTCATATAGAAATCCTCCAGTTCATCATTCCTTACAGCACAATAGTATTCCATCACCATCATATGCCACAATTTACTCAGCCATTCCCAATCAATGGACACTCCCTTGTTTCCAAATTTTTGCCAAAACAAAGAACATGACTATTAATATTTTTGTACAAACAGTTTTCTGCATTATCTCTTTGTAGTACAACCCCAGCACTGGTATAGCTGGATCAAAGAGTATAAATTCTTTAAAAGCACTTTGGACATAATTCCAAATTGTCTTCCAAAATGGTTGGATTAATTCACAACTCCCTAGCAATGCACAGCGACCCAATTTTGCTAAATTCCTTCTAATATTTATTATTTTCCTTTACCATCATGTTGGGCAATCTGTGCAAGGTGATACCTAAGGGTTGTTTTGATTTCCTTCTACTTCTCTATAGGGTAAGATATGATTCTATACCTCAATAAATCTGGCTATTCTTCCCTCCCTGAACAAATTCCAATGAGCATAAGGTTTATGTATTACCCGTTGCCACCCTCATCCTCCCCTTCTTGTAATACTATTCTACATACACACATAGAAGTGTTGCTTTGTGTGGTACAGTTTACCCCATTTTACCTATTCTTTTGCATTTCTCTTAGTCCAATTCTCTTTTTTCCCCCTAATATTTTTATATATCATCTTAAAAAGCTTAATATTATACCCTCTATATATGTGTATTTCTTTTATCATGATGATGAAAATAATTTTTAAGAGTTACAGATATCATTTTTCCATATAGGAGTATAATCAATTTGACCTTATTGAAGTCCTTAATTTTTTTTTCAATTTCTTATTTACCTTTTTATGGCTTTCTTCAATTTTTTATTTCGACATCAAATTTTCAGTCTAATTCTGGTATTTTCTTCAGGAAGGCCGGGAAGTCTTCTGTTTTATTAAATGCCCATACTTTTCTTTCAAAGTATATAGTCAGTGTTGATGGATAGATGGTTCTTGGTTGCAGATTCAGTTTTCTTGCCTTCCTGAATATCATATTCCAAGCCTTGTGGTTCTTCAGTGTAGGGGTTGCCAAATTCTGAGGTCCATGATATTTGTATTATTTCTTTCTGGGTGCTTACAGTACTTTCTCCTTGGCCTGGAAGATCTTGAATTTAGTTATAACATTGCTGGGGGTTTTCATTTGGGGATTTAATGTAGGGGGCAATCTATGTATTCTTTCGATGTCTATTTTGTCTTCTTATTCAATAATATCCAAGAAGTTTTCTTGGATAATTTCTAGTAATATGGTGCCTACACTTTATTTTTTTCCCTGGGGCTTTCAGGTAGTCCATTCTCAAATTGTCTCTTTTGAATCTATTTTCCAGGTCAAAATTTTTTCCAAGAGAAATTTCATATTTTCTTCTGTTTTTTTTTTAATTCTTTTGATTTTACTTTATTATCTCTTGTTGTCTCCTGCAATCATTAGCTTCTACTTACCCAGTTCTAGTCTTTAAAGACTAATTTTCATATATGATCTTTTGATTCTACTTTTTGATTTTTTTTTATTCTACTTTTCATAGCATTCTTTTCCTCATTGTAGTTCTATGTCTCTTCTTCCAGCAGGTGAATTCTGTTTTTTAATATGTTTGTTATTCATTTGATTTTTGTGTCTCTCTTTCCATTCGGCCAATTTTGCCTTTTAAGTTTCATTTTCCCCCCACTTTTATTCATGTTTTTCTTTTATCTGTCTTACTTGTTCCTTGAATTCCTTTTTTAGTTCCTCCAGAGCTTGTGACCAGTTTCTATTTTTTTTTTTTTGGAGCATTTGCATGTGTTTGCTCATTTGTCACTCTTTCTTGTTGCTTCTGTTTTTCTGCTCTTTCTCCATAGAGATTTTCTAAGGTCAAAAGATTTCTTTGCCACTTGTGAACCTTAAAAATTCCCAGACCCTACTTCATAAGATTGGATTAAGACCATTCCCCATTTGGGCAGTGAACTCTACTTAGATCAAGAATGTGAGAACTCTACTTCATCTACTTAAGTCTGCCCTAGGGGAAGATAAAGTTGTTAACTCTTTCCTGAACAATGAAAAGTACTTAAACCCATACTTATAATAAGACAAAAAGTTCTTAAGATAAGTACCTATAAAGGTCAAGCAACTTGTGAATTTACAAGGAACAAAGAGCTGAGAAACTTACGCAGAGCTTTCCTGGTGTGAATTACTAAAAATTTACACCTTCTTAGGTGTGGACTAAAAATGGTCTGTCTTTTGAAAAATGTCTACTGTGATTGGTAGATGGAAGAACTTAGGAGAGGTGACATAGGAGAAAATTCCCTATATAAGGAGATGACAGGCTCTTAAAAATAATACAGTCTCTAAGGATGCTATTGGAAGAGAGCTCTGGAAACAGGCTCTTGGGACAGTCTCTTGAGGACAGTCAGAAGAATCCCTCTCTGAAGAAGGATGGCTGGCTGAACTGGTGGCTATATTCTTGCTTGGACAGATCTTGTGGTAAGTGATTAAGGACTGACTGATCTCTTAAGACTCAGGTCTAGACCATGTTGGCTTAAGGCCCTTCATACTTATTCCTTTCTTACTCTTTCTCTCTTTCTTTAATTCCACGTTATATTATTAATTAAATTCTATATAAAACCCAGTTGACTTGGGTATATTCATAATTGGGAATATTTCCCTGGTGACCACCTTATATTTGATTTGAAACAAGACACTGTAGTGAAAACATATTTTCTGTGGTCACAATTTATTCATCCGCTCTTTATCTACTACAATTTAAGTCTTCCACTATTTTAATTACTACAGTTTATGGCCTCAACCATTTTAATTATTACACACTAATTACTCATTTTCCTGCTTGAGGACTCAGAGTCCTGCAAGTTGCTGGCCATTTTTATTCTAGCTTCTGGCACTCAGGGCTTTGCCTTGCAGCTATCTTCACTTTCCTATCAGAGGCCCTAGGAACAAGCCTAGGAAAATAGAGCTTTTACCCTTTCTTTCAGAGCTTGGGATTTCCAGGGGTAGGTCTGTGGTGTATCATACTTTGTAGTGTTTTTTCCCTGAGGCTATTTTCACTGAAGTTGCTGCTGCACTGCCACTACCAAGTGATTCCAGTGCTATTGAATTTCAGATCTCACTGCCAGGGACTGAAGCCTCCCAGGGTAGGTTCTGCAGTGCTTTTTCCTTAGTGAGTATGCCTCTTAGAATTCAGAGATTGCCCAGGTCCTAGCTCTGTGTCTGGCATGGTAGATTGCATGGGAGGTGGTTAGCTTGCATTTTTCTTTGTGCTATTTTGTTCCGTTAAAACATGCAAACTCCCTTTCTCTTCCTACTTTTCACTATGCTCAATGGCAGATGCATTTGCTCATCCTGCTTTGGCTTCTGTCCTTTTGAGACAATTTCTATAGATCATTTCAAAAGGATATTCAGAACAGTTTTAGGATTTCCCTGCTACTCTTCAACCACCTTAGATATGCTCTCTTCCACTGAAATGTATTGAATAGGGCAGTGATGTCCTCAGATATATTCTTTTTTTTTATTTTTTTTAATATATTTTATTTGATCATTTCCAAGCATTATTCGTTAAAGACATAGATCATTTTCTTTTCCTCCCCCCCCCCCATAGCCGACGCGTAAGTCCACTGGGCATTAGATGTTTTCTTGATTTGAACCCATTGCTTTGTTGATAGTATTTGCATTAGAGTGTTCATTTAGAGTCTATCCTCTGTCATGTCCCCTCAACCTCTGTATTCAGGCAGTTGCTTTTTCTCGGTGTTTCCACTCCCATAGTTTATCCTTTGCTTATGAATGGTGTTTTTTTCTCCTGGGTCCCTGCAAGTTGTTCAGGGACATTACACCACCACCAATGGAGAAGTCCATTACGTTCGATGATACCACAGTGTGTTTGTCTCTGTGTACAATGTTCTCCTGGTTCTGCTCCTCTCGCTCTGCATCACTTCCTGGAGGTTGTTCCAGTCTCCATGGAACTTCTCCACTTTATTATTCCTTTTAGCACAATAGTACTCCATCACCAACATATACCACAGTTTGTTCAGCCATTCCCCAATTGATGGGCATCCCCTCATTTTCCAGTTTTGGGCCACCACAAAGAGCGCAGCTATGAATATTTTTGTACAAGTCTTTGTGTCCATTATCTCTTTGGGGTACAGACCCAGCAGTGCTATGGCTGGGTCAAAGGGTAGATATTCTTTTAGCACCCTTTGGGCATAGTTCCAAATTGCCCTCCAGAATGGTTGGATCAGTTCACAGCTCCACCAGCAATGAATTAATGTCCCTATTTTGCCACATCCCCTCCAGCATTCATTACTTTCCTTTGCTGTTATGTTAGCCAATCCCTCAGATATATTCTTAAAATGAGATAAAATTTAAAGCCATGAATTACCATTTTGAGAGCATGAAATAAAGTTGGGAGAGATTTGAGGCAGAGAGACTAATTATGAGAATATTGTAATAGTCTGAGAGAGTAATAATAGCCTAAAATATGGGTATGGCTTTATGAAAAGCAGCATCATGTAGTATATAGGGCATTATCTAGGAATTATGAAGATATGGGTTCAAACCCTATCTGAAATACATTCTATTTCAATATCTTTTTATATGTCACTTTACTTCATTGTGTTTCCTAATCTGTAAAATGAAGGGGTTGTCTTTGATAGCATCTAAAATCCACTGTAATTCTAAAGCTAAGGTCCTATGACTATAAACCATTGTGAGACTTTAGCTACAATACTTGCCTTTACTGTAATATTGATCACATCTTTGAGAGTTGGGTTACATATAACTATGGCAGCCAGTGCCAGCTTATAGGTATAATTCTTTCCTTTTCCCTTTTTGTCTGTAAAATGTTAACTTAGAAGTGAAGGTGGCAGGGGAAATTCTTTGAGTAAATATGGCCTTGAGTGCCCACAGTGGACAGGGAATCACAGTAGGTATTAGAAGCTTTACAGAATTTAGATATAAATCATTTTAGAAGCCCTCCTCTTTGAAATCAGAGAACTAAAGTTGTAACCCCTTCTATTTCTGACTTTCAGTTCACTAGAAAGCCTGCAGATTATCCTTTGTGTAAAAATAATAATGCCATCCCAGGATGGAAGTGAACATTTAAAACATTTTGTCATATGGGGGACAAGTAGTCCCTTTGTAGGAAGGGAACAACAGAAAAGAAAACAACATTATATCAGTTCTATCATAGAATTTAGCTCCATAAAATAAAATAGAACCAGTACACATGTGACCAGTGGCTAAAAATGCTTGTCATTCATTGTTCTGTATAATTCTCTAACAAGATTTAAATGTTGGTCCTCTGTTCCTCTCTCTCCACATTCTTAAGTTCAGAAATATTCCCAAGTCTCATAACCTCCAACAACATTTGCATGCCTGATAAATTTATATCTATTCAGTCTTCTCCTTAATCAAGCCCCAGTCTCTATCTCTAATTGCTATATTTGCATGTGGGTGTTTTGTTTTGTTTTGTTTTGTTTTTATCATGTCAAAGTGAAGATTTAAAAAATCTTCTAGGTAAATTTCTAGCCTCCATTCTAGTCAGGCTCTTTCTCTGAATGTTTCTTGTTTAATCTTACTCTCATGACTTTAAAATATATTTCTTCACCAGAAATGCCTTACCCTTTCTAGTATCTAAAATCACATTTTGACTCTTCCCTAAAGCCATCCCTTTCCTTTCCAATAATGGATAGCATACTGGGACTGGAGTAAGGAAGATCTGAGTTTACAGCCAACCTCCTATGCTTAAATGTGATCTAGGGAAATATACTTAACCACTGTTTGCCTCAGTTTCCTCAGTTATGAATTGAAATAACAAATAGTACTTAGCTTGCAAAGTTGTTATGAACATCAAATGAGATATTTGTAAAAGCCACCTGGCACAGTGCCTGGCACATAATAGGCAATATGTAAATGCTTATTACCCTCCCTTCTTGTATATGAACTTCAACTTATATTTTATCCCTATCCCTATAAAACAATTTCATACTTAATTATATGTCTTATGTTGTTTGTTGATTATATCACATTTTTATTTAATTTTTTAAATGATTTCATTCAGTAAAAAGTACCACATTTTATACTTTTTTATGCAACTTCCTAACACCAGTGCAGTGTGGAGAACATCCTATCATAAAGTGCTCAATATGTAAAAATGAATTTATGTTATATATGTATTTATGTATATATGTAGTTACATAATTTATACTGTTTACAAAGTATTCTTATATGTATTTTCTCATTTTATGTTAATAACACTAGTAGGAATTAATGGGTGGTACTATTATTTCCTTCTGATTAATAGGAGAATTTAGACTTGGAAAAGTTAAGTGTGCTTCACTTAGGGTAAATGGTTGGTTTGTTAGGATTAGAATTCTGGCCCCAGATATGTAGCATTTCAAAGGTTCAAATATCCTGCCTTTTTGGATTGAGGGAATCCTCTTTTAAGGGATGTCATCATTCTATATCCCACAGGCTCTTTATTCCCATGTCATATGATTTCCTCCTCCCTGGAACCCCATCTCTTTCACTCTGTTCCATCTCTGAAACCTCCCTTACCTCTGTCTTCTTCCACATCTAGTAGCTTCCTGACTAGAAATAACATTTTTTTGGATTATTGGCTTTGCATTCCACTACTCCCTAAAAAAATAGAGCTGCCCAACCCCAGAGTCATCCTTACACCAAAACGACAAGTTGGCCTCTGAAGTTGCAATGAAATCTTACAAATTTTGAATCAAATTCAGGTAGCACTTTCTCATATGTCCATAATAAACTTCTAAGAACAACTTCCTTTCATGGTCTGGAGGTTACTGTACCATAGGGATCCTTGGGTCATTTCTGGTTTGGTTGTCTCTACCTCTTGACTTCTGAGATGTCAGCCTGGGCTCTAGTATAGAGGATACAAGGACAACCCTGATACTTTTTCCTTATTACCTCAGTCCATCCTTTGATGTCTAGGTGTCATATTCTGACCTTTTCTCACTTATACAAATTTCAAGCATATGTCATAGCAATGACTGACCCTTATGATTCTTCCATGAGGCCCCTTTCTGTTACAACAATGAAAACCAATGCCTATCAATTTCATTCTTGGGGTGAGGATGTTATGGTCTCATAACTTGAAGTTACTTGTCCCAAGACACACTACTACTTATTAGTAACTCTTCATACTTTCCCATTATACATTTTCAGTCTTCTTATACTTACCTCCCCCTCCATGTGCCCTATGAGTGGACACAATATTTTTTTTAGGATGAGGAAAGCATAAGGATGTTTGTAGACAGGAAAGGAACAAATAAATAGAATGTTGAAGATCTGTGAGATAGCAGGGATGGTAATGGAAGAGAGTCATTGACAAATCTCTAGGAGAAAATGAGGTAATGTTATTAAGGGCTACTTTATCACCAGAGATCTGCGAGATGGATTTAATGAAGGAAGATAACTGAGTAATAATACCTGAGGAGGAGGTTAAAAGAGAAAGTTTTCTTGCTATGGCCTGATTTTGTTTTCAATAAAGTATCAGTCAACAGCCTCAGATGAGAAGAAAGGGACAAAAAAGGAAATGTAGACAAAGGAAGAAAAATTTTGGAAAAATTACTGAGAAGGGTTAAACAATTAGAGATGTCTAAAATATTACCTTGCTGCAGGTTTCAAAGTTGTTTCTTTGTTTGTCTAATAGTTCCATGCTAGTGGACTGCAGTCACTTCACCTGAGTTCAAGATAGACAATTGCTAATTATTAAAGTGAGCACTTACACCTGGGAAATCAGTGAAAACTACAAATCAGGACTTGATTTATTGTTTTGTAGATTTCCTCTACTTAAAAATATTTGATGTAGAAAATATTAATAATTCAGATTAAACTTAAAAGTATAAAATACATACTTTTTACCAGATTAGAAGAGTCTGTTAAACATTTACAATGCACCTGTGGATATATCAGGCTTTCAAATATTTGAAGACAGCACTCATATTTTCCCTTGGAGCCTCAAGCTCAGGTACCCCAGACCCAGTACTTTCTCTCCACACAAAAAATACAGTTGCCAGCTAAAAAACATTTTGACCATATCTGTTTTAAATGGTTTTTATGGCATTATTATTAATTCTTTCAAAATTCAAGTCATCTTGGACACTGGCAATTTTTTCTCTCAAAATAGAAACAACTTCATACAGCAATCTCTTCATTGGAGATGGTGTTTCAAGGAAGAGACGTCTAAATTCAGAAAATTAAAAATGAAACAGTATATGAATTAGAATAATTTTGTAAGGTAGAGCATCATGCAAGTAAAGAAACAAAAGTGTTAGAATTAAGAGGGAAAGTGATAAAAATCTCCTATCAGGATAAGATTTGAACTCTAAGCAATCTAACTAATAGATACATATGTATTCAATATACACAGACTCTGGCAACGTGCCTTGACTCAGTTTGCTATGTTCCAGGTGTAGAGAAATGTACATATGTAATGCCTGTTGTAATGAATGCAAACAAAATAAATCTGGATTTCAACATATATTTAATATAATTTTAAGAATTTATCATCGAAATGTTTATGTGAGCTAAAGTAGTGATGAAAAGTACCTACAGAAATTAAAGTTAGAAAGGCAGCATGATATACACTAGAATGGATAATAAGTCAAAAGATAGGCATTTTAGTTCTCAATAGATCATTTATTAACGAAATGATTTTCTGTTAATGTTTTAAATTCTTTGTATTTGGATTTGCTCATTTCTAAAAAGTAGCTAACAAGTAATTTTCCATATACCTCATAGGATTATTGAAAACTCTAAAAAGTGTTATTAAAGTATAAATTAATTGTTAAAAGGTAAAGTTACAATTGGAATCTGGAAAGAAGAAAGAAAATATGAACAGATAAATTCAGAGATAGTAGAGTGCTCTGAAGAGTGCTGGATCAGAAGTCAGATATTCTCAATTGTTATCCTCAGCTCTCTTATATTTAATTAACTGCTCACCATTTCTGGGACTCTATTTTTTCATTTATAAAATTGTGTAGTTGGATTAAATGATCTATAAGTTTCCTTCCAGTGCTAAACTGTTATGATGATGATAAATTTCATATCCCCAGTACTTACACACTGTCATGTTAATAGT
The DNA here is from genome assembly GCF_027887165.1 of Monodelphis domestica. Lineage (NCBI taxonomy): Eukaryota > Metazoa > Chordata > Mammalia > Didelphimorphia > Didelphidae > Monodelphis > Monodelphis domestica. Next base: position 364,542,019 of record NC_077229.1, read on the forward strand.
CAAGCATGAGAAGTATTGCAGAGTTTACATGTTGGTTTGGATAAAACTCCTTCCTTCTGTTCAGTTATCTGTGTAATTGAACTTTTTACTTTATGAATGTTGCTGTGCCTCTAAAGAGAAGAATCAGGTTGGAAACTGCTGGTAGTAAAAATTGCTATTACATCATTCTATCCCATACCAGAAGAGGAAAGCCATTTTAGTGTATTTTTTTTCCTGACTGCTCTCGTCTCCTTCTTTTATCATCTGCTGCTAATGGACATGGCAGATGGGGGCAATGCAGCATCACAGAATATTGCATACAGCTTTCCTATACAGGCCATTTTTGCAGGGGCCATTTAGCTAACACAGTGAAATGCATCTGATTATGCCAAAGGTTTGTGGCTGCCCAGGAGGCAATAACTTGAGAACTGTGGAGAAAGCACCATGTTTAGCAATGATATTTTGTAGCTGAAAATTTTTTCTCTAGCTGTATCAAAATGTCTCTAATATCTGGTTATCTGGGTTAGGACAAATACTAAAATAAAATTTAGATTAGACATTGCAATCCTTAATTGCTATTTTAACACCTGATTTATCATCCAGATATGTTGCTGTTTGGGTAATGTTTTAGTTATTCCCTGTCTTATGAGGTGTCATAAAAGTAGTGAAATGTTGAAAAAGCATGATATATGGAGTTAAAAGAATTGATATCAGACCATGAGTCTGACACAAATGAACTACAAAAAGTTAGGTAAATTGAATCTTATTTCTAGAATTCATTTGTTTAATCTTTAAAACAGCCATAACAATTTTTGCATCAATATGACACCCAGATGTATTGAAAAGCACATTGGACCCATAGTCAAGAAAGAGCTGTGTTTGAATCCCTCTTCTTAGATTAATTGGGTGGTTACTAGCTAGGAAGGCATTTAATTCTATGAACTTTTTTTTTTCATCTTTAAAAATGACAATAAAATTAAGTTTAGGTAAGATATGTCAAACATGCAGTTAGATCACCTGTAGCACATAATAATCCCAAAGGTAGACTGAGCCAGATTAAAATATAACTGGAAAATATTTAACAAAATAAATAGAAATACAATAAAACATTGTTGATATATTACATTAAAATTAAGTCAATATGAAGCTGCCAGAAACCCTTATGTATGGGTTAGTAGCCCCATTTCTAGTTGAGTTCAACATCCTATATCTGGTCTAGACAATCATTAAAACAGTAACTAGAGCCCTGTTAGTCTTCATGGATTTGAGTTGTACTGATCATACTGAAATGATCATACTGAAAATTTAACAATGACACTCAAGAGACACTATTACTGGCTCCAGTGCATCCCTGCCCATAATGACTGTTTTTGATCTTTCCATATCATTAGTTCATGTAACTTGATTTCAGCTGAAATTCATCTTATGCTTTTATAGATTACAAGAGACTTTTTTCTCTTGCCTGGTGAGTAATCATTAATAATAAAAAATATTTATAGAGTGTTACCAAGTTTGCAAAGTGAAGATCTCAACAAGTTGGGCACTCATGGGACAAACAGAAAAAGATGAAATTGAAAAGGGAAAAATGCTAAAACTTATAGTCCAAATACTCTTACTTGGCCTTTCCTTCCCTAGTTATCATTAATCTCCTAAATGCCAAATAAAATGACCTATCACCATCTTCTCTTTGATTCTCTCTTCTCTCTAGATTTTCAAGATGCCATTTTAACTCCAACTATGACAGATATCATAATTGCTCCCTCTTGCTTCTCTGGATAAGCTGAGACATAGTGTTTTCTACGCCAGTCCCCCACTTTTATTTTATGTGAGATACTCAGTTTCCATGTGCTTCTTGTAAATAACACAGTCTGGTTCTGGCTTTTCATTCTTTTTGCTACCCATTTTATTTCTATGTGTGAATTTATCATATTATACTCAATTGTTATAGCTACTGATACTGCATTTCCATCTTCTCTGTTCCTCCTCGCTGTTTGTCCCCTTCTTCTTTTCTTTCTGCCATCTCCCTCCTCAGATGTACAATTTCCTTTGACCAAAACAATCAGGGATTCTACTACTTTCCTGGAAATGGCCACAGCTGATGGGCTTCAAACCCTGAGAAAACACTTTTACTGATGCACACTCCTTACTCATTCCTACTCTCCCACCCCCTCAGCCCTAGACAGAGTAAATATTCAGTCCTTGTTCCTTGGGCCTTCAAAGTCCCTTGTTTGCTAGCAGTGAAGCCTGAACTCCTACACTCATGGCCCAGACCTGATAGAGTTGGAGGTATTCACTCCTTTAATCCCACAACTGATCTTAAGGCCCTCTGCTAAAGGGTTACAATGGTTTCAAAAGAAATATAGAATCCTTGGACTTAGTAAACAAGGTGACATTGCTAATCATCCCCTGAGGTTGTACCTTATAGATTTCATTCTGTTTATCCAGTTCCTGCACCTAGGGCCTCCCATGGTACTACTGAGACCTTGGAGGTAAGAAACCTTCCTCCCTAGTTTTTCCAGGCTGTCCAGTTTCTCTCCAGACTCCTGTCTATTTTTGCTACTTCAGTCTTGATTCTTTGGAATTATTTTTGATTGTTTGTGGGGGATATTAAGGGGATGAGAAAGCTTCATGCCTTACTCTACCATCTTCCCACAATGCATCTTCACATAGTGGGTACTTTATACATGATTACTGACTGATTGTCAAAAAGCAATTATGTAAGGACATGACAGATAACACATAGCTAACTAAACAATAGATGGTGTAGGGGGGGAATGAAAGATTTAGGGTACATGAAGCTAAATGGAAGTGATTGTGGTAAGGAAGTTTAAAAGAACCTAGCACAAGTAGACTTCTATAAGAGAGAGACCATTTCCTTAATAAAGAATATATTGACACTCAAATATTCTTTTCTGGTATATTATATGTATGCATATCACCTTCAGTTTCAACACATTTTTTTTAAAGGATGGATATCTACAAATGGGAACGATTGCAAAGGAAGACAACCAGGATGGCAAAAGAACTGAAATCTTCAATGTATGAAGAAATTGGGAAGAATTAGTAATGTTTATACTAGAAAAGAAAAAGGATTGTTGGGTGGATGTGGGAGACAAAAACTGTTATTTTGTAGTTGAAGGGCTGTCCTGAGGACAAGTATTAAGCTTGTTCTGCATATCTGCTGACAACAGAATTTCCACTTGGAAAGAAGTTACACAAAAGAAGACTGGGGCTACTTTTTAAAAAAAGAAATAAGCTTATTAACAATTATAGCTGTTCAGATGTCAAACTGCTCCATACTTCTGGAGGAAGAGGATTTTTTTTTCCTTAGAGGTCTTCAATTGAAAGTTGAATGACCATTTGTCAAAGGCATTTTCTGCTCAAGTATAGGACCTATGAGTTCCCTTCTACTCCCAAGATTTTATGACCTCTTATATACAATGAATGAACAATAATATGCCAGTAATTGAGTTCAACTAAAATTATTAAGATTCAAAAACACACCTTACTCCCACTGTACCATTTGAGGCCTTTATGAAGATTATTATAATTTATTATAAAAGAAACAGTTAAAAATCAGATGGATCTATATTTGATTAGTTTGTAATAGTGTAAAAAAATAAACTCAGTTGTTACTTTAAAGAGAACAAAACAAGAGGCTTCTCATTTCTCATTATTATTCTTGTTATTTTTTCATGTGCTTGTATAATTATTTATCAAGCAAAGGATATTCAAATATTATTTAATTTTCTAGGCATTTTGCCTCAGGAGGAAAGTCCCAGAGTTGTCAGGCAGTTGTTACATTCCTTCAGTAAATATCACTTAATCACATGTTTTTGGTGTATAATGGTTTTGCCTAGATGATTTTCTATCAAAAGGCAGGATATATTTATTTGTATTCTTTAAATATCTGGTGAAGAATCTTAAGTGAATTAGAGGTAAGTTACATTTTAGTTTCTCTTTAAAATTCTTCCAATTTATATATATGTACTAGACAGGGTAAAGCTATTGCCTATCACTTAGAATCACAGACAGTAAATGTCAGAAACTGCATTTGCAGCCAGGTCTTCTTGATTCTGAGGCCAGCTCTCCATCACTATATCACTCTGCCTGTCTCCAAATAAGAGCCCATATTATTCATGGATGATGAATCAATATCTAAAATAAAACTGTGGGAAAATAGAATCCAAATCAAGAGAGGCTTTTAAGCAGGCTTCCCCCCTGTCCCAGCTGGGGATAATCCACTGAAGACAAAAACTTAACATTTTTATAATTATAAATCCTATTCTTACCTAGCATTTACTCCTAAATTCTTTTTCAAATTTTATATTAGCAATACCATGCACTAAGCTGTTTTGTTGAAATATATATCCCTAATCCCTATAGTCTCTTCCTCTGTAGAGCTAAATAAAATATGACCAATGTCCATCAAACAGTGGACTATATCTTGTCCCCTTTGCAATGAATTGGTCACATCATATTTTTACACAATTGAGGCTGTACGTCCCCCCCGAATGTCTATTTAATGCATATAAAATAGCAGAATGGAGAACTGAAAATATGAACTGTATATTTTTAAATCATAGAAACATTCAGAAAATAGTCTGATAAAATGATAATGTTTACTTACATATTTTCACATACATTTATAATACATCTCAGTATAGGTATGTATATCATATAATTACCTACATAGCTACATTTAAAATGTATTCAATCTCTAAATATTTTAATATGATTTTGTTTTGCAGATGACTATCTCATCGTTGTTCAAACTTATAGCAACACCATTTAAATAAACACTTTCATATTCTATGCAGGGCAGGATATTGATTCATTAAATTATATGAGATCAGAAATTGACCACATTTATACTTGAACTTTGAAAAAAATGATTAACATGTGATCGAAGTAAAGTATAAAAGAAAGATGAACAATATATTAATCAGAAAAAGTAGAAATGTGCATTATCTTTTCAAAAGTATTAGCAAAAGGAAATAGATAACTATAGTCAAAGTTATGATTGGGAGAGTATATTTCTGAGATTACAAATAAAACCATTTTTGTTTTTAAATAATATCAGAGGGATTATTTATCAGCCTGCCATGAAAAACTAAACAAACAAATAGGCAAACCTTTAAATCCTAAATATAGACAGCCTATTAGGAACTTAAAATGAGATCACTGACAGTTCTAGAAGAATTCAAGCAGTGACAGCATATAACAAAGGGAAAGGACAGAGAAAAAAAGAACTATAAACCTTAAAAAAAGAATATCCAAATTATAGCTCAGAGAACAATGAGATTGCAGCAGATGTAGTATGAAACATGTGAGCAATAATTATGGCCCAACCAAAATAGAAATATATCCAAACTACAAAAATAAGGGACATTTGTCACATCAAACAAGCATGACAAAAAAGAGTGAGGATGAATGCAGCGCTTTCTTTTGCAACCTCTTGTTTAGTAAAATGATTTCAAGTGTCTTTAGAGCATGAATTTGAAGTCTTGACTAGTGATTAGAAATGAAAAAAATAATTCCTCTCAGAAATAAATTGCAGAGGAATAATCCCACACCCACAACAGCAAAACGTTTTTTGACTATTTTAGTTCCCTAAGGAAAGAAACAGCCTGATTTGGAATTCTCAGAAGATAAACATGGGTCACTACACAGATTGTTATTACAAGCCACAGATTGTCTACATTAAACTAGTGTGAGATGGCAAAGTTGATGGCCCTACAGCTAAGACAACCAAACTAATCAAGCATGTATATCTGATTAACCTGAATGTTTTAAGAGTCATTTGTCCCTCGTAGTCATGGACCTTCTAATGAAAAAAAAAAGAATAAGCAATATTACTTCAAGAGGGCTTGTTCTAAGATTTATAATCTTTCTTGCAATAATTGTCTTATTTGTTTATACAGACTAAACGAACTTCATATAATGAAGGATCTCTCAAGCAAAGTATGCTCATATAATAGTAAAATATTAGTAGAAATACTATGTTCACTGATGGAACAAAGTCTATATTGACTCATAGTTAATTAAAAATGAGGTTTTTAATATAAAATATTTTCATGCTATAGCATAATTATACTAATATAGGTTGGGCATAGTGACCCCATCCTGTAATCTTCCTAATAGACAATCAATACATTTATATCACAGACTACTATGCAAGGCAGTATGTGAAGTGCTGTGGATACAAAAAAAAAGCAAAAGAGAATCCCTCTCCTAAAGGAGTTTGCCTTCTATTGGGAGAAGCAACAAGAAACAAATATGTATGGAAAAGCTTTTTACAGGATAAGTAGGATTTAAATAAGACAAAAATACTAAGCGTAACTGGTGTTGAGGAAGGTTTCCTTTAAAAGATGGGATCTTAACTGGAACTTAAAGTTAGACAAGGAAGTCAATAGGTAGAGATAAGGAGAAAGATTATTGATCAGCTAGAGAATATGACTTTAGGTCAGTGGTGGTGTGTCTTGTTTATGGAACAGTATCAGAAATAAGGTCTAAGATGACTAAACTAATTTGAATGGGAATCTCAGAAAAGGAAAGAGCATTTAATTTACAAAATCCCTGAGAGTGAAGGGAAGAGTCATACTTTATTAATGTAAATGGTAAAAGAATTAAAAGACATAAAGGGAATATTAGAGAATTTAAAAGAAATGAGAAAGAAGGGGGAAGTGTGAAAGAGAAAAAGAAAAGGAATTGGAAGAGGGAAAGTCAGGAGATAGAAAATGAAAGGAGAGAAGATCAATAAACACCCCACAAAGAGGATATAAATGAAGAGGGATTTTCAATTTTTATTAGTGAGCTAAATCATAATCTGATAGAGAAGCAATAGACTCTTTAATTCTAGTCTTCAGAGTTTGGAGGAATTGTTAGCTTCTGAGAATACACACAGTTACATATGGCATGCCATTAATTTTCTTTCATTGAGAGTAATACATGAGGACAAGCTTTTGGTCATTTTGTAATACAGTCTACTCAAATTCTATAACAACATAAACAAAATTTAATCCTTTGATAAATCCTCTCCTTTTCTGCCTTTTGCATATTTCTTTACCTTCTTTTTCATTTACACTGCTCCAATCCTACTTTAGAAGGTATCACTTCCTTATTTGATGGGTCTTTTGAATAGTTTGCCCACCTCTTGTTCCTTTTTTCTCCAACTGACACTTCATACTGATGTTAAAATCATCACCCCAATGTTCAGATTCTATTATATCTCTCACTTTCCTCCTATAGACTGTATAATTGAAAATCTGTTACCCTAAAAAAGAACTACATTTCCCAGGAGCCCACCAACTTCCAATCATTACAGACTTCCTGTAGACAGGGCTTATTAAACTGGGACATGGAGGGTCAGAGGTCTTTACTTCCTGTCTTGAGCTAGGTGGTGGTAAGGCAGGGTTTCGAACTGGCCAATCAGCCATGGGCATGTGGTCTTTATTTTGTATCGTCCTTTATTCCTTTATTTCTAATTATCATTAATAAATTCCTTAAAATATAACATTTTAATATTTGAGATATAGTTTTTATTTTTACATTTGTGACAAACAGAAGGGATGAGAAAAAACTCTCAATTTTTTAAAGATGGCCTAGATAAATTTTTTAATCCACATTTCTCCTGCCAAGTCTTTTCACCCACCCCAAACACCCACTCTTGCAAACTACAAGGGACCTCCTAACTCCCTTTGGAGCTTCTTCCTTGATTGATCTCCTTACTCACAGGGGTAGTTTAAGCTGGAGGACTCTTAGAAAAAAGGAGATAAGCCACTTCTCTTGCCTATCTGCTTGATGTTCCTCAATTCCTTACTGATGCCTTTGGCCTTGCTGCTGCTTATACTGCCTACTCCTGCTCCTACTCCTGAATTCTCCTCCAGATTTCTGAACCAAACCTGGACTGCTGTTGTTGATCCTGCTGGGTTGCTGGTAGCTGCTGATGTGTTTTTGGAATTCACAAACTTGGAGCAGATCTCCAGTCAACTGGAAAAAAACTGGGGTGTATTTTCCTTAGGCAATGATTAGCCTCCTAACTCCCTCTCCACATGGCTCAGGAAACAAACTGCTCCCTAGCATTTTACCACAGGGGGGAAGGGGAAGGGAAGAAAGAAGTAAATTACAAGAAGTAAATTACAAACAAGAAGTAAATTACAAGCATGGTGCACTCTTTGAAAGAGCAGTACATTACCTATTTTAAACAACTTCCAGATTTAGGATGTTTTTTCGTGAGTGTACCAATGCTTTTACTCATCTTGCCTGAGATTCAGGGAAGAAATTCATCTCCCTACAACCCTTTGCCATTTGGGCCTGCCCAAACTCTAAGATTCATCCAGTTTGGGATTCCTCAAAACCATGTTCTCCCTCACTATGGCAGATAACAGAAATGTGAAAAAAGGAATCCAAACAGATAGAGAAAGGAATTTTAAAGAGCTTTAAGGTGAAGATTTTAAGTCTTTTCAGACTCCATTGTTTTATGAAAGTCTCTATATTTTATTGTATTTTTCTGATTTTCTGCTTTAAGATTTAATTTTGTTGTTTTAAGTTCAAATATTAATGTATTCAATACTACTCTGTTACACTGAATCAATTTAATCTACTGTATTTTAAATATTAGATATATTCGGTTACCTTTCCCACATGACTACTGAACAAAATATTGGAAAATATTGGAAAACTTCATAAACAGATCTTTTTCCATTTTCCATTTGTTAATTCTCACATAGATGTTGGATGGACTCAACCTGGCTAACCGCCTTTGAAAAATTTAATGAGCTAAGAATTTAAATGGTAATTCTAAGGGGTCTTCAGAAATAATTTTAATGGACTAGTAGTTTCTGAATGGATGATTTTAAAAATATTTGTTATAAAAATGTTGCATTAAAGGTAGAGAAACAAAGAAATGGTCTTACCAAGGTGTTTCTGGGAAGCAGAAAGCCAAAAAAGAGTTCCTGCAAAACTCTTCAATTTAATTTACTTCCACCAGAACAATCTAGATTTCTTGGTAATGTTCTAGAGCGGAATAAGTTTTACTTTGTTTAAAAATATATTTTCCAAGGTTGAAAGATTTGCTACATCTGTAAAAATTGTGACAAATATCCATCAGTTCATAGGTTTTGTTTTTTGTCCTACAGCAACTTTTATCAAATATGATAGTGGGTTTGTTTGCTATTGTAATTAACTTGGCTATTGTGAATTTGGGGGACTATGGCACTTCTTTGAATGTATATTATCTACTGTATTACTGTTTTATTCTGAAAATCATTTGTACTCACACAGTGGTTAAGTTAAAAGGAAATGGAACTCTTTTTTTTTTAATTTTGGTGAGAAACCTTTGTATTCTACCTCTCCTTAGCTAAAACAGTATGTCACTCACTGATTGTGAGCTATATATTTTAAAACTCTTTCTTGTTATTGCTTTTCCTTGCATGTGCAATATAGTATCTAGTTTTTTATGTCCTTTTTGTATTTGAAGCACGTCAAAAGTATTGAGAAGATTTTTCTTTCATTTTTTAAATTTTGAAGTAATGTAAGTTTAAAACACATTTGTTCTAATATTAATGCACACCTAAAAACTTTAGACTATAAAAATGATGCCATTGATTGTTTTTAAAATTATGGGATTTTGCTTAATGATTTTGTCCAATTCCAGAAGAAGGGAATACAAAAAGAGCCATTGCACAGTGGCAAAGAAGCACAAAGCTAAACTGCATAGTGCCAATTGAGCCCAAGGTCAAAGAGACCAACCAGTGCTTTGAGCCAAGACAAGAGGACTTGAACTTGTTTGGGGTTCAAGGTTGTGGCTGTTTTTACATATGTCCCACATTCTACCAGGTATCTCAAATTTGACTCCTACATGGCTCCTATAATCTGTTCCTTTTGTGTCTTTCATTGTGTGGCAAAGCTTTCTGTAATCCTGGCTGCTGATTGGGTAAATGCATAATTCCTTAAATCACTTTAATTGGGCCCAGATTCAAGGAGCTGTTATAAGTTTCTTTTTCTTTTACTTAGAATTTTTACACATAAGATTTTGATATTCTATATTTCATCCAGAAATTATTTTCTCTTTTATTTGGATTTTTTGATATTTTGATTTTTCTTACCAATTGATTCATATACTTCATAACCCAGCCACACATTCCTTTTTTTTAATTTTATAATATTTTATTTGATCATTTCTAAGCATTATTAATTAAAGACAAATATCATTTTCTTTTCCTTCCACACAACCCTCCATAGCCGACTCGTGATTCCACTGTGTATCACATGTGTTCTTGATTCGAACCCATTGCCATGTTGTTAATATTTGCATTAGAGTGTTCATTTAGAGTCTCTCCTCTGTCATGTCCCCTCAACTGCTGGAGTAAGGCAGTTGTTTTTCCTCTGTGTTTCTACTCCCACAGTTTATCCTCTGCTTATGAATTGTGTTTTTTGTCCTAGATCCCTACAGATTATTCAGGGACATTACACTGCCACTAATGGAGAAGTCCATTACATTCGATTATACCACAGTGTGTTTGTCTCTGTGTACAATGTTCTCCTGGTTCTGCTCCTCTTCCTCTGCATCACTTCCTGGAGGTCGTTCCAGTCTCCATGGAATTCCTCCACTTTATTATTCCTTTTAGCACAATAGTATTCCATCACCAACATATACCACAATTTGTTCAGCCATTCCCCAATTGATGGGCATCCCCTCATTTTCCAATTTTTGGCCACCACAAAGAGTGCAGCTATGAAAATTCTAATACAAGTCTTTTTGTCCATTATCTCTTTGGGGTACAGACCCAGCAGTGCTATGGCTGGATCAAAAGGTAGACATTCTTTTGTCTCCCTGTGGGCATAGTTCCAAATTGCCCTCCAGAATGGTTGGATCAGTTCACAACTCCACCAGCAATGAATGAATGTCCCTACTCTGCCACATCCCCTCCAGAATTTATTACTTTCCTTTGCTATCGTGTTAGCCAATTTTCTAGGTGTGAGGCGATACCTCAGAGTTGTTTTGATTTGCATCTCTCTGATTATAAGAGATTTAAAACACTTCTTCATGTGCTTATTAATACTTTTGATTCCTTTGGCTGAGAACTGCCTATCTATGTCCCTTGCCCATTGATCAATTGGAGAATGGATTGATTTTTTGTACAATTGATTTAGCTCTTTATAAATTTGAGTAATTAAACCTTTGTCAGAGGTTTCTATGAAGATTTTTTCCCAATTTGTTGTTTTCCTTCTGATTTTAGTTACATTGGTTTTGTTTGTACAAAAGCTTTTTAATTTGATGTAGTCGATATTATTTATTTTACATTTTGTGATTCTTTCTATGTCTTGCTTGGTTTTAAAGCCTTTCCCCATCCCAAAGGTCTGACATGTATACTATTCTGTGTTTACCCAATTTACTTATGGTTTCCTTCTTTATGTTTAAGTCATTCACCCATTTTGAATTTATCTTGATGTAGGGTGTGAGGTATTGATCTATTCCTAATTTCTCCCACACTGTCTTCCAATTTTCCCAGCAGTTTTTATCAAATAGTGGATTTTTGTCCCAAAAGCTGGGATCTTTGGGTTTGTCATATACTGTCTTGCTGAGGTCTCTTGCCCCCAGTCTATTCCACTGATCCTCCTTTCTGTCTCTTAGCCAGTACAAAATTGTTTTGATGTCTGCTGCTTTGTAATAGAGTTTAAGGTCTGGGACTGAAAGGCCCCCATCATTTGTGTTTTTTTTCATTATTTCCTTGGATATCCTTGATAATTTGTTATTCCAAATGAACTTTGTTATGGTTTTTTCTAAATCAGTAAAGAAATTTTTGGGGAGTTCAATGGGTATGGCAATAAATAGATGAATAAGTTTGGGTAAGATGGTAATTTTTATTATATTGGCTCATCCTATCAACAAGTAGTTAATCTTTTTCCAATTGCTCAAGTCTAGTTTTAGTTGTGTGGAGAGTGTTTTGTAGTTGTGTTCATATAGTTCCTGTGTTTGTCTCGGGAGGTAGATTCCTAGGTATTTTATTTTGTCTAAGTTGATTTTGAATGGGATTTCTCCTTCTAGTTTTTGCTGCTGAGCTGTGTTGGAGATATATGGAAATGCTGATGACTTATGTGGGTTTATTTTGTATCCTGCAACTTTGCTAAAGTTGTTGATTATTTCGACTAGCTTTTTGGTTGAATCTCTAGGATTCTCTAAGTAGACCATCATGTCATCTGCAAAGAGTGATAACTTGGTCTCCTCTTTGCCTATTTTGATGCCTTCAATTTCTTTTTCTTCTCTAATTGCTACTGCTAGTGTTTCTAGTACAATGTCAAATAATAGAGGTGATAATAAGCATCCTTGTTTCACTTATGATCTTATTGGGAATGCATTTAGTTTATCCCCATTGCAGATGATATTAGCTGATGGTTTTAGATATATACCATTTATTATTTTTAGTAATGACCCTTCTATTCCTATGCTTTCTGGTGTTTTTAATAGGAATGGGTGTTGTATTCATTATCAAAGGCTGTTTCTGAGTCTATTGAGATAATCATACGGTTCTTGTTGGTTTGCTTGTTGATGTGGTCAATTATGTGGATGGTTTTCCTAAAATTGAACCAGCCCTGCATCCCTGGTATAAATCCTACTTGATCATGGTGGATGACCCTTCTGATCACTTGCTGGAGACTTTTTGCTAGTATCCTATTTAAGATTTTTGCATCTATATTCATTAGGGAGATTGGTCTATAATTGTCTTTCTCTGTTTTTGACCTGCCTGGTTTTGGAATCGGTACCATGTTTGTGTCATAAAAGGAGTTTGGTAGAACTCCCTCTTTGCTTATTATGTCAAATAGTTTGTATAGTATTGGGCTTAACTGTTCCCTGAATGTTTGATAGAATTCACTTGTGAATCCGTCAGGCCCTGGGGAATTTTTTTTGGGAGTTCTTTAACGGCCTGTTGGATTTCATTTTCTGATATGGGATTATTTAAGAATTCTATTTCTTCTTCTGTTAGTCTAGGCAGTTTGTATTTTTGTATATATTCATCGATATCACCTAAATTGGTGTATTTATTGCCATATAATTGGGTAAAGTAATTTTTAATGATTGCGCTAATTTCCTCTTCATCAGAGGTGATGTCCCCCTTTTCATCTTTGATGCTGTTAATTTGCTTTTCTTCCTTCCTTTTTTTAATTAGATTGACCAGTACTTTGTCTATTTTGTTTGTTTTTTCAAAGTACAAGCTTCTTGTCTTATTTATTAAATCAATAGTTCTATCACTTTCGATTTTATTAATTTCTCCCTTAATTTATAGGATTTCTATTTTGGTTTTCTGCTGGGGGTTTTTAATTTGATTGCTTTCAAGTTTTTTTATTTGCATTTCCAATTGATTGATCTCTGCTCTTCCTAGTTTGTTGATATATGCACTCAGGGATATGAATTTACCTCTGATTACCTCTTTGGCTGCATCCCAAAAGGTTTGAAAGGATGTCTTGCCATTGTCATTTTCCTAGATGAAATTATTAATTGTTTCTATGATTTCTTCTCTAACTAAAGGATTTTGGAGTATCATATTGTTTAATTTCCAATTCGTTTTTGATTTGGTTTTCCATGTGCCATTACTGATCATTATTTTTATTGCCTTGTGATCTGAAAAGGCTGCATTTATTATTTCTACTTTTCTGCATTTGTGTGCCATGTTTCTGTGACCTAATGTATTTTCAGTCTTTGTGAATGTACCATGTAGTGCTGAGAAGATGTATTCCTTTTTATACCTATTTCTTTTTCTCCATATGTCTATTAATTCTATTTTTTCTAAGATTTCATTGACTTCTTTTACCTCTTTCTTATTTATTTATTTATTTATTTGATTCATCTAAATTTGATAATGGTTGGTTTAAGTCTCCCACTAATATGGTTTTACTGTCTATTTCTTCCTTCAATTGTCCTAGTTTCTTCATTAGAAATTTGGGTGCTATAGTATTTGGTGCATATATGTTGATTAGTGATATTTCCTCATTATCTAAAGTCCCTTTTAACAAAATATATTTACCTTCACTATCCCTTTTGATCAGGTATATTTTTGCTTTAGCTTTATCAGATATCATGATTACCACTCCTGCCTTCTTTCTGTCAGTTGAGGCCCAGAAGGTCTCACTCAATCCTTTAATTCTGACCTTGTGGGTGTCAACCCGCCTCATGTGTATTTCTTGAAGACAACATATGGTAGGGTTTTGGATTCTAATCCATTCTGTTATTCATCTACATTTTATGGGTGAGTTCATCCCATTCATATTCAAAGTTATGACTGTCACTTGTGGACTCCCTGGCATTTCCATATCCTTCCCTAATTCTAACTTTTCTTCTACAGCTCTACCTTTTAGTCCAGTGATTTACTTTAAATCAGTCCCCCTTGTCCCCTCCCTTGATATGTTTCCCTTTCTAGTCCCTCCCTTTTTGTTCCCTCCCCCTTCCCCCTCTTCTTCCCTCCCTTTTTTTGTTCCCTCCCCCCTAACTCCCTTGGTTTTCCCTTCTCTGTTCCCTTGTTGGATAAGATAGAATTCAAGATCCCAATGGATCTGGATGTTTTTCCCTCTAGAATTGTTTTCCCTGAGAGTAAGGTTTAAGTAAGAACTCTCTTCGTCTCCTTCATATAGGAGTTTTCTTCCCCTCCCCTTCCCGTGTGAATCTTTGTGTGAGAAAGATTATTCTATTTGGTCTTTCTTTACCCCCTATTTACACATTACATTTTCCCCACATGTAAGTATACATAGATTGATATAAATGTAGTCCTTATAGAAGAGAGTTTGAGTAAAAGAAAAAGATAACATTTTTCTCCTTTTCCCTTTCCTTAATATTTACCTTTTCAGGTATTCCATGCTCTTTGTTTTTCGATATCGAACTTTCCACAGAACTCTGGTCTTTTCTTTGCAAAAACTTGGAAATCTTCTATTTTGTTGAATGCCCATACTTTCCCTTGGAAGTATATAATCAGTTTTGCTGGATAGCTGATTCCTGTGTGAAGACCCAGCTCTCTTGCCTTTCTGAAAATCATGTTCCATACCTTATGATCATTCAGAGTGGAACTTGCACGGTCTTGTGTGACCCTGATTGGCATTTCTTTATATCTAAATTGTCTTTTTCTGGCTTCTTGTAGGATTTTTTCTTTTGTTTGAGAGTTTTGGAATTTGGCAATTATATTCCTGGGAGTTTTCTTTTGGGGATTTAGTGTAGAGGGTGTTCTGTGACCTCTGTCAGTGGCTGTATTGCCCCCTTGTTCTAGAATCTCTGGGCAATTTCTTTGATTATATCTTGTATTATGATGTCGAGTTTGCTGTTTATTTCTGGCTTTTTTGGAGGTCCAATTATTCTTAAATTATCTCTTCCTCCTCTATTTTCCAAGTCTGTCACCTTGTCAGTGAGATATTTTATGTTCTCTTCTAATTTCTTGGTATTTTGGCTTTGCTTTATTAATTCTTGCTCTTTGTCTTCGATTTGCCTGATTCTGACTTTTAAAGCCTGGTTTTCCTTTTCACTTTGGTCAAACTGGTTTTGTAGTTGTGTGAAATTCTTTTGCATTAATTCCCAGTTTTCCTGCCAGAGGGCTTCCATCATTTTGATCCTTTTCTATTCAAATTCTTCAAAAGTTTGTGGAGAGTTTCCATTTCCTTTGGAAGGTTTCAGAGCATTTGTTTGTGTTTCCTCTTCTATCTCCTCTGTATTTTGTATTTTTGCTCCATAAAATGTGTCCAAAGTTGCCTGCTTCTTCTTGTTTTTCTTGGAATTTTGGGGCTTTTGTGCTTCTGTGGAGTTTGCCATCTCTTGAGTGGGAAGGACTAGCTTTTCTTGTCTCTGTCTGGTGTTCAGAGGTTTTAGCCCTAGGCCAATTGTCTGTTCTATGCAGTTGTTGTTCTGTCTTCCCGGCGAAGCCAGGAATTGCTGGTGTTTCTGTGTTACTTCCCTCCTCGGTTCCCTCCCGATGCTTCTCCATTGCCTTACTTCCACGCTTTGAGCCTGGCTTGGCACTCTCTGCGAGGTGTTTCACTGCCTTTGCCGGCCAGCAGAGGCTGCACTCTGAGGGGGAGAGGCCGTGGCTTCCTGGAGCTCAGAGGGCTCCTGATAAGATTAGCTTTTGCTGGGTTGAACTGAGTATGCCTTGTGGCAGGGACCTTCCATGAGACTCGGATGGAGGGATCCAGCCAGGGGGTTACAGGCTCCCCCCGTCTCTCTCTGTTTCCCTGCTGTCTGTGTTGGGTGCCCCCTCATCTGAGTAAGGTTGTTTTCAGGAAGCAGCCTTCAGAATAGCCGGCTCTGAGGCTCTGAGGTTCCCTCTGCTGCCTTGGACTCGGTGCTCTGGGTTGGCGGGGATGGGTCCTAGGACCCTCCTTCTGCCTACCCCTTAGGTCTGAGTGATCTCGGGTCCTGGCTTTTGGGGGGGGGCATACCTTTTGAACCAGGTCCAGGAGGAGGATTCCCGGGGTCTATGAAGTTGATCGTTTTGAATTTTGGTGCCCTAGGAGCATATGGTTTGTGAATTTTAAAAGTCTCCATCTTGGTATAGCACCCAAAAATTGTGCACACCCACACTACACGGGCATGTGCTAGTCAATGACAAATCAGAAATAACTAACTGCCCACCTGTGCTGTCCTAAGCCAAGCTAGAGCCAACCATTGGCACTTGTGAGACACAGGAAATGAGGTAGACAACAGCCTCTGGAATTTGCTCACTTCCTGTGGAGAGAGCTGGACGCCAGTTGGTGTTAGAAGCTCGGACAGGGAGGACACCCCCAGACAGCTTTCCTTCAGATCAGTCACGTGAGTTAAGGACTGATTCTTTCCACCTTGGCCCTTTGGGCCTAAAACTCCCTCTGCCTTGGTCAGAGGTTGAGTAGCCCCTTTCCCTTTTCTCTTCTCTCCTTCTCTCCCTCTCCTTTGCCGTACTCCCAGTGTGATTAAACCTCCATAAACTCCATTCTGACTTGAGTGTTCATTTTAGGAATTTCATAAGTAAATTCCTTGGCGGCCATTGTTCAATATTATATCAATCTTAAAAAGGTGAATTTTTCACCATTACAGTTTTGAGTTCGGTAGGGGAGGGTTTCCGGAGATCTGAACTTTAGCTTTCTCTAAGCCGCCATCTTGACCGGAAGTCGCCCAGCCACACATTCCTAAGTGATTCCTAAGTGATTCCTGTGTTTTTCAATACCCTCTTCAGGGTGTGAATTTATGATTATTATAATTCTAAATTGCAACTTTTAAATTCTTTTTGAGAGTAATTTTAGGATAAGAAACACACTACCTCTCCAACTCCAGAAAGTGAACTGTTTGTAGAAGAATCATTAACAGCACAGACTACACACTGCAAAAGAAGATCCAGAGTGAACTTAGTGATGTGGTTATTTGAACTGTGTGGGGTTGAATGCATTTGTTTTTTTTTTTTTTCTATACTCTTATGCCAAAGAGGACTGCCCCCTAACTGGCTTTTTGTTTATGTGCCTAGCAATCATTGGTTTTGTTCTCTTTTCCTTTTATCCCCAAATTGTTTTAATTTCAAATTTGGTTATGTTTAAAAGATCCATTGGAGAGGCTAGTCTTCCCTGTATCTCAGGATTGGGGGAATGTATAATTGAAAATCTGTTACCCGAGGAAAGTGCTACATTTCTCAGAAGCTCACCCACTTCCTTATATTACATACTTTCTGTAGACAGGGGATATTAGGCAGGAACATGGAGGGCCCGGGGTCTTTACTTCCTGTCCTGAGCTAGGTGGTGGTGATGCAGGGTTTTGAATTGACTGATCAGCCATGGGCCATGTGGTCTTTATTTTGTATCATCTTTTATTCCTTTATTTCTAATGATCATTAATAAATCCCTTAAAATATAACATTTTAATATTTGTGATCTAATTTTAATTTTTAGAAAACAAACACAAACCTTCAGTGCTCTTTACCATAAGAGATAAAAGTCAATCCATAGGCTTCTATGCAATTCCTCTAGAAAACCCTTCATCCAACCACTTTAAATTCCTATTAAGTACAATTCTTACATATTCTTAATTTCATGCTGCCCTTTCCTGCATCTACAAATCCCTCTCCTCAGTCCTAGATTCTGTCTCTTCCTCATCCCTAGTTATTAAAATCATTTTCTTTCTTTAAAACCCAGTTGAGATGCTTCTTCCTTTTGGAACCTTTTCTTTCCTCTTAGGTTGAAAATTATCAAATTCTAAGAGAATAATTTAATATCTTTACCATAAGACTTGTGCATCTAGCCTTCGGTCAAGAATTCCTCGCGTTTTTGCACTACTTTAAAGTTGGATGGACTTAGAAGCACATTCCTAGTCCCTTCACAGAAGCAAAATAAAAACAACTAACTAAAGAGACTAATCATGTCTTCTTCACTGTGTTTTAGAATGTTTACCTAACTTTCAAGTAATATATGTATAAATGATTTGTCTCCTTAAATGTAGCAGGGCATTGATGGAGATGAATTAAAACCTCCAAATATTATTGAAATAAAAAGCTGACAATGTGCAGTCATGAAAGCTAATCTGTTGAATTTGTTATTGAGAAATGGGATTCAGGTATGAAAAGATTTTGATCTGTATTATTAGAGAAAATTCCAGAATCTACAAGATCATAGATCCATTCAAAGAATTGTATTTCTAAAGAATTTTATCTTTAGGGCTTCCTATCCCACCTAGACTTAATTCTTTATATAATTTTAGGCCATAGGATCAATGCTATTCTTTCTTTGAATCTTTAAAACTTTGTTGTCCTAATTCTATGGCTTATGTAATAATATGCCTGACTTTTTTCTCTAACATGAATTCTAAGATGTAATGGTCACTTCCCTACAAAATTTCTATCATCCCCATTTCAGCAATCATGCTACTTCTTTTTTTTTTTTTTAAACCCTTACCTTCCATCTTGGAGTCAATACTGTGTATATGCTCCAAGGCAGAAGAGTGTTAAGGGCTAGGCAAAGGGGGTCAAGTGACTTGCCCAGGGTCACACAGCTGGGAAGTGTCTGAGGCCAGATTTGAACCTAGGACCTCCCATCTCTAGGTCTAGCTCTCAATCCACTGAACTACCCAGCTGCCCCCGATCATGCTACTTCTTGTTGGTCAGAATCTGATTAAGAATAATAGTTACCATCATGGTTTCCTTTTAAAGAATGAAATTATCATAATAAAAGACTAGAGAATAAAAAAAAGTGAGATTTACAAAATTACCTTTGCTTCAATGAACTTTAGAACCTCTTTGACATATTTTTGAAAGGGTTAAAGCTTTTCTACAATTATAAAAGGTTTATTATTAAGATAAAAGTTTTATTAAGGATGAATCAAGAGAGTATGTTCTTAGCTTTTCAGCCTGGATATTCAGAAAGTTAAAATGGATGACAAGGAGCACTGAAGTAAGAAATACTTAGCATAATAAATACTAGAAATTCTTCTAGTCTTGAAAGTAATGAATTAAATTTCAGGAGGAATTGGAGATAGATTTTATTTTATTCAAGTGTTTAAATGTTGATTAAAATTTGCAAGCTGACCCTATAATTTTTGAAGGTGTTAGGAAAAAAAGTGAATTTTATTTCAAATTGTCCTTTAGAGTTTATTTCTCATTTAAGTAATTTTCTTCCTTCAGAATTCTGAAAGACTTGTTAAGCATTTTAAAACTGGAATACTATAGTAATTGAAAATAAAGCCAATAAATACTGTAATTTAGAAAGCTGTCATTAATTTTATGTCATAAAGAAGATAAATGTTAAAGTGGAATTTCATGATGGTCTGTCAGTTACTTGGAAACTCTAAACTATACAATTTGCTCATAAGATTCTTCAGTCTAAAAAGCTGTTTCTTACACATGAAATTTAATTTGATTTATAGCTTAAAATGAATTAAATAAGTCCTTCCTCTTATCTAAATTACTATTTTTTTATATATAGGGAAGCACTGAGACATATTGGGAAGTACTTTGGATAGGGTGGGAGTCAGGGAAACTGGCTACTGTGTATGAACTCTTGCCACTTACTAAATATATAAAAGTAAAATTTTCAGTTCTAAAGACTTCAGCAAATCTCTATTTAGTGACTACTGGGCATGGATTCTTTATATAACTAAATGAGAAATTACAAGTTTTTGTTGTTTTTATTCAGTTCTTTTCGATTATATATAACACTTTGTGATCCATTTGGGGTTTTATTGGCAGAAATAGTGGAATAGTTTGTCATTTCTTACTTTCTCCAGCTCATTTTATAGATGAGGAAAGTGAGGGAAAGAAGCTTGAATGAGTTTCTCTGGATCCTACAGGTAGCAAACATTTGATTTGGTCTCAGAAAAATGAGTCATCTTTGTTTCAGATCAAACACTCTTTCTACTGTCCACATGGAAATCTAGAAATCCCCAGTTTATTTAGTTTGAGGGTAGAGACCCCAGGTTTTGACCTTGTCACAGGGGAGGTTTCCCCCTGAGGGAAGGTCCCACTTCACTGGACAATAGACATCCACTTCAACTTTAGTGCAGTGGTAACACATCAGTCTTACAAGATGAGGGTCCTGAGTCTGATCCTCAAAAACAGTGGGGTGGAGGGTGTGATATACTGAGAAAGACTTCTGGAGACAAAAGAGTTACTTGACTTCGGATGGGGTCGACCTCCCACCTGAAATGGATGTCTATTGTCCGGTGAAGTGGGACCTTCCCTCAGGGGGAAACCTCTCCTGTGACAACGTCAAAACCTGGGGTTTCTACCCTCAAACTAAATAAACTGGGGATCTCTAGGTTTCCATGTTGACACTACTCTACCACCTACCTGCCACTTGTGGGGAAACTACAGTGGTACATTTTAGATTAAGTAACATATATTTTTAGTGTGTCCCATCAGCACACGTTTGTGACTTTATCTACCTTTTTTCCCTCTTTTTTTAAATTTTATAGTATTTTATTTGATCGTTTCCATGCATTATTCATTAAAGACAAAGATCATTTTCTTTTCCTCCCTCCCACCCCCCCGTAGCCGATGCATGATTCCACTGGGTATCACATGTGTTCTTGATTCGAACCCATTGCCATGTTGTTAATATTTGCATTAGAGTGTTCGTTTAGAGTCTCTCCTCTGTCATGTCCCCTCAGCCACTGTACTCAAGCAGTTGCTTTTCCTCGGTGTTTCTACTCCCTCAGTTTGTCCTCTGCTTATGGATAGTGTTTTTTCTCCTAGATCCCTGCAGATTGTTCAGGGACATTACACTGCCACTAATGACAAAAACCCACTATTCAATAAAAACTGCTGGGAAAATTGGAAGACAGTGTGGGAGAGATTAGGAATTGATCAACACCTCATACCCTACACCAAGATAAATTCAAAATGGGTGAAAGATTTAAACATAAAGAAGGAAACCATAAGTAAATTGGGTAAACACAGAATAGTATACATGTCAGACCTTTGGGAGGGGAAAGACTTTAAAACCAAGCAAGACATAGAAAGAATCACAAAATGTAAAATAAATAATTTCGACTACATCAAATTAAAAGGCTTTTGTACAAACAAAACCAATGTAACTAAAATCAGAAGGAAAACAACAAATTGGGAAAAAATCTTCATAAAAACCTCTGACAAAGGTTTAATTACTCAAATTTATAAAGAGCTAAATCAATTGTACCAAAAATCAAGCCATTCCCCAATTGATAAATGGGCAAGGAACATGGATAGGCAGTTTTCAGATAAAGAAATCAAAACTATTAATAAGCACATGAAGAAGGGTTTTAAATCTCTTATAATGAGAGAGATGCAAATCAAAACAACTCTGAGGTATCACCTCACACCTAGCAGATTGGCTAACATGACAGTTATGGAAAGTAATGAATGCTGGAGGGGGTGTGGCAAAGTAGGGACATTAATTCATTGCTGGTGGAGTTGTGAACTGATCCAACCATTCTGGAGGGCAATTTGGAACTATGCCCACAGGGCGACAAAAGAATGTCTACCTTTTGATCCAGCCATAGCACTGCTGGGCTTGTACCCCAAAGAGATAATGGACAAAAAGACTTGTACAAAAATATTCATAGCTGCGCTCTTTGTGGTGGCCAAAAATTGGAAAACGAGGGGATGCCCATCAATTGGGGAATGGCTGAACAAATTGTGGTATATATTGGTGATGGAATATTATTGTGCAAAAAGGAATAATAAAGTGGAGGAATTCCATGGAGACTGGAACGACCTCCAGGAAGTGATGCAGTACGAGAGGAGCAGAACCAGGAGAACATTGTACACAGAGACAAACACACTGTGGTATAATCGAATGTAATGGACTTCTCTACCTTTTATTTAATAGCACATTAATAGGAGGGAAGGAAGAAGATGGTGGAATATTTTAAGTTTCATTCTTGGTCAGTGTAATCAGCAATAGTATAAAGGTCTATAGCTTTTTTTAATATAAGCAGATTCTTTTATTTAATCAAGCTTAGTAGTATATAGATACTTTTTTATTTTTAATTTATTTATTTAATTAATTATTTTAGAATATTTTCCATGGGGGGCAGCTGGGTAGATCAGTGGATTGAGAACCAGCCCTAGAGACGGGAGGTCCTAGGTTCAAATCTGGCCTCAGACACATCCCAGCTGTGTGACCTTGGGCAAGTCACTTGACCACCATTGCCTAGCCCTTACCACTCTTCTGCCTTGGAGCCAACAAGACGGAAGGTAAGGGTTTAAAAAAAAAAGAATATTTTCCATGGTTTCATGATTCGTGTTCTTTCTCTCCCCTCTCCCCTTCCCATTCCCACAGCTAACAAGCAATCCCACTGGGTTTTACATGTATCATTGATCAAGAATTATTTCCATATTATTAATATTTGCTTTAGGGTGACCATTTAGTTTACATCCCCAATCATATGCCCCTCGACCCATATGATCAAGCAGCTGTTTTTCTTCTGTGTTTCTACTCCCACAGTTCTTTCTCTGAATGTGGTTAGTGTTCTTTCCCTTAGGTCTCTTAGAATTGTCCTGGATCATTGCATTGCTACTACTACAGAAGTCCATTACATTCAATTGTACAAGTCTCCGTGTACAATGTTCTCTTGGTTCTGCTCCTTTCACTCTGCATAAAATCCTGGAGTTTGTTCTAGTTCATATGTGTTAGATTTAAAATGGTTGAGGTCTTAAACTGTAGTGATTAAAATAGTGGAAGATATAAATTGTGATAGATATAAGAGAGAGTGAGTAAATTTGACTGCAGAAATATGTTTCACTACAGTGTCTTGGTTTTTAAACCAAATATAAGGTGGTCACCAGGGAAATATTCCCAATTATTCAAATGCCCAAGTCAACTGGGTTTATAGAGATTTTAATTAAAACAAATGTGGAATTAAAGAAAAGAGAGAAAGAGAGAAAAAGGAAATAAGTATGAAGGGCCTTAAGCCAACATGGCCTAGACCTGAGTCTTAAGAGAGAGAGATCAGTCAGTCAGTCTTTTAACTCTCACCACAAGGTCTGTCTAAGCAAGGATTCTAGTGACACCAGGCCAGCTCCATCTCAGCTGACTTCACCAGAGAGTGTTCCAAAGGGCCTCTCTCCAGAGCTCCAGAGGGACAGAGTCCCCTCAGAGGAGCTCCAGCAAGATCTCCTTAGAGTTTGTCCTCCAAGAGCTTCCCTTCTCCAGAGCCTCTCTCAAGAGATTCTTCCCAAGTGATCCTCATCAGAGATCCTCCAAAAGGCATTCTTCCTCTTCTCAAGAGATTCTGCTTTTTCTTATATAGGGGTTTTTCTCCTATGTCACCTCCCCTAAGTCCTTACATCTACCAATCACTGTAGACATTTTCCAAAGGACTGCCCATCTGAATTCTTGCTAAGTCTACAAATCTCCTCAGTAAGTCTGAACCAGAAAAAATGCTGCTGTGTCGACTAATCTCCTCAGTTAAGAGAAAACGTGCCTGACGCTTTTAGGTACCTAGCATCTCATTGTATCAATTCTAAAAAACAGGCATGGCTCAAAGAACTCCTTGCCTTATTATAAGCATGTGTCCAAGTACTTTCATTGTTTAGCAAGGAGTTTTCTCCCCTAAAGCAGTCTTAAGTACAGGTGGAGTAGAGGTCCTCCCATAGCAAGGAGTTTTCTCATCAAAATGGGGAATGTTCCCAGTCCAATGGGGAAATTTTTAACATTCACAAGTCTGAGAAATTTCAAGGTTTATATATGTAATTCTTCCAGTTCATTATTAAAGGCTAAACATTTCAAAAGAATATAGTATAAATGAACTAGTTCACCAAGGGGTTAAGGGAGGGAAGGGAAGTGTTGATAGTAGAGGGACTATGATCTAAGGAAGAATTTAGAATAAAGAGAAAATTGAGGTGATAATGACAAAGAAGGGTAAGTGGTTTTATAGAATGATACAAGATTATGGAAATAGGATTTCTTATTAATGTTTTTATAGATGCATCACTTTTTGGTACAGACTTTCACAGTTGTATTATAAGAGGTCCCTTAGTTGTTTTCTTTATTTTTTAAACCCATTCTGCCTTTCACTGTCAGATTGAGTTTCTTTATGATCAGATTAGAATGAAGCCACTCTCTCTTAAAATCCTTCTGTAGTTTTGTATTGTTTACAGAGCAACATCATAGACTTTTTAGTGTTTTGTCTAAGGATTTGTTCCTTATATACACTTTAAATCTCTCCTTCCTTTCACCACTTGTTTTTCCTCTCCCCACTTCTGCTTGCTGAAATCCCAACACACCTTTAGCTCAAATGCCACCTGCACCATGGCATCTTCACTAATCCATCCCCCACTGGAAATACTTTTTTCTTTCCTTTCATATAACACTTAGTTCATCCTTCTTGAACATACATTCTAGTTGGAATTAGAGTTTTGTGTTCAGGTTCTTGTTGCTTTTTTTTATCTTCCCTACTATACTGCAAATTGATGACGACAAATACATTGTTTTATATATCATTGTATCACTTGGCAACCAAGCACTGTTCATTGTACATGTGAGTCATTTAATAAATATTGTTTGAATTATACTGCTACACTGAACAATAGGACTTTTGTCTTTTGGCTTCAGCTTCTGATAAAATTGAGGAACAATGCTGAAATTTATAGTGCCAGATTCCAAGTAAGAAAACAAAATCCTTTCTCATTGATTAGCTAGAAACAATAAGGATGTGCCTTTAGATAAGATATCAAAGACTGGAAGGAAGACTAGCAGATGAAAAAAAATTGACTCTTTTTGTCTCCATAATTGTTAGCATGGCATTGTGAAAGTTTTTTTTTTTTTAATTTGGGGGTTATTGTTCTTTTTTTTCCACTCTCAATATAGAGATTTAGGGTGAATTGGAAAAAAATAATTTTCATTATGCCTAAATGGAAGATCTAAGTGAATTTACCCAAGGACTGATAAAAGTTAAGAATTTGTTTGTTATACATGTTCATTTGAAACATTCTTATACATTTCTTAAAATTAGGTATAATTAAATTAAGACTAGAATCAGTAGCAGTTTGCCTTACATTCTTGGTACCAAAGAAGATCTGGTTCCTCCTCTGACACATAATGGCCTGCCACATCATATTACCTCTCTGTATCCTCAAGCAAAAGAAAGTAAAAATATGTATTTATTGAGGAAATTCCATTTCTTAGAATATCATAGCAATGAAATAAGAGGTCCAAGACAACAGTAGCAACAGAAGTAGTAAAAACAGCAACAAGTACATATCACAATACCTGGAGACAGCTAGGTAAACAGTAGATATGACATGGGACCCAGGGTTTCCTCTGAACACCCCAAACTCCAGAAGTTTTCCAGGTAAAAAGGGAAGCAGGAAAATTCCTTTCCTTCCTTGCATTCTTGTAGTGCTGAGGAAAAGGTGACCCTGAGCATCAGAGACCCATGATAAGGAAAAACCATAGAGAGAAATATTCCCTTTGGATTCTCCACTAGATTTTAAGATGAACATATAACATCCTCCAGTTCTACTCTGATAAGCATCAGATTGTATCTAAGATATCTGATTGACCTCTGAACTGTTCCAGTGTTCTTCAGGACACAAAACATCACTCCATCCTTGACCAGGTGGCAAATATCAACCCACTTCTGCTTACGTGGAAACAACATCCCATCTCCTCATTTCTGGTCATGTAACCCCTGTTGTCTAAAGGATATAAGAGGCTCAGAACTCATCTCCTCTAAGAGGTAGCATCTACTCTTGCACCTGTCTCCTGGCTGTTCAACATTGCTTCCAAATTAATAAATATCTGTATCATTTTAAGACTATTGAAATGTTTATTCTTGACAAGGACACCTCTCCTGAATCCGGGGTTCAAACTGTAAAACTTAAATTAGTATCTAGTAATAAAAGTATTATATTTCATGAGGTTTATTAAGGGTTATTAGAATAAAGGATACAAAATAAAAAATACACGTGCCCAGGGCTGATTAGCCCATTCAAAGCTTACTTACTACATCATTGTAATGGTCAAGAAAGAGAGCACATGGGAGGCCTTACTGCCAGTTAAATACCAATTGTGATCTCACCAACCTGGGAACTCAGGTGAAATTATAGGGAATTCTGGGAAATACCAAGGACTTCTGGGGATTGAAATCTGGGGTTCAAAATCTCCATTTTTACACAGCTCATATCTCTCTCACATCAGATATAATGTTAAACTTGGAGTGAATAAGATGACTTCAAATCCAGTTTCTGATCCTTCTACTTCTGTTACATTGGGCAAGTCACTTTACCTTAATTTACCTAAATTTTATAAACCATTAAATTAAGTTAATGACAGCACTTACTCATCAGAGTTGTGAGGATCAAAAAAGTGATATTTAGAAAGTGCTTAGCACAATGTCAGGAAACAATAGGTATTCTATAAATGTATATTTCCTTCCCCTGGCACATAGTAAATGCTTATTAAGTGCTTATAAATTGATTAAAATAATGATAAACCTTTTCTACCTGGCAAGTTCTATGTAGGTAGGCATTATTGCAAACTTCCAACTGGAACTGAAATATCAAAGTAGGGAGCACTTTTCCCTTACTATAAATATGTTCCTCATCCTCCTTTTATGGCAATTTTTCTAAAATGATAATAGATAATGCCATTTAGAGCATTTGGTATTGAAAGGCATATATATTAAAGATGGACATATGTCAGACTTTAGCAATTCAAACAATCAAGTAGATGATTATCTAGCTTGGCACCTACTTATTACTAGTTATGAAGCTCTCAAGATATCTCCATATTTAGATATAGTTAGAAAGAGAGAGAGGGGGTATGGATATAAATAGATATGGATAAATATATAAATATATAGATAGATATAGATATCAATAAAAATATAAAGCTATAGATATAGATATGTCAATAATTCAAGAATCCAAGACAACTTCAACACACCCATGATGGAAAAGGTGATCTACCATCATAGAAGGAACTAAAGGAACTGACAGAGCCTGAATGATGATTGAAGCATACTATTCTTTTTTTTTTCAGATATTTTTCTCTAGAGTAAGCAATATGTTATTTTTTTCACAACATAATGAATATGGGAACATGTATTTTAAGTTTATATATGTATAACATATCTCATATTAACTACAATTTGGGGAAGGGAGAAAAGTCTGAGGGAAGTAGAAAACATGAATTATAAAAAGTCAAAAGACAAGTATTAAAAATTAACTGGGGAGGCAGAGCTAAGATGGTGTTGTAGGAACAGGAGATCATTACAAAGTGTATCAAAAGGACAGAAATCAAATCAGTAGAGCAAAAGGACTCTCCCACTGGATTCCAACTTAAAGGTAGTCAGTGTTTTGGTGATTCCCACTCTATAAGAGGACAAAACTGCACTAATCAAAGCACAAGCAGATCACCCCTCCCCCACATGACCTACCACACCAGAGTAAGAGCAAGGGCTCGGTAATCTCCAAAATTCTCAGGGGCTGGCTGAAAGCACCACAGAATTACCCCCAAGGGCAATTCAAGACCTTGGCAGCAAGACTTGAGACCTCAGGCTGAGGAACATAGAGCCTTGGCAGTAGAGCATGGAGTTTGAGCCAAAATAAAGCTGGACACAGTTGAAGTATCAGGGCTAGTAAGATAGCCTCAGGGTAAAATGCTCTAAAGGATGCTACACAAAGAACATCACATTACCTGCTGTCACTTGGCTTCTGACTAGAAAGGGAAGATACTACCAAGGCAAACCTCTGAGAGACAAAAGCTAAGAAAGCAATCAACATGTAGGAACACCAGTCCATTAGTGGCAAAAGGAAAAAGCAGGAACATAAAAAGCTCTGGAACCTGAATACTTTCTATGGAGAAAAAAAGCAAAATCCAGAAGAAATAGCAGAGAGTGACAGACAAACACAACCAAACTTTCTCCCATAAAATAGAATTTGGTCAAGAATTGTAGAGGAACTCAAAAAGGATTTAAAGAACCAAGTAAGAAAGACAGAAGAGAAATGGGAAGAAAAGTGTTAAAAAGAAATGAAAGTAATACAAAAAGAAAATAATAGCTTAAAAGACAAAATTGTCCAAATGGGAAAAAAGAGGAAATTGGAGACCAGAATTAACCTGATGAAAGCCATGAAAAGCAGGAAAGATCAAACTTAAAAGGAAAATTTAAGCATCATAGAAGAAAAAATAGTCTTTAAGGACTAGAATTAGGCAAGTAGAAGTAAATGATTTTATGAGACAGCAAGCAATAATAAAAAAAATTACATGAGAATAAAAAATAGAAGGAAATCTAAAATATCTCATTAAAAAGACAACTGATCTGGAAAATAGATCCAGGAGAGACAGTTTGAGAATTATTGGTCTAACTGAAAGTCTGAAGAAAATAAAAACCTTGACATAGTATTGTAAGAATAAAAAAAAAAAACACACATACACAAAAAAACTGGCCTGATATTCCTTAACAAGAGGGACAAATAGACATTGAAAGAATCTTTAGATCTTGCCGCCCACATTAAGTCCCCAAAACACAACCCCCAGGAATGTTAATTAATAAAATTGAAATTAAAAGAACTATTGAATGAATAAATAAGACTTGAAACTTGTATTTTGAAAGAACAAATAAAATAGATGCAATATTGGTTAATCTAAGAAAAAGAAAGATGAGAACCAAATTAACAGTGTAATGAATGGAAAGGATGATCCCACCTCTAATGAAGAAGAAATTAAGCTAAGTATTAAGAACTATTTTGCCCAATTATATGGCAATATAGGTGAAATAGATGAATATTTACAAAAAATATACATTGGAAATAGAATACTTAAATAATTCTGAAACAAAAAGAGAAATTGAGTAAGCCATCAAAGAACTTCCTAAGGAAAAAAAAAACCCAGGGCCATATGGATTTACAAATGAATTTTATCAGACATATAAAGATCAATTGATTCCAATAATCTACAAACTATTTTACAAAATAGGCCGAGAAGGAGTCTTACCAAATTCTTCTTATGATACACATATAGTACTGATTTCCAAACCAGAAAGACCAAAAATAGTGAAGGAAAATTATAAACCAATATCCTTCATAATAAACATAGATGCAAGAATATTAAATAAAATACAAGATAAAGGGCTACAGTAAGTTATCACATGGATTATTCACTATTACCAGCTGGGATTTATACCAGGCATGCAAGGATGGTTTTAATATCAGGAAAACCATCTGCTTAATTAGCTTTATCAACAACCAAACTAGTAGAAATCACATGATTATCTCAATATTTGCAGAAAAAATCCTTTAAAAATAGAACACTCATTCCTATTAAAAACATTAGAAAGAATAGGAATAGAAATAAATTAAATAAATAAATAAAATAAACAGTATTTATTTAAAAATCATCAGCAAGTATTATCTCAAAAGGGGATAAGTTAGATGCCTACCCAGTAAGTTCAAGAGTGAAGCAGGTATGCCCATTATCACCCCTATTGTTTAATATTGTATGAAAAATGCTAACAATTGCAATTAGAGAAGAAAATGAAATTGAAGGGATCAAATTAGGCACTGAGGAAACTAAACTATCACTCTTTGAAGATGATATGATGGTCTACTGAAAGAATAAAAAAATCAAATAAAATACTAGTAGAAACAATAACTTTTGCAAAGTTGCAGGGTAAAAAAAAATATACCCACATAAATCATCAATATTCCTATATGTTTCCAACAAAACCCAGTGGCAAGAGAAATTCCATTTAAAATGTCTCTAGATAGAATAAAATAACTGGGAATTTATTTGTCAAGACAAATTCAGGAATTAAATGATAATAAGTACAAAACACTTCACACAAATAAAACTAAATCTAAACAATTAGAAAAACATCAATATTCATAGGTAGAATGAGCAAATATAATAAAAATGACAATCCTACCTAAATTAATTTACTTATTTAGTGCTATAACTATCAAAATACCAAAACACTTTTTATAGAATTAGAAAAATTAGAAAAAAATTATATAGTTCATCTGAAAGAACTAAAGATCAAGAATATCAAGAGAAATAATGAATTAAATGGGACAGATGGAGGCCTAGCTTTACCAGATCTCAAACTATGCTATAAAGAAGTGATCATCAAAATTAGTTGGTAGTGGCTTAGAGAGAGAAGGGTGGATCAATGGAATAGACTTGAAGTAAAAGACAGTAGCAAGATAGTGCACAATAAACCCAAAGATCCCAACTTTTGGAATAAGAGTCCACCATTTGACAGAAACTGCTGTGAGAATTAGAAAATATTATGGGAGAAATTAGGCTTAGATCAACATCTTATGCACTATAGCAAGATTAACTCAGAGTGGTTAAATGACTTAAATATAAAGCGGGAAATCATAAACAAATTAAGTGAGTAGAATAGTACATGTCAGATCTATGGAAAAGTAAGGAATTTAAGACAAAGAATGAGATGAGGAATACTACAACATGTAAAATGAATAATTTTGATAATGTCAAATTAAAATGGTTTTGTACAAATAAAGCCAATGCAACCAAAAATGAGAAGGGAAGCAACAATTTGGGAAAATTGTTTTGTAACAAAAACCTCTGACAGTGGTTTCATTTATCAAATTTATGAGGAGTTAAGTCAATTAAACAAAAAAAGCCATTACCCAAATGACAAATGGTCAAGTGACATGTTCAGTTTTCAGATAAAGAAATAAAAACTATCTATAAGCACATGAAGAAGTTAGCTAAATCTTTCATAATTAGAGAAATGCAAATCAAAACAATGCTGAGGTATCACCTCACACCTAGCAGACTGAGCAATATGACAGTAAAGGAAAATAATAAATGTTGGAGGGGATGTGGCAAAATCAGGACAGTAATGCATTGCTGGTGGAGTTGTGAATTAATCCAGCTATTCTGGAGGGCAAATTGGAATTATTTGCAAAAGGCTTTAAAAGAATTCTTACCCATTGATCCATCCATACCACTTCTGGGTTTGTACTCCAAAGAGATAATGGTGAAAATATTTGTAAAAATATTAATAGCTGCTCTCTTTGTGGTGGCAAAGAATTGGAAAATAAAGGGGTCTCCCTCTATTGGGGAATGTCTGAAAAATTGTGGTATCTGATGGTGATAGAATACTATTGTGTTGTAAGGACTGATGATCTGGAGGCTTTCCATATGTATTGGGAGAACCTTAAAGAACTGATGCAGACTGAAATGAGTACAACCAGAAGAACACTGCACATATAAAGTAAAACATGTAATTGACTTTGGTACTAGTAGCAATGAAACAAGCCACGGCACTCCTGAAGAACTTATGGGAGTAAAAATGCAAAAGCAAAACATGACATCACTCATCACTTGTATTTATGAGTATATGGTTTGAAGTTTTGGTCTTAGAAACTCTATAAAAATTAATAATATGGAAATAGGTATCAAGTGAGAACAGTTGTAGAGCCCAGTGAAATTGCTTGTCAGCTCTGGGAGTAGGGAGGGAAGAGGGGAGCAATGGAAAATGAATCAAATAAACATGGAAAAAAAATTTTTAATTAATTAATTGACAGAATTGCAACAAAAAATAAAATAAAGTCTCTAAAAAATTGCAAGGTGGCTCAGTGGATTGAAAGCCAGGCCCAGCGAAGAGGTTCTGGGTTCAAATTTGACCTGAGATACTTTCTAGCTTTGTAACCCTCATTGCCTTGCCTTTACCACCCTTCTGCTTTGGAACCAATACACAGTATTGATTCCAAAATGGAAGATAAGTTGTTTTTTAAATGACATACAATCTGAAAAAAATTAAAAATAAACATTTTATGGCAAAAATTGGACAATGTTGCACTAGTTTTCTGAAACCAACATATAAATATATTTAGTTAGATTAATGAGTTTAAATTAGTTATTAGAGAACAATGAATTATGACCTATCTTGCTACCTCAAAGAGACATTTAATTACTTGGACCTGTTATTTATTTAACATGGGATTAACTCTTGTATAAAGAGTATACTCTTTGTTTCAAACAAAATTTGAACAAATTTCACAAGAGTTTGAATGGGATCAGAATACATTTTCCAAATGGTTGTTTATGGGTGAATTAACCAATCCATTTGGGCCTGGTTATTACCAATTAAACTGATAAAATATCTACTCTATTCAGACATCTCACCGCAGCTTTCAGCAAAATAAGTTAAAATAACTGAATTCACTTCTGTGACCTAAAAAGTATATTGTTATTATATCAATAGTGTCTTATTTTCCACAGGAGGAAATGAGTATTTTGAATTTAATTTTTAATTTGTTTTGAATTCAAATTTTTTCATATGACATTCAAATATTTTATAGTTATTTGATATATTCTTTAGGAAGCATTTCAAGATTATATTTTTTATTATAAGATATTCAATTAGAATTTTTTTATTATTATTTGGTATTTTTTTCCTGTGCATTAATAGTGCTTTGTGTCATTGCTTAGACTACAAACTCTGGTAACCTGTGTTCTGTTTTTATTTTTTTGTTTTAGAACAGAGAAGTCATCCTGAGAAACCATTTATTGCAGAGAATATTTCTGCGAGGCCCAAATCACTGTGATTTAATTCAGACCCCTGTGACACGATGGACTGACTAAGCAGACTGTGGAAAATGTGTTACCCTTCTTCTGTAAAACATAATTACTGAGGAAGATGGTCCCCCTGCAGCTTTTTGTTGATGTACCATTTTTCTGACTTCCTGAAGGGAATCACCACCAAAAGCTTTTTGTCCATGTACCCATCCCTTTCTCTTTCTCACCTTTGGTGAACAGATAGACTTTCCCAGGCTTTCCTGGACTTACTCCTTTGTTCCTTCCATGTTCTGCAAAACTCAAACTAAGGTGATTAATTTGGTCAATCAGCTCATTTGACTTTTTAGCACCTTCTTTTGGTCAGTGGCAGAATTGACAAAGAGGGGAAATGATTTTATTTTCAGATTATCTCCTTACTGACATCACAGTGTTAAAACAAAGCATAACAGCAAATAATGCTTGAATTAACTATGAACTTGTCTTGCCATTTCTCCCAGGATTTTGCTTAAGTACTAAAGTTAAAAAGGACAATAAAACTAAAGATATAAAAGACCATTTTGAGCCTCACTTGCCTATTTCCATTACAATTTCCACAAGCTTTTAGAAACTCAAGAGACCTAGCCATTGTACTTTTCCTTCAAAAAGACTATTTAATTACCCCCTTCGGTCTAGTTCTTTGGACATTCCAGTGCTACAGTTCTGTGTGGCTTCCCAGATTACAATCTGTCTATACTAATTAAAGACATTATTTAAAAAGAAAGAAAGAATAATCCTCTCAAAGTCCAATCTATTATTCTTGTTATGGGTCCAGGAACATGGAAAAGGGAGTGTAATTGAGGACTCTGAATTCTTAGACTTTAATAGTATTTTAAAATTAAATAATTAATTAGTTTATTACATTCAAATTCCCAGGTATATATCTTCCTCCTCCCCCTCTTTACTCTAGAGAAGGCATCATTTGACAAAAAAAGAGATAAATGTATATAAAAACACTGTATATTACTTATTTCTATTTATTAATTCTTCCTCTGGAAGTAGATATATACCAACCATTCTTCAAACAATATGTCTGTTGTTGTACATAGAGTAGTACCTTGGAACACATCATTAATTCATTCCAGAATGGAAGTAGAGTACCAAATGAATTTTTTTCATGAAAAATAATGAAAATTGAATTAATCTGTTCCAGAAACTCTGAAAACTGAGATTTTATAAAGTATTATATATATTAATGGAGTTGTATTTTACTAAATAAGAATTAATAATACATAGACAAATAAATATAATAATTATATTTTACATTACATTACAATTACATTACACAAAAAATAATTTTAACTTAACTTTACAAGTATTGAGAGGAATTGATTATTAACAAGGATGGTGGGGAGGAAAAATGTTATTGTCTGGAAGAGCTGTCCCCTTCCATTATATCTGAAAGATCCTGCTCTTCTAGAATTAATTCTTTCTCTTTCTGTCCCTTATCACCATTGAGCTCTGAGATTTGCCAGCTACAAGGTTCACAAGAAACATATCCAGTAATGTCTGTTTTTGTCTGTTTTTCAATATTCCTGAAAAGTGGAAAATATTCTGGTCATTTAAAAAATTTACAGTTCTTATTAAAGTTTGATCAGTCATATTTTTCAACAAAGTTTTGTACTTCCACCCATTTTGCCACCCATACATTTCCTTAGTAAATGAAGTGGGGACCTTTTTCCTTTACCTATTCCTCACCTGAAAAATACTTCCCTATCAATATCTGTCATTGATCTCTTTAAAACTCCTGCAGCAGTTTACTGTTGAGCTCTTCTTTTTGCTCCTAAACTAATAAATCATCAATCCTCTGTTGCAGCTCCATAAGGAGATCTTCTAGCAAACCTGTCAACTGCCATGCAAATATAGAATACAGCAACAATTTTTTTCTTGTCAAATATATCAACTATCAAATCCAACAAATTGCAAAACTGTCGAGAATCAAGGTTTGGCTGTAATCTTCTTTTGATTCTGGTCATTTGCCTTTTCATAATTTCATGAAGATTTTTACATAATTTCTTAAATTTTCCTGCTTATTTATTCCATCACAATTATGTATCACAACTTTTCAGCCATTACCCAGTTGATGGACATCCCTTCAATTTCCAGTTCTGTGATTTTGTACTTTATACAAAG
Source organism: Monodelphis domestica (assembly GCF_027887165.1). Taxonomy (NCBI): domain Eukaryota; kingdom Metazoa; phylum Chordata; class Mammalia; order Didelphimorphia; family Didelphidae; genus Monodelphis; species Monodelphis domestica. Next base: position 364,577,134 of record NC_077229.1, read on the forward strand.
CAGTCACAGCTTTTATTCTGAAAAAAATATCTGTAAACATTTAAAACTTTATCTGCTGAAGAGTAAAAGACCATGTAACAGAAGTTCTCAAAGGTACAAAGAACAACCTACTGTCATTGATTAAATCATTATTGGATAAGGCACCTGAACAAGAAACTTAACTGCCATTATTCTGCTCCAAACAATGACATTGTCATTGTAAATTTATCCAAAATATTAAAACATGGAAACAGAAAGAATGCAATAGAAGAAAATGGATAAAATTTGCAAAAAACTATTATGATAAACTTTTCTCCATCAATAGTGGAACCAGAATATTTGGCTTTACAAAAAATGTAAGAAATTATTGCTGTGTTGTTTATGATGAGTAGTACATCAGTATTGAAAAGAACAGTTTCAGTGCTGTGGCTGGGTCTCAATTGAGTGAAATAATATGACTTTTATAAAAGTAACACAATTGAGATTTTTGCCTTCTTGGTGCCTCAAACAAAAAAGAGAATAGAATTGGGGAACAGAACAGGAAGAGTAGAATGACAAAGGGGCAACATATTTTAGACTATAGTCAAGACATTGTTTTCATTTCATTTCATTTTAATTTTGTTTGAATTATCATGCATTGATTTTCTCACCCTTCTAATTACGTCCACACATTGATAAAAAAGCAACCAATATAATAAAAAAGTTTAGTCAAGCAAAACACATATTTTCCATGTGCCTGATTCTTCATATTTAGTCTACCTCTCTCTCTCAGGATATGGGGGCAACATTTTTCAGGATTGAGAGGATGAAGCAACACTAAATGGCTAAACACAATGTCAAGATAGTGAAAAAAACATAACTCTAAAGCTGGAAGGAATCTCAGAGGATATCTAACCCAAAGTTCTCCTGTTACTGTTAAGGACACTGAAAGCCAGACACTTGTATGTTAAGTTAACATACATAACAGATTAAGACACTTGTATGAGGACACTTAAGAAAGAAGGAATAGAGAAAGGATTCAATCCTGGTTTGTCTTTCTCCAGTTCTAGAACTCTTTCCACTATACCAATTATCCTCTTAGCTTCAAATAAAGTAAAGTCGGGGATATAACTTGGGCTTGGAGAATATTTCAGTACTCCACTTGTGGAAAGGAAACAAGACTGACAGTTGGTGGGGGAAGGGGCAAGTGGGAGTGGTAGTTGGGTCTTGTGACTAGCACTTCCTTCCTGCCGGGTGGGCCTTGCTTCCCAGTGTTGGAGGAGAGAGGAGCTTGTTTAGCCCAGTCTGGTGTGATGTGACTCTTCTTGGTCCAGCCCAAAGATTCAGGCCCAGTCTCTTCTGAAGGTCAGACCTGTTCTTGTTTGCTTTCTGTCTTTAGACAAAACAGGACTGATATAGAGTAAACAGGAGTGGGAGAACCCTCTGCCAGCCTCTGGGCCTGGCCTCAACTCTGAAGCTGAGGAAAAAACTCCAATCCCAACTGGCTATTAAACTTTATATTATTTGAATTCACAGTCAGATAAGTGGACTATCTTTTCTGGTCATAGAGGGAGCTGAACTTCAATTCAGGTCATTCCAGGACAAACAGTCCTTATCAGACCCCCCGATGCTTCCTCTCGGCAGGGGGCATCTCTCTCCTTTGCCTCAACGAGCAATATTCCCTCTCTCCCCTCAACTCCTCCATACCCCATACAAACCTCCCATTATTCCCCATTTTTCCAATCCTCCATTTCCTTTCCAAATAAATATTACAGTTTTTGGCAGAGCCAGCTAGGTTTTCCAACCTATTTTGTCAAGAATTTGAAAAAATCGGGCCTGCATACATTTCAAAAGCCTGTGTGACTATGAAAAGTAACCATTTTGAGAGCAGTGTTGAGTGCAACTAATCTGCCTAGTGATACCACGCTCAAAAGAAACCACTCCTCCTGAAGGGAGGAGGGGACTCTTAAAGGGCCAGACTTAAAAACATTTTTCTGTTGCAAAAAGCTTTTCAAGATACAAGACGGCAAAGAAAGTATTACTTGCCATGCGTTATCTAGCCTGGATTGTATATTTCTTTTATATGTTTTACAACTTATTTTTGTCATGATTCCGGATTATATTTATTTTCTGCTTAGCATCTATGAAAGTTTGCAATGGCTGAATATAAATATGTATCACTTGATTTCATTCATTCCCACATATGCTGGAATATTATTCTTTGTAACCCAATTATACTATGCCCTAAAAATAGGTGTGCATCTAATTTATGGGAAAAAAAGCAAAAGATAATGAAATAATGGCTGTGAAGTTTTTAGCCTTAAAGGAGGAGATGATGCAACTAAAGGAAATGATGAAGCAAATGACTGAAGAGAAACAATGTGGCAAAGGTATTAACACACAACAAGACATACCTAAAAATAACAATGTAGTTCAGCAAGAAAATACAGATGAGGCTGAAGGTGGAATACCAATATTGCCACTAAGAGATCAAACAAGTCTACAACCAGATAGCGGCATAATTCATATTAAAACACATAAACCATTTACAACAGCTGACCTTAAAAGTCTGAAAAGACGGATGCCTTCCTGGTTTTCAGAACCGATGAGATGTTTAAAAGAATTTAAAAGAACAATTAGGCTTTATGATCCAGATTTCCAAGACACTGAAATTCTTCTCTCAGAATTATTTTCAAAAAGGGAAAAACAACAATTCCTTGATGAAACTAGAAAAAATCCAAATTTAACATCATGGCCAGAGGAAGGAACAGACTTAGAGTTATCTAATAACGAAAATCTACATTACCTAAGAAAGGCCAGAGAAGACTTATTAGCGGCAATGAAAAGTTTTTCCAAAAGACCAGATACTTGGGGATGATTTGAGAAATTGTGACAGGAAAGTGGGGAACATCCATCAAAGATAGCATGAGATTTGGGAAGGAGAGAAGTATGATCGAAACCTGGAATTGCATATTTCAACATCTAGATCAAGAATTAGTAGTCTAGTTCCCTTTTTCAGTAACATTCTATTACTCCCTCTTGTACTTGGAATAAAATATAAACTCTGTTCTTTGTGATTCATTATTTATTAATATTATTTTTTTAATTTGAGTTGCAAATCATCTCCCAACACTCTCTTCCCTCCTCCATCTATTGAGAAAACAATATGTTGGCCATTATTTCTATGTTAGTTGTGTTGAAAAACAAAATGAAAAAAATAATGAAAACAAAGTGAAAAGGGTGTGCTTCATTCAACCTCCACTCAGAGTCATCAGTTTTCTCTCTGGAAGTGCATAATAGTTTTCATCATAGTTTTTTTAGAATTGTCTTGGATTGTTTATTATCTTGATCAGACTAGCTAATGCTCTCCAAGTTAATTATTGTTATAATATTGAGGTTCCTGTGTACAAGGTTCCCCTAGTTATCCTTGCTTCACTTTATATCAGTTCATATAAGTCTTCTAAGGTTTTTCTCAAACAATTTTGTTTCTTATTTCTTATAGCACGGTAGTATTCCATCACAATTATATGCAACAATTGGTTTAACCATTCCTGAATTAATGAATATCCTCTCAGTTTTCAAGACTTTCTTATCAAAAAAAGATGCGATGATTGTAAAGATTGTTATAAAAAGGCTAATAGATGATTCATTTACTAAGGAATGTAGGAATATGTCAGGTAATCAATAAATGGCACTAATAATAACAGGGACAGGAGAGCATGAACTTCAAAGGAAGAATGGTTGAATAGCCATAAGAGCAAGGGTCTGGTAGTCATAGTAGGGAAAAACAATTAGCATCATTTACCTTAACCCTGGAAAACAGAGCCTGAGAGAAGAAATAAAAGCATTAATAGAAAGAACATTTCTAGGGACATTTAACATCCCTCAGAAGTAAATAAATAGTTTCTCAAGTTCTGGAATTAAAACTCAACTATTTAGGGACCACAGAGTTTTAGTGAATATGCAGCCCCAACTTAACTAATCTATCTCTCTCAGGCTTAGAAATTATTATTTTACCTTTAATAGTGAAGGGAAAGAATCTCATGGGAATTACAGGTAATTATCACTTATGGGGGGGCACATCAAAATGTAGAATGGAGATGGGGTTGGAAACCTCTTTCCTGGGAAGACTTGGAGAATTAATAGTCATGGACAACAAATCTGTGAGAGACCAGCTAAGTACCACAAGAGAATCATTCTGTGAGGAGGTTGGAGAGTTAATTGTCATCTTTCAGAGAGTCTGTAAAGAAATTTTGGAAGATAAAGGTTACCTATATTTTTTCTTTTCTTTGAATAGACATTCTGAGAAACTTTCCTCAGTTTCTTTAGTTGTCATCTTTAGAGAAGTGAATTGTTAGAGTACACATCAAGTGGATCCATTTATTATACATGGCTCTTGCAGTGAACTTTAACATTCATATCTTTTCCTCATTTCATTGCTGCTAATAGATTATGAAGCCAGCAACACTGATGTTTCACAAAGATGATCAGACTAGAATTTGACTGAAAAAGGATAGAAAACATTTGTAATAAGTCTCTCAAAATAAAACAAAATGAACTGTTGTAGAGTCACAGGATTAACAAAATAAATTTAGCATCTTTAGTAATTTATGGATAAATATCTGAACATACCTTTCATGACCCAGAGTAATAACTCAATAGCAGACAAAAGGATTTAGTGTGCTTCAGAGAAAGACCAACATGTCCATCTTCACACTTTAATCTTAAACCTGCACAGAAATAGCTATAATAGGAGAAGGAAAAACTCTTTTGTGTGAAGAGCAGCACCAACACTTAGAAATGTATTAAATATAATACATTTGATTTTAACAAAATTTGACTAAAAGGAAAGTTTTCAAAGAAAGTTTTTTGGTGTTGGTTTTGGTAAGGGAGACATTCTGATTTGTGATTTCATCAATATAGGGTATTCCTATTCTAGAAATAGCTTCTACCAATGTAACTAGGCAACTCATCAGCTACATAGAATATACAATTTGTGTGAGTGGTAGAATGTAGCCAGGAGTGTTGACATTTTAAAGGAAGTATTGGACCCTGAGAAGTAGATAGAATTTCAAGGACAAGAGAAATCCCTGTCCTGGGGAGTAGAAAGAACAAGAAGTCTTTTGGCAATTGGAAGATTCTAATAGAGAATAGCTCCCGTACCAAATATAACTAGAATATATATATATATATATATACATACTTAAAATCTCATGTATAATAGAAGGATTTGCACTGGTGACTTGCTCCCTAATATCTACATGACACTAAAAACTGTCCACTCTGATATAATCTAACCTTCTCAGACCTGGCAGATTCTACATTCCATGCTGGCCAAAAATGCTTCTCCTAGAGTACTGTTCCCATGGAGAAAAAGGGACATAAGACAAAGTCTTTTTGTTTAGATGATCCATAACTGAACCTGAATTAATAGTCTCACATGTGCCTTTAACTTGTGTTTGGCAATATTGGATGGTAAATAAATCAATTTTCATAATATCCTTACTCATATAGGACAAGACATTTGATTATCTCAATTATAGAATGGTTGACAGCATCTGTCTACAGCATCAGAGTACTGACTGGTTCTGGTCACACAGCTAAGATGTGCTAAAGGCAGACCTGCAAAGTATACTGCTATTTAAATATTTGACTATTAAAGAGATATTTAGCCAATAATACTTCTACTTGCATAAAATCAATTATATTCCAATAAATTTGTTCTGAGATCTGGCATTATTTAATTTTTGTAAATTGTTACATCTTCATGAAATCACTCTGTGAATATACCAAAAATAATTAATGTCTGGATTGGGATTTGGGATCTTCCTATTGATTATATGTCTCTTGTCTATTTAGATAACTTCTTCTGAGAAGAAAGATTGAGTTTTCAACTTTGAAATTCCTTGAATATTATCAAAATATACTCTATTTAAAATATACCCAAATGGAAAACAAACATATATCTTCATTCAATTGCTACTGTTATTATAATATACTATCTCCTTTAATACATTTGTTTTTCATCACATCTTTAAATATGTTTCTCAGATTCACTAACATTGGACAAAGGAGCATTGAAAAAATGAAATGCTGCTTGGAGTACATCAACTTCAACCTAGAAGAAATAATATAAAACCCAGGAGTAGAGGGTAGTTAAGAATTCTGAGAAGAGTGTTCCTCAGGCAAATGAAAACTCAGACATAACAGGTCTAGGTTCATTAAATACTGTATAAGAAATTAAAGTTGGAAAACAGGTCATTGAGCCCATTTCCCTGGCAGTACAGAATAGCTATTTCTAATAAGCCCTTCAGTGTAAGTCCAATCTAGCATTATTTGTCTCATGAGGTGAAGTTCCATATATTTGCATTGGGAAACTTGTCCATAATCCAAAAGTGTTCACCATCATGATGCTTTTTTACCACTTAACCTTAATTTCACTACCCTTAATTTTCTCCCATTACTCCTAATTATACCCTTCTGAATCAAACTAAGTAGCTACTTTCTCTTTCACAGGCATGGTTTTTTGGGTGTGTGTGACTATGTTCCTCATTTCTATTTCTATTTTAATAAAATTAACATTTTATTAATAATTTAATAAATTATATAATAAATAAAAATTTTAATAAAATAATTTAATAATAAAATTATTATTGTATAGAATTACTATAATACTTCTACCCTTTTCACTAATCATTTGTTTCTTGTCCTTCCTTAAAATTATTTACAATACTTTAACATCCAATTAAAATATTATTGTAACAGATAAGACATAAAAATATTCCATATGTCTAAACTTTCTCATCTCATCATGATATACTTACATTATATATACATATATATTTAACACATAATTAATTGAACATTTCCTAAAGTCTACAATATCAGGAGTTTTAACTATCTTCAATCCATCTCAAGTAGTATGATATTTCAAATTAAATACATTTTCATTTTCTCACATTCCTGACACATTCAGTATTTTCTATCTTCATTTACACAACACATACAATTCCAATATAATTTGGAAACTTCAGAGTCAGTATTTTACACACAGGCTACTAAGAAATATGTGTCATTGCCCTCTCTTATACATCTAATTTTGTTAAAACATAGTGCTGACTATGTAACTTCCTACTCCTAACCCTTGAACGTACTTTGGTGGTTTCCTATAACCTCATGAAATGGATATGGACTACTTTCTTCGAGGTTACCTTCAAAACTGAACCCAGAAACCAAAAATAACTTCATAATCCATAGCTACTAGTAACTAAAACTCTACCAATACACTTAAGATTATTTTATATTTGTTATATATAAAATAAATATATATGTTTGTTTTTACATGCCTATATTTATATGTTGATATATAATTTATTTACATGTGCGTATATATATGTGCATATCTAAATTTAAAAATATTGTTATTTCCCCCATTAAAACATAAGCTTCTTGGAACCAGAGATCAATTTTGCTTTTATCTTTGCATTACCAGAGCTCAATCTGATAAAATAGATACTTATTAAATGCTTGACCAATTAATTAAATGGTATGCCATTTCCTCTATCTCCTTACACACACATACACGCAAACACACACACCTATATACTTCCATACCACAAAGGAACTATGATATCCCTGAAGTAATTCTGTAAATATAAATTACATTTCTATTGAGTCTCTTTGTCACATCTCTCCATAAAAGCCCCTAAAAGAAGTAATTTCAATGTTCTGTGAGCCTTCCACTAGAGTATATACTAATGGTGTATAAGATTTGTACCATCCCAGAACATCTTTCAGATGATATACTTTGTGCTGGTTTTCTCATGCAATTCCTGTTTAATGAAATGTTGCAGTCTCACCATGCCCTCTTTGTACTTCTCAATATCCCGTCAAATGACATGCGATTTGAGTTTTCCTAAAAATTGAGTTTACTAAGATTTTTAGTGATATTTTCCATCAATACTTAGAGTATCACTCTCAGTTATACAGAAGCACTGAAAGAATGTTTAGATTTTTTAAATTGATTTTAAAGGAAATGTTTGAAGTTATTAAAAATCACTGTACAATTTACAAACCAAAGAAATCAGTTTTCTGACTTCCTAATTATTTACATAAGTAATAAATTCAGATAATTGTTTGTGATGTCAGATATATCTCTATTTATCTATCTACATATATGTGATGTAATATGCACAAACATACATACACACATTCCAACTATTTGGGTTGCTCATAAAACTGTGTATCATAATTTGGAAAATGGGCAATATTCATCCATTTCACTTTTCTTATGTAGATATGTACAATGTTTTTTAAAAAAATATGTATTCCCAAATAGTAGCACCTTGAAACATACTTAAGAAGGCTTCCAGACCAGCCAGCACTTCATTCTTCAGGTGGCTAAATTTCTCTAGATTTCTCAATCCAGGCCCAGAATCTTTTCAACTTGGAAGATCACCAAAACCTGGAATTCACATCTCAGAAATACTCTGTCCACCTTTCCTCTGATTAGAGAGTGGAAAGTCCCTCTCAGAATCTTCACTGAAAGAAAGCACCTAAACCAATCATCTTTTTTTTCCCAGTAGACTTTGTTTATCTGGACTATTCCATGAGGTGCTTGCCTCATATAATAGATACCTTTTTCTTTACTCTTAACCCCATCTTCTGCTTTTTCATATTCTTTTAATATATCCCTCATTATAATATACTTAGGACAGGAGCTTTCTGATTGACTTACTAACCTCACTATCTAAATGAATTCCTCTTGGAATTGAATTGTATGCCATATGGCCTATGTGATAATGGCAAATCTACTTGCTAAACATATATCTCACCTTTTTATATCTGATATTATATCCACAATCATAGGGTGAATGAACAAAATTATCTCTAACTTTGCATCATTCAAGAAAATATATGATTTAGACATCTACAAAGGCAGTTTTGGAGTAACTTTAAATTGCTCTTTGCTGTACTCTACTGTATCAAATGTTTTATATCTAGCTATAATAAAGACATAAGAATTTTATATGCTCTGTAATTTTCAGTCATTATGGATAAGGTAAAAACTAGAGTTTACATATTTCTGTAGGGAGATATTGGTGAAGAAATTACCTCTACTAATGCAGATCAAAAATTATGCTGAAATTATAATCTTAGAAAGTTGCTTGATGTCTTGAGACTTAGGTTTTCAACCAAAGTTGCCTGAGTCATTCACAATTCACAACTTTCCTAGAACACAAAATCACTGTTTCAGAGAAAAGTAAGGTTGGTCTGACTCAACTGACTGACTATAGCATATACTATGTCTCTCAATTACATGTGAAGCGTTATAGAATAACATTTTCAAAATCCCACCTGTTATTTTTTCAAAACTTTATGAAGGGTGTCCTCCATTGTCATGTAGATTAATCTCATAGAGGTTTTAGAGATAAGAACATATGACTCGCTAATATTATTTTTGTCATTTTCCCCTCAAGTTTTAGGTTGAGAAGTATTGATGTAATGCTTTTTTTCTCCATGTTTTTAATGACTTCAATTCTAAAATATCTTTATAACATTCAGATGCTCAAAATTTTGTCTCTTCCAAAATAGATTTTATTTTAGTATATTTGCCCTCCTCCAAATGCTCGTTATATTTGTTATCATTAGTGCTATTTCTATTTTTCAAATATAATATCAAATGGAATTTGAGAGTCCAAATATAGTTTTTTCTAATATTCTTTTTTAAATTAAATTTAAATTTATTTTAGTCAATTTAGAAAATTATTCCTTGGTTACAAGAATCATTCTTGTAACTTTCCCTCCCTTCCCTCTCCCCACCATTCCCATAGTCAAAGTGCAATTCCACTGGGTATTACATGTGTCCTTGATCAGAATCTATTTCCATATTGTTGATGTATGCACTAGGATGTTCATTTAGAGTCTATATCCCCAATCTCATCCCCTCAACCCATGTAATCTAGCAGTTGTTTTTCTTCTGTGTTTCTACTCCCACAGTTCTTTCTCTGGATGTGAATAGCATTCTTTCTCATAAGATCCTCTGGATTGACCTGGATCATTGCATAGCCACTAATGGAGAAGTCTATTACATTCAATTGTACCACAGTGTATCAGTCTCTGTGTACAAAGTTCTACTGGTTCTGCTCCTCTCACACTGCATCAATTTCTGGAGGTCATTCCAGTTCACATGGAATTCCTCCAGTGTATTATTCCTTTGAGCAAAATAGTATTCCATCACCAACATAGGTGACTAATATTCTTGATATGTCTATGTTGAAGAAAAATTGACTAATATTTTGTTTTTAATCTTTTGTCTCCTTTCCAGTTTCACTCATAAGCTCTTAAGATGATGTAGCTTAGTTATATATCTCTACCAAATTATTTTTCCTCAATTACTTCTCTCTATTTATCAGGCAATGTTTCTCATAATCTTTCACTCTCTTCCTTTCTAAGATTTTTTAAATAATATTTCATTTGATCATTTCCAAGCATTATTCATTAGAGACAAAGATCATTTTCTTTTCCTCCCCCCCCCAAAACCGACATGTGATTCCACTGGGTATCACATATGTTCTTGATTCTAACCCATTGCCATGTTGTTAGTATTTGCATCAGAGTGTTTGTTTAGAGTCTCTCCTCAGACATGTTCCATCAAACGCTGTAGTCAAGCACTTGCTTTCCCTCGGTGTTTCCACTCCCACAGTTTGTCCTCTGCTTGTGGATAGTGTTTTTCTCCTAGATCCCTGCAGATTATTCAGTGACATTACACCGCCACTAATGGAGAAGTCCATTACGTTTGATTATAACACAGCGTATCAGTCTCTGTGTACAATGATCTCCTGGTTCTGTTCCTCTCGCTCTGCATCACTTCCTGGAGGTTGTTCCAGTCTCCATGGAATTCCTCCACTTTATTATTCCTTTTAGCACAATAATATTCCATCACGAACATATACCACAATTTGTTCAGCCATTCCCCAATTGAAGGGCATCCCCTCATTTTCCAATTTTTGGCCACCACAAAGAGTGCAGCTATGAATATTCTTAAACAAGTCTTTTTCCTTATTATCTCTTTGGGGTACAAGCCCAGTAGTGCTATGGCTGGATCAAAGGGCAGACAGTCTTTTATCGCCCTTTGGGCATAGTTCCAAATTGTCCTCCAGAATGGTTGGATCAATTCACAACTCCAACAACAATGAATTAGTGTCCCTACTTTGCCACATCCCCTCTAGGATTCATTACTTTCCTTAGATGTTATGTTAGCCAATCTGCTAGGTGTGAAGTGATACCTCAGAGTTGTTTTGATTTGCATCTCTCTGATTATAAGAGATGTAGAACACTTTTTCATGTGCTTATTAATAGTTTTATTTCTTTATCTGAAAACTGCCTGTTCATGTCCCTTGACCATTTATCAATTGGAGAATGGCTTGTTTTTTTGTACAATTGATTTAGCTCTTTGTAAATTTGAGTAATTAAACTCTTGTCAGAGGTTTTTATGAAGATTTTTTCCCAATTTATTGTTTCCCTTCTGATTTTAGTTACATTGGTTTTGTTTGTACAAAAACTTTTTAATTTGATGTAGTCAAAATTATTTATTTTCCATTTTGTGACTCTTTCTAAGTCTTGCTTGGTTTTAAAATCTTTCCCTTCCCAAAGGTCTGACATGTATACTATTCCGTGTTAAACTAATTTACTTATAGTTTCCTTCTTTATGTTCAAGTCATTTACCCATTCTGAATTTATCTTGGTGTACGGTGTGAGTTGTTGATCCAGTCCTAGTCTCTCCCACACTGTCTTCCAATTTTCCCAGCACTTTTTATCGAATAGTGGATTATTGTCCCAAAAGCAGGGATCTTTGGGTTTATCGTATACTGTCTTGCTGAGGTCACTTGCCCCAAGTCTATTCCACTGATCATCCTTTCTGTCTCTTAGCCAGTACCAAATTGTTTTGATGACTGCTGCTTTGTAATATAGTCTGAGATCTGGGACTGCAAGGCTCCTTTTCTTTGTATTTTTTTTTTCATTATTTCCCTAGATATCCTTGATCCTTTGTTATTCCAAATGAACTTTGTTATGGTTTTTTTTCTAAATCAGTAAAGAAATTTTTTGGATGTTTGATGGGTATGGCACTAAATAGATAAATAAGTTTGGCTAGGATGTTCATTTTTATTATATTGGCTCATCCTATCCATGAGCAGTTAATGTTTTTCCAATTACTCAAGTCTAGTTGTAGTTGTGTGGAGAGCACTTTGTAGTTGTATTCATATAGTTCCTGTGTTTGTCTCAGGAGATAGATTCCTAGGTATTTTATTTTGTCTAAGGTGATTTTGAATGGGATTTCTCTTTCTTGTTTTTGCTGCTGAGCTGTGTTGGAGATATATAGAAATGCTGATGACTTATGCGGGTTTATTTTGTATCCTGCAACTTTGCTAAAGTTGTTGATTATTTCAATTAGCTTTTCGGTTGAATCTCTAGGATTCTTTAAGTAGACCATCATGTCATCTGCAAAGAGCAATAACTTGGCCTCCTCCTTGCCTATTTTGATGCCTTCAATTTATTTTTCTTCTCTAATTGCTACTGCTAGTGTTTCTAGTGTTTCTAATACAATGTCAAATAGTAGAGGTGATAATGGGCATCCTTGTTTCACTCCTGATCTTATTGGGAATGCATTTAGTTTATCCCCATTGCAGATGATATTAGCTAATGGTTTTAGATATATACTGTTTATTATTTTTAGGAACGACCCTTCTATTCCTATGGTTTCTAGTGGTTTTTTTTTTAATTTTTAAAAACCCTTATCTTCAGTCTTGGGATTAATACTGTGTTTTAGTTCCAAGGTTGAAGAGTGGTAAGGGTTAGGCAATGGGAGTTAAGTGACTTGCCCAGGGTCACACAGCTAGGAAGTGTCTGAGGTCAGATTTGAACCTAGGACCTCCCATCTCTAGGCCTGGCTCTCACTCCACTGAGCTATACAGCTGCACCCTCTAGTGTTTTTAATAGGAATCGATGTTGTATTTTATCAAAGGCTTTTTCTGTGTCTATTGAGATAATCATGTGATTTTTGTTGGTTTGCTTGTTGATGTGGTCAATTATGTGGATGGTTTTCCTAATATTGAACCAGCCCTGCATCCCTGGTATAAATCCTACTTGATCATGGTGAATGATCCTTCTGATCACTTGCTGGAGTCTTTTTGCTAGTATCCTATTTAAGATTTTTGCATCTATATTCATTAGGGAGATTGGTCTATAGTTTTCTTTCTCTGTTTTTGACCTGCCTGGTTTTGGAATCAGTACCATTTTTGTGTCATAAAAGGACTTTGGTAGAACTCCCTCTTTGCTCATTATGTCAAATAGTTTGTATCCTTTCTAAGATCTTACAAATGAGTTTGCAAGCAAAACTGTTTTTGACTTTGGCTGATAATATATCTTCATCAAATAGATGCCTGTCTGCTGACTAGAGTTTATACTAGACTCTTTGAACTTGAAGGTCATTGCAATAGTTTTAATTTGGTTAAAATACTTAGAATATTAAAATATTCTATGTCAGTACTTGCTTAACATCAATAGTTTACTTAAGTAGGCCAAGGTTGACTTCAACAGAATGCTTTATCCATCACATTTTTATTCTTTTAAAAATATTGATTTTGATCTTTTTTCAAACAATTTATTACTTTGATTCTATACAAGTGGCCTCCTTAGATATGATTCTCACATTAGAAGTGAGAACAATGAGGAACATGTCTTTTCTTGTTTGATAAAATAATATTTTGTATAAAAGTATTTTATCCTCATTTTACAATTGAGGAAACTGAGGTAAAAGGGATAAAGTGACTTACTCAGGGTCATGTAGCTTGAGTTGTCACCTTGAACAGCCTACTACTTGATTCACATCCTTAGTTATTTGAACTCCACTTCATGAGATAATTAATAAGTATGTTCTTGAATTTCTTTATTAATTACTAAATCAATTTTCTAATTTATCAATTAACTCTAAGTACCCATACATGTTCATTAAATATTATTAATTTCTAGTTGATAAAACTTTTCCCCAGGATTTTAAAATCTCCCTTTCTCTCTCTCTCTCTCTCTCTCTCTCTCTCTCTCTCTCTCTCTCTCTCTCTCTCTCTCTCTCTCTCTTTATATATATATATATATATATATATATATATATATATATATGTATATGTATAATGAGCCAAGGAGCAGAAAAAACAGGTAGGCAATAGATCTAAGATTCATTTGAAATAATAGACACTGAAATTCTGCTACACTTAAAAATAGAGAAAAATTTTACTGCTTCATATAAATTATGAAGTTTACATCAGCTTTTCCTAATTCAAAAGCTCATGAATTTCATATTGTCATAAATCCAATATTAAATTTAATTTTATGTTGGTATTTCTTCTTAGATCTGTGAAAAAAGCAGTCTTATTTACTATCTGGTCCAGTAAGAGAGTCACTTATCTTCTTCTATTAAAAACATGTTATAATATTGTATTAAAAAGCGGTAACCATCAAAACAATCTACTGTAGGCTAAAAAAATAGAGTAGTGAATCAATGCACTAGGTTACACACCACAATAGAAAATGACCATAAAAAATAACTGAGTGTTTGACAAATTTAAAGATTCAAATTTTTAGAATAAGAACTCACTATATGGCAAAAATCACTGAGAAAACTGGAAAACAGTATGGCAACATAAGGAACAATTCAACATTTCTTGTAATATATAAATATGAAGTCAAAATAGATGCATGATTTGGAAATGAAGGGCTATACCTTAAACAATTTAAGAGGAGCCCAAAATAATTTACCTATCACACCTATGGATAAGAAAATTATTTCTCTCCAAAAAAAGCAGTACATTAGGAGATGTAGAATAGATAACCAAAACTAGAACAAAACAACTGGGAGAAATCTTTATAGCAAGTGTCTCTGACAAAGGAATCATTTTTCAAATATATGAAGAACCTGAGTCAATTTTTTAAAATACAAAGCATTCCTCAGTTGACAAATAGTAAAAGGATATAAACAGGCAATTCTCAGATAAAGAAATTAAAACTACTGTGAGTCATATAAAAACAATTAAAAATATCAACCAGAGAAATACAAATTAAAATAACTAAAGGACTGACACATTGTGGAACAATCAAATGAACTGGACTTTTTTACTAGAGGCAATGAAATGATCCAGGAAAATCCAGAGGGATTTATGAGAAAGAATGCTATTCACATCCAGAGATCAATCATGCAGTTCAATGGGTATATGATTGGGGATTTTGACCTTATATGGTCACTCTATTACAAATATTAATAATATGGAAAATGTTTTGAACAATGATACATGTACAACCCAGTGCAATTGCTTGTCAGTTCTGGGAGGAAGATGGTGGAGAGGAGGGAAAGTACATGAACTATGTAACCATGGAAAATTATCCTTAATTAATTAATCTAAAAAATTAATAAAATAAAATAAATACAATATCTATTAGATCTCCTAATAAGAAAAAAGAGGAAAAGAAGTATTCAAAGGAATGTAATAAAACTGGGTCATTAATGTTCTATTGGTGGAGCAATTTGGAACCATGCCCAAAGGGCCATCAAATTGTACCTACCCTTTGCCGCAACAATACCACCACTAGGTTTGTATCTCAAAGAGATTAAAGATGAGGGAGGGGAGAATCTATTTGTACAAAAATGTTTCTAGCAGCTTTTTTTTGAGGGGGCAAGTATTTGGAAACTGAAGAGTGTCTATCAATTAGGGAATGGCTGAACAAGTTGTGATATATGATTTTAATGGTGTATTGTTGTGTTGTAAGAAATGATAAGCAAAATAATTTCCCCCAACATGGAAAGATTTAAATGTAGTGATGCAAAGTGAAGTGAGCAGAAGTAGAACACAACAATGTACAATGATAATCTTTGAATGGCTATTATTTTCAACAATGAAAGAATTCAAGACAATTCCTAGGTACTCATGCAGAAAAAGGCTATCTGCCATAAAAGGAACTGAGAGAATATGAATGAAGATAGAAGCAGACCATTTTCACTTTATTTATTGCAGTTTTCTCTGGGGTAGGTAATGTTTCTTGTTTCACATGATGAACATGGAATTATATGTACAACCTATATTATAATAGCTGCTGTTGGGGTAAGAGGATGACTAGAACAGAAGGAGAAGAAACGGATCTCAAAAAGTCAGAAAACAATTGTTGAAAATTGTATCAACATATAATCTGAAAAAAAATAATAAAATAAATTTTATTGCATCATCTCTAATTCCTATTAGAGTTAGTTCTAATGTAACACAACTTTTGAAAATGCCAGTTTCATTCCAACTTAATTAATATATTAGAGAATATATTGAGCCTAGTTTGGGTCTGAATGATTTCTTCAGAGAGAAACACTCAGAATTCTGAAAAATTCACAATACTTCTCAAGCTACAACCTTTCTTTACCTTTAACAAGTAAACTTCAGGCCCCTGTCCAGGTCAACTACCACAATTATTAGATATCTTCTGAAGCAGCAGGAGTTGTAGGTGGAAGTTAGTTAGTCTGTTCTACTCTGATCACTTTTTAATGGTATTCTGCAGCCTTAAAAATCTGAAATACAATCTTCCTAATTTCTGGGTTTAGTTTATATAACTATTTGTCTATTTCTTTTCCACTTAATGTATATAAAACTGAGTGACCATTTTTATTAAGGTCCTATTTTTTTCTTCATTACTAGCACAATTTTTGATCACTCTGCTCCTAAGTCCAGTTTACTCATGGACTTTGTGATTTTTATAGGATGATTTTATATAGCATGATGCTTTTGAGGAAATTGTATGTCATTATTGCTGAGCCAACTATAAATATCCTTCCTTCTAAAAGAGACTTGACATTAAAAAAATCAGTAATCTTAATGTGAGAAAATGTCTAACATTATCTGTCATGTTCCAAATCAATAGCTCTCCAAGCTTTGCAATGAAGTGAGGCTTTCTTTTCTTACATTTATTTGAAGACAAGATTCATCTTTATAATTTCATAATATTCCCTTTTATAACTACTTGGTTGATATTCCTCACATTCATATTGTTGAACCTTTTTCTACTGTGTTTTCCAGTTGACACTAATTCACTTTCAAGGAGTTCATATAACTCTTCACAAGGACTTCAGTATTCGTAAAATTCAGCATATTTTCAGAACCAAAATATTAAATAACATTTCCATACCAAAAATTTTTTAGCCATTTGCCAATCAATTATTTCTTACTATCACAAATGTATCTATAACTATTTTGGTATATAGGGCCTTTCCTTTTATCATTGACTTCCTTGATCTGTCTGAAAATGAGAATGTTTACATGAAATTATATGGATATTTTATTGAATTAGAATTACAAATTACATTTCCATAGCAATAATTAGGAAATAATGTCTATATCTAAATACAGTTTCATTAACAAAAAAGGGAAGGCCAAATTACTGAATAGACAAATAAAATACTAATAAATACAAACATTTTAAAAGCAGCTAATCTAGATACTCTAATTGAACACATAGAAATAGAAATTCTGAAGTTAAATTAAAAGTAAATAAATAAATATAATGATAATTGAAATTAGAAACATTTTGGGGGAAAGGTCAGACAGCTAATTTTATTTTTATTAAAAGAGAAATTAAATTATGATAAAAATTATAACAGAATAATTCATGAGCTGAAAATGACAAAAATGATAGTATTAGAAATTATTTTCTCCTTATATACCAATAATATCTATAAATTAAAGAAAATACCAAATTATTTTTAAAATAAAATGTATGCATTGACAGAATGAAGTATAATTCCTAGCACCTCACCAAAAAACTGCATATTATCAGTAGCTTCCATTTCATCCTTTGATATTTCTGCATGGAGGGCTATATCTAAAATGATTGCTGACTAACTGCCTATTTTCTGTTAAAAGAGGCATAGAAAATCTTCATCTACCTCTCTTTTTAAAATATCTGTTGGGATTCAGGCATCCTTTCCTCTGGAATTGTAGCCTTGGGGTATGGTTTTATTCTTTTTCTCCTTTATCCTCAACCAACATGGCTATAATATTTTAGATACCTGGCTGTAAGAACATTTGCTTACCTAGGTGAGCCTGATACTTGAACACAAGTTATTCACTGCTTTTCCTGCTTGTTTCTTTCTTTCTATTATCACTGGGGTCAAAGCTCCTGAGAGATGGATTTTACTAACCTTGGTGACTATTCAAGAAATTTATACTTTTTGAGTTGTTGCAGTCTTTCCAAACAGAGTTGTATTGGTCCCATATTGTTCCACTAACCATTACACATGTGTGCCATTTACACTTGACTGAACCTATATCTGGTCATTCCCTGACTATATTCTTAATTGTCGCATTTTTCTATACTAGACTCACAATCATACTTATCTCATGAACAGTTTAGTCCTTCTAATCTCCACCTTTCTATTCTCCTGACCACCAGCATATGCTAGCCAGCATGCAGATATTAACATTAACAGATTCAGCTGGTCAATATGAACTCTGTAGCAATGCTCCTGTTTTCTACATCTCTTTGGCTGGCTGCCTGATATTTTCAAAAAGAGTCACTTTTCATGACCACAAATCTAGATGTTTATCTAATATTTGAATGTTATGGCACCATTAGACTCTTTGAGAACAGAGCAGGAATGCTAAACACTGCATTGCACATAATAACATATTTGTCCAGAGTTGATTAGTGTCCTCCAACCTTCACTTCCCCAATATCTGACTGGCAATATCTGATTGTGGAGATCAATTAAAATTGTCTTTCTTTGACTTATTCAGAAAATATGAGCTAGAGAAGTATTCTTTCTATAAGCCATTGCTCCATCAATCCCCCTTAACTTATATATGATTCCTTTTCACCTCCAACTCTTAGATTCTTTTGCTCCTTTTTCTAGGATATTTTAGGAAGAAGAAGAAGAGCCTGAGAAGATGACACAGTAAGAAGAAAACAGCTTTTCATTTATTTTGTACGTATTTTATATTTCTTATCTTGTTCAATACAGCATATTGTACTATAAAGATAACCCATTTTGAAGCCAAGGTGAGCTGAGTTCAATTCTCACCTCTGATTCATGCTGGTTATGTTAAGTAACAAACCATTAATAAATAATTACTAAGCCTTTATTATGTGCAATACACAATGCTAAGCAATGAGGATCCAAAGACAATCTTTGTTAAGAAATTCACACTCTAATGGAGGACACAATATACAAACAATTATGTGCATAATTGATCATGAAAAAGCCTGAATTTAACCAGGTAGTGATTTAGGAGACTCTATCTAAGGCCAGCAGCTGCAGAGAATGTGCTGACCTTCATTGGTAGGGGAAGTTTCCTCACCTGCTTATTCTGCATACCAATGAAATTACCGGTATAATTTTTTTTAATTCCCCTTGCATCATTTTCCTAACCTCACTACATGAAATGTTAGTGTAGGGGTAGAGATTTGAAGGAAAAGTCTTTTGTTTCTTTGTTTTTGTCTGCTCCCAGCATATGTGGCATTGCATCTTGTTTATTAATTTGAATGTAAATAAAAAGAGAAATATAGTTCTTTTTACCTACCTATACAACTGCTAATTATGAATTACAGATCTCTTATAAATATCTGTACCCTCTAAAAATAAACAACATTTTTGGAAATCTTTTTAGAATGTCCATTTTAAATTTTATTTTTCTTTTAAAGAAAGATTCTTTTAAAAGAGTAATGGAGTACTTGTACTAGATCCCTGGAATTCTTTAAATTGAATTTCTATGTACATAGTTTTAGAAGCATATGTATAATGCCACAGAGAGATAATAGAGAGACATATATAATACTTATATATTTAATGCTAGCAGATACTACTGAAAAAATTGCCTGGGAATTCAGATGTGGTCCCTGAACACCTGGCTAAGAATCAAAATAAAGATCTTAAGGCAGGGAAAATATGGACCATTTGTCATTGAATCTTTGTAGAGCTTTTATAAGGTGAAAGGTTGCTGGATTAGGTATTTTTTTCTCTCTGTATTCTCTTTATTCTTGCCCCTATAATGTGTAATTATAAGAAGGCTTCAAAAGAATTTTAATAGTTCACTGATTCCATTACCCTACTTCTAAACACAAAGCTATTTTTTAAAATCACCCACCTTAAACTAATAGTTTTTGAAGCTATATATGATAGAAAAACAGATTTACAGCTTTGTTTGGATATCCACTTATTGGCCTCACAACCTTTATATTAGAAAAGATGTTTTTGACTTCTGAAACTTGTCATTCCATCTTATTCTCTGTAAAAATTGAGAATAGTTTATTAAAACCATAAATGACAAGAAAATAAATTATGCTATTTTTCTTTCTTTATTTGTACCCATTTTATTTTAGTCAGACATTGTTAACTCCATTTAGCAATCATAATTTTCCCATTGTTATTCCTTAATCTGTTTGATTATCAGCACTTGAAAGAAGAGAAACTCTATGTTAGAAATCTATTTCATATATTGATGATTTTATTATTTTCTAGAGGAGCATAAAGTCTATAGTTTGGTTCCAATCTCACCAAGGTCATTTTCAATATTAAATAGTTCATCCTGGATCTTTAAACTCTAATTAAGATAATTCTCTCTGTTCTGTATGCATCATGTCAAACGTATGCACAAATTTATTCATTTCACCAAGATGAGAAAAAATGGTGAGGGAAAAACTGATCTAATAATAAATAATCCCTTAGAGCCAGATCTCTTAGCTTTCCTTCATTTTCTTGCTGAAAGTCATATTAAAGAAAGTGATGTGTCGTCCTATTTGCTGATGCAGTTTTAATTTGTAATGTAGGTTTTCTCTTAACAATTTAAAAGTATCTTTTAGCAGATTTAAAAATTATTCAAAGTAAATTGTCTTTAGGAATAATATTTAAATTAGAATTTGTGATTTCATCTGTACAGTTACTTTCTTTAAAATGAATATCAACAATCTCCTTCACTTAGTAGATGGCTTTTGTGAATTGCTGTAGGTAAAAACAACCACATTGTGACCAGTCTGGTTTTAGCTTCCCTTAATGTAGTTGGATTGATTTTGGAAAAAAATCATTGTCTACTAGATGCTCAGAATTCTGATACCTTCAAGTTCAATAAGGTCTTCCAAAGGTAATTTTCCTATAGGCATTATAAAAATATGTATTTTTTAAAAAGCAGTAAATATTATTTGGGGAAAAAATACATTTTTCGATTATCAAAGAAATTTTTATAAGCTTTAAGATATATTATATGCCTGGGGCAACTAGATGGCTCAATAGATTGAGAACCAGAGATAAAAACTGGAGGCCCTAGGTTCACATCTGGTCTCAGACACTTACTAGCAGTGGGACCCTGGGCAAGTCACTTGACCCCCTTTGACTAACTCTTCTGCCTTAGAACCAATACACAGTTTTGATTCTAAGATAGAAGGTAAGGGATTAAAAAAAGTCATATCCCCAAAATAAAAACATAGCATATCCTTTGTTAGTTAAATTTAGAGTGTGTTTTCTTAAACTGATTTTGATCCAAAATTGTTTTGCTTATTCTTAAATACAATTCCAGATTTTAGTTGTATGATATTAAAGGATTTAAAAATTTAAGTGACTTTTTTATGTTAAATTTTCTTCAAAGTTACTTCTATTTGAGGAATCTTCCAATTCATTTATATTCTGTTCATTTTACTTACCAAAATGTATTTGCAATTCTACATGTGTTTCTAAGAAAACAGTCATTTAGCGGGCATGTCTCAATATGAATGGTGCATTTTTTGAAAATTAATTCATGGGGAAGAATATGTTCTCTCTCAATTGCAAATTAAATTATTTAATTTTCCTTTTTTGTGAAGAAGTGTTAGGATAATTCAATTAAAACACAGAATCACATAGTGGTATATTGCAAGAATATGGAGTTTTGGAAATTATGCCATAAGATGTTTCTTAATAGAAACATTAATATATAATAGTACCATAATTGAAATTTGCTAATAAAAAGAAATAGATTCTATTGATGAATATTTTATCATTCATTTCTTTAAAGATGTCAAAATTTCTCTTGAAGGCAGATATGGAAAATGGTATTAGGCATTTATTACCTCCTACAATGTGAAGTAAGATAAGATAAGTTTGATAAGTTAAAGTTTTGATAAGATAAAGTATCCACATCTTGATTCTCCAGAATTTTCTACTTTTATCTCTAGAAATCCCCATTTCTATCAGAGAATGCCTTCCTGAAATTGCCATTTGAGGAAATGTCCAGGTCACCCATGTACCTTTCATATCTAGATCAACTCCTGATACTCTGGACTTTTTCTAACTTGCCACAGGCATGCATGTACCTTCTGCCCAACTTCTGTTTTTGTGTTGCCCTTTCTAATTGGTATATAAATACCTAGGGAGTAGAGATTTTTCTTGTACTTGTATTCATATCCCCAGCATTAAACATTGTGTCTGAAACATTTCAAATGGGTAATAAATGTCTAAGATGGCTAAGTAGCTACCAGTTATCTTTGGTAATACTTTATATGAATCCAAAAAAAAGTCTAATTTGTTAATAACTTCATCCAAATCCACTGTTGAAACTGTGGCATTTTGTACAAGGACATTTTTTTGAGAAACCTATTTTTATTCCTTTCTTTTCACATGTATTACAATTCAAACATAAAATTATACCACACTTTTCTTGTTGGTTGAAAGGAAAAGTATTATTGTCTTTAAGATTAGCAATTGCTACTGTTTTTTTTCAAATTACCTGAAAAACCTGTCCTTTTTCATCTTCTCAGAGGCAACAGACAGAGAAAAATTGACTCAAAATACAAAAGAATAAGTAAAGCTCAGCCAAAATGATCTTTTATAAGATGAATGAAGGCTGACATCTTCAATTACAATTTGAACTGTCTGTGTAAGAATGTGATTTCATGGAAATCTGATATTCAGTAAACTAGAATTTCTTTATGATTTATAATAGCCACCTTAAGGGTTGCCCAGATTCATTTTTGAGTTTAGAATATTACAATGCCTTTCTCTTGTGGAATACAGCTTTCTCTAACATACTTCATATAAAGAGACTTCATATTAAAAAAAAACTGTTTGCTCAAAATTTAAGCCTACTTCTTGTCCTATTGAACTGAAATTAAACTCCTTGGAGGACGAACTCTTATCTGTTTATCTTATTTAAAGGAACAGATAGCGCCTATGGGCATATATTATAACCAAATACCATTAAATTTACCGAAACTCTAAATAGGTCACAATATAATGCTAGGTGTGGAGAAAGTTATCTTCAAAGATCTCTTCATTAAGACTTAAATTTTTATATTATATATATATATATATATATTGGTCCTTCAGTAGTCCATGACCCAATTTTAAGATACTTGAATTTGGTAATAATTGCTGAGTGTTAAGTGTTAAGCAAAATTTATATTTGGTATTTTTACTAGGAATATGTATTTTCAGATTTCCTAGTGTCCCACCCATCCACTTTGGGAATAAGTGTTTTATTTTTTTCTAAAATACTTTAAAATATACTAATATTATTATTTGATCTATTATGTTTATGGAAAGTTAAATTGATTTTTACATGCTTAATATGGAATAGCAGATAGTATCAAAAATGTTTTCATGGACAAATTATCTAAGCTTTTTGGATTTGAGCTTCTTCATAAATCAAATGAGGCGGGTCACTGACAGTTTTAAAACTCATGATTATATGTTCACATAAGACTCTCATTTAATTCTGTACAAGCTATTATCTATCACTCATTGCCCAAATTAATTAGAATAGCAAGATTTACTCAGGTGTTACCTACAAATTGGACCTAACTTATTATAAAAATAACCAGTCAAACTTATTTACCAATCATGATAGTTCTTGAGCAAAAGTCCCCAAATTATCAGTGTTCCCCACCCATCCATCCTGCTTTCAGTCCAGCCCTCAAAGCTATCAGAGAAGGAAACAATCTCTGCTGAGAAGAGACCAATTATCTCCACAACTGCTGATAATTTACTTCTCAAAAAGAAGGCAAATCAATTTAGATGAGATAGCAAACGCATCCTACAGAGACAGGAACTGGAATATATGTGGCAAATAACACTAAAGCAACCACTTTGACTATCTTTCCTTGGACTCTGATGTTAACTTTCCCACACACTAGTCCAAGAGCCACAGACATTAAAACAACAACTGTACCAAACTCATTAAAGCATATCAGATCAGCCATTATCTGAAGAGTCTATATTAATAGAGTGGCAACCTAGCAACTGCCTCCCTAGGTGCCACATTTCTGTCTCTTCATCAGTTCCAATGTGACATGAGTTTCAAAATATGAGGAAATGGAACAAAACTGTTGTTAAATAAATGTAGATAATTATAATTTTGCCCATATATAATCAACATCACCAAATGAGGATTACTTCAGGTAAACAATAGCTTATAATTGTCTGGTCAAATCTTTTGCATCTTTGAAAAAAAGGTTATCACAGGTTTGGACTATCTTTTTCATTTTTATTAGACTTATTATTCAAGGTTTCTAACCAGAAACACATCATGTTTAGATATTTAGAAATTTATAAAAGATTGTGGATAGCTTTGATTTTGATCAATAGATGAATAATTTCTCAGTTATCTGGAATTAGTCTTTATTAGGTGATAGTTTTTAGAGATTAATATTTTTACTCTTCTTGTTTGATCTTCATTAAATAATATTGAATGGGTATCTGTTTTGTGTGTTTGTGTATGTGTGTGTGTGTATGTGTGTGTGTGTTTAATAAGGAATTCCAAGATAAGACTCTGACTCCCAAGCAATGTATTTTAAGAGAGTTTCCTAGAACTATAAATGAACAAGTGACTTACAAAAATTGTTGAGTTGGGTTGTGTCAGAGATAGAACTTGAACTTGGGTTTTTCTGACTTCAAGACCAATTCAAAAGCTATTTTAGGGAGGCAGAGTCAAGATGGCAGCATAGAGCAGTGAAAGTCTAGACATCTGAAAACCCTTCCTCACTGATTAAAAACAAAATGCTCCTAGGGGACTGAAAATCAAATCTAACAACAGCACAGAGCTAAGGAACCCTCCCACTGGACTCCACTTAAAAGGTACTCCCCCAAAAAGCCTAAATTTGAGAATACTCGGGTTTATGGGGAAGGAAGAAAGAAGGTCCCATGACCCCTCCCCCACTACAGTACTGAGCCTCCAGCAGTGGCAGGAATCTCTGGGCAGGAAAGGGCACTAGTCCGGAGGGACTACATTGTGAGCAAAGCTGTGCCAGTCTCAGGGCTTTGAACACAGGCAGTGGGGAGACAGATGGAGGAGAAACTCAGAAAAGGCAGCCCAATCACAGCCAAGACACTCCATATTCATTCCCTTCCTTTTCCTGTGGTTTTGGCCTCAAGGCACATGCAGCTCTACAAGAACAACTCTGCCCTGACAAAATCTTATCAAGCTTTCAGAGGGCAGGGAAGCTCAAGCTCCAACGCCCCTCCCCCCCCAGATTGCTCTGAGAGCCTTGCTGATCAAGCTCCAAGGGTGAAGACTGACAGAAAAGCTCAAACCCACATATTAAGCACATAATGAGGGGAGCAAGACTACAGGCAACTACAGGGGGGGAGAGAAAGGGGGTAAACATGAGCAAACAACAGAAAAAGAAAAAATAGATTACAATTGAGAGCTTCTGACCAGACAATGAACAAAGAGCAAATGAAACAGAGGAAAATCAAGAAACACCACGCAAAAACACAGAAACTCTAGTGAATTGGACACAGACTTTGGAAGAACTCAAAATACAATTCAAAACACAATTAAGAGAAGCTGAAGACAAATGGGAAAAGAACAAAAACCAAGATAAGTGATCTGGGAACAGAGGAACTTGAACAAAAATGAGAAAATAGTGTCTTGAAAGCAAAAATTAATCAGTTTGAAAATGAGGCAAAGGAGATGAAAGATGAGGCAAAGAAAATGAAAGATGACCTCCAAAGAAAATAAGACCAGAAGGAGATGGATGACCAAAAAGCCAGGGATGAAATTCGGTCTTTATAAACTAGAAAAAAAAAATTAGAAGCAAGCGAGCTCACAAGGCAACAGGAAACTATAAAACAAAATCAAAAGAATGAAAAAATTGAGGAAAATATGAAACACCTCATTCACAAAACAGAGGATTTAGAAAATCATTCCAGGAGAGACAATTTAGGAATCATTGGTTTACCAGAAGACAATGACAAAAGAAAAAAACCTGGACACCATCCTAGAGGAAATTATCCAAGAAAATTGCCCCACCATTCTAGAACAAGAGGGAAAAGTGGAGATTGAAAGAATCCCCAGATTACCTCCTGTACTTAATCCCCAACTGAGAACACCCTGGAATGTTATAGCCAAATTCAAGAATTACAAGACCAAGGAAAAAAATATTACAAGCTGCTAAGAAGAAGTCATTCAGATACCATGGAACTACAGTGAGGATAACACAAGATCTGGCTTAATCTACACCAAAGGATGGAAAGGCATGGAATATGATATTCTGGAAAGCAAGGGAACTAGGTCTACAAACAAGAATCAACTACCCAGAAAAAGTGACTGTATTCTTGTAGGGGAAAGTATGGTCATTTAAAAAATAGAAGACTTCTAAGCATTCATAAATAAAAGACCAGACATAAACAGAAAATTTGATGCCCAAACAGAATTCAAGAGAATCATCAAAAGGTCATTAAGAAGGGGGGGAAAAACAAAAAGAAATCAAAACAAAAAACTTTTTTTAAGGGACCCAATAATTTAAAATGATAAGTATCTCTACAAGAAAAGAAGATATTGGTAACTCTTAAAAATTGTTATTATCACCTGTGTAGCTAGAAGGATACATATGTAGATATAGATATAGATATACTTAATACTTAGAGGGAACAGTGACAAACTGTATAGGATTAAATGCCAAGACATAAATATGTATATACATGTATATATGCACAAATATATATATATATATATACACACACACATATATATATAATGAGTTTTTAAAAAGAGGTTAATACTAAGAAAAATGGGAAAAGAAACAAAAATGGGGTAAATTTATATATCACAAAGAAGCTCATTGCTGGAGTGGGAGAGAACATCAATACACTGGAAGGGTAAAGAGGTTGGAGAGAGGAAATACTCAATTATTATGTGCATTGAAATGGACTCAGAGGGAAAAACAATCAAATCCATTGGGGCAGAGAATTAATTTGCGCTCTATAGAGAAGTAGAAGGGTAACAAATGGGCTGGTGGAGAGGGAAGCAATACAAGGGAGGGAGAGGGTGGTAGGGGTACTTTAAAAAGACTGTAAAGAAAATAAGAGGGAGATTAGAAGGAGGTAGAAAGAGAAGTAAAATAAGGGTGGGAATTAGGGGGACAGATTAAAAACAAAACACTGTTGTAGAAGGAAATAGTGAAAGAAGAAAGGGCAGGACTAGGAGTGGAAATCAAAATGTTGGGAAATACACAGCTAGTAATCATAACTGAGTGTGAATGGAATGAACTCACCCAATATACACAAGCAAATAGCAGAGTGGATTAGAAATGAAAATCCTACCATATGCTGCTACAAGAAACACACATGAAGGTAGACAGGTATAGGATAAAACTAAGGGGATGGAGCCAAATCTATTGGGCATCAACTAATAAAAAGAAGGCGGGAGTTGCAATTCATGATATCTGACAAAGCCAAAGTAAACATAGATCTAGTCAAAACAGACAGGCAAAGTAATTACATCCTTATATTTTGTCCTCACTAATGGAGTGCCTCTGTTATACCTCACTCAATCTACATGATTATCCCACATCCCTTTTAAAAATTATGCCTTGATGTGCTTTATATATATTAACTATTACTAATACTGGTAATAATAACAATATCCCTTATGTCATTTCTTTAGCTTAGATTATCATTGGAAATATGTCCCAGCTATCTTGTAAATGCCATTGCCCATTTAGGTTTCAGAGACTGTGGTGCTCTGGGAGTCATAATCACACAGAAATGATAGAATATCTCTGTTAAAAACATTAACCTTGGGGGGTAATTAGTCAGCTCAGTGTATTGAGAGTCAGGCCTAGAGATGGGAGGCCCTAAGTTTAAATTTGCCCTCAGATACTACCTACTTGTGTGATCCCAGTCACATAATTTAATTCCCATTGCCTATTCCTTACCACTCTTCTGCCTTAGAACCAATACAAATTATTCATTCAAAGTTAGAAGGTAAAAGTTGAATAAAACAATAAATAAACATGGGCCACTACAAAAGGTTGATTCTTGTGATCATTGAAGATATCTAATGATATAGTAATGATTTTCTCTCTTTTTGAATTTTAATAACATAAAAATAATAAAATTTGATTTATAATTGCAGAGTAATTAAAGAAAATGTTTTAAAAGAATCCTATAATTACATAACTAGAATCTAGTCTTATTTACCTGTACTTTCTACATGAACTCTGTACTCGGTTAAAATAGATGGAATGGTCACACCTCATCTGAAGTTTTTTTAGTCTCTCAAAATTCCTTTTGGACTTACAGATTTAGAGAAATGTCATTATTGTGGCATATTAGCCGTGTTTCCTCTTATACTCCAGGACTATAGGACATCTGAGATTGCCTTCATGTGTGCTTGTGCTCTATCAATACAAATCATAAACAAGACTATGTCCACCCTGATTGCATGAATCTTGCCAATGATTTTTGCATAAATTCACCACACAAATTCATTGTCTTGTATAACTCAGTATGCCAGGGATGTTGGAATGAATTTTAATAGTTGTCCACAGAGAAGATATAAGGTTCAAGAAAGAGAAATTCAAGGAGTTCAGAAACTATATACTTTGAAACCTTTCTGTTTTCATAGCAGCAACTGGTAAAGTACTGGGAAGCCTTTCTCCCGGAGGAAAAGGCCATCACCTAATGAATCAAAAAAGCCAGAGTCCATCTGAGTTTATGCTGGCTTATATACACTATACCTCTCCACCTTTAATAGATGCCAGTTGGATATCCTATTGAACCCCTTTTCCATTTCCTAGGACCAAGCTGATCTAGGAATTCTTCTAATTGTATTTTTCATTTAGATTCTATATGTACTTTCTCACTGATGATAATAATTTCCCATTTAAGCAAAAGGTCTAGTTAAGTGAGAGAGGTATTATTAAAAGGAATATATAGATACAATGTAAAAATAGCTATTTCAGGAGGCTTCTATACTACATAATCTTGAATCATTTTCAAAAAGATCTCTTCTTTTGATAATCTGAAATCTTCCAATCTGCTGTAGTTGATGTTTTTAACAATATATTCTACCTCTTTCCATGATTTTCCCATTTATAATATTTTATGTGGAAATTATAATATTTATCTATGACTCTATAGTCTTTTTAATTTTTTTGGTCAAGAATATAATACAGCAATAATAACTTCTAAAGAAAGGGGGTAAATCTCAACATTTTACTAGGGTAATCAATGAATGTCATATAAGAAAAAAAAAAAAACAGATCATTGCATTACTATCAAGTGCTCCTAGAAAGACAAATCATCTTCCTTGTTTTCAATTTAATTTTCATAGAAACAATTCTTTATATCAGGATGAATATTAGATATTTTTTCCTTCTAAACAAAATAATGGTAAATTATTCAAAATAGTTAATTTATATTGTTACCTCTGGAAATCATGTAGAGGGTCTAAACATAGTTATTCCTGTCATAGCAATGCTTTCTAGTTTAGATGCAATTCTGGTAGAGTTCAGTATCATGAAAAGAAATATTTGGGTAACTGATTAATAGTATATTAAATTGACTGCTTTAGTAAATTGAGTCATTTGAAGGACTTAATTTGGTCCCCTAAGCCTTTTGTCTTTAAGTATTTGCTGGCTTTTGAAGCTCAGATTTATCAGCAGAACACAGAAAATACAGGTCTGTTCATTTCTTGGTATGCCATTAAAGATAGTCTTGCTGACATCAGTTTTGCTATTCTGGTTCAATTATGAAAAACAAATGAGCTAAATTATTAAGCTTATGAGTGTCAGGTGTGTAAGGTTTCTATATATTAATTTTTATCATTATGTTACAATGATTAATCTCATGTGTCATTAACAGGGCATAAATGTTTTTGAATCCTTTTTTTGAATCTGTTATTTTACATTTTTCAATTTTAAAAGGTTTATGACAGATATTATTGTTAACTGATTTAAACATGCCTTTCCAATGAACTTTGAGAATGCTAGTAAATTTCTTGACATACAACACTATGTTTTACTTATCAATTTGACTTCTAAGTTCAGATTCAAAGCTTTGTCTCTCCTTCCTTAACATATGTGACAAATGATTTGAGCCCAAATAATTCATAAGGTAATATACTATTTCATATGTTAAAATATTAATATAAAATGCTAAAATAATATTAAATATAACATACAATATTTTAAACATACATTTGTGCATTGTGTAGTATACCATAAGAAAATATATTAGAAGAAAAATTTCACAACTTGGAGGAATAGTTCAGTGTGTCTTTCAGTGTTATAAATTCACCTGATCCATGTTTAGTAAGTGATTGTTATATTTTTGGTATGATTGGAAAGTTTTGCCTAGTTCTATTTAGAAGAAATGACAATGATTTTAATGTGAGGCACAACTATACAGATATTAAATTGTTCCTGTAAAGAATATTTTTTTAATCCACTGTTCCTAACATTGTTTTGTTGGTGGCATATTCTCAGCACAAAATAGTTTTCTAAGTAATCTTAAAATGTTCCAGCATTTTCATCATGCTTGGATCTCTTTTATATATTTGCAGGACAGACATGCAATGCATGCAGGACTGAGTCAAAGACTTTGTATTAGTCAATGTCATGTAACACTATAGGCCTTTTAAATTCTTGGAATGATTTGGCACACGTTTTTTAGTACTTTAGCAAATAAATAAACATGGAGATACAGGTACACACAAACCTATTTCTATATCATTGTTTCTCTTTTTCTTATCCATTCTGTCATTTTCATTTAATTGGATTGTTTAGTCCACTATATTTAAAGTTTGTAGTTTTCTTCAACTTTTATCTTTAGTATTGCTTTTTGAAGGCTTAAAATACTTTTAATATATACAATTAAATATTTTACTATATTTCAATCCTATTAATAGTTATTTTTTCTTTAAAGACTTAGATGAAACCAATTCCTCTGGTTTTCCTTTCCTTTTCTCCAAGGTCTTCTGTTTTTACATTGCACTTATTCCATTTTTAAAAAATACATTGTTATTATTTTATTTTCATTCCTTCTTGTCTATTACTCAATTTTGTTATCTGATTTACATTATACACCTTTTTATTGCTTCTTTAATATCTTTTGTTCTTCAAGGAATTTAAGTATATGAAGTAACTTCCTATTTTAATAATTCATCATCCCATATTTTTCTGTTATGACTGCCAGAAATAATATTTCAAAAGAAAATCAAAATGGGTAGAAGTAGATCCTTTGGTAGAAATAATTCCATATATCAAATTGTATGATCAAGTTGCACCTTCTGGCTGCCTCCTCATTTTTCTCCTTCCCTTTGACTATATTATTTCATTTGTGCGTCCTTGTTTCTACTATATTTCTGTGTCAAATACTACTTGGAACTGATGAATTTCTTCTCTTGTACCAGGATGTGGTCCATGTATGTGTGACTCCCTCTTAGAAATATTTTGCCAATGTACCAATTCCTCCCAATTAAATTGATCATGATTTTCCAATCTTTCACAATAGTCATAGAACACCTCTTCCCTCATGGAAAGATTTGTCATCAGTATCTCATTCTCAACTTAAGTTAAAACCTCTATCTCATTTCTCCATTGTCAGTTCATTACTTATTTTTTCTTCCACTTGTCTACAATCTCTTTTTTCTAATATATTATAGTTATAATAGTCCCCTTAATGCTTACCTGTTGACTTGAAATGGGTACATAAATCATTTCCATTTGTCCTCTCACTGTCATCTCCCCATTCTACAATTTTATTCCACTAAACATACTGATTTATTTAATCTCTCCATGGGACTTCATATTTGTTTCTCTTACTTCACTTCCCCTATTTGTTTCAATTCCACTTAGATCTTAAAACTCATGTGGTATTTAAAAATTATCTCTTAATAATCATTTTTAAGGTTTTATCACATAGGCTGAATATTTTTACTTCTCAATTAAAAACATTTCTAAACATGAAGAAATTCATTTCATAATTTATCTTTACTTGATAATTGTCAGATGTGCAAGTTGAATACTATGGCAATTGAAAGAAATTATTAATCCTACATATATTTTTATGAATGTATATCCATTTCATTGATGATTATACTTATGTCACTAGATATGTTACTTTGAGTTCCTCCTTAATCTCTTTTGTTTTTTTAAATATTCTATTCTATCTCCTTTGGTGATTTCCAGTGCAAATATACAATCATGTGCTATCACTTTCTTGCCTTTATGCTGAATATTTTTCGTTATGAATTTTTGCAGACTTGTCATTTGCCGTTGAAATTGTTGAATTTAATCACTATGTTTCTTGGTGTTTTTTTGTTTTTCTTCTACTCTTGCAAACAATCGATGGTTTCTTTAAATTAGTATTTTGCTTTCTGAAGTCAGATATTCTATACCAACATTAGTGAAGCCACAACAGCATGTGTGCAGAGCCAGCACATGGGGAATCTTCTCAGCTTCAGAGGACATTTTTGCATGCCTCACCCCTCTGTACAGTCACTCAAAGGAAACACTTCCTCTCTCAGCTCTCTCTGGTAACACAGAGGTTCATAGACAGCTTGAATTTGCCTTTACCAATGCTGTTCTATACAATTTGGCATTATTTACTATATTGAGGAGTTCATATTTTTTGATCTGTCACATTATTCCAGGGGACCTATTGTTCTGAAGTTATCACAGTAGAGGCTTTCTTTGAGGTCAATGGTTTTTCCTTATAGAAAGATTACATAGTCCATACCAGAATTGGATTTTGTGATTCTTCTGTCACAATTTCATGCATTTTGGAACTTTTAAAATCCTAATTTGTTAATCATTTCCTGAATCTTTGTAGTTTCAGTTTTTCAATCTGTTGGGATTTTTAAAAATTTCTGCATGAATATCTATGAATTCTGACTTGTATTTTTGACTAGTTTCTTTACTTGTGGATGACACTTCTCTTTCAAAGCATGCTGTAATTTTTCATTTCATGCTTTCTTGGGCAAGGTTCTGTGTTTCATCATGCACTGATTCTCTTTCCTTTGTCTTGTAATATCTGTTAAAATTATTTTGTAATATCTTTCAGGTTTAAGTACTTATCCTTCTAGTTTTAGAATCCTCCCTTTATGTTTTATCTATTTATATACATTGTTTTTCCCCCCCGACATATCTCCATTACTTATTTTTGATCCTTCCCCTTTTGCTGGTGAGCACATATATCCCATGACTAGAGCATAATGTTTTCTTTTATTCTTCCCTCATTGGGAAGCCCCATGTCTCTATCCCAAATGATTCCTGGGGGAACTAGACCAGTCCAATATGGTTTTCAGCCTCATTTCGTTCAGGATTGGTGCAGTCATAGATACACACTCCTTGCCTTAATTCTTCCCCTTTTAATTTCCTTTACATTAAGTGGGAAATATCAATGAATGTCAATTTTTCTTCAGCTAATGTGAAGTCACATAAGAACTTCCAGGCAATGTCTTTGCAGCCTGAAGACCCTATATCACTATATTTGAATGTAGACGATGACGTACTTACTTCTCTTACCCATTCCTTATTTTATGATTAGAAAGAACCAATATCTGTCATAGGTTTAAGATGAGATATCAGTAAAGAGTAGGTGAGGTGTGCAGCAGAGTGTATTGCCCTAATTTGGGTCATAGGCACAAACTTCTAGATCACTTTGTGTAGCATTTTGTTGCTGGATACTATATGTCAGAAGTGATGAATAATTGCTCTAAATACTAAATTCCTAATGATAAATGAAGGAATTTTACATTTTTCTTGTTTTTCATCTTGTGGTTTTAGCAATGATTGCTCTGTATCTTTTGCATAATTTGTGTATTTGTGTGTGTGTTCCTGTGTGTGTGTATGTGTGTGTGTTTGGAGGGGGAGTTAAGAATATAGGGAAATTGTCTAACAATGTTTTGTTGGGTCTACAAATGGATGTCTGGAAGTCCATGCCATTAATATTAACATTAATTAATTGATAATCAGTGGGAATGGGATCAGAATATACTTTAATACGTATACAGGAAATACTTGCATTTGATTAGTCTTCCCATCCTATAATACTCTAAAAAGAAGTAGAAACAAGATTTCTGGATGGAGACAAAACTACATGCTGATCATTCAGCATTTATGTTAAACTCTATATTTTTATCTACTTATTGTCAATGAACAAAGCAAATATTTTTACCTAGAAAATTTCATTTCTAAGTTATTTTCCCCTTGATGAACTAATCTATAAATAAAAATTTAAAAGTATGACAGATTATTAACAGTAAGTTTGCATAGAAAACATAATATCCTTAGGAAATTTAGACTGGATTGTATATAAATGTCTAAATCTTACTGTAAGTCATCTTCTATCAGACTTAAATTTATTTTAGAGAAAAATGAAAAACTCAATGACTAGTATATAAGTGATCTGTTCAGTTTTAAGATTGTGTTAAAACAGCAAATCATAGAACCACAGATTTAAAACTAGAAGAATGCTTTGCATCTTCTAGGTCAAATAATCTGACACTCAATTTAGAAATGAAAAAACTGAGATCCAGCAGGATTAATTTACTTGCCTATGTGCATACATTTAACTTTTAATATTTTAACTGTCCTGTTATGATGATTTATTATAATGGATATTTGAAAAAATTATAAAGAACTCTTTGTATATAACAGATATGAAGACACTATATAATTTCCAGTAGTAATAGTAGTGGAATATTAAAAGTTCAAAACAGGCTTTACATGGGTGAGGGAAGAGGGATGGGCAGATCTGCAAGACCATAATCAAGAGAAGAGGAAAAATTTATATCACTTGAATTTACCATGTTGTATTACCTTTTGGATAAGGCATAATGGTGTACAAAAAAATAGATTGACTTTTTAAAACATCAATCCTTCCTCTGATTCCCTTCAAATACTCTGTAAGGAAGAATGGAAATATTTCACGGTTTATATTTCTCATTTTGCATATTTCCTCTGTGTACTTGTGACTCTTTTCTATTTGAGCAATATTAAAAGGACTTAGTGAAATTAGATAAATAGAATTGTTCTGGCTGAGTATTCATAATTTTCCCCTGATAGAACATTGAACTACTTATTCAAGAAAATCAGAACTCTAGAGACTTCAGATTGATGGCCTGCGGATGAGAGAGATTACTCCTTTTTATCTTCACCCCCTGAGAAGAAGGTTTGTAAGTAATCTCACAGACAAGCTTTTTTGAAACTAATAGGATGGTGTTTCCATTCCCTGAGCTTCTTTTATGTCATGCTACTGTGCATAATAGCAAAAGGAGACAAATGAGGAAAGAATAAGAAACATTATTATCACCTTGGTTGTTCA
This sequence comes from Monodelphis domestica, assembly GCF_027887165.1. Taxonomy (NCBI): domain Eukaryota; kingdom Metazoa; phylum Chordata; class Mammalia; order Didelphimorphia; family Didelphidae; genus Monodelphis; species Monodelphis domestica. The sequence continues at coordinate 364,612,697 of NC_077229.1, forward strand.
GATGGTCTTAATGTTGACTTTTTATTCTTTCATATTACTAGCACTGATGGTAGAAAGATACCAAATGACTAATTGGAAATGGAGAAGATTTGAATGATGACTAGCAGATGAAAACAGTTATCAAAGAACTGGTAATATCAAACAAATTTTACAGAGGATTATTGTTCAATATTTCAGAAAATATATATTTAAAAAGAAACACTCTGCATGCCCCACTTCACCTTATAAACTCTGCATGTTTCAGTTCCCTTATCTATATGATATGGAGAAGTGAAGGGGAGCAACAGGATTTATTGAACCACATAATCAGGACAACTTCAAAAGTGAATATTAAAAGAAAAGTGTGCTGATTTTCTCCTCAGAATGAGTACATTTAGGAAATGATAGCATTGTTTTGTCTTTATTGATTAGTTGTTTCCAGTCATGCCCAACTCTTTGCAACACCTTTTTTAATAGGCAAGGTGGTTCTTGGCAAATATACAGAAGTGGTTTGCCATTTCTTTATTCAGTTAATTTTACAGAAGAAGAAACTGAAACAAAAAAGGGTTAAGTGACTTGTGCAGGGTCACATAGCTAGTAAGTGTCTGAGACTGGATTTGAACTCAGGTTTTCCTGACTCCAATACTGCCATTTTATCCACTTAGCCACTTATCTGCCCCACTTATTTTTTATGCTTTTTATACTTATTTTTGATATTTTTTTAAATGTGAATCACTTAACCCCTTTATCAAAGGTTCTACAAGTACTTTTATAAGACCGTCACTTCAGTTTCAAGGCAGGTAAATTCAAAGCAATTTTGGCAACCTTTCCAAAAGAATATTTCTCATCAATGGCTTTATAGATGGAAGTATCCTAAGGTCTATAGTCCAATACACTCATTTTATCGATAAGACACATGAAGTCCTTGGTGATTATTTAAAGTACCTCTGGTCCCAAGTAGAGTAGTTAAAAGAGCTAAAGTTTGAACCCTTGCCTGTTGGCTTCAAATCCAGGAATCTTTTCATAATAGACAATGAAATTTCTAGATACCATAGGTCCCAAAGATCATAATAATTTATATTATTAAAGGATATTAATGATAATTTAATTTAGCTCTTTCATGTTACAGGTAAAAACACCGGATTTCCAAATGGATTAATTATTGAAACTCATTAGGTAGTAAATGGTAGAATCAAGATTCAAAGACAACCCTTCTACCTCCACTGTACTACTTAAAGGCAAGACATGATATGTATATATATACATATATGTGTGTGTGTGTGTGTGTGTGTGTGTGTATGATAGATGTACCTAAATATTTGACAAATTGTCATATTACTTGTCATTTAGTTTCTTGCTACTATCTACTAAGATCCTTTTATGGGGCCTTAGTGTAGTGTTAGGATAAATGTATATACAAAGATTCCATATATCAAACATGTGTGATGCCATATCCCATGAAACTGGAAAGATGTTTATTTCGAATTTCAGATACATTGAAAAGCTTTTATTTTTTTCTGTCACTTAGCCTATCTCTATGTAAGATTTTTTTTTATTTTTCCCTTATTAAATATAACTGTCAATGAATAATTATTAAATTATAGAGGGATTTTGTTCAACTCATATGGAAGAAGTCTTGACACTGGTAAAATCATACCTCTTCGAAATATTGGAGCAGATTATAAGAACTGGACTTATAGGATCTCAACACTAGAAGGAGATCAGAGGCTATCAATCTAACCCATACTTAAACAAGAATCTCCTCTACATTGTATACAAGTGGATATGCAGTTTAATCCCATAGCATAGTGACATGGAAAGGTCATCATAAGAGATGATTTCCTAGTGTCCTGAAATGTTAAGCCTGGGCTCTAGGCCAAGTATTTCAGAAAATGCAGCATTAATGCCTCAAGGAGCAAAGAATTACCAGGTGGATCCAAATCAATGGAAGCTAAAATCATATTTCATCCAGCAAACATACGGCATTTAGATGTAAACTATGTGGGATCAATAATATATGGGAATTAAAATAAATATTTTGGCTTCTCCTTCAGAGACTGAAATAATATAAGGAGTGGGATTTCTGAGAAGTTAGGATTGAGGGTGTGTGTATATTTTTTTGCTATTTATTTTAATTAAATATGCTTTCATTACATCTAACCAGTATTAAATGGTTTTAAATTGAAATTAGGTGCTAGTTAATATTTCTTAATGATAAGGAGAATTTAGTTGTTAGAGGTTCAAAAGTAGTGGAGAAGAAATATACTCCAACACATCAGGATTACCTTTGCAACACCTTTTTTAATGGGCAAGGTGGTTCTTGGCAAATATACAGAAGTGGGTTGCCATTTCTTTATTCAGTTCACCCAGGAACCCCGAGGGGCAAATATGTTATTCTAGGTTTGAAAGGAGGAGACAGAGAAGACACTCCAACATTTAAAGGTTTGCAAGGAATTTTATGCACATGTTCTCATTTGATCTTCACAACAGGTAGAGTCAATAGATGCACATAACAAAAGAAGGAATTGTGAATAATAAACAGCATTGGAGGCTTTAACAGAAAGAAAACCAGCAACTGTTTAGTTGATCTCAGATGACACACAATTTCCTCACCCTTCCCACCCAAATATCACCATTTTATATTTTCTAAGAATAACTTGATCATTAAATCCATTCATACAAGTCTCATGCATATATAAACAGAAGCACTGTCTGAACACACAAATATTTGAAAAGCCATATGGAGGCTTCTATGAATATAATATTTTATTATAATATATAAAAACAATTTAAAGAGGAAAACCCATAGCATAAAAAGCCTTTAGAATATAAAGATTTAGTTTAAATATTAATATTAATAGATACTAAATATGTCAGTATTGATATAGATTAATTGAGAACAAGGAGGGATTTGAGGCTCAAGAAACATTTAATAATCAATTACAAAGGCCCAGACACTACACTAGGTTCTGGAAATACAATAAAAAATAATATTCCTTATGTCCTAACCTCAGATCATTTAACTAAGTTGAGCCTTTTGTTTTTCCTCAAAACTGTTTGAATGAGGAGAGCAATATATACTAAAGGGATAGTAATGGATGGAGACAACAAATTTAAATGATATTCCTACTCTTTGGAGAAAAAAGATCTCAATAGTAGGACTATATTATACTGATCCATTAAAATGTTTAATGAAATCTCTTCAACCCTTCAATTTCTAGGTGTTAGACTATACTATTGAGAAAACTTTTTTTCATGTGTCATAATCTGAATAACCTGGAGACTGTGGCATTTAGGAATAAAAGATAAATTGAATCATAAGTGAAAATAATTTTCTTAAATAATCATTCTAAAATAGTCACTACCAATGTTATTTAAATAAGTGATGCTCATAAATCCAATGTCAGTGAGTAGAAAGCCTTTATCCTGATGACCCCTTATAGATAAATCAAATTAAGTGCATTAGAATACAAAATAAATCTTATCATATCAACTTGGCATGCATTATTAAAAATAAAAATTTTATATGAAGCAAAGACTGAAAATAATATTAACTCAGTTGTGACTTGATTCTTTATTTCTTACTCAGAAAGATTGACTGATTTCATCAGTGTAATGAAGAAGATAACATACTTGCTATTACTGATTTTATCTTGTCAATTAATGTTAAATGGAACATAAAGATGACACAATGATAAAAATGATGGTGGAAAATAACTAAGGCAGGGGACAAAGTCTTGTTACTGTCCATGCAGTTTTACTATATAGTATTTAATTTACTGGTCAAAAGATGGAAGCATTGTAAACACTCATAGATACATGGATGTAAAATGGAGAAGAGATATGCTATACTGAAGACCACATATAAGTTATTTAAGAGTAAGGATGGCCGAATTTTTTGTAGGAAGCAGAATTTGCATAAGAAAATAAAGAGAATAGGAGGAATAGGATCAGGTTATTATAAGATCATGAGCCCACAGGAAATAGAAAAAAAAAGATGGCATCAGATAGAACTTTCAATGCTTTATGAATCTTGAGAGTGAATGAAACATATAAACAGACTTGCATGACACTTAAGTTTTAGATCTGTCATTGATTCTCTTCTCTCTTTAAGTTGTCCTTTAAGTGACTGGAGTTTAGTGACCCAGGGGTAAGATTAATAGCCAAATTGTTCTGGAGTCTATCCATGAAAGAGGTATCAAAAGATCCTTTATTGGATAGTGTGACTCCCCAATGAGACTCTAATTAAACTTAGTGTTAGATTTGGGTACCTTGAAACCATTTTAATTCCATTTCACAATTCACTATAGGAAAAACTATTTAATTCAAGAAATATTTATTAGACACAAGACATTTACAAGGCATTTTGGGAAACAAAAGTAGATGTAACAAGGACTGTGATTCAAGTAACATTAAAATGAATGGGCAATAAAGTTATATATGTATATATAAATAACCAGAATAAGAGTGGGTATTGTAGAATATTATTTACTTGGGGAGGGGGAAAATCACTTGATTTAAAATTAAACATGTTCAAGTCAAATTTTGGATCTGCTAATTGGCACTTGTGTCACTTTGGATAAGACAGTTAACCTTACTGGGCCTTTTTTTCTGTAAAGACTTTTCCAAGCTTTATCTATTATCCATTGAGAAATCTATTAAATATCTGGTCAATAAGCTATAAGAAATTTGAGGAGACAGTTCACATTTCCCTGAGGGAAATTAACAAACTCAGTAGTAGTTTGATTAAAAGAAGAGAAGGGCTTCATAAGACAAAGATGTGGAGGTGGGGAGTACATGGGCAAGAAGTTGCAATATGAGCTAAGAAATGGAAATAGGAGAGCACAGTTTGCAAAGGGTATTTGGTTATTCCTATAGTTCTGTTGGATGTCAGAGTGTATAAAAGGACGATGTATAAGAAAATGGTTTACAAATAGATTGGAATCTAATTCTGGAATACTTCATATACCAAGATAAAGTTTACTATTTATTTAGTAAAAAAATATAGGTAGGAGGATTTTTTTTTTGTAAAAGAGTTCTCTGGTCAATTGTGCAATAAGAGATGACTTGAATAGACGAGTGAAAGATAGTGCAGAGGTCAAAGATTCCAGTTGAGAAAGAATAATTCTAAACTAGAAAGGTTGTAGTAGAGTTTGTCAGGGAATATCTTTTTGAATGCATAAGTAAATAACTATGTTGTATAGAGCTTAAATGACTAAGAAACCAATTAGATGTTGGAAATGAGGTAAAAGATTAATGGATGCATGTAGAAGCTACTAGACCAGGTAAATGAGAGAATAGTAATCCTATCAACAAAAATATGGGGTGAGTTTAGTAGATCTTTAAATGGCAGCTCAGTTTTGGATGCAATGAGTCTGAGATGGTGGGGCATTTAACCAGAGATGAGTAGGAGGCTGTACAGAATATGAGAATAAGGGGCTGGGGTAGTGGTTGAAGAATGGAGAATTAGATTAAGGAGTCTTCTACAAAGAGATGATGATTACAGTAATGAGATCAAGAGAACAAATGATAAGATAATTCTGACAGGTAGAAAGAGAGCAAAATCACAGGGAGGAAAAATGTGCAAAATCATGTGATCAATAATATAAAAAACAGCATAGAAGTTGAGAAGTATGCAAATAGAGAAAGGACTTATTAATTTAGCAATAAAGAAGTCAGTAATATTACAGAGATCAGTTTCAATTATTTAATAGACACAAATCATATTATAAGATGCTGATTAGTGATGAAGTAGGGGCAACAAGTATAGGCATTTTTCTAAGGGTTTGGCTGTGAAAGGGAAGAGAGTTAGAAGAATGGAGGAAGGCTAGGACTGGATTTTTTTTTAAGATATTGGGGAAGGAATCAGAGGATAAGGAAAAGTTAGTTATGAGGGAGATGGAGGAGATGACTTTAAAAATAGGTTTCCAAGGGGGAAAAAAAGGGAATGAAATAAAGTGTATAAACACATATAGAGGTTAATGCCGGAAGAGCCAATCTATCTCCTGTACAACTAGGGGAAATAAGGAGAGGATGGATGTTCAGTTGATTTGAAGTATGGAAATGGAAATTTGCCATTGATGACTTCATTGTTGGAAGCAAGTAAGAGAGCAGGGACAGAGGAACAGAAGGAGAGAAGAAAGGACTTAGCTCTTCTGAGGGTTAAATTGGTAGTGCAGAACATAGGGAGAGAAGTTAAGATTTGACAAAAAAATGTCTGTAGGGAGTATGGTAGAGTTCATCAGAGAAAGAAATAAGTTGTAGTGAGGAGGGCCCAATTGATTTTAGGTAGCATAAATTTGTAGTGGACTTGGTCAGAAATGCCTGGAACATAGTAGTTATTTAATTAATGTTTATTTATTTATCTATTTCCTCCAGTAATATTCAGGGTTTTTTTCTGAATCAGAAAAGTAAAGGCAAATAATATAATATTTCAGGGTTGGTATCTAGAAAGATGCAAGCAGGAATAAGACAATGGAGCAAGGTATTCAGAAATCAAGGATGGAGGGAAAAGTTAAACATCATAACTAACATTTAAGTTTAACATTTAACAACTCAAGATTTCAAAAAAAGAAAATTGATGTTGAAAAGACTTTATAACTAACCCAAGAAAACAAGATTAAAGCTACCTACTTTAACTACATGTTATTGTGAGGATGAAGATTGTGTTTAGGAGGGAAGAGGCACAGAGAGCTATGGACAAAAGGAACTAAGTAATGAAAGAATTCCATTAATAGATTTTGGAGGTAGAGCACTTGTGGGATGAGGTCAAATTCAAATGAAAGAATGATTAATAAGGAATTCCAGTCAATTCATGCCAATTACTATTTCTGGAAGTTTGTCAGTGGACAAACTTCCAAGGAATAAATGAAAATAAAAAATAATTTGAGAGAGTATAGAACCAAGGGTTTTATGATAAGGAAAACAACATAAATGTATATATATATATATATATATATATATATATATATATATATATATATGAATTGAGGAAAACTAGCAGGAAACAGGAAATTATAAATTCATGAAAATAGGTACAATAGATGGGCTAAAGTTACCTGATGAAAAAGAGGAGTAAAATGAAGCATACTGGGGCAAAAATTAGCTCTGGAAAATAGAAAGCCTGCTTCTTACTTCAAGAATTATGCTCTAGGGGGCAGCTGGGTAGCTCAGTGGATTGAGAGCTAGCCCTGGAGACGGGAGGTCCTAGGTTCAAATCTGGCCTCAGACAGTTCCCAGCTGTGTGACCCTGGGCAAGTCACTTGACCCCTTGGGCAAGTCACTTGACCCCCATTGCCTAGCCCTTACCACTCTTCTGCCTTGGAGCCAATACACAGTATTGACTCCAATATGGAAGGTAAGGGTTTAAAAAAAAAAAAGAATTATGCTCTAATTAAAAAAAAATAGACACCAATGTCTCCTTACAATGCCTTATGAAAACCTTTTATTCTGTAACAATAAATGACATTTGTATAGTGTTTTAAATTTTTCATTGTGGTTTTTATAAATCAACTCATCTGTCTTACAATGACCCTATGGGATGTTATTCAATTATTTATTCATATCTGACTCTTCCTGAGGTTTTTGTGGCAAAGACATTGAAGGGGTGGAACCAAGGTGGCAGAGAAGATACAGGACATATTTAATTTCTACCAAATTACCCTCCAAAAAGCAATGATATAATGCTTCATAATGAATTCTGGAGCAATATAACACAAAAAAAGACAGTGAACTAATTTTTTCAGGCCAAAACCACTTAGAAAGCTGGCATGAAGGATCTAATGCACAAGGGTAGGAATCTATCACAGTACTCCAGGGCAGCCCTACCAAGTGTATAATTGAAAATCTGTTACCCTAAAAAAAAAGAACTATATTTCCTGGGAGCCCACTGACTACCTGAGATTATATACTTCCTGTGTACAGAGCATATAATGGGAGGATGGGGTTGTAGCCTTTGATGGTCGTGAATGGGAATTTCAAAAATGGATAACCAGCAATGGGCACATAGTTTTAATTTGTATCCTCTTTATTCCTTGATTTCTAATTATCTTTAATAAACCTCTGTAAAATATAATGTTTTTATTTTTAGAGATTAAATTTTTAAATTTTATAAAATGGCAACATGAAGGGACAAGAAACTCAATTTTTTTAAGATAGCCTAGATAATTTTTTTAAGTCACTTTTCTCCTGCCAAGGCTTTTTGCCCACCCCACCCATCCTTGCAAACTCCAGATCTCTTTGGAGTTGCTGAGTTTTTCTTTTCCTGTTTTTTGCCTGGTTGCTTGCTCTCCCTACTGGCCAGGCTATTTTAAGTCAGGGGACTCTTGGCAAAGAAGAGATAAACCACTTCTCTCACCCAACTACTTGAGTCCTCGTTTCTCATTCCTCCTTCATGCCTTCTTACTTGCTGCTGATTCTGGCTCTGCTGATACTGCTTCCTCATGACCTCCTCAACCCAGATAGCTCACCAGGCCTGGCTCCAGCCCCTGACCCCAGAAATCCTTCTCCAGATCTCAGGCTCCACTCCTAGATAGGCCCCTGCCCCTACCTAACCCTGACTACTGTTTACACCCTTACTGGGCTGATTGCTGCTGCAGAGAAGCTAGGACTCCTTGGAACTGCTTCTCAGGGCAGATAGTAAAAAAACAAAACAAACAAACAAACCAACAATCAGCCCTGGGTGTCTTTTCCCTTAGGCACCAATTAGCCTCCTAACTCTGGAGAAACTCTTGTTTTCCCTCAGTGGGGATGAGGAGAAGGAAGAGACTCTTCCAAATAGGAAGCTGATTACAAGCGTGGCATATTCTATGAAAGAGGAGTGCATTACCTATTTCAAAGAGCCTCCAGCTTGAGGATGTTTTATTTTTTTTCTTTTTACCATTGATCCTTTCACTTATCTTGCTTGAGATTCAGGGGAGAAATTTATCCTCCTACAACCCTTTGCCATTTGGGCCTGCTCAGACCCAAAGAATCATCTACCTTGAGATTCCTCAAACCCATGTTCTCCCTCACTATGGGAAATTCCACAGTCCTGACAAAAGGAATCTCAATGGATTAAAAAAAAGGAACTTTAAAAAGATTGTAGGTGAATTTTTTGAGCCTTTTAAACTCCCATGTTTTATAAAAGCCTCTGTATTTTATTATATTTTGCTGATTGTTTTGTTTAAGATTTAATTTTGTTGTTGAAGTTCATATATTAATGTATTTGATACTGTTCTATTACACTGAATCATTTTAATCTACTGTATTTTAACTATTAGATATATTCTGTTACCTTTCTCCTATGGCTACTGAACAAAATATTTGTAAAATATTGTAAAAGTTCATGAATAGTTTTTTTTTTCCCATTCTTCATTTGTTAATTGTCACATAGATAATGGATGGACTTAATTTGGCTAAAAACCTTTAGAGAATTTAATAAGCTAAGAATTTAATGGTGATTCTAAGGGGCTTTCAGAAATAATTTTAGTAACTAGTAGTTTCTGAATGGATGATATATATCTATGTGTGTGTGTGTATACATACATATATATATATATATATATATATATATATATATATATATATATATATATATATATATATATATATATATATATATATATATAAAGAATGGTGTATTAAAGGTAGAGAAACAAAGAAATGTTCCTACCAAGATGTTTCTATAAATCAGGAAGCTGGAAAAAGAGCTCCTGAAAAACCTCTTCAAGTTAATTTACTTCCACCAGAACAATCCATATTTCTTGGTGACCTAAATAAGTTTTACATTGTTAAAAATGTATATTTGCCAAGGTTGAAAGATTTTCTATGTCTGTAAAAATTGTGACAAATATCCATCAGTTCATAGGTTTGGTTTTTTTTCTTTTGTCATACAACAACTTATATGAAATATGATAGTGCGTTTGTTTGCTATTATAATTAAATGGGCTATTATAACTCGGGATATTAATACTTTTTGAATTTGCATTACATGTTGTATTATTGTTCTTTATTAAAAAAAAACCTGTTACTTTAGTGAAAATCATTTGCTTTGCACTCATAATGGATCATGGCTAGGTATGAAGAGGAAATGGATCTCATTTTTGGTGAGAAACCTTGTATTCTCCATTTCCTTAGCTGACACAGTGTGTCAATGATTATGTTATATATATATATATATTTTTTTATTTTTAAAACTCTTTTATTATTGTTTTTGCTTGCATGTGGAATATACTACTTCAGGTTTTTTGTTTTTCTTCTTTTTGTATTTGAAGCACGTCACCAGTATTGAGAAGATTTTCTTTAACTTTTTTGATTTTGCAGTAATATAAGTTTTAAATATCTTTGTTATAATGTCAGTCCATACCCCCAAAAGCCTCAGACTATAAAAAGTTATGCCATTGGTTGTTTAAAAAACATTTATGGGACTTTGCTTAATGATTCTGTCTGATTCCAGGAGAAGGGAATGCAAAAAGAGCCACTGCACAGTGCCAAAGAAGCACAAAGCTACTTGCATAGTGCTAATGGAGCACAAGGTCAAAAAAGAAAAACAAAAAACAAAAAACAATCCAGGTAGGATTGATGAACTTCTAAGAGAATACAAAAGGACTTGAACCTAGTGTGAGATTCAAGGTGGCAAAATTTGACATATGTTAAGATGTAGGACTCCTTGTATCCACACTCTTTGTGAAATACTCACAAACAAGTACTGAAGTATGGTGATCATTCTGGCGATCATTCACTCCCTAAGAGTGAAGGTAAAATAAGTCCAGGGAATGACACTTCCCTATCACACAAAAATCTAGTCCCTATTTTGACTTTCATAATGTGGCAACTTTCTGTAGTCTTGGCTACTGATTGGGTAAGTACAAACTTACATATATCACTTTAATTGGGCCCTGATTCAAGGACCTATTTTTCTTTTATTTAGAATTTTTGCACATAAGACTTTGATAGTCTATATTTCATTCAGAAATTATTTTTATTTAGATTTTTAAAATACCTTTTATTTCTCTTGTCAATTGATTCATATACCTCATAATTCAGCCATGCATCCCTAAGTGATCTCTATGTTTTTCCACACCCTCTTCTGGGGGGAATATATAATTATTTGAAATTGAAAATTTTAAATTCTTTTTGAGAGTAATTTTAGGTTAAGAAACTTGCTACCTCTCTAAATCCAGAAAGTGAACTGTTTGGAGAAGGCACCATGAAGATGCCTCCACAGACCATATGCTGCACCAGAAGATTCAGAGTGAACTTTGGGATTTGGTGATTTGAAATGTATGGGGTTGAATTAATTTGTTTTGTATGTATATGTTTATGCCAAAGGGGACTTCCACATACTAGCTTTTTATCAATGTGCCCAGTAATCATTGGTTTTCTTCTCTTTTCCTCTTATCCTCAAATTATTGTAATTTCAAAGTTGGTATGTTTATAAGACCCACTGGAAAGACTATTCTTCCTCAGCTCTCAGGGGGGAATTTATAATTGAAAATCTGTTACCCTAAAAAAAAGAACTATATTTCCTGGGAGCCTACTGACTTCCTGTTGTTATGTACTTCCTGTATACAGAGGATAAAATATGAGGACAGGGAGAGTCCCGCCTCTTCTTGGGCTTGCAGCCAGCAGTGATGGTGGTAAATGGGGATTTTAAAAGTGGCTAACCAGCCATGAGCATGTAGTTTTTAATTTGTATCCTCTTTATTCCTTGATTTCTAATGATCTTTAATAAAACTCCATAAAATATAATATTTTATAATTAGAGATTAAATTTTAAATTTTAAACAAGATAATAGACCTTGCACACAAATGAAATAGAAGCAAAAAACTTCTGGAACTCTCAGCCAAGATAGCAAGAGTGGTCAGTCAACTGCTCAAAAGCAGATTACTGAGGTCCCTTTGCCAGCTCTGGGTGTAAGCTTCTTGTCTCATTACCCATACACAGAACCAGTTGCAATTTTGGGACAGAATCATAGGGTGAAGAGCAGCACCATCATATGCCACACTTACAGTAATAGGAGAGCAGGGAAACTTGGTCAGAGTTTCACGGGGCAAAAGAGTACATGGGGTTACTCACAGACCAGAGCATAGGCCTAGTGAGTATTTGACACACCTGTCCTCATATCATACCCCTTTGGAAGCATTAAAAGCAGATAGATCCCTAGTGCCAGCTCTGAAGACAGCTACATAAATAACCTTAAGTTTGGAAATGTATTTCCTTCACCACAGTTACAGAGACAAAGTTTAATAGTTGTTTTTTTTTTAACAAAAACAAAAGAAAAGAAAAAGGTAAGAAAAAGAGAAGGCAAACAAACAAAAATAAACAGCATAATAAATTATTTTGGTGATAGGGGAAATACAAATTCAGAAGACAAAATAAATCAATGCTGCTTTTAAACCCTTCAAGAAAAATATGGATTGCTCTCAATCCCTCCAAAATGATGTATTAAAATTAGATATGGACAAGTGAAATCTAATAACTCCATGAACATCAAGAAACAATCTATGAGGTGGAGCATAGCCAAGATGGTGATTTAGCAGCAGCAAAAGCTAAAACTGTCCTGACAATCTTTCCAAATTTGTCTTTAAAAAGATCCTCAAAATGACAGGAGTGAAAAACAAAAAGCAAGATGGAAGCATAAGATATGCCTTAGGTGACAAAAAAAATGGGCAGGTATTATGATCTCAGATGAGGTTAAAGCTGAGATATGTTTAATTAAAAGAAGTATAAAAGATTACTAAATTATGTTCAAATGTATGATTGATAATGAAGCATTATAAGTAGTTTTGTGATAAGAATTTAATGGTTAATTAAGAATAAGTTTTAAGATCAGAGAAATAGTTTTGTCATTTTATGCTGTCCTTTTTAAGAAACTAAGCAGATAAGTTCCTATTCTGGCCCTTTAAGGGAAGAGCAAAAAGTCCATTGAGAAGAGAATTCTGGGATCCATTTTCTCTGACAGTCTAGAAGAGGTGTGGCTGTTGTGAGCTCTTGATCCTAAAGACAATTGGTGGCAGTTGAAAAGAAAGAAACAGAGATTTAAGAAAGCTGCAGAGACTGAGGATTTTTCCTTCTTAGCCCTCCAGAGACTAGCTTTGAGGATTATTCACAAGAACAACTCCAGGGGGCACAAGAGAGCTTGTCTGTGAAAAATTGTCATAGGCAGCAGTATTCTCTTCACTTGAATGAGAGAGAGGTTCTGAATTTGGTTTTCTTTATGGAGAAAGAAACACTTTAGGAGGTGTTTGAAGATAAAGAATTCATATTAATTTAAGATTTTATAATTATCTTAGGATAAATTAGTCAGGTAGATTTTCATTTTAGTGAGAGAATATGGTTTAAGTCAGGCCTATTTATAGGCAAGAAGAAGCTTTGTTAGAAGCAGTTGGTGGGGGTGCTGTTATTTAGAAATCTTAGTGTTATGGTTAGGAAAATCCTGTCCTGTCCTATTTATAAATCCAGTATCCTGTCCATGCCTCTTCTCAGAGATATACATAAATTACATTGGATTAAACTACATCTGGCCTTCAATATCCCGCCTGAAACCAGCTTGACCCAAACAAGATTTAATATACCCATTACAATTGGTAATACTGATAACTGCTTGGTCACATATCAGCTTTAGCTGTATCAATAGCAGCTTCAGTTTGATTATTACAGTTGACCAGCTTTAATTTAATTTTGTTTAGAATCCTGTCTTACCCTATAGAGAAGGAGAAGGGAAATAAAAAAGGAGGTGGGAAAGAATATTATAAATGAGGGAGAAGTTTGGGGGTAATTAAAAGAGCCTATAGGGGAAATAAGAGAGGGAGAGGCAGGATGGGGAGGGGGAAGGAGAGAATGATTAGAAAGAGCAGGATTAAAAGAGGAAATCAAGATAGAGGGAAATACACAGGTGGTAATCATAATTGTGAATGTAAGTGGAATGAGCTCACCCATAAAACAGAAGTGAATACCACAGTGAATTAAAAACAAAAATCCTTTCATATTTTGTTCACAAGAAACACATTTAAGGCAAGTAGACACACGGAGAATAGTGGTAAGAGGCTGGATCCAGATATATTGTGCTTCAACTGAAACAAAGTAGGAGCATAAGTCATGATGTTAGACAAAGCAAAAAAAAAAAGATCTGATTAAAAGAAATAAGAAAGGTAATTTCACCTTGATAAAGATAATATAAGCAATGGAGAACAATCAGTACTAAATATGCATGCACCAAAAGTCAGAACATCCAATTTTTAAATGAGAAATTAAAGGAGCTTAAGGAGGATATAGACAGAAAAACTATACTGGGGAGAGGGTGAGGATCAATTATTCCCTATGAGAATTAGATAACTATCAAAAAATAAAATATAAAAGAAGGGAATTACATTTTAAAAGTTAGATTTAATAAATATTTTGAGAAAATTGAATAGGAATAAAAAGGAATATACCTCCTTTTTATCAGTATATGGTACATGTCAAAAATCAATCATGAATCTGGACATAAAAACTTCACACCCAATTTAAGAAAAGCAGAAATAATACATGCAACTTTTTCAAATCATAATGCAATAAAAATTATAATCAATGAGGGCTCATGGAAAGGCAAATTGAAAGTTAATTGGAAACTAATCTAATTCTTAAAATTAGTGGTATGTCACAGAAAAAAAATCATTAAAATAATCATTGGTTTCTTTGAAGAGAATGACAATGAGTGGGCAACATATCAAGATTTATGGGATACAGCCAAAGAGGTATTCATGGGGAAATGTATATTACCGAAAGGCTAATATCAATAAAATAGAGAAAAAACAGATCAGTGAGTTGGGGCATGTAAATAAAAAAGCTAGAAAAAGAACAATTAAATATTATAAATTGAAGACTAAATTGGAAACCCTAAAAATCAAAAGAGAAAATAATAAAATTGTAAGGGAATTATTGAACTAACTAGGAGTTGGTTTTATGAAAAAAAAACAAATAAAATGGATGATTGATTAGTTTGACTAAAAAACAGAAAAAAGAGAATCAACTTACCAATAACAAAAATGAAATGTGTGATTTTACCTCTAATGAAGAGGAAATTAAAGGAATTAGTAGGAACTATTTTGCCCAATTATATGACAATAAGTCTGATAATCTAGGTGTAGTGGTTGAATATTTATAAAATATAAATTGCCTAGATTAACAAAAGGGGAAATAGAATACTTAAAAAATAACACCTCAGAAAGAGAAATTGATCAAGCTGTCCTTGATCTTCCAAAGGAAAAATCCCCAGGACCAGATGGATTGACAAGTGAATTCTCTCAAACATTAAAAAAAATTAATCTGAATACTATACAAACTATTTGGTAAAATAAGCAAAGAAGTCCTACCAAATTCTTATCATGACACAAATATGATTCTGATACCTAAGCCAGAAAGATCGAAAACAGAGGAAAAAATTACACACCAATCTCTTTAATGAACATTGATCAAAAAAATCTTAAATATAATACTAGCAATGTGACTACAACAATGTATAACAAGAATTATACACTATTACCAGGTGGAATTTATATCAGGAATGCAAGGAAGTTTCATTATTAGGAAAATGATCAGCATAATTGACAACATCTTTTATAATTATTTTAGAATATCTATCCATGATTATATGATTTATAATTTTTCTTATCCCTCTTCACTCTGTGAATTTTAAAAGTCTCCATCTTGGTCTAGCACCCAAAAATTGTGCACACCCACCTACACGGGCATGCGCTAGTCAATGACTAATCAGAAATAACTAACTGCCCACCTGGGCTGTCCTAAGCCAAGCTAGAGCCAACCATTGGATTTGTGAGACACAGGAAGAGAGGTAGGGAACAGCCTCTGAGATTGGCGGAACTTCCTGTGGAGAGAGCTAGGGGGAGTTGGTGTTAGGAGCTTGGAGAGGGAGGACGCCCGCAGACAGCTTTCCTTCAGATCGGTCACGTGAGTTAAGGACTGATTCTTCCACCTGGGCCTTTGGGCCTAAAACTCCCCCTGCCTTGGTCAGAGGTTGAGTAGCCTCTTTCCCTTTTCTCTTCTCTCCTTCTCTCCCTAACCTTTTCCCTACTCCCAGTGTGATTAAACCTTCATAAACCTCATTCTGACTTGAGTGTTTCATTTTAGGAATTTCATAAGTAAATCCCTTGGCGGCCATTGTTAAATATTATATAAATCTTGTAGCCACATTTGTAACCATTACTATATTATAACCTTCTCCCAGAAGCCTTAAATTTCCCCATTACAGTTTTGGCTAACCACTACGGGAAAAAAGAACCTTATCAGTCTTCTGATCTCCTTACTATCACCTGGGAGAAATCCCACCCCGGCTACCCCCTCTGGCTCTTGGCCCTGCCTTAGTGCTTGGAAGGTTTCTAGAACCTCAATAAATTTCCTGAATTTTCTTGCCTTTTCAACCCACTTATTGCTCACTCCCTCAGTCCTGTTACCAAATACCTTGGCTTAAAGACACAGCTGCCAGAACAGGTGAGTATAAAACACCTTTTCTCTTTTCCCTTTACCCCTTAAGTTAAATTGGGGTCAACAGGATTTTTTTTTCCTTCTCCTCTTTGTCTCTCATTTCCGTCTCCTTTTACTTTAAGGAGGTGGCTCAGTAGAGAGAGGCAGGCCAGGCTTACCTAATCAACTAAGCAAGGAGGAACCTCAGGAGAAGGAGCTCTTAGGAGCTCCTAGCCCGCAAAAAACAGCTGAATACAGCTAGGGAGCTAACTTAAAACCCATTTTTTTTTTCTGTTTCCTGGCCTTTCTAGTCTTAAAAATTTAAGTGGGCTTTGCTCAAGGAAGATAGCACATGGTCATAGCGGCTTTAGCCTGAGGGCCAAAGAAGATTGCTGGGACCCACCCACATACACTTTGTAAAGAAGGAGAATTTACAATACAATAGGCCCTTAGCCTGTATAGGGTTGTAGACTCAGAGCCACCTATTGTAAAAAGAAAAAACCTGTGGAAAGTTTGCTGCTTTGCCCTGCTCCCCACTTGCTTTGTGAAATTACAAAATATACATATAAAAATGAGTACTATATCCTTTGACAATTATAAGGCAGCTGAAGAAGTAGGGGCATTGAGGAATGAAGGATACCTCCAAATTTTTATATTAATAGGTACTGTCATTTTTGTACTCCTCAATACTATATTTAGAGATGAAAAAATAAAACAAATTGAGGATAAAATAAAACAAAATGAGGAGAAAATAAAACAAAATGAGGAGAAAATAAAACAAAATGAGGAGGAAATAAAGCAAAATGAGGATAAAATAGAAAATATTGAGGATAAAATAGAAAATGTTGAGGATAAAATAGAAAAAATTGAGGATACAATAGAAAAAATTGAGGATAAAATAGGAAATATTGAGAATAAAATAGAAAAAATTGAGGATAAAATAGGAAATATTGAGAATAAAATAGGAAATATTGAGGATAAAATGGGAAATATGGAAGATAAAATAGGAAAAATTGAGGATAAAATGCAAGCCCAATTAGAAGATCTAAAAAGTTTCTTACAGGATCAATTGACAAACAACCACTCTACCAGAAATAGACCTGTTTCTGAACCTTTGAATGAGGAAATTTCCTTCCCTGAAATAGAGATGGAAAATACCTTTCCTATAGCCAAGTTAACAGACTGCTTCTCTCGTGTAGTGCAAATCTTGTCTGAATTTAATCCCCAAAACCCTTCCCCGGCAATCCCAGATTCTCATGTTCCTTCTCCTACAGAAAACCAAATTCCAATGCAAGAGAGATCTTGTCCCCCTAGAAAAACCTGTCCTTGTCAAACTGACCCACAGGTGCAAAATCCAACTAGAGGCCTGTTTCCTCTAAGAGAAGTACCTGAAATAGGACGAAATGGGGATGTGGTGACTTTAAGACATAGGATACCGTTTACTCCCCAAGAAATAAATGAATTTACACGAAATATCCCCACATATGAACAAGATCCTTTTCTAGTAACAAAAAAGATGGGAGACATATTTTTTCAGTATAATCCGTCTTACAAGGACGTTGAGAGCTTACTCCAGGCTTTTTTAAGTGAACGTGAAAAAAATAAAATAATTGCTCATGTCAACAAAACCAGGGGGCGTAATGCAGCACATTGGCCATCTCAGGATCCCGAATGGGACTATAACAATCCTGAGGATTATCTACAACTATACCGTTGTAGAGAGGCCATCCTCACGTCCATGAAGGAATGTGCGGACAGTACAGATAAGTGGATGGAACTGGAAAAAATTAAGCAAAAGGAAAATGAAACACCCTCCAGATTTATGGACAGAATTATCGAGTTTGGGGACAGATACTTAGATTGGGACTTAACTAAAGAGAGTAGTATAAGACAAGCTAGAAGAATCTTTGTAAACAATTCTTGCAAAGCAATTAAAAATTATTTCAAAACACAATGCCCAAGATGGTCAGATATGGACCTTGAAGAATTGCGAAAAACAGCTATATATGTTTTAAAGGGAAACGAAGAAAAGGAGAAAGAAAATGATGATGACATGGAGGAAATGAAGAAAAAAATGAGATATTTAATAGATAGGATAACTAAATTAGAAAGTGGGCAGGGTAATGAACCAACGACAATTGCCCCTCTCCAGAAATCCAATTATCAATCCATTACTTGCCACTTCTGTGAGAAGAAGGGCCACAAAATGATGGAATGTAGAACCTTTCTTAAGATGTTTGGAAGGAATACACAGTTTAATAATAGTTTTAGAAATAATAACTATAATGAATATAGAAATAAGAACTTTAGAAACCAGAATTATAGAAATAGGAATTGGGAAATTAATGACAATGCTCAAATTGAAGAAAATTTTAATGATAATACTCAACAATATATGAGAAATGGCGCTCGTCCAAAAATTACTCGAGGTACTAATGACTCTCAGAGAGGTGCCCTTCAGGGGGGTGCCCAAGGAATATCCCAAACACAATGATGGTGCCCGGGGGGGGCTAGGGCACAGGAATCAGAGGATACAACCTTTGATTTCCCGGACCCTGATGTCCTACTACCCGTTGTCCCTATCCACTGCCCTCCCCATACTAATGAACCCCATGTTACCTTAAAGGTGGGTAACACCTATTATGATTGTCTATTAGACACCGGAGCTTCCTGGTCTGTATTGAAGAGAAAACCTGATTTACAATGTTATTCTATTGGCTCAGAGAATGTAATGGGAGTATCAGGAATAACCCAAAGAGTTAAAAGACTTCCTCCTAGAATGGTGTCTGTAGGACCCCTAGAGGTACAACACTCTTTCCTTTTGATGCCTGACTCCCCTTTAAATTTGCTGGGGAGGGACCTTCTATGCAAACTCAGAGCCACAATAACCTGCTCCCCAGATGGCTCATTATCATTAGAAGTACCAGAGGAATCTTTAAAATTACTCCCTGTACTTCTCTCGGAAAACCAGGACGCAAAAGAGCCTTCCATTTTTGAAATACCTAAAGATATACCTGAGTCTCTTTGGGCCACATCTTCTTCTGATGTAGGCTTGCTTAAATCTGCTGTTCCTGTGCAGATAAAAACTAAATCTAGCCCACCTCCTTCTATCCCTCAGTATCCCCTCTCAAAGGAGGCAATTGAGGGTATTACACCAGTTATTAACTCATTAATAGAACAGGGAATAATAATCCCTTGCAAATCTGAATACAACACGCCCATCCTACCAATTAAAAAACCAAAAAAAGGGCCCGATGGCAAGCACATCTATAGATTTATACAGGATCTAAGGGCAGTAAATAATCACGTTATAAAGAGACACTCCGTAGTTTCTAACATACATACTATTATTTCATCTATTCCTAGCACAGCTACATACTTTACAGTAGTAGACTTGTGTTCAGCCTTTTTTTCCATACCAATACATGAAAACTCCAGACATATTTTTGCTTTCACCTGGAAGGGCTCACAATATACCTGGTGTCGGCTGCCACAGGGTTATGTCGAAAGTCCGAGCTTATTTGAGCAAATTTTGAGCCAAGACACAGACAATATAACATTTAAAAATAGCAAATTAATCAAATATGTAGATGATCTACTCTTGGCTTCAACAGATGCAAAAACATGTCAAGAAGATAGCAAACACCTTCTTTTGGAATTGCACAAAGAAATTTTTGGGGTGCAGTATGCTTATGTTTAGTGATCAATTGGGGAGACTAGTCTCCCAATCATCATCAGGGGGGATTGTGAATTTTAAAAGTCTCCATCTTGGTCTAGCACCCAAAAATTGTGCACACCCACCTACACGGGCATGCGCTAGTCAATGACTAATCAGAAATAACTAACTGCCCACCTGGGCTGTCCTAAGCCAAGCTAGAGCCAACCATTGGATTTGTGAGACACAGGAAGAGAGGTAGGGAACAGCCTCTGAGATTGGCGGAACTTCCTGTGGAGAGAGCTAGGGGGAGTTGGTGTTAGGAGCTTGGAGAGGGAGGACGCCCGCAGACAGCTTTCCTTCAGATCGGTCACGTGAGTTAAGGACTGATTCTTCCACCTGGGCCTTTGGGCCTAAAACTCCCCCTGCCTTGGTCAGAGGTTGAGTAGCCTCTTTCCCTTTTCTCTTCTCTCCTTCTCTCCCTAACCTTTTCCCTACTCCCAGTGTGATTAAACCTTCATAAACCTCATTCTGACTTGAGTGTTTCATTTTAGGAATTTCATAAGTAAATCCCTTGGCGGCCATTGTTAAATATTATATAAATCTTGTAGCCACATTTGTAACCATTACTATATTATAACCTTCTCCCAGAAGCCTTAAATTTCCCCATTACAACTCACCCTCCCCTAGAGATGGCAAGCAATTCCACTGCATTATACATGTCATAGTTCAAAACCTATTTCCACGTTATTCATATTTACAATAGAGTAATCTTTTTTAAATAATATTTCATTTGATCATTTCCAAGCATTA
Source organism: Monodelphis domestica (assembly GCF_027887165.1). Classification (NCBI taxonomy): domain Eukaryota; kingdom Metazoa; phylum Chordata; class Mammalia; order Didelphimorphia; family Didelphidae; genus Monodelphis; species Monodelphis domestica. The sequence goes on from NC_077229.1 coordinate 364,633,588, forward strand.
TTCATTAAAGACAAAGATCATTTTGTTTTCCTCCCCCCCACTACCCATAGCCGACACGTGATTCCACTGGGTATCACATGTGTTCTTGATTCAAACCCTTTGCCATGTTGTTAGTATTTGCACTAGAGTGTTCGTTTAGAGTCTCTCCTCTGGCATGTCTCCTCAACCACTGTAGTCAGGCATTTGCTTTTCCTCAGTGTTTCTATTCCCACAGTTTGTCCTCTGCTTATGAATAGTGTTTTTTTTTTCCTAGATCCCTGCAGATTGTTCAGGGACATTACACCTCCCCCGATGGAGAAGTCCATTACATTCGATTATACCACAGTGTATTAGTCTCTGTGTACAATGTTCTCCTGGTTCTGCTCCTCTCACTCTGCATCACTTCCTGGAGGTCATTCCAGTCTCCATGGAATTCCTCCACTTTATTATTCCTTTTAGCACAATAGTATTCCATCACCAACATATACCACAATTTCTTCAGCCATTCCCCAATTGATGGGCATCCCCTCGTTTTCCAATTTTTGGCCACCACAGAGAGCGCAGCTATGAATATTCTTGTACAAATATTTTTACCCGTTATCTCTTGGGGGTACAGACCCAGCAGTGCTATGGCTGAATCAAAGGGTAGACGTTCTTTTATCGCCCTTTGGGAATAGTTCCAAATTGCCCTCCAGAATGTTTGGATCATTTCACAACTCCACCAACACTGCATTAATGTCCCTAATTTGCCACATCCCCTCCAGCATTCATTACTTTCCATAGCTGTCATGTTAGCCAATCTGCTAGGTGTTAGGTGATACCTCAGAGTTGTTTTGATTTGCATCTCTCTGATTATAAGACATTTAGAACACTTCTTCATGTGCTTATTAATAGTTTTGATTTCTTTATCTGAGAATTGCATATCCATGTCCCTTGCCCATTTATCACTTGGAGAATGGCTTGATTTTTTTGTACAATTGATTTACATCTTTGTAAATTTGAGTAATTAAACCTTTGTCAGAGGTTTCTATGAAGATTTTTTCCTAATTTGTTGTTTCCCTTCTGATTTTAATTACATTGGTTTTGTTTGTACAAAAGCTTTTTAATTTGATGTAGTCGAAATTATTTATTTTATATTTTGTGATTCTTTCTATGTCTTGCTTGGTTTTAAAGTCTTTCCCCTTCCAAAGGTCTGACGTGTACTATTCTGTGTTTACCCAATTTACTTATGGTTTCCTTCATTATGTTTAAGTCATTTACCCATTTTGAATTTATCATGGTGTAGGATGTGAGGTGTTGATCAATTCCTAATCTCTCCCACACTGTCTTCCAATTTTCCCAGCAGTTTTTATTGAATAGTGGATTTTTGTGTCAAAAGCTGGGATCTTTGGGCTTATCGTATACTGTCTTGCTGCGGTCGCTTTCCCCCAGGCTATTCCACTGATCCTCCTTTCTGTCTCTTAGCCAGTACAAAATTGTTTTGATGACTGCTGCTTTGTAATACAGTTTGAGATCTGGGACGGAAGGCCCCCATCATATGTGGTTTTTTTTTTCATTATTTCTCTGGATATCCTTGATCTTTTGTTATTCCAAATGAACTTTGTTATATTTTTTCTAAATCAGTGAAGAAGTATTATGGTAGTTCAATGGGTATGGCACTAAATAGATAAATAAGTTTGGGTAGGATAGTCATTTTTATTATATTGGCTCATGCTATCCATGAGCAGTTAATGTTTTTCCAATTGCTCAAGTCTAGTTTTAGTTGTGTGGAGAGTGTTTTGTAGTTGTATTCATATAGTTCCTGTGTTTGTCTCAGGAGGTAGATTCCTAGGTATTTTATTTTGTCTAAGGTGATTTTGAATGGGATTTCTCTTTCTAGTTTTTGCTGCTGAGCTGTGTTGGAGATATATAGAAAAGCTGATGATTTGTGTGGGTTTATTTTGTATCCTGCAACTTTGCTAAAGTTGTTGATTATTTCAATTAGCTTTTTGGTTGAATCTCTAGGATTCTTTAAGTAGACCATCATGTCATCTGCAAAGAGTGATAACTTGGTCTCCTCCTTGCCTATTTTGATGCCTTCAATTTCTTTTTCTTCTCTAATTGCTACTGCTAGTGTTTCTAGTACAATGTCAAATAGTAGAGGTGATAATGGGCATCCTTGTTTCACTCCTGATCTTATTGGGAATGCATCTAGTTTATCCCCATTGCAGATGATATTAGCTGATGGTTTTAGATATATACTGTTTATTATTTTTAGGAACGACCCTTCTATTCCTATGCTTTCTAGTGTTTTTAATAGGAATGGGTGTTGAATTTTATCAAATGCTTTTTCTGTGTCTATTGAGTAATAATGTGGTTCTTGCTGGTTTGCTTGTTGATGTGGTCAATTATGTGGATGGTTTTCCTAATATTGAACCAGCACTGCATCCCTGGTATAAATCCTACTTGATCATGGTGAATGATCCTTCTGATCACTTGCTGGAGTCTTTTTGCTAGTATCCTATTTAAGATTTTTGCATCTATATTCATTAGGGAGATTGGTCTATAGTTTTCTTTCTCTGTTTTTGATCTGCCTGGTTTTGGAATCAGTACCATGTTTGTGTCGTAAAAGGAGTTTGGTAGAACTCCCTCTTTGCTTATTATGTCAAATAGTTTGTATAGTATTGGGATTAACTGTTCTCTGAATGTTTGATAAAATTTACTGGTGAATCCATCAGGCCCTGGGGATTTTTCCTTACGAAGTTCTTTGATTGCTTGTGGGATTTCATTTTCTGATATGGGATTATCGAAGAATTTTATTTCCTCTTCTGTTAGTCTAGGCAGTTTGTATTTTTGTATATATTCATCCATATCTACTAAATTGGTGTATTTATTGCCATATAATTGGGCAAAGTAATTTCTAATGATTGCCTTAATTTCCTCTTCATCGGAGGTGCTGTCCCCCTTTTCATCTTTGATGCTGTTAATTTGCTTTTCTTCCTTCCTTTTTTTAATTAGATTGACCAGTACTTTGTCTATTTTGTTTGTTTTTTCAAAGTACCCGCTTCTTGTCTTATTTATTAAATCAATAGTTCTATCACTTTCGATTTTATTAATTTCTCCCTTAATTTTTAGGATTTCTAGTTTGTTTTTCTGCTGGGGGTTTTAATTTGATCGCTTTTGAGTTTTTTCATTTGCATTTCCTATTGATTGATCTCTGCTCTCCCTAGTTTGTTAATATAAGCATTCAGGGATATGAATTTACCTCTGATTACCGCTTTGGCTGCATCCCAAAAGGTTTGAAAGGATGTCTGGCCATTGTCATTTTCCTTGATGAAATTATTAATTGTTTCTATGATTTCTTCTTTAACTAAACGGTTTTGGAGTATCATATTGTTTAATTTCCAATTGGTTTTAGATTGGTTTTCCATGTACCATTACTAATCATTATTTTTATTGCCTTGTGATCTGAGAAGGCTGCATTCATTATTTCTGCTTTTCTGCATTTGTGTGCTATGTTTCTGTGACCTAATGTATGGTCAATTTTTGTGAATGTGCCATGTGGTGCTGAGAAGAAGGTGTATTCCTTTTTGTCCCTGTTCATTTTTTCTCCATATGTCTATTAATTCTATTTTTTCTAAGATTTCATTCACTACTTTTACCTCTTTCTTATTTATTTTTTGATTTGATTTATCTAAATTTGATAATGGTTGGTTTAAGTCTCCCACTAATATGGTTTTACTGTCTATTTCTTCCTTCAATTCTTCTAGTTTCTCCATTCTCCTAGTTTCTCCATTAGAAATTTGGGTGCTATATTATTTGGTGCATACATGTTGATTAATGATATTTCCTCATTGTCTAAAGTCCCTTTTAACAAAATATAATTACCTTCCCTATCCCTTTTGATCAGGTCTATTTTTGCTTTGGCTTCATCAGATATAATGATTACCACTCCTGCCTTCTTTCTGTCAGTTGAGGCCCAGAAGGTCTTACTCCATCCTTTAATTCTGACCTTGTGGGTGTCAACCCACCTCATGTGTGTTTCTTGAAGACAACATATGTTAGGGTTTTGTATTCTAATCCATTCTGCTTTTTGTCTACGTTTTATGGGTGAGTTCATCCCATTCACGTTCAAAGTTATGATTGTCATTTGTGGACTTCCTGGCATTTTGATAGCCTTCCCTAATTCTAACCTTTTCTTCTTCGGCTATACCTTTTAGTCCAGTGATTTACTTTGAATCAGTCTTCCTTGTCCCCTCCCTTGATGTTTCCCTTTTTAGTCCCTCCCTTTTTGTTCCCTCCCCCTACCCCCTCTCTTTCCCTCCCTTTTTGTTTTCCCTCTCCCCCTACCCCCCTTGGATTTCCCTTCTCCCTACCCTTGTTGGGTAAGATAGAATCCAAGATCCCAATGGATCTTGATGTTTTTCCCTCTCAAAGTTGATTTCCCTGAGATTAAGGTTTAAGTAAAAAACTCTCTCTTCCTCTCCTTCTCATATGAGAGTTCTTCCCTCCCCTTCCCATGTGATTCTTTGTGTGAGAAAGATTATTCTATTTGGTCTTTCTTTACCCCCTATTTATACATTACATTTTCCCCACATATTAGTATACATAGATTGATATAAATGTAGTCCTTATAGAAGAGAGTTTGAGTAAAAGAAGAAGATAACATTTTTCCCCTTTCCTTAATATTTACCTTTTCAGGTATTCCTTGCTCTTTGTTTTCCGGTATCAAACTTTCCACAAAGCTCTGGTCTTTTCTTTGCAAAAAGTAGGAAGTCTTCTATTTTGTTGAATGCCCATACTTTCCCTTGGAAGTATATAGTCAGTTTTGCTGGGTAGCTGATTCTTGGTTGAAGACCCAGCTCTCTTGTCTTTCTGAAGATCATGTTCCATGCCTTACGATCATTCAGAGTAGAACTTGCAAGGTCTTGCGTGACCCTGGTTGGCATTCCTTTATATCTTAATTGTCTTTTTTTGGCTTCCTGTAGGATTTTTTCTTTTGTTTGAGAGCTTTGGAATTTGGCAATTACATTCCTGGGAGTTGTCTTTTGGGGGTTTAGTGTAGAAGGTGTTCTGTGAGCTCTGTCAGTGGCTCTATTACCCCCTTTTTCTAGAATCTCTGGGCAATTTGCTTTGATTATATCTTGTATCACGATGTCAAGTTTGGTGTTTATTTCTGGCTTTTCTGGAAGTCCAATTATTCTTAAATTATCTCTTCTCCCTCCATTTTCCAGATCTGTCACCTTGTCAGTGAGATATTTTATGTTCTCTTCTAATTTCTTGGTATTTTGGCTTTGCTTTATTAATTCTTGCTCTTGTACACGATCGTTGTTTTCCAGCTGCCTGATTCTGGCCTTTAAAGCCTGTTTTTCCATTTCACTTTGGTCAAACTGGTTTTGTAGATGCATGAATTTCTTTTGCATTATTTCCCACTTTTCCTCCCAGAAGGCTTCCATCTTTTTCGTCATTTCTGATTCAAATTCTTCATGTGTTTGTGGAGAGTTTCCATTTCCTTTGGAAGCTTTCGGAGCATTTTCTTGTGCATTGTCTTCTATCTCCTCTGTATTTTGTATTTTGGTTCCATAGAATGTGTCCAAAGTCACCCCTTTCTTCTTATTTTTCTTGGGATTTGGGGGCTTTTGTACTTCTGTGGAGTTCGCCATCTCTGAATGTGGAGTATTAGCTTTTCTTATCTCTGTCTGGTGTTCAGAGGCTTTAGTCCTGGGCAGATTGTCGGTTCTCTGAGCTTTCCCTGGGTTAAATTGAGTATGCCTTCCTGCAATGACTTTCACTGGAACTGGAATGGAAGGGTCGGACCAGGGGGCCACACTCTCCCCTGGCTCTATCTGCTTCCCTGCTGCTAAGGTGCCCCCTCGACTGGACTGGGTTGGGTTGCTTTCCGGAAGTTGCCTTCAGAATAGCTGGCCGTGAGACTGTTTTGTCGGCCCTGAGGGTTGCTGTTGTTTCAGATGACCCTGCTCTCCGCGGGGGAAGGAGTCGCGGCTTCCTGGAGCTCCAAGGGCAGTGACTTTCACTGAGACTTGGATAGCAGGATCCAGCTGGTAAGGCTGTCTTGCCCGCCCTGAGGGTTGCTGTTGTTTCAGACTACCCTGCTCTCTGAGCGGGGTGGGGCCGCGGCTTCCTGGAGCCTTGGACTCTGCACTCCTACCCCTTACATCCAAGTGATCTCGGGTTCTGGCTTTTGAGGGGGGCCGTACCCTTTTGATCCAAGTCCAGGTCCAGGAGGAGGATTCCCAGGGTCTGTGCTGTTGATCGTTTTGAATTTTGGCGCCTTAGGAGCTTATAGTTTGAGATTGGTCGGGAAGAGTTTTCCGGAGATCTGAACTTTAGCTTCCTCTAAGCCACCATCTTGACCGGAAGTCCTAAATTTGGATTTTAAAAAACAGAGAAACTATAGACCAATAGTCTGAATGAATATTGATGTAAATATTTTCAACAAAATACTAAGAAGGAGATTGAAGAAATATATCATAAGTATCATACATATGATCAGGTGGGTTTTATACCAATATTAAATATTATGGGACTTTAACTGATATTTGTTTCTGATTTCAGAAGAAGGGACTGTTAATGAACCACTGATCAGTGCTGAGTAGCACAAGGTCAAGGAGACTAACAATCCCCATGGAGTTGGTGAGGATCTATACAATAGCAGTGGTCTTATCTCAGAGGAATTAAAAAGGCTGTTTGGCAAGTCCTGGCGTTGGACTTCCCTGCTTTCTGCTGGTACATGAGATTGAAATGTATTTTGGTTTGGCTTTAGTTCTTCAGTATCCCAGTAATGGAAATAGAAATCAGACCTGGCAATCATATTTCCTTCTTTTCCCCAGACTTTTGATTCATTTTTAGTATGAAACTTTCTGTAGTCCTGGCCGATGTTGCATAACTGCAATATTGCTGCACCTTTCCTATCTTTTGTAGTATATAAGCTAACTCAATTAGACTTTGATGGTGAATCCAGAAACTGTTATGATTTTAATATATACTCATATTTATATACAGATATGATTTTAATATATTTTAATATAATTTTTCTTCTCTCCTCTTGTTTTTGGGAGAATTGATTCATATACCTTATAGCTTAGCCATGCAGCCTATGTCAGTTCTATTGATAATATATACCTTCCTTAGGTGGTGATTGTGTAATTATCCTAAACATCAAAAGTCTAAGATTTTAAAAATAATTTTAGGAAAAGACAATCCCCAGCACCCTGCACTAGGAAAGTAAATCTTCTGGAGAAGATGCTATAAAGATGATTGCAGAAATCACACACTACATGAGGAGATCCAGAATGAATTTCTTGATATAATGAACTGAACTGAAGAAAGATTGAGCCTGACATTTGTCCTGATTGTAAATATTTATGCCAAAGGGGAATGCCCATAAGAGTCTTTTATTCAATAACCTAATAATCATTTTTCTCTTTCTTTTTTAACCCCCAAATTGTTGTAACTTTCTCCATGAAATGTACAATTTTTTTTTCTGTTTTAATACCTCTTACTGAGAAAATCCTAAATATAGACACTCTTTATGGAATTACTCACTAGGGAGACCAATAGGTTAATCTCCTGAAAAACCAAAAGTGGGGAGAAAACATGCTGATCTCTGGAAGAATCAGAGAGGGGAATGTGTGAAGTAAAATACTTTCATCCTTTTGCACCCAAATGATAAGACATAGGTGTTACTAAGTAATATCTTATTTCTAATGTCCTGGTATTTCCTGATGTCCCCTGGTGTCAGCATGGGTATCCCTAGCACCAACATGCCAGAGCCAGCATAAAGTCACCATAGGAGGGCATAAACCATGACATTTGAGAGCCTTTAGGAAAGGTACAGGTTTCTTAAAGTCTTGGGGGAATCAGAATCTCTCTCCCTATTTTTACAATGATACCTATCTGACTGGGTTTGGCTCTCTGAGCATATTTTGGCCCTTGATTTTTGACAAGTGGCTGAGATCACAGCCAACCAGCCAAATGAAATATCATATCTATTAGTCTGAAATCTAAATTTCTCTCTCTATCACTATATCTTTTTACCAATAAATGTTTATAACTCCAATGCTGAGCCTCCAGACTAATTTAATTTGTAATACCAGAATGCAGAGATGGTTCAGTATTAGGAAAACTATCATATTAATGGACAATATCAATAGCAAAGCCAACAGAAATCATATGATTATTTAAATATATACAGAAGAAACTTTTTTTACAAATTGCAAATCCATTCCTATTAAAGGCAATAGAAAAAATGGAACAAATGGAAGATTCCTCAGTATGATAAATGGCATCTATCTAAAACCATTAGCAAATATAATACGGGAATTTGGGGATAAGGTAGAGGCCTTCTGAATAGATCAGGAGTGAAAAAAGATTACCCATTTTCACCACTATTATTCAATATTATTCTAAAAAATGCTAGCTAAAGTAATGAGTAGAAGAATTTAAAAGAATTAGAATAGGCAATGTGGAAGTAAAATTACATTCTTTTCAGATGATATGATGTTATACCTAGAGAATCCTAGAGAATTGACCAAAAAACTAATCAAAATAATTAGCAAAACTTTCAGTTTGTAAAATTAACCCACAGAAATCATTAGCATTTCTCTAAACTACCAAGTCCCAACAGGAAGAAATCAAAAGAGAAATTCCCTTTAAAATTACCATAGACAATATAAAATACCTTAGTGTCCACCTGCTAAGACAAACCCAGCAACTGAATGATCACAACCACAAAATATTTTTCATACAAATAATGTCAGATCTTGAAAACTGGAAAAAAAAACATTAATTGTTCATGGGTAAGCCAAGCCAATGTGATTAAAATTATAATTTCTAAAATTTACTTTTTATTCAGTACAATTCCAATCAAACTACCTAAAGGTTATTTCATCGAGCTAGAAAAAAATAATAAAATAATCTGAAAGAACAAAACACCTGGAATAGCAAAGCAATTAATGGAAAAATATTGAAGGAAAATAGCTTAGCTGTACCAGACAGACTATATTATAAAGAAGCAATTAAAACAATCTGCTACTAAGAAATAGAGTGGAAGAACAATAGATTAGGTACTCAACACACAAGGATAAATAACCATAGTAACATAGAGCTTGACAAACCCAAAGATACAAGGTTTTGAAGGATTTATTATTTGACAAAAACTACTGAAAAAACTTGAAAATAGAATTGCAGAAATTGGGCATAGAGCAACACTTCATGCCATATACTAAGGTAAATTCAAAATGGTTACATCATTTATAAATTCAGGGTGACACCATATGCAAATAAGAAGAGCACAAAATAGTTTGCCAGTCAGATCCATGGATGGAGAAATTATTTAGGATAAAATGACATGAAAACATTATGAGATGTAAAACAAATGACTTAAATTATATTGAATTTAAAAGTTTCTGCAAAATCAAAAATAATGCAACCAATATTAAAAGGCAAATAATAAACTGGGGGGAAATCTTCGTAATACATCTCTCTGAAAAAGAATTAATTTTTCAATTAAATTGATAACTGAGGCAATTTAAAAGAATACAAACCATCCCCCAATTGACAAATGGTCAAAAGATATGAACAAGCCATTTTCATATCAAGAAATGAAAACTATCTTTAGTCATATGAAAAAAAGTAGTCCAAATCACTATTAGAGAAATGTAGATTAAAACAACTCTGAAGTATCATTCAAAACAAACTGGATAACCTAAAAAAGGGGGAGGAAATGATAAGTATTGGAGGGGATATGGAAAAATTTAGGAAACAAATACATGGTTTCTGGAGTTGTGAACTGACAGAACCTGTCTGGGGAGCAACCTAGAATCATACATAAAAGGACTACAAAACTGTGCAAACCCTATGACCCAGAAATACCACTACTAAATCTGTATCCCAAAGAGATTAAAAATAGGGGAAAAGAATCTACCTTTATGAAAATACTCATAACACTTCTTTTTGTGGTGGCAAAGAACTAGAAACTGAATGGAAATCCATCAGTTGGGAAATGACTAAACAAGTTGTGATATATGCTTGTAATGGAATATTATTGTGCCATAAGAAATTACAAAGATGATAACAACAACAAAAAAAAAAACTTTCAAAGTCTTATATGTAGTGTTGCAAACTGAAGTGAAAAACATGAGGAAAATAATGTGTATGGTAATAACAATAATGTATGATGATCAATTTTGAATGACAACTACTATCAACAGTGCAAAGATCCAGAACAACTCCAAGGGATTCAGGATACAAAAGGATATCCACATGTAGAAAGAATAAAGTCTGAATGCAGATTAAAACACTACTCTTCACTTTATTTTCACCATGAATTTTTCTTTAGTGTAAGCAATATGCATCTTGTTTCACAATATGAACATGGTCATATGTATTATACGATAATATAGAAAACCTATTATCATTTTACATGCTTTCTTGGGGAAGTGGGAGGAGTGAGAGGGACAGAGAAAACATGGATTGGAAAATATCAGAAAATAAATATTAAAATTATATTAAAATTTAATCTGGAAAAATAAAATTAAAAAAAACTAATTATTGGGATAGGAATATGGCAGTCTTTACCAGTATTCCTTGAATCATACCTTACTATAAGTTATCTACCCTGCCTGTGAACATAAGATCCCCATTAAAAACAAGGAAAATGAATGTAAGTTAATTTTGTTTAATTCCAGTGATTTAAAAACATCTACTTTTTTCCAGGGTTTTTCAAATTTATTTTTTCTTTTCAGTATCCTGATACTCAGATGGTGAAGCTATGTAGGGAGATAAAGGAAAACACTTTGAGACTTGACATTCTAAAGCAAAAAACAAAAACAAAAAAACCTAACTTATGGATAGCACCAATGGCCTCATTTTTCAGCTCATTAATACTCACCTCTCTTCTAGGACAATTTTCCCAAGTTTATATTTTTTGTTAATTCTAACATACCATTGCAAGTTCAAACCTGCTTACTAATTATTTAAGACATTCATGCTTTCTCATTGGTCTATAAGATCCAAATAAAAACATACTTCTTATTAGTGAGTTCAATTCAAGGTTATTAATTATTGATTTAGAAGTATATTTTGCTAGAGACATGGGAGTCCAGGCCAGGGCCACATCTTACTCATTTTAAAGGAAATTTAAACCTGGATATCCTTATATTTCTCTGAGTAATAACTCGCACAATATTTAATTGATAGTTGTTGATAGAATATAATAAATGGAATAATTGTATTTGATTGAAGGAGAGATTTAATTCAAGAAGTGCATATTATTCATCTATCCTTAAGAATGGATTCAGAGAGATCTGAGTTTAAATCTGGCCTCACACAGTGTGACACTTAGAAAATAATTTAATGTCCATTAGCCTCAGCTTTTTTTTGTCTTTAAAATGAGACTAAAGATAGTGTCTACCTCCTGAAGTTGTTGTACAGATGAAATAAGAAAATAATTTACAGAATAATTTAGCATGTAAAAGTTCTATACAAATATCATATTATTATCATTAGTAGAAGTGGTAGTGTTGCTATCCTATATAAGGTGTTAGGGATGTACAGAAGAAAAACTACATGATTTTTAACCTCAAGAAGACCATAATATTATAATAGAAGGAATAAGATGAACAGAGATGACTTCAGTAAAAGTTAAAATATGATTAGGAATAGCAGAATTCAAACAGAACGGCATATGACACATGAAGCAATAGAGACTGCTTCTAATTAAATGAGTCAGGGAAGCCATTACAGAGGATGTGGCAGGTGAGTTGGGTCTTCAAAATATTTGATGAGCTTATTTGTAGGTGGAGGTTTTTGGATTATACTGTAGGCATCGGATCATTATGTTCAAAGCATTATCAGGGAGTACTGAAGAAGATGGGAGAATGCATTAATATAGAATAGGTTGGAGAAGAAATTAGAAACATCACTTAAATAAGTCTATGTTAAGTGAAAAATTAGTGTGAAGATAATTTTTAAATTGACCTCATAACCAGAAGTAAAAAGTGATGAACAGATAATTTTAAGGTCCTTTCCATCTCTAAGTCCTACAATGTTAAGATAAATATTATGTTATTCATTTAATTAACATGAAAACAGTGACTTTACTGATGGTAATAGTGTGAAGAGGACAATAGGAAGCATTTTCTGATACTAGTGGGTATTCTGCTAGTTTATTTTGAAATAAAGTCAAAATACCGATTGATAAAATTTCTCTTTTTCCTTTTTAGTAAGTTCTGTTTTACAACCTTCCTACCTCTTTATTACTAAAAAATTCAGATCTAACCTGGATTTTTGCCTAATTGTACTGAAGTAAAATTCTCATCCATGGAATCAGAGATTGACAGAGTTGGATATTTTGAGTCTTGTAAGAAACTCAAAAGCCATCAGCATGAATATACAAAAAATATCTTCAATAAAAAATATCAGAGGATTTCTTGTTCTGCTTTTGCTTAAATACAGAACTCCAATAAGGGAGAATCAACCAGTTCTCAAGGAAGCTCAATCCAATGGAGTACATATCAAAGTATTTTAAGGCTCGTTGGTTGTTTTCCTCTAAATTCAAGTCTAAAGTTACTTTTTGCAACATTTACCCATTGTTTCTGGAGCAAAACAGATAAAATATAATCCACCTTCCACATGAAACCCATTCAAATACCTGAAGACACTGAGTCTTCTTTTTTTTTTTAGGCCAAGCATCCCCAGTTCTGTCAACTGATTCAATGACATTATTAACTACAATAATTATAATTATGAATAAATAACACATGTACAATGCTTACTATTTGCCAGGCATTATGCTAAATATTCTAAATTTATTATCACATTTCATCCTCCTAACAACCACAGGAGGTATATGTATTGTTACCGCTATTTTACAGATAAGGACACTGAGGGAAATAGAGAATTAAGTCATTTGCCCAAGGTCACACAGCTAGGAAATATCTATATTTGTATTACATAAATACATAAATATCACATTTGTACTTAGGTTTTATTGACTCCAGGCCAAGCACTTGATCTACTCTGCAACATAGAACCAATTCTCATTTTCTTTCTCTGTACACGTTTTAGCTAATCAATGTCTTTCTCAAATCATGAACTCAGCTGAACATGATTCTCAAGGTGAATCCTAGAAAGGACAGAGTACATAGGACTAACACCCTCCTCTCCTTGGAAGCTATGTTCCTTGTAAACCTGCACGAGATTGCATTAATTTCTCTGACTGTCATATCACCCTATTGTCTTGTAGTGAAGTTGAAATCTTCCTAATTCTTACATTTATGAAACTAATCTTGGACACATATATGGTATTAAAATTGAATTTCAATTTATTAGATTCAGCTCAATGCTCTAGTCTCTTCAAATCTTTTTGCCTACTGACTGACATCCATTTTGTCAGCTATCCATCTCTCCTTGATATAACCTTAAAAACATTATAGTTTTGTCTTCATGTCACAGATGAAAATGCTAAGTGTCTCAGGACCAAGCATACATTCTCAAGGCACTCAATCAAAGCCCTCCTGTCATTGAACCATAAATTACTACTCTTTAAGGCTTGCCATCCCACCAACTCTAGTCATTGGTTTGTATTTTTCTCTAAATCACAAGTGTCAGACACATGGCCCGCAGTCCATCTACAGCCCATTGATGGGCCAAATCAGATTAAAATATTCTTTAGAAACTTGTTTTAAATAATAACACAATAGAATATAGATGATGTTAATATATGGTTTTCTAAGTAAATACATAGACACAAAGACCTTTGTGTACAGGTTAGTAGCCCAGTTCCAAATTGAATTTGATAAAATTAAACCATATGTCTCAATCTCCACAAGTACAGTATGAAATACTTTTTTTATTCTGAAAAAGGCCTCACTAAAATTCAGGTAAACTATCTCCACATAATTGACTGCATCTTTTAGTTCAACAATCTTATCAAAGAAAAATGATATCAATCCAGCATAATATCTTCTGGATGAAGATATGCTGGGTCTTTGTAACCACCTCTTCTCTTTCCAGAGGGATCTTTCATCATCAATGAATTTTTAATGATTCATTCAAGAATTTCCCAAGGAAACTAGGTCAAGTGGACTGCCTTATAGTTTTCAGCTTCTTCTCTCTCTGCTTTCCCATGTAAAAAATAATTGAGACATTTGTCTTTTTCTAATCTTATGGTGTCTCTTCAACTTTCCATCATATTTCAGATATCTCTGACAGTGTCTCAGCAATCATACCTGATAATTTTTTTCTGGGCTTGAAGCTCATCAGGCCAGGTTATTTAAATTCAGTAAGAGTGGTTATGTCTACTCATAAATTTTAACTATTAACTCTTTTTTTATCATTTCTTTTCCCATTTCCAGTGTACAATCTATTGCTCTAGAAATAAAATGTGAATTGAATACTTCTGCCTTCTTTCTGTTGTCAGTTATGATTCCATCCATTCCAATCAAAGATCTTATTACATTTTATATGCTTTTTCTCCCAAAATAATTAAAAAAGGTATATTTTAATTTAACGTCATTCCCAGCCTTACATCTTTCTGATTTTTAACATTCTAGACACTGTTTTTATAAAAATATGCTACACCCTTGTATTTCACTCTTACCCAGTCTTATTTCCATAATCTTAATTTTTTTTTGAAATCTAGGTTGTTTCCTGAGTTCCCTGTACATTACATCTGTTCCTTCAGAAAATTCCAGTTTTATTTCCAACTGGAATAGTTTTCTCTCTGTGGCTATGTTGATTCTACAGGCTAAAATGCTTTGAGGGAAAGGTAACAGAGGGATGAGATAGGCTTAAGAATCCATCACACCCAAGTCAACTTGCTCTGAAGAATTTTAGATTGTGTAATCCTATCTAATCTGTCCAATGAACTCTTTAAAAATGTACTTTGGGAAAAACTAGGTTGCTTGTCAGTCATACCTAGATTTCTTCTCCTCTATCACAACTCTAGGGTATAATTTTCACTTTATAATCATTTATACTCCAGGCATCAGTTGTGTTTTTTTCTTCTTAATAAGAATATCTCCATAATAGCATTTCCTTTATTTGTTCTTCCACTATCTTTAGGTTAAAGATAAAATCATTAAAGAAAGTAAAAAAAATTATTAGCTGTTCTTCTGTCAGAGAAGAACAGCAGATATTTGGATAAAGTTCCCCAACACTATTTGAGTATTTCTTTGCTTTGGGCTTTCGATTTGTTTCTAAATTTATATAGTATACTGAATGGATAAAAAACAAAATCACAAATCTTTCTGTTTTCTCTGACTTTCACCCAACTATTAGTCACCATGCTTCCTCTCTCTGGTTCCCAGATGTCTTGAATGGACCTCTTTAATAAACAGTGCCAAACTACTATCTCTTACCTATTCTGCTTACTTCACATAAGGTATAGCTATTGAAAGTCTGATCCAGTCTTGAGATTCATTCCATTAATCTTAATGATAATGATGATGTTAACTTTTACTCCCTGTATTAAAACCTCTAGTTCTTTTTTCTTTGCTTAATGAGCATTTAGGAATAGACATTAGGGATCATGGTTTTTAAAATATGAGTATTGAATTATGACTATTCTTAGATTTTATCTCCTGGGAATTTTTGAATGTATCATACAATATTCATTTTCATTCCATGTGGCTACTCTTATAGTATGTAACTTGAAAGGAATTTGTGTGTAGTCATATTCTTTCCCCATTGTTATTTAGCATATAGTCATTTTGATTGAGTTTATAAAGTATGTAGGAAAAGAATTCTTATTACATTTTATTAAGTGTACCATATCTCTGATCTTTCATGTCATTCCTCTTTTATAAGCCATGATCCATGAATCTAAATCTCATTCTTCACCACAAACTATGTAGCAATTTGCTTTTACTAAATCATCATTTTCTCTCCTGAATTGTTTTCCTTCCTTGGCAACATTGAAGAAAATACAAAGGCAGAGACTTCCAATCAAGATGGCAGCTTAGAGAAAGCTAAAGTTCAGATCTCCTGAAACCCTCCCTTACCCATCTCAAAACGATGGCTCCTAGGGCACCGAAATTCAAAACAATCAACAGCATAGACCCTGGGAGTCCTCCTCCTGGACATGGATCTGGACCAAAAGGTACGCCCCCCCCCCAAAAGCCAAAACCTGAGACCACTCGGACCTAAGGGGTAGGCAGAAGGAAGGTCCTAGGACCCATTCCCCCCAACCCAGAGTGCAGAGTCCGAGTCCGAGGCAGCAGTGGCAACGTCAGAGCCCCACGGCCTGCTATTCTGAAGGTCGCTTCCTGAAAACAACCTAACCCAGTCAAGGGGGAACCCAGACAGCAGGGAAACAGAGAAGGACGGGGGAGCTCATAACCCCCTGGGAGGAGCCCTCGGAGCTCTGGGAAGCTGCGGCCCCACCCCCTCAGAGAGCAGGGTATTCTGAAACAACAGCAACCCTCAGAACTGGCAAAAGGTCCTCGGGAGCCAGCTATTCTGAAGGCCTCACCCTGAAAACAACCTGACCCAGTCTCGGGGACAACCAGACAGCAGGGAAACAGAGAGATATGGGGGAGCTCGTAACCCCCTGGCTGGAACCTTCCATCCGAATCTCAGTTCAACCCAGGGAAAGCTAATCTTCTTATCAGGAGCACTTGCCCAGAACTCCGGGAAGCAGTGGCCCCTCCCCCTCAGAGAGCAGGGTCTTCAGAAACAACAGTAACCCTTAGGGCTGGCAAAAGGACCCCAGGGCCGGCTATTCTGAAAGCCACTTCCTAAAAACAACCTGACCCAGTCGAGGGGGCCACAGGGAAACAGAGAGAGGGGGGGGGAACTTGTAACCCCCTGGCTGGATCCTTCCATCAGAGTCTCACGAAAAAAAGTCCCTGCCTCAAGGCATACTAAATTCAACCCAGGGAAAGCTAATCTCATTAGGAGCCCTCAGAGGTCCAGGAAGCCGCGGCCCCTCCCCCCTCAGAGAGCAGGCTCATCTGGCTGGCTAAGGCACAGGAACAAGGGCCAAGCTAGGCTTAGAGCGTGGAAGTAAGGCAACAGAGAAGCATCAGGAGGGTGCCGAGGAGAAGAGGGCAGTAACGGGGACACACCAGCAATTCCTGGCTTCCCGGGAAGACAGAACAACAACTGCATAGAATGGACAATCTGCCTAGGGCTAAAACCTCTGAACACCAGACAGAGATAAGAAAAGCTAATCCCTCCACTCAGATTGAGATGGCAAACTCCACAGAAGCACAAAAGTCCCAAAATTCAAAAAAAAAAAAAAAACAAGAAGAAGGGAGCAACTTTGGACATATTTTATGGAGCAAAAATACAAAACACAGAGGAGATAGAAGAGAAAAGGAAAGCAAATGCTCCGAAACCTTCCAAAGGAAATGGAAACTCTCCACAAACCCATGAAGAATTTGAATCGGAAAAGATCAAAAAGATGGAAGCACTCTGGGAGGAAAAGTGGGAAATAATGCAAAAGAAATTCATGCATCTACAAAACCAGTTTGACCAACATGAAAAGGAAAACCAGGCTTTAAAATTCAGAATCAGGCAACTCAAAGAAAACGAGCAAGAATTAATAAAGCAAAGCCAAGAGACCAAGAAATTAGAAGAGAACATAAAATATCTCACTGACAAGGTGACAGGTTTGGAAAATAGAGGAAGAAGAGATAATTTAAGAATAATTGGACTTCCAGAAAAGCCAGAAATAAACAGCAAACTCGACATCGTAATACAAGATATAATCAAAGAATATTGCCCAGAGACTCTAGAACAAGGAGGCAATACAGCCACTGACAGAGCTCAAAGAACACCTTCTACACTAAATCCCCAAAAGACAACTCCCAGGAATGTAATTGCCAAATTCCAAAGCTTTCAAACAAAAGAAATAATCCTACAAGAAGCCAGAAAAAGACAATTTAGATATAAAGGAATGCCAATCAGGGTCACACAAGACCTTGCAAGTTCCACTCTGAATGATCGTAAGGCATGGAACATGATTTTCAGAAAGGCAAGAGAGATGGGTCTTCAACCAAGAATCAGCTATCCAGCAAAACTGACTATATACTTCCAAGGGAAAGTATGGGCATTCAACAAAATAGAAGACTTCCAAGGTTTTGCAAAGAAAAAACCAGAGCTCTGTGGAAAGTTCGATATCAAAAAACAAAGAGCATGGAATACCTGAAAAGGTAAATATGAAGGAAAGGGAAAAGGAGTAAAATGTTATCTCTTTATTTTACTCAAACTCTCTTCTATAAGGACTACATTTATATCAATCTATGTATATTAACATGTGGGGAAAATGTAATGTGTAAATAGGGTAAAAAGAAAGACCAAATAGAATAATCTTTCTCACACAAAGATTCACACGGGAAGGAGAGGGGAAGAAAACTCCTATAAGAAGGAGAGGAAGAGTGTTTTTACTTAAACCTTACTCTCAGGGAAATCAACTCTTAGAGGGAAGAACATCCAGATCCATTGGGATCGTGAATTCTACCTTAACCAACAAGGGAAGGGAGAAGGGAAAACCAAGGGGGGTAGGAGGGAGGGAACACAAAAAAGGGAGGAAAGAAGAGGGGGGAGGAGGAGGGAACAGAAAGGGAGGGACTAAAAAGGGAAACATCAAGGGAGGGGACAAGGGGGACTGATTCAAAGTCAATCACTGGACTAAAGGAGAGAACCAAAGAAGAAAAGGTTAGAATTAGGGAAGGCTATCAAAATGCCAGGGAGTCCACAAATGACAATCATAACTTTGAATGTGAATGGGATGAACTCACCCATAAAATGTAGACAAATAGCAGAATGGATTAGAATCCCAAACCCTAGCACATGTTGTCTTCAAGAAACACACATGAGGAGGGTAGACACCCACAAGATCAGAATTAAAGGATGGATTAAGACCTTCTATGCCTCAAATGACAGAAAGAAGGCAGGAGTGGTAATCATGATATCTGATAAAGCCAAAGCAAAAATAGACCTGATCAAAAGGGATAGGGAGGGTAATTATATTTTGTTAAAAGGGACTTTAGATAATGAGGAAATATCACTAATCAACATGTATGCACCAAATAATATAGCACCCAAATTTCTAATGGAGTAAGTAGGAGAACTGAAGAAAGAAATAGACAGTAAAACCATATTAGTGGGAGACTTAAACTAACCATTATCAAATTTAGATAAATCAAACCAAAAAATGAATAAGAAAGAGGTGAAAGAAGTGAATGAAATCTTAGAAAAATTAGAATTAATAGACATATGGAGAAAAATAAATAGGGATAAAAAGGAATACACCTTCTCAGCATCACATGGCACATTCACAAAAATTGACCATACATTAGGTCACAGAAACATAGCACACAAATGGAGAAAATAAAAAATAATAAATGCAGCCTTCTCAGATCACAAGGCAATAAAAACAATGATCAGTAAGAGTACATGGAAAACCAAATCAAAAACTAATTGGAAATTAAACAATATGATACTCGAAAATCGTTTAGTTAGAGAAAAAATCATAGAAACAATTAATAATTTTATTGAGGAAAATGACAATGGCGAGACATCCTTTCAAACCTTTTGGGATGCAGCCAAAGCGATAATCAGAGGTAAATTCATATCCCTGAGAGCATATATCAACAAACTAGGGAGAGCAGAGATCAATCAATTGGAAATGCAAATAAAAAACCTCGAAAGTGATCAAATTAAAAACCCCCAGCAAAAAACCAAACTAGAAATCCTAAAAATTAAGGGAGAAATTAATAAAATTGAAAGTGACAGAACTATTGATTTAATAAATAAGACAAGAAGCGGGTACTTTGAAAAAACAAACAAAATAGACAAAGTACTGGTCAATCTAATTTTAAAAAGGAAGGAAGAAAAGCAAATTAACAGCATCAAAGAGGAAAAGGAGGACAGCACCTCCAATGAGGAGGAAATTAAGGCAATCATTAGAAATTACTTTGCCCAATTATATGGCAATAAATACACCAATTTAGGTGATATGGATGAATATATACAAAAATACAAACTGCCTAGACTAACAGAAGAAGAAATAGAATTCTTAAATAATCCTATATCAGAAATTGAAATCCAACAAGCCATCAAAGAACTTCCTAAGAAAAAATCCCCAGGGCCTGATGGATTCACCAGTAATTTCTATCAAACATTCAGAGAACAGTTAATCCCAATACTATACAAACCATTTAACATAATAAGCAAAGAGGGAGTTCTACCAAAGTCCTTTTATGACACAAACATGGTACTGATTCCAAAACCAGGCAGGTCAAAAACAGAGAAAGAAAACTATACACCAATCTCCCTAATGAATGTAGATATAAAAATCTTAAATAGGATACTAGCAAAAAGACTCTAGCAAGTGATCAGAAGGGTCATCCACCATGATCAAGTAGGATTTATACTAGGGATCAGGACTGGTTCAATATTAGGAAAACCATCCACATAATTGACCACATCAACAAGCAAACCAACAAGAATCACATGATTATCTCAATAGATGCAGAAAAAGCCTTTGATAAAATACAACATCCATTCCTATTAAAAACTCTAGAAAGCATAGGAATAGAAGGGTCGTTCCTAAAAATAATAAACAGTATATATCTAAAACCAACAGCTAATATCATCTGCAATGGGGATAAACTAGATGCATTCCCAATAAGATCAGGAGTGAAACAAGGATGCCCATTATCACCTCTACTATTTGACATTGTACTAGAAACACTAGCAGTAGCAATTAGAGAAGAAAAAGAAAATGAAGGCATCAAAATAGGCAAAGAGGAGACCAAATTATCACTCTTTGCAGATGACATGATGGTCTACTTAGAGAATCCTAGAGATTCAACCAAAAAGCTAATTGAAATAATCAATAACTTTAGCAAAGTTGCAGGATACAAAATAAACCCACATAAGTCATCAGCTTTTCTATATATCTCCAACACAGCTCAGCAGCAAAAACTAGAAAGAGAAATCCCATTCAAAATCACCTTAGACAAAATAAAATACCTAGGAATCTACCTCCCGAGACAAACACAGGAACTATATGAACACAACTACAAAACACTCTCCACACAACTAAATCTAGACTTGAGCAATTGGAAAAACATTAACTGCTCATGGATAGGATGAGCCAATATAATAAAAATGACCATCCTACCCAAACTTATTTATCTATTTAGTGCCATACCCATTGAACTACCAAAATACTTCTTCACTGATTTAGAAAAAACCATAACAAAGTTCATTTGGAAGAACAAAAGATCAAGGATATCCAGGGAAATAATGAAAAAAAAAACACATATGATGGGGGCCTTGCAGTCCCTAACCTTAAACTATATTACAAAGCAGCAATCATCAAAACAATTTGGTACTGGCTAAGAAACAGAAAGGAAGATCAGTGGAATAGACTGGGGGAAAGCGACCTCAGCAAGACAGTATATGATAAACCCAAAGATCCCAGCTTTTGGGACAAAAATCCACTATTCAATAAAAACTGTTGGGAAAATTGGAAGACAGTGTGGGAGAGACTAGGAATAGATCAACACCTCACACCCTAAACCAAGATAAATTCAAAATGGGTGAGTGACTTAATCATAAAGAAGGAAATCATAAGTAAATTGGGTAAACACAGAATAGTATACATGTCAGACCTTTAGGAGGGGAAAGGCTTTAAAACCAAGCAAGACATAGAAAGAATCACAAAATGTAAAATAAATAATTTTGACTTCATCAAATTAAAAAGCTTTTGTACAAACAAAACCAATGTAACTAAAATCAGAAGGGAAACAACAAATTGGGAAAAAATCTTCATAGAAAGCTCTTACAAAGGTTTAATTACTCAAATTTATAAAGAGCTAAATTAATTGTACAAAAAATCAAGCCATTCTCCAATTGATAAATGGGAAAGGGACATGGATAGGCAGTTCTCAGATAAAGAAATCAAAACTATTAATAAGCACATGAAGAAGTGTTCTAAATCTCTTATAATCAGAGAGATGCAAATCAAAACAACTTTGAGGTATCACCTCACACCAAGCAGACTGGCCAGCATGATAGCATAGGAAAGTAATGAATGTTGGAGGGGATGTGGAAAAATAGGGACATTAATTCATTGCTGGTGGAGTTGTGAACTGATCCAAGCATTCTGGAGGGCAATTTGGAACTATGCCCAAAGGGCAAGAAAAGAATGTCTACCCTTTGATCCAGCCATAGCACTGCTGGGTCTGTACCCCAAAGAGATAATGGACAAAAAGACTTGTACAAAAATATTCATAGCTGAGCTCTTTGTGGTGGCCAAAAACTGGAAAACGAGGGGATGCCCATCAATTGGGGAATGGCTGAGCAAATTGTGGTATATGTCGGTGATGGAATACTATTGTGCTAAAAGGAATAATAAAGTAGAGGAATTCCATGGAGACTGGAACAACCTCTAGGAAGTGATGCAGAGCAAAAGGAGCAGAACCAGGAGAACATTGTACACAGAGACTAATACACTGTGGTATAATCGAATGTAATGGACTTCTCCCTTGGTGGTGGTGTAATGTCCCTGAACAATCTACAGGGATATGGGAGAAAAAACACTATTCAATAGCAAAGGATAAACTATTAGAGTGGAAACACCGAGGAAAAGCAACTGCCTGACTACAGCAGTTGAGGGGACATGACAGAGGAGAGACTCTAAATGAATCTCTAATGCAAATATTGACAACATAGACATGGGATCGAATCAAGAACACATGTGACACCCAGTGGAATCATGTGTCGGCTATGGGGGGTGGGGGGGAGGAAAAGAAAATGATCTTTGTCTTTAATGAATAATGCTTGGAAATGATCAAATAAAATATTATTACAAAAAAAAAGAAAAAGAAAATACAGAGGCAGAGTCAGGATGGTAGCTTAGAAGTAGCAAAAGTCCAGATCTCTGAAAACTCTTTCACACCAATAAAAAACACAGTGCTTTGAGGGGATGGAAAAACCAAATCTAACAACAGGACAGAGCTGGGGAGCTTATGGACTCAATTTAAAAGGTGCACCCCCAAAGAACATGAATTCTTAAGCACTTGGGTTCAAGAGAAGGGAAGAAGGAAGTTCCCAGGACTCTTCCCCCATCTACAGTGCAGAGTTTCCAGCTGTGGCTGGAGTCTCTGTGTGGGCAAGGGCCCAAATTTAAAAAGAGCCAGCTTTGGTGGCACTGCTATGCCAGGCTCAGGACATTGAACACAGGCAATGGGAAGGCAGCTGGAGGAGAAGCATAGGAAGGGCAGTTTAATTGCAGCCAAAATACTCCATCTTACCTCACCCCCCTTTTTGAGGTTTTAGCCTCAAGGCACATTGAGCTCCACAAATCAACTTTGCCCTGGCTTTAAAGGGCAGATAAGAAGCTTTTGGAGGGCAGGGAAGCTCAAGCTCAACCCCTTCCCCATCAATTACTCTGAGAGCCTCTCTAACTAAGCTCTGAGGGTAAAGGCTGAAACCAAAAGGCTTCGACCTTGATAATAGAATGGGAAGTCCTGCTCCTTTTCAGTTTCTACTGACAGCTGGGGAATATCTGACCTCAGGGCTCATCAATACCATCAGCATAACCTAGTCAATCAGCAAAGCAGAGAAGAAGCCCCTTCATATCCAGCAAATAATGAAAGGAGTAAGAATAATTACAGGTGGGAAGGAAGAGGAAAAATATTAGTAAACAACAAAAAAGGAAAAAAAAATTACAATCAACAGCTTCTATCCATATAATGAACAAAGAATAAATGAAACAGAGGATGACCAACGAGCACCAAGCAAAACCACAGAATCTCCAGTGAATTGCATACTGGTATACTCAAAATACAATTTAAAAAACAGTTAAGAGAGGCTGAAGACAACTGAGAAAAGGGCTTATAAAGCAAAATAAGGCATCTGGAAAAGGAAAATATTGTTTTGAAAGTCAAAATTAAATAGCTTGAAAATAAGGCAAAGAAGACAAAAGATCAGAAAGAGAAAGATGACCAAAAAGGCAGTGATAGAATTCAGTCTTTAAAAATTAGAATTCAACAATTAGAAGCAAATTACTTCACAAGGCATCAAGAATCTATAAAACCGATTCAAAAGAATGAAAAAAAAATGAGGAAAATATGAAATACCTCATTCACAGAATATCAGACCAGGAAAACAGATCCAGGAGAGACAATTTAAGAATTATTGAACTACCAGAATACCATGTCAAAAGGAAAATCCTGGACATCGTCGTAGAGAAAATTACCCAAGAAAACTCCACAGACATTCTCAAGCAAGAGGAAAAGTGGAAATTAAAAGAATCCACAAATCACCTCCTATATTTAATGCCCAACTGACACCACCCAGCAATGTTATAGCCAAATTCAAGAGCTACCAGAGCAAGGAAAAAACATTACAAACTGTTATGAAGAAGTCATTGAGATACCATGAAACCACATTTACGATTATATAGGATCTGGCTTCATCTATACTGGATGGCAGGAAGACCTGGAAGGCATGGAATATGATATTCCAGAAAGGAAGGAAACTGGGTACAACCAAGAATCAACTACCCAGCAAATCTGACTATATTCCTGCAGGGTAAAGTATGGTCATTTAATAAAATAAAAAACTTCCAAGCATTCATAAAGAAAAGACCAGAATTAAACAGAAAAATTGATGCCCAAACACAGAACTCAAGAGAATGACCAAAAGGTAATTAAGGAAGGGGAAAAAAAACAAACAAACAAAAAACACTTTTTAAGAGACCCAATAAGTTCAAATGAGTTGTATCCTATCAGAAAAGAAGATACTGGTAACTCTTAAAAATTGTTATTATCACCTTGATATCTAGAAGAATTATACTTAGAGGGAACAGTAAAAAACTGTATAGGGCAAAATGTCAAGTATAAAGATTAAAATTTAGGGGAGACTGAGGCAGGTAGAAATTAGTTTCTCTCTGCAAGAAGTATTATATTTTAATTTTATGAGGTTTATTAAAGGTTGAGAATTTAAGAATATACAAGTAAGAAAAAACACATGCCTAGGCCAGAGACCTCTACAACACCTTACCTACATTATGGAAAGAGCCACATCTGCCCCAAAACAGAAGTCCAAAAGAGAAGAGCCCAAAAGCCTTTGCAATCAGCTTAAGTACCTTCTCGATCTCGCCCACCTCAGAATTCTGTGAGATTACAAAGCATTTTGAGGAAGTGGAGGAAAGACTTGTGGGGATTGAAGTCCAGAGTTCAAATCTCAATATTACAGAAGACATATGTATGTATGTATGTATGTATGTATGTATGTATACATATATATGTATAAATATATATAAAACTAGAAGTAAAAAATACTAAGAGAAATGGGAAAAGAGAGGATGAGTTACTCATGGGTAGGACGAGCTAACATAATAAAAATGATACTCCTACCCAAACTACTTTATTTATTTAGTGCCATACCCATCAAACTACCAAGAAACTTTTTTGCTGAATTAGAAAAAAAACATAATGAAGTTTATTTGGAAGAACAAAAGATCAAGAATAACAAAGGAAATAATGAAAAAAATGTGAAGGAATGTTTCCTAGCAGTACCAGATCTTAAACTGTACTATAAAGAAATGGTCATCAAAACAATATAGTACTGGCTAAGAGACAGAAAGCAGGATCAGTGGAATAGACTTGGGATAAGTGACTTCAGCAAGACAGTCTAAGATAAACACAAAGATCCCAGCTTTTGGGACAAAAACCCACTATTTGACAAAAACTTCTGGGAAAATTTGAAAACGGTATGGGAGAGATTAGTTTTAGAGCAACATCTCACACCCTACACTAAGATAAACTCAGAATGAGTCAATGACTTGAATATAAAGAAGGAAACTATAAGAAACAGAATGATATTCCTGTCAGATCTTTGGAAAAGGAAAGATTTTAAGACCAAGCAAGAGTTAGAAAAAATTACAAAATGTAAAATAAATATTTTGATTGCATTAAATTAAAAAGTTTTGTACAAACAAAACCAATGTAACCAAAATTAGAAGGGAAGGAACAATTGGGGAAAAAATCTTTATAAGAAAACCCTCTGACAAAGGTCTAATCATTCAAATTAATGAGTTAAATCAATTCTACAAAAAATCAAACCATTCACCATTTGATAAATGGATAAGGGACAAGAACAGGCAATTTTCAGAAAAAGAAATAAAATATATTAATAATCACATGAAAAAGTGTTCTAAATCTCTTATAATCAGAGAAATGCAAATCAAAACAATTCTGAGGTACCACCTCACACCTAGCAGATTGGCTAATATGGCATCAATGGAAAGTAATGGATGTTGGAGAGGATGTGCCAAAATTGGGACATTACTATATTGTAGGTGGAGTTGTGAATTGATCCAACCATTCTGGAGGGCAATTTGGAATTTTGCCCAAAGCTCTGGAAAAGACTGACTGCCCTTTGATCCAGCCATAGCACTGCTGGGTTTGTATCCCAAAAATATAATAGGGGAAAAGATGTACCAAAATACTCATAGCTGGGCTCTTTGTGTTGGCAAAAAACTGGAAAATGAGGATGTCCTTCAATTTGGGAATGAATGAACAAATTATGGTACATGTTTGTGATGGAATACTATTGTACTCAAAGGAATAATAAATAGTAGGAACTACATGTGAACTGTAATGACCTCTAGGAATTGATGCAGAGTGAAAGGAGCAGAACCAGGAGAATATTATACACAGAGACTGATACATTGTGGTACAATCAAATGTAATAGATTTCTCTACTAGCAGCAATACAATGATCCAGGATAATTCTGAGAGACCTATGAGAAAGACACCATCTACATTCAGAGGAAGAATTGTGGGGATAGAAATATAGAAGAAAAACAACTCCTTGGACACATGGGTTGATGGAGGTATGGAGATATAGACTCTAAATAATCATGCTAGTGCAAATATCAATAATATGGAAATAGTTCATGATAAATAACACATGTAAAACCTAGTGGAATTGTGTGTCAGCTATGAGAGGGAGGTGGGGTTAGCAGAGGAAAAGAACAAGAATCTTGTAACCTTGGAAAAATATTCTAAATTAATTAATTAAATAAAAATTTCCAAAACTTCAAAAAAAAGATTATAAAACTTTGTTGGGGGTCGTCAAAGCCATGCTGTCTGACATGGTCACAGGTGGAAATTGAGACTGCAAAGGGGCTTCCAGAAAAGAGGAGATACCCACTCAGTCCTCCCTTTTCATGTGACTTCTCCTACTAATTTCTCTTACTATTACAATTGCTATGATTATTGTTCTCTCCCTATTTTCAGGAAAAATAATATGATAGCAAATACTTGCAGCATTAATACATATGTCCCACTTTAATCCCCCCAGAATATCACCAAAAGATTATAATTACAGAACAAAACCTAAAGATTTCCCTGTACTCACTCAGGGGAAAAAAAACCCTTCCTTTTTCTTTTTAGCCTTAAGTTTCTAGATTCTCCACCCCCACTGCTAGCGAGAGATGTCAGGCATATTAATCACTTCTCAAGCCCAGGCTGATACGACACACTTCACTGGTTTGTTTTGTTTACAAAAGCCAGAGCAATATCACTAAGATGTCTGAGTGAAACAGAAAAATGTAACTTGAAAATTAGAAAATACCCAAATCTGGTTTGTGTTAAATTTACCCTTTAACCCTGCACCTAGCAATATTGTTTTTGTTACCTATCTCCTAAGTGACTCTGATTGATTATGAAAGCTGATTGAAAGCAACAATGATTCTCTTAGCTGGTCATCCCACAGGTCAGTGGGAACTGACCCCTGGTTGCCCTGCCAGTGACATTTATCTCTGGCAAGATTTGCTTTGTTGTAGACACTTGGTATGTAAGAGGATCAGACAATGTTAATTAAACAATGTGTTAAAAGTTAATGTGTGATATCCAATTATCTGTAAAAAGATCATGTAAGTTGAAAAATGAGACTATGTGCCAGAGAAGTATGTAAGCACTGAGGTATAAAATAAAGATGAACCCTGTGCCTTGCAAACAACTCCCTGTGATGACTGAGCACGGGTTTGAAACACCCAGCTGTCTCCCACTCCTTATTCACCTAAGTTGTGACACCTAGTCAGAAGCAACACTAGACTTCATAGTCTGCTGGACAGCTCTTGAAACAACTTGAACAACTATAGTCTTCAGTTTCTTTCCTAATATTTCATTATCAGCCCTGAGGACAGTTTGTCTTGATTTGTGAAGCAAACTCATGTGTACTACTCCACAAAGGTGGTTTTAGCTCATCAGATATGACCATTCTTCATATTATATTTACTAGTTAACAACAACTATTTGGCCATTTATCTTGTTATGCCTATATCATGTTTTCCTCAGTACCAAACTTATACTTATTACTCTGGAATCAATATTAATCAATTTATAATCCTATCATTGTTCCTTGAAATCATATGTCAATTGATGCTGGATCAACTAATTATCCCTGACACATCTGAGATACTCCATTTTCTTACTACAACTCCTTTATATGTGTTTTCCTCCTTATTCAAATTTAAGTGACTTAAGGTGCCAAAACAATCATTTTGAATTTGGATCCCTAGTGCTTAGAATTGTGTTTGGCAGAAAAAGCAGTAGTATTTGTTCCCTCCCATTCATTTATTCACAAAGATTCACTTGACCTTATGCTGCTTATCATTTTTACCAATGGTTTGGATAAAGATGTAGATGAGTTGCTTATCAAATGGCAGAATACTGAGATATATATTCAATATAATAGCTGATAATATTCAAAAAGATCTTGACAAACTAGAATGGTATGACAAATTGAATAAAATTAATATGTATTCAAACTTTAGGACAAATTTAACATTTTACACATGAGTTCAGAACCTAACAACAAAGGTAAAAAAAAAAACAGAAAAGCATGACTAGATAGATAGATAGCAATCAGTTTGGAATATCCATTTTTAGAGAAGCGAAACTTCATTTTAATTCAAAACCTTGATAAGGCAATGTGATTGTATGTTATGTTAATAAATTATAATAGTGGAGACAAAGGAGGTGATTGGATTTTTATACTTTGCTTTAATCATATCTCATCTAAAATAATGTGTTCATTTATAGATATCTTATTTAGGAAGGACGCAGATATGCTTAAGTGTCCAAAAGAAAGAAACCATATGCTAAAAGATTTCAATGATCATGCCCAAGATAATCTACTAAAGAGATGGAGGCATTTTAGCTAGAAGTAGGAAATACTTAGAAGAAGGGAATATGAGGAACATCTTTAAGGATCTGAAGAGCTTCAAAGTAAAGAGTTTTTCTTCTAGTTATCTTTACAGTGTAAAACAAGAAATAATGGCTGGGAGTTGTTAAGAGGAAAATTTAAATGTATTCAAACAAATACTAATTACACTTACAGCTATCTAAACTTGGTAGGAGCTATATCAAGGATAGTGGATTTCCCATCCCTGGGAGTCTTCAAATAAAAATTGGATGAAAAAGTTTATTAATTCAGGTACAGATCTGATTAGAAGTATCTCTCAGTTCGCTTAAAAAGGAATTTTTCTGATCTGTGATATATTTAATTGGTTGAATGTTTCCTTTCTGCTGAGCACTATATATACTACATTTAAATCTAGGTGATCAATGTAGTTTAGGTAAGACATCGTCCCTACCTACCATGAAGCTTACAAAGTGACAGGGGAAAAGAACACAAAAACAGATAACTATGTTTCAGTATTTCAAAGAAACTGTGATCACATGAGTGTGTATTTCTTTGAACAAATTTCACGTGTTTCCTAACTATATTCTTCCATAGATATGCCACAAAGGTTAAACTGAACTGATACATACCTTCTTCTAAGTATTATATTTTGACAATACCAATGAAGTACCCTGAACTTTGATTATTTCTCATATCCATCATGCTTCTTTCTCTAAGTATATATGTTTTTTATATCATGCCTTAAGCATGGATTCTTGTTGGAACCGAAAAAAATTGTTTCATTTAAATTTCCATTGATTCCATTCAATTGACTTTTTCATATAAGATGTCACATAGGCAGTTTTTTTTTTAACTTTAAAAATATAACTCAAAGAGTAGATACAGGATAAGCAAATAGAAGAAAAACAAGTTTCAGAGCTATCAAGAAAAGTTCAGTGTTTATGTCATTCTTGCTTTAGTATCTTTTTCCATGATGAGTAAGATTTTCAAAGCATATGAAGCAAAATATTTTTTTAGTTCACATATCAATCAAATTGTGAAGTGTACAGATGTTTTATAATAATAGTTCTCAAATAAATTGATTCAATAATGTGGAAGCAGAAATTTTAATTAGGAGGGAAAACAGTTTTACACTTTCTTTCAAGAAGTTGTTAGCATGTTTCAGACTCTACTAGTTTATTTTCCCTAAACACTAAAGAAATATCAAGTGTCTCTAGGCTTTAGGAAACAACAGCCTGAAAATCATTTGTTTTATTATCATCATGTGCTGTTTTTCACATCTACAAGAAAAGAAATCCTTAATTTGAATAGATGAAATTTAACTGGAATCTTTCCATAGAAAACTGAATAGGATATATAATGTATGTTATAAGTAGGTAATGTCAAAGAGAGTATGCCATGTGGTTGAATTAGTAGGGTAAAACCTTGCTACAGGGAAGCAGCAATCCAAAGACATGTGAATCAAGTCACTGACATGTAACGTCATTTGGGCAATGAACAAAAGTGTTGGCCCATTTTCCATTGCCTTATAACCTCATTCCTAGGACATGAACAAGAGACAACTGGAAACTTCTTATTTCATTTATAATGTTTTCTAATAGAACATAATTCAGAGTAATATGCCATTATAAGAACTGCTGTGAGTGTATATTTCTAAAATATTTCTAAGTGAAGGAAATAAGCATATATTAAACACTCTATGCCAGTCACTGTACTAAATATTTTAGAAATATTCTCTCATTTGATCCTTACAACACTATGAATTAGGTACTATTTTATCTCCACTTTATAGTTAAGGAAACTGAAGCAGAAAAAGGTTGTGAGTTGCCAAAGGTCACATACTAAATTTTTGATTCTTCATTTGAATTCAGGTGTTTTGGCTTCAGATCCAGTGTTCTTTCTACTTTTCCACCTAGCTACCTCAGTTTCTTGGGCAAATGTGACTTTTCTGAATAACTGATGAAAGGGAAAAATGCAGGATTTATGTTACTGGATTATTTGCAGAGTTTGTGATGATGTCACAGCGAAAATGATGCCAAAGTAGATCATACCAGAACAGTATGACCCATTTACTATAAAGAAATCTATCCCACAAAAGTTAGTTAATTATAGAAAGTCAGACAAGTTTTGAGGTATAACACAATTACTTGTAAAGTTATATTGAAGCAAATCAAGCCCAAATATTTTTCTCTCAATTCAAGAGAGATACTGGAAATGTATATTTAGGCCCAGCTCCAGAGTCTGTCACCAGCCTACTTAAAAAAAAACCTGTGGTGAAACCTGAAGAAGGAGGTCAGCACAGTGGCTTCAGGATGTCTATTTAAATGAAGACAGACCTGAATAATTCCTAACACCACATGGTGAGCTGTGGAACATAATGACAAATATTTTCAGGATCAAAGAGCACAGGAAGAGATCAAGTTTCTTTTATATTTACCAGCAAACTAATGAGAGAATATTTCTCTGATCAAAAAAATCTGCACGGCACACGTTCCTTCTCATCTCTGTATATTTTATCATACTTTTCCTTCTACCTAGGATGACCTTTCTCTTTTCTCTTTCCAATCTACTATATCTCCCTAAAAAATTATGTGATGTTTACAATCACTTAGTAGAGTTAGTTTGTTGAAACTTGCATATCAAAGTATGTTTGATTCTCTTAGAAAACCTCCTCATAGTTTAGTTAAGCCAATGAAGAAATTTCTGACTTTATGAAGCAAATATCTTGGTTTTCTACTAGCAAGAAAAGCTGAGGAAAATAGAATATAGCAGACCCCATGGATGTAAAATTGATTATTCTATAAATTAATTAAACTACTAGGTGTACATGTATGTAAACATGTACATATTGGCATATGTACATACATGTATGAATAAAATTGTTGTCAAGTATATTCGATATTTTAAGATGCAGTGGAAAGAAAGCAACACATCCTCTGAGATACTTCTCCAACTTGACACTGTTTTGGTAATCGATTGCATAGCAGAGCAATTAATACCCTAGATTCAAGAGTATTTAGGTGCCCATGCTCATAAAACTGCAGTTTGTCAAGCCTCAGCAGTGAATTTACCTTTGCTAGTGAGGAGAAACAAGTGTTTTAAGGCAAAGGCATTTACAAAGATAACATGGTAAGAATACTAGCAATACCACCCTCCACTTATAAAAAACTTTGGGACACACTCTCCCACTAATTAATATACACAGTGTTTTTATTGTGTTTTTTTGTCTTCTCCAATTTATTAAATAAGGAACCAAGATCACTATGTTGTCAAGAAGGACAGTTCTACCACAAGGTAGGCTGAGGCTCAATAGCCAAGAAGTTGAAGAGAAGGGCAGCAGTGATGCCAGCCTGAAGTCACAAAGGTCAATCATTCTACATAGTGACAACTTGTAAAGAGGGGGCAGAGAACTGAGCCTGATTGCTCTTTATCCTGATGACTGCCAGGAATCAGGGGAGACAATGAAGCCAGCTCTCTGGCATGATCTACAAAGTATAGGTTCTAGGTTCTAGTTGCAGAATTGGAGGGAGGATAAGGAAATGATTCCAGGGAAAAGGGGCCAAGGGAAGTGTAGGAAGCAACTGAATTGTAGGAGGTTTATTTGTGTGACTTTTGCTGGGGTAAGGACACTGTTTAAGGGAGTTCTGCTTGGGAGAAGGCTATTTGGGAGGAAATGGGGAATGGTCCCTCCAGACCCAGAAACTACAGATGGAGCAACTCAGTGGAGAGAGGCTTGAGACATGGAATGTGACAGCAGAGCATTTCTGGTCCCCCATAGAGGAGCTCTCCCATGGGGGACCAGCTGTTCTCTGGTCCAAGTCCAATGGAATGATTCCTTTGCTGTGACCTCTTCACAAGAGCATAAGTTCACAGCTTCCTGGTACTCTATCTGGGCTCACAAATGGACCCTATGGAGCAAGAAGCTGAGCATAAGCTTCTGCCAGCCCCGGCCTGAGGCCCAGGGGAAAATCTTATATTAGGGATCCTCAGTTTTCGTCCATAGTATGAGCTGGATACAGGGTTAAGAAAGGGCTACTGTGTGTACTTGAACTAAGCTGCAGGCCATTTCTTTGGAAATAAATCAGGGTCACTGCTAAGAGATATTTATTAGAGATTTGAAAACATGAATTTATGGCACAGAATGACTGCAGGTCACTGTCCTCTAGAAGCAAGGAAAGCTTAAACTGCCTGGCACTGGCATGAAATGGGGTATGCAGTGCCAGTGCAGAACCTGGCTTTACCTAGCTTGTGACTGCTAAAAGAGCCAAAGTAGAGTCCTGGCCTCAGTTCATTGGTTCATCCTTGCAGAGGGAGGGAAGAAAAGAAGAAAGTAAAGAGGAAACAGGACCAAATGTTATGATTACTCATAGAATACCCATTGTCTTTGGAAAGAGTAGTTACAGGAATAGCTAGGTTTCTCAGTGGTATGAGAGCCAAGCCAAGCCTAAAGACAGGAGAGTCTGGATCAAATCTGGCCTCAGATGCTTCTAACTATGTGACCCTGGGCTAGTCACTTTTCCTCCCCCTTTACCTAGTTTTTACTGTTCTTCTTCCTTGGAACCAATACGCAGTATTGATTCTAAGACAGGAGGGAAGGGTTTTAAAAGAAATAGAAAGAAAGAAGCAAGAGTAGTTACAAACATAATACCTTAAAGAGAGGCTTAAACATTAAAGGACATATGTCCAAGAAAGTTCATTCTTCATGCACTCTAGGTGACTAGTTATTTACCTTTTCTCATGGGGTCCTCAAGAGAGGCATCAAAATAGCCAACATAATAAAAATGAAGGTCGTACCTAAGTTAATTTACCTTTTCAGTACCATGCCTATCAAACTACCAAAAAACTATTTTATTGAATTGGAAAAAATAATAAAATTCATCTGGAAGAACAAAAGATCAATAATATCAAGGCAACCAATGAAAAAAGGGTGAAGAATTGTGGCCTAGAAACAGCAGATCTTAAATTGTATTATAAAGCAGTGATCATCAAAACAATCTAGTGAACGATTTGGAAAAAATAATTATATCAAACTGCTAAAGTTCATCTCTTAATCATTCTAGTAACCTTGCAGGTCTATCTAAACCTTCTTTTTAAAAGAGCTATTACTTTACTATCTTCTCTGCCCAATTCAGCCTGGGATTTTTGAAATAGTTTCAAAATTTTCAATTTCCAATTCTGCTCTCCCACTCCACATATTAAGTCAGTTGCTAACTGATAATTTCTTCCTTTAAAATAGTTCATTCATTTGCTTAGTCTTGCTACTCACACAACCATCACTCTAATTCAGGTCTTCATTGTTTCTCACTTGAACAATAAATAGCCTTCTAATTGTACACCATGACTAAATTCTTTATCCATTTCAATCCATCTTCCACACTGCTCCCTGATGGTCTTAAGGAGTTGCCATGGAAAAATTGCCAGTTTTCATAGAGCTAATATTTATCATAGATGGAACAAAAAAGCCAGGCTTGATACCTAAATCCTTTATTCTTTATGTAACTCCACTTTCAAGAAATATTATATTGAATTGAACAAATGTGAATTTTAGAATTCATTTCAATCAATAATGCTAAAATTAAAATTAATGACTTTATTTATGGTCATACAATCAGTATGTGTCAGAAGTAGAAATTGAACCCATGTATATGGCCATATTGCCAAGTCCTTATGCATTACACAAATGGTGGTGATGGAATCATAGACTTAGAAAAGGAAGGGACACTATAAGTCATGGCCTAATTTTACAAATGAGGAAACTAAGGCCTGGGAAGATTAAATAACTGGTTCAAACTAGCACAGGTAGTAAATGTCATATTTGCAATTACTCTGACTAAAGAATCGTTGCTTTTCTACATACAGATTACTTTCTTTTTTTTCTCATTTCATTTTTCATAATTTCATGTAGGTCTTTCCATTGTATAAATGGAGATTTTGAACCTTTGATTTCATTCCCCAGAAGTCCTTAGTAGTTCCCAAAATTCCCTATAAACTTTCCTGCCTTGCCATATTGGCAAGATGATGTTATTGCTGTTTAACTGGTGGTAACTCTTCAGATTTCCTCTTTTTGGGCAACAATCAGCAGTGATGGTGGTGAGTGGGGATAGCAGAAAATTGCTAACCAGCCATGGGCATGTAGTTTTTATTTTGTATCGTCTTTATTCCTTGATTTCTAATGATCTTTAATAAACCTTATGAAATATATTTTTATTATTAGAGATTAAATTTTAATTTTTTACACCATGTCTTTTTAAACCCTTACCTTCTGTCTTAGAATCAATATTAAGTATTTCTTCCAAAGCAGAGCAACAGTAAGGACTAGGTAATTGGGGTTAAGTAATTTGCTCAGGATCACCCAGCTAAGAAGTGTTTGAGGTTTGATTTGAATACAGGATCTCCCTCCCTAGGCCTGACTCTCTATCCATTGAGTCACCTAAGTTCCCCTGTGGTTGATTTCCAAAGTGGTTCCAAAAAGACATAAAAAAAAAAAACTTTTTAAATTTGGTTCATACAATAGGGCCCCTATATTTTGGGGAGATAACATTCTAAGACCTATCATGGATGGCTAAAACCACAAATATAAGTAAATAACTTCTGCTTTCTCTCTGTGCCAAATCTGTATCAATTTTCCAAGCAGCATAAAGTCTCACAACAGTTCACCCAATCACATCCATTCTCATTCTGAAAAGCATTAGTGCGAGTCATTATATCGTTTTGCACCAATATTAGCTCTCTTAGCAGTTTTTGTCCAAAGTTCTTACTTGAAACAAGTACTGTCCACATCAGTGTGATGCTTCCCTTTGCTTTATCAATGCTATTAAGGTTTTTTTTAATTGTTTCAAAGTACATGAATAGTGATGTTGATAGCTCACTTAAGCCCAAGTCAAAAAGTGTCAAAGCATGTTTATATAAGAAATATTCACTAAATAATAAGGTTCACTATTAAACATTATTTTCAATTTATGAGTAGGGTCTTGGACATAATATTGGTCATAAAAATCAAAGTCCTACTGTATGCTAACAACATCCATCTTATCTGCTGCATCATCACCTTTACAATAGTCAGACATTATTTTAAAGTAGTTCTATTTCTTTCTTTTTTATCATTATTATGGCAAAAACAATCCAGGCTCCTCTCAGTTATTAACACTGAAGCTAGGAGTGACTGGTGATAAATGTTGAAAATATCGTTGTTTTCAAAACCATTCCATTAGAGATATGTGACATACCATTCTTCTTTAGTGACCCAGTGAGAGGAGTTTTGTCTCTCTCTTTCTGTTAAACATGCTATTATAAATTTCCAGCCATTTATATCTTCCTTTTAAATTCACTACCATCTTTCAAATAAGGAATTTGTTTCAGTCACAACCATTTTCCTTAACAAAATTATCTCACATTGCTTAAAGGCAATCAATATTTTTTTCTTTTTGAGATGCCATAGTTTATTTTTTAAATTTTTTAATTTAGAATATTTTCCATGGTTACATGATTCATGATCTACCCCCCAGCTCTTTCCTCTTCCCTCCCAAAGCTGACAAACAATTCCACTTGGTTATACATTTATCATTGTTCAAAACCTATTTCCATGTTATTCAAATTTGCAGTAGAGTGATCTTTTAACATCAAACCCCTAATCATATCCCTATTGAACTAAATGATCGATCATATGTTTTTCTTCTGCATTTCTTTTTCCATAGTTCTTTGCTTGGATGTGGATAATGTTCTTTCTCATGAATTCCTCTGAACTGTCCTGGGTCTTTGCACTGCTGCAAATAAAAAAAAAAAAACTCTATTACATTCAATTGTGCTAAAAAGTCTATGTGTAGAATGTTCCCCTGGTTCTGCTCCTTTAGTTCAGCATCAATTTCTGGAGGTTTTTCCAGGTCACATTGAATTCCTCCAGTTCATTATTACTTTCAGCACAATAATATTCCATCACCATCAGATACCACAATTTGTTCAGCCATTCCCCAATCAATGGAGATTCCATCATTTTTCAATTTTTTGCCACCACAAAGAGTGTGGCTATACATATGTTGGTACAAGTCTTCTTTTTCCTTATTATCTCTTTGGGTACAAACCCAACAGTGATATGACTGCGTGAAAGGGAAGGTATTCTTTTTAAGCCCTTTGGGCATAGTTCCAAATTGCCCTCCAGAATTGTTGGACCAATTCACAAATCCACTAGCAGTGTATTAGAGTTCCAATTTTGCCACATCCCTTCCAACATTTATCACTTTCCTTTGCTGCCATGTTGACCAGTCTGTTGATGTAAGTTGGTACCTCCGAGTTGTTTTAATTTGTATTTCTCTAATCAAGAGGGATTTAGAACATGTTTTATGTGCTTTTTGATAGTTTCAATCAATAATTTTTAAAAGAAAAATTATCTTTCAGTAGAATAAAGAAAGAAATGAATTAAATAAAACATTTTAATCCAAGAAAAGAAATACAAAAAAAAACTTTCATTCTACACACTAAATTCATTATTTCTCTGTGAAGAGGTAAAAAAGACCCTTCATTATTGTTCCTAGTTAAATGTAAATAGTTATTTTATTAATCAGAATACTTATAGCTTTTAAAGTTTTATTTAATATATAGTACTGTTACTATTACATGGAGTATTATACTGGTCTTCTCATTTTCTGTCCTATCTGCTTATGCTAGTTTTCAGATTTATTCTTTTTCATCATATTGGTGTCATAATATATATTGTTCCAGTCTCACCTCACTCTGTATTAGTTCATACAAGTCTTCTTGAAATCATGTTTCCTTATTTATTATAACATAATAATATTCCATTAAGCTCATTTAACACAATTTGTTCAGCCATTCTCTAATTGATGGATATTCTCTTAGTTTCCATTTTAGATCAGTATTCGAAGAGCTGCTATAAGCATTGCTTTGAACTCTTTGGCATACAGGCCTAACAATAGAGGAAGCTAGGTGGTAGAATGGGTCAAATGCAGGATTTGAGATTCAAAGACTCAGGTCATCCTGACCCCCAGTCTAGCATTCTCTCTGTCCTGCCTCCTGTCTCACAAAAATATAACTTCCTATAATAATCTCAAGGAGAAAATGTTACATTAGAAAGAAGGGAACACATATTTAGTTTAAGTTAAAAACAATATATAAAAAGAAAATACAGAATGTTGTTGTTTTTTTTTCAAAATGGAGGGCAGTAACATCTATATTTGGAGTGGAGGGAAGAGGAATAGGAAAATATTTGACTGGGAGGTGAATTAAGTATTGAGATGATTTAGAAGAAGCTTGAAGAAATGAATGCCAGACTTTGCAAAAATATGAAGAAGGAAAATGCAATATCATACCTGGACTCTAATTATTAAGTATATTTATCATGAAACTGAATATAAACATATTTAATATATCAATATAAAACTGTTATTCACAGCCCAGTCAAAGACGAAATATTTTGATCTCTGTGGCCTTCATGGACATAATATTACTGATAAATAAAGAATCAAGATTCTGTATAAGACAATATAACTTAACCATCATTACCAATGAAAATCTTTCCATTGTTTTATTTTCTTCATTTTATTTAACTATCTTCATATATTTACATATTTCCTCATACTAGTATAGAGTGCCAGAGTTCTTAACCTGAGGCCCATAACATTTTAAAAATATTTCAGTGTAATATTTGTTTTTTTGTAATATTTTTGTAAATATTTTGTAAATATTAATTTGTAAATAAATTTTTGTAAAAATTTTTTTGTAATATTGTGTATTTTATTTCATACATTCAAGAACATTATTCTCAGGAGTCTATAAATTTCAACAGATTACTAAATGGAAGCATAAAAAAAAAGAAAAATGAAAAATCCCTCATGGTATGAAGAAAGGAATACAATAGTTGTTTCTAGTGACTCTTGAAAGGATCTTTCCTTGACCACTGATCACACTTCAATTTTACTCAATGTCCTCTTCTTCTGAATTCCTGAAACACTTGTTAGAATTTTCTCTGTACTTCCTGCTCAGTTTCTTGCCTTAATATTTTCTATTTTCTCCAGTCCTTCCCTAGTTCTTTTTCTAATCCTCACAACCTATGTTATCATAAGGATTTCTAATTTCTTAGACATGTCTCTCTGACAAACCCAACTCAAATCTCAATCTTTTTCAGAGTTCTTCTTTTCCACTATAACTTTAAAGGAGACTCTGATGAGATGAAATTTAAGGTCTAAAACTAGTTTAGATTCCACTTATACTCTAGATATATATTCCAAGTAAATAACGCATCTATTGTTATTCTGAGAAAAACAGGAAATGGTCACCGATGTGACTCCACTATCCCAAGCTACTAGGAGACTGTGGAGGGGATAAGAAAAAATCACAGAGGGTAATTGGACCTGCAACTGAATGAAAAGGAGAAATTATTGAAGAAAGCCATATATGTACCAATGGTAAATATGAAGTACACAAATGCAAGTCACAGAATATTAAACAAATGTGTATATAGGTCTATTTTCACAAGTAGGAATCTATTATCTCATTTTAGGGATAAAAGAAACCTCTACAAATTTTTACTTTGTTAAATGTTACACCAAATATGTTTGTGTTAACTGAAGTTTATCAAACCTAGAATACCAATTAACTGTGTCCTATGAAAATTAATATTTAAATTAGACATTAAATCAAAGTTTTTGGAAAAGGTTTCGGTTTATTATTTATGTTAAGAAACTATAAAAATTCCTCAAATGTATATGACAATTAAGGCCTTGACTATATAATTTGCATACTAGGAGCCATAAAACTTTGAAAGTCCATTAATAAAATCATTCTTACTACCTATCTGACAAAGGAGGAATATCCACAACTTACTTTTAAAACTTAAGTGGTATGTCTAGAGAATCTGAGACTTTGAAAAATTGACTGATTCATCTTAGAATTAGCTCTTATGTGCACCATTAAGACTCATTTTATATTTTGTGAAAAGTCATTTTATATGAAAAAGTCTGAGTGCACATTTTTAAATGGGAAGTTTGTGTCATATCATGTATTTTTCCTCAGAATTGTTATTGTTTTATATCCAGACATAGGTGCATTCAGTCAAATGAAACCATATGTTCTACCAAAAAGAAATTCAATTATATTGATATAGTTAAATTGCACTTTAATCACTATGTGTAGCTCATTAAACCCCAAAGAAAGAGCCACCTCTATCTTTAACTCTATCCAGGTAAGTTTTCAGGGACAATTTAGATGGCAGTTTCAAGGAGTGAATAGAGCTCTGGAATTAGAGTGAGATGAACTAGACTCATATTTGATAGTCTTGGTTAAGTCATTTAACCCCTTTGAAATTCAGACTCCTCATCTATAAAATAGATCATTATCACACCTACCTCCCATAGTTGTTAAGATTCAATGAGATGATGAATATAAAGTACTTTATGGACCTTAAAGTGGGCATCTAGGTATGGCAGAAGATATAGCATGGGACCTAGAGTCAGGAAAACTGAAGTTCATATGTGGCCCCAGAAATTTATTAGCATTGGAAAGAAATAAACCAAATTGACAGTATCCAAGATGAAAAAGGAGACCTCACCTCTAATGAAGAGGAAATTAAGGCAATCATTAAAAACTACTATGCCCAATTATATGGCAACAAATATGGTAATCTAGGTGATATGGATGAATACTTACAAAAATATAAATTGCCTAGACTAAAAGAGGAAGAAATAAATTACCTTAACAACCCCATTTCAGAAAAAGAAATTGAACAAGCCATCAAAGAACTTGCTAAGAAAAAATCCCCAGGTCCAGATGGATTCACAAATGAATTCTATCAAACATTCAAAGAACAGCTAATCCCAATATTAAACAAACTATTTGACAGAATAGGCCAAGAAGGAGTTCTACCAAATTCATTCTATGACACAAACATGGTACTGATCCCAAAGCCAGGCAGGTCAAAAACAGAGAAAGAAAACTATAGACCAATCTCCCTAATGAATATAGATGCAAAAATCTTAAATAGGATACTAGCAAAAAGACTCCAGCAAGTAATCAGAAGAATCATTCACCATGATCAAGTAGGATTCATACCAGGAATGCAAGGATGGTTCAATATTAGGAAAACCATCCACATAATTGACCATATTAACAAACTGACAAAAATCACATGATTATCTCAATAGATGCAGAAAAAGCCTTTGATAAAATACAACACCCATTCCTATTGAAAACACTAGAAAGTATAGGAATAGAAGGGCCTTTCCTAAAAATAATAAACAGTATATATCTAAAACCATTAGCAAACATCATCTGCAATGGGGATAAACTAGAAGCCTTTCCAATAAGATCAGGACTAAAACAAGGATGCCCATTATCACCTCTATTATTTAATATTGTACTAGAAACACTAGCAGTAGCAATTAGAGAAGAAAAAGAAATGGAAGGTATTAAAATTGGCAATGAGGAGAACAAGCTATCACTCTTTGCAGACGATATGATGGTTACTTAAGGAATCCTAGAGAATCAACCAAAAAGTTACTCAAAATAATCAACAACTTTAGCAAAGTTGCAGGATACAAAATAAACCCTTATAAGTCATCAGCATTTCTATATATTTCCAACACATCTCAGCAGCAAGAAATAGAGAGAGAAATTCCATTTAAAATCACCTTAGACAATATAAACTACTTAGGAATCTATCTGCTGAGACAAACACAGGAACTATATGAACACAACTACAAAACACTATCCACACAGCTAAAACTAGATCTAAACAATTGGAAAAACATTGATTGCTCATGGGTAGGATGAGCTAACATAATAAAAATGACAATCCTACCCAAATTAATTTACTTATTTAGTGCCATACCCATTGAACTACCAAAAAACTTCTTTACTGAATTAGAAAAAAACATAACTAAGTTCATTTGGAAGAACAAAAGATCAAGGATATCCAGGGAAATCATGAAAAAAAAATGCAAAGGAAGGAGGACTTGCAGACCCAGATCTCAAACTATACTATAAAGAAGAGGTTATCAAAAAAATTTGGTACTGGCT
Organism: Monodelphis domestica; assembly: GCF_027887165.1. Classification (NCBI taxonomy): domain Eukaryota; kingdom Metazoa; phylum Chordata; class Mammalia; order Didelphimorphia; family Didelphidae; genus Monodelphis; species Monodelphis domestica. Next base: position 364,675,774 of record NC_077229.1, read on the forward strand.
AAGAGACAGAAAAGAGGATCAGTGGAATAGACTTGGTGTAAATGATCTCAGCAAGGCAGTTTATGACAAACCCAAAGACCACAGCTTTGGGGACAAAAATCGATTATTTGATAAAAACTGCTGGGAAAATTGGAAGACAGTGTGGGAGAGATTAGGTTTGGATCAACACCTCATACCCTACACCAAGATAAGTTCAGAATGGGTGAATGACTTGAACATAAAGAAGGAAACTATAAGTAAATCAGATGAGCACAGAGTAGTATACATGTCAGACCTTTGGGAAGGGAAAGATTTTAAAACCAAGCAAGACTTAGAAAGAGTCACAAAATGTAAAATAAATAATTTTGACTACATCAAATTAAAAAGTTTTTGTACAAACAAAACCAATGTAACTAAAATCAGAAGGGTAGCAACAAATTGGGAAACAATCTTCATAAAAACCTCTGACAAAGGTTTAATTACTCAAATTTACAAAGAGCTAAATCAATTGTACAAAAAATCAAGCCATTCTCCAATTGATAAATGGGCAAGGGACATGAACAGGCAGTTCTCAGCCAAAGAAATCAAAACTATTAATAAGCACATGAAAAGGTGTTCTACATCTCTTATAATCAGAGAGATGCAAATCAAAACAACTCTGAGGTATCACCTCACACCTAGCAGATTGGCTAACATAATAGCTATGGAAAGTAATGAATGCTGGAGGGGATGTGGCAAAGTAGGGACACTAATTCATTGCTGGTGGAGTTGTGAATTGATCCAACCATTCTGGAGGGCAATTTGGAACTATGCCCAAAGGGCCATAAAAGACTGTCTGCCCTTTGATCCAGCCATAGCACTGCTAGGTTTGTACCCCAAAGAGATAATAAGGAAAAAGACTTGTACAAGAACATTCATAGCTGCACTCTTTGTGGTGGCCAAAAATTGGAAAATGAGGGGATGCCCTTCAATTGGGGAATGGCTAAACAAATTGTGGTATATGTTGGTGATGGAATACTATTGTGCTAAATGGAATAATAAAATGGAGGAATTCCATAGAGACTGGAACAACCTCCAGGAAGTGATGCAGAGTGAAAGGAGCAGAACCAGGAAAACACTGTACACAGAGACTGATACATTGTGGTACAATCAAAGGTAATGGACTTCTCCATTAGTGGCAATGCAATGTCCCTGAACAATCTGCAGGGATCTAAAAAACACTATCCACAGCAGAGGATAAACTGTGGGAGTAAAAACACGGATGAAAAGCAATTGCTTGAATACAGGGGTGGAGGGGATATGACTGAGGAGAGACTCTAAATGAACACTCTAATGCAAATACCAACAACATGGAAATGGGTTTGAATCAAGAATACATGTGATACCCAATAGAATTGCGCGTGGACTATGGGAGAGGTGGTGGGAGGGGGGAGGGAAGAAAAGAAAATGATCTTTGTTTCCAATGAATAGTGTTTGGAAATGACCAAATAAAAATTAAAAAATTAAAAATTAAAAAAAAAAGAAATTTATTAGCATTGTCACTTAACAAGCAAATCCAGTAATCTTCTTGCTTAATCTCAATTTTCTCACCTATAAAATGAGTTGGAGAATGAAATTGAAAAGTACCTCAGTATCTCTGCCAAGAAAGCCTCAAACAATGTTACAAAGTGTCAGATATGACTGAAACAAGTGAACAGAAACCTTATAGCAGTATACAAATATTAACTGTCATTATTATTATTTGATAAGACTTGCTAAATAAATATTTTTATATTATGAAAAAGATGATAAATAAGCAGTTCTAACATGTTAATTTATTTGTTGTATCATATTACCTGCCATCTTGGGAAATGGGATGGAGTGGAGGGGAGAGAGAGAACACTGATTGCAAAACATCAGAAAATGAATATTGAAAAATTTTATTGACACAAAATCTGGGGAGGAAATTTTTACAACTTTTTAAGTTAATTTATATTTGAAATAATTGCTTTCTATCTTAAATCCCATCACAGTCTTTAATATAGCTTAATCCACGTGTTGTAATTTCAGATGTGGCTATTATTTAGAAAGATTTGCACATATATTTTCACAATATTGTGATATGTGGGCAAAGGAACTAAGTAATCTAGGAAAATAATATTGTAATGTGTATTCTTTGCAGAAAAATATGGTCTGGTAGAGAAATAACTAAAATCATAATCAAAGATGAGATTTTTGATTGCTTCCTAAATCTTAGTGTAAAGTTGTTTGAATTGTCCTTGAAACTGCATTATCATCCAGTTCCTAAAACTTAAAAAAAAAAAAAAAGATTTTCTCCTAGAGCTTGATTAGACATCAAAGAAACAAAGGTCATCCACTACATTCTGAGACATCACTGGATATCTTGACTTTTCTGGTGCCCCTGGATTTTAATGGCTATGGAAGAGTGAGGCCAACAACTTTGAATAACTATACATCTCTTAAAGCTACTTTTTGTATTTAAAAACACATCACTTTGTTATTCAGCTTCTAATAGCCAAGAGGTAGAGTAAGGAATGTTTCAAACTTACTCAAATTCACCTTGAAATAACCTCAAAAGAAAAAAAAAACACTTTAAAACAAATTTTGTAGAAACAATGATCAAAAGGCAGAGTAAGGCAGGATTTTAGCCAAAGAAATTATAGAGGAGCAACACAAAGAAATCATCTTGCAGGAATAAGAGATGAAAGCAGCAGAATCAGTAGAAAGAGAGGTATTTTGGAGTAAGCATATGCTGAGAAGTTTGAGGATTGTTTCAGCACAAGCACACTTGGGGAAACTCTCTGCAGAGGGAATAATTCCCAGTGTCTGCTCACAATGCCAGAGGGACTTGGGAGCTGAGGAACAGAATACAGTTAAATTCACTGAATGTGGAAACCTGGTTCCCTTCATCCAAGAAGTGGAGCTGAGCCTCAACATATAGATAAAAAAATTTTTAAAGCCTCTGAAAATGGTTAGAGTCAAAGAAAATGACCCTAAAAAGCTATTTCAGCAAAAGGGAAGATCAAAATGCAAACTCAGAAGACACAGAAATATCAAAACAAAAATATATGAATTCTCAAAGGCAAATGTCGAAAGAGTCAGGTTCAAAATAAACTCTTAGAAGAGCTCTAAAAGAGGGTTAAAATATAAAATATCTAAAAGAGGGTTAAAATTTTAAAGAAAAATTAGAAAAGAAAACAGAAAAGTGAACAGTTTAAGTAAAAAACTCACTGAAGAAAAAAATGCCTCAGAAGGGCAATGCAAAACCCCTAACAGGAAATCAGCTTTCTCAAAAAGGAAGCATAAAGTCTCACAGAAGAAAATGGCCCTATAAAACTAGAATTGGACAAATGGAAGCCAATGAATTCATAAGACAGCAGGAAATAATAAAGAAATAAAATTCAAAAGAATAAAAAAAAAAGAAAATATGAACTATTTGACTGAGAAAAATAACTGGTTTGGAAAATAGAACCATGATACATAACCTAAAAATGACTGGACTGCCTGAAAGTCATGATTAAAAAAAAAAGAGCCTAGCATATCACCTCATATCCACCCACAGGGCTAACATGAAAAAAAAAAAGAAAATTGATTAATATTAAGGGAATGTGGAAAAAGTGAGGCACAAATATACTATTAGTGGAGCTTTGAACTAATACTACTATTCTGGAGAGGAATCTGGAACTATGCCCAAAGGCTCATTAAACTTTATATATACTCTTTCAACCAGCAATACCACTACTACATATGTATCCCAAAGAGACTGAATACAGGGCAAAGAATCTACCTATCTAAAAATATTTATATTTTTTTGTGGTGGTGGAAATGAACTGGAAAATGAAGGGATGGCCAATGAATGAATAAGTTGTAGTGTATGTTTGAAATGGAAAAATATTGTGCCATAAAAAAAATGACAAACAAGGTGATCATAAAAAAATCATCATAAGACTTACATGAAGTGATACAAAATAAAGTGAGCAGATCCAGGATAATATTGTACACAGTAACTACAATAATGTATGGAAATCAACTGTAAATGACTTAACTATTATCAGCAATACAAGAATCTAGGACAAATCTAAGAGACATGTAATGAAAAGGTATCCATTATTAAAGAAGGAACTGATTCTGAATGCCAAATTAAACATACCATTCTTTTCTTTATTTCTTGAGTGAATTTTTTCTCTATTGCAAGCAATGTGTATCTCCTTTCATAACGTGATGAAAAAGGAAATATGAATTATATGATGATACATGTGTAACCTATGTAGTATTATCTTTCTTCATGGGGAAGTTGGAGGAATGGGAAGGAGAGAGAGAATATGGATTCAAAAATGTCATAAAAGGAATATTAAAAATTGTATCATCATGTAATCCAGAAAAAAATTTAATTTTTAAAGAAACTTGGACACCATGTTGTGAGAAGTTCTCAGGGAGAATTGCCTGATGTTCTCAAACAAGAGAATAAAATAAAAATTACACTGATCACCATCTCACTGAGATTCCAGAGTTAATATTCCTAGACTATTATAGCCCGATAACAGAATTCCCAGTCCAAGGAGAAAGCATCATTTAGTTGGAAGATAAAAACTTCAAACATTGTGAAATTTAAAAAGATTACACAGGACCTAGCAGCTTCTATATAAAATGACTGAAAAACATAAAATATGATAATCTACAAGGCAAAGAATGTGGACTACAACCAACAATCATCTATCCAACTGATACTGAACATGATAATCAAGGGAAGAAATAAATATTTAATAAAATAACAGACTTAGAGGAATTCCTGTTGTAACAAGCAGAGGTGAAAAGAAAATTTGATAATTAAATTCAACACTCAAAAGGAGCATAAAAGGGTATTAAAGAAAATTAAAGATAAAATGAGAAAATTGTTTCTAAAATAAAAAGAGCATTAAACTATCAAGGGACTTGATAGAGTTACATTGATCACATTCCTATATGGGGAAAATGTTTACTAGGATACCAATGACATTTATGATACATGAGACATTTAAGGTACAAAGGCATTTGAAGTTATCAAAGGAAACAATGGGATTAAACTGATCATGTTATCATATAAGGTGAGAACTAAGATTTTTAATATATCATGAACACTTGAAATACCTAAAGCACCTAAATTACTTAAGGATACTGGAATTATAGAAGATGCCTAATGTACTTTATCATTATTAGTGCAGTGAATAGGAGTATAGTGTAACAATTAAATGTAGGTTTTGACACAATATGAGAGTTATAAAAATGGTAGCCAATTATAAAATATTAGTCCCCAATTCAAAATGACTGTTAGCAGCTTTTATTTACAGCAAACTAGAGATATTGAAAGTGGGAAATGTAGGAAAGAGACAAAGCCTGGTCTAGCCTACCAGCCCTAAGCACTGCTCCAATGAAGTCTGGCTCAGCCCCTAGCAGGGGATCCCTCAAGTCCTGATCTCCATGTGGAAATCCTGGTGGTGTCTTCAGTCAGTCACTTAACCAGCAAGCCTCTCCAGAGTAGAAAGCTCCAGTCAAGAGTGAGTCTTCTTGCAAGAGAACCAAGGAAGTCAAGAGCCACCTCCTCCAGCCCAGCTCACCAATTCATAGAGAATTAATCAATCCTTGGGCTTAACCTTTTATCCTTTTATTTATTTAGTGACTGTTATTTGTCTCCAACTCCATCCCTGCCAAAGACTCCCTGCCATGACTGATTGCCCTACTCTGGCATTTAGGTCACCCAGAATTTGAAGCCTACTCTCTTTTGGTACACTTTGAGGAACTCAAGGTATTCATAATTTTTTTAACCTCAGGATCTATCATGGTAGGATCGTACACACTGATGATGGTGGAATGGCGTTTTATTGAAAATGACAATCATATATTGCCAATAAGTCATTTTTGGAGGCAAATAAGCTTGTTGACTAGATTAAATTTGATTGTGAAATCTATGAGAGGTCCATGGAGCTCCTCATCACAATGACCACTTCAAAAAAAGATGAAGCCAGCTCTGACTTTGCTATACTGGCCTTCACTTGCCATCCTTGTTTCATGCATGGCTCCTATTTGGATATAGAATCTGTTCCCTATTAGTAAGAACTTTTAATCTTTTAGGTCAATTGAATTTTGTGTTGTCCATAAATTTGAACACATTCCATGTATCAATGGTGAATGGAATTATCTTCATATAAGTTTTTTTGTATATTTCTGTTTGTGTATGTGTGTTTATGTGCATTATCTGAAAGACAGGATTCCCATATATTACAATAAGTAGACCAATGGCAGGTGAAGCACAATTTTTAGAGTACTTTTTCTAGCCCATTCCTTTGCCAAGAGGTGAGCAGTGCAGTCCTTCAAAGAAGCTACTCAGATATCCAGGGAACATCCAGTACTTTCAGTGAAAAGGCAACAATCTATCCTTGGCCTCCTGTGAACATGTTTCTGACATCAGCTCCCAGTGTATCCATACCTTCAGCTTCATCACATGTCTATTGCCTTGAGACTTTTGATGTAGAAGCATAAACATAAAATAATGAGATAGTAAAATAATGTGAAATGATAAAATAGTATGAGCCATGTCTTTTGACTAGTGTATAAACTAGATTTAAGAGTCAGAGTTGCACAAAGACTTAAACACCACCATCTCTTCCAATGTCATTAAAGCACAGTGGCAAGACAAAAGTCAAGATGAGTGGTGATGGCTCAGGAAGCAGTGGATGACCTTGACTTCTCCAGTGTCTAGCCAAGCTCTAAGCTCTCCATTGTGCCTGTTTCCACCAGCTTCACAGCCACTTGAACAAATTGTTCTCATCTGCTCAATTCGCTGTGTGAAGACTTCACCTGCTTGGGGTAGAGACCCCCCAACTCACTAACTGGTTTGAGGTCTGCTGGTTACCTTCTACCTGTTTTAGCCAATGTGTCTACACAGTGTCACCGAGGTCAAGGCAGACCCTTGCTATAGCTTATTGGAACCAGAGGTGATCACTGACGGGCAGATGAATACCAAAGGAGAAAAGCAGTTTTTGAAAAAAAAAAAAGGTCTTGGCAAGCCCTCACATGTGAGGTACTTGTCCTTCTAATTATGTTTTATACTCCATATATGTAGATTATATACATGTATGTAGATTTATGTGTACATATTTTATTCATGTATATACATAGAGTTTTACATACATATGTGCTTATATGTGTTTATTTGTACATATTTATTTTTAGTTCATTCCTGTAAGTTTACCCACCAGATGACTTACCTATTACTTTGGCTATCCATTAATCAGTTAATGATCTATTAATTAATTAATCAATACACATTGATAAGTGCCTACACTATATGAGAAATTGTTACATGCTGGGGATACAAAGACAAAAAGGAAATAACTATTTTATTAAAGAAGCTTACATTCTACACAAGGAAATAACCTGTATACATAAGTAATTTTTAAAAGAATACAGGCAAAATAAATACAAGCAAGGTAATATAATGGAGCTACAACCCTTGTATTTACTTTGCTTATATTTTTATAAGTTGTAAAGCTATTATAAAATACTTTAAATGTCTAACAGAGTTATCTGTAGTTTATTTTAGAGGAATTAGAGGCACTGGGCCTTTTTGAGACAGTGTATAACATTGCTTCATCTATAATTTAGGAAGATCACTTTAAGAACTGTGTCATTTCCTGTCTAAAATCTTCATTTCTTGGTTGGGATACCTGTTACTCAATGTGCCTTCTTGAATTACTCAAGCTATGACCTTTTTTCCTTTCTTATCATTCCTAAAATGATTAAAAAGCTCTCTCCTGGGGGCAGCTGGGTAGCTCAGTGGATTGAGAGCCAGGCCTAGAGATGGGAGGTCCTGGGTTCAAATATGGCCTCAGACACTTCCCAGCTATGTGACCCTGGGCAAGTCACTTGACCTCCATTGCCTAGCCCTTACCACTCTTCTGCCTTGGAGCCAATACACAGTATTGACTCCAAGATGGAAGGTAAGGGTTTAAAAAAAAAAACTCTCTTCTTTGCCCCCATCACTACCTACCTTGTGTTTTGTTTATCTATATATTTGTTATATCCTCCAGATAAAGTAAAAATCTTTTCTTTTGTTTCTCTTCTTTGTGTCTTCCATATCTTATCTATGCTATTTGTCTAATTAGTATGTTTGGAATGAAGTAAATGAAGCAACTTGGACAGTCCTTGGTTTGTTCATAGGGATAAGACATGACTATATCAAATGGAGTAGGTTGGGCAAAATCAAATTTGGGTCATTCAACTTCCTCCATGGAAGCCAAAGCATATTCAAATAATATTGTGATGATTTGTGGGAATGTGAAAATTCACAATTATTTTAAAATCAATTTGCTCATAACTTCTTGTTTCCATAGGGAAAAAATTGCTATCATTGTGGACAAGTGTCATCATGATAAAAAAAGACCACATTTGTCATTGAAAGTTCCATTACATAGCTTCAATTATACCTTAGTTACTAAATAAGGCACATTTACCTCATCATATTCTATAATATGTCTCTACCTTTCATTTCTGCATTTACTCATACTTTACTCAATATTCTATCCAAACTTAGCTACTCATTATCCCTTAAATATATTGTAATTCTTACCATTATCCACTTGCTAATATTCAAGACTAAGATGAAATGACACAATTCATTCCACTTCTTCCTTTTACTAGCTATTTGTCCAATTATTTCCACTTTCTGTCTGAATTTCCTTATTTTTAAAATAATTAGTTTATAATTTCATCTTTGTGCTGCACACAAATTTTAAAAAGTTCTGGCTAGGTGGTGCAGAGAACAGAGCAATAGGCTTTAAATTGGAAAAACTTATCTTTATGGATTCAAATCTGGTCTCGGATGCTAGCTATGTGTGCCCAGGCAAGTCACTTAACCTTGTTTGCTCAGTTTCTTCATTTGTAAGATGAGCTGAAGAAGAAAATGGCAAAACCATTTTAGTATCTTTTCCAAGAAAACTCCAAATGAGTCTTAAAGAGCTAGAAACAACTGAAACAACTGAAAAAATCAGTGTACATATTTTTCAATCACTATTAGATAATTAATCCTTTTAAACCAAGAATTATTATATCTAATTTCTAATCACACGTTTCCTGACCACCAAGTTGAAAGTACTACACATTATAGGAACTCAAAGAATGTTTCATGATGCCTAACATCTGGCATTTGTGTTCATTAAGCTTTTAGCAATCAATTCATAATGCTCCTAGATATTTTTCTTGAGTTACAATTGGCTCAGAACCCATGCCATGTTAAGCATCTTTTGAATTCATTTTCTTTAAAATCATTACAGTGTGCTCCCTTTCATTTTAATTCTTCTGCCAGTTTTCTGTCAACAAGCCTGGGCTCCAGAGATCTTTGAGTAGTTTATGGCTGACTGCTTGGCTAGACAAAATAGCTTAGTGTCATCTATAGATTTGGATGTTTCATTGTGTCATTTTACGTTTGGAATATTTATAAAAATTTTGGAATGAGAATAATCTCAAACCCTGAATTATTCCAGTATTTAAAATTCTCCATGCAGAGAAATGTTGGTTTACCTGGCATACATCTCATCTAAAGAAAATCATCTGTTCCTAAGAATAATAATGATATTAAAAGTGCCAATTTCTTTAGTATAGCCATCCATGCCAATCAAACTGATTTTCATCATGTATATGTATTCCTGTGTGTCTTTCCACCAAGTCTGGGAATTCCAACCCCCCTTATCTGTCCCTTCTCCTGGCTTCTCTGGCTTCATATCACTAATAAAAATTCTACCCTCTACATAAACCCTTTTCCAATTCCCTTGAATTCTAGTGTCTTCTCTCTGTTGATTATTTGAAATTATACTGTATATCTTTGTTTGTATATGGTTGCTTTTATATCCTCCTTTTGACCAGAGCTCCTTAAGAGCAGGGACTGATTTTTTATGTTTATTTTTTCTCTTTCTTTATATAACCAAAGTTTAATACAGTTTGCAGTATACTATGTACTAAATAAATGCTCCTTTACATGACTTGAAAGAAATAGGTTATTTTTCCAATGCCAACCTTCATCTAGATTCTCAGAACTAAATATAATATTTGTTGAAGTTATTCTAAGTATTTGACAGTGTGTATATACTTCAGTGTATTGCAATAAGTTTGAAGTTACATAAAATAACCATATTTGTTTTGAAAAAAGGCAAATTAAAATATAAGAATTAGATAATCAGGCAGACAAGTATGCTTAACTTAATATATTTATATTCCATGTAGATCTGATTTCAATAACATTAGTGCTGTATTAAATACGAAATGGATAGAATTCATTTGCCAAAAATAATAACTAATACAAAGCTCTGCCTATGTAATAGGTTTCATCAACTACCATTCTTTCCAATTTATGTCAGTTATTTATTGTCTGATATGGGTGATAGCCACCTATATTTAGTTAACACATGTATTCATTGGTTCAGATAATTCCATATATGTTAATCATAAAAATGCAAAGCTAGAATGGACTTTAGAGATCTAAACAAGATTTTAAGCTTCAAGAAACATGAGAGATAATTATTTCCCATTCCTCTCATTTTATACATAAGGATGCTGAAGGCCCACTGAGGGTAAACAATTTGCCTACAGAAGTAGTAGCAGAGCTGGGGGATCAGATAAAAAAGTAAATCCTGTATAACCTAATGTCACCTGAGTAGAAGTAGAGGAAGAATGTTTATTAAGCACTTGCTATATTTCAGACACTGTGCTATATGCTTTTTACCTAAAGAAAGGAAAATAGGATGTAGAAGACAACACAGGATAAATGATATAATGGAAAAGTTCCATAGTGGACCGATCAGTGGATTTATTTTCAAATCCTAATTCTGGTACCTATTATGTGTCTCTAACTTTGGGTTATTTAACCTCGCTAGACTTTATTTCCTTACCTGTAATTATAAATCCAAATGCATTCATTAATTAACACTTATGCTAGATTCTAGGTGTACAATGACTACTGATATAGCCCTTTTTCTCAAAAAAAATGGCATTCTATCATAGCCAACATATAATAGTAATAAGAAATAATAACCAAAATATGTAGTATATATAACATTTTAAGGTTTCCAAAATACTTTACAAATAATGTCTCATTTTATTATCACAGCACCCTTCAGAAGTAGGTTTTTATTATTTCAATCTTATTGATAAAACAAAAAATTGAGGCATGATTAAATGACTTTTTCCAGGTCATATAACTACTGGATTTCTGAAGCAGGAATTAAAGTCTAATTTTTCTGACTTCAAATTCAGCAAAGTATCCACTGTAGTCTTTGCCCTTCACACACATTTAAAAGTATGTACAAAAGAGGTATAAAGCTAATAAATGCAAGGTAATAGAGCCCTTGTAGGTGGGTAGCAGGATGTTTCTAAAGGTGAAATTTGACTAATCTTTGATTGAGACTAGGAGTATCAAGAAGTGGAATGTAGAGCACAGAGAATTAGAGACATGGCCAGTGGCATTTAGAAAGGTAGAATTGTGAAAATGAACTAGATCAGAGATGAGAAACAAATAAAATCAGGACAAAAAACATGTAAAATTATTCCTACAGGTCTCATATTATCTTAGTTTTAAAGTGTGTTAGTATTTATATTTTATTGGTGTTTTTCTTAATTTTTTCCCAATTAAATTTTCATCTGGTTCTAGCCTCTCTTCAACTCAATCTGGAATGTTCTGTACTACATGTGGTCATATATTTGAGATCTCTGAAGTAGCTCTTTTGCACATTTAAATCTATGATCTCATGACCAGGGATTGTATAAGAATTAGTCATATCCTCCCTATTGCCCTATCTCTACATATGTCTCTTTATCTCTTAATTTCCTTTTGACTGTGAATAATACTTATCTTACTTTTGAATGTTATAAGAAATCATGTGATTAATTTATCTTTCAATAAAATTTTCAGCTCATTCATGTACAGAAAGTATTCTTCCCTTCTACTGACTACAGACCATTTACCTTCTCAACTTCTGTGATTCTTATTTTTGTCCTTTCAGAAATGCTACCAAACATTCTGAAAGCTTTTGTTTAGGTCTTCTAATATTTTACTCAGTCCCAGAGCAACAAACATGCTGTCGCATTCCCTCACACTATGAGGAAGGTAAGTACAGAAGGTAAGTAAAAGTATATGTTTATTAAGCAGGTAGTCATTACCGAAGACTGTGCTATATACTGGAGATACAAAGAAAAGCAAACATAGCCCTTGTACTTAAGGAGTTCACAATCTAATGAGGGAAACAACATACAAACAACTATGTATGTACAAACATGATATATACTGGAAAATGGAGATAATAAAGAAAAAGCACTAGAATTATGGGAGATTGGGAAAGGGTGAAACATATTTATGGTCACTATTTAGTTCAATTCAATTTAGTGATTATTAGGCACCTCCTATTTGCAAGGAACTATGCTCAGATTTGAGGAGACAGAGATTAAGAAATTACATAAATCCTTCCTTTAAGGAGACTATTTTCAGTTGGAGAAAGGGGCAAATATTTTTCAAGAATAACTTCTACACTCACTTTTAGATACGGCTTAAAGGATTGTAAAGCACTTTCATCACAACTCTGAATCTCTTCATTTCCTCTAGAGTAACTGTCAACTTTGTTTTTTAAAAGATTGTGGTGTTTCACATACTCCTAGCCACACAATACCAATGAAATAATATTGTTTTTGAAAATAATAGAGTTATACTTTAAGGGGCATCTTGAGATCATGGAAAGTTCTCTGAAATCCATCAAGAGGAATCCAACCTCCTCTCTTCTTTCTGTTCCATTTTCATCCCAGCAATAATTACTAGCTAAAATATGCACTGATGGATTAAATCAGTGGATCAGACTAATCTTGCTCCATGGCAAGTCTAGGTAATAAGAATTTTTTTTAATGTTCTTTGTGGACCATTAGATCAATCCCTTTGAATGATCTTGGTTTCCATTGGGCTCAGGTATTTGATATGACCATTAAAATGTCATCTGCAGATAAGGGTATATGGAGGAATTTGTGCATGGGAAATTCCTATCCTATGGGGGGAAAGAGATGAATAAGGAGAAATATTTGTTGTTTATTTTTTTAAAAAACTCATTTTTCCCCCAAAAGTTCCTGCCTATCCCTATCCTCCTTTGCCTCTCCACCATCCCTTCCCTGAAAATTGTAAGCAAATTCATTCTTAAATTAATGGCACATATTTGTTAGTGACACAGGGCTTTCTTATCAACATTTAAGATAAGCAAAAAAAAAATCCTGACAGCTATAATTTTCAAGATGGAGATAAAATTTCTTCATCATATCATATATAAACTTAATAACAAATACTTATTACTGTTTTTCTCCTACAGTCCTAGTTCTTTCATAAAAATGAAATGATATCACACCATTAGTGTCAGAAAAGAGCTATATCTCCTTGTTATAAGGTATCACACATATGTTGGATACTACAAATCTATTAAGATAGAAGTTAATGAATTAAAAATTTATAATTTTAAATATTTGTGACCACATTTTATATTTAGTGAATAAATATTTCTGGAAAACCACAGCTTCAGAATCAAGGTAAGGACAATGTTCCAAGAAGGAACAGAGGGGCAAAATATTAATTTTAAAGACAGGAAGTTTTAGAACCTCCAAAATTTTCATTTAGAATCAGTCTATCTGAAGTGATTTTTTTTATTTTCTTGATAATTTAGTATAAAAATTACAGATTGTGATCAACTCTTAATTCCACAAGTATTAATTAAGTAAAAACTAAGTGTCAGGCACTGTGACTTGACTCAATAAAAAAAATTGTGTCAAAAAGTAAAAATGGTTAACGAATCCAAAGAATTACACTTGAGTAGGTGAGACAACTTATAAAAAATCAGTAAAAGGAAGCTAAATACAGAATCTACCTAGGAGAGGAAAGCATTAGAATTTGAAAGCACTGGAAAGAGCTTACTACAAGGCCTATTTGAGCCTGTTTTGAAAGAAGCTAAGGATGTTAAAGGTCAGAATTGAGGAAGGACAGTTTTCCAGGCATTGGGAAAAATGAAAAGACCCAAAAATAGGAGAGAGGATATACCATGTTAAAACCTTAGAAATCCTGAAATTATTCATACATTTATTTTTTTATTCATGCTCTGTCATCTGCCTTGGTCTACATATTCTGTATCTATTACATATTTAAATAAAATAAGAGCTTTCCGAGGTTACAAAATTACTGATATATTATTCAGAACCTCTTTAGTCAATATTTTGTTTCAAAGGAAACAATAAAATCTTGTAGTTCCCCTTCCACAAAAGAGGTAATATCATATTCTTTTTAAATCATTTTCTTTATTTCCTCTCTCTGCATCTTCCCTTCCTCCCACTCTATAATGACATTTAAACATACATCTGCTCTGAAAAAGGAAACAATATGGAGGGCGCAGTGTAGCTCATATGAGCCAAGACTAAATAACCTTTACTAGGTTCCAGAACAATGTCACCATGGTCCATTGTAACAGCAGGTATGACTGTGAATTGTTCTTAAATTCTCCAATCTCTTCCATATTTGGTATCTGTTAATCATCCCTGAGATAACATAATATGAAATCAAAATGCAATGAAGTTCTCTATGGGGAATAAAAAGAATAAGACACCTTTTCTCTTTCTGCCTCTACTTTAAAACTCAAAAAAAATTTTTTTCAACTAGAAAATAACTCAAAACATGTTTCTGTATGTTTTGCATATTTCTTTGTCTTTGTAGACTACATACAATATGTTCATTGAAGACAAAAATTTAAAAATCACAGATTTTGTGTGATAGCAAAAACCAAGATGATCTGAACAAGTGCTTTCCTGTTTCTTCTAAATAACACTACCCAGAAAAGAGGTCACCTATATATTTGACTGAATTAATACTGGTTCTAGGAAGAGCGAAAAATATTCTGTAATTTTGAAAATGGCCAAATTAGATTCTCTTGGTTGCATCAAATTAAAAATAAGACTAAAACCAAAATTTTAGTAAGCCTAAGGAAGTTACCCTAGGAAAGATAAATAGTTAATATTCTTTTAGGAAGATATTCTATAAGTATAAGACATGCAGTCTCTAAAGAGTAATAATTCTTTCAGGTTTAAGGGATCCTTTAGTAAATTATTGCTTTCATTAAATGATAAATTCCTGTTCTCAAGGAATTAATCCGCATTTCTGAGTGATTAATTTACTTGTACAAGGAGAAGACCATTAAATGACTATTTAGCATATGGTTCAGGACTTGATACATCACTCAAGTCAAATAGAACTTCTTCCCAAAATGAGGGTCAATGGCCAAATGACTTGTACTATGGTATGTTAGCATGGGATGGTATAAAAAGTACTTGATTCCAAATAATAAGACTCAGGCATGCATGTTGACTCTGCCACTTATATTGGCCATGTGGCCTTGTGCACATGATTAAACTCATAGTTTAAGTTTCCTCATTGTTAAAGGAAAAACAACTAATCTTTCATCTTACAATCAGTACTGTGTATTACTTTCAAAGCAAAATAACAATAAGGACTAGACAATGATGGGTAAGTGAGCTGCCCGGGGTACCTAGGAGGTGTCTGAAGCCAGAGTTGAAATAGGATTTCCTGTCTCTAGGCCTGGCTCTTGATCCACATAGCCATCTATATTATTTATAGAAAATAAGCATGAGTTAGAGCAATAAAACTCATGACCTCAAATGTCTCTATCCATATAGTCAAAGCTTAGGTAAGAATAGGGTAAACTAGAGTTGTGGATCTCTAGTGAGTCAAAAAATTTATATGCATAAATACTATTTACACTTGGCAAGCTTTGTCTCATGACTCGATTTAGCATTTTTTTTTTATTGTATCCTTTGTTCCAGTGGAACAGAATAAGGTATAGGTGGAGTGAGATGGGGTAGCTTTAAGAATATTTGCTGAACTGAAAAGAAAATGTATGAAATTCAGATAAAAAACAATAGAGACAGAGTCCCAGAAACTTAAGAACCCAAAGGGCTTCTGTAGTAACTTTGTGTAATTTGTACATAAACCAAGGATCTGATTTTTAATATACCTAAAAGGATTGTCATTCCATGTAGCATCTGTATTTCTGCCTGGTTTCAATGCCATTGAACAAAATAGTTTCATGCTGGGTACCCCTAGTTCCCATTATCAAGAATCCTCTTATAAGTTATCTTTCCCTATTAGATTGTAAGTTATTTGAGGGCAAGAACTAACTTTCCTTATTTGTTTCTCCACTTCTCAGCATGATTCCAGGCATTAATGTGCTTAATAAATTTTTATTGAATTTAATTGAATTACCTGAAGACTTAATCCAGCAGGGGGAAACTGAAAACTTCCCAGTGTAGCCCATTGGGCTTTTAGATGGCTCTTGGAACACTAAGAAATTGTTTTTCATAGAACGTTTAAAATTTCCTCTCTTTAGCTTCATACTAGTGCTTCTATTTTTGTCCCATGGTATCAAATAGAACAGGTCTAACACATCTTCCACTTGACAATCCTTCAAATAATTAAAGACAGATCTTCTCTATCCCCCCAAGTATTCACTTCACATTCAATTACACCCTATTCTTTCAAACAACTTCTTTACGGCATGTATCCTAATCTTTTCTTCATTTTGGTTTCTTTTTTGTAGGCACATTCTATAATTCACTAAATATGATGCCAAAGCTGAACATAGTACTCTGGTTGTTGAGAGGTATAAAAATTGAATTAGTCCCTAGTAATAAAAATATTATATTTTGTGAGGTTTATTAAGGATTATTAGAAATCAAGGAATAAAGAAAATGCAAATAAGAAAACCACGTGCCCATGGCTGATTAGCCAATTCAGAACCCCCTCGCTTAGTTTACTTACTCCATCATTGCAATGGGAGAGCAGAGCATAGAAGAGGAAGAGGTGGGTGTTACCACCAGTTTAAATACTAATTGTGATCTAGCCCAGATGGAGACTCAGGTGAGATTATAGGGAATTCTGGGAAATACCAAGGAGTTCTGGGGATTGAAGTCTAGGGTTCAAATCTCCATTTTTACAGAGGCCAGGGCATAGCAGAGTATAACTATATTAACTCTTTTTTATCAAGATAGTGAATCTAATTTCTTAGCTGCATTAACAAGCTCTTATCCAATATTATTTGTAGATAATGAAATAGAAACAACAGTTTTTAGAGTAATTTCAAGTAAGGAAATCTTCCCTATCCTCTGTTTATGAATTGATTTTTAAAACCTAAGTTTAGAAGTTTACATTCTTCTTTATTGAATTTCATATACTTTGAGTTCATCAACTAATCTAGCCTGATTTAGATGCTGATTTGGTGATCCTAAATCTTAGCTGACCATCTGAGCTTTATGGTATATGAATTGATTTTTATTCCAAATGCCTCTGTTTGACTTTAAGTCAATATACACTATGCTTTACATATTATAACACCATAAACAGAAATCTCATCATCATGGAGATTGTTGGAACTGTGGTACTCAACACTTTCTCGCTATTCTACCATCTCCATTCTAATTGGAGTACTGAAGGGTAGAGCAAAAAGCATGCCAAATTTTCTATATATGGAAGGCTCAGAATTTTCAGATAGTATTAATTTTCCATCTGTTACTCTGTCTAGTTTCAGTTCCATGAATATCATGTCTCCACATTATGATCCTCCTAGAACCTCCTTTCTCTGCTTTCTCAGGTTCCTTTTTTATATTTTTTTCCTTGATAGATTATAAACTTCTAGAGGGTAGGAACTATCTTCCTTTCTCTTCATTGTTTCAACAACACTAAACACATTGCTTAGCACATAAATATTTAAATAAATATGTGCTGTTTATTTTAGACTAATGAAAATATGATAAGCCATACATCTATAATAGAAAGCATTTGGTTGAGAATTTATGAGAAATGATGAAGAAATTGAAGCATTATTTTTGGAGGAGCATACTTAGAAATATGTGGATATAAAAATAATTAGTTTGTGAAATAGGCTAAAAAAACATGAAAGCATGAATATGTAGTCCTGGAGAACTTCAAATATCAATACATATGCTATATTCTCTATGTCAAAAGTAGAATAGCTAAAAATATATTGACTTATAATGTTATTATATACTTCAAAAGATAGAAGAACCAATAAAGTGAACTGAAATTCTGGATCTAATTGTAAAAAATATGGAGAAGTAGAAATTATAGAAAACATGTGGGCAAGGGATCAGTCCTTCTTAAAATTTATGGTAAATAAGAGAGAAATGGATATAATTTGAAATGTACATTAAGTTTGCTAGATTTGTGGAGAACAGATTTCAAAGTATTTGGGGAAAGGACAGGTATAACCCAAAAAACTAATATTATTTAAGGGTAATTGGTTGAAGAATAATAAGAAAATCTCAAGAATGAAATTCTAAATACACATAAGTAATTCTGATGAAGAAATAATGCTAAACTGATATAGACATGTAACTCATTTACAAGCTCATATTTAAAAGATTTATGTTTAGTCAATAAAAGCAAGGTTAAATAATTGAAGAATTTTTAAAATATTGTAGGTCTATTAAAATTCTATGAGATATAGAAAAACCAAGAGTGAATCAAGATGGGTAAGAAACAATAAGAGCACAATAAAATTCAAGAGGTTTCTTTAATTTTTTTTTATTTTTGTTCCCTTTTGCAAAGATCTTGGTATAAGAAGAGTAGAATAACAATAAATATATTTAAACAGTGTGTGACAAAAGGGAGTATAGTGTAGTGGACTCAAATCATGTTTTCAAAACCTGTATTTGAAACACACTGAGTGTGTGACCTTGAGTCAGTCATTAACTCAATATTTTAGGAAATTCCCAATATAATAAGTTGCAGAGATAGTATAATTGGTGAATTGGTAGAGGCAGTTCCTTTACTTGGGACATTTCTATATTAGTGAAATCACAGGTCCCAATCTCCATCCCCATGCAGGAAGCTTAAACTCAAGGTAAGTGAGGAGACAATCAGGTGCCTTTTGACTTCATTCAGTGTGTTCAAAATACCAGATAAGAATGTTTTGCATGGTAGAGTACTTACAGAACTAACAAATAAGTTCTTTGTGAGTTGTTGGAAAACAGAAAAGATGCAGCAGTATCTGAGAAGGAAAAAAAAACCACCATTTTAAAGAGTTTTTAAAATATAAATTAATTTATATTCCTACAGTAAAATCTAGAACAAATAATTATTGGAATGGCTTTGGAATACTTAGGGGGGAAAGCAAAAATGAATAAAACTAATAAAGAACAAACCCTGAGAAATTAATATTTTTATAGAGCAACTAGATTGGTCAATTAGGGAAGGATGTAGATAGACATGGTATATTTTAATATTAGCTTCACATTGAATAAAATCATTCAGTATGTTTATAGATAAGATGGAAAGATATGGTCTAAACAATAAGATAGTCAGATTTGGAATTGATTGAATGACTGGAGATATAAGCAATCATTATAGTCTGGATGTTATCTAGGAGGGAGTCTCCACAAGTTTCCCAGAGATATATCTGCCTATGGCCTTGTATGTCCCCAATCTCATAGAAAGCAACCCTGGTAATCCACATCTTTGGCCTCTAAGGTCCTCTTTCATTCTTAGATTGTTTATTTAATGAAATATAATCAGATAGGAAAGAAGGTATTTCAGCTTTATAGCAAAAATGAAAAATAATAGATAAATTGTACAATTTCCTGCACTACCTACTACCCATGAAACAAAAAATAAAAAGAAAGAAGAAAGTATTGGTAAATCCTCTATTAAAATCATTTTTAACTTTGTTAAGAATTATATATGAAAAGTTATACATAGTATGTGTTTTACACTATTCCATTATAGAGTATTTATACTACATCTTTATCAATGGGAAAATTGATCTCTTGAAGACATTAATCCACACTACCCACCAATGTTTGATCAAAACAATTTTTTTGAGAGGCAGCTATGTGACCCAGGGGATTAAGAGTCAAGTCTAGAAATTGCAGGACCTGGGTTCAAATCTGGCCTTGGTCAATTCCTCACTATGTGACCTTGGGAAAGTTATTTAACCTTCACTATTTAGCTCTTACTGCTCTTCTGCCTTGCAGCCACTACACCATATTGATTCTAAAACCAAAGGCAATGGTTTTAAAAAAAGATAAATATTTTTTTCATTTATAAGTTAAAAGGAATTTTGATTCACTATTAAATTATGTATATATTTTACTATTTCTACTGCAAATAATTTGAATTTACTAGACTATTCAAAGTGGTTTAATGGAAAGAGATTTGGAGTAGAAATTAGCAGCTCTGCATTTCATATTTCCCTCTGCAATCAAATCTATTACTTTCAGTAACAAGTATTTCTGGAGCTCTATTTTCTTCTGATGTAAAATGAAGAGATTTAATTTGATTATGTCCAAGGTCCTGGCTAGCAATTCAATTTCATGTTTCCCTTCTAATCTTTAAAAACCATGGAATAAGTCAGAAATGAGATTGTGGATACATTGTATGAGATTTTCATTGATGAATTTGGCTAATCATAGATCATAATAGTGTCATTTTTTCAATTGTTTAAAGATCATTTTTAAAGGACCTTGATTATGTAACTATTTGATGATTATGAATGATAATTAAAATCGTATTAATGAGGTAACTGTCAAGATGAACTGAGAACAGTCAGATAAGTTGAATCTTGGTAAGAGTTTCATTATTGAAGGAATAATAATTATGGGAAAGCATTTCCTTAAGGATCATTGATTTCCATTAGCTACATTATGGCCATTAATTCTATGTGTATATTTTTATTTGTGATTCTTATCAGATTGACACTTATGAGCATAAAAACATTCAAGTATTTCAATGCATTAGTCCTTGATCTCCCAAGAAAAATAAGTAACCAATTCAACTATATTTCCCCACTCTTAAAAATCAGCATTATCTCTGACAGCTATGAAATGCAATTGTTGAAAATAAAATTGAGCCAAAAATATAAGTTAAAAATAATAGTATTTTGCACAAAGGTTAAAGTAACAATAATAATTATTTCCTAAAATCTTTTGTTATATCTGGTCACTTTTAAAATCATGAACAAATAACATGTCAAACCACTGTTATCTAAACAAATTTTCATTATTTTTCATAATGGACTATAAGTGTCTTTAATTCTAATTTCTCATTTTTAATATCCATCACATCTTCTAGTCTAGTAAGGAAAAGATCCTAACAATGCCCTAAGTACATCATTTTTTATATTTTATCATATTTTTGTTTATGCTAATTGAAAATGCTCTCAGAGTATCTGCAAACTCTACCATTCAATGAAGGTCCAAAGTTACTTTTATCTCTTACATAAATATTTCTGCCCCTCTTTTTATTTGTTATAAGATATAGCACAGCCCCAGGCACATAATAGAATTAATTATATCTACCAAGTTAGAGGGGTAGAAACTCAATCCTCATGAAGAAGCAAAGAAAGTCAGGGTTCTTTCAGTGATAGGGCATTTTGAATTTAATAATTAAATATTAATTGTCATTTAACAAAGTTATGTTTTGTTATAACTTTCACATAATATAGTATAATTTTTGACAGCAGTATGACAGGATGAGCACAAAAAAGCTAATGTTGGCTTAGATTAGTGTAAATATAAAATCTACAACAATTTAGGTAAATACTAGTCCTGCTCATCTTTTCCTTTGTCAGATCACAATTAGAATGTAGTCTTCCATTCTGGGGGTCAAATTTTAGGGAGCACCTTGAACTTATGAGTCTTTTCTAAAATAAGTCCAAAGGTATTGCTATGAGAAGATTAGTATTTTAATATTAATTATTAACAGGAACTAGATAAAGCTTTGTGGGTATACAGGGAGTGGGATGGGGGTCATAACTGCCTTCAATTATTTGAAAGTCTGTCATGGGAAACAATAATTTAATTTTCATTTCATAATTCCAAATGGCTAAATTAGGAATTTCCAGAGGGTCATTTTTGGGGAAGCAGGAATGGTAGGAACACTTCCTAGTATATGGAATTGTCTCAAATAAACTACCTCAAAATCGAATGTCATCCTGAATGCATAGCTTCAAATTGAAGTCAAATGATTTAACTATTAGGTATGCTTTATGCTAAATGAAGCCCTCAATGCCTTCCTCTAACATTTTACGATTCTTGATTCTATAAGAGCTGTGAGATCTTCATTAATTCAAAAAGGTCAACATCAACTCTAGCTGGGACCTTGTGACAAGTACCTTGGGAGGGTGGAATATGCCTCTCATTTATATGACAGATTTCACAAGTCTGTTTTGGAGATTTTGTCCATAAATCACGATTATGGGATTTGCATGAGGAAATGAGTGTGTAGTCTCTTTAGCTACCAAATGTTTCATGCTTTTCAGAAAGAGAGAAGCTGGAGTCAGGAAAGAGTTGTGGGTGGGAAACTGAATGAGAAAAGTTGATGTATGCTGGCAACCTCTGCTATTTCCTTTCATTTCTCCTCCTTCTACCTACTCCAGAGCCCTAGGAGAATGTCAAGGTGGGAGCTGCCAAACTATGTATGTGTCTGTGGGAGGGTACAGTGGCAGGGAAAGGGGAGGTGAGCTTCAATTCTGCCTTGAAGGCTCTGTGGCTTTGTTCTCCTTCTGCTTTATTGATCTGAACAGATGGGAAGGAGGTACTGGCAAGAGTAAGAAGCTGATGGTGTGGAAGGTCTAGGATTTGGAACTAGTTTTACCACTTGTTGTCTCTTGTTGGAATTGTAGGAGACAGAGTTAGGCTTTTTGTGAGGCTTTTATGAAATACGTTCATTTGATACATGTGACAAATATGAATTTCAGGGTTAAAAGGATCAAATCCCATAAGCTAACATTAAACTAGACAGTAAATGTAATAGAACATGTTATAAATTCATTTTCTTCTCATTTTCCTTTGAGTTTATAACTTTTTAATTGAAGAGATACCATAATAATGATCATAATGATAATTATTACTAAAACTGATATTAACATATGGTAGCATTTTGAGGTGTATAAAGTACTTTACACATTTTTTCTAATTTTATTATCAGAACTCCATGCTATTATTATTATACATGAAGAAAGTAAAGCTTAGATAAATGACTTCCTAAGAGTTACAAAGTTAGGAGTCAGAATCAGCATTGCAATCCCTCCACATTGTTCTATCCATGAAAGCACACTATATGTGTGCTGTAGAAAGCCACATGTAAATAAAGGTTCGATGACAATGACATATAGCCCTGATTTCTGATTCCAGAAAGTACTATGATTTCTTGCCATTTTTTCCAGCTGATGGTTATTTTTCTGGGATTTTAAAAATAGGATCTGTATTAGCATAGAGAACTTGAAATGAGGAGACTGATGATCAACAAGTTTTCTGTTGCTTGTGGTAAGTTGACAGTTTTTCCCAGAATCATACAACCAGTGTATACACAGGCCTTTCTTACTTCAAGGTCAGTTCTACCAGATAAACCAAAGCCTTTCTGACTTTAAGGTCAGTTTGGTTGAGAAGCAAAAGCTGCTTCTCATGCTTTACATTTATATATACCAACTATTAGTAGAACACAATTCTGATGTTATGCTAGTGTGCTGCATATTAGTATAGCACAATGAAAACTTCACATTTAAATTACATTATTATAGTTATTTTGTTCAGACTTTTCAGTTTTGTCTGACTCATCATGACTCCATTTAAGATTTTCTTGGCAAGGATATTGGTGTAGTCAGCCAGTTCCTTCTCTAGATCATTTGACAAAAGAGGAACTGAGGTAAACAGAGCTCAAGATCATACAGCTAGTAAGTTTCTGAGGCCAGACAAGAACTAATGAATATGAACTTTCCTGATTCCAAGTTCAGTTCTCTATTGTAAAAATGGAGACTTGAATCCAGGACTCCATTCCCCAGAAGTCCTTGCTCACTTCCCAAAATGCCTTGTAACCACACCTGGGCCTAGAGCGAAATGGAGTATTTAAACTGGTTGTAAGGCTACATAGGCTTTTTCCTACTTCCACTTTGAGCAGACACGTCTCTCATGATGTGAGTGAAATTGAATTGGGCCTCTCGGCCCACCTAGCACGTGCCTTTCTTACTTGTATTTTCTTTATATTTTAATCTTTAATAAAACCTTATAAAATATAATACTCCTTGCAGAGAGAAACTAATTTCTACCTTGCCTTAGTTTCCCCCAAATTTTAATCTTTACACTATCCACTGAATATTAGTATAGCATAATATTCTTTTAAAGTATTTCTCATATCTATTTTGGTAATCAGAACGCTGTGAGATAATTAAGTAGAGCAGCTGATATGATTTCTCCTTTACTTTTGAGGAATATGAGGATCAGAAAGATTTTAAAATTTGCTTAAGCAAGCAGAGTTAAGATAGTTGTAAGTTATAATCCAGGTTTTCTTTCTCAAGATCAGTGTTCTTGTCATATACCAATCAGTTTCTCCTCTGAATCAAAGAATTAGTTGTAAAGTTTCTGTAAAATATATTAATATGAAAGTATATTTTTCTTTATTCTCTCTTACTTTTACCCATACCTTCATTTTCTTTTACACAAATTTTAATATATAGAGAAGTTATTACAAAGCAGAGAATTCATTAGTCAAATACCAAATCTATCACTGGTTCATATGTTTACATAGATAGATACATGTATGTATCAATCAAAACACATTTATATATCATAAGCATCAGTGCACATTCCTCTACAAGCTAATACATTTGTGTATAAGCATACTAATATGAATGTCTGTGAATATATTTGGGTTTATATATATTCATATATTTGTAGTTGATTATGATGAGGACTTAGTAAAATTTTTATCACTACAGGTCACAAATATTAATTATATAAATTCCACTATCAGTGGAATCCATAACAGGTATATGTAGGATCATAAAACAACAGAAATTAATGCCTTATAATAACTCTCCGTGAGTTTTGAGAACCTATTCACATTTAAACTGTAATTATCTCTATCTAATTGAAACAAAACCAAACAAAAATCTTCACAAAGGGGTAAATATGTTCTGAAAGATGACACTTATTAAGGTATGAATCATAAATAGAATATCAACAGAAAAAATGATTTATGTAAGTGCTAGGAAAATGTCTTTTTCATTTATTCACATCCCAAAGGAAGAGACTGATGAAAATATATATTCATGAATAGAAGTCCAGAAAACAGAAAGTAGAAGCAAAGTGAAAAGTATCTGGCTGACAACCAAGGGAATAGAAGGAAGCAATATTGTAAATATATATGTATATATATATATATATATATATATGTGTGTGTGTGTGTATGTGAATATATGATACAGAGTACTTAGCCAAAAGTTACCAAAATTTGAATTTCATAAAACAATGGGAAATTTTAGAGCAAAGTCTCAACACTTTCATCAGGTTGTTTTCAGGTTATTTATTGCCATTTTTGGTCATTTCTGACTGTGATCCTATTTGGTGATTTCTTGTCAAAGATACTGGTTTGGTTTTCTATATCCTTTTACAAGTCATTTGACAGATAAGGAAATTTAAGTAAATGGGGTCAAGTGACTGACCCAGGTTTATAACTAGTAAGTACCTGGCTAAATTTGAACTGAGGAGGATGAATCTTCCTCACT